>NC_084568.2:25702500-27102500 GCF_033978685.3 Nerophis lumbriciformis | reverse complement strand
CCCCCTCCCCCTAAGGGTTGGGTGGGAGGGAGCTTGAGAAGAAGCTGGAGTACGCTTCAATGTGGCCATCAGGGCCATAATCTTGTCAAGCCGGTGGGCCATACAAATGTCTGCGCGGTCACTCACTGGCTGGATCATTTCTGTCAATGGTTTGGTAAGCATTGACCTCAAAGATGCAGAAATAGCAGACAGCCTGCAGGTAAAAGTACATTTATTGGCAAGAGGGAGGTGCACAGGAAGCTGACTAACAATTAGAATGATCCAGCCCTGTATGCAGGGCAGGTTGGCTTATAAATAAGCCTGATTGGCAACAGGTAAAAGGTGTGTCTAGAGTGCCAATCAGAGACAGGTGAGAGAGGCAGCACTCCGGACAGCGGTGCAGTGACCAAAATAAGAACACTGGACAGGAAAAAGCATTGAACACAGGAAAACACAAACATGACTAAACTGTTAGTAGAAGGCCTGGCACTCCACACAGAAAGACCCTGAGCCTGGGGATCGAACCCAGAACCTTCTTATTGTGAGGCACCAGCACTAACCTCCTTTTTTAATGCATTCTAAATATTAAATAAACATAAATAAAAGTCCGCTTACAGTGGAGTCAATGGGAGGTCCTCTATTCCGCCCATAACATCCAATAAATAAGTGTCAACAATACTCTATTTACATTTTGTGACTTGAATATTAACCAATAATTAATAATATTGTTATTATAAGCGTTAACATAGACAATCTATTTATAGCGGCGCTGGGATAACATCTTGTGTACCATTTCGACATGATCAACTAGCGAGGTGATTCCTCGCTTCCTTGCGCCATGTAAGTTTATTTTAGATCTTAAATCATGCCTCTCACCTGGAAAGTAGGTGTCTAAGTACGTACTCCGAAAAGTTGGTACACTTTCACAGCCATATAGGATCCAGAAATGGCGATAACGACACGAAAAGACACTTAGCATTGCAAGCAGACTTTTGATTGCATTTATTTAATATTTAGAATGCATAAAAAAAAATAACATCCATCGTCATGTCTCTCATGATTCCGAACAATATGCAAACTTCCAAAAAAGTGCCGTTCCTCTTTAAAGCCGCAGAATGATGTGTGCTTTGTGTTCTTACGGCAGGTGGATCATCAGACTTGTTGGAATTTTACTAAGCTGCTCCTCTGTGATGTTTTTGAAGTAATCTGCTCGTACTTTCCTCAAAGCTGCAAAGTATTTCCAGGCTGCACATCCAATCTAAAAGTACATACAGTATGAATGTTCTCATTCAACTAGGTCATCGGCATCTCAGGGCATTCAATCGATCACAACCGGACTGTGGTTTGTCTTAGAAGACGTTTCGCCTCTCGTCCGAGTAGACTTCATCAGTTCATGCTCATAGACTTAGATTGGTCAGATCTTGTCTGAGATTAACCAAATAGTCCAGTTTCGATTGATTGAATGCCCTGAGAATACAGTACACATTAATAGAAGCGGTTATTCTCATAATTTACTGTACCTATTAATATCAGCAATACTGCTATTTACTTGATATCTGATCTGAAATACAGAACAGTTTAGCTCCATCTTATCTTGCTGACTGTATTGTACCATATGTCCCGGTCAGTAATCTGCATTCTAAGAACTCCGGCTTATTAGTGATTTCCGGATCCCAAAAAAAGGCTGCAGGTTATAGTGTTCTTTCTTTTCGGGCACCAGTACTCTGGAATGCCCTACCAGTAACAGTTAGAGATGCTGCCTCAGTAGAAGCATTTAAGGTTTATCTAAAAACTCATTTATCCACCCTAGCCTTTAAATAGGCACCTTTTTAGACCAGTTGATCTGCCGTTTCTCTTCTGTCTGCCCCACTCTCCTGCATGGAGAGGTTATCAGGTGGCCACAGATCAGTTTCCACGGAGAAGGCGCTAGCTGTTCAAGTCAGGACCCGGGATGGATCGCTCTATGCATCAGTCGGTGATGTCTCTGTGCTGCTGACTTGTCTCCATACAAGAGATCCACTGGTGGCCTCACTATGGACTGGACTCTCACGTTATTAACCGTATCCACTCGGCATCCATTGCACCGGTCATCCAAGGGGACCGTCCCCACATCTGTGGTCCCTTCCAAGGTTTCTTGTTGTTCCCATTGGGTTCAGTTTTTTCTTGCCCTGATGTGGAATTAGAGCTGAGGAAGTCTTTGTGGCTTGTGCAGCCCTTTGAGACATTTGTGATTAAGGGCTATATAAGTAAACTTTGATTGATTGATTGCAGCTGATATCTGTGCTGTCTACGATGCTCTAGTATCGTAGCTGATACCTGTGCTCTCTACGATGCTCTAGTATAGTATTGTAGCTGATACCTGTGCTCTCTACGATGCTCTAGTATAGTATCATAGCTGATACCTGTGCTCTATACAATGCTCTTGTATAGTATCACAGCTGATAACTGTGCTCTCTACGATGCTCTATAGTATGACAGCTGATACATGTGCTCTCTACAATACTGTAGTACAGTATCACAGCTGATACCTGTGCTCTCTACGATACTCTAGTATTGTAGCTGATAACTGTGCTCCTACAATGCTCTAGTATTGTATTGAAGCTTATACCTGTGTTCTCTACGATACAGTAGTATAGTATCGTAGCTGATACCTGTGTTCTCTACGATGCTCTAGTATTGTATTGAAGCTTATACCTGTGTTCTCTACGATACAGTAGTATAGTATCGTAGCTGATACCTGTGTTCTCTACGATGCTCTAGTATTGTATTGCAGCGTATACCTGTGCTCTGCGATGCTTTAGCATAGTATGACAGCTGATACATGTGCTCTCACAATACTGTAGTAATATCACAGCTGATACCTGTGCCTTGGAGAGCCACCATGGTGTCTCGTCTATGGCCTGAGCCATGTCTTGCAGGTCTGTGTCAGCCATTTTGTCAAACATCTTACAGGTAACACCCTGAATGATGGACGTCCTCCTGCAGCGACATAAATACAAAACGTCTTCCAAGACAAACCAAGCAGTCCAATTGCGAACAATTAAACGCCCTGAGTTGACAACGACCTGGATGAATGAGAACCTTCATAGGCACATAAATACAAAACATATGCAAACATTTATTAATGTGTAAGGTCAAGGTTTAAGACATACAAGTGAATTAGCAAAGCAGCTCTGTTAGATAAAACGGCACTGTTATTAAAAAAACACTGTTATTAAAAAACGGTGTGCACTATCATTGAAAACATTATTATTGGAAAACACTATTAGTATGCACTTTAATGGCCAATTTTTAGTGTGCACTATTATTAAAAAACATTATTAGTTTGCAATATTATTGCAAAACACTATCGTTGTGTACTATCAATGTAGAACTACTAGTGTGCACTACTAATGCTTCACTATTAGTAGGGATGGGAATCAAAAACCGGTTCTTGTTCAGAACCGGTTCCCAGTGTGTATCAATTCTTTGGAATCGCTTGCTATTATCGATTCTTTCAGGTGGGGATGATGTCATTACGCAGATCGCAAAATGGCAATGCCCAGGCGTAACAAACACAAACATTTTACATGAAAATTTTGCAACGGTGCTACTTGTAATAATTATACGGCTGCTATTTCATCAAGAGGAGGACATACAATGCTGGAACTTTAGGACACACAGCACGCAATCATTTTAAGGGAAAGTCTCATTTTTACCCGCTCCTATCTAATATCAGCTGCAGTAACGCTAGCATGTTATCTAAATACAACAGATACTAACAAACACCTTTTATCATGTTAGTGCTATTATTTGTTAAATTGAAATGAATGCCTTCTCAGTTAGATGAGCATGATGAGAGACAGAATCTGAGGCAGGCAGCTCCAGTTCACGCCTGCAGCTCATTCTCAAATAGTAGGGCCGGCCTCACTTGGGGGGCGCGGTGCGATGCTATGGGGGTTGCGTGTGACCTCGGAGAACATGCTTGTTTTTGCTGTAACGCGTACGTAGCACTTGGCTTCACTGTAACCACGGTGGGAGATGAGGAAAAAACGCTGTGTTGTTATCTTTCATGTTTAATAGGCTTAAAATAAGATGCAGAGTTATAGTTGTAACAATTTTACAGACAAATTATACTATTTATAATCACGGCGGAGAGTGAGGGGTCGCAAAATATTTTCTTCTTCCTAGGCGGGCGTAACAGAAAATAATTGAGAAGCACTGCTTTTTGTCATTAACTCTTATTAGACATTGTTTTCAAGATATATGTGTCTTCTCGTGTGTAAATGTGTGCTGGTATGACAAAGTCCATCCTTAGTTGTATTCATAGCAGTTTAATTTGTATTTATAATTTATTGTTCTATTTTATTTATACCTGTTCGCATTATGTGATGTGCTATAAGGTATTTCCACTATCTTGTGTACCGTATATGGAGTTCTATTTGTCAAACATATATTTTATGTTTGCTCTGGGGCTAAAGTTCTGTAGATGGATGTCACAGAGCAGCGACTAAGTTTGTGGTCAAAAGTTTGCATTTTCGGTAGGTTGTTCAATTGTAGTCAGAGAAAAGTTGCATGTTTTCCTGGAACCTGTCTCTGTCATTATATTATACAGGTGAAACTCAAATTAGAATATGGCGTAAAAGTCCATTCATGTCAGCAATTAACTTAAAATGTGAAACTAATCTGTGATATTAACTCATTACATGCAAAGAGAAATATGTTTTGATCATTATCATGGCTTACAGTTTCTGAAACCTTGCATTTTCTGAGATTTTCAATTCAAAGTTTTCATAAACCGTAAGCCATAATCATCGAATTATAATCAATAAAGGGTTGACATATCTCACTTTGCATGTAATAGGTTAATATCACATGATAGATACTAAATGTTACATTCTTGTGTAATTTGCACATGATTAAATGAAAACCGATGGATGGATGGATAAATTCTACTGAAGAATATTAATTTCTTATATTTATTTACAAATATAAGTAAGTTACTTTTTTTCTTCTATGCTATGTATGTGACTCTTGAGACCCCACTGTAGGCTTTGTAAGGTCATGTTACCTCTAAATTAAACGAAATGTATGCTTATTCACCTTTTCTTCTCAGTTTCTTTCCAAATAAGAATCGAAAAGAGAACTGTTATAAGGAACCAAATCGTTAAACAGAATCAAAAGCGGAATTGAAACCGAAAAATTCCCATCCCTAGATGGATCGTGTATTAAAAATAGCTGCTTTTAGCACAACTCAAGTCACAGCATGTCGCATGTCAGTGTTGTAATAATGCACATGCACGATTACATGAAAATATTTTATTCTACTTTTTTAGTTTCCTCATAGGTAGAGGAGCTTAAAGCTTGACTTAATGTCTAAATAAGTATGTCCACCTCGCTGTGACGTCACAACGTACAACACCACGTAAACAGAGGCATCCAAAACAGCGTGCAAGCTCACGCCAAAATGCATAAACTTTACCATGATCATCCAACAATTATAAGTCAGAAAAATACCCAATAATCATAAATCCCCTAAAAATGTGCCAATGATAAGCTATTGTTCTCCAGTGAAAAATAATTTGTTGTATTCTTACCAAAAGTGCGACTTACGCCTCTTGAAAAGCTTTGCAGCCAGAAAAGCGGCCTAAGGAAATGAAGCATGTTTAGCATTAGAAATAATCATCATGATAGTAAAATACTTGTGTGTAGCGACCTGTGGGCGGTTTAGACTCTCCGCCTTTAATTGTAGAGAGGAAGTGATGTCTGCTTCCTGCAGAGTTTTCACAGACAAACTGCGCAGCAAAGAACCAGGCAGTCGGCCCACCAGCTCCAAAGCGCTCATCTTCTTCAGCAGCTTTTAAATCAGTTTAAAGGAATGAGAGCCATTATATCAAACACCACAACACGGAGTGGACTGAAATAGTTTTGATTTTTTTTTTAACAATATATATTTTATTTTATCAGGGGTTATAATGTATTAATTATTAATACTGAAGTAATAATTTTCCAATAGTTTCAATACTTTTTTTTTAATGTATTTATTTTATTTTATAACATTTATTTGTTAACTTATTCATTTATTAGTGGTAGTCGTAGTAGTAGTAAATAATAGTTCCGTTACTATTTATTTATTTCTTAAATGTTTTTAGTAGTAGTAGTAATAGTAATTTTTTCATTAAATGATAACAATAATACTTTTTTAATTGTTTTAATTGTTACTTTTTTACGCTATTTTTTTAGTTGATTTTATTAGATGTATTTATTTATTTTAGTAGTAGTAGGAATAGTAGTAGTAAATAATAGTTGATTTTGTATTATTGTTAAGTTATTTGTTTGTTTTAGTAGCAGTGGTATAGTTTTCCAATTGTTTCAAGACATTTTTGCATTCATTTTTTTAATTTTTTTTTTATTTAACTAACTTTATTGAATGTATTTATTTAGTAAAAGCAGTAATACTAGTTCCAATATTGTTTATTTTAATGGCAATAGATAATAGTTCTAATACTATTCATTTATTTAATTAATCTTCAATAATATCAATTAATTAAATACATAACTTTCAAACAGTTCAAATACTTTTTTTTAAAACTTTTTTTTAATTTCTTTATTTATAATGAAGTAGTAACTTTCCAACAGTTCCATAGTTTTTGTACATTTATTTTAACTAAACTATTTAATTTTATTAAATGTAATTATTTTAGTAGTAATAATAGTAGCATATACTAATAGTTAATACTATTTTTTATTTTGAGTAATTATTTATTAGTAAAGTAATAATTACAATACTTTTTTCTTTACATTAATTTTAAAATATTTTATTTCAATTTATTTTATCAACTGTATGTATTTATCAATTTATTTTAGTAGTAGTAATAGTAGTAAATAATACTCGTTCCGATACTAACCCCCTGCAACATAGCCTTCCTCTGAGCCCTCCTCATCCTCTCTGAGACGCTCCTCAGAGTCTCCACGTCTTTCAGCATCTCCAACGCCTTCACACGCCGCAGTACACAGCTCGGCACTCCTTTTATGACTTGACCAAGTTGGAGCAGCTGCTGACTGGAAACCTCCTGACACTTTTACACACAGCAGGAAAAACGCTTGAGAAAAATCACAGTCAATCCCTGCGTTATCTGCAGCTCTTGTGAGCTTTAATAGTGTTCTTCGAGGCAACGTTTTGCATATATATATATATATATATATATATATATATATACACATATGTTTTGCATATATATATATATATATATATATATATATATATATATATATATATTAATTCACTTCATAAGCTGCACATATATATAAGTGAATTAATTAACTCATATGTTTTGCATGTATATATATATATATATATATATATATATATATATATATGCAAAACATAATGAGTTAATTAATTCACTTATATATATATATATATATATATATATGCAAAACATAATGAGTTAATTAATTCACTTATATATGTGCAGCTTATGAAGTGAATTAATTAACTCATAATATGTTTTGCATATATATATATATATATATATATATATATATATATATATATATATATATATATATATATATATGTATATATATATATCCCGGTTGATTCTTTGCATGGAGTGAGAAGAGAAAGTAAAAATGAGTGCTGCAGAGAGATAAAAACAGGAAAAGTCACCTTGACAGTATGGCAGTTGTTAAAAATGTTTTCAAACGGACTGTAGTCAGACCAATGTGGTCTGTAAATGATGCAAGGTGCTCGTCCCCACCAAGATCGGTAATACTACAGTACTTTAGTAATACCGGTATGTATATATATATATATATATATATATATATATATATATATATATATATTGCAATATGCATTTTATTTCGTTTGGAACTTATCAAGTCACGCCGCAGTTAGTGCCAGCATTTTCAATGAGCGCGCTTAAAAAAGTGGGTTTCTTTGTAGATGCACTGGACTGCTTCTATAATGCCCATAAAAAGCGACACATGCTGCATGTTTGAAAACATAAATCACCACAAGTAGGAGCATGATAACATAAATGTGCAGTAAATGAGTGTCTCCGTAGTGAAAGCCGCATTGTACATGCAAAATCCTCATTTAAATAGGGCAGCCTGCACCAGTTATCAATTGTACATGCAGTCTTTGTTGATCACTCTCAACACCCCCTGCTAATAGCACACACTATTTTAGTTTGCGCACGCTCTTTAGAGCGCGTTTATATGGCTCTTAGCACAGTTAATGTACAGTTAACCCCTTAATGTCCTCTGAATTGAGCTCTTATATATGTTACTTTGAATCCAAACAGCCAACTTCCATGTTTTTTTAGACATGTGTTCGTGTAAATGTCAAATTTGAAAAACTAGATGATAATAAAAACAATATCTAAGGAATATGGAATTTATTAAACAGTATTATAAGAAACAGTACCTCTTCAAATAACTATCCAAAGTATTTCATGAATGATGGTAAATAAAATGATAATACTGACGATGTGGCTAATGCCTTCAACAAATTCTTTGTAAGTATTGGACCTGAACTTCCAGAAAAATCCCAGGTCCAGGGACAACAGGTAAACATATGGAGGGATTGTTGGAGAGAAATCCAAATTCTATGTTTTTAAATGCAGGGGGTGAAGAAAAAGTTTTGGATATTGTAAACAAATGTAAGAACAAAATGTCCACTGACTCCAATGACATTAGTATGGCATTGGTGCAAAAGGTCATTACAGGGATATCAAAACCATTAACATATATCTGTAATTTGTCATTTCAAACAGGCGCATTTCCAAATGAAATGAAAATAGCTCAAGTTATACCGCTGTTTAAAACTGGGAGCAAACACCACTTCACAAACTATAGACCCGTTTCTTTACTTCCACAATTCTCAACAATATTAGAAAAACTATTAATAACAAGTTAGATGCATTTATAGAAAAGCATAAATTACTCTTTGACTGTCAATATGAATTTAGATAAAACAGATCTACATCAATGGCAATAATTGAAACAATAGAGTAAATCACAAAGGCCATAGACAAGAAACAATATGCAATGGGAATATTTATTGATCTAAAAAAAGCATTTGACACAATTAACCATGATGTATTAATCAATAAATCGGAAAAGTATGGAATCAGGGGAGTTGTACTAGACTGGCTTAAAAGTTACTTAAATAAAAGACAACAGTTTGTGAAGTTGGGGGATTGCTGTTCATCATGTTTGGACATTGCTTGTGGTGTCCCGCAGGGGTCAGTGTTGGGGCCAAAACTGTTAATTCCTGTATATCAATGATATATGTAAAGTGTCTAGCTTATTGAAATTAGTGTTATTTGCTGATGACACTGATAGTTTTTGTTCAGGGGATGACTTAAATCAATTGCAGGAGGTCATTATGGAATAAATGAGTAAACTAAAAACTTGGTTTGATTATAATAAATTGTCATTAAACCTGACTAAGACTAAGTTAATGCTGTTTAGAAATAGGACAAGTGAAACATGGGTGCAGATACAAATAGATGGGGTGGATACTGAAAGGGTTTTTGAAATAAAATTCCTTAGAGTTACAATTGACTATCAAATTTACTGGAAATCACATATAAAACATGTACAAACTAAGCTATCAAGAAGCCTCTCAGTAATAAATAAAGCAAAGCAGGTTCTGGATCACAAATCACTCCACATTCTCTACTGTTCATTAATCTTACCATATTTAACCTACTGTGTGGAAGTCTGGCGGAATAATTACAAAAACTAATTAAACTCAATAACTATACTTCAGAAAAGAGCTGTACGTATCATCAACAAGGTTGGATATCTGGACCATACTCATTCACTATTCTTACAGTCAAAAATATTGAAATGCAATTATATTATTTTGTATCAAACTGCACAAATAATTTATAAAGCCAAAATCAATAAACTCCCAGGAAGCATTCAAAAATTGTTCAGCACACGAGATGGGGGGTTACAATTTAAGGGGGAATTTTAATTTCAAAATGCTTAGTTATAGAACGACCATTAAAAGTTTTTGTATTTCAATTTGTGGAGTGAAACTATGGAATGGTTTGAATGTGGAGTTAAAGAAATTAAAAACAAGTATAGGCACATGGTATTCCAGAGGTACAGAGATGAAGAAGAGCTTTGATATTGGGTTGTTTGTGTTACAGAAGAGTGTGGGGCTGCCCATTGAGGCAGTGGTGCTGCTGCTGTGGCATGATGCCATATCCATGATCGCTAGTGGTAATGGTGTGGCTATGTATGTGTGTAGTGTGCATATGTATGTATATATTTATAATTTATGTATATACAAGTTCATTAAGTTTGTACAACAGGTAGTTCTAACTCAGAGTAATTTATGGTTTAAAGAAAAGAGGTGGGATTAAATAAGTGTAAACTTCTTCTCACTCCTTTTCAAATATGTAAAAAAAAAAAAAAAAAAAAAGTCCTTTGCTCATTTTGTTTATTTTTTTCGTTTTTATTCTCCATTGTTTTAATTTTGCTTAAATGGCTGTTAAGGCTATACACCGTATTGGATCAGGCTTGCTCTTGTTTTTTTGCATATTTGAAATAAAAATATATCAAATCAAATAAAAAAAATAAAAAAACTGCTGTTGTGGGGGTTCAACTTCTTAGATGTGTCTGTTCATAGTGCCTGACTTCCAGTTAGTTTTCTTGAGACTTGTACTTGTTCATGTACTATGACATTATTCTACGGAATTTTGTGTAGATCTATTAATCCGGTATTTGGGGTTCATTTTGACTTCCTGTTCCTTTTTGGGCATGAATACTGGTTACGGCTGGGGAAAAAAACAATATAAATATATATCGTGATAGACACGTAATCGATATCAATTAAAAATGTTTGATAATTTATTTTCTTCTTTGTCAGGAGAAAACAGAATCTGCGAAGCAAGGTTGGTTGCATGAACAAAGGCACTCGCTCTCTGGTAACCGAGCAACGCAGGAAGTGATCACTGATCAGTTTGAGTGACACGCTAACAGCTAGTCAGGTAACAGTATCAACTATCATTTTGGTTACGCCATCTTGTTGTCTCCCGGTTTATTCTTTGCATGGAGTAAGAAGAGAAAGTAAAAATTAATGCTGCAGAGAGATAAAAACAGGAAAAGCATAACAGAATGGCAGTTTTAAAAATGTTTTAAAACTGACTGTAGTCAGACCAATGTGGTCTGTAAACGATGCAAGGTGCTCGTCCCCACCAAGACCGGTAATATTACACTAGTACTTTAGCTCATACTTGCCAACCCTCCCGAATTTTCCGGGAGACTCCCGAATTTCAGTGCCTCTCCCGAAAATCTCCCGATTTCCAGCCGGACAACTATATTGGGGGCGTGCCTTAAAGGCACTGCCTTTAGCGTCCTCTCTCACCTGAAAAGGAGACTATTATACATGTTTCCGTTATCCATAGGTTTATCTATAACCCATAAAGTAGGCAGGCACGGAGCTATTTCTCAGAGTGTGTTTATTCCAGCAGGCACGTTAATACACTGACACACAACACCCGGATTCCCATCATGCATTGCTTCAAAACTACGGCAAGTTGTAATAGCCAAAATTCCCAGACGGACAAACAATATTGGGGCGTGCCTTAAAGACACTGCCTTTAGCGTCCTCTCACCTGAAAAGGAGACTATTATATATGTCTCCTTTATCCATAAGTTTATCTATAACCCATAACATGGTGGCCGAATGGATATAGTCACTCATGAACGGTCAGAGAAGCACAAGGGGGGACAACGCAGTATTATGGGCCACCTTGCAAGCAACATTCCGTTCTCATTTGCGGATGTTTTCAACAAATCCGTGAAGGATATGTTCCCGGATTCAGAGATCGCTCGCCAGTACTCAAATGGCAGAACAAAAGCTACTCAAATTGTGAAAGGTAAGTGTTATTTTTTTTTTTAAGTAAGCAGCAAGTACAGTACAGTTAGTAGAACAACTCCCCAATCTCCCGAATTCAGAGGTCTCAAGGTTGGCAAGTATGCTTTAGCTGCGCTCGCCCTTTAGAGCACACCTGTAACTTCCTAGCACTAAACCTGCAGAAAATAGTTATTCTCAGGTTTCTGTATGTTCACATTTTCACACTTTGCCCTATTTTGTTACACTTAATTAAGCATTTCTTGTGCATTCCTTATTTTTGCACCTGCATTTTAAGAGTCTAATAAAGTGTTCAATGCGATGTTAGAATTTTACAATTTTGTTTACATTGGTTGAAATGTTTTCAATGGTTGTGTTGACATTTCCTTTCCGCTCTGCCTTCATATCTGAGGGGATTCTAATCAGAGGAAGATTACATTTGAACAGTGGCCGTGCGTTTCTCACCTCGGCCTTCAGTGATGTCCTACTTAGTTCAACTTCACCTCTCAAAAATAATTTATGTCACCACATGGACACGGCTGGAGAAACTATACAAAAACCCACTTGCACGCTACCGTGCATTGAAACCCCTCAACAGTGTACAACAGGGTCTATTTTTCGGCGCATTTTACATTCAATAAACCTGCTTCAGCAATTAAAACATATTAAGATATGTAACTGATATTTAGGGAAAGTACTGTCAAAATGAAAGGAATTGTATAAAACAAATGAAACATGAACAAATTAAGAAATAAAATATTTGTAGCACCCATTTGACGCCATATAAGCCAGTGGTACCGCTCGCAGTTGGTTGAAATGGCAAACCATTCTGGTGTCGGCCAACTTCGTCTAACAAGATGTAGTTTCTCTTAAGTATCCTTCTTGAAAATGGCCTTGCAAATATATATCTGCCACCTAATCAACATTTTGCTCTCCTTCTTTGTGAGTACCGGTGAGTTTTCTGTGGATTTCTATGGCTCGTATGGCTCCGGTGCCACTTCCTGTTTTCACAACTTGTGATTGGATTCTCACTGGGGACTCCCAAGTCAGTATCCAATCACAGTGTAAGGCCAGCGAGAAGGCCTTACTGACAACAATTCGTGATCTTATTGGTTATGGCAATTATCTATCAACTCTATGTGCCTGTTCGCTTACAGTGCACGGATACCTGCATTGTTGATTCTGAAGGCCCAGGGCAAATTTTGTACAGCATGGCAACATAAGCTCGCTGAATTCTGATTGGATGCAAATTCTAACCTACAAACAGCACTGGAAATACTTTTAGATATTTAGGGAAAGTAAATAAAACATTGCTTTTATCTTTAACTATGATCATGATTCCTGGTTACGTTAGGCCAGCAGAGACGGCCCACCACTGCATTTGAAATAAAAATGTTTACAATTTCATATATTTTTCTCCTGATTATTATTTTTGATAGGTCATAAAAATTATCAACAATTATCGATATCAACCGATATAAAACACTTCCATCGTGATACAGTTTTCAGCCGTATCGCCTGGCCCGAGCCTACCTACCAAATTCCGTGTGTTCTCATTTTTTTCTACATTTTCCGAGAGTAACAATTTTGGAGGGCTAACGTGGAGAGCCTTAAAGCACGTCCTTAAATCCTCATAACCAATTCCAATTTACAGAAGCCTCACCTCGTCATCGCCCAGCAGTTTCTTGACGAGAGTTCGTTGCTGCGTCATCCTCCACTGGACGCCAGGCGGCAGGTCTTTGATCACCTGTTTGAGGTCAGCGCTCGCAATGCTGTCCAGTTGTGTGGGAGACAGCAAGCTAACACTGCTGCCAAGCAAGTGCAGAACCTCGTAAGTGGTCCAGTTGGAGTTGGACAAGGCCTTCCTCAAAAGGAGCATCTTGAGCTGCAGTCCAAGTGAGATGATTAAGAAATTAAGAAATAATCATTGCCGTCAACAAATGTAGATTTAAGAGATACCATTGTAGCCTTTGGGTTTTTGCACTCAGAAAACTGAGCCAGGAGTTGCCTGCTGAGTTCAGGGGTCAAGTCGGGTGCGTTGTCATAGTAACACGTCAATGGGCCTAGCCTGTGGTGATACCAAGACAATAAATAGCAGGAAATGCAGAAATGCTTCAATATGATAATAAGCATTCCCTTTCAAATGCTGTAGATTACCAAGTGTACTGTGCATGTGTTGCAGCTAGGGGTGTAACGGTACACAACAATTTCGGTTTGGTACGTACCTCGGTTTAGAGGTCACGGTTCGGTTCATTTTCGGTACAGTAAGAAAACAACAAAATCTACATTTTTTAGTTATTTATTTACCAAATTTGTAAACAATGGCTTTATCCTTTTAACATTGGGAACACTATAATAATTCTGCCCACGTTAATCAACATTAAACTGCCTCGAGTTGTTGCTCAGATTAAATAAAATGACAAAACTTTTCTTCTACATATAAAAAGTGCAACATTAAACAGTTTCAAGTCAACTCATCATGCTTAATTTATTACAGCATTTGGAAAGCCTGTAGTTTATTTTTATTATGTAAATGTTATATTTTTATCAACATGTGATAGCAGGGACCCTGCCATTCAAAACTAGGCTGCTCCATTACTAATGATTAATGTAACTATGGCTGAAAAAAATAGTACAATAGCAATAGGAGAGACTAGTCATCCCTGAACACCATGGAGTTCATGTAGGGTTAATGATGCGGTTACATTATTATATCAACTATCAGAGACAGAAACTCTTCATTTAACATAATGTCCTTTTTTCAACACAGCTCAATCAACACAGAAAAAGGTAAAGTGAAATTACAGGGCTTTGCTGTCCGTAACACACACACACACACATGCACACACACGCACGCACACACGCACACACGCACACACGCACACACACACACACACACACACACACACACACACACACACACACACACGCTGACATTTGTTTCTAGAACGTCAACAGGCTCATAATGATGTTACTAGTTACTAGTAGTTGACTATTATAATTTGGGGAGAGTCCGCGGCTTGATGCTTACCTGCTAAACACCTATCTGCTAACCCCACCGCAGAAGCACTGACTACATGCGCTCTGAATACGCACTGCTGATTGGCTGTTACCACTCTAAATACGCACTGCTGATTGGCTGTTACCGCTCTGGTGAAACCAATCAGATGGTTGTGTGGGTGGGACAATGCTGGGTGCTGCAGAGTACTGGCAGAGACAGAGGCAGAAGAAGCGGAGCAGCTTGTTAAGACTTTAGCTTAGGCGGCTACTTAATATGTTCGTGTGGAAACTCGTTCGGTACACCTCCGAACCGAACCGAAACCCCCGTACCGAAACGGTTCAATACAAATACACGTACCGTCAAAATTAAAGGACAAATGAAATACAGCTTTACCGCTTTAGTAATATGTTTGGGTTTACACATTTATCGTATTTTCCGGACTATAAGGCGCTCTTAAAATCTTTTTTTTCCCCTCAAAACTTGACAGTGCACCTTATAACCCTATGCGCCTAACATACAGAATAATTTTGGTTTTGCTTACCGACCTCGAAGCAATTTTATTTGGTACATGGTGTAATGATAAGTGTGATCAGTAGATGGCAGTCAAACATAAGAGATACGTGTAGACTGCAATATAATGGCAGTCACACACAAGAGATACGTGTAGACTGCAATATGACTCAAGTAAACAACACCAACATTTTATATGTTCCATTGAAAATATAGAACATTACACACGGCGCTCATAAATCTATCAAAATGTTTTAGTACGACTTTGGTAAGCTATGAAGCCGCACTGCTTGATGGATTGTACTGTGCTTCAACATACGAGTATTGTTATGGTGTGTGTATAAGGTAAGACATTATCTAGCGTTTTGTTTCGGAATATTATGCAAAAGCAACTTTTCTTACCATCTGGTACCTGCTGATCTGTATTTGGGATCTGCATAAATCCTGAAAAATTGCGTGAGTCCGCCTTTGTAGTCCGTGCTGACACCATAGTCGATAAGCTTCTTCTTTTTCTCTATCTTCTTGTTATGGGACATTCATCCTCCGCTGTTGCCATTTCTAATATAAAGTAGTGTTCTTACTTATATCTATCAGTAAACTCGCCATGAAAGCACTAAAACATACCGGTGTAGTGAGTTTACATTATTCACCCAAGGAACTTTAGTTATTAGAGAGTTCCGGTCAGACGGTTTTTCACGGGACACATTTCCGGCGTTGTTGTTGTTTCCGTTTGAGGAGATGTTGCTACGTTATTGATTTAAGTAAAGTCTAAATGTCATTACAACAGTTAGCTCCATCTTTTGACACTTCTTCCACTCCCGTCCTTGCACGCTACACCGCGACAACAAAGATGACGGGGAGAAGACGTTGCCGAAGGTGAGCCACGTAAATAAGACCGCCCACAAAACGGCGCATCTGGAAGCGACTGTCAGAAAGCGGCTTGAAGATGATCTGTAAAACATAATCTATACAATATTTTGCCCAAAGAACCACCATTACATGTTATGTAGACCACAAAGAAGTGTTTTCAATTTAGAAAAAAAAAGAATAATATGACTCCTTTAAAGCGCCCTCTAATCCGGTGCGCCTTATATATGAAAAAAGATCAAAAATAGACCATTCATCGGCGGTGCGCCTTATAATCCGGTGCACACTATGGTCCGGAAAATACGATACACAGATATCTAGAGGGCGGTAACTTTCCGAAATATTTTACACAGTATATGCCGCCCCTATTCCTGCTTCGAGGACGTAATGACGTAACTACGTACACACATAGCACAAGCTTTGGGTGTTGTTAGCTAATGATAGCAATTTGAATAGTTATTATTAGCTATCATTGAATGTAAAATTCTGATACAACAACATGACTGCAAATTATTTGTTGCTTCTCTTGGACTGTTTTTGTATGTGTGTCTCTGCGCCTATGTGTTGATGAGACAGGATGAGTGACCGCCGTAAACACCAATCATTTTATTCGGGCTGGTAAAAAAATTTACTACACAAACTTAGCAATTGTTAAAAATATAGACTGTTTTAACACAACTGTGTTCTGTTAAACCACTGATAGTAACACAAGCTAGCCAAGGGTGTTCATGTTTTAATTTTTGTGCTTTAAAAAATGTAACTGTGAGCGAGTTGCAAATCGCACCTTTAAGAAACTTCTCTATGTCTCCAGCTCCAGACTTCATCTGTTTGACTAATTGTCATTACTGCCACAAGTCCTGGAAAAGTATATTACAACTGTGTACCACTGCAGCCCCAACAAACCACATTTTTTGGTCTTGCAGCGCTTGCAGCCCAACAGTGATTGATTCTGTTTGCTTCTTTGATTACTAGATTTGTTAATAAAATACATGAAAGAGTCTTGCAGAAGCAGCCACATCCTGTATGTGACATATAATCCTCGGTCTACGTTGCCGCGACCACCAGCTGCTGCTGTCCGCCTGACAGGGCCAAGGACTAATTTTGACAGCAACAGGTGGCAAAATTATGGCCTAGATTAGGGGTGCCCACACTATTTCTGCAGGCCAGCTACTTTTCAATTGACCAAGTCGAGGGGATCTACCTCATTCATATATATAATTTATTTTTATTTATTTATGAAACAGACGTTTTTGTTAACACGTTTAAGGTGGTTAATGATATTATAATCATGTTCAACACATATAGATTTCTTTCTTTCATGAAGAATATAAGTTGGTGTACTATTACCTGATTCTGATGACTTGCATTGATTGGAATCAGACAGTAGTGCTGATAACGTCCGCTTTTTCAAATGGACGACAAAAAAGTCCTCCTTTCTGTCCAATACCACATGAAAGTGGTTGGTTTTTGGCATCTTTTTGTCCAGCTTCCATACTCGTTTTTATACACTTTACAACAGGGGTGCCCACACTTTTTCTGCAGGCGAGCTACTTTTCAATTGATCAAGTCGTGGGGATCTACCTCATTCATATATATAATTTAGATTTACTTATTTATGAAAGATATGTTTTTGTTAACAAGTTAAAGGTGTTTAATGATAAAGCAAGCATGTTTAACACATATAGTTAACATTGTTAATAAGTTAAAGGTGTTTAATGATAATACAAGCATGTTTAACACATATAGTTAATATTGTTAACAAGTTAAAGGTGTTTAATGATAATGCAAGCATGTTTAACACATATACCGGTAGTTAATATTGTTAATAAGTTAAAGGTGTTTAAAGATAATGCAAGCATGTTTAACACATATAGTTAATATTGTTAATAAGTTAAAGGTGTTTAAAGATAATGCAAGAATGTTTAACACATATAGTTAATATTGTTAATAAGTTAAAGGTGTTTAATGATAATACAAGCATGTTTAACATATATAGTTAATATTGTTAACAAGTTAAAGGTCTTTAAAGTTAATGCAAGCATGTTAACACATATAGTTAATATTGTTAATAAGTTAAAGGTGTTTAAAGATAATGCAAGCATGTATAACACATATAGTTAATATTGTTAATAAGTTAAAGGTGTTTAATGATAATACAAGCATGTTTAACACATATAGATTCCTTTATTTCATGAAGATAAGAATATACGTTGGTGTATTACCTGATTCTGATGACTTGCATTGATAGGAATCAGACAGTAGTGCTGATAACGTCCGCATTTTCAAATGGAGGAGAAAAAAAGTCCTCCTTTCTGTCCAATACCACATAAAAGTGGTTGGTTTTTGGCATCTTATTTGTCCAGTTTCCGTACTTCTTTTTGTACACTTTACAAGAAATACATTGGCGGCAAACACCACAGCTTGCTAGCTTGTGCACGCCAGCTTTCTTAGACTCTTATTTTGTTAGCGCAGGCAGGATGAAGCAGAGCTTTTATTGTGCAACTGTGCAGTCGGTCTTTGGAGTTTTGACGGCAGGTACGGCGCGAGAGTCTGTTGAAATAAAAAGTGTTTCTCGCCTTCCTGTCAGTAATTTTTTCTTAATAATGAGCTAGCAGCAGCCGGCGTCATCTCAGAAGACCCTCAGGGGCCGTGAATGTCAATCAAGTGACGAAAGTGACGTCATTGTGAAGATTTATAATCGCTAGGACTATTTTTTAATGCCTGGCTGGCAATCGACTGACACACACCCCGCCCCGATCGACCGGTTGCTCGCGATCGACGTAATGTGCACCCCTGCTTTACAAGAAATACAGGCGAGCTTTCTGAGACTCTTATTTTGTTAGCACAGGCAGGATGAAGCGGTACCTTTATTGTGAAGACAAGAACTGTGCAGTCGGTCTTTAGAGTTTTGACGGCAGGTACGGCGCGAGCGTCTGTTGAAATAAAAAGTGTTTCTCGCCTTCCTGTTGGTCATTTTTTTCCTAATACTGAGCTCAAAGCAGCCAGCGTCATCTCACAAGACCCTCGGGTGCCGTGAATGTCAATCAAGTGACGTCTTGGTGGAGATTGTTGATTGCTCATTTTTAGGTCTATTTTTTTAATGAATGGCTGGCGAACGTAATGGGCACCCCTGGCCTTGATAAATGATATGTCCTTACAACGATATATGAATATGAAGCATTGTGAATGCATTAATTTTATGTCCTTGACTATCTTTTTTGCATTGTTAAAATCAAATGTGGCCAGGCCATCCGGGAGTTAATTGTTCATATGTCTCTGATGGGCACATCAATCAGTCTGAGAAATAAAAGTTGACACTTTTTAATGTGAACTGTTACCCAGCATCACTTTTGAGCGTCGCAGCCTGTAGAAAATGTATGTAGGATTTGATACATCCCTACTTTGCCGTGAAGAAGGGCAAAGTGCAGGTTTTTGTGCGTACACAAGCTTGATACATTAGGGCCCAGAAGTCTCCCTAGAGCTGTCCGGCTGACTAAACTGAGCGATCGGGGGAGAAAGGCCTGAGTCAGAGAGGTGACCAAGAACCCGATGGTCAGAGCTACAGCATTTCTCTGTGACGAGAGGAGAACCTCACAGAAAAACAACTATCTCTGCAGCAATCCACCAATCAGAAGCCATTTTTAGTGAAAGGTTTGCCAACATGCACCTGAAAGACTCAGACCATGAGAAACAAAATTCTCTGGTCTGTTGAGACAAAGATTGAACACTTTGTCGTGAATGCCAGGGGTCATGTTTGGATGAAACCAGGCGCCGCTTATCACCAGGCCAATACCATCCCTACAGTGAAACATGGTGGTGGCAGCATCATGCTGTGGGGGTGTTTTTCAGCAGCAGGAACTGGGAGACTAGTCAGGGAAAGAGGGAAAGATGAATGCAGTAATGTACAGAGACATTCTGAATGAAAATCTGCTCCAGAGCGCTCTTGAACACAGGTTTATCTTTTAGCTGGACAACAAACCTAGAAACACAGCCAAGATACCAAATTAATGGCTTCAGGATAACTCTTATGTGTCCTTGAGTGTTCCAGCCAGTGCCCACACTTGAATCTCTGGAGAGATTTGAAAATGGCTGTGCACTAACACTTCCTATCTCACCGGATGGAGCTTTAGATGTGCTGCAAAGAGGAATGGACAAAACTGCTCACAGATAGGTGCCCAACTTGTGGCACCATATTCAAAAAGACTTGAGCCTGTATTGCTGCCAAAGGTGCCTAAACGCAAAGGCTGTGAATACTTATGTAATTTCTTTGTTGTTTAAAAAACAAACAAATTGAAAACAATAAAAACTTTTTCACATTGTCATTATGGGTGTTAAAATTTTGAGGACAAAAATGAATATATTAAATTTTTGGACTATAAGCCGCAACTTTTTTCTCACGCTTTGAACCTGCGGCTTATAAAACGATGCGGCTAATTTATGGTTCTTCACTAATCGCCATAATGTTTTATATTCAATAAATAGTTTTCAACAGACACTGAGAATATGTGTTATTGTTTGTGCTATGACACCATCTTTTGGATGAGTTTGCTCATTGCAGTTGTTGCGGGTTGAAACCGTACTCTCTGTAAACCGTCCCTAGCGTTTTTGCTCGAAAGGACTCGTCATTCATCACTCCAAGCAGCGTTTGTAAGTTTTACAGTATAACTAAAACAATTCATACTTAACTAAACTGTCCCATGTGTGATATCTGTAGGAGTAATGTAATCAAGCTAGCGCTGTTAGCAATAGCAAATATGCTACCACGTTTACAAGTGTCTGTGTTAGCATTATTAACTTACAATGGCATTCTTTTTGTATTGTTTCAGTTTGGTAAATTCACCAAAACGTCACCGTGGAGTTATTGAGTCTGTTTCGCTGATTTGAGAGCTAGCCTCCGCAGCTAGTGCGTTCTACAAAATTTTTCGCATCAGTATATATCTGCGGTCCGGTGCGACTAATATATTTAAATATATTTATTTATTCTGCAATTTGGTGGGTGCGGTGTACTCTATAGCCCGGACAGTACAGTATTTTCCAGATGCACTCTAAGAACTCACTGGGTGACATCATCTTCAAGCTCCAATTCTCCTCTGTAACACTCTTTGATTTTTTGCAGCAACTTCTTAGCCAGGCTGGGTTTCATTTCACTCTTTTTCGCCTCTGATGTGAAGTTTGGAGAGCGGAAAATGGCACACATCTAAGTGAAGAATGCCATAAAAAAAAATCATTCAGTTAAAGACAAGATTCTATTCATTTTTCTGTTGTAGTGCATGTACCGTTTCTGGTGTGGAAAAATCAAAGGAAGCTTTTTCTATATCAGATTGCATCGTGTCAGAGAGCATCCATCCCAGCTGAGCGTTGGAACACTTCATCCACACTGTTAGACAAAATAAGACGTATAAGTGTACTTTTTTGGCACCAACCAAATTCCGCCAGTCCTGATTTACGTAAAATCTAACAGTACCATGTTACAGTACATGGTTTAAGCTAGATAGACATCACGCCTTTGGCACTTCCCAATCACTCAAGCAGTACTGAGAGCGGACTCAGCCAACTACCTCGAGGTAATGTGGCAATTTTCAATGCCAAAAAATAAATTGACTCAAAAAACGCACCAACGTAAGTTAAGTACAATAAGGCTCCACTTTTTCAATAATGTGCTAACTTGATGCTAATATACATTGGTTTTGCTATTGACGTGCTACTGAGTAGCATTAGCAATTTTACATGGCTATTTCCACACCTCTAAATTTGGTAATGGAAACTGCAACTAAGATGCACGTTTCTGGTACAGTATATTCATCAGGCACATATGGGGTTGTATTTGCTTGACACATTGTAATGATTTTCTACTTTGTGTATTGACATGGTAGTAGGCTATATGATTTATGCGTAACGTAGTTTTTGCGTAACGTGGGTTGGCTCATAGAATTGCACTGAAAGATGGTGATGTGCGTACATGGAAGAGAATGCAGTGTGTTAGGTTGGATGCAACATGGAGTTATGCTGAATGAAATGGGGCGGTAATATGCTGAATGAAATGTGACGGTAATTTTACTGTTGGCCTTGGCTTGCCATCAAAGTAAGCCTATGCAATATATTATATATTATATATTATTATATGTAAATATTTCGATGGTGGTCCGTGCGGTCAAACTAGACATTTTAGCAGGGTGATGCCAACAATCTGTCCCGACTCCCGACTAAAATATTGCTGCATAACTTTACAAATACATTTAGCTAATCAACATCAGTAAAATGTGGCATAATTACTTGCAAGAAGCATAAATTGCCGTTTGAAGTTCCTTGGTAATTCCTGGGCTGCTGCTCACTGCTCCCCTCCCCTCCCAGGGGGTGAACAAGGGGATGGGTCAAATGCAGAGGAGACATTTCACCACACCTAGTGTGTGTGACAATCATTGGTACTTTAACTTTAACTTAACTTAACTTAACTTAACTTAACTTGGAGTAGGAATCGGCTCAGTATCTGGCAACCTCAGTCCTGGAGAGTGGGAAGGAACCCTAGAATTTTGACCGTGATTGCAGTACCATTTCTGGCCACGTGATAATAACAATACTAATAATGATAATAATAATAGAGAAGACATACAAGTATAATACTGGAAAAAAAGGAAAACCAAAAATGTATAAAAGCAACATTATCAATAATAATATTATCAATAATTATGTTATATTTTTATTCAAATAATAAATTATTTAAAAAAATGCACGAACAACTCTTTAAAAACAATTTTTTTTTTGAAAAACATGACTCGAATTTGAATCGGAATAAATACAATTCTCAATTTGGGTGTGGGCAGCACGGTGGAAGAGGGGTTAGTGCATCTGCCTCACAATACGAAGGTCCTGAGTAGTCTTGGGTTCAATCCCGGGCTCGGGATCTTTCTGTGTGGAGTTTGCATGTTCTCCCCGTGACTGCGTGGGTTCCCTCCGGGTACTCCGGCTTCCTCCCACTTCCAAAGACATGCACCTGGGGATAGGTTGATTGGCAACACTAAATTGGCCCTAGTGTGTGGATGTGAGTGTGAATGTTGTCCGTCTATCTGTGTTGGCCCTGTGATGAGGTGGCGACTTGTCCAGGGTGTACAACGCCTTCCGCCCGATTGTAGCTGAGATAGGCTCCAGCGCCCCCTGCAACCCCAAAGGGAATAAGCGGTAGAAAATGGATGGATGGAATTTGGGTGTTTTTTGTTTTTTTTTAAACCCCTACTGTATTTCTAACCCAGTTTTGTTACCAAAATTACTTCATAATAATGTTGTTGGATGTGCTTAGTGTCAAGATGCTCTTCGGCTTAGCATATTTCATGTATTTGCTAATTCTATTCTAAGAACTCCCTCCTGTTACTTTCAGTCCTGTTATTTGAGTGAATAATCCTCGCCTTAGGAACCGTGTACAAAAATGAAATATAGTTGCCCTGTGGGCATATACACATTTTGAGTAGTTAATTATGTGTATTATCAGATAAGCCTTTAAAAACCTTTATTTTGAGAGTTACAACAAGCAAATAGAACTGGTTAAGTGACTAGTTTCATTTGAAAAAATATTTTGCACATGAAATATGACCTCAGATGTCATGTTTGAATAATGATGCTTACCGAAGGACACAATGAGGAGAGAAAATGCTCCCATGGCAGCCATGATGAAACACCTCCTGTTTGTGATACAAATAGAAAATATCAACAAAATACATTTGTATGACGTTCATTGTTGCTCTTGACTACAGCGACTCCTCCTTTGAGAACTTTCCTAGTTACCGCATCTTCCTAAGGGAGGCTGCAGCACTTTGGAAGAAAACAAGCAAAGAAAAAAGTCCCCATCGTGGACTACATGCACTAAAATCAAACAAAATGTTGTTTTTTAAGGCACATGAGTGCTTAAAATAAAGCACACTACTGATGGAGCAGCCACTTTATCTCCATTTAGGATGACACTCATGACGTCATAAAACAAATAATAATACACATTGTTCAATGTGAAGTCTTTTTATCACAAAAATGAGAAAAGTGACTAAAACACACAAAAAAAGGTAATGTACTCACAGACGTGTCTTTTTGTCCAATAGAGCGTGGAGGATACTTTTGTTTCAAGTCTGCTTCCTTTTGTGTGATGGAGGTGGGAGGTTACGTCAAGTCAGAGCAGGTGCGTGTGTGTGTGTGAGAGAGAGAGCGAGATAAAGAGAGAGTTTCATATTTCAGTTGGAACTCTTATATGTTTTCATAGATGGGATTCATAACTAAATAAAAAAATGGGTGATACTGTAAATGTTTGTACCCATCCAATGAATACATAACACAATACTGAATACAAGTATATGAGCCTGGTTACAGAGGGTTTTAACCCCAAACTACATTTAATCACAGCGGCAAATTCCTACCATTTATGACAACAATTGATACAATGAAAAAGTATGTGTGATTACAGTAAATTTGACAGCTGTAAAAAGTTCTTAGCCTACACTAGCCCCCCTGCATTAAAAGTGGAAAACCAAGTTTACTTTATATGCCTAATTGTGTTTCATTGTATCCATTAAACCAGACCTGGGCAATTATTTTGACTCAGAGGCCACATTGGTCGATAAAAATGTTTCTAGGGTTTGATGTTTGATGCCTTCAGTGGCAATCTACAATGTAAATAGTCATGAAAATAAAGAAAACACATTGAATGAGAAGGTGTGGCCTGTACTGTGTGTGTGTGTGTGTGTGTGTGTGTTTGTGTGTGTGTGTGTATATATGTATATATATATATCCATCCATCCATTTTCTACCTGTTTTATATATATATATATATATATATATATATATATATATATATATATATATATATATATATATATATATATATATGCATATATATACATATATATATACGTATATATGTATATATATATATATATATATATATATATATATATATATATATATATATATATATATATATATATATATATATGCATATATATACATATATATACATATATATATACATATATATATATATGCATATATATACATATATATACATATATATATACATATACATATATATACATACATCCATCCATCCATCCATCCATTTTCTACCGCTTATTCCCTTTGGGGTCGCGGGGGGCGCTGGAGCCTATCTCAGCTACAATCGGGCGGAAGGCGATATACATACATATATATGTATATATATGTATATATATATATACATACATACATATATATGTCTGTATATATATATATATATATATATATATATATATATATATATATATATATATATATATATATATATATATATATATATATATATATATATATATATATATATATATATATATATATATATATATATATATATCCATCCATTTTCTACCCGTTATATATATAACAGCAGTCTACCACTGCTCCTTAGTGGCCGAAGGAGCAGTGTGAGCAAGGCGAGGCATGTCACTACTAGATATGTGAAGATAAAATGTATTGATTATGCGGTAAAAGTATTAAAAAGTATTGCCTTTTCAAATTAAGATTATTGAGAAACCGTGCTTTACCTTGACACACGAGCTGACGCCAGCTCGCTAGCTTAGAGAGGCATTAACGTATTTGCCTTTTTATGACACGGCATACCCCAATCTAAAACTATATAAACATGGCTTGGTTAATGAAGCGTTGTTGCCAGTTTTTGGAAGTTTTTTAGAGCGCTTCATAGGCTGTATATACTGTATATATATATATATATATATATATATATATATATATATATATATAAATATATATATATATATATATATATATATATATACATACACATACATACATACATATATATACATATATATATGTGTGTGTGTGTGTATATATATATATATATATATATATATATATATATATATATATATATATATATATATATATATATATATATATATATTACAGTGTAATATAGATTAATCACAAATACCTATATTGTGCCGCTTCATACTAGCAGGGTTTTTTTTTACTAGAAAATGTGTTTTTGTAGGATTGCGGATTATGATGAAAATAATGTTTTAAATGTGTTTATTTTGTGGCAAAGTGGAACGACAATATTTTCTTATTTTTTGTTATACTGCCATTATCTGGAGGTTTGTAATAACTACAAATAAATAATAATGAATAATAAATAATAATAAATATTCTTAATACATAATCAAAAGTTCCAAAGAGGGTGTGGAGGGGGCGTGGCCTGCGGGCCTGCAGCGAGGCGGGGTGTGCCAGGACCGGCCTTGAAGTCAGCGACAGGTGCATAGATGGTCCACCTGGGCCTTGTTATCTAATCACCTGTCGCTCTGTATAAGCAGCAACCGGGAAGAGAGACGTTGTTAGAGCTGGGGGAGAGTGAGAGCACGACAAACATTCACAACAAGACGATTGCTGAAAAGCACTAAGAGATGTGTTTGGAAAAATAAAACTGTCTTGAAACAATGAAACGGGCTCGCCTAGAAATGTTTGGTGGTCTGGAGGACCCACTGGAAGGCAACTTCCACATAGGGTTTGCTGTAAAAGTAGTCTTTTATTACTTTTCCAGCAACTAAATGCAGGCATCACATACATCATGTTATGATCCGCTGCCCGGATCATATTTTTGTTTTTGTTTTCAAGTCACTTGTGTTTTCAGCACCTCTTGAGTTTGTTTCTGTTGCCATGACGGCAGATTATAGTCACCTGCCTCTGGTTAGTGTCCCGGACGCGCACCTGTTGCCCGGGCACTAATCAGAGGGCTATTTAGTTTACGCGCTGGCCTCATTCGGTCTGTTGGTTTTGTTTGCTCCCATGCAACAAGTTGCTCCTAGTTTCGCTCATAGTCTGCATTTTTGATATTAGCATCTTTTGGCTACCCTTTTGTTTTCTGTGCCGTGGGCACCGCGCAGCATATTTTGTACTACAACTCGAATAAAACATTTATTCTCACCTGCAAGCTGCTTCCTGACCCCTCTGCATCTTGAAAAGACGACCTCCGGCATCACAATGCCACGCAGTCGTAACAGAAAACCAACAGCAGACAGTCTTTTCGAAGAGGGCGTGGAGGATTCCGGCTACGGGACGTGGCTGGTCTTAAAGGCGATGGAGAGAGAGACTCTCCAGTATTCCCCTTTGGAGCGCGAAGACCTTTTGTGGGGGCCTGACGGTTCGTTGGTCCATATCGACTCCATCTGGCCCGGGGATGTCCGCTCACAGCCAGCCCGTACGCGTCAGCGAAAGTGGAAGTCAACCAAGAAGACTTCGGCTCGCGGCAAAGACGCACCTATCCCACAACTTTTCCCTCCGGAGCACAGCCAGCTACAAGCAGCCCAGGATTCTCCTCAAATATTTGGTAATTATAATGACCATATTTTCAAAGATTCCTCCGACTGGCCTGTCAATCACTGGGATTGCAGCTATGACGTCATTCAGTTGTCGCCCCCCGAGGACACGCCTTCGTCCACTTTTGATGACGTCATAGAAAAAGACATTTTTTTGCATTCTGTTAATTCTTTCTGTCAGCCATTTACAAATGACTTTAATTCTAAAATTAAGCATTATCAGGACATTTTTTTAAATTCTAGGTCTAGTCAGTCCCACTCACCTTCTGACTTTCAAGCTCAGCCCCCAATTACTTTGGCCCCACCCCCTAAGGCTCAAGCTCCACCCACTCCTCTGTCTGCTGTGCCACTGCTGCTCTGCCTTCTCCACTTCCTGTTCCAGCCCAGTCATCTTCCGAGACACCCCTCGAGAAGTACAGTCCTGCTTGGGTGGATGAGTGGTACCGGAAGGTACTGATTGAACTAAGACTTGAGGAACAATCCCAAGCGGCAAAGGACACTCCGCATGCTATTGAAGAGCAGAATAGAGAATTTGGACAATCAAAAGGGGAGGAGCCTACCCCCCTCCTCACATCCTCCATCCCACCCCTAAAGACTGTTCCAGACTGCACGAGACACGTCTGGGATCCGCTTCTTGAGGGGGGGCTAGTACTGGGAGCTTTGCTAGTGGGCGGGCACAGCTGCGCCCAGCCAAGCCCAAACCTCCATGCCGGCCTCCGCCACCAGTTCTCCGGCATGCTAAGCCGCCACCACCAGTCCTTCGGCGTGCTAAGCCGCAACCCCCGGCCAGGCCACCTCCGCCAAAGTCACGCCCAGCACCTGCTCCAAGTCTGGTTCCCACACCAGCACCTGCTCCAAGTCTGGTTCCCACACCAGCACCTGCTCCAAGTCTGGTTCCCACACCAGCACCTGCTCCGCCCACGCCGGCAGACGAGCCGCCTGCTCCGCCCACGTCGACAGCCCGGACGCCTGCTCCGCCCACGCCGGCAGACGAGCCTCTGGCTCCGCCCACGCCGACAGAAGAGCCGCCTGCTCCACCTCTGGCTCCGCCCACGCCGACAGACGAGCCGCCTGCTCCGCCTCTGGCTCCGCCCACGCCGACAGACGAGCCGCCTGCTCCGCCCACGCCGACAGACGAGCCGCCTGCTCCGCCCACGCCGACAGACGAGCCGCCTGCTCCGCCCACGCCGACAGACGAGCCGCCTGCTCCGCCCACGCCGACAGCGACGACGCTTCCTGCTTCCACGGCGACGACGCTTCCTGCTTCCACGGCGACGACGCCTCCTGCTTCCACGGCGACGACGCCTCCTGCTTCCACGGCGACGACGCCTCCTGCTTCCACGGCGACGACGACGCTTCCTGCTTCCACGGCGACGACGCTTCCTGTTTCCACGGCGGCGACGACGACTCCTCCTGTTTCCACGGCGACGACGACGACTCCTGCTTCCACGGCGACGTCTGCTCTCTCGCCCTCATTGTCGTCTCAGCGACCTCGAGTGGTCTGGCTGCGCAAGCGGCGCTCTCGGAGGTTTGTGTATGGACGCCAGTGGCGGAAACAGCAGCGACACCCGAGACGTAGTCGCAGAACTCTCCGGCTGCTGAACTTCTGGCGCCACTCACGCCCACCTTCTCGGCAGCCACGAATGTGGCCTTTCCGTGGTCGCCCGCCTCGCCGCCACCTGACTCGTCCCCCGTGGATTCGGGGACACGTGGCCTGGCGACCCTCCGCCAAATCCTCCCTCCACCCTCCCTTGACTCTTGAACTTTGTTATAGTCGGGGGGGTTTTAGTTTTGCCAGGGGACATCTGGAATCTGTCCCTTAAGGGGGGGGTACTGTTATGATCCGCTGCCCGGATCATATTTTTGTTTTTGTTTTCAAGTCACTTGTGTTTTCAGCACCTCTTGAGTTTGTTTCTGTTGCCATGACGGCAGATTATAGTCACCTGCCTCTGGTTAGTGTCCCGGACGCGCACCTGTTGCCCGGGCACTAATCAGAGGGCTATTTAGTTTACGCGCTGGCCTCAGTCGGTCTGTTGGTTTTGTTTGCTCCCATGCAACAAGTTACGCTCCTAGTTTCGCTCATAGTCTGCATTTTTGATATTAGCATCTTTTGGCTACCCTTTTGTTTTCTGTGCCGTGGGCACCGCGCAGCATATTTTGTACTACAACTCGAATAAATCATTTATTCTCACCTGCAAGCTGCTTCCTGACCCCTCTGCATCTTGAAAAGACGACCTCCGGCATCACAATGCCACGCAGTCGTAACACATCAACAGCCCTCATGTTAGAAATTGTTTCATATCACGCTCCAATAGCACTGTTATTAGAATATATGGACGGCGTGGCGTGGTTGGGAGAGTGGCCGTGTCAGCAACCTGAGAGTTCCTGGTTCGGTCCCCCGCTTCGACCAACCTAGTCACGTCCGTTGTGTCCTTGAGCAAGACACTTCACCCTTGCTCCTGATGGGTCGTGGTTAGAGCCTTGCATGGCAGCTCCTGCCATCAGTGTATGTGAATGGGTGAATGTGGAAATAGTGTCAAAGCGCTTTGAGTACCTTGAAGGTAGAAAAGCACTAAACAAGTATAACCCATTTACCATTTACCATACACTGTAAAAAGTGACCGTTAAAACTACGGCAAGCAATTTTAAAATAGCAACAGTAAAACATTGTCCATCCATCCATTTCCTACCGCTTATTTCCTTCGGGGTCGCGGGGGGTGCTCGAGCCTATCTCAGCTGCATTCGGGCGGAAGGCGGGGTACACCCTGGACAAGTCGCCACCTCATCACAGGGCCAACACAGATAGACAGACAACATTCACACTCATATTCACACACTAGGGCCAATTTAGTGTTGCCAATCAACCTATCCCCATTGTATAATTAAAAATAGTTTATCACCGTAGTAAAAACAGTGGATTCCTGCAAACCACGAAACAGTAGATAACCTAAATTACTATGGTTATAATACAAAGAAAACGCATGAAAAATTGTACAATGCATTTGCAAATACCGTAATGTCACACAAGCACGCAAATACAATTTACAGTATTATTCTGTCTAAAGTAAATATTTTGCAGATTGTATATTTAAATAGACAGCATACCTTATTTTTTTAGGGGTTTTGTGTTAAAGCATTAGCCGAGTTAACTTTTGGGTAACATGTTTTCTTGTAATTTTGTGGCAAGTCGTTTTAGACATTGAGGGGTAGTCTATGTGCTTCATTGTAAACTGCATTGAAATTAAATGTGTTCAAGTGTGTTGGAACTGGTTGCAAGCAGCTATTTAACAGATACGAAGCATTTAATACAAATTTTATATTAGCTCACTTGAAGGAACACGTTACAAAAGGCCATGTCGTGAGTTGTCCAGTGAAAGGTTGTACAAATACTTTCAAGTTAAGATCCTTATGTACCGCTCACATGCCCCAGAAAGACAGGCATTTTGCAGATACTAGTATTGGTGATAGGGCAGAATGGTGGAGATGCTGTTAGCGTTTGTGCCTCACAGTTGGAAGGTCCTGGGTTTGATACCCGGGCTAGTGGTCTTTGTGTGTGTAGTTTGCATGTTCTTCCCATAACTGTGTGCATTCTCTCCGGCTTCCTCCCACCCCCTGGAGATAGGCTGATTGGCAACACTAAAATTGGCCCCAATTTGCTTTACAGTGAGTTTCTGTCAACCACCGGTGCCAGTATTTTACTGTAAATTCTATATATATTTTTGTGAACAGGTTAACAATGTATCAATTTTTTTCACATGAATTTACCATAAGTAAAAACAGTTTTCAACTGTGAAATTTCGGATACGTAATGCCCTATACATCGTGACTGTATTTTTTTAATGTGAATTCCTCGCAACCACATCCGTAAATTGTGTACAAATCCAGCAGTAAGCTTCATTCAGCATACAATTCATGTTTTTGTCCATCACAACTACTACCAGGCGTCATCTCAGTCCGTTTTTATGGTCTCCATTTTAGCATTAATAACCATGTGAAGGTCTGGGTTCGTGAAATGATCTGAAAGGTGATAACATTGATTAAATCATAAATATTACAATATAATATTTAGTGTGTGAAATATTAATACTACTGTTTCTCACCTGCAGCAAAAGCACAAATATCAGTGGGCCTTTTAAGAAGGACATCCCTGCAAGACAAACAGGAAGTGCACCGTGCAATCATTTAAATGAGATGTGTACAGTAACTAAATTTAATACACAATCTAAAACATTAAAAAAATATATTTTATTTAACATAGTCTAATGAAATACTCTTAAATCGCAGTCATTAATACATAGTCTAAAAAAAACTAAAACATTTGCAGAACTATAAAATCACACCATAATTTTCTATATGCACAGCAAAACATTATACGCAAAAAAAATGTTTTAATGAAATATAAAGTTAGATTAAATTCTGTTTGACTTTGTGGCAATTAACATTATTTCAACCATATATTAATGTGAATTTGAACAAATACTTATGTGAAATGGTCATGTGAGCAGTTGCCCTCATCAGAATGTGTCCATAATACAGTTAATGATTATTACTTATTAAACAGAACCAACCAGGAGTGATGAACGCAGAGTTCATCACTCTGCGTTCAGAGTAAAACCAATAAAAAAAGGGTAAATGATGGACGGAAATGCTTTGTAAAAACCTGAGAAAATCTCCAACCAAGATCTCCACCTCAGGATGCGCCATAAGGTACTTCTCGTTGTCGATCCTCGTCTGGATCTGTGCTCCAATAGCAGATTTGCATCAAAACTCACCACGTTTTCTTTTATTTTGCTTCTTTGTCTTACTTTGAACAAGCGCAGTTTCTCCCGCTGTTCGGCGCTCAGAGCGCCGTCGTCCAGTGTTCCCGACTCGCTTTCAGCCTCCATGTGTCCTCCAGAAACACTTTCGGTCGACGATAAAAGTGCCGAGTAAGGACTTCATCTGCTGCTGACACAAACAACTGTTGCTACGGAAACGTTAGGTTGTAGTTACAGCATATTGCCGCAAGATGGCACACAACACCAGATGGATGTCAAATATCCTGCTTATTGCAAATATAAATGCTTTGTAGCTAATAATGACGTCATAACGTGTAACTTCCACAATAAATGTTTAATGCTCCTTTGTGCTCACCGTCCATATCATTGGGTACACCACAATCGCATCATATCAAATTAAAGGAGCCATATGTAATAATTTACATTTTTTTCCCATTTGCTTACACACAATTTTACTAACTGTGTGTCTTTTTTCCAAAGGATATACACACTTTTCCAAACACCACATTAAATGTTCTTGATTCCTAGGTTATTTGCAAAATGACACACTTCGGTCAAAACATATGCCCATTCATCAAAATAAAGCAAGCATTTGTAAAAATGCAGTTTTATTTTCATCTCACTCACACAGACTTCAAATGATAAGACACTACTGGAGTGAGTTACCCAGAACAGTGATAAATACAAAACACATTTGTAAAAAACCCTATTTTACTGTAAGAAATCAGATGTTTGGGGCATTTTGCCCAACATTTTAGCATATGTGATGAATGATTACTGTAACTTGACAAAATATATTGGCAAATCCATAGCAATCGTCATTGTTTACTTTGAAGTGGGCCTATACGTAAGGACCTAAAGAGAAAGTAAAAATATCCTGTAATAATTTCAAGAACTGCTCAACAATGATGCTGCAAACTGAAAATATTTATTTTTGCCACAGTCAGGTAAAGTAACATATCACAGTAGTCTGGTTTGGTTTGGTGGCTGCAGGATTAGGTCTCTGCTTTTTGCAGATGATGTGGTCCTGATGGCTTCATCTGGCCAAGATCTTCAGCTCTCACTGTATCGGTTCGCAGTGTGAAGCAACTGGGATGGGAATTAGCACCTCCAAGTCCGAGTCCATGGTTCTCGTCCGTCCATGGTTCTCGTCCGTACCTCGGAGTCTTGTTCACGAGTGAGGGAAGAGTGGATTGTGAGATCGACAGGCGGATCAGTGCGGTGTCTTCAGTAATGCGGACGCTGTATCGATCCGTTGTGGTGAAGAAGGAGCTGAGCCGGAAGGCAAACCTCTCGATTTACCGGTCGATCTACGTTCCCATCCTCACCTATGGTCATGAGCTTTTGGTCATGACCAAAAGGACAAGATCATGGGTACAAGCGGCCGAAATTAGTTCTCCCTTAGAGATAGGGTGAGAAGCTCTGTCATCCGGGAGGAGCTCAAAGTAAAGCCGCTGCTCCACCACATCGAGAGGAGGGAGGTGTTTCGGGCACGTCCGACCGGTAGGAGGCCACGGGGAAGACCCAGGACACGTTGGGAAGACTATGTCTCCCGGCTGGCCTGGGAACGCCTCGGGATCCCCCGGGAGGAGCTGGACAAAGTGGCTGGGGAGAGGGAAGTCTGGGCTTCCCTGCTTAGGCTGCTGCCCCCGCGACCTGACCTCGGATAAGCGGAAGAAGATGGATGGATGGATGGATGGATGGATCACAGTAGTCAACAATGACATGCAGTACAAATTGAAATCCAAGACAGATAAAAAGGTTTGAAAAAAATCTGGAGATAAAAATTACAAACGGAAAAAACTCTATAGCTGGAGAACCCACTTGAAAGCTGTATTTTCAATTCATCACCTGTGTGTCTTTACACCTGGTGGATGTGAGTTCCAATGTGTTCAATTGTGTGGTTGTTGGCAAGCCAGCCCTTTGGATTGACCAGGAAGTAACTTCACAATCCTTATATTTGTGTAAAGTGTAAATATGTGTGTATCACAATCCTAGTCTGTGTGTAAAGTGTGAAAATGTGTGTATCGTTATCTGTGTGCAAGATGGGTAGGTGTGTGTAAAGCATTGTGTGTAACATTTCGCAAAAACTGTGAAGCAGAGTCTATATGCCTAATATTAGGCAAATCTGCACAGTGGTTTTGCTTACTGTGTGTAGACTTTTGTTAACTGTGTGAACATTTGAAATTTAGTGTGTAAGCAATTGGAAAAAGATGTAACGTCAAGTCATCATTAAATGGCCCTGATGTCACGGCCAGGGTGCATTGGAATGCGCCCTCATCATTGCGCTCTGCGCTTCACACCGCGGGACACGCCCACGACTGTGGCACACATCCAGGGACGCGCCGCGCGCGTCTCCGCCCTGCAGCTGCCGCCAGCTGCAATCACTTGCCGGTGTTGTGCCGGAAAACGCACCCCTGCCATAATATGCACCCCCTGACGCGGGAGCGCGCTTACGTCACTCGGTTGCATCACTCGTCTCGAAAAGTATATCTAACTCGGCTGTTGGCTGAAATTGCCTCTTTTAAATCGCCTCTTTCGGCATAAAAAAGTACATAAAGTGAAATAATCCAAGTTTTATTTACTTGTGCTTTACTTGTGGATGAATTAAAAATTGTGAGCCTTTAATGATTTCGCCGTCATTCAAGTGGCTGAAATCGCCTCTTTCGGCATAATAAAGTACATAAAGTGAAATTATCCTTACTTGTGGATGGATTCCAAATTGTGAGCATTTAATGATTTCGCCGTCATTAGATCAGATAAGGCGAAAACAATAACCAATTAATATTGGAATATTTGCTGTCCCGAAAATGTAGTATTGTCTACCAATTGACAGCTATACTGTAAAGAATATGTACACCAAAGTAAACCTCTATATGTACTTTTTTAGAGACATCAAGAAGAACGAATGTTTGCTGCTTCATTCGACGTGTTGTCGTGATCCTATACTCGTATTTTAAAAATATGACATTTTCTTTAACTTTAAGGAGCTCATGGGTGGATCGATGGATGAATAAATAAATGAATGTATCTGATATCTACCTTTGATTTGGTTTTAAGAAGTTTCAAATTGAACATTCACAAATAACGTTACCAAAAGTACCCGAAGTACCAGAGGCGGAGTTATGGGGGGGTGCATTTCCCACCTGCCACAGAATGCACCCCCCATCTATCTCTGGCTAGGAAGGTCCTAGAGACATGAAACTCACCCTGATTACTAATCATAGCCCCCCGGGTATACACTGAAAACCATGTGAAAATTGGACTACCAGAACTGGAGTTATGGGGGGGTGCATTACCCACCTGCCACAGAATGCTCCCCCCATCTATCTCTGGCTAGGAAGGTCCTAGAGACATGAAACTCACACTGGTTACTCATCATAGCCCCCCCGGTATACACTGAAAACCATGTGAAAATTGGACTACCAGAACTGGAGTTATGGGGGGGTGCATTACCCACCTGCCACAGAATGCTCCCCCCATCTATCTCTGGCTAGGAAGGTCCTAGAGACATGAAACTCACACTGGTTACTCATCATAGCCCCCCCGGTATACACTGAAAACCATGTGAAAATTGGACTACCAGAACTGGAGTTATGGGGGGGTGCATTACCCACCTGCCACAGAATGCTCCCCCCATCTATCTCTGGCTAGGAAGGTCCTAGAGACATGAAACTCACCCTGGTTACTCATCATAGCCCCCCCCGGTATACACTGAAAACCATGTGAAAAAAAAAAAGGGGAGTATGACGTCGTCATTTGTTTTTTGGTTCGGAGCCCAAACATAATGGCATCTAGGTATTCGTCCCAAGTTTCAGGTTTTGTGCCCACAAGTTTGCTGAGCGCCCTGGAAAATAAAACATATTCAAATTTTAAATTACAATTTGCATTTGTCAAAAACCTCACAATTGAATTGTACTAGCGTAAACTGAAGACCACATAGATCATATTTAATGAATAGATTGACCCCAGAAAAGGTAGGAGCTATATTTCCTTCACCTTTGGATGGTCCCATTCATCCTCTCCACCAAACCATTAGTCTGAGGATGGTAGGGGGCACAGAGGCTCCGCTGGATTCCCAGCTTGGCACACACACTCCTGTTAATCTGTAAATGTAGAGTGCACATATGTCTTAGGATATGTAGCATTTTGTATTAACCACAGAAAAGTTTATATGTAAAAATTAATGTGGGAACCCTAATATTTGGAAGCTGTTACAATGGACACATGAATTCAGTCAAATAGTTGTCGTGGTTTCCATATTTACCGCATTGACAAATTCTGTGCCTTGGTCTGTCAATATTCTTTTTGGTGCCTCAAACTGATGATTTTTTTTTATAATGCATTCGGTCACCTCTGCCGCATTTTTGGATTTGAGTGGATAAGCTTGTGGCCATTTAGTAAAATAATCAATCATGACACAGATGTATTGATTGTCATTTTTTGTTTTGGTTAATTTTCCCACCAGGTCCATGCCTATAAGCTCAAATGGGTGTGTGACCTAAAAAAGTAGAATAAAGAAGATCAGATTAGGAGCAGGATCATTGGAGACAGTTTAATAATTTATTGGGTGTAAATAAATACTAATATCAAAATCTATTTTAATATGTTAACATGCTGTTGTGTAGTACTAATTAACCTGTTTTTACAGCTTCCTCTGTGACCCTCGGACTCAGAGCAAAGCCATGGAAGAAAAAATATATATAAAATATATTCACCTTTATAGGTGTGTATTCCACCTCCTTTTTTATTATGGGCTGGCTGGCCTGGCAAACGGTACAATCGGCCACCTGCAAAAAACACAATTTATATGAACAACGTTACCATCAACTGGCAACATTTGGTGACTGTCATTTCATATTGTGTAATAAAGGAAAGTTATAGTAGGATTAGATAAAAAGCGAAATTGCTTCAAGTGTCATTGAATTACCCATTTATCAATGTCTGCGACCATTCCAGGCCAGAAAAATCGCCTGGAAATGGCGTCTCTGGTCTTTTTTTGTCCCGTGTGGGCTCCTATGGCACTGGCATGGAACTCAGTGAAGACATCATTGGCCTCTTTACTGTCCACACACAACCTTTGTTTTTTGGAGGATCTGGTCACACCGACATTTGCTCTCCTAAGAAATACATTGGAAAATATATCAACCCCAAGAAACATTTTCTTGTGAAGGTTGCTACATCCAGATGGGTTTGCTATCATGTTGAGACACCCAATGTTAAAGATGAATTGGATAAATAAAAATTTGCCATGGAGTGCTCCATGGCAAAGCTGCAACTGCATGAAATGTTAAAAATTTCATGAAGAAAAGTTGTATCAAGTAAAATGATTTGCAGAGAAACCTGTAGCAAAATAAAAGAAAAAAATGGAGACACAGGCAAAGGAAATATTATCGCAACAAAAGATTACTGTGTAAGATTTCCTGCAATAACCATTGTTCATCCTTACCTAAGGCACCACTTACCCATAATCAGGGTCACAAGGTAGGAAAACATCCTGGGCAGGTAACAAGTCCATCACAGGACACACACAATTGACTCACACGTTCAAACCTAGGGGCCTACTTTTAAATAGTGTCTTCTAATAAAATAATATGAAGGATTTGGAAGTGGATTTAAAATACAATGACAGGGAAGTTAAGTAAACAATTATAACATCTTTAAAAATTATTGATAACACAATTATATGATACCATTATTGTCACAGTGTGCAAGTTCTGTATCTGCAAATGTATTATTGGTTTTCATATTTTTTTCACAATCCCAGGGTAATAACATAATCACATGTCAGAAAGAACATGCTATCAGATGCCAAAGTTGTCAGAAAAACTCTCTAGCGCCAACATATATCGCTCTAAGTAGTTTACTAAGTGTCTTGATAATACTTGGGGAGTCAGGCATGGTTGCATACTGTAGCTAAAGGTAGGCCAATATGACATGTGACTTCTTCAAATCTCTTGAATATAAAAGTTTCTGAAAATGCCACTCACCTTCAACATTGTACCTTGCGGACTTTTGGCGAATTTCATTTTTTTCTACTTTGGAGATGGCCGTTGAATAAATACCTTTTGTTTTATAGTCGAAAATAGCTCTATACAGCGAAGGATCCATTTCCACTAGTAAATTAAAAAGGTGAAAACAACACTGGGCCGATGTTTGAGGGAGAGAAAAAATAATGCTTAAAATGTGTAAAGGCGTTTTAATTACCGTATTTTCCGCACTATAAGGCGCACCTAAAAACCACACATTTTCTCAAAAGCTGACAGTGCGCCTTATAACCCGGTGCGCTTTATTACGATTCATTTTCATAAAGTTTCGATCTCGCAACTTCGGTAAACAGCCGCCATCTTTTTTCCCGGTAGAACAGGAAGCGCTTCTTCTTCTACGCAAGCAACCGCCAAGGAAAGCACCCGCCCCCATAGAACAGGAAGCGCTTCTTCTTCTACTGTAAGCAACCACCCGCCCCCGGAAGAAGAAGAAAAAACGCGCGGATATCACCGTACGTTTCATTTCCTGTTTACATCTGTAAAGACCACAAAATGGCTCCTACTAAGCGACAAGGATCCGGTTCATAAAAAGACGCAATCTCTCCATCCGCACACGGATTACTACCGTATTTCACAGCAACTGATATTCCTGTGAACCGCACTGTGGAACGGGAGCACGTACGGTGAATATTCGCACCACAGGGAATGAGAAGTCATCCTTCACTGTGGTTCTAGCTTGCCATGCTAACTTCCACCCATGGTGATATTCAAAAGGAAGACCTTGCCAAAAGAGACCTTTCCAGCCGGCGTCATCATAAAAGCTAACTCGAAGGGATGGATGGATGAAGAAAAGATGAGCGAGTGGTTAAGGGAAGTTTACGCGAAGAGGCCGGGTGGCTTTTTTCACACAGCTCCGAAGGCGAACACACCTTCACTAAGACGGGCAGACAGCGCCGGACGACATACGCCAACATTTGCCAGTGGATCGTAAATGCCTGGGCAGATATTTCGGTCACAACTGTGGTCCGAGCTTTCCGGAAGGCAGGATTCACAGAACAACAGCGACACTGACTCCGATGACTTCGACGAGACGGAACCGGCCATTTTGGATACCACGCTTGCGCAACTTTTCAATTCGGACACCGAAGACGAAGAATTCGAAGGATTTACGAATGAAGAATAACTTCAGAAGGTGAGCGCTATGTTTATTTTGTGTGTTGTGACATTAACGTTCGAGCAACATTATGTTGCTATTGCTCTACACCATTTTGAATTTTACTATGTTTGTGATTGCACATTTGCGTACATTTTGGGACAGAGTTGTTAGAACGCTGGTTTTCAATATATTATTAAAGTTTGACTGAACTATCTGACTGTTTTTATGACATTCCCTTTAGCGCAGCGTAGGCGCGGCTTATAATCCGGGGCGGCTTATTGGTGGACAAAGTTATGAAATATGTAATTCATTGAAGGTGCGGCTAATAATCCGGTGCGCCTTATAGTGCGGAAAATACGGTATGTTTAGATAATGCTATCTTGAAACCACTTTGGACATTTGCCAAACTATTGATTTTCCTCAGAATCTGAAAGCAATCTATTAAGTGCGACCGCGGATACTTGGCAATGGAAAAAAACCCGTGGTGATATGTCGCCTTCAAAGGGATTTAAATGATATTGTTGCAATTCAACATACATTGATACACAATAACGTAAAATCAACTATAATTAGTTTATTCATATTTACTCTAGAGTTTAATCGAGAAAAGAAAACGTAAATTGTGAGAAGTTAATGGCTTGCTTTAAATTATATTGTTAATTGCAATTCAACATACATTGATACACAATAACGTAAAATCAACTATGATTAGTTTATTCAAATTTACTCTAGAGTTTAATGTAGAAAAGAAAACGTAAATTGTGAGAAGTTAATATGGCTTGTGTGATATTTAGATATACGCTGGTTGCGTGGTGACGTCAACACGCACTAGTGGACAATGTTAGAACAGTTACGCCTGATGCATAAAGTACACCTACAAACATTACAGCTTGCTTTAAATGATATTGTTGCAATTCAACATACATTGATACACAATAACGTAAAATCAACTATGATTAGTTTATTCAAATGTACTCTAGAGTTTAATCGAGAAAAGAAAACGTAAATTGTGAGAAGTTATATGGCTTCCTATCAAAATCATTGGCAAATAAAAACAAACACAGTAAGTTTGGTATAGGTTTTTATTTATTTTGTGTTACATAGAAATAACACTGCACTTCTTCTGAATTGGAACATCCAAAAGGAACCAACTTTGAAACCATAATTTTCTTTTCTTCTGGAAACATGTTAAGAGACCAATAAATTGTGTGTTTTGGATTGACACAGCAGTGTGTGTGTGTGTGCGTGTGTGTAATATATATATATATATATATATATATATATATATATATATATATATATATATATATATATATATATATATATATATATATATATATATACACATATATAGACATTTTTAGAACAGCAATATCCCCCCCACTGCAAGGAAAGGGCTATGATGAGTAACCGGGGTGAGTTTCATGTCTCTAGGACCTTCCTAGCCAGAGATAGATGGGGGGTGCATTCTGTGGCAGGTGGGTAATGCACCCCCCCCCCCCATAACTCCACTTCTGGTAGTCCGATCATCACATGGTTTTCAGTGTATACAGAGGGGGCTATGATGAGTACCCAGGGTGAGTTTCATGTCTCTATGACCTTCCTAACCAGAGATAGATGGGGGGTGCATTTTATGGCAGGTGGGAAATGCACCCCCCCATAACTCCACTTCTGGTAGTCCAATTTTCACATGGTTTTCAGTGTATACCCGGGGGGCTATGATGAGTAACCAGGGTGATCGAGTTTCATGTCTCTAGGACCTTCCTAGCCAGAGATAGATGGGGGGTGTATTCTGTGGCAGGTGGGAAATGCACCCCCCCATAACTCCGCCTCTGGTACTTCGGGTACTTTTGGTAACGTTATTTGTGAATGTTCAATTTGAAACTTCTTAAAACCAAATCAAAGGTAGATATCAGATGCATTAATTTATTTATTCATCCATCCACCCATGAGCTCCAATTAAAGTTAAAGAAAATGTCATATTTTTAAAATACGAGTATTGGATCACGACAACACGTCGAAAGAAGCAGCAAACATTCGTTCTTCTTGATGTCTCTAAAAAAGTACATATAGAGGTTTACTTTGGTGTACATATTCTTTACAGTATAGCTGTCAAGGTAGACAATACTACATTTTCGGGACAGCAAATATTCCAATAATTGGTTATTGTTTTCGCCTTATCTGATCTAATGACGGCGAAATCATTAAATGCTCACAATTTGGAATCCATCCACAAGTAAGGATAATTTCACTTTATGTACTTTATTATGCCGAAAGAGGCGATTTCAGCCACTTGAATGACGGCGAAATCATTAAAGGCTCACAATTTTTAATTCATCCACAAGTAAAGCACAAGTAAAGAAAACTTGGATTATTTCACTTTATGTACTTTTTTATGCCGAAAGAGGCGATTTAAAAGAGGCGATTTCAGCCAGAGTTAGATATACTTTTCGAGACGAGTGACGCAACCGAGTGACGTAAGCGCTCTCCCGCGTCAGGGGGTGCATATTATGGCAGGGGTGCGTTTTCCGGCACAACACCGGCAATCATCACACCTGCCTGGAATGAAGGAGCTGCCTTCATAAGCCTGGACATCTTGGCATGCCGGCGCCGGAATATAATCATCTGTTGGCGTATAGTAAGCGATCATCCTGCTTGATGCAATACTGTTCTGTCTGTCTGTTTTCCCTTCCGTGTTTCATTGTCGTGTCATCCTACTGCAGACCTCCGTTCCTGTGTTTTGACGTTGCTGTGTGTCTCGTCATTTCTCGTCGTCGTTCCCCTGCTTCTCGGACTGCTCCTTGGATCTCGACCTCCCGCTTGGACACGGATTCCCCTCTTCCCCTGGACTTCCTCATCTCTCGTTCAACACTTCGTAACGCACACCTCAGTTAAATACTACACATAGTCTTACACCATACACACTCCTGGATTTTGCCACACTCCATTTCCTTAGTTCGTATATTTAGTGTTGTTTATTATTATATATATTACTATATATAATAAATCATTGAGCATTACTGCCATCTAGTGTCTGTCGCCGTCACCTCCCCTTAGTCCAACCATAACAGTATATTCCGGCCAATTGATTAGGGACCTGACGGCACAGTTCCTTAGCCCCGCCCCCAGTGACTTTAGCCCTGCCCCCAGTGGAAATTTTTTTTCACTTCCCTTTTTTTTTCTTTTTCTTTTTGCCCCTCTCAGGATGTCTTTTTCTTTTACCTCCACCCTGGACAAATTTTCTAGCCCTCAACACTCCTTCAAGGGACTGTTTAACTCCAATATGGGGATGAAGGAATTTACCCATCGCCTGGACACCCTACTCCCAGTCTTAGTGACAGTCCCTCAGTCAGCTGGTAGCGTCTGGCATCCGCGTTCGGAGGGGGGGATAGTACTAGTCTCTTACATTTTAGCACTGGTGGCTGTTCTGATGTGGTAGCACAGCTGAACCCAGACAGGCGACCACCTGCCAGTACTAATCTCTTCCATTTTGGCACTGTTGGCTGTTCTGATGTGGTAGCACAGCTGAACCCAGACAGGCTACCACCTGCCAGACAGATACCCCCTGTCTTCTGTTTTTCCCAGCCGCAGCCACCAGTTCCCCGGCTAGCCTCCGAGCTAGCACCAGTCCCCCGGCTAGCCTCCGAGCTAGCACCAGTACCCCGGCTAGCCTCCGAGCTAGCACCAGACCCCCGGCTAGCCTCCGAGCTAGCACCAGACCCCCGGCTAGCCTCCGAGCTAGCACCAGACCCCCGACTAGCCTCCGAGCTAGCACCAGACCCCCGGCTAGCCTCCGAGCTAGCACCAGTCACCCGGCTAGCCTCCGAGCTAGCACCAGTCACCCGGCTAGCCTCCGAGCTAGCACCAGTCACCCGGCTAGCCTCCGAGCTAGCACCAGTCACCCGGCTAGCCTCCGAGCTAGCACCAGTCACCAAGCTAGCCTCCGAGCTAGCACCAGTCACCAAGCTAGCCTCCGAGCTAGCACCAGTCACCAAGCTAGCCTCCGAGCTAGCACCAGTCACCAAGCTGGCCTCCGCGTCTCCACCAGCTCCCAGGCTGGCCCCCGCGTCTCCACCAGCTCCCAGGCTGGCCTCGACCTCTGCGCCTCGGCCGGCAGCGCCGACCTCTGCTCCGCCAACCTCTGCGCCTCGGCCAGCAGCATTGACTTCAGCACCTCGGCCAGCTCCTCAGCTGCCCTCCTCGTCTCCGGCTCCGATGACGTCTGCTGCTTCCACGCCTCCGACGACATTGTCCTCCTTGACTCTGGCTCCGACGACATCGTCCTCCTCGACTCTGGCTCCAAGGTCTTCATCCTACTCGTCTTTGGCGGGCCTTTCCACAGCGCCGCCTGCTCCCTTGTCTCCTGCATCGTCGCTACCGCGACCTCCGGCTGGCCGGCCGCAAAGGCAGTCAACAGGCGCCCGCACACGGCGCCCTCTATGGCCAGGGCAGGGACACTTTCTGCGCCAACAGCAACGCCCAAAACATGGATATGTTTCCCGTAGGCTGCTATGGTTCTGGCTCCACTCGCGTCCGCCCTCCGGAGGTCCAAGAAGGTGGTCGTTCCTTGGTCGTCCACCTCGCAGGCTGCTGCGGCGTTCTACTCGCCGCCGCCACCAGACTCGTCCCCGCTGGATTCGGGGACACTTGGGACGGCGACCCACCTCCAGTTCACCCCTCCACCCCTCCCTTGACTTTTGACCTCTGTGTTCTCGTGATTTTTGCTAGAGGACATCTGGGAGCTGTCCATAAGGAGGGGGATACTGTCACGGCCAGGGTGCATTGGAATGCGCCCTCATCATTGCGCTCTGCGCTTCACACCGCGGGACACGCCCACGACTGTGGCACACATCCAGGGACGCGCCGCGTGCGTCTCCGCCCTGCAGCTGCCGCCAGCTGCAATCACTTGCCGGCAATCATCACACCTGCCTGGAATGAAGGAGCTGCCTTCATAAGCCTGGACATCTTGGCATGCCGGCGCCGGAATATAATCATCTGTTGGCGTATAGTAAGCGATCATCCTGCTTGATGCAATACTGTGCTGTCTGTCTGTTTTCCCTTCCGTGTTTCATTGTCGTGTCATCCTACTGCAGACCTCCGTTCCTGTGTTTTGACGTTGCTGTGTGTCTCGTCATTTCTCGTCGTCGTTCCCCTGCTTCTCGGACTGCTCCTTGGATCTCGACCTCCCGCTTGGACACGGATTCCCCTCTTCCCCTGGACTTCCTCATCTCTTGTTCAACACTTGGTAACGCACACCTCAGTTAAATACTACACATAGTCTTACACCATACACACTCTTTGGATTTTGCCACACTCCATTTCCTTAGTTCGTATATTTAGTGTTGTTTATTATTATATATATTACTATATATAATAAATCATTGAGCATTACTGCCATCTAGTGTCTGTCGCCGTCACCTCCCCTTAGTCCAACCATAACACCTGATATGTCAAAAGGCATTAATAAATCATGTTCTTTCCAAATACCTTTATAACTGATAACGCTAGTTCAACTGGGATATGCTCATTTCAAAATTAGATTTACAGCCCCAAAATCTTGTTATTGTTTTAATTTTGATGTCCCGCCCTCTACCGTTTGACCAATAAGAAAGTCCGTGAGTGTGTCACATCCAGGTTGCCAGTTACACACTGCCATCTTTGTCTAGCTACTGCCACTGGTAAAGTTACCAAACATGTCAGACCTTGGTAAATCTAAAAGGCCTTGTTACGATTCTCAACTTATTCAATATTTGTATCAGGGATGTTTTGAAAGATGGAGACGATTGAAGGCGCAGAAGATTTTTTCATCTGACGCCAAACTTGCTAATTCCTCCTTGATAGGTAAGTCAGGCATTTACGTTTTCTTGTAATAAATGGAAATGGACATTTCGTATGTAAACTATATTGTCCAATACAGTCTATGATCTTGTCTAACAAAGCTAGTATGTTTGTGCAACAAATGCTTGGGAGCGAAACACCATCACACTAGTATGGTATAGCCATACTAGTGGCTATACCATACCAATAAAAAATTGTACAATGCATTTGCAAATACTGTAATGTCACAAGCATGCAAATAAAATTAACGGTATTATTCTGTCTTAGGTAAATATTTTGCAAATCGTATATTTTTTTAATAGTGGCCTAGTGGTCTTTCGGTCTGCCAAGCCGCAACCCCCAGCTAGGCCTCCAAGGCTAGCACCACGACCTGCACCACGGCTAGCACCAGCATCAAGGCTAGCACCTATGCCACGGCTAGCTCCACGCCCTGCTCCAAGGCTAGCAACATGCCTAGCAGCACCACGCCAAGCTCCACCACGCCAAGTTCCTCCAGTCGCATCTCCAAGACGCCAAGTTCCTCCAGTCGCAGCTCCACGATGCCAAGTGCCTCCAGTCGCAGCTCCACGACGCCAAGTGCCGCCAGTCGCAGCTCCACGACGCCAAGTGCCGCCAGTCACAGCTCCACGACGCCAAGTGCCGCCAGTCGCAGCTCCACGACGCCAAGTGCCGTCAGTCGCGGCTCCACGACGCCAAGACCCAAGCCAAGACCCTCCATGCCAAGACCAAGCCAAGACCCTCCATGCCAAGACCAAGACCTTCCATGCCAAGACCAAGACCCTCCATGCCAAGACCAAGACCCGCCATGCCAAGACCAAGACCCGCCATGCCAAGACCAAGACCCTCCATGCCAGACCAAGACCCTCCATGCCAAGACCAAGACCCGCCATGCCAAGACCAAGACCCTCCATGCCAAGACCAAGACCCACCATGCCAAGACCAAGACCCTCCATGCCAAGCTTTGCCACCTGACGCGCCACGCCAAGCTTCACCGCCTGCCACGATGACGACGCATCCACCCCTCGTCTGCCACGGATGTGGCCATTCCATGGGCGTCCGCCACGCCAGGTACGCCAACCTCCTCGTCGGCCACGGATGTGGCCATTCCCACCTCGTCAGGTACAGCGGCACTCTACGCGTCGCCGCCACCTAACTCTGCCCCGGTGGATACGGGGACACGTGGTCTGGCGACCCACCGCCATGTCCCCCTCCCGCCCTCCCATGACTCTTGATCTTGTTTTTGGACATCTGGGATCTGTCCGTAAGGGGGGACCCTGTCATGTCTGTGATCATGTTTTGTTTAGTTATGTTTTGTATATCATATAATGGGCAAACGCATAATGTCAAGGTTGCTGTCAGTGCGCACCTTACCCCCCCTATACTTTTAGGCACAGATTGGCCGGGATTTAATAGTTTAGTCACACCCCATGGGTGTGCGTTCACGGACCGTAGGAGAGGGGAGTGTCCACGCCGTTCTCAGTGGCGACGCGAGTGCATCCGAGACGGCGGGGCGGAACCGGCGGGGGCTTCGCGGGAAGTGCCCCTGGAACCCCGGTGGGCCCCCACGGAGGATTTCCCCTTTGAGCAGTCTCGCGATGAAACTTTGCGCGCGGCCTGGGACCAGGTGAATTACATCGACGGTCAGCTGGTGCGCCCAAGAGCACTCCCTTATTTTTCAATTATTAGGGATAGGTTATACCGAGTGAGCCGTGTCACTTAAACAGGCGAGGAATCCACCCAGTTGTTGGTGCCAAAACGCTGCCGGGAAATGGCCGCGCACTATAACCCGATGGCTGGCCACATGGGGTATGAGAAAACACTTAATCGGGTCATGGTCCAATTCTATTGGCTGGGCATCCGGGCAGACGTGCGCCGTTGGTGTGCTGCCTGCCCGGACTGCCAGCTGGTGAACCCTGCGGCCACCCCGAAGGCGCCCTTGCGCCCATTGCCGCTCATGGAGGTCCCCTTCGAGAGAATGGGTATGGACCTCATCGGACGCTTTGCGCTAGTCCTGGTAGATTACGCAATGCGCTATCCCGAAGCAGTGCCACTGCACTCCATTTCGGCAAAAAGTGTTGCGCAGGCCCTGTTTCAGGTCATCTACCGAGTTGGAATCCCGAAAGAGATTCTGACTGACCAGGGCACGTCCTTTGTGTCACGCACGATAAAGGAACTATACGGGTTATTGGGAATTAAAGCGATCCGCACCAGCGTGTACCACCCACAAACAGACGGGCTGGTGGAGTGGCTAAATAAGACGCTGAAAACCATGATCCGTAAGTTTGCGCACAACGACAAACCCATCCATCCATTTTCTACCGCTTGTCCCTTTTTGGGGTCACGGGGGGCGCTGGAGCCTATCTCAGCTGCATTAGGGCTGAAGGCGGGGTACACCCTGGACAAGTCGCCACCTCATCGCAGGGCCAACACAGATAGACAGACAACATTCACAATCACATTCACACACTAGGGCCAATTTAGTGTTGCCAATCAACCTATCCCCAGGTGCATGATTTTGGCGGTGGGAGGAAGCCGGAGTACCCGGAGGGAACCCACGCAGTCACGGGAGAACATGCAAACTCCACACAGAAAGATCCCGAGCCCGGGATTGAACTCAGGACTACTCAGGACCTTCGTATTGTGAGGCACATGCACTAACCCCTGTTCCACCGTGCTGCCCAAGGACAAACCAAATTGGGATAAATGGCTGGATCCCCTCATGTTTGCGATGCGGGAGGTACCTCAGGCCTCGTCAGGTTTTGCGCCTTTTGAGCTATTATACGTCAGGAACCCGCGTGGGGTGCTGGGCGTAATTAAAGAAAGCTGGGAGGAGGGTCCAAGCACCAGCAAAAATGAAATTCACCTGTCACTTGAGAATTTGCTCCGCGCCCAGGAACTTCAACAGCGCACGTATAACCGGGGGACCCAGCTAAGGAAATTTTCACTGGGAAAAAAAGTGTTGTATTACTCCCAACATCCAGCTCAAAATTATTTGCCCGCTGGCAAGGGCCCTTTGAGGTCACACGGCAGGAGGGGGATGTGGATTACGAGGTTCGACGCTCGGACCGGGGCGCAGACATGCAAATATACTATCTGAACCTGCTGAAAGCATGGAGGGAGGCGAAGCCTGCTTCCATGGTAACGCTGGTGGAGGAACAGGAGGAGTTGGGGCCCGAGGTCCCGCGCTTGGCCCCGCCCTCCTCCTTTCCCTGTGACCATCTGCTCTCGTTCGCACAGAAAGCGGATGTTACTAAACTGCAATGGCGCTTCGCTGATGTGTTGTCCCCTCGGCCTGGGCGCACGAACCTCATCCAGCATTCCTCATCCAGCAGGTTTATACCAGTTTGTGACGCTTCCGTTTGGCTTGTTCGGTGCGCCTGCCACGTTCCAGCGCCTCATGGACCGGGTGCTAGGCCCTCATGCGGCATATGTCTGCAGGCAGACGCGGACGCGGGCAGGGGACTGGGGGCGGTACTGTCCCAGTGGGTGGAAGGCGTCGACCGCCCCGTATTGTACATCAGCCGGAAGCTCTCGGACCGGGAGGCGAGGTACAGCACGGTGGAGAGGGAGTGCCTCGCCATCCGATGGGCGGTCGGGGCCCTCCGGTACTACCTACTGGGGCACGCTTTCAGTCTCGGCTCGTACCACAAACCACTCCAGTGGCTCCACCGCATGAAGGATGCCAACGCGCGGATCACCCGGTGGTACCTTGCGTTGCAACCTTACAACTTCCAGGTGGTCCACCGGCCGGGTGCGCGGATGGCGGTGGCCGACTTTCTCTCGCGGCCCTCCACGGAGGGGGATTGTGGGGGGCGGTGGGGGGGGAATGGGCGCAGCCGAACAGCTGCCCGGCCTAGGACTGGCGGTGGAGGCATGTGGAGGGGGCGTGGTCCACGCGTCGGCTGTAGGCGGAGCATGTGCGGAAGCCGGCTACGGAGCAGCTGCAGGTGAGTGGATAACCCAGCTAGAACAGGTTGTCTGATTACCTGTCTCTTTATTTAAAGCAGCGTGAGGAGCCCGGAGAGGCAGAGGAGCCCGGAGAGACAGGGAGAGAGAGAGACCCAAAAGTCCAAAAGAAAAGAAAAAAAAAAGAAAACAAACTCAAAATCCTGCTAACCAGCCTGATTCTTCCAGTTCACAGCGAACCCCGCAACACAACTTGTTACACCCCCTTTCTCTTAAATTTCTCTCCAATTACTAAATGTCTGTGGAAGTAGTGGTAATGGAAACGTCTTCCATCTTCACTTTCAGAAAATTAGATGTCTGAGTTTACCTCCTAAGGTCATCCATCCATCCATCCATCCATCCATTTTCTACCGCTTATTCCCTTTGGGGTCGCGGGAGGCGCTGGAGCCTATCTCAGCTACAATCGGGCGGAAGGCGGGGTACACCCTGGACAAGTCACCACCTCATTGCAGGGCCACTCCTAAGGTCATTTGCTAAGTAATTCAATTCTTAATGTATCAGTTAAATGGTGTGGCCGGTCAGCAGGATCAATGAGGGCAGCTTTGGGTGGCATGGTTCGGTTGGTAGAGCGGCCGTGCCAGCAACTTGAGGGTTCCAGGTTTGATCCCCGCTTCCGCCATCCGAGTCACTGCTGTTGTGTCCTTGGGCAAGACACTTTACCCACCTGCTCCCAGTGCCACCCACACTGGTTTAAATGTAACTTAGACAATGGGTTTCATGATGTAAAGACAAAAGTGACAAAAGTGCTATATAAATATCGACGAGACTTCCTTTTTATTGTCATTCAAATTTGAACTTTACAGTACAGATAAGAACGACATTTCATTTCATTAGCTCATGGTAGTGCAGGATAAAAAAAAGCAATAAGGTGCACATATAAATAAATAAATAGGTTACTGTACAGATAAATATATTGCACTTTTTCACATGCGTCCAAGTTTATGGATGTATGTTATATTGTCTTTTTTATTCCAGCGAGTTAATCCATTTTGGGGGGAGTTGAGGGGATTTTTATGATGCGTTCAAGAGTCTTACAGCCTGAGGGAAGAAGCTGTTACAGAACCTGGAGGTTCTGCTTCGGAGGCTGCGGAACCTCTTTCTAGAGTCCAGCAGTGAAACAGTCCTTGGTGGGGGTGGGAGGAGTCTTTGCAGATTTTCTGAGCCCTGGTCAGGCAGCGGCTTTTTGCGATCTCCTGGATAGGAGCAAGAGGAGTCCTGATGATCTTTTCCGCTGTCTTCACCACTCTCTGGAGAGACTTCCAGTCTGAGGCACTGCAGGCTCCAGTCCAGACAGAATGCTGTTGGTCAGCAGGCTCTCTATAGTGCCTCTGTAGAATGTGGAGAGAATGGGGTGCTCTTTTCATCCAACGCAAAAAGTGCATGCGCTGCTGAGCTCTTTTTACAAGAGCTCCGGTGTGTAGGGACCAGGTTATATTGTCAGTTATCTGCACCCCCAGGAACTTGGTGCTGCTTACCATCTCCACTGCTGTGCCGTTGATGAAGAGTGGAGCGGGGCTGGACTGGTGCTTCCTGAAGTCAACGATGATCTCCTTGGTCTTGTCGACATTCAGGACCAGGTTGTTGGTTCTACACCAGTCAACCAGATGTTTCACCTCTTCCCTTTAGTCCATGTCGTTGCTGTCACGGATGAGGCCCACTACTGTCGTGTCGTCCGCATACTTCACAATGTGGTTAGTAGTGGACCTGGCGCAGCAGTCATGGGTCATCAACGTGAACAGCAGCGGACTCAGGACGCAGCCCTGGGGGGAGCCGGTGCTCAGGGAGATGGCACTGGAGGTGTTGTTGCCCACTCTCACAGATTGGGGTCTGTCTGTGAGGAAGTCAAGCAGCCAGTTGCATAGGGGGGTACTGAATCCAAGGGGGGCCAGTTTGCTCACCAAGTGCTGCGGGATGATGGTTTTGAATGCTGAGAGCTGAAGGCCAGAAACAACAACCGCGCATGTGTGTCCTTTCCTTCCAGATGTTCTAAGCTCAGGTGGAGTGCAGAGGAGATGGCGTCCTCTGTGGAGCGGTTAGGGCGATAAGCAAACTGGTATGGGTCGAATGTGACAATTCACTTCACTTCACTTTGATAGATTCACAGGCATCAGTTAAAGCTGAGGATGTGTCTTCAGCTTATTGGATTGTAACATTGAGTCTGCTGACTGCTTCACGATCCTGTAAAAAAAATTAAAATACACAGAACAACTTATAAATATATCTGTAGATGTGTAAAAAATTATGATTTTAGTAACATTTCAAGACTAACATTTTTTGTTAATAAAAGTGGTTACAGGTTGTCTCCACAGTTAAAATATAAAATGTTTTGAAAATTTGATGGTATTTGACTTAGGGCTTGTTGGTCTAGTGGTATGATTCTCGCTTTGGGTGCAAGAGGTCCTGTGTTCAAGCCCCTAACAGTGATTTTGAACCCTCAGCTCAATTTTCCGAACTGCACACACTCATGGGATCAATGAAAATAATTAAAACTAATACAGTGATACCTCAATTTTCAAGCTCTAATTGTTTTAGGACAGAGGATGCACATTTTGCATGAGGATTTTGCATTAAAATAGTCATACATTTAAATTAGTGGTAAAAGTGTAATATACTAACCTAGTTTTAGATTGTGTTCCCTATCAACATGTCACATTTATTGAGATTCTTGCAAAATCACAAGTCAGAGCTTGTTGGTCTAGTCGTATGATTCTCGCCTGGGGTTCAATTACTGAAAAAGCTCTTGTTCATTTATGCATGAAAATTAGAGTGAATCAAAATTTTTTTTAAATAAAAGTGCAGTTGCAGGTTGTCTCCCCAGATAAAGTATATATATCCATCCATCCATCCATCTTCTTCCGCTTATCCGAGGTCGGGTCGCGGGGGCAGCAGCTTAAGCAGGGAAGCCCAGACTTCCCTCTCCCCAGCCACTTCGTCCAGCTCTTCCTGTGGGACCCCGAGGCGTTCCCAGGCCAGCCGGGAGACATAGTCTTCCCAACATGTCCTGGGTCTTCCCCGCGGCCTCCTACCAGTCGGTCGTGCCCTAAACACCTCCTTAGGGAGGCGTTCGGGTGGCATCCTGACCAGATGCCCGAACCACCTCATCTGGCTCCTCTCGATGTGGAGGAGCAGCGGCTTTACTTTGAGCTCCTCCCGGATGACAGAGCTTCTCACCCTATCTCTAAGGGGGAGCCCCGCCACCCGGCGGAGGAAACTCATTTCAGCCGCTTGTACCCGTGATCTTGTCCTTTCGGTCATAACCCAAAGCTCATGACCATAGGTGAGGATGGGAACGTAGATCGACCGGTAAATTGAGAGCTTTGCCTTCAGGCTCAGCTCCTTCTTCACCACAACGGATCGATACAGCGTCCGCATTACTGAAGACGCCGCACCGATCCGCCTGTCAATCTCACGATCCACTCTTCCCTCACTCGTGAACAAGACTCCGAGTATATATATATAGTATATAAAGTATATATAAGTTATTTAAACATATTTCCTAAATGACACATGCAAAATGGCCAATAATGCCTGGGGAAATGTATATTTTTGAGTTTTACTGGGAAAAAAAACATTTTGTAAATTTTGTAAAGACAAAAGTTGGTTTTTTTTATTCAATATGACAGTATAACTGTCATACTAAATGTAAAAGTTATGAAGTGAAGTGAATTATATTTATATAGCGCTTTTCTCGAGTGACTCAAAGCGCTTTACATAGTGAAACCCAATATCTAAGTTACATTTAGACCAGTGTGGGTGGCACTGGGAGCAGGTGGGTAAAGTGTTCTGCCCAAGGACACAACGGCAGTGACTAGGATGGCAGAAGCAGGGACCGAGCCTGCAACCCTCAAGTTGCTGGCACGGCCGCTCTACCAACCGAGCTATGCAACCCAGTTATACAAACATAACTCCAAAACCAAACTTGCAATTCGTCTAAAAATGCCTGTAATATTGAATATATGTGAGTTTTACCAGAATCAGGTATTTTGGTAAGGTTTACAAATACAAAAATTAGGTTTTACTCATAATGACAGTATAACTGCCACATTCAAAATGACAGTTATTTAAACATAACTCCTAAACCAAACATGCTAGATGTCTAATAATGCCTGGAGAAATGTAACTTTGTGGGTTTAACTGGAAAAAAAATATTTTGTAAGGTTTGTAAAGACACAATTTAGTTTTTTTTTCACTCCATATGACAGTATAACTGTCATACTAAATGTAAAAGTTATATAAACATAACTCCAAAACCAAACATGCATTATGTCTAAAATGAAACTGTAATATTGTATCCATGTGAGTTTTACTAGAATCAGTTGTTTTTGTAAGGTTTGCAAATACAAAATAATGGTTTTACTCACTATGACAGTATACTGCCACATTCAATATGACAGTTATGTAAACATAACTCCTAAACTGCACATGCAAAATGGCTAATAATGCCTGGAGAAATGTATCTTTGTGAGTTTTACTGGAAATTTTTTTTTGTAAGGTTTGTAAAGACACAAGTTATTTTTTTTTACTCAATATGACAGTATCACTGTCAAACTAAATCCATCCATCCATCCATCTTCTTCCGCTTATCCGAGGTCGGGTCGCGGGGGCAGCAGCCTAAGCAGGGAAGCCCAGACTTCCCTCTCCCCAGCCACTTCGTCCAGCTCTTCCTTTGGGACCCCGAGGCGTTCCCAGGCCAGCCAGGAGACATAGTCTTCCCAACGTGTCCTGGGTCTTCCCCGTCGCCTCCTACCGGTCGGACGTGCCCTAAACACCTCCCTAGGGAGGCGCTCGGGTGGCATCCTGACCAGATGCCCGAACCACCTCATCTGGCTCCTCTCGATGTGGAGGAGCAGCGACTTTACTTTGAGCTCCCCCCGGATGGCAGAGCTTCTCTAAATGTGAAAGTTATATAAACATAACTCCAAAACCAAAACTGCATTATGTCTAAAAATGCCTATAATATTGTATATATGTGTGTTTTACCAGAATCAGGTATTTTGGTAAGGTTTGCAAATGCAAAATATTGGTTTTACTCACTATGACAGTATACTGTCACATTCAAATTGACAGTTATTTAAACATAACTCCTAAACCACACATGCAAATTGGTTAATAATGCCTGGAGAAATGTATATTTGTGAATTTTACTGGAAAAATTTTTTTTGTAAGGTTTTTAAAGATACATGTTAGTTGTTTTTTTTTAACTTAATATGACAGTATAACTGTCATACTAAATATGAAAGTTATATAAATATAACTCCAAAACCAAACATGCAATCCGTCTAAAAATGCCTGTAATATGGAATCTATGTGAGTTTTACTAGAATCGGGTATTTTGGTAAGGTTTACAAATACAAAAATTAGGTTTTACTCATAATGACAGTATAACTGCCACACTCAATATGACAGTTATTTAAACATAACTCCTAAACGACAAATGCAAAATTGCTAATAATGCCTGGAGAAATGTATCTTTTTGAGTTTTACTGGAAAAATATATATTTTTAAGGTTTGTAAAGACACAAGTTAGTTTTTTTTTTTTTACTCAATATGACAGTATAACTGTCATACTAAATGTAAAAAATGTATAAACATAACTCCAAAACCAAAAATGCATTATGTCTACAAATGCCTGTAATATTGTATCCATGCAAGTTTTACTAGACTCAGTTGTTTTTGTAAGGTTTGCAAATACAATTTAATGGTTTTACTCACTATGATAGTATACTGTCACATTCAATCTGACCGTTATTTAAACATAACTACTAAACCACACATCCAAAATGGCTAATAATGCCTGGAGAAATGCATCTTTGTGAGATTACTGGAAAAAAAATGTTTTGTAAGGTTTGTAAAGACACGAGTTAGTTTTTTTTACTCATTATGATGGTATAACTGTCGTACTAAATATTAAAGTTATTTAAACATAACTCCAAAATTAAACATGTATTATGTCTAAAAATGCCTGTAATTTGTATCTATGTGAGTTTTACCAGAATCAGGTATTTTGGTAAGGTTTACAAATACAAAAATCAGGTTTTACTCACTATGACAGTATGCTTTCATATGCAATCCGACAGTTATTTAAACATAACTCCTAAATACACATGCAAAATGGCTAATAATGCCTGGAGAAAAGTGTCTTTGTGAGTTTTACCAGATTCAGATATTTTGGTAAGGTTTACGAATACAAAAATCAGGTTTTACTCACTATGACATAATGCTGTCATATTCAATCTGACAGTTATTTAAACATAACTACTAAATCACACATGCAAAATAGCTAATAATGCCTGGAGAAAAGTATCTTTGTGAGTTTAACTGGAAAAAATAATATTTTGTAAGGTTTGTAAAAACACAAGTTAGTTTTGTTTTTTTTTACTCAATATGACAGTATAAATGTAACACTAAATATGAAAGTTATATAAACATAACTCCAAAACCAAACTTGCAATCCGTCTAAGAATGCCTGTAATATTGAATCTTTGTGAGTTTTACCAGATTCAGGTATTTTGGTAAGGTTTACAAATACAAAAATTAGGTTTTACTCATAATGACAGTAATAACTAATAATAACTAATAATAACTGCCAAAATGACAGTATTTAAACATATCTCATACCAAACATGCTAAATGGCTAAAAATGCCTGGGGAAATGTATCTTTGTGAGTTTTACTGGAAACAAATAGTTTGTAAGGTTTGTAAAGACAAAAATTAGTTGTTTTTTTTACTCAATATGATTGTATAACTGTCATACTAAATATGAAAGTTTTATGAACATAACTCCAAACCCAAACATGCCTTGTGTCTAAAAATGCCTGTAATTTTGAATCCATGTGAGTTTTACTAGAATCAGTTGTTTTTGTAAGTTTTGCAAATACAAAATATTGGTTTTACTCACTATGACAGTGTACTTTCACATTCAATCTGACAGTCATTTAAACATAACTCCTAAACCACACATTCAAAATGACTACTAATGACTGGAGAAATGTATTTCTGGAAACGAATAATTTGTAAGGTTTTTTACTCAATATGACAGTATAACTGTCATACTAAATATGGAAAGTTATAGAAACATAACTCCAAAACCAAACTTGCAATCAGTCTAAAAATGCCTGTATTATTGAATCTATGTGAGTTTGACCAAAATCAGGTATTTTGGTAAGGTTACAAATTCAAAAATTAGGTTTTACTCATAATGACAGTATAACTGCCACGTTCAAAATTACAGTTATTTAAAGGAATCTTTGTGAGTTTTACTGAAAAAAAAAAAAATATTTTGTAAGGTTTGTAAAGACACAAATTAGTTGTTTTACTCAATATTACAGTATAACTGTCATACTTAATGTAAAAGTTATATAAACATAACTCCAAAACTAAACATGCATTATGTCTGTAAATGCCTGTAATATTGTATCCATGTGAGTTTTACTAGAATCAGTTGTTTTTGTAAGTTTTGCATTTACAAAATAATGGTTTTACTCACTACGACAGTATACTGTCACATTCAATCTGACCGTTATTTAAACATAACTCCTAAACCACACATTCAAAATGGCTAATAATGCCTGGAGAAATTTATCTTTGTAAGTGTTACTGGATTACAATATTTTGTAAGGTTCGTAAAGACACAAGTTACTTTTTTTTTACTCAATATGACAGTATGACTGTCATACTAAATGGAAAAGTTATATCAACATAACTCCAAATCCAAACATGCAATCTGTCTAAGAATGCCTGTAATATTGAATATGTGTGAGTTTTACTAGAATCAGGTATTTTCGTAGTTTACTAATACAAAAATTAGGTTTTACTCATAAAGACAGTGTAACTGCCAAAATGACAGTATTTAAACATAACTCCTAAACCAAACATGCTCAATGGCTAATAATGCCTGTAAAAATGTATCCATGTGAGTTTTACAGGAAAAAAAGAATTTGTAAGGTTTATAAAGACACACGTTAGTTTTTTTTACTCAACATGATGGTTTAACTGTCATACTAAATAGAAGTTAGAAACATAACTCCCAAACCAAACATGCATGATGTCTAAAAATGCCTGTAATATTGTATCTATGTGAGTTTCACCAGAATCAGGTATTTTGGTAAGGTATACATATACAAAAATTTGGTTATACTTATAATGACAGTATAACTGCTCCATTCAATTTGACAATAATTTAAACAGAACTCCTAAACCACACATGCAAAAAGGCTAATAATGCCTAAAACAATGCAAACTTGTGAAATTTACTCGAAATATATGCTTTTTAAGGCTCGCAAATACAAAAAATAGTTTTTTTACTCAATATAACAGTAATGTTCTTAAAATCCTGAGATAATGCGAAAAAAGCAATAACAATGTATTCACACTTACTTTCTAAACCAAACATGCAAAATGTCTAAAAATGCCTTTTATATCGAATCCATGTGAGTTTTACTAGAATCAGTTGTTTTTGTAAGGTTTGTATATAGAAAAATTAAGTTTTGTCACTATGACAGTATACTGTCACACTCAATATGACAGTTATTTAAACATAACTCCTAAACCACAAATGAAAAATGGTTAATAATGCCTGACATAATGCATCTTGAGAGTTTAACTAAAAAAATATGCTTTTTAAATCTTGCAAACACAAAAAGTAGTTTTTTACTCATTATGACAGTAATGTTCTTAAAATCCAGAGATAATGCGAAAAAAGCAATAAAAATGTATTTAAACAGAACTCCTAAACAACACATGCAATATGGCTAAAAATGCCTGTAGAAATGTATCTTTGTTAGTTTTACTAGAAAAACTATCTAAACTATTTTTTTTAATTCAATATGACAGTATAACTGTCATACTAAATATGAACGTTATATAAACATAACTCCAAAAGTAAACATGCATTCTGTCTAAAAATGCCTGTAATATTTTAACTATGTAAGTTTTACCAGAATCAGGTATTTTTGTAAGCTTTACAAAAAAAAATATTTGGTTTTACTCATAATGACAGTATAACTGCTACATTCAATTTGACAGTTATTTAAACATAACTTCCTAACCACACATGCAAAAAGGCTAATAATGCCTAAAACAATGCATCTTTGTGATTTTTACTGGAAACATATGCTTTTTTAAGTCTTGCAAACACAAAAAGTAGTTTTTTACTCAATATGACAGTAATGTTCTTAAAATCCTGAGATAAAAAAAAAGCAATACAAATGTTTTTCAACATAATTCCTAAACCAAACATGGAAAATGTCTAATAATTCCTGGTGACATGTTTCTTTGTTAGTTTTACTAGAAAAAAATATATTTTGTAAGGTTTGCAACGACGCAAGTTAGTTTTTTTAATTCAATATGACAGTATAACTGTCATACTAAATATGAAAATTATATAAACATAACTCCAAAACTAAACATGCAAATGGCTAAAAATGCCTAAAATATTGTATCTATGTGAGTTTTACCAGAATCAGGTAATTTGGTAAGGTTTACAAGTACATAAATTAGGTTTTAGTCATAATGACAGTATAACTGCTACACTCAATATGACAGTTATTTAAACATAACTCCTAAACCACAAATGAAAAATGGCTAATAATGCCTGACATAATGCATCTTGGGAGTTTAACTCAAAACATATGCTTTTTAAATCTTGCAATCACAAAAAGTAGTTTTTACTCAATATGACAGTAATGTTCTTAAAATCCTGACATAATGCGAAAAAAGCAAAACATTTGTATTCAAACAGAACTCCTAAACAACACATGCAAAATGACTAAAAATGACCTGTAGACATGTATCTTTGTTAGTTTTACTAGACAAACTATCTTTTGTAAGGTTTGCAACGACGCAAATTAGTATTTTTAAGTCAATATGACAGTATAACTGTCATACTAAACATGACAGTTATATAAACATAACTCCAAAAGTAAACATGCATTATGTCTAAAAATGCCTGTAATATTTTAACTATGTACGTTTTAACAGAATCAGGTATTTTTGTAAGGTTTACAAATACAAAAATTAGGTTTTACTCATAATGACAGTATAACTGCTACATTCAATTTGACAGTTATTTAAACATAACTTCCTCACCACACATGCAAAAAGGCTAATAATGCCTAAAACAATGCATCTTTGTGAATTTTATTCGAAACATATGCTCTTTTAAGGGTTGCAAACACAAAAAGTAGTTGTTTACTCAATATGACAGTAAAGTTCTTAAAATCCTGAGATAATGCGAAAAAAGCAATACGAATGTTTTTCAACATATGTTATACACCAAACATGCAAAATGTCTAATAATACCTGGAGACATGTATCTTTGTTAGTTTTACTAGAAAAAGTATCCTTTGTAAGTTTTGCAACGACGCAAGTTAGTTTTTTTAATTCAATATGACAGTATAACTGTCTTACTAAATGTAAAAGTTACATAAACACAACTCCAAAACAAAACATGCATTATGTCTAAAAATGCCTGTAATATTGTATCTATGTGAGTTTTACCAGAATCAGGTAAATTGGTAAGGTTTACAAATACAAAAATTAGGTTTTACTCATAATGACAGTAATAACTAATAATAATAACTGGGATTTATATAGCGCTTTTCTAAGTACCCAAAGTTGCTTTACATGTAGAACCCATCAATCATTCACACCAGGTAAGCTACTTTCATAGCCACAGCTGCCCTGGGGTAGACTGACGGAAGCGTGGCTGCAATTTGCGCCAACGGCCCCTCCGACCACCACCAGTATAACTGCCACATTCAAAATTACAGTTCTTTAAACAAAACTCCTCAACAAAACATGCTAAATGGCTAATTATGCCTGGAGAAAGGTATCTTTCTGAGTTTTACTGGAAAACAAATATTTTGTAAGGTTTGTAAAGACACAAGTTAGGTTTTTTTTTACTCAATTTGACAGTATGACTGTCATACTAAATGTAAAAAATATATCAACTTAACTCCAAAACCAAACATGCATTATATCTAAAAATGCCTGTAACATTGTATCCATGTGAGTTTTACTAGAATCAGTTGTTTTTGTAAGTTTTGCAAATACAAAATATTGGTTTTACTCACTATGACAGTGTACTTTCACATTCAATCTGACAGTCATTTAAACATAACTCCTAAACCACACATTCAAAATGACTACTAATGACTGGAGAAATGTATTTCTGGAAACGAATAATTTGTAAGGTTTTTTACTCAATATGACAGTATAACTGTCATACTAAATATGGAAAGTTATAGAAACATAACTCCAAAACCAAACTTGCAATCAGTCTAAAAATGCCTGTATTATTGAATCTATGTGAGTTTGACCAAAATCAGGTATTTTGGTAAGGTTACAAATTCAAAAATTAGGTTTTACTCATAATGACAGTATAACTGCCACGTTCAAAATTACAGTTATTTAAAGGAATCTTTGTGAGTTTTACTGAAAAAAAAAAAAATATTTTGTAAGGTTTGTAAAGACACAAATTAGTTGTTTTACTCAATATTACAGTATAACTGTCATACTTAATGTAAAAGTTATATAAACATAACTCCAAAACTAAACATGCATTATGTCTGTAAATGCCTGTAATATTGTATCCATGTGAGTTTTACTAGAATCAGTTGTTTTTGTAAGTTTTGCATTTACAAAATAATGGTTTTACTCACTACGACAGTATACTGTCACATTCAATCTGACCGTTATTTAAACATAACTCCTAAACCACACATTCAAAATGGCTAATAATGCCTGGAGAAATTTATCTTTGTAAGTGTTACTGGATTACAATATTTTGTAAGGTTCATAAAGACACAAGTTACTTTTTTTTACTCAATATGACAGTATGACTGTCATACTAAATGGAAAAGTTATATCAACATAACTCCAAATCCAAACATGCAATCCGTCTAAGAATGCCTGTAATATTGAATATGTGTGAGTTTTACTAGAATCAGGTATTTTCGTAGTTTACTAATACAAAAATTAGGTTTTACTCATAAAGACAGTGTAACTGCCAAAATGACAGTATTTAAACATAACTCCTAAACCAAACATGCTCAATGGCTAATAATGCCTGTAAAAATGTATCCATGTGAGTTTTACAGGAAAAAAAGAATTTGTAAGGTTTATAAAGACACATGTTAGTTTTTTTTACTCAACATGATGGTTTAACTGTCATACTAAATAGAAGTTAGAAACATAACTCCCAAACCAAACATGCATGATGTCTAAAAATGCCTGTAATATTGTATCTATGTGAGTTTCACCAGAATCAGGTATTTTGGTAAGGTATACATATACAAAAATTTGGTTATACTTATAATGACAGTATAACTGCTCCATTCAATTTGACAATAATTTAAACAGAACTCCTAAACCACACATGCAAAAAGGCTAATAATGCCTAAAACAATGCAAACTTGTGAAATTTACTCGAAATATATGCTTTTTAAGGCTCGCAAATACAAAAAATAGTTTTTTTACTCAATATAACAGTAATGTTCTTAAAATCCTGAGATAATGCGAAAAAAGCAATAACAATGTATTCACACTTACTTTCTAAACCAAACATGCAAAATGTCTAAAAATGCCTTTTATATCGAATCCATGTGAGTTTTACTAGAATCAGTTGTTTTTGTAAGGTTTGTATATAGAAAAATTAAGTTTTGTCACTATGACAGTATACTGTCACACTCAATATGACAGTTATTTAAACATAACTCCTAAACCACAAATGAAAAATGGTTAATAATGCCTGACATAATGCATCTTGAGAGTTTAACTAAAAAAATATGCTTTTTAAATCTTGCAAACACAAAAAGTAGTTTTTTACTCATTATGACAGTAATGTTCTTAAAATCCAGAGATAATGCGAAAAAAGCAATAAAAATGTATTTAAACAGAACTCCTAAACAACACATGCAATATGGCTAAAAATGCCTGTAGAAATGTATCTTTGTTAGTTTTACTAGAAAAACTATCTAAACTATTTTTTTTAATTCAATATGACAGTATAACTGTCATACTAAATATGAACGTTATATAAACATAACTCCAAAAGTAAACATGCATTCTGTCTAAAAATGCCTGTAATATTTTAACTATGTAAGTTTTACCAGAATCAGGTATTTTTGTAAGCTTTACAAAAAAAAATATTTGGTTTTACTCATAATGACAGTATAACTGCTACATTCAATTTGACAGTTATTTAAACATAACTTCCTAACCACACATGCAAAAAGGCTAATAATGCCTAAAACAATGCATCTTTGTGATTTTTACTGGAAACATATGCTTTTTTAAGTCTTGCAAACACAAAAAGTAGTTTTTTTACTCAATATGACAGTAATGTTCTTAAAATCCTGAGATAAAAAAAAAGCAATACAAATGTTTTTCAACATAATTCCTAAACCAAACATGCAAAATGTCTAATAATTCCTGGTGACATGTTTCTTTGTTAGTTTTACTAGAAAAAAATATATTTTGTAAGGTTTGCAACGACGCAAGTTAGTTTTTTTAATTCAATATGACAGTATAACTGTCATACTAAATATGAAAATTATATAAACATAACTCCAAAACTAAACATGCAAATGGCTAAAAATGCCTAAAATATTGTATCTATGTGAGTTTTACCAGAATCAGGTAATTTGGTAAGGTTTACAAGTACATAAATTAGGTTTTAGTCATAATGACAGTATAACTGCTACACTCAATATGACAGTTATTTAAACATAACTCCTAAACCACAAATGAAAAATGGCTAATAATGCCTGACATAATGCATCTTGGGAGTTTAACTCAAAACATATGCTTTTTAAATCTTGCAATCACAAAAAGTAGTTTTTACTCAATATGACAGTAATGTTCTTAAAATCCTGACATAATGCGAAAAAAGCAAAACATTTGTATTCAAACAGAACTCCTAAACAACACATGCAAAATGACTAAAAATGACCTGTAGACATGTATCTTTGTTAGTTTTACTAGACAAACTATCTTTTGTAAGGTTTGCAACGACGCAAATTAGTATTTTTAAGTCAATATGACAGTATAACTGTCATACTAAACATGACAGTTATATAAACATAACTCCAAAAGTAAACATGCATTATGTCTAAAAATGCCTGTAATATTTTAACTATGTACGTTTTAACAGAATCAGGTATTTTTGTAAGGTTTACAAATACAAAAATTAGGTTTTACTCATAATGACAGTATAACTGCTACATTCAATTTGACAGTTATTTAAACATAACTTCCTCACCACACATGCAAAAAGGCTAATAATGCCTAAAACAATGCATCTTTGTGAATTTTATTCGAAACATATGCTCTTTTAAGGGTTGCAAACACAAAAAGTAGTTGTTTACTCAATATGACAGTAAAGTTCTTAAAATCCTGAGATAATGCGAAAAAAGCAATACGAATGTTTTTCAACATATGTTATACACCAAACATGCAAAATGTCTAATAATACCTGGAGACATGTATCTTTGTTAGTTTTACTAGAAAAAGTATCCTTTGTAAGTTTTGCAACGACGCAAGTTAGTTTTTTTAATTCAATATGACAGTATAACTGTCTTACTAAATGTAAAAGTTACATAAACACAACTCCAAAACAAAACATGCATTATGTCTAAAAATGCCTGTAATATTGTATCTATGTGAGTTTTACCAGAATCAGGTAAATTGGTAAGGTTTACAAATACAAAAATTAGGTTTTACTCATAATGACAGTAATAACTAATAATAATAACTGGGATTTATATAGCGCTTTTCTAAGTACCCAAAGTTGCTTTACATGTAGAACCCATCAATCATTCACACCAGGTAAGCTACTTTCATAGCCACAGCTGCCCTGGGGTAGACTGACGGAAGCGTGGCTGCAATTTGCGCCTACGGCCCCTCCGACCACCACCAGTATAACTGCCACATTCAAAATTACAGTTCTTTAAACAAAACTCCTCAACAAAACATGCTAAATGGCTAATTATGCCTGGAGAAAGGTATCTTTCTGAGTTTTACTGGAAAACAAATATTTTGTAAGGTTTGTAAAGACACAAGTTAGGTTTTTTTTTTTACTCAATTTGACAGTATGACTGTCATACTAAATGTAAAAAATATATCAACTTAACTCCAAAACCAAACATGCATTATATCTAAAAATGCCTGTAACATTGTATCCATGTGAGTTTTACTAGAATCAGTTGTTTTTGTAAGGTTTGCAAATACAAAATATTGGTTTTACTCACTATGACAGTATAACTGCCACATTCAAAATGACAGTTCTTTAACCATAACTCCTCAACAAAACATACTAAATGGCTAATTATGCCTGGAGAAAGGTATCTTTGTGAGTTTTACTGGAAAACAAATATTTTGTAAGGTTTGTAAAGACACAAGTTGGTTTTTTTTTTACTCAATTTGACAGTATAACTGTCATACTAAATGTAAAAAATATATAAACTTAACTCCAAAACCAAACATGCATTATATCTAAAAATGCCTGTAACATTGTATCCATGTGAGTTTTACTAGATTCAGTTGTTTTTGTAAGGTTTGCAAATACAAAATATTGGTTTTACTAACTATGACAGTATACTGTCACATTCAATCTGACAGTTATTTAAACATAACTCCTAAACCACACATGCAAAATGACTAATAATGCCTAGAAAAATGTATCTCTGTGAATTTTACTGGAAAAAAAATAATTTGTAAGGTTTTTAAAAACACAAATTAGTTTTTTTTTACTCAATATGACTGTATAACTGTCATACTAAATATACAAGTTTTATAAACATAACTCCAAAACCAAACTTGCAATTCATCTAAAAATGCCTGTAATATTGAATCTATGTGAGTTTTACCAGAATCAGGTATTTTGGTAAGGTTTACAAATACAAAAATTAGGTTTTACTTATGATGACAGTATAACTGCCACTTCAAAATGACAGTTATTTAAACATAACTCCTAAACCAAACATGCTAAACAGCTAATAATGCCTGGAGAAATGCATCTTTGTGAGTTTTACTGGAAAAAAAACATTTTGTAAGGTTTGTAAAGACACAAGTTACTTTTTTTTACTCAATATGACAGTATAATTTTCATACTAAATGTAAAAGTTATATAAATATAACTCCAAAACCAAACATGCATTATTTCTAAAAAAAAGCCTGTAATATTGTATCTATGTGAGTTTTACTACAATCAGGTATTTTGGTAAGGTTTACAAATACAAAAATTAAGTTTGACTCATAATGACAATATAACTGCCACACGCAATATGACAGTTATTTAAACAGAACTCCTAAACCACACATGCTAAATGGCTAATAATGCCTGGAGAATTGTACCTTTGTGTGTTTTACTGGGGAAAAAAATATTTTGTAAGGTTTGTAAAGACACAAGTTATTTTATTTTTACTCCATATGCCAGTATAATTTTCATACTAAATGTAAAAGTTATATACCGGTAAATATAACTCCAAAACCAAACATGCATTATTTCTAAAAATACCTATAATATTGTATCCATGTGAGTTTTAAAAGAATCAGTTGTTTTTGTAAGGTTTGCAAATACAACATTTTGGTTTTACTCACTATGACAGTATACTGTCACATTCAATCTGACTGTTATTTAAACATAAATTATAAACCACAGATGCAAAATGGCTAATAATGCCTGGAGAAATGTATTTTTGTGAGTTTTACTGGAAAAAAAATATTTTGTAAGGTTTGTATAGACACAAGTTAGTTTTTTTTACTCAATATGATGGTATAACTGTCTTACTAAATTTTAAAGTTATATAAACATAACTCCAAAACCAAACATGCAATCCGTCTAAAAATGCCTGTAATATTGAATCTATGTGAGTTTTACTAGAATCAGGTATTTTGTTAAGGTTTACAAATACAAAAATTAGGTTTTACTCATAATGACAGTATAACTGCCACATTCAAAATGACAGTTATTTAAACATTACTCCTATACCAAACATGCTCAATGGCTAATAATGACTGGAGAAATGCATTTTTGTGAGTTTTATTGGAATTTTATTTTTTTTGTAAGGTTAGTTGTTTTTTACTCCATATGACAGTATAACTGTCATACTAAATGTAAAACTTATATACACATAACTCCAAAACCAAACATGCATTATGTCTAAAAATGCCTGTAATGATGTATCCATGTGAGTTTTACTAGAATCAGTTGTTTTTGTAAGTTTTGCAAATACAAAATATTGGTTTTACTCACTATGACAGTATACTGTCACATTCAATCTGACCGTTATTTAAACATAACTCCTAAACCACACATTCAAAATGGCTAATATTGCCTGGAGAAATGTATCTTTGTGAGTTTTACTGGAAAACAAATATTTTGTAAGGTTTGTAAAGACACAAGTTACACTTTTTTTTTACTCAATTTGACAGTATAACTGTCATACTAAATGTAAAAGATATATAAACCTAACTCCAAATCCAAATTTGCAATCCATCTAAAAATGACTGTAATATTGAATATGTGTGAGTTTTACTAGGATCAGGTATTTAAGGTTTGTATTCACAATTTTTGTAAAGACACAAGTTACTTTTCTTTACTCCATATGACAGTACAACTGTCAGACTAAATGTAAAAAATATATAAACCTAACTCCAAAACCAAACATGCATTATATCTAAAAATGCCTGTAACATTGTATCCATGTGAGTTTTACTGGAATCAGTTGTTTTTTTTAAAAACTTTGAAAAACATTTTTTTCCAGTAAAAATCACAAAGATACATTTCTCCACTCATTATTAGTCATTTTGTATGTGTGTTTTAGGAGTTCTGTTTAAATAACTGTCATATTGAGCGTGGCAGTTATACTGTCATTATGAGTAAAACCTCATATTTGTATTGTAAACCTTACCAAAATACCTGATTCTGATTAAACTCACATATATTCAATATTACAGACATTTTTAAACGGATTGCATGTATGGTTTTCGAGTTTGGTTTTGGAGTTATGTTTCTATAACTTTTTTATTTAGTTTGACAGTTATACTGTCAGATTGAGTAAAAAAAACTAACTTTTGTCTTTGCAAACCTTACAAAAGATCATTACTCTAGGAAAACTAACAAAGATACATTTCTCCAGGTTTAATAGCCATTTTCATGTGTCGTTTATGAGTTATGTTTAAATAACTGTCATATTGAATGTGGCACTTATAATGTCACTATCAGTAAAACCTTTTTATTTGTCAACCTTACCAAAATACCTCATTTTGGTAAAACTCACATAGATTCAATATTACAGACATTTTTAGACGGATTGCAAGTTTGGTTTTGGAGTTATGTTTATATATTTTTTACATGTAGTATGACAGTTATACTGTCATATTGATTAAAAAAAACTAACTTGTGTCTTTACCAACCTTACAAAAAATGTTTCCCAGTAAAACTCACAAAAATACATTTCTCCAGGCATTATTAGCCAATTTGCATGTTTGGTGTAGGAGTTATGTTTACATAACTGTCAGATTGAATGTGACAGTATACTGTCATAGTGAGTAAAACCTAATTTTTGTATTTGTAAACCTTACCAAAATACCTGATTCTGGTAAAACTCACATAGATACAATATTACAGGTATTTTTAGACAAAATGCATGTTTGTTTTTGGAGTTCTGTTTATATAACTTTCATATTTAGTATGACGGTTATACCATCATATTGAGTAAAAAAACCTAACGTGTGTCTTTATAAAGCTTACCAATTATTTTTTTCCTGTAAAACTCACAAAGATACATTTCTCCAGGCATTATTAGCCATTTATCATGTTTGGTTTAGGAATTATGTTTAAATAACTGTCATGTTGAGTGTGGCAGTTATATTGTCATTATGAGTAAAACATATATTTTGTATTTGTAAACCTTACCAAAATACCTGATTCTGGTAAAACTCATATAGATACAATATTACAGGAATTTTTAGACATAAAACATGTTTGGTTTTGGAGTTATGTTTATATAACTTTCATATTTAGTATGACAGTTATACCATCATATTGAGTAAACAAAACTAATTTGTGTCTTTACAAACCTTACAAAAAAAATGTTTTTCATTAAAATTCACAAAGATACATTTCTCCAGGCATTATTAGTCATTTTGCATTTGTGTTTTAGGAGTTATGTTTAAAAAACTGTCATATTGAGTGTGGCAGTTATACTGTCATTATGAGTAAAACCTACATTTTGTATTTGTAAACCTTACCAAAATACCTGATTCTGATAAAACTCACATATATTCAAAATTACAGGCATTTTTAGACAGATTGCATGTTTGGTTTTGGAGTTATGTTTATATAACTTTCATATATAGTATGACAGCTATACTGTTAAATTGAGTAAAAAAACTAACTTGTGTCTTTACAAACCTTTCAAAATATTTCTTTTCTTCCAGTACTCTCACAAAAATACATTTCTCCAGGCATTATTAGCCATTTTGCATCTGTGGTTTAGAATTTATGTTTAAATAACAGTCGGATTGAATGTGACAGTATACTGTCATAGTGAGTAAAACCAAAATGTTGTATTTGCAAACTTTACAAAAACAACTGATTCTACTAAAACTCAAATGGATACAATATTATAAGCCTTTTTAGACATAATGCATGTTTGGTTTATGTTTATATAACTTTCATATTTTTTTTACATTTAGTATGATAGTTATACTGTCATATTGAGAAAAAAAACCTTGTGTCTTTACAAAACTTACAAAATATATATTTTTTCCTGTAAAACTTAAAAAGATACATTTCTCCAGGCATTATTAGTCATTTTGCATGTGTTGTTTAGGAGTTATGTTTAAATATTTGTCATATTGAATGTGGCAGTTATACAGTCAATATGAGTAAAACCTAATTTTTGTATTTGTAAACCTTACCAAAGTACCTGATTCTAGTAAAACGCACATAGATTCATTGGTTTTGGAGTTATGTTTATATAACTTTCATATTTAGTATGACAGTTATATCATCATATTGAGTAAAAAAAACTAACTTGTGTCTTTATAAACCTTACAAATTCGTTGTTTCCAGTAAAACTCACAAAGATACATTCCTCCAGGCATTAATAACCGTTTTGCATGTGTTGTTTAGGAGTTATGTTTAAATAATTGTCATATTGAATGTGGCAGTTATACTGTCATTATGAATAAAACCTAATTTTTGTATATGTAAGCTTTACCAAAATACCTGGTTCTGGAACAACTAACATAGATACAATACTACAGGCATTTTTAGACATAATGCATGTTTGGTTTTGGAGTTATGTTTATATACATTTTTACAGGCATTATTAGCCATTTATCATGTTTGGTTTAGGAGTTATGTTTAAAAAACTGTCATATTGAGTGTGGCAGTTATACTGTCATTATGAGTAAAACCTATTTTTTGTATTTGTAAACCTTACCAAAATACCTGATTCTGGTAAAAACCACATCGATACAATATTACAGGAATTTTTAGACAAAAAATATGTTTGGTTTTGGAGTTATGTTTATATAACTTTCATATTTAGTATGATTGTTATACAATCATATCTAATTTGTGTCTTTACAAACGTTACAAAATATTGTTTTCCAGTAAAATTCACAAATATACATTTCTCTAGGCATTATTAGTCATTTTGCATTTGTGTTTTAGGAGTTATGTTTAATTACTGTCATATTGAGTATGGCAGTTATACTGTCACTATTTTTTGTATTTGTAAACCTTACCAAAATACCTGATTCTGATAAAACTCACATATATTCAATATTACAGGCATTTTTAGACAGATTGCATATATGGTTTTGGAGTTATGTTTATATAACTTTCATATATAGTATGACAGCTATACTGTTAAATTGTGTAAAAAAAAACTAACTTGTGTCTTTACAAACCTTAAAAAATATTGTTTCCAATAAAACTCACAAAGATACATTCCTCAAGGCATTATTAGCCATTTTGTCTGATTGATTTTGACAGTATACTGTCATTATGAGTAAAACTAATATTTTGTATTTGTAAACCTTACAAAAACAACTGATTCTAGTAAAACTCACATGGATACAAAATTATAGGCATTTTTAGACATAATGCATGTTTAGTGGCAGTCAATGTGGCAGTTATACTGTCATTATGAGTAAAACTTAATTTTTGTATTTGTCAACCTTACCAAAATACCTGATTCTGGTAAAACTCACATAGATACAATATTACAGTCATTTTTAGACATAATGCATGTTTGGTTTTGGAGTTATGTTTATATAACTTTCATATTTAGTATGACAGTTATACCAACATATTAAATAAAAAAAACTAACTTGTGTCTTTATAAACCTTACAAATTATTTTTTTCCAGTAAAACTCACAATGATACATTTCTCCAGGCATTATTAGCCATTTATCATGTTTGGTTTAGGAGTTATGTTTAAATAACTGTCATATTGAGTGTGGCAGTTATACTGTCATTATGAGTAAAACCTATTTTTTTTGTATTTATAAACCTTACCAAAATACCTGATTCTGATAAAACTCACATGGATACAATATTACAGGCATTTTTAGACATAATGCATGTTTGGTTTTGGAGTTATGTTTATACAACATTCAAATTTTGTATGACAGTTATACTGTCATATTGAGTAAAAAAAAGTAACTTGTGTCTTTACAAACCTTACAAAGTATTTTTTTTTTCCCAGTAAAACTCACAAAGATACATTTCTCCAGGCATTATTAGCCATTTTGCATGTGTGGTTTAGGAGTTATATTTAAATAACTGTCTTAACAAATGTTGCAGTTATACTGTCAATATGAGTAAAACCCAGGTTTTGTATTTGTAAACCTTACCAAAATACCTGATTCTGGTAAAACTCACATGGATACAATATTACAGGCAGTTTAAGATGGATTGCAAGTTTGGTTTAGGAGTTTGGTTTTGGAATTTTGTTTATATAACTTTCATATTTAGTATGACAGTTATACCATCATATTGAGTAAAAAAAACTAACTTTTGTCTTTGAAAACCTTACAAAATATATTTTTCTAGTAAAACTTACAAAGATACATTTCTCCAGGCATTATTAGCCATTTTGCATGTGTGGTTTAAGAGTTATGTTAAAATATTTGTCATATCAAATGTTGCAGTTATACTGTCATTATGAATAAAACCCAAGTTTTGTATTTGTAAACCTTACCAAAATATCTGATTCTGGTTAAACTCACATCGATTCAAAAGTACAGGCATTTTTAGACGGATTGCAAGTTTGGTTTTGGAGTTATGTTTATATAACTTTCATATTTAGTATGACAGTTATACCATCATATTAAGTAAAAAAAACTAACTTGTGTCTTTACAAACCTTACAACATATTTTTTTCCAGTAAAACACAAAGATTCATTTCTCCAGGCATTACTAGCCATTTAGCATGTTTGGTTTAGGAGTTATGTTTAAATAACTGTTATTTTGAAGATGGCAGTTTTACTGTCATTATGATTAAAACCCAACTTTTGTATTTGTAAACCTTACCAAAATACCTGATTCTGGTAAAACTCACATATATTGAATATTACAGGCATTTTTAGACGGATTGCAAGTTTGTTTTGGAGTTATGTTTATTTAACTTTCATATTTACTATGACAGTTATACTGTCATATTGAGTAAAAAAAACTAACTTGTGTCTTTACAAACCTTACAAAATATATTTTTTTCCAGTTAAACTTACAAAGATACATTTCTCCAGGTATTATTAGCCATTTTGCATGTGTTGTTTAGAAGTTATGTTTAAATAACTGTCAGATTGAATTTGACAGTATACTGTCATAGTGAGTAAAACCTAATTTTTGTATTTGTAAACCTTAAAAAAATACCTGATTCTAGTAAAACTCACATTGATTCAATATTACAGGCATTTTTAGACGGATTTCATGTTTGGTTTTGGAGTTATGTTTATATAACTTTTACATTTATTATGACAGTTATACAAACATATTGAATAAAAAAACCTAACTTGTGTCTTTACAAACCTTACAAAATATTTTTTTTCCTGTAAAACTCACAAATATACATTTCTCCAGGCATTATTAGCCATTTTGCATGTGTGGTTTAGGAGTTATAATTAAATAACTGTCAGATTGAATGTGACCGTATACTGTCATAGTGAGTAAAACCAATATTTTGTATTTGCAAACCTTACAAAAACATCTAAATCTAGTAAAACTCAATATGACAGTTATGCCATCATATTGAGTAAAAAAAACTAACTTGTGTCTTTGTAAACCTTACAAATTATTTGTTTCCAGTAAAACTCAAAGATACATTCCTCCAGGCATTATTAGCCATTGAGCATGTTTGGTTTAGGAGTTATGTTTAAATAACCGTCATTTTAAAAGTGGCAGTTATACTGCCATTATGAGTAATGGCATACAAATTATTTGTTTCCAGTAAAACTCAAAGATACATTCCTCCAGGCATTATTAGCCATTAATCATGTTTGGTTTAGGAGTTATGTTTAAATAACTGTCATATTGAGTGTGGCAGTTATACTGTCATTATGAGTAAAACCTACTTTTTGTATTTGTAAACCTTACCAAAATACCTGATTCTTGTCAAACTCACATATATTCAATATTACAGGCATTTTTAGACATAATGCATGTTTGGTTTTGGAGTTATGTTTATATAACTGTCATTTTGAATGTGGCAGTTATACTGTCTTTATGAGTAAAAAAAAACTAACTTGTGTCTTTACAAACCTTACAAAATATTTTTTTTCCAGTTAAACTCACAAAGATACATTTCCCCAGGCATTATTAGCCATTTAGCATGTGTGGTTTAGGAGTTATGTTTACATAACTGTCACATTGAATGTGGCAGTTATTCTGGCATTATGAGTAAAACCTAATTTTTGTATATGTAAACCTTACCAAAATACTTGATCCTGGTAAAACTCACACAGATACAATAACACAGGCCTTTTTAGACATAATGCATGTTTGGTTTTGGAGTTATGTTTATATAACTTGCATAATTAGTATCACAGTTATACGATTATATTGAGTAAAAAAAAAACTAACTTGTGTCTTTGCAAACCTTACAAAAAATCATTATTCTAGTAAAACTAACAAAGATACATTTCTCCAGGTTTATTAGCCATTTTGCATGTGTCGTTTATGAGTTATGTTTAAATAACTGTCAGATTGAATGTGACAGTATACTGTCATAGTGAGTAAAGCTAATATTTTGTATTTGCAAACCTTACAAAAACCACTGTTTCTAGTAAAACTCACATTGATACAATATTACAGGCATTTTTAGACATAATGCATGTTTGGTTTTTTAGGTATGTTTGTGTAACTTTGGAATTTAGTATGACAGTTATACTGTCATATTGAGTGAAAAAAAAGGAACTTGTGTCTTTACAAACCTTACAAAATATTTGTTTCTAGTAAAACTTACAAAGATACATTTTTCCAGGCATTATTAGCCATTTTGCATTTGTGGTTTAAGAGTTATGTTAAAATAACTGTCATGTCAAATGTTGCACTTATACTGTCATTATGAGTAAAACCCAGGTTTTGTATTTGTAAACCTTACCAAAATACCTTATTCTGGTAAAACTCACATATATTCAATAATACAGGCAGTTTAAGACAGATTGCAAATTTGGTTTAGGAGTTTTGTTTTAGAATTATTGTTTATATAACTTTCATATTTAGTATGACAGTTATATCATCATATTGAGTAAAAAAAACTAACTTTTGTCTTTACAAACCTTACAAAATATTTTTTTCTAGTAAAACTTACGAAGATACATTTTTCCAGGCATTTTAGCCATTTTACATGGGTGGTTTAAGAGTTATGTTAAAATAACTGTCATATCAAATGTTGCAGTTGTACTGTCATTATGAGTAAAACCCAAGTTTTGTATTTGTAAACCTTACCAAAATATCTGATTCTGGTAAAACTCACATAGATTCAATATTACAGGCATTTTTAGATATAATGCATGTTTGGTTTAGGAGTTATGTTTATATAACTGTCACTTTGAATGTGGCAGTTATACCGTCATTTTGAGTAAAAAAAAAACTAATAAATATAAAAAATATATATTTTATCCAGTTAAACTCACAAAGATACATTTCCCCAGGCATTATTAGCCATTTATCATGTTTGGTTTAGGAGTTATGTTTAAATAACTGTCATATTGAGTGTGGCAGTTATACTGTCATTATGAGTAAAACCTATTTTTTGTATTTGTAAACCTTACCAAAATACTTAATTCTGGTAAAACCCACATAGATACAATATTACAGGAATTTTTAGACATAAAGTATGTTTGGTTTTAGAGTTATGTTTATATAACTTCCATATTTAGTATGACAGTTATACCATCATATTGAGTAAAAAAACCCTAATTTGTATCTTTACAAACCTTACAAATTATTGTTTTCCAGTAAAATTCACAAATATACAATTCTCTAGGCATTATTAGTCATTTTGCATTTGTGTTTTAGGAGTTATGTTTAAATAACTGTCATATTGAGTGTGGCAGTTTTTCACTATGAGTAAAACCTCATTTTTATATTTGTAAACCTTACCAAAATACCTGATTCTGATAAAACTCATATATAAAAAATATTACAGACATTTTTAGACGGATTGCATGTTTGGTTTTAGAGTTATGTTTATAAAACTGTCACATCCACTACCATCATATTGAGTAAAAAAAAATCTAACTTGTGTCTTTACAAACCTTACAAAATATTTTTTTCAGTAAAATTCAAAAAGATACATTCCTCCAGGCATTATTAGCCGTTTTGTCTGATTGATTGTGACAGTATACTGTCATTATGAGTAAAACTAATATTTTGTATTTGTAAAACTTACAAAAACATCTGATTCTAGTAAAACTCACGTCATATTGAGTGTGGCAGTTATAATGTCACTATGCGTAAAACCTCATTTTTATATTTGTAAACCTTACCAAAATACCTGATTCTGATAAAACTCATAAATAAAAAATATTACAGACATTTTTAGACATGTTTGGTTTTAGAGTTATGTTTATAAAACTGTCACCAAATCTAACTTGTGTCTTTACAAACCTTACAAAATATTTTTTCCAGCAAAATTCAAAATGATACATTCCTCCAGGCATTATTAGCCATTTTGTCAGATTGATTGTGACAGTATACTGTCATTATGAGTAAAACTAATATTTTGTATTTGTAAACCTTACAAAAACATCTGATTCTAGTAAAACTCACGTGGATACAACATTTTAGGCATTTTTACACATAATGCATGTTTGGTTTTGGAGTTTTGTTTATACAACTTTTATATTTAGTGTGACAGTTATACTGTCATGTTGAGTAAAAAAAAGCTAACTTGTGTCTTTACAAACCTTACCAACTATTTTTTTCCAGTAAACTTACAAAGATACATTTCTCCAGGCATTATTAGACATTTTGCATGCATGGTTTAGGAGTTATGTATAAATAACAGTCAGATTGAATGTGACAGTAAACTGTCATAGTAGTTTTTTACTCAATATGCCAGTAATGTTCTTAAAATTTTGAGATAATGCGAAAAAAGCAATATAAATGTTTTTCAACATAATTCCTACACCAAACATGCAACATGTCTAATAATGCCTTGGGACATGTATCTTCAATTAGTTTTACTAGAAAATGTATCTTTTGTAAGTTTTGCAACGAGGAAAGTTAGTTGTTTTAATTCAATATGACAGTATAACTGTCAAACTAAATGTAAAAGTTATATGAACATAACTCCAAAAAAAGAACATGCAATATGTCTAAAAATGCCTAAAATTTTGTATCTTTGTGTGTTTTACAAGAATCAGGTAATTTGGTAAGGTTTACAATTACATAAAATAAGGTTTACTCATAATGACAGATAACTGCTACATTTAATTTGACAGTTATTTAAACATATTTTCCTAACCACACATGCAAATAGGCTAATAAAGCTTAAAAAATGCATCCTTGTGAGTTTTACTCGAAACATATGTTATTTTAAGGCTTTCAAACACAAAATGTAGTTTTTTACTCATTATGACAGTAATGTTCTTAAAATCCTGAGATAATGCGAAATAAGCAATAAAAATGTTTTTCAACATAATTCCAACACCAAACATGCAACATGTCTAGTAATGCTTGAAGACATGTATATTTGTTAGTTTTACTAGAAAATATTTTAATTCAATATGACAGTATACTGTCATAACAAATATGAAAGTTATATAAACATAACTCCAAACTGAACATGCATTATGTCTAAAAATGCCCAAAATATTGTATCTTTGTGTGTTTTACAAGAATCAGGTAATTTGGTAAGGTTTACAATTACATAAAATAAGGTTTACTCATAATGACAGGTAACTGCTACATTCAATTTGACAGTTATTTAAACATAACTTCCTAATCACACATGCAAAAAGGCTAATAAAGCCTTAAACAATGCATCCTTTTGAGTTTTGAGTTAAACTACTTTAAGGCTCGCAAACACTTAAAGTAGTTTTAGCCTCAATATGACAGCAATGATTTAAAATCCTGAGATAATGCGAATTAAGCAACAAAAATGTTTTTTAACATAATTTCTACACCAAACATGCAATATTTATAATAATGCCAGGAGACATATATCTTTGTTAGTTTTACTAGAAAAAATATCTTTTGTAAGTTTTGCAAAGACGCAAGTTAGTTTTTTTGATTCAATATGACATTATAACTGTCATACCAAATATGAAAGTTATATAAACATAACTCCAAAACTGAACATGCATTATGTCTAAAAATGCCTGTAATATTGTATCTATGTGAGTTTTACCAGAATCAGGTAATTTGGTAAGGTTTACAAATAAAAAAAATTGGGGTTTTCTCATAATGACAGTATATTTGCTACATTCAATTTGACAGTTATTTAAACATAATTCCTAACCACACATGCAAAAAGGCTAATAAAGCCTTAAACAATGCATCCTTGTGAGTTTTTACTCGAAACATGCTTTTTTTAATGCTTGCAAACATTAAAACTAGTTTTATCCTCAATATGACACTAATGTTCTTAAAATCCTGAGATAATGCGAAAAAAGCAATAAAAATGTTTTTTAACATAATTCCTACACCAAACATGCAACATTTCTAATAATGCATGGGGACATGTATCTTTGTTAGTTTTACTACAAAAATAATCTTTTGTAAGTTTTGCAACAACGCAAGTTAGTTTTTTTAATTCACTATGACAGTGATACTAAATGTAAAAGTTAAATAAATATAACTCCAAAACTAAAGATGCATTATGTCTAAAAATGCTTGTAATATTTTATCTATGTGAGTTTTACCAGAATCAGGTAAATTGGTAAGGTTTACAAATACAAAATATAGGTTTTACTCAAAATGACAGTTTAACTGCTACATTCATTTTGACAGTTATTTAAACATAACTTCATAATCGCACATGCAAATAAGCTAATAAAGCCTAAAACAATGCATCCTTGTGAGTTTTACTCGAAACATATGCTATTTTAAGGCTTGCAAACACAAAATGTAGTTTCTTTACTCATTATGACAGTAATGTTCTTAAAATCCTGAGATACTGCGAAAAAAGCAATAAAAATGTTTTTCAACATAATTCTTAGACTAACATGCAACATGTCTAATAATGCCTGAAGACATTTATCTTTGTTAGTTTTACTAGAAAATGTATCTTTTGTAAGTTTTGCAAAGACGCAAGTTAGTTTTTTTAATTCAATATGACAGTATAACTGTCATACCAAATATGAAAGTTATAAAAACATAACTCAGAAACTGAACATGTACTATGTCTAAAAATGCCTAAAATATTGTATCTATGTGAGTTTTACAAGAATCAGTTAATTTGGTAAGGTTTACAATTACATAAATTAAGGTTTACTCCTAATGACAGAAAACTGCTATATTCAATTTGACAGTTATTTAAACATAACTCCTAACCACACATGCACAAAGGCTAATAAAGCCTAAAACAATGCATCCTTGTGAGTTTTACTCGAAACATATGCTTTTTTAAGGCTTGCAAACACTAAAAGTAGTTTTGTCCTCAATATGACAGTAATGTTCTTAAAATCCTGAGATAATTTGGAAAAAAGCAATAAAAATGTTTTTCAACATAATTCCTACAACAAAAATGCATTATATTTAATAATGCCTAAAGACATGTATCTTTGTTAGTTTTACTAGAAAAATATTATTTTGTAAGTTTTGCAAAGAAGGAAGTTAGTTTTTTTAATTCAATATAACTGTCATACCAAATATGAAAGTTATATAAACATAACTCCAAAACTGAGCATGCTATGTCTAAAAATGCCTAAAATATTGTATCATTGTGAGTTTTTGCAGAAAGAGTTAATTTGTTAAGGTTTACAAATACAAAAATTAGGTTTTACTCATTAACTACTACATTCAATTTGATAGTTATTTAAACATAACTTCCTAACCACACATGCAAAAAGGCTAATAAAGCTTAAAAAATGCATCCTTGTGAGTTTTACTCGAAACATATGCTATTTTAAGGCTTTCAAACACAAAATGTAGTTTTTTACTCATTATGACAGTAATGTTCTTAAAATCCTGATATAATGCGAAATAAGCAATAAAAATGTTTTTCAACATAATTCCAACACCAAACATGCAACATGTCTAACAATGCTTGAAGACATGTATATTTGTTAGTTTTACTAGAAAAATTATCTTTTGTAAGTTTTACAACGACGCAAGTTAGATTTTAATTCAATATGACAGTATACTGTCATAACAAATATGAAAGTTATATAAACATAACTCCAACCTGAACATGCATTATGTCTAAAAATGCCCAAAATATTGTATCGTTGTGTGTTTTACAAGAATCAGGTAATTTGGTAAGGTTTACAATTACATAAAATAAGGTTTACTCATTATGACAGATAACTGCTACATTCAATTTGACAGTTATTTAAACATAACTTCCTAATCACACATGCAAAAAGGCTAATAAAGCCTTAAACAATGCATTCTTGTGAGTTTTACTCGAAACATATGCTTTTTTTAAGGCTTGCAAACACCAAAAGTAGTTTTAGCCTCAATACGACAGCAATGATCTAAAATCCTGAGATAATGCGAATTAAGCAATACAAATGTTTTTCAACATAATTCCTACACCAAACATGCAACATGTCTAATAATGGCTGAAGACATGTATCTTTGTTAGTTTTATTAGAAAAAATATCTTTTGTAAGTTTTGCAAAGACGCAAATTAGTTTTTTTAATTCAATATGACAGTATAACTGTCATACCAAATATAAAAGCTATATAAACATAACTCCAAAACTGAGCATGAATTATGTCTAAAAATGCCTAAAATATTGTATCATTGTGAGTTTTTGCAGAATAAGTTAATTTGTTAAGGTTTACAAATACAAAAATTAGGTTTTACTCATTATGACAGTTTAACTACTACATTCAATTTGATAGTTATTTAAACATAACTTCCTAACCACACATGCAAAAAGGCTAATAAAGCCTAAAACAATGCATCCTTGTGAGTTTTACACGAAACATATGCTTTTTTAAGGCTTGCAAACACAAAATTTAGTTTTTTACACAATATGACAGTAATGTTCTTAAAATCCTGAGATAATGCGAAATAAGCAATAACATTGTTTTTCAACATAATTCCGACACCAAACATGCAAAATGTCTAATAATGCCTGGAGACTTATATCTTTGTTAGTTTTACTAGAAAAAGTACCTTTTTAAGGTTTGCAAAGACACAAGATGTTTTTTTTAAATTTAATATGAAAGTATAGCTGTCATACTAAATATGAAAGTTGTGTACACATAACTCCAAAATTAAACATGCATTATGTCTAAAAATGCCTGTAATATTGAATCTATGTGAGTTTAACCAGATTCAGATATTTTGGTAAGGTTTACAAATACAAAAATTAGGTTTTACTTATAATGACAATATAACTGCCACATTCAAAATGACAGTTATTTAAACATAACTCCTAAACCAAACATACTCAAAGGCTAATAATGTCTGGACAAATGTATTTTTGTGAGTTTTACTGGAAAGAAATAATTTTTAAGGTTTGTAAAGACACAAGTTAGTTTTTTACTCAATATGATGGTATAACTGTCAGACTTAATATGAAAGTAATATAAACATAACTCCAAAACCAAACATACATTATGTCTAAAAATGCCTGTAATATTGTATTCATGTGAGTTTTACTAAAATCAGTTGTTTTTGTAAGGTTTGCAAATACAAAATATTGTTTTTACTCACGATGACAGTATACTGTCACACTCAATATGACAGTTATTTAAATCACATGCAAATTGGTTATTAATGCCTGGAAAATTGTATCTTTGTGAGTTTAACTGGGAAAAAAAAAATTGTAAGGTTTTTAAAGACAAGTTAGTTTTGTTTTACTTAATATAAAAGTTATATAAACATAACTCCAAAACCAAACATGCAATCTGTCTAAAAATGCCTGTAATATTGAATTTGTGCGTGTATTACTAGAATCAAGTATTTTAGTAAGGTTTACAAATACAAAAATTAGGTTTTACTCATAATGACAGTATAACTGCCACATTCCAAATGACAGTTTTTTAAACATAACTCCGAAACCAAACATGCTAAATGGCTAATAATGCCTGGAGAAAGGTATCTTTGTAAGTTTTACTGGAAAAAAAACATTTTGTAGGGTTTGTAAAGACACAAGTTAGTTTTTTAACTCAAAAGACAGTATAACTGTCATACTAAATGTCAAAGTTATATAAAGATAACTCCAAAACCAAACATGCATTATGTCTAAAAATGCCTGCAATGATGTATCTATGTGAGATTTACTAGCATCAGTTGTTTTTGTAAGTTTTGCAAATACAAAATATTGGTTTTACTCACGATGACAGTATACTGTCACATTCAATCTGACAGTTATTGAAACATAACTCCTAAACCACAAATTCAAAATCACTAATAACACCTCGAGAAATATATATCTGTGAATTTTTCTGGGAAAAAACATTTTGTAAGGTTTATAAAAACACAAGTTAGGTTTTTTTTACTCAACATTACAGAATAGCTGTCATACTAAATATGAAAGTTATAAAAACATAACTCCAAAACCAAACATGCAATCTGTCTAAAAATGCCTGTAATATTGAATTTGTGCGTGTATTACTAGAATCAAGTATTTTAGTAAGGTTTACAAATATACAAAAATTAGGTTTTACTCATAATGACAGTATCACTACCATATTTAATATGACAGTTATTTAAACATAACTCCTAAACCAAACATGCTAAATGGCTAATAATGCCTGGGGAAATGTATCTTTGTGAGTGTTCCTGGAAACAAATATTTTGTAAGGTTTGTAAAGACACAAATAATTTGTTTTACTCGATATGATTGTCATACTAAATATGAAAGTTATATAAACAAAACTCCAAAACCAAACTTGACTTATGTCTAAAAATGCTTAATTTTGAATCTATTTGAGTTTTACTAGAAACAGGTATTTTGGTAAGGTTTACAAATACAAAAATTAGGTTTTACTCATAATGACAGTATAACTGCCACATTCCAAATGACAGTTTTTTAAACATAACTCCGAAACCAAACATGCTAAATGGCTAATAATGCCTGGAGAAATGTATCTTTGTAAGTTTTACTGGAAAAAAACATTTTGTAAGGTTTGTAAAGACACAAATTAGTTTTTTTTAACTCAAAAGACAGTAAACTGTCATACTAAATGTCAAAGTTTTATAAAGATAACTCCAAAACCAAACATGCATTATGTCTAAAAATGCCTGCATTGATGTATCTATGTGAGTTTTACTAGCATCAGTTGTTTTTGTAAGTTTTGCAAATACAAAATATTGGTTTTACTCACCATGACAGTATACTGTCACATTCAATCTGACAGTTATTGAAACATAGCTCCTAAACCACAAATTCAAAATCACTAATAATGCTTCTAGAAATATATATATCAGTGAATTTTTCTGGGAAAAAATATTTTGTAAGGTAATAACTAATAATAATAACTGGGATTTATATAGCGCTTTTCTAAGTACCCAAAGTTGCTTTACATGTACAACCCATCAATCATTCACACCAGGGGTGGTAAGCTACTTTCATAGCCACAGCTGCCCTGGGGTAGACTGACGGAAGCGTGGCTGCAATTTGCGGCAACGGCCCCTCCGACCACCACCAGTATAACTGCCACATTCAAAATGACAGTTATTTAAACATAACTCCTCAACAAAACATGCTAAATGGCTAATTATGCCTGGAGAAATGTATCTTTGTGAGTTTTACTGGAAAACAAATATTTTTTTGTAAGGTTTGTAAAGACACAAGTTAGGTTTTTTTTACTCAATTTGACAGTATAACTGTCATACTAAATGTAAAAAATATATAAACTTAACTCCAAAACCAAACATGCATTATATCTAAAAATGCCTGTAACATTGTATCCATACAAAATATTGGTTTTACTCACTATGACAGTATAACTTCCAATGGGCTCACCACCCATAGCAGGGGTCATAGAGGTCGGGTGCGATGTGAGCTGGGCGGCGGCCAAAGGCAGGGCACTTGGCGGTCCGATCCTCGGCTACAGAAGCTAGCTCTTGGGACGTGGAACGTCACCTCGGTGGGGGGAAGGAGCCTGAGCTAGTGCGCGAGGTGGATAAGTTCCGGCTAGATATAGTCGTACTCACTTCAACGCACAGCAAGGGCTCTGGAACCAGTTCTCTCGAGAGGGGCTGGACTCTCTTCCACTCTGGCGTTGCCGGCAGTGAGAGGCGACGGGCTCGGGTGGCAATTCTTGTTTCCCCCCGGCTCAGAGCCTGTACGTTAGAGTTCAACCCGGTGGACGAGAGGGTAGCTTCCTTCCGCCTTCGGGTGGGGGACGGGTCCTGACTGTGGTTTGCGCTTACGCGCCAAACCGCTGCTCAGAGTACCCACCCTTTTTGGATTCACTCGAGGGAGTACTTGAGAGTGCTCCCCCGGGTGATTCCCTCGTTCTACTGGGGGACTTCAATGCTCATGTTGGCAACGACAGTGAAACCTGGAGAGGCGTGATTGGTAAGAATGGCTGCCCGGATCTGAACCCGAGCGGTGTTATGTTATTGGACTTTTGTGCCCGTCACAGATTGTCCATAACGAACACCATGTTAAACATAAGGGTGTCCATATGTGCACTTGGCACCAGGACACCCTAGGCCACAGTTCCATGATCGACTTTGTAGTTGTGTCGTAGGATTTGCGGCCTCATGTTTTGGACACTCGGGTGAAGAGAGGGGCGGAGCTTTCTACCGATCACCACCTGGTGTTGAGTTGGCTGCGATGGTGGGGGAGGATGCCGGACAGACCTGGCAGGCCCAAACGCATTGTGAGGGTTTGCTGGGAACGTCTGGCAGAGTCTCCTGTCAGAGAAGAACTTTGAACATGTCACGAGGGAGGTGCTGGACATTGAGTCCGAATGGACCATGTTCCACGCCTCTATTGTCGAGGCGGCTGATTGGAGCTGTGGCCGCAAGGTAGTTGGTGCTTGTCGTGGCGGTAATCCTAGAACCCGTTGGTGGACACCGGCGGTGAGGGATGCCGTCAAGCTGAAGAAGGAGTCCTATCGGGTTCTTTTGGCTCATAGTACTCCCGAGGCAGCGGACAGGTACCGACTCGGATATGCTTCGGGGAAGGTACCGACTCGGATATGCTTCGGGGAAGCCATGGAAAACGACTTCCGGACGGCTTCGAAGCAATTCTGGACCACCACCCGCCGCCTCAGGAAGGGGAAGCAGTGCACTATCAACACCGTGTATGGAGAGGATGGTGTTCTGCTGACCTCGACTGCGGATGTTGTGGATTGGTGGAGGGAATACTTCGAAGACCTCCTCAATCCCACCAACACGTCTTCCTATGAGGAAGCAGTGCCTGGGGAGTCCGTGGTGGGCTCTCCTATTTATTGGGCTGAGGTTGCTGAGGTAGTTAAAAAGCTCCTCGGTGGCAAGGCCCCGGGGGTAGATGAGATCCGCCCGGAGTTCCTTAAGGCTCTGGATTCTGTGGGGCTGTCTTGGTTGACAAGACTCTGCAGCATCGCGTGGACATCGGGGGCGGTACCTCTGGATTGGCAGACCGGGGTGGTGGTTCCTCTTTTTAAGAAGGGGAACCGGAGGGTGTGCTCTAACTATCGTGGGATCACACTCCTCAGCTTTCCCGGTAAGGTCTATTCAGGTGTACTGGAGAGGAGGCTACGCCGGATAGTCGAACCTCGGATTCAGGAGGAACGGTGTGGTTTTCGTCCTGGTCATGGAACTGTGGACCAGCTCTATACTCTCGGCAGGGTCCTTGAGGGTGCATGGGAGTTTGCCCAACCAGTCTACATGTGTTTTGTGGACTTGGAGAAGGCATTCGACCGTGTCCCTCGGGAAGTCCTGTGGGGAGTGCTCAGAGAGTATGGGGTATCGGACTGTCTGATTGTGGCAGTCCGCTCCCTGTATGCTCGGTGCCAGAGCTTGGTCCGCATTGCCGGCAGTAAGTCGGACACGTTTCCAGTGAGGGTTGGACTCCGCCAAGGCTGCCCTTTGTCACCGATTCTGTTCATAACTTTTATGGACAGAATTTCTAGGCGCAGTCAAGGCGTTGAGGGCATCTGGTTTGGTGGCTGCAGGATTAGGTCTCTGCTTTTTGCAGATGATGTGGTCCTGATGGCTTCATCTGGCCAGGATCTTCAGCTCTCACTGGATCGGTTCGCAGCCGAGTGTGAAGCGACTGGGATGAGAATCAGCACCTCCAAGTCCGAGTCCATGGTTCTCGCCCGGAAAAGGGTGGAGTGCCATCTCCGGGTTGGAGAGGAGATTTTGCCCCAAGTGGAGGAGTTCAAGTACCTCGGAGTCTTGTTCACGAGTGAGGGAAGAGTGGATCGTGAGATCGGTGCGGCGTCTTCAGTAATGCGGACGCTGTATCGATCCGTTGTGGTGAAGAAGCTGCTGAGCCGGAAGGCAAAGCTCTCAATTTACCGGTCGATCTACGTTCCCATCCTCATCTATGGTCATGAGCTTTGGGTTATGACCAAAAGGACAAGATCACGGGTACAAGCGGCCGAAATGAGTTTCCTCCGCCGGGTGGTGGGGCTCTCCCTTAGAGATAGGGTGAGAAGCTCTGCCATCCGGGGGGAGCTCAAAGTAAAGCCGCTGCTCCTCCACATCGAGAGGAGCCAGATGAGGTGGTTCGGGCATCTGGTCAGGATGCCACCCGAACGCCTCCCTAAGGAGGTGTTTAGGGCACGTCCGACCGGTAGGAGGCCGCGGGGAAGACCCAGGACACGTTGGGAAGACTATGTCTCCCGGCTGGCTTGGGAACGCCTCGGGGTCCCACAGGAAGAGCTGGACGAAGTGGCTGGGGAGAGGGAAGTCTGGGCTTCCCTGCTTAGGCTGCTGCCCCCGCGACCCGACCTCGGATGAGCGGAAGAAGATGGATGGATGGATGGATGGATGGATGGATGGATGGATGGACAGTATAACTGCCACGTTCAAATTGACAGTTATTTAAACATAACTCCTAAACCACACATACAAAATGACTAATAATGCCTGGAGAAATGTGCCTTTGTGAGTTTTACTGGAAAAAAAATATTTTGTAAGGTTTGTAAAGACAGAAGTTAGTTTTTTTTTTACTCCATATGACAGTACAACAGTCAGACTAAATGTAAAAAATATATAAACCTAACTACAAAACCAAACATGCATTATATCTAAAAATGCCTGTAACATTGTATCCATGTGAGTTTTACTGGAATCAGTTGTTTTTTTTCAAAACTTTGAAAAATATTTTTTTCCAGTAAAAATCACAAAGATACATTTCTCCACGCATTATTAGTCATTTTGCATGTGTGTTTTAGGAGTTATGTTTAAATAACTGTCATATTGAGCGTGGCAGTTATACTGTCATTATGAGTAAAACCTCATTTTTGTATTTTAAACCTTACCAAAATACCTGATTCTGATTAAACTACTGTCATATTGAGTAAAAAAACAACTAACTTTTGTCTTTGCAAACCTTACAAAAGATCATTACTCTAGGAAAACTAACAAAGTTCCTTTTCTCCAGGTTTAATAGCCATTTTCATGTGTCGTTTATGAGTTATGTTTAAATAACTGTCATATTGAGTGTGGCACTTATAATGTCACTATCAGTAAAACCTTTTTTTATTTTTTTATTTGTCAACCTTACCAAAATACCCCATTTTGGTAAAACTCACATAGATTCAATATTACAGACATTTTTAGACGGATTGCAAGTTTGGTTTTGGAGTTATGTTTATATATATTTTACATGTAGTATGACAGTTATACTGTCATATTGAGTAAAAAAAACTAACTTGTGTCTTTACCAACCTTACAAAAAATGTTTCCCAGTAAAATTCACAAAGATACATTTCTCCAGGCATTATTAGCCATTTTGCATGTTTGGTTTAGGAGTTATGTTTACATAACTGTCAGATTGAATGTGACAGTATATTGTCATAGTGAGTAAAACCTAAATTTTGTATTTGTAAACCTTACCAAAATACCTGATTCTGGTAAAACTCACATAGATACGATATTACAGGTATTTTTAGACAAAATGCAAGTTTGTTTTTGGAGTTATGTTTATATAACTTTCATATTTAGTATGACGGTTATACCATCATATTGAGTAAAAAAAACTAACGTGTGTCTTTATAAAGCTTACCAATTATTTTCTTCCTGTAAAACTCACAAAGATACAATTCTCCAGGCATTATTAGGCATTTATCATGTTTGGTTTAGGAATTATGTTTAAATAACTGTCATGTTGAGTGTGGCAGTTATATTGTCATTATGAGTAAAACATATTTTTTGTATTTGTAAACCTAACTAAAATACCTGATTCTGGTAACACTCAAATAGATTCAATATTACAGGAATTTTTAGACATAAAACATGTTTGTTTTTGGAGTTATGTTTATATAATTTTCATATTTAGTATGACAGTTATACCATCATATTGAGTAAACAAAACTAATTTGTGTCTTTACAAACCTTACAAAAAAAAATATTATTATTAATATTACAGGCATTTTACACATTATGCATGTTTAGTTTTGGAGTTATGTTTGTATAACTTTCAAATTTAGTATGATAGTTATACTGTCAAATTGAATTAAAAAACTAATTTGCGTCTTTGCAAACCTTACAAAATATAATTTTTCTAGTAAACCTAACAAAGTTACATATCTACAGTCATTTTTAGCCATTTTGCATGTGTTGTTTAGGAGTTATGTTTAAATAAATTTGTAGTGCTTTTTTCGCAATATCTCAGGATTTTAAGAACATTACTGTCATATTGAATAAAAAACTACTTTTTGTGTTTGCAAGATTTAAAAAAGCATATGTTTCGAGTAAAACTCCCAAGATGCATTATGTCAGGCTTATTAGCCATTTTTCATGTGTGGTTTAGGAGTTATGTTTAAATAACACTATACTGTCATAGTGACAAAACTTTTTTTTTGTATTAACAAACCTTACAAAAACAACTGATTCTAGTAAGACTCACATGGATTCGATATAAAAGGCATTTTTAGACATTTTGCATGTTTGGTTTAGGAATTATGTGTGAATATATTGTGATTGCTTTTTTCGCATTATCTCAGGATTTTAAGAACATTACTGTTATATTGTGTAAAAAACTACTTTTTGTATTTGCAAGCCTTAAAAAAGCATATGTTTCGAGTAAATTTCACAAATTTGCCTTGTTTTAGGCATTATTAGCCTTTTTGCATGCGTGGCTTAGGAGTTCAGTTTAAATAACTGTCAAATTGAATGTAGCAGTTATACTGTCTTTATAAGTAAAACCTATTTTTTGTATATGTAAACCTTACCAAACTACCTGATTCTGGTAAAACTCACATAGACACAATATTACAGGCATTTTTAGACATAATGCATGTTTGGTTTTGGAGTTATGTTTCTATAACTTTTATATTTAATATTACAGTTATACTGTCATATTGAGTAAAAAAAACTAATTTGTGTCTTTGTAAACCTTACAAATTCTTTTTTTCGAGTAAAAATCACATAAATACATTTTTCCAGGCATTATTAGCCATTGAGCATCTTTGGTTTAGGAGTTATGTTTAAATAACTTTCATTTTGAATATGGCAGTTACACTGTCATTATGAGTAAAACCTAATTTTTGAATTAGTAAACCTGACCAAAATACCTGATTCTAGTAAAACTCACACATATTCAATATTACAGGCATTTTAGACAGATAGCATGTTTGGATTTGGAGTTATGTTTATATAACTTTTACATTTAGTATGACAGTCATACTATCATATTGAGTAAAAAAAAGTAACCTGTATCTATACAAACCTTACGAAATTTTTACTTCCAGTAAAACTCACAAAGATACATTTCTCCAGGCATTATTAGCCATTTTGAATGTGTGGTTTAGGAGTTATGTGACAGTATAATGTCATAGTGAGTAAAACCAATATTTTGTATTTGCAAAACTTACAAAAACAACTGATTCTAGTAAAACTCACATGGATAAAATATTACAGGCGTTTTTAGACTCAATGCATGTTTGGTTTTGGAGTTATGTTTATATAACTTTTACATTTAGTATGACAGTTATACTGTCTTTTTGAGTTAAAAAAACTAACTTGTGTCTTTACAAACCTTACAAAATGTTTTTTTTTTCCAGAAAAACTCACAAATATACCTTTCGCCAGGTATTATTAGCCATTTAGCATGTTTGGTTTAGAAGTTATGTTTAAAAAACTGTCATTTTGAATGTGGCAGTTATACTGTCATTATGAGTAAAACCTAATTTTTGTATTTGTAAACCTTACTAAAATACTTGATTCTAGTAAAACTCATATAGATTCAATATTACAGGCATTTTTAGACGGATTGCATGTTTGGTTTTGGAGTTATGTTTATATAACTTTCATATTTAGTATGACAGTTATACTGTCATATTAAGTAAAAAAAACAAACTAACTTGTGTCTTTAAAATCCTTACAAAATATTGTTTTCCAGTAAAACTCACAAAGATACATTTCTCCAGGATTTATTAACCAATTTGCATTTGTGGTTTAGGGTTATGTTTAAATAACTGTTATATTGAGCTTAACGTGGTAGAGGAGTTTGCGTGTCCCAATGATCCTAGGAGCTATGTTGTTCGGGGGCTTCCATGCCCCCTGGTAGGGTCTCCCAAGACAAACAGGTCCTAGGTGAGGGATCAGACAAAGAGCAGCTCGAAGACTTCTATGGAAATGCAAGAACCGAGACTCAGATTTCCCTCGCCCGGACGCGGGTCACCGGGGCCCCCCTCCGGAGCCAGGCCCGGAGTTGGGGCACGATGGCGAGCGCCTGGTGGCCGGGCCTGTCCCCATGGGGCCCGGCCGGGCACAGCCCGAAGAGGCAACGGCTCACCACCCATAGCAGGGGCCATAGAGGTCGGGTGCAATGTGAGCTGGGCGGTAGCCGAAGGCAGGGCACTTGGCGGTCCGATCCTCGGCTACAGAAGCTAGCTCTTGGGACGTGGAACGTCACCTCGCTGGGAGGGAATGAGCCTGAGCTAGTGCGCGAGGTAGAGAAGTTCCGGTTGGATATAGTCGGACTCACCTCGACGCACAGCAAGGGCTCTGGAACCAGTTCTCTCGAGAGGGGCTGGACTCTCTTCCACTCTGGCGTTGCCAGCAGTGAGAGGCGACGGGCTGGGGTGGCAATTCTTGTTTCCCCCCGGCTCAGAGCCTGCATGTTGGAGTTCAACCCGGTGGACGAGAGGGTAGCTTCCCTCCGCCTTCGGGTGGGGGGACGGGTCCTGACTGTTTTTTGCGCTTACGCGCCAAACAGCAGCTCAGAGTACCCACCCTTTTTGGATTCACTCGAGGGAGTACTTGAGAGTGCTCCCCCGGGTGATTCCCTCGTTCTACTGGGGGACTTCAACGCTCATATTGGCAACGACAGTGAAACCTGGAGAGGCGTGTATGGGAAGAATGGCCGCCCGGATCTGAACCCAAGTGGTGTTTTGTTATTGGACTTTTGTGCCCGTCACGGATTGTCCATAACGAACACCATGTTCAAGCATAAGGGTGTCCATATGTGCACTTGGCACCAGGACACCCTAGGCCGCAGTTCTATGATCGACTTTGTAGTTGTGTCATCGGATTTGCGGCCTCATGTTTTGGACACTCGGGTGAAGAGAGGGGCGGAGCTTTCTACCGATCACCACCTGGTGGTGAGTTGGCTGCGATGGTGGGGGAGGATGCCGGACAGACCTGACAGGCCCAAACGCATTGTGAGGGTTTGCTGGGAACGTCTGGCAGAGTCTCCTGTCAGAGAGAGTTTCAATTCCCACCTACAGAAGAACTTTGAACATGTCACGAGGAAGGTGCTGGACATTGAGTCCGAGTGGACCATGTTCCGCACCTCTATTGTCGAGGCGGCTGATTGGAGCTGTGGCCGCAAGGTAGTTGGTGCCTGTCGTGGCGGTAATCCTAGAACCCGTTGGTGGACACCGGCGGTGAGGGATGCCGTCAATCTGAAGAAGGAGTCCTATCGGGTTCTTTTGGCTCATGGGACTCCTGAGGCAGCGGACAGGTACCGACAGGCCAAGCGGTGTGCGGCTTCAGCGGTCGCGGAGGCAAAAACTCAGACATGGGAGGAGTTCGGGGAAGCCATGGAAAACGACTTCCGGACGGCTTCGAAGCGATTCTGGACCACCATCCGCCGCCTCAGGAAGGGGAAGCAGTGCACTACCAACACCGTGTATGGTGCGGATGGTGTTCTGCTGACCTCGACTGCGGAAGTTGTGGATCGGTGGAGGGAATACTTCGAAGACCTCCTCAATCCCACCAACACGTCTTCCTATGAGGAAGCAGTGCCTGGGGTGTCTGTGGTGGGCTCTCCTATTTCTGGGGATGAGATTGTTGAGGTAGTTAAAAAGCTCCTCGGTGGCAAGGCACCGGGGGTGGATGAGATCCGCCCGGAGTTCCTTAAGGCTCTGGATGCTGTAGGGCTGTCTTGGTTGACAAGACTCTGCAGCATCGCGTGGACATCGGGGGCAGTACCTCTGGATTGGCAGACCGGGGTGGTGGTTCCTCTCTTTAAAAAGGGGAACCGGAGGGTGTGTTCTAACTATCGTGGGATCACACTCCTCAGCCTTCCCGGTAAGGTCTATTCAGGTGTACTGGAGAGGAGGCTACGCCGGATAGTCGAACCTCGGATTCAGGAGGAACAGTGTGGTTTTCGTCCTGGTCGTGGAACTGTGGACCAGCTCTATACTCTCGGCAGGGTCCTTGATGGTGCATGGGAGTTTGCCCAACCAGTCTACATGTGCTTTGTGGACTTGGAGAAGGCATTCGACCGTGTCCCTCGGGAAGTCCTGTGGGGAGTGCTCAGAGAGTATGGGGTTTCGGACTGTCTGATTGTGGCGGTCCGCTCCCTGTATGATCAGTGTCAGAGCTTGGTTCGCATTGCCGGCAGTAAGTCGGATACGTTTCTGGTGAGGGTTGGACTCCGCCAAGGCTGCCCTTTGTCACCGATTCTGTTCATAACTTTTATGGACAGAATTGCTAGGCGCAGTCAAGGCGTTGAGGGGATCCGGTTTGGTGGCTGCAGGATTAGCTCTCTGCTTTTTGCAGATGATTTGGTCCTGATGGCTTCATCTGGCCAGGATCTTCAGCTCTCACTGGATCGGTTCGCAGCTGAGTGTGAAGCGACTGGGATGAGAATCAGCACCTCCAAGTCCGAGTCCATGGTTCTCGCCCGGAAAAGGGTGGAGTGCCATCTCCGGATTGGGGAGGAGATCTTGCCCCAAGTGGAGGAGTTCAAGTACCTCGGAGTCTTGTTCACGAGTGAGGGAAGAGTGGATCGTGAGATCGACAGGCGGATCGGTGCGGCGTCTTCAGTAATGCGGACGCTGTATCGATTCGTTGTGGTGAAGAAGGAGCTGAGCCGGAAGGCAAAGCTCTCAATTTACCGGTCGATCTACGTTCCCATCCTCACCTATGGTCATGAGCTTTGGGTTATGATCGAAAGAACAAGATCACGGGTACAAGTGGCCGAAATGAGTTTCCTCCGCCGGGTGGCGGGGCTCTCCCTTAGAGATAGGGTGAGAAGCTCTGTCATCCGGGGGGAGCTCAAAGTAAAGCCGCTGCTCCTCCACATCGAGAGGAGCCAGATGAGGTGGTTCGGGCATCTGGTCAGGATGCCACCCGAGCGCCTCCCTAAGGAGGTGTTTAGGGCATGTCCGACCGGTAGGAGGCCACGAGGAAGACCCAGGACACGTTGGGAAGACTATGTCTCCCGGCTGGCCTGGGAACGCCTCGGGATCTCCCGGGAGGAGCTGGACGAAGTGGCTGAAGAGAGGGAAGTCTGGGCTTCCCTGCTTAGGCTGCTGCCCCCGCGACCCGACCTCGGATAAGCGGAAGAAGATGGATGGATGGAAAACAACTGATTCTAGTTAAACTCACATGAATACAATACTACAGGCATTTTTAGACATAATGCATGTTTGGTTTTGGAGTTTTGTTTATAATTTTTTTACATTTAGTATGATAGTTATACTGTCATATTGAGTAAAAAAAAAACTTGTGTCTTTACAAACCTTACAAAATATGTTTTTTCTTCTGTAAAACTTAAAAAGATACATTTCTCCAGGCATTATTAGCCATTTTGCATGTGTTGTTTAGGAGTTATGTTTAAATATTTGTCATATTGAGTGTGGCAGTTATATAGTCAATATCAATCAATCAATCAATGTTTATTTATATAGCCCTAAATCACAAGTGTCTCAAAGGGCCGCTGAGTAAAACCTAATTTTTGTATTTGTAAACCTTACCAAAGTACCTGATTCTAGTAAAACGCACATAGATTCATTGGTTTTGGAGTTATGTTTATATAACTTTCATATTTAGTATGACAGTTATATCAACATATTGAGTAAAAAAAACTAACTTGTGTCTTTATAAACCTTACAAATTCGTTGTTTCCAGTAAAATTCACAAATATACATTTCTCCAGGCATTAATAATCGTTTTGCATGTGTGGTTTAGGAGTTATGTTTACATAATTGTCATATTGAATGTGGCAGTTATACTGTCATTATGAATAAAACCTAATTTTTGTATATGTAAACCTTACCAACAAACCTGGTTCTGGTAAAACTCACATATATACAATACTACAGGCATTTTTAGACATAATGCATGTTTGGTTTTGGAGTTATGTTTATATATATTTTTCCAGTCATTATTAGCCATTTATCATGTTTGGTTTAGGAGTTATGTTTAAAAAACTGTCATATTGAGTGTGGCAGTTATACTGTCATTATGAGTAAAACCTATTTTTTTATTTGTAAACCTTACCAAAATACCTGATTCTGGTAAAAACCACATCGATATAATATTACAGGAATTTTTAGACAAAAAGTATGTTTGGTTTTGGAGTTATGTTTATATAACTTTCATATTTAGTATGATTGTTATACAATCATATTGAGTAAAACAACCTAATTTGTGTCTTTACAAACGTTACAAAACATTTTTTTCCGGTAAAATTCACAAATATACATTTCTCTAGGCATTATTAGTCATTTTGCATTTGTGTTTTAGGAGTTATGTTTAATTACTGTCATATTGAGTATGGCAGTTATACTGTCACTATGAGTAAAACCTAATTTTTGTATTTGTAAACCTTATCTAAATACCTGATTCTGATAAAACTCACATATATTCAATATTACAGGCATTTTTATACATATTTTATATATGGTTTTGGAGTTATGTTTATATAACTTTCATATATAGTATGACAGCTATACTGTTAAATTGTGTAAAAAAAACTAACTTGTGTCTTTACAAACCTTAAAAAATATTGTTTCCAATAAAACTCACAAAGATACATTCCTCAAGGCATTATTAGCCCTTTTGTCAGATTGATTGTGACAGTATACTGTCATTATGAGTAAAACTAATATTTTGTATGTGTAAACCTTACAAAAACAACTGATTCTAGTAAAACTCTCATGGATACAAAATTATAGGCATTTTTAGACATAATGCATGTTTGGTGGCAGTCAATGTGGCAGTTATACTGTCATTATGAGTAAAACTTAATTTTTGTATTTGTCAACCTTACCAAAATACCTGATTCTGGTAAAACTCACATAGATACAATATTACAGGCATTTTTAGACATAATGCATGTTTGGTTTTGGAGTTATGTTTATATAACTTTCATATTTAGTATGACAGTTATACCAAAATATTACATAAAAAAAACTAACTTGTGTCTTTATAAACCTTACAAATTATTTTTTTCCAGTAAAACTCACAATGATATATTTCTCCAGGCATTATTAGCCATTTATCATGTTTGGTTTAGGAGTTATGTTTAAATAACTGTCATATTGAGTGTGGCAGTTATACTGTCATTATGAGTAAAACCTATTTTTTTTGTATTTGTAAACCTTACCAAAATACCTGATTCTGATCAAACTCAAATGGATACAATATTACAGGCATTTTTAGACATAATGCATGTTTGGTTTTGGAGTAATGTTTATTTATTTCAAATTTTGTATGACAGTTATACTGTCATATTGATTAAAAAAAAGTAACTTGTGTTTTTACAAACCTTACAAAATATTTTTTTCCCCCAGTAAAACTCACAAAGATACATTTCTCCAGGCATTATTAGCCATTTTGCATGTGTGGTTTAGGAGTTATGTTTAAATAACTGTCATAACAAATGTTGCAGTTATACTGTCATTATGAGTAAAACCCAGGTTTTGTATTTGTAAACCTTACCAAAATACCTTATTCTGGTAAAACTCACATATATTCAATATTACAGGCAGTTTAAGACAGATTGCAAGTTTGGTTTAGGAGTTTGGTTTTGGAATTATTGTTTATATAACTTTCATATTTAGTATGACAGTTATAGCATCATATTGAGTAAAAAAAACAATTTTTTGTCTTTACAAACCTTACAAAATATTTTTTTCTAGTAAAACTTACAAAGATACATTTATCCAGGCATTTTAGCCATTTTACATGTGTGGTTTTTTAACATAATTCCTACACCAAACATGCAACATTTCTAATAATGCCTGGGGACATGTATCTTTGTTAGTTTAACTAGAAAAATTATATTTTGTAAGTTTTGCAAAAACGCAAGTTAGTTTTTCTAATTCACTAAGACAGTATAAATGTCTTACTAGCTGTAAAAGTTATATATATATATATATATATATAACTCCAAAACTAAAGATGGGTTATGTCTAAAAATGCCTGTAATATTGTATCTATGTGAGTTTTACCAGAATCAGGTAAATTGGTAAGGTTTACAAATACAAAATATAGGTTTTACTCAAAATGACAGTATAACTGCTACATTCAATTTGACAGTTATTTAAACATAACTTCCTAACCACACAAGCAAAAAGGCTACTAAAGCTTAAAACAATGCATCCTTGTGAGTTAGGCTACTAAAGCTTAAAACAATGCATCCTTGTGAGTTTTACTCAAAACATATGCTTTTTTAAGGCTTACAAACACTAAAAGTTGTTTTTTTTACTCAATATGACATAAATGTTCTTCAAATCCAGAGATGATGCCAAAAAAGCAATAAAAATGTTTTTTAACATAAGTCCTACACCAAACATGCAAAGTGTCTAATAATGCCTTGAGACATGTATCTTTGTTAGTTTTACTAGAAAAAATATATTTTGTAAGGTTTGCAATGATGCAAGTTAGTTTTTTTATTTCAATATGACAGTATAACATTCATACTAAATATGAAAGTTATATAAACATAACTCCAAAAGTAGACATGCACTATTTCTAAAAAAGCCTAAAATATTGTATCATTGTGAGTTTTACCAGAATGAGTTAATTTTTTAAAGTATACAAATACAAAAATTAGGTTTTACTCATAATGACAGTATAACTACTACATTCAATTTGACAGTTATTTAAACATAACTTCCTAACCACACATGCAAAAAGGCTAATAAAGCCTAAAACAATGCATCCTTGTGAGTTTTACACGAAACATATGCTTTTTTAAGGCTTGCAAACACAAAAAGTAGTTTTTTTACTCATTATGACAGTAATGTTCTTAAAATCCTGAGATAATGCTAAATAAGCAATAAAAATGTTTTTCAACATAATTCCAACACCAAACATGCAACATGTCTAATAATGCCTGAAGACATGTATCTTTGTTAGTTTTACTAGAAAAATTATCTTTTGTAAGTTTTGCAACGATGCAAGTTAGTTTTTTTAATTCAATATGACAGTATAACTCTCATAACAAATATGAAAATTATATAAACATAACTCCAAAACTGAACATGCATTATGTCTAAAAATGCCTAAAATATTGTATCTATGTGAGTTTCACAAGAATCAGGTAATTTGGTAAGGTTTACAATTACATAAATTAAGGTTTACTCATAATGACAAATAACAGCCACATTCAATTTGACAGTTTTTTAAACAGAACTTCCTAACCACACATGCAAAAATGCTAATAAAGCCTTAAACAATGCATCCTTGTGAGTTTTACTCGAAACATATGCTTTTTTAAGGCTTGCAAACACAAAATGTAGTTTTTTACTCAATATGACAACAACGTTCTTAAAATCCTGAGATAATGCGAAAAAAGCAATAAAAATGTATTTTACATAATTCCTACACCAAACATGCAACTTTTCTAATCATGCCTGGAGACATGTATCTTTAGTAGTTTTACTAGAAAAATTATCTTTTGTAAGTTTTGAAAAGACGCAAGTTAGTTTTTGTTTAATTCAATATGACAGTATAACTGTCATACCAAATATGAAAGATATATAAACATAACTCCAAAACTAAACATGCATTATGTCTAAAATTGCCTGTAATATTGTATCTATGTGAGTTTTACCAGAATCAGGTAATTTGGTAAGGTTTACAAATACAAACTACCCTAACTGCTACATTCAATTTGACAGTTATTTAAACATAACTTCTTAACCACACATGCAAATAGGCTAATAAAGCCTTAAACAATGCATCCTTGTGAGTTTTACATATGCTTTTTTTAAGGCTTGCAAACACTAAAAGTAGTTTTATCCTCAATATGACAGAAATGTTCTTAAAATCCTGAGATAATGCGAAAAAAGCAATAAAAAGGTTTTTTACATAATTCCTACACCAAACATGCAACTTTTCTAATAATGCCTGGAGACATGTATCTTTGTTAGTTTTACTAGAAAAATTATCTTTTGTAAGTTTAGCAAAGACTCAAGTTAGTTTTTTTAATTTAATATGACAGTATAACTGTCATACCAAATATGAAAGTTATATAAATATAACTCCAAAACTGAACATGTACTATGTCTAAAAATGCCTAAAATATTGTATTAATGTGAGTTTCACAAGAATCAGGTAATTTGGTAAGGTTTACATTTACATAAATTAAGGTTTACTCATAATGACAGATAACTGCAACATTCAATTTGACAGTAATTTAAACATAATTCCTAACCACACATGCAAAAAGGCTAATAAAGCCTTAAACAATGCATCCTTGTGAGTTTTTACTCGAAACATGCTTTTTTTTAATGCTTGCAAACACTAAAACTAGTTTTATATTTAATATGACACTAATGTTCTTAAAATCCTGAGATAATGCGAATTAAGCAATAAAAATGTTTTTTAACATAATTCCTACACCAAACATGCAACATTTCTAATAATGCCTGGGGACATGTATCTTTGTTAGTTTTACTAGAAAAATAATCTTGTGTAAGTATTGCAACAACGCAAGTTAGTTTTTTAAATTCACTAAGACAGTATACATTTCACACTAAATAAAAAAGTCATATAAATATAACTCCAAAACTAAAGATGCATTATGTCTAAAAATGCTTTTAATATGTTATCTATGTGAGTTTTACCAGAATCAGGTAAACTGGTAAGGTTTACAAATACAAAATATAGGTTTTACTCAAAATGACAGTTTATCTGCTACATTCAATTTGACAGTTATTTACACATAACTTCCTAATCACACATGCAAATAGGCTAATAAAGCCTAAAACAATGCATCCTTGTGAGTTTTACTCAAAACATTTGCTATTTTAAGGCTTGCAAACACAAAATGTAGTTTTTTTACTCAATATGGCGGTAATGTTCTTAAAATCCTGAGATAATGTGAAAAACGCAATACAAATGTTTTTCAACATAATTCCTACACCAAACATGCAACATATTTAATAATGCCTGGAGACATGTATCTTTGTTAGTTTTACTAAAAAAAATCATATTTTGTAAGGTTTGCAACGATGCAAGTTAGTTTTTTTATTTAAATATGACAGTATAACTGTCATCCCAAATATGAATGTTATATAAACATAACTCCAAAACTGAACATGCATTATGGCTTAAAATGCCTGTAATATTGTATCTATGTGAGTTTTCCTAGAATCAGAATTTGGTAAGGTTTACAAATACAAAAATTGGGTTTTTCTCATAATGACAGTATAACTGCTACATTCATTTTGACAGTTATTTAAACATAACTTCCTAACCACACATGCAAATAGGCTCATAAGGCTAAAACAATACATCCTTGTGAGTTTTACTCGAAACTTATGCTATTTTTTGGCTTGCAAACAAAAAAAGTATTTTTTTTACTCAATATGACAATAATGTTCTTAAAATCCTGAGATAATGCGAAATAAGCAATAACAATGTTTTTTTAACATAATTACTACACCAAACATGCAAAATGTCTAATGCCTGGAGACAAGTATCTTTGTTAGTTTTACTAGAAAAAATATTTTTTGTATGTTTTGCAAAGACGCATTATTAACATGCATTATGTCTAAAAATGCCTAAAATATTGTATCTATGTGAGTTTTACAAGAATCAGGTAATTTGGTAAGGTTTACAATTACATAAATTAGGGTTTATTCATAATGACAGATAACTGCTACATTCAATTTGACAGTTATTTAAACATAACTTCCTAACCACACATGCAAAAAGGCTAAGAAAGCATAAAACAAGGCATCATTGTGAGTTTTACTCGAAACATATGCTTTTTTAAGGCTTGCAAACACTAAAAGTAGTTTCATTCTAAATATGACAGTAATATTCTTAAAATCCTGAGATAATGCGAAATAAGCAATAAAATTGTTTTTCAACATAATTCCTACACCAAACAGGCAACATGTCTTATAATGCCTGGAGACCCCTTTGTTAGTTTTACTAGTAAAAGTATCTTTTGTAAGGTTTGCAAAGACACAACATGTTTTTTTTAAAATTTAATATGAAAGTATAGCTGTCATACTAAATATGAAAGTTATATACACATAACTCAAAAATTAAACATGCATTATGTCTAAAAATGCCTGTAATATTGAATCTATGTGAGTTTTACCAGATTCAGATATTTTGGTTAGGTTTACAAATACAAACATTAGGTTTTACTCATAATGACAATATAACTGCCACTTTCAAAATGACAGTTATTTAAACATAACTCCTAAACCAAACATACTCAAAGGCAAATAATGCCTGGACAAATGTATCATTGTGAGTTTTACTGGAAACAAATAATTTTTAAGGTTTGTAAAGACACAAGTTAGTTTTTTTTACTCAATATGATGGTATAACTGTCAGACTTAATATGAAAGTAATAAAAACATAACTCCAAAACCAAACATACATTATGTCTAAAAATGCCTGTAAGATTGTATTCATGTGAGTTTTACTAAAATCAGTTGTTTTTGTAAGGTTTGCAAATACAAAATATTTTTTTTACTCACGATGACAGTATACTGTCACACTCAATATGACAGTTATTTAAACACAACTCCTAAATCACATGCAAATTGGTTAATAATGCCTGGAAAAGTGTATCTTTGTGAGTTTAACTGGAAAAAAAAAATTGTAAGGTTTTTAAAGACAAGTTAGTTTTGTTTTACTTAATATGACAGTGTAACTGTCATACTAAATATGAAAGTTATATAAACATAACTCCAAAATCAAACATGCAATCTGTCTAAAAATGCCTGTAATATTGAATTTGTGCGAGTATTACTAGAATCAAGTATTTTAGTAAGTTTTACAAATACAAATATTAGGTTTTACTCATAATGACAGTATCACTACCACATTTAATATGACAGTTATTTAAACATAACTCCTAAACCAAACATGCTAAATGGCTAATAATGACTGCGGAAATGTATCTTTGTGAGTGTTCCTGGAAACAAATATTTTGTAAAGTTTGTAAAGACACAAATTTTTTTTTTTCTTCGATATGATTGTCATACTAAATATGAAAGTTATATAAACATAACTCCAAAACCAAACATGCCTTATGTCTAAAAATGCATGAATTTTGAATCTATGTGAGTTTTACTAGAAACAGGTATTTTGGTAAGGTTTACAAATACAAAAATTATGTTTTACTCATAATGATAGTATAACTGCCACATTCCAAAAGACAGTTTTTTAAACATAACTCCGAAACCAAACATGTTAAATGGCTAATAATGCCTGGGAAAAGGTATCTTTGTAAGTTTTACTGGAAAAAAATATTTTGTAAGGTTTGTAAAGACACAAGTTAGTTTTTTTTTAACTTTTTAACTTTTTAACTTTTTTTAACTTTTTTAACAAATGTCAAAGTTATATAAAGATAACTCCAAAACCAAACATGCATTATGTTTAAAAATGCCTGCAATGATGTATCTATGTGATTTTTACTAGAATCAGTTGTTTTTGTAAGTTTTGCAAATACAAAATATTGGTTTTACTCACGATGACAGTATACTGTCACATTCAATCTGACAGTTATTGAAACATAACTCCTAAACCACAAATTCAAAATGCCTCGAGAAATATATGTCTGTGAATTTTTCTGGAAAAAAATATTTTGTAAGGTTTATAAAAACACAAGTTAGGTTTTTTTTACTCAATATGACAGAATAGCTGTCATACTAAATATGAAAGTTATAAAAACATAACTCCAAGACCAAACTTGCAATCCGTCTTAAATGCCTGTAATATTGAATCTATGTGAGTTTTACCAGAATTAGGTATTTTGGTAAGGTTTACAAATACAAAAATTAGGTTTTACTCATAATGACAGTAACTAATAATAATAACTGGGATTTATATAGCGCTTTTCTAAGTACCCAAAGTTGCTTTACATGTAAAACCCGTCAATCATTCACACCAGGTGGTGGTAAGCTACTTTCATAGCCACAGCTGCCCTGGGGTAGACTGACGGAAGCGTGGCTGCAATTTGCGGCAACGGCCCCTCCGACCACCACCAGTATAACTGCCACATTCAAAATGACAGTTCTTTAAACATAACTCCTCAACAAAACATGCTAAATGGCTAATTATGCCTGGAGAAAGGTATATTTGTGAGTTTTACTGGAAAACAAATATTTTGTAAGGTTTGTAAAGACACAAGTTAGGGTTTTTTTTATTCAATTTGACAGTATAACTGTCATACTAAATGTATATAAACTTAACTCCAAAACCAAACATGCATTATATCTAAAAATGCCTGTAACATTGTATCCATGTGAGTTTTACTAGAATCAGTTGTTTTTGTAAGGTTTGCAAATACAAAATATTGGTTTTACTCACTATGACAGTATAACTGCCACATTTAATCTGACAGTTATTTAAACATAACTCCCAAACCACACATACAAAATGACTAATAATGCCTGGAGAAATGTATCTTTGTGAGTTTAACTGGAAAAAAAAAAATTTTGTAAGGTTTGTAAAGACACAAGTTAGTTTTTTTTTTTACTCCGTATGACAGTATAACTGACATACTAAATGTAAAAGTTATGTAAACATAACTCCAAAACAAAACATGCATCATGTCTAAAAATGCCTGTAATATTGTATCTATGTGAGTTCTACTACAATCAGATATTTTGGTAAGGTTACAAATAAAAAAAATAAGTTTTACTCATAATGACAGAATAACTGCCACACGCAATATGACAGTTATTTAAACATAACTCCTAAATTACACATGCTAAATGGCTAATAAGGCCTGGAGAAATGTACCTTTGTGAGTTTTACTGAAAAAAAAAATATTTTGTAAGGTTTTTAAAGACACAAGTTAGTTGTTTTTTTTACTCCATATACAGTATAACTGTCATACTAAATGTAAAAGTTATATGAACATAACTCCAAAACCAAACATGCATTATGTCTAAAAATGCCTATAATATTGTATCAATGTGAGTTTTAGTAGAATCAGTTGTTTTTGTAAGTTTTGCTAAAACAAAAATTTGGTTTTACTCACTATGACAGTATACTGTCACATTCAACCTGACTGTTATTTAAACATAAATTCTAAACCACAAATGCAAAATAGCTAATAATGCCTGGAGAAATGTATTTTTGTGAGTTTTACTGGAAACATTTTTTTTTTGTAAGGTTTGCATAGTAACAAGTTTTTTTTTTACTCAATATGATGATATAACTTTGTCTTACTAAATTTGAAAGTTATATAAACATAACTTCAAAACCAAACATGCAGTCCGTCTAAAAATGCCTGTAATATTAAATCTATGTGAGTTTTACTAGAATCAGTTGTTTTTGTAAGGTTTGCAAAAACAAAATATTGGTTTTACTAACTATGACAGTTTACTGTCACATTCAATCTGACAGTTATTTAAACATAACTCCTAAACCACACATGCAAAATGACTAATAATGCCTGGAAAAATGTATCTCTGTGAATTTTACTGGAAAAAAATATTTTGTAAGGTTTGTAAAAACACAAATTAGTTTTTTTTTTACTCAATATGACAGTATAACTGTCATACTAAATATAAAAGTTTTATAAACATAACTCCAAAACCAAACTTGCAATTCATCGAAAAATACCTGTAATATTGAATCTATGTGAGTTTTACCAGAATCAGGTATTTTGGTAAGGTTTACAAATACAAAAATTAGGTTTTACTTATGATGACAGTATAACTGCCACTTCAAAATGACAGTTATTTGAACATAACTCCTAAACCAAACATGCTAAACAGCCAATAATGCCTGGAGAAATGCAACTTTGTGAGTTTTACTGGAAAAAAAATATTTTGTAAGGTTTGTAAAAACACAAGTTAGTTTTTTTTACTCAATATGACAGTATAAATGTCATACTAAATATGAAAGTTATATAAACATAACTCCTAAACCAAACATGCATTATGTCTAAAAAAAAAAAAAAGCCTATAATATTGTATCTATGTGAGTTTTACTACAATCAGGTATTTTGGTAAGGTTTACAAATACAAAAATTAAGTTTGACTCATAATGACAGTATAACTGCCACACGCAATATGACAGTTATTTAAACAGAACTCCTAAACCACACATGCTAAATGGCTAATAATGCCTAGAGAAAGGAATCTTTCTGACTTTTACTGGAAAAAAAGAATTTGTAAGGTTTATAAAGACACAAGTTAGTTTTTTTTTTTACTTAATATGACAGTATAAATGTCATACTAAATATAAAAGTTATATGAACATAACTCCAAAACCAAAAACATGCATTATGTCTAAAAATGCCTGTTATATTGTATCTATGTGAGTTTAACCAAAATCAGGTATTTTGGTAAGGTTTACATATACAAAAATTAGGTTTTACTCATAATGACAGTATAGCTGCCACATTCAATATGACAGTTATGTAAACATAACTCCTAAACCACACATGCAAAATGGTTAATGCCTGAAAAAATAGTTTTTTTTTTACTCAATATGACAGTTATACTGTCATATTAAATGTAAAAGTTATATAAATATTACTCCAAAACCAAACATGCATTATGTCTAAAAATGCCTGTTATATTGTATCCATGTGAGTTTTACTAGAATCAGTTGTTTTTGTATGTTTTGCAAATACAAAATACTGGTTTTATTTACTATGACAGTATACTGTCACATTCACTCTGACAGTTATTTAAACATAACTTCTAAACCAAACATGTAAATTGGTTAATATTGCCTGGAGAAAAGTGTCTTTGTGAGTTTTACTGGAAAAAAAATAAATTTGTAAGGTTTGTAAAGACACAAGTTAGTTGTTTTTTTACTTAATATGACAGTATAAATGTCATAATAAATATTAAAGTTATATGAACATAACTCCAAAACCGTCTAAAAATGCCTGTAATATTGAATCTATGTGAGTTTTATTAGAATCAGGTATTTTCGTAAGGTTTACAAATACAAAAATTAGGTTTTACTCATAATGACGGATAACTGCCACATTCAAAATGACAGTTATTTAAACACAACTTCCTAATCACACATGCAAAAATGCTAATAATGCCTAAAACAATGCATCCTTGTGAGTTTTACTCGAACATATGCTTTTTATAAGGCTTGCAATTACAAAAAGTAATTTTTTACTTAATATGACAGTAATGTACTTAAAATCCTGAGATAATGTGGAAAAAGCAATAACAATGTTTTCCAACATAATTCCTAAACCAAAAATGCAAAATTTCTAATAAAGCCTTTAGACATGTGTCTTTGTTAGTTTTACTAGGAAAAATGTAGTTTGTAAGGTTTGCAAGATGCAAGTTAGTTTTTTTAAGTCAATATGACTGTATAACTTTCATACTAAATATGAAAGTCACATATTCCAAAACTAAACATGCATTATGTTTAAAAACGCCCAAAATATATAAATAAATCTATGTGAGTTTTACCAGAATCAGGTAATTTGGTAAGGTTTACAAATACAAAAATTAGGTTTTACTCATAATGACAGTATAACTTCTCTATTAATTTGACAGTTTTTTAAACATAACTTCCTAACCACACATGCAAAAAGGCTAATAAAGCCTAAAACAATGCATCCTTGTGAGTTTTACTCGAAACATATGCTTTTTGAAGGCTTGAAAATACAAAAAGTCGTTTTTTTTTCTCAATATGACAGTGATGTTCTTAAAATCCTGATATAATGCGAAAAAAGCAATAAAAGTGTTTTTCAACATAGTTCCTAAACCAAACATGCATTATGTCTTAAAATGCCTATAATATTGTATCCAAGTGAGTTTTAGTAGAATCGGTTGTTTTTGTAAGGTTTGCAAATACAACATTTTGGTTTTAGTCACTATGACAGTATACACTATGACTGTTATTTAAACATCAATTCTAAACCACAGATGCAAAATGGCTATTAATGCCTGGAGAAATGTATTTTTGTGAATTTTACTGGAAAAAAATATTTTGTAAGGTTTGTATGGACACAAGTTAGTTTTTTTACTCAATATGATGGTATAACTGTCTTACTAAATTTGAAAGTTATAAAAACATAACTTGAAAACCAAACATGCAATCCTTCTAAAAATGCCTGTAATATTGAATCTATGTGAGTTTTACCAGAATCAGGTATTTTGGTAAGGTTTACAAATACAAAAATTAGGTTTTACTCATAATGACAGTATAACTGCCACGTTCAAAATGACAGTTATTTAAACATAACTCCTAAACTAAACATGCTAAATGGCTAATAATGACTGGAGAAATGCATTTTTGTGAGTTTTACTGAAAAAAACAAAACAGTTTTGTAAGGTTTGTAAAGACACAAATTAGTTGTTTTTTACTCCATATGACAGTATAACTGTCATAATAAATGCAAAATGTATATACACATAACTCCAAAACCAAACATGCATTATGTCTAAAAATGCCTGTAACATTGTATCCATGTGAGTTTTACTGGAATCAGTTGTTTTTTTAAGGTTTGCAAATACAAAATATTGGTTTTACTCACTATGACAGTATAACTTCCAACGGGCTCACCACCCATAGCAGGGGTCATAGAGGTCGGGTGCGATGTGAGCTGGGCGGCGGCCGAAGGCAGGGCACTTGGCGGTCCGATCCTGGGCTACAGAAGCTAGCTCTTGGGACGTGGAACGTCACCTCGCTGGGGGGGAAGGAGCCTGAGCTAGTGCGCGAGGTGGAGAAATTCCGTCTAGATATAGTCGGACTCACTTCAACGCACAGCAAGGGCTCTGGAACCAGTTCTCTCGAGAGGGGCTGGACTCTCTTCCACTCTGGTGTTGCCGGCAGTGAGAGGCGACGGGTTGGGGTGGCAATTCTTGTTTCCCCCCGGCTCAGAGCCTGCACGTTGGAGTTCAACCCGGTGGACGAGAGGGTAGCTTCTCTCTGCCTTCGGGTGGGGGAACGGGTCCTGACTGTGGTTTGCGCTTACGCGCCAAACCGCAGCTCAGAGTACTCACCCTTTTTGGATTCACTCGAGGGAGTATTTGAGAGTGCTCCCCCGGGTGATTCCCTCGTTCTCATGGGGGACTTCAATGCTCATGTTGGCAACGACAGTGAAACCTGGAGAGGCGTGATTGGTAAGAATGGCTGCCTGGATCTGAACCCGAGCGGTGTTTTGTTATTGGACTTTTGTGCCCGTCACAGATTGTCCATAACGAACACCATGTTCAAACATAAGGGTGTCCATAGGTGCACTTGGCACCAGGACACCCTAGGCCACAGTTCCATGATCGACTTTGTAGTTATGTCATCGGATTTGCGGCCTCATGCTTTGGACACTCGGGTAAAGAGAGGGGCGGAGCTTTCTACCGATCACCACCTGGTGGTGAGTTGGCTGCGATGGTGGGGGAGGATGCCGGACAGACCTGGCAGGCCCAAATGCATTGTGAGGGTTTGCTGGGAACGTCTGGCAGAGTCTCCTGTCAGAGAGAGTTTCAATTCCCACCTCCGGAAGAACTTTGAACATGTCACGAGGGAGGTGCTGGACATTGAGTCCGAATGGACCATGTTCCGCGCCTTTATTGTCGAGGCGGCTGATTGGAGCTGTGGCCGCAAGGCAGTTGGTGCTTGTCGTGGCGGTAATCCTAGAACCCGTTGGTGGACACCGGCGGTGAGGGATGCCGTCAAGCTGAAGAAGGAGTCCTATTGGGTTATTTTGGCTCATAGGACTCCCGAGGCAGCGGACAGGTACCGACAGGCCAAGCGGTGTGCGGCTTCAGCGGTCGCAGAGGCAAAAACTCGGACATGGGAGGAGTTCGGGGAAGTCATGGAAAACGACTTCCGGACGGCTTCGAAGCAATTCTGGACCACCATCCGCCGCCTCAGGAAAGGGAAGCAGTGCACTATCAACACCGTGTATGGCGAGGATGGTGTTCTGCTGACCTCGACTGCGGATGTTGTGGATCGGTTGAGGGAATACTTCGAAGACCTCCTCAATCCCACCAACACGTCTTCCTATGAGGAAGCAGTGCCTGGGGAGTCTGTGGTGGGCTCTCCTATTTCTGGGGCTGAGGTTGCTGAGGTAGTTAAAAAGCTCCTCGGTGGCAAGGCCCCGGGGGTAGATGAGATCCGCCCGGAGTTTCTTAAGGCTCTGGATGCTGTGGGGCTGTCTTGGTTGACAAGACTCTGCAGCATCGTGTGGACATCGGGGGCGGTACCTTTGGATTGGCAGACCGGGGTGGTGGTTCCTCTCTTTAAGACGGGGAACCGGAGGGTGTGCTCTAACTATCGTGGGATCACACTCCTCAGCCTTCCCGGTAAGGTCTATTCAGGTGTACTGGAGAGGAGGCTACGCCGGATAGTCGAACCTCGGATTCAGGAGGAACGGTGTGGTTTTCGTCCTGGTCGTGGAACTGTGGACCAGCTCTATACTCTCGGCAGGGTCCTTGAGGGTGCATGGGAGTTTGCCCAACCAGTCTACATGTGTTTTGTGGACTTGGAGAAGGCATTCGACCGTGTCCCTCGGGAAGTCCTGTGGGGAGTGCTCAGAGAGTATGGGGTATCGGACTGTCTGATTGTGGCAGTCCGCTCCCTGTATGCTCGGTGCCAGAGCTTGGTCCGCATTGCCGGCAGTAAGTCGGACACCTTTCCAGTGAGGGTTGGACTCCGCCAAGGCTGCCCTTTGTCACCGATTCTGTTCATAACTTTTATGGACAGAATTTCTAGGCGCAGTCAAGGCGTTGAGGGCATCTGGTTTGGTGGCTGCAGGATTAGGTCTCTGCTTTTTGCAGATGATGTGGCTTCATCTGGCCAGGATCTTCAGCTCTCACTGGATCGGTTCGCAGCCGAGTGTGAAGCGACTGGGATGAGAATCAGCACCTCCAAGTCCGAGTCCATGGTTCTCGCCCGGAAAAGGGTGGAGTGCCATCTCCGGGTTGGGGAGGAGATCTTGCCCCAAGTGGAGGAGTTCAAGTACCTCGGAGTCTTGTTCATGAGTGAGGGAAGAGTGGATCGTAAGATCGACAGGCGGATCGGTGCGGCGTCTTCAGTAATGCGGACGCTGTATCGATCCGATGTGGTGAAGAAGGAGCTGAGCCGGAAGGCAAAGCTCTCAATTTACCGGTCGATCTACGTTCCCATCCTCACCTATGGTCATGAGCTTTGGGTTATGACCGAAGGACAAGATCACAGGTACAAGCGGCCGAAATGAGTTTCCTCCGCCGGGTGGCGGGGCTCTCCCTTAGAGATAGGGTGAGAAGCTCTGCCATCCGGGGGGAGCTCAAAGTAAAGCCGCTGCTCCTCCACATCGAGAGGAACCAGATGAGGTGGTTCGGGCATCTGGTCAGGATGCCACCCGAACGACTCCCTAGGGAGGTGTTTAGGGCACGTCCGACCGGTAGGAGGCCGCGGGGAAGACCCAGGATACGTTGGGAAGACTATGTCTCCCGGCTGGCCTGGGAACGCCTCGGGGTCCCACAGGAAGAGCTGGACGAAGTGGCTGGGGAGAGGGAAGTCTGGGCTTCCCTGCTTAGGCTGCTGCCCCCGCGACCCGACCTCGGATAAGCGGAAGAAGATGGATGGATGGATGGATGGATGGATGGATGGATGGATGGATGGACAGTATAACTGCCACGTTCAAAATTACAGTTATTTAAAAATAACTCCTAAACCACACATACAAAATGACTAATAATGCCTGGAGAAATGTGCCTTTGTGAGTTTTACTGGAAAAAAAATATTTTGTAAGGTTTGTAAAGAAATACGTTTTTTTTACTCAATATGACAGTACAACAGTCAGACTAAATGTAAAAAATATATAAACCTAACTACAAAACCAAACATGCATTATATCTAAAAATGCCTGTAACATTGTATCCATGTGAGTTTTACTGGAATCAGTTGTTTTTTTTAAAAACTTTGAAAAATATTTTTTTCCAGTAAAAATAACAGATACATTTTTCCACGCATTATTAGTCATTTTGCATGTGTGTTTTAGGAGTTATGTTTAAATAACTGTCATATTGAGCGTGGCAGTTATACTGTCATTATGAGTAAAACCTCATTTTTGTATTGTAAACCTTACCAAAATGCCTGATTCTGATTAAACTCACATATATTCAATATTACAGACATTTTTAAACGGATTGCATGTATGGTTTTCGAGTTTGGTTTTGGAGTTATGTTTCTATAACTTTTTTATTTAGCTTGACAGTTATACTGTCATATTGAGTAAAAAAAACGAACTTTTGTCTTTGCAAACCTTACAAAAGATCATTACTCTAGGAAAACTAACAAAGATACATTTCTCCAGGTTTAATAGCCATTTTCGTGTGTCGTTTATGAGTTATGTTTAAATAACTGTCATATTGAGTGTGGCACTTATAATGTCACTATCAGTAAAACCTATTTTTTTTATTTGTCAACCTTACCAAAATACCCCATTTTGGTAAAACTCACATAGATTCAATATTACATACATTTTTAGACGGATTGCATGTTTGGTTTTGGAGTTATGTTTATATATTTTTTACATGTAGTATGACAGTTATACTGTCATATTGAGTAAAAAAAACTAACTTGTGTCTTTACCAACCTTACAAAAAATGTTTCCCAGTAAAACTCACAAAGATACATTTCTCCAGGCATTATTAGCCATTTTGCATGTTTGGTTTAGGAGTTATGTTTACATAACTGTCAGATTGAATGTGACAGTATACTGTCATAATGAGTAAAACCTAAATTTTGTATTTGTAAACCTTACCAAAATACCTGATTCTGGTAAAACTCACATAGATACGATATTACAGGTATTTTTAGACAAAATGCAAGTTTGTTTTTGGAGTTATGTTTATATAACTTTCATATTTAGTATGACAGTTATACCATCATATTGAGTAAAAAGAACTAACGTGTGTCTTTATAAAGCTTACCAATTATTTGTTTCCTGTAAAACTCACAAAGATACATTTCTCCAGGCATTATTAGGCATTTATCATGTTTGGTTTAGGAATTATATTTAAATAACTGTCATGTTGAGTGTGGCAGTTATATTGTCATTATGAGTAAAACATATTTTTTGTATTTGTAAACCTAACTAAAATACCTGATTCTGGTAAAACTCAAATAGATACAATATTACAGGAATTTTTAGACATAAAACATGTTTGTTTTTGGAGTTATGTTTATATAACTTTCATATTTAGTATGACAGTTATACCATCATATTGAGTAAACAAAACTAATTTGTGTCTTTACAAACCTTACAAAAAAAATATTATTATTAATATTACAGGCATTTTACACATTATGCATGTTTAGTTTTGGAGTTATGTTTGTATAACTTTCAAATTTAGTATGATAGTTATACTGTCAAATTGAATTAAAAAACTAATTTGCTTCTTTGCAAACCTTACAAAATATAATTTTTCTAGTAAAACTAACAAAGATACATGTCTACAGTCATTTTTAGCCATTTTGCATGTGTTGTTTAGGAGTTATGTTTAAATAAATTTGTAGTGCTTTTTTTGCAATATCTCAGGATTTTAAGAACATTACTGTCATATTGAATAAAAAACTACTTTTTGTGTTTGCAAGATTTAAAAAAGCATATGTTTCGAGTAAAACTCCCAAGATGCATTATGTCAGGCTTATTAGCCATTTTTCATGTGTGGTTTAGGAGTTATGTTTAAATAACACTATACTGTCATAGTGGCAAAACTTTTTTTTTGTATTAACAAACCTTACAAAAACAACTGATTCTAGTAAGACTCACATGGATTCGGTATAAAAGGCATTTTTAGACATTTTGCATGTTTGGTTTAGGAATTATGTGTGAATATATTGTGATTGCTTTTTTCGCATTATCTCAGGATTTTAAGAACTTTACTGTTATATTGTGTAAAAAACTACTTTTTGTATTTGCAAGCTTTAAAAAAGCATATGTTTGGAGTAAATTTCACAAATTTGCCTTGTTTTAGGCATTATTAGCCTTTTTGCATGTGTGGTTTAGGAGATCAGTTTAAATAACTGTCAAATTGAATGTAGCAGTTATACTGTCATTATAGGTAAAACCTATTTTTTGTATATGTAAACCTTACCAAACTATCTGATTCTGGTAAAACTCACATAGACACAATATTACAGGCATTTTTAGACATAATGCATGTTTGGTTTTGGAGTTATGTTTCTATAACTTTTATATTTAATATGACAGTTATACTGTCATATTGAGTAAAAAAAACTAATTTGTGTCTTTGTAAACCTTACAAATTCTTTTTTTCGAGTAAAAATCACATAAATACATTTTTCCAGGCATTATTAGCCATTGAGCATGTTTGGTTTAGGAGTTATGTTTAAATAACTGTCATTTTGAAGATGGCAGTTACACTGTCATTATGAGTAAAACCACATTTTTGTATTAGTAAACCTGACCAAAATACCTGATTCTAGTAAAACTCACACATATTCAATATTACAGGCATTTTAGACAGATAGCATGTTTGGATTTGGAGTTATGTTTATATAACTTTTACATTTAGTATGACAGTCATACTATCATATTGAGTAAAAAAAAGTAACTTGTGTCTATACAAACCTTACGAAATTTTTACTTCCAGTAAAACTCACAAAGATACATTTCTCCAGGCATTATTAGCCATTTTGAATGTGTGGTTTAGGAGTTATGTGACAGTATAATGTCATAGTGAGTAAAACCAATATTTTGTATTTGCAAAACTTACAAAAACAACTGATTCTAGTAAAACTCACATGGATACAATATTACAGGCGTTTTTAGACTCAATGCATGTTTGGTTTTGGAGTTATGTTTATATAACTTTTACATTTAGCATGACAGTTATACTGTCTTTTTGAGTTAAAAAAACTAACTTGTGTCTTTACAAACCTTACAAAATGTTTTTTTTCCAGAAAAACTCACAAATATACTTTTCTCCAGGTATTATTAGCCATTTAGCATGTTTGATTTAGAAGTTATGTTTAAAAAACTGTCATTTTGAATGTGGCAGTTATACTGTCATTATGAGTAAAACCTAATTTTTGTATTTGTAAACCTTACCAAAATACCTGTTTCTAGTAAAACTCACATGGATTCCAAATTCAAGCATTTTTAGACATAAGGCATGTTTGGTTTTGGAGTTATAATTATATAACTTTCATATATAATATGACAGTTATACAATCATATTGAGTAAAAAAAACTAACTTGTGTCTTTACAAACCTTACAAAATATTTTTTTCCCAGTAAATCTCACAAAGATACATTTCCCCAGGCATTATTAGCCATTTAGCATGTTTGGTTTAGGAGTTATGTTTAAATAACTGTTATATTGAGTGTGGCAGTTATACTGTCTTTATGAGTAAAACCTAATTTTTGTATTTGTAAACCTTACTAAAATACTTGATTCTAGTAAAACTCATATAGATTCAATATTACAGGCATTTTTAGACGGATTGCATGTTTGGTTTTGGAGTTATGTTTATATAATATTCATATTTAGTATGACAGTTATACTGTCATATATATATATATATATATATATATATATATATATATATATATATATATATATATATATATATATACATACATATACATTGATATATACAGTATATAATTTTAATGTATTTATTTTGCTGGTTTTGTTTACATGTTAAAGATGTTTTAATGAATATACATGCATGTTTAACATATAGATTCCTTTCTTTCATGAAGACAAGAATATAAGTTGGTGTATTACCTGATTCTGATGACTTGCGTTGATTGTAATCAGACAGTAGTGATGATAACGTCCACGTTTTCAAATGGAGGAGAAGAAAAGTTCCTCCTTTCTGTCTAATACCACATGAAAGTGGTGGGTTTTTGGCATCTTATTTGTACAGCTTCCATATTCGTTTTTATACACTTTACAAGAAATATATTGGCGTCAAACTCCTTAGCTTGCTAGCTTGTTTGCGCTGGCTTTCGGAGACTCTTGTTTTGAAAGCGCAGGCGCGATGGAGCGGCACTTTTATTGTGAAGACAGGAACTGTGCAGTCAGTCTTTAGGCTTTTGACGGGATGTACGGTTGAAATAAAACAGTATCTTTTTTCCTTCACACTTTTGATTAATTGATTGGAACTTTTATTAGTAGATTGCACAGTACAGTACATATTCCGTACAATTGTCCACTAAATGGTAACACCCCAATAAGTTTTTACACTTGTTTAAGTCAGGTCATGTGATCACCTGGCTCTGTTTGATTGGTCCAACGTCACCAGTGACTACATCTGATTGGTGGAACGAAGTGAAACGTCACCAGTAAGGCAGGCACTTTGAAGGTCTGTCTGACAGACCAAAACAAACAAAGCGTGCATTAACAGATCGATAAAAATTAGTAGCGAGTAGCGAGCTGAATGTAGATAAAAGTAGCGGAGTAAAAGTAGCGTTCCTTCTCTATAAATATACTTAAGTAAAAGTAAATGTATGTTGCATTAAAACTACTCTTAGAAGTACAATTTATCCCAAAAGTTACTCAAGTACATGTAACGGAGTAAATGTAGCGCGTTACTACCCACCTCTGTTTAAGAGTTATGTTAAAATAACTGTCATATCAAATGTTGCAGTTATACTGTCATTATGAGTAAAACCCAAGTTTTGTATTTGTAAACCTTACCAAAATATCTGATTCTGGTAAAACTCACATGGATACAATATTACAGGCATTTTTAGACATAATGCATGTTTGGTTTTGGAGTAATGTTTATATAACTTTCAAATGTTGTATGACAGTTATACTGTCATGTTGAGTAAAAAAAAAGTAACTTGTGTCTTTACAAACCTTACCAAGTATTTTTTTCCAGTAAACTTACAAAGATACATTTCTCCAGGCATTATTAGACATTTTGCATGCATGGTTTAGGAGTTATGTATAAATAACAGTCAGATTGAATGTAACAGTAAACTGTCATAGTAGTTTTTTACTCAATATGCCAGTAATTTTATTAAAATCTTGAGATAATGCGAAAAAAGCAATACAAATGTTTTTCAACATAATCCCTACACCAAACATGCAACATGTCTAATAATGCCTTGGGACATGTATCTTTTATTAGTTTTACTAGAAAATGTATCTTTTGTAAGTTTTGCAACGACGCAAGTTAGTTTTTTTAATTCAATCTGACAGTATAACTGTCAAACTAAATGTAAAAGTTGTATAAACATAACTCCAAAAAAAGAACATGCAATATGTCTAAAAATGCCTAAAATATTGTATCTTTGTGTGTTTTACAAGAATCAGGTAATTTGGAAATGTTTACAATTACATAAAATAAGGTTTACTCATAATGACAGATAACTGCTACATTCAATTTGACAGTTATTTAAACATAATTCCTAACCACACATGCAAAAATGCTAATAAAGCCTTAAACAATGCATCCTTGTGAGTTTTTACTGGCAACATGCTTTTTTTAATGCTTGCAAATACTAAAACTAGTTTTATTCTCAATATGACACTAATGTTCTTAAAATCCTGAGATAATGCGAAAAAAGCAATACCATTTTTTTTAACATAATTCTTACACCAAACATGCAACATTTCTAATAATGCCTGGGGACATGTATCTTTGTTAGTTTTACTAGAAAAATAATCTTTTGTAAGTTTTGCAACAACGCAAGTTAGTTTTTTTAATTCACTATGACAGTATAAATGTCATACTAAATGTAAAAGTTATATAAATATAACTCCAAAACTAAAGATGCATTATGTCTAAAAATGCTTGTAATATTTTATCTATGTGAGTTTTACCAGAATCAGGTAAATTGGTAAGGTTTACAAATACTCAAATACTCAAATACTCAAAATGACAGTTTAACTGCTACATTCAATTTGACAGTTATTTAAACATAACTTCCTAATCACACATGCAAATAGGCTAATAAAGCCTAAAACAATGCATCCTTGTGAGTTTTACTCGAAAAATATGCTATTTTAAGGCTTCCAAACACAAAATGTAGTTCTTTTACTCATTATGACAGTAATGTTCTTAAAATCCTGAGATAATGCGAAAAAAGCAATAAAATATTTTTCAACATAATTCTTACACCAAACATGCAACATGTCTAATAATGCCTGAAGACATCTATCTTTGTTAGTTTTACTAGAAAAATTATCTTTTGTAAGTTTTACAAAGACGCAAGTTAGTTTTTTTAATTCAATATGACAGTATAACTGTCATACCAAATATGAAAGTTATATAAACATAACTCCAAATCTGAACATGCATTATGTCTAAAAATGCCTAAAATATTGTATCTATGTGAGTTTAACCAGAATCAGGTAATTTGGTAAGGTTTACAAATACAAAAATTAGGTTATTCTCATAATGACAGTATAACTGCTACATATAATTTGACAGTTATTTAAACATAACTTCCTAATTACACATACAAATAGGCTAATAAAGGCTAAAACAATGCATCCTTGTGAGTTTTACTCGAAACATATGCTATTTTAAGGCTTGCAAACACAAAAAGTAGTTTTTTACTAAATATGACAGTAATGTTCTTAAAATCCTTAGATAATGCGAAAAAAGCAATAAAAATGTTTTTCATCATAATTCCTACACCAAACATGCAAAATGTCTAATAATTCCTAGAGACATGTATCCTTGTTAGTTTCAATAGAAAAATTATCTTTTGTAAGTTTTTACATGACGCAATTTAGTTTTTTTTAGTTCATAATGACAATATAACTGTCATACTAAATATGAAAGTTATATAAACATAACTCCAAAACTGAACATTCATTATGTCTAAAAATGCCTGTAATATACGTATATGTAACAAAAAGTAGTTTTTTTTACTCAATATGGCAGTAATGTTCTTAAAATCCTGAGATAATGCGAAAAATGCAATAAAAATGTTTTTCAACATAATTCCTACACCAAACATGCATCATATTTAATAATGCCTGGAGAAATGTATCTTTGTTAGTTTTACTAAAAAAATCATGTTTTGTAAGGTTTGCAACGATGGAAGTTAGTTTTTTTTATTTAAATATGACAGTATAACTGTCATACCAAAAATGAAAGTTATATAAACATAACTCCAAAACTGAACATGCATTATGGCTTAAAATGCCTGTAATATTGTAATGATGTGAGTTTTACCAGAATCAGTTAATTTGGCAAGGTTTACAATTACATAAAATAAGGTTTACTCACACATGCAAATAGGCTAATAAAGCCTAAAACAATGCATCCTTGTGAGTTTTACTCGAAGCATATGCTATTTTAAGGCTTGCAAACACTAAAAGTAGTTTTTTACTAAATATGACAGTAATGTTCTTAAAATCCTGAGATAATGCGAAAAAAGCAATAAAAATGTTTTTCATCATAATTCCTACACCAAACATGCAAAATGTTTAATAATTCCTGGAGACATGTATCCTTGTTAGTTTCAATAGAAAAATTATCTTTTGTAAGTTTTTACATGACGCAGGTTATTTTTTTTTATTCATAATGACAGTATACCGGTAACTGTCATACTAAATATGAAAGTTATATAAACATAACTCCAAAACTGAACATGCATTATGTCTAAAAATGCCTGTAATGTACGTATATGTAATATTGTATCTATGTGAGTTTTACCAGAATCAGGTAATTTGGTAAGGTTTACAATTATTTAAAATAAGGTTTACTCACACATGCAAATAGGCTAATAAAGCCTAAAACAATGCATCCTTGTGAGTTTTACTCGAAACATATGCTATTTTAAGGCTTGCAAACACAAAAAGTAGTTTCTTTACTAAATATGACAGTAATGTTCTTAAAATCCTGAGATAATGCGAAAAAAGCAATACAAATGTTTTTCTTCATAATTCCTACACCAAACATGCAAAATGTCTAATAATTCCTGGAGACATGTATCCTTGTTAGTTTCAATAGAAAAATTATCTTTTGTAAGTTTTTACATGACGCAAGTTAGTTTTTTTTTATTCATAATGACAGTAAAACTGTCATACTAAATATGAAAGTTATATAAACATAACTCCAAAACTGAACATGCATTATGTCTAACAATGCCTGTAATATTGTATCTATGTGAGTTTTACCAGAATCAGGTAATTTGTTAAGGTTTAAAAATACAAAAATTGGGTTTTTCTCATAATGACAGTATAACTGATAAATTAAATTTGACAGTTTTTTAAACATCACTTCCTAACCACACATGCAAAAAGGCTAATAAATCCTAAAACAATGCATCCTTGTGAGTTTTACTCGAAACATATGCTTTTTTTTAAAGTTTGCAAACACTAAAAGTAGTTTTTTACTCAATATGACAGTAATGTTATTAAAATCCTGAGATAATACGAAATAAGCAATACAATGTTTTTCAACATATTTCCTACACCAAACATGCAACATGTCTAATAATGGCTGAAGACATGTATCTTTGTTAGTTTTATTAGAAAAATTAGTTTTATTTAGTTTTAATTTAGTTTTTTTAATTCAATATGACAGTATATGTCTTACCAAATATAAAAGTTATATAAATATAACTCCAAAACTGAGCATGCATTATGTCTAAAAATGCCTAAAATATTGTATCATTGTGAGTTTTTGCAGAATAAGTTAATTTGTTAAGGTTTACAAATACAAAAAATAGGTTTTACTCATTATGACAGTATAACTACTACATTCAATTTGACATTTATTTAAACATAACTTCCTAACCACACATGCAAAAAGGTTAATAAAGCCTAAAACAATGCATCCTTGTGAGTTTTACACGAAACATATGCTTTTTTAAGGCTTGAAAACACAAATGGAGACTTATATCTTTGTTAGTTTTACTAGAAAAAGTTTTGCAAAGACACAAGATATTTTTTTTAAATTTAATATGAAAGTATAGCTGTCATACTAAATATGAAAGTTATATACACATAACTCCAAAATTATTCATGCATTATGTCTTAAAATGCCTGTAATATTGAATCTATGTGAGTTTTACCAGATTCAGATATTTTGGTAAGGTTTACATATACAAAAATTAGGTTTGACTCATAATGACAATATAACTGCCACATTCAAAATCACAGTTATTTAAACATAACTCCTAAACCAAACATACTCAAAGGCTAATAATGCCTGGACAAATGTATCTTTGTGAGTTTTACTGGAAACAAATCATTTTTAAGGTTTGTAAAGACACAAGTTAGTTTTTTTTACTCAATATGATGGTATAACTGTCAGACTTAATATGAAAGTAATATAAACAAAACTCCAAAACCAAACATACATTATGTCTAAAAATGCCTGTAATATTGTATTCATGTGAGTTTTACTAAAATCAGTTGTTTTTGTAAGGTTTGCAAATACAAAATATTGTTTTTACTCACGATGACAGTATACTGTCACACTCAATATGACAGTTATTTAAACATAACTCCTAAATCACATGCAAATTGGTTAATAATGCCTGGAAAAGTGTATCTTTGTGAGTTTAACTGGAAAAAAAAATGGTAAGGTTTTTAAAGACAAGTTAGTTTTGTTTTACTTAATATGAAAGTTATATAAACATAACTCCAAAACCGAACATGCAATCCGTCTAAAAATGCCTGTAATATTGAATTTGTGCGTGTATTACTAGAATCAAGTATTTTAGTAAGGTTTACAAATACAAAAATTAGGTTTTACTCATAATGACAGTATCACTACCACATTTAATATGACAGTTATTTAAACATAACTCCTAAACCAAACATGCTAAATGGCCAATAATGCCTGGGGAAATGTATCTTTGTGAGTGTTCCTGGAAACAAATATTTTGTAAGGTTTGTAAAGACACACATTTCTTTTTTTTTTTTACTCGATATGATTGTCATACTAAATATGAAAGTTATATAAACATAACTCCAAAACCAAACATGCCTTATGTCTAAAAATGCTTGAATTTTGAATCTATGTGAGTTTTACTAGAAACAGGTATTTTGGTAAGGTTTACAAATACAAAAATTAGGTTTTACTCATAATGACAGTATAACTGCCACATTCCAAATGACAGTTTTTTAAACATAACTCCGAAACCAAACATGCTAAATGGCTAATAATGCCTGGAGAAAGGTATCTTTGTAAGTTTTACTGGAAAAAAAAACATTTTGTAAGGTTTGTAAAGACACAAGTTAGTTTTTTTAACTCAAAAGACAGTATAACTGTCATACTAAATGTCAAAGTTATATAAAGATAACTCCAAAACCAAACATGCATTATGTATAAAAATGCCTGCAATGATGTATCTATGTGAGTTTTATTAGAATCAGTTGTTTTTGTAAGTTTTGCAAATACAAAATATTGGTTTTACTCACGATGACAGTATACTGTCACATTCAATTTGACAGTTATTGAAACATAACTCCTAAACCACAAATTCAAAATGACAAAAATGCCTCAAAAATATATATCTGTGAATTTTTCTGGAAAAAAATATTTTGTAAGGTTTATAAAAACAAAAGTTAGTTTTTTTTTTACTAAATATGACAGAATAGCTGTCATACTAAATATGAAAGTTATAAAAAACATAACTCCAAGACCAAACTTGCAATCCGTCTTAAATGCCTGTAATATTGAATCTATGTGAGTTTTACCAGAATCAGGTATTTTGGTAAGGTTTACAAATACAAAAATTAGGTTTTACTCATAATGACAGTAATAACTAATAATAATAACTGGGATTTATATAGCGCTTTTCTAAGTACCCAAAGTTGCTTAACATGTAGAACCCATCAATCATTCACACCAGGTGGTGGTAAGCTACTTTCATAGCCACAGCTGCCCTGGGGTAGACTGACGGAAGCGTGGCTGCAATTTGCGCCAACCAACCACCACCAGTATAACTGCCACATGACAGTTCTTTAAACATAACTCCTCAACAAAACATGCTAAATGGCTAATTATGCCTGGAGAAAGGTATCTTTGTGAGTTTTACTGGAAAACAAATATTTTGTAAGGTTTGTAAAGACACAAGTTAGGTTTTTTTTTTACTCAATTTGACAGTATAACTGTCTTACTAAATGTAAAAAATATATAAACTTAACTCCAAAACCAAACATGCATTATATCTAAAAATGCCTGTAACATTGTATCCATGTGAGTTTTACTAAAATCAGTTGTTTTTGTAAGGTTTGCAAATACAAAATATTGGTTTTACTCACTATGACAGTATAACTGCCACATTTAATCTGACAGTTATTTAAACATAACTCCCAAACCACACATACAAAATGACTAATAATGCCTGGAGAAATGTATCTTTGTGAGTTTAACTGGAAAAAAAAACATTTTGTAAGGTTTGTAAAGACACAAGTTAGTTTTTTTCTTTACTCTATATGACAGTATAACTGTCATACTAAATGTAAAAGTTATGTAAACATCACTCCAAAACCAAACATGTATTATGTCTAAAAATGCCTGTAATATTGTATCTATGTGAGTTCTACTACAATCAGATATTTTGGTAAGGTTACAAATACAAAAATTAAGTTTTACTCATAATGACAGAATAACTGCCACACGCAATATGACAGTTATTTAAACATAACTCCTAAATTACACATGCTAAATGGCTAATAAGGCCTGGAGAAATGTACCTTTGTGAGTTTTACTGGAAAAAAAAATTTTTTGTAAGGTTTGTAAAGACACAAGTTAGTTGTTTTTTTTACTCCATATGACAGTATAACTGTCATACTAAATGTAAAAGTTATATGAACATAACTCCAATACTAAACATGCATTATGTCTAAAAATGCCTACAATATTGTATCTATGTGAGTTTTAGTAGAATCAGTTGTTTTTGTAAGTTTTGCTAATACAACATTTTGGTTTTACTCACTATGACAGTATACTGTTACATTCAATCTGACTGTTATTTAAACATAAATTCTTTTTTTCTTTTTTTTCTTTTCTTTTTTTTTTCTTGTTTGCGTGTTGGCGTTTGGGCTGACTGGCGGGCTCGTGCCGGCTGGTCTCCGTGGTCCTGGTGGCGTGTGGTTGCTGGTCGCAGTTTTTTTTGATCGCTTTGATTTGATTGGCTGGTGCTGGCTGTCTGGGGTTATTGCGGCTGTTGTTTCTGCTGCCGTTTGTTTGTGGTGTGGGCGCCCGTGGCTGCTGGGTCTGGTGCAAGGGTGTGGCTGATGTTGTGACTGGTGGCAGCGCGTGCGCGTGATGGCTGTCGGGGCTGACGAACTGTGTATATGTATGTATATGTGTGTGTATGTATGTATGTATATATATGTGTTTGTGTACCTATGTGTATGTATATGTATATATGTGTATGTGTGGGTATGTATACATGTATGTGTGTATGTGTATGTATATATGTATGTATGTATGTATATTTCTGGGGGTACGCTCTGGGCCTGCCTGTCAGACGGGGGTTGACGCCTCAGGCTACTGCATCCGAACTGCGTGTCTGGAGCTCCTGGGTCCCGCTGTCCATCCCTTCCGGGTGCCCGTCTTGGTTGGGGCCTGTTGGGCCTAGTCCCTGCGTCTATTGTGGTAGCTTGGTGCTGCAAGGTATTCCGAGGTGCTGCGAGTCGGCCAGTTGCTGGGGTAGTGACCTTGTTTGTCAGCATGTCTGTGATCTTCTTTTAATTCTTTTTTTTATTTATTTATTTATTAATTAATGTTTTAATATATTTTATTAATATTATTTTTTAATTTTCCCCTCCCTCAGAGGGGGGGCTCGGCGGGGCGGTAGCTGGTTGTTCCATCTCCATCGTTGGGGTCCCTGCAGGTGGGGTGGGTGGTTCCCGTGGCCCTGTGCCTGGGTGGTCCTGCGGCGGCCGATTTGGGTGGGGTGGCCGGGGACTGGCCTCGCCGCACTCTCCGGGGGTGGGGGGTGGGCTCGTGGGGGCCCGGTTGCCGGTGGGGCGGGGGCGGTCTTCCCGTCCGGTTGCGGGGAGTCTCTGGGTCCCTCGGGCGGGGCGTCTCGCCTTTCTGCCCGTGTGGGGTGTGGTCTCTCGCTGGCTGTCCCCTGCTTTTCTCGTGCCCTGTCCTCTGCCGGGTGCGTCTGTCTGCGGCCTGCTGCTGGCCCTTGTGGGCGGTACGGTGGGCCGGGCTCTGGGGTTCCTGTCGCTGGCCGGCTTGGCTGCGTGGGGGCGGTGGTCCCTGGTTCCGTGGGCACCACGCCTACTGTTTGTGGGTTGGGCTCTCGGGGGTGATGGGGCCGTGCTCTGGCTCCCACGCACTCTGGGAGTCGAATGTATTGTACATGCAAATTCACATATGCTCACATACGTACATAGGTACCTACGCTCCCACATGCATACACAAATACAGTACATATTTACCTACCTAAAGTTCGTACATCCACACGCACATTCAATATACAAACATACACATACACATACTGTACATATACATTCACTGTACAAACACACATACACATTCTGTACATATACATTCATTGTACAAACACATATACACATTCTGTACATATACAAGTACATATGCATACTTACACTCATGCACATAATCACGTTTCATCAAACATATATTAACGTTGTTGCCCTAGGGTAAACTGGGTGTAACATATGGCACACTGACAAAGCTTAACCTATTGTGACTATAACAATCTACAAGGTTAATGTAGGTTGCTTCTCTTTCTCCCCCTCCATTTTTCTGCATTCTTTCGTATCTCAAGTTATCATTACGTATATGTATTGTTGCATTTAAACAACTGTATTGTTGATAATAAAGGTAAATTATTGGTATTGTTCATTATCAATAGCGCTATTTCTATTGGTATTTGTATTGATCCATTTGTAGTGTAATAATGCTCATTGTCATTTCTGTATTATTTTTTATTTTTCGCTAACTGCTTATTTGCTATTACTTTTACCATCATATTTGTACATGTCGTATTTGCTGATGTTGCTCTATTGTTGTTGTTGTTGTTTGCTGTTGTTGTTTTTGTCTCTCTGTCTAATCCCCCTCTTGTCCCCACAATTTCCCCCTCTGTCTTCTTTTTTTTTTCTCTCTTTCTATCCCCTCCTGCTCCGGCCCGGCTGCACTAAATGATAATATAAATACATTTAATAAAGTCAAATACAAATAAGGCAACAAGAGAAGTATCCTACACTTCTCTTTTGTAAAGTAAATCTGAACAGCCGACATGGGCATCTACATCAACTATATGATTTGCCTGAGAAGCTGGACAGGACACAAAAAAATAAATAAATAAAAAAAAATAAAAAAAATAAACATAAATTCTAAACCATCCATCCATCCATCCATCCATCTTCTTCCGCTTATCCGAAGTCGGGTCGCGGGGGCAGCAGCCTACGCAGGGAAGCCCAGACTTCCCTCTCCCCAGCCACTTCGTCCAGCTCCTCCCGGGGGACCCCGAGGCGTTCCCAAGCCAGCCGGGAGACATAGTCTTCCCAACGTGTCCTGGGTCTTCCCCGCGGCCTCCTACCGGTCGGACGTGCCCTAAACACTCCCTAGGGAGGCGCTCGGGTGGCATCCTGACCAGCTGCCCGAACCACCTCATCTGGCTCCTCTCGATGTGGAGGAGCAGCGGCTTTACTTTGAGCTCCCCCCGGATTGCAGAGCTTCTCACCATATCTCTAAGGGAGAGCCCCGCCACCCGGTGGAGGAAACTCATTTCGGCCGCTTGTACCCGTGATCTTGTCCTTTCGGTCATAACCCAAAGCTCATGACCATAGGTGAGGATGGGAACATAGATCGACCGGTAAATTGAGAGCTTTGCCTTCCGGCTCAGCTCTTTCTTCACCACAACGGATCGATACAGCGTCCGCATTACTGAAGACGCCGCACCGATTCGCCTGTCGATCTCACGATCCACTCTTCCCTCACTCGTGAACAAGACTCCGAGGTACTTGAACTCCTCCACTTGGGGCAAGATCTCCTCCCCAACCCGGAGATGGCACTCCACCCTTTTCCGGGCGAGAACCATGGACTCGGACTTGGAGGTGCTGATTCTCATCCCTGTTGCTTCACACTCGGCTGCGAACCGATCCAGCGAGAGCTGAAGATCCTGGCCAGATGAAGCCATCAGGACCACATCATCTGCAAAAAGCAGAGACCTAATCCTGCAGCCACCAAACCAGATCCCCTCAACGCCTTGACTGCGCCTAGAAATTCTGTCCGTAAAAGTTATAAACAGAATCGGTGACAAAGGGCAGCCTTGGCGGAGTCCAACCCTCACTGGAAACGTGTCCGACTTTCTGCCGGCAATGCGGACCAAGCTCTGGCACTGAGCATACAGGGAGCGGACTGCCACAATCCGATACCCCATACTCTCTGAGAACTCCCCACAGGACTTCCCGAGGGACACGGTCGAATGCCTTCTCCAAGTCCACAAAACACATGTAGACTGGTTGGGCAAACTCCCATGCACCCTCAAGGACCCTGCCGAGAGTATAGAGCTGGTCCACAGTTCCATGACCAGGACGAAAACCACACCGTTCCTCCTGAATCCGAGGTTCGACTATCCGGCGTAGCCTCCTCTCCAGTACACCTGAATAGACCTTACCGGGAAGGCTGAGGAGTGTGATCCCACGATAGCTAGAGCACACCCTCCGGTTCCCCTTCTTAAAAAGAGGAACCACCACCCCGGTCTGCCAATCCAGAGGTACTGCCCCCGATGTCCACGCGATGCTGCAGAGTCTTGTCAACCAAGACAGCCCCACAGCATCCAGAGCCTTAAGGAACTCCAGGCGGATCTCATCCACCCCCGGGGCCTTGCCACCGAGGAGCTTTTTAACTACCTCAGCAACCTCAGCCCCAGAAATAGGAGAGCCCACCACAGACTCCCCAGGCACTGCTTCCTCATAGGAAGACGTGTTGGTGGGATTGAGGAGTTCTTCGAAGTATTCCCTCCACCGATCCACAACATCCGCAGTCGATGTCAGCAGAACACCATCCTCGCCATACACGGTGTTGATAGTGCACTGCTTCCCCTTCCTGAGGCGGCGGATGGTGGTCCAGAATTCCTTCGAAGTCGTCCGGAAGTCGCTTTCCATGGCTTCCCCGAACTTCTCCCATGTCCGAGTTTTTGCCTCTGCGACCGCTGAAGCCGCACACCGCTTGGCCTGTCGGTACCTGTCCGCTGCCTCAGGAGTCCTATGAGCCAAAAGAACCCGATAGGACTCCTTCTTCAGCTTGACGGCATCCCTCACCGCCGGTGTCCACCAGCGGGTTCTAGGATTACCGCCACGACAGGCACCAACTACCTTGCGGCCACAGCTCCAATCAGCCGCCTCGACAATAGAGGCGCGGAACATGGTCCATTCGGACTCAATGTCCAGTACCTCCCTCGTGACATGTTCAAAGTTCTTCCGGAGGTGGGAATTGAAACTCTCTCTGACAGGAGACTCTGCCAGACGTTCCCAGCAAACCCTCACAATGCGTTTGGGCCTGCCAGGTCTGTCCGGCATCCTCCCCCACCATCGCAGCCAACTCACCACCAGGTGGTGATCGGTAGAAAGCTCCGCCCCTCTCTTCACCCGAGTGTCCAAAACATGAGGCCGCAAATCCGATCACACAACTACAAAGTCGATCATGGAACTGCGGCCTAGGGTGTCCTGGTGCCAAGTGCACATATGGACACCCTTATGTTTGAACATGGTGTTTGTTATGGACAATCTGTGACGGGCACAAAAGTCCAATAACAAAACACCACTCGGGTTCAGATCCGGGCAGCCATTCTTCCCAATCACGCCTCTCCAGGTTTCACTGTCGCTGCCAACATGAGCATTAAAGTCCCCCAGTAGAACGAGGGAATCACCCGGGGGAGCAATCTCAATTACTCCCTTGAGTGAATCCAAAAAGGGTGGGTACTCTGAGCTGCGGTTTGGCGCGTAAGCGCAAACCACAGTCAGGACCGTTCCCCCACTCGAAGGCGGAGGGAAGCTTCCCTCCGCCTTTTCCAGAGTTATGCCCCTTTTTTCCAATAAAAATCCATTTATGATTTGGGATAATTTCAGAACTGTTGCATATACAACATCCTAAGTTGTGATGTCCTCCCCTCTAAATAAGGGGAGGCCATATGGTACTTGTTTGTTTGTCTGTCTGTCCGTCCGTTTTTGTGTGTTTCTCTTATATTAGCAAGAGTTACGTCCCTTCCTTCTTGATATTTTGTCTCAGCTGGATATCTGATTAATACTTGACCGACAAATATTAAATCTTCGCATGGTCAGGATGAATTAATATATATGTTACCGTATTTTCCGCACTATAAGGCGCACCGGATTATTAGCCGCACCTTCTATGAATTACATATTTCATAATTTTGTCCACCAATAAGCCGCCCCGGACTATAAGCCGCGCCTACGCTGCGCTAAAGTGAATGTCAAAAAAACGCTGCGCTTAAGTGAATGTCAAAAAAACAGTCAGATAGTTCAGTCAAACTTTAATAATATATTGAAAACCAGCGTTCTAACAACTCTGTCCCAAAATGTACGCAAATGTGCAATCACAAACATAGTAAAATTCAAAATGGTGTAGAGCAATAAATAGCAACATAATGTTGCTCGAACGTTAATGTCACAACACACAAAATAAACATAGCGCTCACCTTCTGAAGTTATTCTTCATTCGTAAATCCTTCGAATTCTTCGTCTTCGGTGTCCGAATTGAAAAGTTGCGCAAGCGTGGGATCCAAAAATGGCCGGCTCCGCCTCGTCGAAGTCATCGGATTCAGTGTCGCTGTTGTTGTGCAGCAGTTCTGTGAATCCTGCCTTCCGGAAAGCTCGGACCACAGTTGTGACCGAAACTATCTGCCCAGGCATTTACGATCCACTGGCAGATGTTGGCGTATGTCGACCGGCGCTATCTGCCCGTCTTAGTGAAGGTGTGTTCGCCTTCGGAGCTGTGTGAAAAAAGCCACCCGGCCTCTTCGCGTAAACTTCCCTTAACCACTCGCTCATCTTTTCTTCATCCATCCATCCCTTCGAGTTAGCTTTTATGATGACGCCGGCTGGAAAGGTCTCTTTTGGCAAGGTCTTCCTTTTGAATATCACCATAGGTGGAAGTTAGCATGGCAAGCTAGAACCACAGTGAAGGATGACTTCTCATTCCCTGTGGTGCGAATATTCACCGTACGTGCTCCCGTTCCACAGTGCAGTTCACAGGAATATCAGTTGCTGTGAAATACGGTAGTAATCCGTGTGCGGATGGAGAGATTGCGTCTTTTTATGAACCGGATCCTTGTCGCGTAGTAGGAGCCATTTTGTGGTCTTTACAGATGTAAACAGGAAATGAAACGTACGGTGATATCCGCGCGTTTTTTCTTCTTCTTCCGGGGGCGGGTGAAGCGCTTCCTGTTCTATGGGGGCGGGTGCTTTCCTTGGCGGTTGCTTGCGTAGAAGAAGAAGCGCTTCCTGTTCTACCGGGAAAAAAGATGGTGGCTGTTTACCGAAGTTGCGAGACCGAAACTTTATGAAAATGAATCGTAATAAAGCGCACCGGGTTATAAGGCGCACTGTCAGCTTTTGAGAAAAATTGTGGTTTTTAGGTGCGCCTTATAGTGCGGAAAATACGGTATATATATTTTTCATCTTTGATTGCTTCCTTACCATGTTTCCCTTGACTTGAACAAGATTCCTATCAAAATACCCTTACATTATGATAGCTGGGGTTAGAGCCGAGCGGTTTGGATATCGCCAGCTTCATGTTATTAATGTTTTTTTTTTTTTTATTGTGTCTGCATCACAATGTACTTTTTTCTATTAAAGGACTTCCTGGCCTGCTAATGAAGATGGACGACTTATCACGTCAGGCAACAACACCATCAGCTCGACGTCCTGCTGTCGATCTGCAGATACCGACAACTTCTGCGATTGGCCAATCCGTACCATCAACATTAGTACAGACTACCGAGAGATTGTCACAGCCACCGTATCCTTCAACGCCAACCAGTCACAGATCTTTGCCAGTGCCATTCAGGTCACCAACTGTGACACCGACACAGGCCCATCTACGGCGGGTGTTTGATTACGAGGTCGATGAGGATGGCCAGGTAAGTGTGTTGTGTGTTATTTTCAGTAAATGTCACAGCACCAAATGGTATTTGGGTTTTTTTAATATTAAACTGAATGAAATGTTACAGCAATAAACATATATGACCATGAAACAAACAACTGGTATACATGTATGGCAAATTTTGAACCCTAAGTGTTGCATTCAAACTCAAGATGAAAAGCAAAAAATAGATTTTCTTCTATAGGCATATACATTTGGTTGTTTATTGTTGAACATATATTCCCTTTAAGTAACATTTAGAAGTTGGGGTATAATATTAACAGAGGTTAATTTTATGGTAACAACTTCTGTGCGTTTTACACACGACGTTTCTGTACTTGCTCCGAGTATTGTTGTCTGGTCATTCACTAGACAACAGTACTCAGAGCAAGTACAGAATCGTCATGTGTAAAAACGCCCAGAAGTTGTAACCATAAAATGAACCTCTTTTATAGTTTAAAAGATGTCTGAAACTGACTATTGTTGACCCTAACTGTACATGTATGTATCAATAATCCATACCTACATCAGTAGTAATTCTGTACAGTGGATTGTCAGTTTTATGCTGTATTGTTTACCAGTTGTCTTAAGTTCTTGAACATATTGTGTGCATGTTTTATTGACAGGTTGATTTGGGGTATGGGGTGGCAGTCAATGCCAATAACCTGCAGTATGTTAGCAGATCAGACCTAAAGAAAACCACATATACAGTTTGTGAGGTGGTGTTTACCAGAGAGGAGCTGGCCAACAGCAGCTTGACAGGAAAAAAATCCAATGCTTTTAAGGATAAGCACGAGAAACCAAAACTGGATGACAAGAAAGTGTCTGCTATTATTGGTGAGTATAAGTTAAATACATCTGATTAAAACTATATCCACATCAGGGAAGTGGATCTGACCCTTTTCCTATCTCCAAGTCGTTCCGTGATCGTTTGGCATGAAGTATAGATATCCATAGCTTCCAGTCGGCTTGGTCCATGAATTGACTGCGAGATGTTCGTTTTGACAGATTTATAGGCATGGGTGGTCACATTAGCTTTGATCTCGTCGGAAACCAACATCAAGTGACAAAGCAAAAACCGCAGCGCACGGATATCTACACGTTTTTCTCGTTTGATATCTTATATCGGCATTCTCCGCCTTACTATTTAACAACTAGCGTCGGGAATTTCCGTGAGTTCTGCTGCAAGTTGAGAAGTGAACGACTTTTAGATAGGGAATGTGTCAGATCCCCTTCCCGATGTGGATATGGTTTCAATCAGATTGAAGTTAAATATTTTTATTAGAATTCTATTAATGCACTTTCGTGATTGTTTGAACGCCATTGGGGACACCCATCAAGTACACAACAAGATTCACAAGAAAGTGAAATCCTGAAAATAATGTCTAGCCGTCTCTATCAGTCGGGGAAGCGCGGTGATCATGTTGATTTATGCTGTTGACATTTATTTATTACGTCAAGATTTGAGTTACATGTATATAATAAATACAAGTCAACATTCATTCAACTGCAATATTTGTCTTTCTCCATTGCCAGTGTTAGACCACAGATTTTGTAGAATGCCTGCCCAATCATTTCTACATCATTCTGAACCGTATTCCACAGAAAGCCATTCCATAGGAGCCTGTTCTATAGAACTACTCTTTAGAACTTTCTTCTATAGCACTATTCTTTAGAGGTGATCTATAGAACCATTCTTTAGAACCCTGTTCTATAGAACCATTCTTTAGAACCCTGTTCTATAGAACCATTCTTTAGAACCATGTTCTATAGAACCATTCTTTAGAATCCTGTTCTATAGAACTTCGGTCCTAAAGTTCATTAGAAATTCTATAGAGATATTCTTTAGAAATTCTATAGAACATTTTTTGCAGGGAGCTACCCTCTCGTCCACCGGGTTGAACTCCAAAGTGCAGGCTCTGAGCCGGGGGGAAACAAGAATTGCCACCCCAGCCCGTCGCCTCTCACTGCCGGCAACGCCAGAGTGGAAGAGAGTCCAGCCCCTCTCGAGAGAACTGGTTCCAGAGCCCTTGCTGTGCGTCGAAGTGAGTCCGACTATATCTAGCCGGATTTTCTCCACCTCGCGCACTAGCTCGGGCTCTTTCCCCCCCAGCGAGGTGACGTTCCACGTCCCAAGAGCTAGCTTCTGTAGCCGAGGATCGGACCGCCAAGTGACCTGCCTTCGGCTGCCGCCCAGCTCACATCGCACCCAACCTCTATGACCCCTGCTATGGGTGGTGAGCCCATTGGAGGGGGAACCCACGTTGCCTCTTCAGGCTGTGCCCGACCGGGCCCCATGGGGACAGGCGCTCGCCATCGTGCCCCACCTCCGGGCCTGGCTCCAGAGGGTGGCCCCGGTGACCCGTGTCCGTTCGAGGGAAATCTGGGTTCCTTGTCAGTGTTCCTCATAGAGATCTTCTTAAATTCTAAACCACAGATGCAAAATAGCTAATAATGCCTGGAGAAATGTATTTTTGTGAGTTTTACTGGAAAAAAATATTTTGTAAGGTTTGCATAGTAACAAGTTAGTTTTTTTTACTCAATATGATGATATAACTTTGTCTTACTAAATTTGAAAGTTATATAAACATAACTTCAAAACCAAACATGCAGTCCGTCTAAAAATGCCTGTAATATTAAATCTATGTGAGTTTTATTAGAATCAGTTGTTTTTGAAAGGTTTGCAAATACAAAATATTGGTTTTACTCACTATGACAGTATACTGTCACATTCAATCTGACAGTTATTTAAACATAACTCCTAAACCACACATGCAAAATGACTAATAATGCCTGGAAAAATGTATCTCTGTGAATTTTACTGGAAACAAATATTTTGTAAGGTGTGTAAAAACACAAATTAGTTTTTTTTTTTTTTACTCAATATGACAGTATAACTGTCATACTAAATAAAAAAGTTTTATAAACATAACTCCAAAACCAAACTTGCAATTCATCTAAAAATGCCTGTAATATTGAATCTATGTGAGTTCTACTACAATCAGATATTTTGGTAAGGTTACAAATACAAAAATTAAGTTTTACTCATAATGACAGAATAACTGCCACATGCAATATGACAGTTATTTAAACATAACTCCTAAATTACATATGCTAAATGGCTAATAAGGCCTGGAGAAATGTACCTTTGTGAGTTTTACTGTAAAAAAAAATATTTTGTAAGGTTTGTAAAGACACAAGTTAGTTTTTTTCTATTTAATATGTTGGTATAACTGTCATACTAAATATGAAAGTTATATAAACATAACTCCTAAACCAAACATGCATTATGTCTAAAAAAAGCCTGTAATATTGTATCTATGTGAGTTTTACTACAATCAGGTATTTTGGTAAGGTTTACAAATACAAAAATTAAGTTTGACTCATAATGACAGTATAACTGCCACACGCAATATGACAGTTATTCAAACAGAACTCCTAAACCACACATGCTAAATGGCTAATAATGCCTAGAGAAAGGAATCTTTGTGACTTTTACTGGAAAAAAAGAATGTGTAAGGTTTATAAAGACACAAGTTTTTTTTTTTTTTTTTACTCAATATGATGGTATAACTGTCATACTAAATATAAAAGTTATATGAACATAACTACAAAACCAACTAAAAATGCCTGTTATATTGTATCTATGTGAGTTTAACCAGAATCAGGTATTTTGGTAAGGTATACATATACAAAAATTAGGTTTTACTCATAATGACAGTATAGCTGCCACATTCAATATGACAGTTATGTAAACATAACTCCAAAACCACACATGCAAAATGGTTAATGCCTGAAAAAATAGTTTTTTTTACTCAATATGACAGTTATACTGTCATATTTAATGTGAAAGTTATATAAATATTACTCCAAAACCAAACATGCATTATGTCTAAAAATGCCTGTAATATTGTATCCATGTGAGTTTTACTAGAATCAGTTGTGTTTTTGTATGTTTTGCAAATACAAAATCAGTGTTGGGTTAGTTACTGCAGAGCAGTAACTAGTTACAGTTACTAGTTACTTCATTTCAAAAGTAACTCAGTTACTAACTCAGTTACTTACACCAAAAAGTAATGCGTTACTGTGAAAAGTAACTATTTAGTTACTTCTTTTTTTCTTCTTCTTTTTTTTTTTTTTTTTTAAAGCTCCCATTAATGCCCTTTTAGCCTTCATTTCAGTACTTTTATTGCACTGGAGAATAATACAATCTGTTGATCAACTTGACATGCATTTGCATCACTCAACTCTGCTAAGCAATGTGCTCTACCTACAACACACAAAGACAAAGATATGTTACAAAGGCCAATTTGTTTCTGGCCAGAACAAATTGACAAAACTATTTTAAATAGCTGCAACATAACGTACATAAGTAACAAACAGCATAATAACAGCATAGATGTAAACCAAGAAAGGCACACACTACATACACAAAGCCTAACCAGGCATTTTCTTTACTGAGCAAAACTCTTTATTGTCGGCCATAAACACATCACCAAAACATTAGTAAAAAAAATGATATCTAGCAAAAGTGGTCATTTTCTGCAGTACAAACCAGACCAAAAGCAACTTTGTTATATCAACAGCAGCCACTCGCTCTTTCTCACGTGTGCCAACACTTGCACATATGGCACTTAGCCAGTGATGCGTTTACAGCCACACAAAAAGTCAGACAACTCCAACACCACACATAAAGTGCAATTCCAGGTCGTTACTCTATGATTTATCAATCAAATGTGTGCTTATTCTAGTGTCATTTATTAGGAATCTTAATTTATAAATATTAATTATTAAATGCTGTTAGTATATTAAATAAATACTAATAAAAATATATTTTTTACAAACAGGAAGTTGCAGGAATGTACACATGATCCCCTGCTTACATCTCACTGTGCAACATGTGAATGTTTTAATGGGAACTAAATGAAAGGGGTACAAACTATTTCCAAAGCAGGACCTCCACCCAGACAAACAATACAAGTACACAGTTCATGAAAAACAATATTTGTTGTTATTGTCATTGTAAGTGGGCCTAAACACTTATATTAGAAATGGAAATGACTGCTGTCATTTGATTATAATAATAAGAGAATGTTGTCTGTGTATCTGTGTTGGCCCTGTGATGAGGGGGGGGACTTGTCCAGGGTGTACCCTGCCTTCCGCCCGAATGCAGCTGAGATAGGCTCCTGCCACCCCGAAAGAGACAAGCGGTAGAAAATGGATGGATGGATGGAGATTGAACTTGTTATTTAGTCAGGTTTGGGACAGGTGTGCTGCTGGTGTAGCCACAGTGTGCACGTCTAAAGTTGCTCACATGGGCTCCACTCATGCTCAGGGAGTTTTTGCGTTTGCTCACACACATGAACAATTAGAGGGAACATTGATTGACAGAGTGTGTACCTTCAGCGGTGAATGATGAGAAGAGGCAAAGTTAATCCTTAAATGGTGGAGGTGAAGTGGCATCAGAGTCTCTGTCTCTCTTTACTAGCTTCGTCGAAGCATGTTGCTATGTAGCTTGTTTCAGCAGATTTGAATTGCTGTTTTGGGCAGTGGATGGCATCTTTGATCCAAAGCACAATTTACATTTAACTAAAATGTTATTTTCTTTGTGCTGGACAAACGAAAAGTAGTGAAAATATCTCCATGTTAGCAAACTCGACTTCTGGCTCCGCCATGATCAGACACGCCCCCCTCCCTTCCCCTCCCCACACACCCACACAGAGCGCACGTCTCTCTTCTCCGGCTTGTGACACAAGAAGAATCAGAACGATGACAGAGCAGCGCTCCGATAAAACACACTTTATACTACATAAAAAGTAACGCAAAATAACGCAGTAACGCATCATGTAGTAACGGTAACTGAGTTAATGAATATAAAAAAATAACGCGTTAGATTACTAGTTACCGCCGAAACTAACGGCGTTACAGTAACGCGTTACTTTGTAACGCGTTAGTCCCAACACTGTACAAAATACTGGTTTTATTTACTATGACAGTATTCTGTCACATTCACTCTGACAGTTATTTAAACATAACTTCTAAACCAAACATGCAAATTGGTTAATAACGCCTGGAGAAATGGGTCTTTGTGAGTTTTTCTGGAAAAAAAAAAAAAAATTGTAAAATTTGTAAAGACAGAAGTTAGTTGTTTTTTTACTTAATATGACAGTATAAATGTCATAATAAATATTAAAGTTATATAAACATAACTCCAAAACCGTCTAAAAATGCCTGTAATATTGAATCTATGTGAGTTTTATTAGAATCAGGTATTTTGGTAAGGTTTACAAATACAAAAATTAGGTTTTAGTCATAATGACGGATAACTGCCACATTCAAAATGACAGTTATTTAAACATAACTTCCTATTCACACATGCAAAAAGGCTAATAAAGCCTTAAACAATACTTCCTTCAGTTTTACTCGAAACATATGCTTTTTTTAAGGCTTGCAAACACTAAAAGTAGTTTTATCCTCAATATGACAGCAATGTTCTTAAAATCCTGAGATAATGCGAATTAAGCAATAAAAATGTGTTTTAACATAATTCCTACACCAAACATGCAATATTTCTAATAATGCCTGGAGACATGTATCTTTGTTAGTTTTACTAGAAAAATTATCTTTTGTAAGTTTTGCAAAGACGCAAGTTAGTTTTTTTAATTCAATATGACAGTATAACTGTCATACCAAATGTGAAAGTTATATAAACATAACTCCAAAACTGAACATGCATTATGTCTAAAAATGCCTGTAATATTGTATCTATGTGAGTTTTACCAGAATCAGGTAATTTGGTAAGGTTTACAAATACAAAAATTGGGTTTTTCTCATAAGACAGTATAACTGCTACATTCAATTTGACAGTTATTTAAACATAATTCCTAACCACACATGCAAAAAGGCTAATAAAGCCTTAAAATAATGCATCCTTGTGAGTTTTTACTCGAAACATGCTTTTTCTGATGCTTGCAAACACTAAAACTAGTTTTATCCTCAAATGACTGTAATGTTCTTAATATCCTGAGATAATGCGAAATGAGCAATACAAATCTTTTTTTAACATAATTCCTACACCAAACATGCAAAATGTCTAATTATGCATGGAGACAAGTATCTTTGTTAGTTTTACTAGAAAAAATATTTTTTGTAAGTTTTGCTAAGACGCAAGTTTTTGTTTTTTTTCCCAATATGACAGTATAACTGTCATAACAAATATGAAGGTTATATAAACATAACTCCAAACTGAACATGCATTACGTCTAAAAATGCCTAAAATATTGTATCTATGTGAGTTTTACAAGAATCAGGTAATTTAGTAAGGTTTACACTTACATAAATTAAGGTTTACTCATAATGACAGATAACTGCTACATTCAATTTGACAGTTATTTAAACATAACTTCCTAATCACACATGCAAAAAGGCTAATAAAGCCTTAAACAATGCATCCTTGTGAGTTATACTCGAAACATATGCTTTTTTTAAGGCTTGCAAACACTAAAAGTAGTTTTATCCTCAATATGACACTGATGTTCTTAAAATCCTGAGATAAAAAAATGTTTTTTTAACATAATTCTTACACCAAACATGCAACATTTCTAATAATGCCTGGGGACATGTATCTTTGTTAGTTTTACTAGAAAAATAATCTTTTGTAAGTTTTGCAACAACGCAAGTTAGTTTTTTTAATTCACTATGACAGTATAAATGTCATACTAAATGTAAAAGTTATATAAATATAACTCCAAAACTAATGATGCATTATGTCTAAAAATGCTTGTAATATTTTATCTATGTGAGTTTTACCAGAATCAGGCAATTTGGTAAGGTTTACAATTACAAAATATAGGTTTAACTCAAAATGACAGTATAACTGCTACATTCAATTCGACAGTTATTTAAACATAACTTCCTAATCACACATGCAAATAGGCTAATAAAGCCTAAAACAATGCATCTTTGTGAGTTTTACCTGAAACATATGCTATTTTAAGGTTTGCAAACACAAAATGTAGTTTTTTACTCAATATGACAGTTATGTTCTTAAAATCATGAGTTAATGCGAAAAAAGCAATAAAAATGTTTTTTAACATAATTCCTACACCAAATATGCAAAGTGTCTAATAATGCCTGGAGACATGTATCTTTGTTAGTTTTACTAGAAAAAATATATTTTGTGAGGTTTGCACTGATGCAAGTTACTTTTTTTTTCCCAATATGACAGTATAACTGTCATACTAAATATGAAAGTTATATAAACATAACTCCAAAAGTAAACATGCACTATTTCTAAAAATGCCTAAAATATTGTATCATTGGGAGTTTTACCAGAAAAAGTTAATTTGTTAAAGTTTACAAATACAAAAATTAGCTTTTACTCATAATGACTGCTACATTCAATTTGACAGTTATTTAAAAAAACTTCCTAACCACACATGCAAAGAGGCTAATAAAGCCTAAAACAATGCATCCTTGTGAGTTTTACTCGAAACATATGCTTTTTTTAAGGCTTGCAAACACTAAAAATAGTTTTATCCTCAATATGACAGCAATGTTCTTAAAATCCTGAGATAATGCAAATTAAGCAATAACAATGTTTTTTTAACATAATTCCTACACCAAACATGCAAAACGTCTAATTATGCCTGGAGACAAGTATCTTTGTTAGTTTAACTAGAAAAAATATTTTTTGTAAGTTTTGCAAAGACGCAGGTTTTGTTTTTTTATTCAATATGACAGTATAACTGTCATAACAAATATGAAAGTTATATAAACATAACTCCAAACCGAACATGCATTATATCTAAAAATGCGTAAAATATTGTATCTTTGTGTGTTTTACAAGAATCAGTTAAATTGGTAAGGTTTACAATTACATAAATTAAGGTTTACTCATAATGACAGATAACTGCTACATTCAATTTGACAGTAATTTAAACATAACTTCCTAATCACACATGCAAAAAGGCTAATAAAGCCTTAAACAATTTATCCTTGTGAGTTTTACTCGAAACATATGCTTTTTTAAGGCTTGCAAACACTAAAAGTAGTTTTATCCTCAATATGACAGCAATGATCTTAAAATCCTGAGATATTGCGAATTAAGCAATAAAAATGTTTTTTAACATAATTTCTACACCAAACATGCAATATTTCTAATAATGCCTGGAGACATGTATCTTTGTTAGTTTTACTAGAAAAGTTATCTTCTGTAAGTTTTGCAAAGACGCAAGTTAGTTTTTTTAATTCAATATGACAGTATAACTGCCATACCAAATATGAAAGTTATAAAACATAACTCCAAAATTGAACATGCATTATGTCTAAAAATGCCTGTAATATTGTATCTATGTGAGTTTTACCAGAATCAGGTAATTTGGTAAGGTTTACAAATACAAAAGTTGGGTTTTTCTCATAAGACAGTATAACTGCTACATTCAATTTGACAGCTATTTAAACATAATTCCTAACCACACATGCAAAAAGGCTAATAAAGCCTTAAAAAAATGCATCCTTGTGAGTTTTTACTCGAAACATGCTTTTTCTGATGTTTGCAAACACTAAAACTAGTTTTATCCTCAAATGACAGTAATGTTCTTAATATCCTGAGATAATGCGAAATAAGCAATACAAATGTTTTTTTAACATAATTCCTACACCAAACATGCAAAATGTCTAATTATGCCTGGAGACAAGTATCTTTGTTAGTTTTACTAGAAAAATTATTTTTTGTAAGTTTTGCAAAGACGCAAGTTTTTGTTTTTGTTTTTTTCCCCCCAATATGACAGTATAACTGTCATAACAAATATGAAGGTTATATAAACATAACTCCAAACTGAACATGCATTATGTCTAAAAATGCCTAAAATATTGTATCTATGTGAGTTTTACAAGAATCAGGTAATTTAGTAAGGTTTACACTTACATAAATTAAGGTTTACTCATAATGACAGATAACTGCTACATTCAATTTGACAGTTATTTAAACATAACTTCCTAATCACACATGCAAAAAGGCTAATAAAGCCTTAAACAATGCATCCTTGTGAGTTATACTCGAAACATATGCTTTTTTTAAGGCCTGCAAACACTAAAAGTAGTTTTATCCTCATTATGACAGCAATGTTCTAAAGTCCTGAGATAATGCGAATTAAGCAATAAAAATGTTTTTTAACATAATTCCTACACCAAACATGCAATATTTCTAATAATGCCTGGAGACATGTATCTTTGTTAGTTTTACTATAAAAAGTATATTTTGTAAGTTTTGCAAAGACGCAAGTTAGTTTTTTTAATTCAATATGACAGTATAACTGTCATACCAAATATGAAAGTTATATAAACATAACTCCAAAACTGAACATGCATTATGTCTAAAAATGCCTGTAATATTGTATCTATGTGAGTTTCACCAGAATCAGGTAATTTGGTAAGGTTTACAAATACAAAAATTGGGTTTTTCTAATAAGACAGTATAACTGCTACATTCAATTTGACAGTTATTTAAACATAATTCCTAACCACACATGCAAAAAGGCTAATAAAGCCTTAAAAAATGCATCCTTGTGAGTTTTTACTCGAAACATGCTTTTTCTGATGCTTGCAAACACTAAAACTAGTTTTATCCTCAATATGACACTAATGTTCTTAAAACCCTGTGATAATGCGAAAAAAGCAATAAAAATGTTTTTTTTTTAACATAATTCCTACACCAAACATGCAACATTTCTAATAATGCCTGGGGACATGTATCTTTGTTACTTTTACTAGAAAAATAATCTTTTGTAAGTTTTGCAACAATGCAAGTTAGTTTTTTTAATTCACTATGACAGTATAAATGTCATACTAAATGTAAAAGTTATATAAATATAACTCCAAAACTAAAGATGCATTATGTCTAAAAATGCTTGTAAAATTTTATCTATGTGAGTTTTACCAGAATCAGGCAAACTGGTAAGGTTTACAAATACAAAATATAGGTTTTACTCAAAATGACAGTATAACTGCTACATTAAATTCGACAGTTATTTAAACATAACTTCCTAATCACACATGCAAAAAGGCTAATAAAGCCTTAAACAATGCATCCTTGTGAGTTATACTCGAAACATATGCTTTTTTAAGGCTTGCAAACACTAAAAGTAGTTTTATCCTCTATATGACAAAAAAAGTAACTTGTGTCTTTACAAACTTTACAAAGTATTTTTTTTCCCAGTAAAACTCACAAAGATACATTTCTCCAGGCATTATTAGCCATTTTGCATGTGTGGTTTAGGAGTTATGTTTAAATAACTGTCTTAACAAATGTTGCAGTTATACTGTCAATATGAGTAAAACCCAGGTTTTGTATTTGTAAATCTTACCAAAATACCTGATTCTGGTAAAACTCACATGGATACAATATTACAGGCAGTTTAAGACGGATTGCAAGTTTGGTTTAGGAGTTTGGTTTTGGAATTTTGTTTATATAACTTTCATATTTAGTATGACAGTATACCATCATATTGAGTAAAAAAAAACTAACTTTTGTCTTTCAAAACCTTACAAAATATATTTTTCTAGTAAAACTTACAAAGATACATTTCTCCAGGCATTATTAGCCATTTTGCATGTGTGGTTTAAGAGTTATGTTAAAATATGTGTCATATCAAATGTTGCAGTTATACTGTCATTATGAATGAAACCCAAGTTTTGTATTTGTAAACCTTACCAAAATATCTGATTCTGGTTAAACTCACATAGATTCAAAAGTACAGGCATTTTTAGACGGATTGCACGTTTGGTTTTGGAGTTATGTTTATTTAACTTTCATATTTAGTATGACAGTTATACTGTCATATTAAAGAAAAAAAAAACTATTTTGTGTCTTTACAAACCTTACAACATATTTTTTTCCAGTAAAACTCACAAAGATTCATTTCTCCAGGCATTATTAGCCATTTAGCATGTTTGGTTTAGGAGTTATGTTTAAATAACAGTTATTTTGAAGATGGCAGTTTTACTGTCATTATGATTAAAACCCAACTTTTGTATTTGTAAACCTTAACAAAATACCTGATTCTGGTAAAACTCACATAAATTGAAAATTACAGGCATTTTTAGACGGATTGCAAGTTTGTTTTGGAGTTATGTTTATTTAACTTTCATATTTAGTACGACAGTTATACTGTCATATTGAGTAAAAAAAAACTAACTTGTGTCTTTACAAACCTTACAAACTTTTTTTTTTTTTCCCAGTAAAACTTACAAAGATACATTTCTCCAGGCATTATTAGTCATTTTGCATGTGTGGTTAAGGAGTTGTTATGTTTAAATAACTGTCAGATTGAATTTGACAGTATACTGTCATAGTGAGTAAAACCTCATTTTTGTATTTGTAAACCTTAAAAAAATACCTGATTCTAGTAAAACTCACATAGATTCAATATTACAGGCATTTTTAGACGGATTGCATGTTTGGTTTTGGAGTTATGTTTATATAACTTTTACATTTATTATGACAGTTATACAAACATATTGAATAAAAAAAACCTAACTTGTGTCTTTACAAACCTTACAAAATATTTGTTTCCCAGTAAAAATCACAAAGATACATTTCTCCAGGCATTATTAGCCTCTTTGCATGTGTGGTGTAGGAGTTATGTTTAAATAACTGTCAGATTGAATGTGACCGTATACTGTCATAGTGAGTAAAACCAATATTTTGTATTTGCAAACCTTACAAAAACATCTGATTCTAGTAAAACTCAATATGACAGTTATGCCATCATATTGAGTAAAAAAAACTAACTTGTGTCTTTATAAACCTTACAAATTATTTGTTTCCAGTAAAACTCAAAGATACATTCCTCCAGGCATTATTAACCATTAATCATGTTTGGTTTAGGAGTTATGTTTAAATAACTGTCATATTGAGTGTGGCAGTTATACTGTCATTATGAGTAAAACCTACTTTTTGTATTTGTAAACCTTACCAAAATACCTGATTCTTGTCAAACTCACATAGATTCAATATTACAGGCATTTTTAGACATAATGCATGTTTGGTTTTGGAGTTATGTTTATATAACTGTCATTTTGAATGTGGCAGTTATACTGTCATTATGAGTAAAAAAAAACTAACTTGTGTCTTTACAAACCTTACAAAATTTTTTTTTTTCCAGTTAAACTCACAAAGCTACATTTCCCCAGGCATTATTAGCCATTTAGCATGTGTGGTTTAGGAGTTATGTTTACATAACTGTCATATTGAACGTGGCTGTTATGCTGGCATTATGAGTAAAACCTAATTTTTGTATATGTAAACCTGACCAAAATACTTGATTCTGGTAAAACTCACATAGATACAATAACACAGGCCTTTTTAGACATAATGCATGTTTGGTTTTGGAGTTATGTTTATATAACTTTCATATTTAGTATCACAGTTATACCATAATATTGAGTAAAAAAAAAACTAACTTGTGTCTTTGCAAACCTTACAACAAATCATTATTATAGTAAAACTAACAAAGATACATTTCTCCAGGTTTATTAGCCATTTTGCATGTGTCGTTTATGAGTTATGTTTAAATAACTGTCACATTGAATGTGACAGTATACTGTCATAGTGAGTAAAGCTAATATTTTGTATTTGCAAACCTTACAAAAACCACTGTTTCTAGTAAAACTCACATTGATACAATATTACAGGCATTTTTAGACATAATGCATGTTTGGTTTTTTAGGTATGTTTATATAACTTTTGAATTTAGTATGACAGTTATACTGTCATATTGAGTGAAAAAAAAGGAACTTGTGTCTTTACAAACCTTACAAAAAATGTTTTTTAGTAAAACTTACAAAGATACATTTTCCAGGCATTATTAGCCATTTTGCATTTGTGGTTTAAGAGTTATGTTAAAATAACTGTCATGTCAAATGTTGCACTTATACTGTCATTATGAGTAAAACCCAGGTTTTACCACACATGCAAATAGGCTAATAAAGCTTAAAAAATGCATCCTTGTGAGTTTTACTGGAAACAAATAATTTTTAAGGTTTGTAAAGACACAAGTTAGTTTTTTTTACTCAATATGACAGTATAACTGTCAGACTTAATATGAAAGTAATATAAACATAACTCCAAAACCAAACATACATTATGTCTAAAAATGCCTGTAATATTGTATTCATGTGAGTTTTACTAAAATAAGTTTTTTTGTAATATTTGCAAATACAGCTCGAAGACCTCTATGAAGAACACGAACAAGGAACCCAGACTTCCCTCGCCCGGACGCGGGTCACTGGGGCCCTCCTCTGGAGCCAGGCCCGGAGGTGTGGCACGATGGCGAGCGCCTGGTGGCCGGGCCTGTCCCCATGGGGCCCGGCCGGGCACAGCCCGAAGAGGCAACGTGGGTCCCCCCTCCAATGGGCTCACCACCCATAGCAGGGGTCATAGAGGTCGGGTGCGATGTGAGCTGGGCGGAAGCCGAAGGCAGGGCACTTGGCGGTCCGATCCTCGGCTACAGAAGCTAGCTCTTGGGACGTGGAACGTCACCTCGCTGGGGGGGAAGGAGCCTGAGCTAGTGCGTGAGGTGGAGAAGTTCCGGCTAGATATAGTCGGACTCACTTCGACGCACAGCAAGGGCTCTGGAACCAGTTCTCTTGACAGGGGCTGGACTCTCTTCCACTCTGGCGTTGCCAGCAATGAGAGGCGACGGGCTGGGGTGGCAATTCTTGTTTCCCCTCGGCTCAAAGCCTGCACGTTGGAGTTCAACCCGGTGGACGAGAGGGTAGCCTCCCTCCGCCTTCGGGTGGGGGGACGGGTCCTAACTGTTGTTTGCGCTTACGCGCCCAACGGCAGTTCAGATTACCCACCCTTTTTGGATTCACTCGAGGGAGTACTGGAGAGTGCTCCCCCGGGTGATTCCCTCGTTCTACTGGGAGACTTCAACGCTCATGTTGGCAACGACAGTGAAACCTGGAGAGGCGTGATTGGGAAGAATGGCCGCCCGGATCTGAACCCGAGTGGTGTTTTGTTATTGGACTTTTGTGCTCGTCACGGATTGTCAATAACAAACACCATGTTCAAACATAAGGGTGTCCATATGTGCACTTGGCACCAGGACACCCTAGGCCGCAGTTCCATGATCGACTTTGTAGTAGTGTCATCGGATTTGCGGCCTCATGTTTTGGACACTCGGGTGAAGAGAGGGGCGGAGCTTTCTACCGATCACCACCTGGTGGTGAGTTGGCTGCGATGGTGGGGGAGGATGCCGGACAGACCTGGCAGGCCCAAACGCATTGTGAGGGTTTGCTGGGAACGTCTAGCAGAGTCTCCTGTCAGAGAGAGTTTCAATTCCCACCTCCGGAAGAACTTTGAACATGTCACGAGGGAGGCGCTGGACATTGAGTCCGAGTGGACGATGTTCCGTACCTCTGTTGTCGGGGCGGCCGATTGGAGCTGTGGCCGCAGGGTAGTTGGTGCCTGTCGTGGCGGTAATCCTAGAACCCGTTGGTGGACACCGGCGGTGAGGGATGCCGTCAAGCTGAAGAAGGAGTCCTATCGGGTTCTTTTGGCTCATGGGACTCCTGACGCAGCAGACAGGTACCGACAGGCCAAGCGGTGTGCGGCTTCAGCGGTCGCGGAGGCAAAAACTCGGACATGGGAGGAGTTCGGTGAGGCCATGGAAAAAGACTTCTGGACGGCTTCGAAGCAATTCTGGACCACCATCCGCCGCCTCAGGAAGGGGAAGCAGTGCAGTGTCAACACCGTGTATGGTGGGGATGGTGCTCTGTTGACCTCGACTGCGGATGTTGTGGATCGGTGGAGAGAATACTTCGAAGACCTCCTCAATCCTACCAGCACGTCTTCCTATGAGGAAGCAGGGCCTGGGGAATCTGTGGTGGGCTCTCCTATTTCTGGGGCTGAGGTTGCCGAGGTAGTTAAAAAGCTCCTCGGTGGCAAGGCCCCGGGGGTGGATGAGATCCGCCCGGAGTTCCTTAAGGCTCTGGATGTTGTGGGGCTGTCTTGGTTGACAAGACTCTGCAACATCGCGTGGACATCGGGGGCGGTACCTCTGGATTGGCAGACCGGGGTGGTGGTTCCTGTCTTTAAGAAGGGGAACCGGAGGGTGTGTTCCAACTATCGTGGGATCACACTCCTCAGCCTTCCCGGTAAGGTCTATTCAGGTGTACTGGAGAGGAGGCTACGCCGGATAGTCGAACCTCGGATTCAGGAGGAACAGTGTGGTTTTCGTCCTGGTCGTGGAACTGTGGACCAGCTCTATACTCTCGGCAGGGTCCTTGAGGGTGCATGGGAGTTTGCCCAACCAGTCTACATGTGTTTTGTGGACTTGGAGAAGGCATTCGACCGTGTCCCTCGGGAAGTCCTGTGGGGAGTGCTCAGAGAGTATGGGGTATCGGACTGTCTGATTTTGGCAGTCCGCTCCCTGTATGCTCGGTGCCAGAGCTTGGTCAGCATTGCCGGCAGTAAGTCGGACACGTTTCCAGTGAGGGTTGGACTCCGCCAAGGCTGCCCTTTGTCACCGATTCTGTTCATAACTTTTATGGAAAGAATTTCTAGGCGCAGTCAAGGCGTTGAGGGGATCTGGTTTGGTGGCTGCAGGATTAGGTCTCTGCTTTTTGCAGATGATGTGGTCCAGATGGCTTCATCTGGCCAGGATCTTCAGCTCTCACTGGATCGGTTCGCAGCCGAGTGTGAAGCGACTGGGATGAGAATCAGCACCTCCAAGTCCGAGTCCATGGTTCTCGCCCGGAAAAGGGTGGAGTGCCATCTCCGGGTTGGGGAGGAGATTTTGCCCCAAGTGGAGGAGTTCAAGTACCTCGGAGTCTTGTTCACGAGTGAGGGAAGAGTGGATCGTGAGATCGACAGGCAGATCGGTGCGGCGTCTTCAGTAATGCGGACGCTGTATCGATCTGTTGTGGTGAAGAAGGAGCTGAGCCGGAAAGCAAAACTCTCAATTTACCGGTCGATCTACGTTCCCATCCTCACCTCTGGTCATGAGCTTTGGGTTATGACCGAAAGAACAAGATCACGGGTACAAGTGGCCGAAATGAGTTTCCTCCGCCGGGTGGCGCGGCTCTCCCTTAGAGATAGGGTGAGAAGCTCTGCCATCCGGGGGGAGCTCAAAGTAAAGCCGCTGCTCCTCCACATCGAGAGGAGCCGAGTGAGGTGGTTAGGGCATCTGGTCAGGATGCCACCCGAACGCCTCCCTAGGGAGGTGTTTAGGGCACGGCCGACCGGTAGGAGGCCGCGGGGAAGACCCAGGACACGTTGGGAAGAATATGTCTCCCGGCTGGCCTGGGAACGCCTCGGGTTCCCACAAGAAGAGCTGGACGAAGTGGCTTGGGAGAGGGAAGTCTGGGCTTCCCTACTTAAGCTGCTGCCCCCGCGACCAGACCTCGGATAAGCGGAAGAAGATGGATGGATGGATGGATGGATGGATGGATGGATGGATGGATGGATGGACAGTATAACTGCCACGTTCAAAATGACAGTTATTTAAACATAACTCCTAAACCACACATACAAAATGACTAATAATGCCTGGAGAAATGTGCCTTTGTGAGTTTTACTGGAAAAAAAAATATTTTGTAAGGTTTGTAAAGACAGAAGTTAGTTTTTTTTTTTACTCCATATGACAGTACAACTTTCAGACTAAATGTAAAAAATATATAAACCTAACTCCAAAACCAAACATGCATTATATCTAAAAATGCCTGTAACATTGTATCCATGTGAGTTTTACTGGAATCAGTTTGAAAAATATTTTTTTCCAGTAAAAATCACAAAGATACATTTCTCCACGCATTATTAGTCATTTTGCAGGTGTGTTTTAGGAGTTATGTTTAAACTGTCATATTGAGCGTTGCAGTTACTCATTATGAGTAAAACCTCATTTTTGTATTGTAAACCTTACCAAAATACCTGATTCTGATTAAACTCACATATATTCAATATTACAGACATTTTAAACGGATTGCATGTATGGTTTTCGAGTTTGGTTTTGGAGTTATGTTTCTATACCTTTTTTATTTAGCTTGACAGTTATACTGTCATATTGAGTAAAAAAAACTAACTTTTGTCTTTGCAAACCTTACAAAAGATCATTACTCTAGGAAAACTAACAAAGATACATTTCTCCAGGTTTAATAGCCATTTTCATGTGTTGTTTATGAGTTATGTTTAAATAACTGTCATATTGAGTGTGGCACTTTAATGTCACTATCAGTAAAACCTTTTTTTTTTTTATTTGTCAACCTTACCAAAATACCTCTTTTTGGTTAAACTCACATAGATTCAATATTACAGACATTTTTAGACGGATTGCAAGTTTGGTTTTGGAGTTATGTTTATATATTTTTTACATGTAGTATGACAGTTATACTGTCATATTGAGTAAAAAAAAATAACTTGTGTCTTTACCAACCTTACAAAAAATGTTTCCCAGTAAAACTCACAAAGATACATTTCTCCAGGCATTATTAGCCATTTTGCATGTTTGGTTTAGGAGTTATGTTTACATAACTGTATACTGTCATAGTGAGTAAAACCTAATTTTTGTATTTGTAAACCTTAACAAAATACCTGATTCTGGTAAAACTCACATAGATACAATATTACAGGTATTTTTAGACAAAATGCAAGTTTGTTTTTGGAGTTATGTTTATATAACTTTCATATTTAGTATGACGGTTTTACCATCATATCTGAGTAAAAAAAAACTAACGTGTGTCTTTATAAAGCTTACCAATTATTTTTTCCTGTAAAACTCACAAAGATACATTTATCCAGGCATTATTAGCCATTTATTATGTTTGGTTTAGGAATTATGTTTAAATAACTGTCAAGTTGAGTGTGGCAGTTATATTGTCATTATGAGTAAAACATATATTTTGTATTTGTAAACCTTAACAACATACTTGATTCTGGTAAAACTCACAAAGATACAATATTACAGGCATTTTTTAGGTTTGGTTTGGTTTTGGAGTTATGTTTCTATAACTTTTATATTTAATATGACAGTTATACTGTCATATTGAGTAAAAAAAACTAATTTGTGTCTTTGTAAACCTTACAAATTCTTTTTTCGAGTAAAAATCACATAAATACATTTTTCCAGGCATTATTAGCCATTGAGCATGTTTGGTTTAGGAGTTATGTTTAATTTTGAATATGGCAGTTACACAGTCATTATGAGTAAAACCTAATTTTTGTATTAGAAAACCTTACCAAAATACCTGATTCTAGTAAAACTCACACATATTCAATATTACAGGCATTTTAGACAAATAGCATGTTTGGATTTGGAGTTATGTTTATATAACTTTTACATTTAGTATGACAGTCATACTATCATAATGAGTAAAAAAAAGTAACTTGTGTCTATACAAACCATTCGAAATTTTTGCTTCCAGTAAAACTCACACTTATGAATAAAACCTAATTTTTGTATATGTAAACCTTACCAAAATACATGGTTCTGGAACAACTAACATAGATACAATACTACAGGCATTTTTAGACATAATGCATGTTTGGTTTTGGAGTTATGTTTATATACATTTTTACAGGCATTATTAGCCATGTATCATGTTTGGTTTAGGAGTTATGTTTAAAAAACTGTCATATTGAGTGTGGCAGTTATACTGTCATTATGAGTAAAACCTATTTTTTGTATTTGTAAACCTTACCAAAATACCTGATTCTGGTAAAAACCACATCGATACAATATTACAGGAATTTTTAGACCAAAAATGTGTTTGGTTTTGGAGTTATGTTTATATAACTTTCATATTTAGTATGATTGTTGTACAATCATATTGAGTAAAAAAACCTATTTTGTGTCTTTACAAACGTTACAAAATATTGTTTTCCAGTAAAATTCACAAATATACATTTCTCTAGGCATTATTAGTCATTTTGCATTTGTGTTTTAGGAGTTATGTTTAATTACTGTCATATTGAGTATGGCAGTTATACTGTCACTATGAGTAAAACCTATTTTTTGTATTTGTAAACCTTACCAAAATACCTAATTCTGATAAAACTCACATATATTCAATATTACAGGCATTTTTAGACAGATTGCATATATGGTTTTGGAGTTATGTTTATATAACTTTCATATATAGTATGACAGCTATACTGTTAAATTGTGTAAAAAAAAACTAACGTGTGTCTTTACAAACCTTAAAAAATATTGTTTCCAATAAAACTCACAAAGATACATTCCTCAAGGCATTATTAGCCATTTTGTCTGATTGATTGTGACAGTATACTGTCATTATGAGTAAAACTAATATTTTGTATTTGTAAACCTTACAAAAACAACTGATTCTAGTAAAACTCACATGGATACAAAATTACAGGCATTTTTAGACATAATGCATGTTTGGTGGCAGTCAATGTGGCAGTTATACTGTCATTATGAGTAAAACTTAATTTTTGTATTTGTCAACCTTACCAAAATACCTGATTCTGGTAAAATTCACATAGATACAATATTACAGTCATTTTTAGACATAATGCATGTTTGGTTTTGGAGTTATGTTTATATAACTTTCATATTTAGTATGACAGTTATACCAACATATTAAATAAAAAAAAACTAACTTGTGTCTTTATAAACCTTACAAATTATTTTTGTTCCAGTAAAACTCACAAAGATACAATATTACAGTCATTTTTAGACATAATGCATGTTTGGTTTTGGAGTAATGTTTATATAACATTCAAATTTTGTATGACAGTTATACTGTCATATTGAGTAAAAAAAAGTAACTTGTGTCTTTACAAACCTTACAAAGTATTTTTTTCCCCCCAGTAAAACTCACAAAGATACATTTCTCCAGGCATTATTAGCCATTTTGCATGTGTGGTTTAGGAGTTATATTTAAATAACTGTCTTAACAAATGTTGCAGTTATACTGTCAATATGAGTAAAACCCAGGTTTTGTATTTGTAAACCTTACCAAAATACCTGATTCTGGTAAAACTCACATGGATACAATAATACAGGCAGTTTAAGACGGATTGCAAGTTTGGTTTAGGAGTTTGGTTTTGGAATTTTGTTTATATAACTTTCATATTTAGTATGACAGTTATACCATTATATTGAGTAAAAAAAACTAACTTTTGTCTTTGAAAACCTTACAAAATATATTTTCTAGTAAAACTTACAAAGATACATTTCTCCAGGCATTATTAGCCATTTTGCACGTGTGGTTTAAGAGTTATGTTAAAATATTTGTCATATCAAATGTTGCAGTTATACTGTCATTATGAATAAAACCCAAGTTTTGTATTTGTAAACCTTACCAAAATATCTGATTCTGGTTAAACTCACATAGATTCAAAAGTACAGGCATTTTTAGACGGATTGCAAGTTTGGTTTAGGAGTTATGTTTATTTAACTTTCATATTTAGTATGACAATTATACTGTCATATCAAGTAAAAAAAACTAACTTGTGTCTTTACAAACCTTACAACATATTTTTTTCCAGTACAACACAAAGATTCATTTCTCCAGGCATTATTAGCCATTTAGCATGTTTGGTTTAGGAGTTATGTTTAAATAACTGTTATTTTGAAGAAGGCAGTTTTACTGTCATTATGATTAAAACCCAACTTTTGTATTTGTAAACCTTACCAAAATACCTGATTCTGGTAAAACTCACATATATTGAATATTACAGGCATTTTTAGACGGATTGCAAGTTTGTTTTGGAGTTATGTTTATTTAACTTTCATATTTAGTATGACAGTTATACTGTCATATTGAGTAAAAAAAACTAACTTGTGTCTTTACAAACCTTACAAAATATATTTTTTTCCAGTTAAACTCACAAAGATACATTTCTCCAGGCATTATTAGCCATTTTGCATGTGTGGTTTAGAAGTTATGTTTGAATAACTGTCAGATTGAATTTGACAGTATACTGTCATAGTGAGTAAAACCTAATTTTTGTATTTGTAAACCTTAAAAAAATACCTGATTCTAGTAAAACTCACATTGATTCAATATTACAGGCATTTTTAGACGGATTTCATGTTTGGTTTTGGAGTTATGTTTATATAACTTTTACATTTATTATGACAGTTATACAAACATATTGAATTAAAAAAACCTAACTTGTGTCTTTACAAACCTTACAAAATATTTTTTTTTCCAGTAAAACTCACAAATATACATTTCTCCAGGCATTATTAGCCATTTTGCATGTGTGGTTTAGGAGTTATGTTTAAATAACTGTCAGATTGAATGTGACCGTATACTGTCATAGTGAGTAAAACCAATATTTTGTATTTGCAAACCTTACAAAAACATCTAAATCTAGTAAAACTCAATATGACAGTTATGCCATCATATTGAGTAAAAAAAACTAACTTGTGTCTTTATAAACCTTACAAATTATTTTATCAGTAAAACTCAAAGATACATTCCTCCAGGCATTATTAGCCATTGAGCATGTTTGGTTTAGGAGTTATGTTTAAATAACTGTCTTTTTAAAAGTGGCAGTTATACTGCCATTATGAGTAAAACCTACTTTTTGTATTTGTAAACCTTACCAAAATACCTGATTCTTGTCAAACTCACATACAGTAGATTCAATATTACAGTCATTTTTAGACATAATGCATGTTTGGTTTTGGAGTTATGTTTATATAACTGTCATTTTGAACGTGGCAGTTATACTGTCTTTATGAGTAAAAAAAAACAAACTTGTGTCTTTACAAACCTTACAAAAATTTTTTTTTCCAGTTAAACTCACAAAGATACATTTCCCCAGGCATTATTAGCCATTTAGCATGTGTGGTTTAGGAGTTATGTTTACATAACTGTCATATTGAATGTGGCAGTTATTCTGGCATTATGAGTAAAACCTAATTTTTGTATATGTAAACCTTACCAAAATACTTATCCTGGTAAAACTCACATAGATACAATAACACAGGCCTTTTTAGACATAATGCATGTTTGGTTTTGGAGTTATAAATAAATAATGATAAATGGGTTGTACTTGTATAGCGCTTTTCTACCTTCAAGGTACTCAAAGCGCTTTGACACTACTTCCACATTTACCCATTCACACACACATTCACACACTGATGGAGGGAGCTGCCATGCAAGGCGCTAACCAGCACCCATCAGGAGCAAGGGTGAAGTGTCTTGCTCAGGACACAACGGACATGACGAGGTTGGTACTAGGTGGGGATTGAACCAGGGACCCTCGGGTCGCGCACGGCCACTCTTCCACTGCGCCACGCCGTCCTATGTTTATATAACTTTCATAATTAGTATCACAGTTATACGATCATATTGAGTAAAAAAAAAACTAACTTGTGTCTTTGCAAACCTTACAAAAAATCATTATTCTAGTAAAACTAACAAAGATACATTTCTCCAGGTTTATTAGCCATTTTGCATGTGTCGTTTATGAGTTATGTTTAAATAACTGTCAGATTGAATGTAACAGTATACTGTCATAGTGAGTAAAGCTAATATTTTGTATTTGCAAACCTTACAAGAACCACTGTTTCTAGTAAAACTCACATTGATACAATATTACAGGCTTTTTAGACATAATGCATGTTTGGTTTTTTAGGTATGTTTATATAACTTTGGAATTTAGTATGACAGTTATACTGTCATATTGAGTGAAAAAAAAGGAACTTGTGTCTTTACAAACCTTACAAAATATTTGTTTCTAGTAAAACTTACAAAGATACATTTTTCAAGGCATTATTAGCCATTTTGCATTTGTGGTTTAAGAGTTATGTTAAAATAACTGTCATGTCAAATGTTGCACTTGTACTGTCATTATGAGTAAAACCCAGGTTTTGTATTTGTAAACCTTACCAAAATACCTTATTCTGGTAAAACTCACATGTATTCAATAATACAGGCAGTTTAAGACAGATTGCAAATTTGGTTTAGGAGTTTGGTTTCAGAATTATTGTTTATATAACTTTCATATTTAGTATGACAGTTATATCATCATATTGAGTAAAAAAAACCTAACTTTTGTCTTTACAAACCTTACAAAATATTTTTTTCTAGTAAAACTTACAAAGATACATTTTTCCAGGCATTTTAGCCATTTTACATGGGTGGTTTAGGAGTTATGTTTATATAACTGTCAATTTGAATGTGGCAGTTATACCGTCATTTTGAGTAAAAAAAACACTAACTTGTGTCTTTACAAACCTTAAAAAATATATATTTTATCCAGTTAAACTCACAAAGATACATTTCCCCAGGCATTATTAGCCATTTATCATGTTTGGTTTAGGAGTTATGTTTAAATAACTGTCATATTGAGTGTGGCAGTTATACTGTCATTATGAGTAAAACCTATTTTTTGTATTTGTAAACCTTACCAAAATACCTGATTCTGGTAAAACCCACATAGATACAATATTACAGGAATTTTTAGACATATAGTCTGTTTGGTTTTAGAGTTATGTTTATATAACTTCCATATTTAGTATGACAGTTATACCATCATATTGAGTAAAAAAAACCTAATTTGTATCTTTACAACCTTACAAATTATTGTTTTCCAGTAAAATTCACAAATATACAATTCTCTAGGCATTATTACTCATTTTGCATTTGTGTTTTAGGAGTTATGTTTAAATAACTGTCATATTGAGTGTGGCAGTTTTTCACTATGAGTAAAACCTCATTTTTATATTTGTAAACCTTACCAAAATACCTGATTCTGATAAAATTCATATATAAAAAATATTACAGACATTTTTAGACGGATTGCATGTTTGGTTTTAGAGTTATGTTTATAAAACTGTCACATCCACTACCATCATATTGAGTAAAAAAATCTAACTTGTGTCTTTACAAACCTTACAAAATATTTTTTTCAGTAAAATTCAAAAAGATACATTCCTCCAGGCATTATTAGCCATTTTGTCCGATTGATTGTGCAGTATACTGTCATTATGAGTACAACTAATATTTTGTATTTGTAAACCTTACAAAAACATCTGATTCTAGTAAAACTCACGTCATATTGAGTGTGGCAGTTATAATGTCACTATGCGTAAAACCTCATTTTTATATTTGTAAACCTTACCAAAATACCTGATTCTGATAAAACTCATAAATAAAAAATATTACAGACATTTTTAGACATGTTTGGTTTTAGAGTTATGTTTATAAAACTGTCACCAAATCTAACTTGTGTCTTTACAAACCTTACAAAATATTTTTTCAAGTAAAATTCAAAATGATACATTCCTCCAGGCATTATTAGCCATTTTGTCAGATTGATTGTGACAGTATACTGTCATTATGAGTAAAACTAATAGTTTGTATTTTTAAACCTTACCAAAACATCTGATTCTAGTAAAACTCACGTGGATACAACATTTTAGGCATTTTTACACATAATGCATGTTTGGTTTTGGAGTTTTGTTTATATAACTTTCATATTTAGTGTGTCATGTTGAGTAAAAAAAAGCTAACTTGTGTCTTTACAAACCTTAACAACTATTTTTTTTTCCCAGTAAACTTACAAAGATACATTTCTCCAGGCATTATTAGACATTTTGCATGCATGGTTTAGGAGTTATGTATAAATAACAGTCAGATTGAATGTGACAGTAAACTGTCATAGTAGTTTTTTACTCAATATGCCAGTAATGTTCTTAAAATTTTGAGATAATGCGAAAAATGCAATACAAATGTTTTTCAACATAATTCTTACACCAAACATGCAACATGTCTAATAATGCCTTGGGACATGTATCTTTAATTAATTTTACTAGAAAATGTATCTTTTGTAAGTTTTGCAACGAGGAAAGTTAGTTTTTTTAATTCAATATGACAGTATAACTGTCAAACTAAATGTAAAAGTTATATAAACATAACTCCAAAAAAAGAACATGCAATATTTCTAAAAATGCCTAAAATTTTGTATCTTTGTGTGTTTTACAAGAATCAGGTAATTTGGTAAGGTTTACAATTACATAAAATAAGGTTTACTCATAATGACAGATAACTGCTACATTTAATTTGACAGTTATTTAAACATATTTTCCTAACCACACATGCAAATAGGCTAATAAAGCTTAAAAAATGCATCCTTGTGAGTTTTACTCGAAACATATGCTATTTTAAGGCTTTCAAACACAAAATGTAGTTTTTTACTCATTATGACAGTAATGTTCTTAAAATCCTGAGATAATGCGAAATAAGCAATAAAAATGTTTTTCAACATAATTCCAACACCATAAATGCAACATGTCTAGTAATGCTTGAAGACTTGTATATTTGTTAGTTTTACTAGAAAAAATATCTTTTGTAAGTTTTACAACGACGCAAGTTAGATTTTAATTCAATATGACAGTATACTGTCATAACAAATATGAAAGTTATATAAACATAACTCCAAACTGAACATGCATTATGTCTAAAAATGCCCAAAATATTGTATCTTTGTGTGTTTTACAAGAATCAGGTAATTTGGTAAGGTTTACAATTACATAAAATAAGGTTTACTCATAATGACAGTATAACTGCTACATTCAATTTGACAGTTATTTAACATAACTTCCTAATCACACATGCAAAAAGGCTAATAAAGCCTTAAACAATGCATCCTTTTGAGTTTTACTCGAAACATATGCTTTTTTTTAAGCCTTGCAAACACTAAAAGTAGTTTTAGCCTCAATATGACAGCAATGATCTAAAATCCTGAGATAATGCGAATTAAGCAATAAAAATGTTTTTTAACATAATTTCTACACCAAACATGCAATATTTATAATAATGCCAGGAGACATATATCTTTGTTAGTTTTACTAGAAAAAATATCTTTTGTAAGTTTTGCAAAGACGCAAGTTAGTTTTTTTGATTCAATATGACAATATAACTGTCATACCAAATATGAAAGTTATATAAACATAACTCCAAAACTGAACATGCATTATGTCTAAAAATGCCTGTAATATTGTATCTATGTGAGTTTTACCAGAATCAGGTAATTTGGTAAGGTTTACAAATAAAAAAATTGGGGTTTTCTCATAATGACAGTATTTCTGCTACATTCAATTTGACAGTTATTTAAACATAATTCCTAACCACACATGCAAAAAGGCTAATAAAGTCTTAAACAATGCATCCTTGTGAGTTTTTACTCGAAACATGCTTTTTTTAATGCTTGCAAACATTAAAACTAGTTTTATCCTCAATATGACACTAATGTTCTTAAAATCCTGAGATAATGCGAAAAAAGCAATAAAAATGTTTTTTAACATAATTCCTACACCAAACATGCAACATTTCTAATAATGCATGGGGACATGTATCTTTGTTAGTTTTACTAGAAAAAACATATTTTGTAAGTTTTGCAACAACGCAAGTTAGTTTTTTTAATTCACTATGACAGTATACATGTCATACTAAATGTAAAAGTTATATAAATATAACTCCAAAACTAAAGATGCATTATGTCTAAAAATGCTTGTAATATTTTATCTATGTGAGTTTTACCAGAATCAGGTAAATTGGTAAGGTTTACAAATACAAAATATAGGTTTTACTCAAAATGACAGTTTAACTGCTACATTCATTTTGACAGTTATTTAAACATAACTTCATAATCGCACATGCAAATAGGCTAATAAAGCCTAAAACAATGCATCCTTGTGAGTTTTACTCGAAACATATGCTATTTTAAGGCTTGCAAACACAAAATGTAGTTTCTTTACTCATTATGACAGTAATGTTCTTAAAATCCTGAGATACTGCGAAAAAAGCAATAAAAATGTTTTTCAACATAATTCTTAGACTAAACATGCAACATGTCTAATAATGCCTGAAGACATTTATCTTTGTTAGTTATACTAGAAAATTTATCTTTTGTAAGTTTTGCAAAGACGCAAGTTAGTTTTTTTAATTCAATATGACAGTATAACTGTCATACCAAATATGAAAGTTATAAAAACATAACTCAGAAACTGAACATGTACTATGTCTAAAAATGCCTAAAATATTGTATCTATGTGAGTTTTACAAGAATCAGTTAATTTGGTAAGGTTTACAATTACATAAATTAAGGTTTACTCCTAATGACAGAAAACTGCTATATTCAATTTGACAGTTATTTAAATATCACTTCCTAACCACACATGCACAAAGGCTAATAAAGCCTAAAACAATGCATCCTTGTGAGTTTTACTCGAAACATATGCTTTTTTAAGACTTGCAAACACTAAAAGTAGTTTTGTCCTCAATATGACAGTAATGTTCTTAAAATCCTGAGATAATTTGGAAAAAAGCAATAAAAATGTTTTTCAACATAATTCCTACAACAAAAATGCATTATATTTAATATTGCCTAAAGACATGTATCTTTGTTAGTTTTACTAGAAAAATATTCTTTTGTAAGTTTTGCAAAGAAGGAAGTTAGTTTTTTTAATTCAATATGACAGTATAACTGTCATACCAAATTTGAAAGTTATATAAACATAACTCCAAATCTGAACATGCATTATGTCTAAAAATGCCTAAAATATTGTATCTATGTGAGTTTAACCAGAATCAGGTAATTTGGTAAGGTTTACAAATGCAAAAATTAGGTTATTCTCATAATGACAGTATAACTGCTACATATAATTTGACAGTTATTTAAACATAACTTCCTAATTACACATGCAAATCAGGTAAATTGGTAAGGTTTACAAATACAAAATATAGGTTTTACTCAAAATGACAGTTTAACTGCTACATTCATTTTGACAGTTATTTAAACATAACTTCATAATCGCACATGCAAATAGGCTAATAAATCCTAAAACAATGCATCCTTGTGAGTTTTACTCGAAACACATGCTTTTTTTTAACGTTTGCAAACACTAAAAGTAGTTTTTTTACTCAATATGACAGTAATGTTATTAAAATCCTGAGATAATACGAAATAAGCAATACAATGTTTTTCAACATAATTCCTACACCAAACATGCAACATGTCTAATAATGGCTGAAGACATGTATCTTTGTTAGTTTTATTAGAAAAAATATCTTTTGTAAGTTTTGCAAAGACGCAATTTAGTTTTTTTTAATTCAATATGACAGTATAACTGTCATACCAAATATAAAAGTTATATAAACATAACTCCAAAACTGAGCATGCTATGTCTAAAAATGCCTAAAATATTGTATCATTGTGAGTTTTTGCAGAATAAGTTAATTTGTTAAGGTTTACAAATACAAAAATTAGGTTTTACTCATTATGACAGATAACTGCAAGAATGGCTGCCCGGATCTGAACCCGAGCGGTGTTTTGTTATTGGACTTTTGTGCCCGTCACAGATTGTCCATAACGAACACCATGTTCAAACATAAGGGTGTCCATATGTGCACTTGGCACCAGGACACCCTAGGCCACAGTTCCATGATCGACTTTGTAGTTGTGTCATAGGATTTGCGGCCTCATGTTTTGGACACTCGGGTGAAGAGAGGGGCGGAGCTTTCTACCGATCACCACCTGGTGGTGAGTTGGCTGCGATGGTGGGGGAGGATGCCGGACAGACCTGGCAGGCCCAAACGCATTGTGAGGGTTTGCTGGGAACGTCTGGCAGAGTCTCTTGTCAGAGAGAGTTTCAATTCCTACCTCCGGAAGAACTTTGAACATGTCACGAGGGAGGTGCTGGACATTGAGTCCGAATGGACCATGTTCCGCGCCTCTATTGTCGAGGTGGCTGATTGGAGCTGTGGCCGCAAGGTAGTTGGTGCTTGTCGTGGCGGTAATCCTAGGACCCGTTGGTGGACACCGGCGGTGAGGGATGCCGTCAAGCTGAAGAAGGAGTCCTATCGGGTTCTTTTGGCTCATAGGACTCCCGAGGCAGCGGACAGGTACCGACAGGCCAAGCGGTGTGCGGCTTCAGCAGTCGCAGAGGCAAAAACTCGGACATGGGAGGAGTTCGGGGAAGCCATGGAAAACGACTTCCGCCGCCTCAGGAAGGGGAAGATGGTGTTCTGCTGACCTCGACTGCGGATGTTGTGGATCGGTGGAGGGAATACTTCGAAGACCTCCTCAATCCCACCAACACTATGAGGAAGCAGTGCCTTGGGAGTCTGTGGTGGGCTCTCCTATTTCAGGGGCTGAGGTTGCTGAGGTAGTTAAAAAGCTCCTCGGTAGATGAGATCCACCCGGAGTTCCTTAAGGCTCTGGATGCTGTGGGGCTGTCTTGGTTGACAAGACTCTGCAGCATCGCATGGACATCGGGGGCGGTACCTCTGGATTGGCAAACCGGGGTGGTGGTTCCTCTCTTTAAGAAGGGGAACCGGAAGGTGTGCTCTAACTATCGTGGGATCACACTCCTCAGCCTTCCCGGTAAGGTCTATTCAGGTGTACTGGAGAGGAGGCTACGCCGGATAGTCGAACCTCGTATTCAGGAGGAACAGTGTGGTTTTCGTCCTGGTCGTGGAACTGTGGACCAGCTCTATACTCTCGGCAGGGTCCTTGAGGGTGCATGGGAGTTTGCCCAACCAGTCTACATGTGTTTTGTGGACTTGGAGAAGGCATTCAAACGTGTCCCTCTGGAAGTCCTGTGGGGAGTGCTCAGAGAGTATGGGGTATCGGACTGTCTGATTGTGGCAGTCCGCTCCCTGTATGCTCGGTGCCAGAGCTTGGTCCGCATTGCCGGCAGTAAGTCGGACACGTATCCAGTGAGGGTTGGACTCCGCCAAGGCTGCCCTTTGTCACCGATTCTGTTCATAACTTTTATGGACAGAATTCCTAGGCGCAGTCAAGGCGTTGAGGGCATCTGGTTTGGTGGCTGCAGCATTAGGTCTCTGCTTTTTGCAGATGATGTGGTCCTGATGGCTTCATCTGGCCAGGATGTTCAGCTCTCACTGGATCGGTTCGCAGCCGAGTGTGAAGCGACTGGGATGAGAATCAGCACCTCCAAGTCCGAGTCCATGGTTCTCGCCCGGAAAAGAGTGCCATCTCCGGGTTGGAGAGGAGATCTTGCCCCAAGTGGAGGAGTTCAAGTACCTCGGAGTCTTGTTCACGAGTGAGGGAAGAGTGGATCGTGAGAATGACAGGTGGATTGGTGCGGCGACTTCAGTAATGCGGACGCTGTATCGATCCGTTGTGGTGAAGAAGGAGCTGAGCCGGAAGGCAAAGCTCTCAATTTACCGGTCGATCTACGTTCCCATCCTCACCTATGGTCATGAGCTTTGGGTTATGACCGAAAGGACAAGATCACGGTTACAAGCGGCCGAAATGAGTTTCCTCCGCCGGGTGGCGGGGCTCTCCCTTAGAGATAGGGTGAGAAGCTCTGCCATCCGGAGGGAGCTCAAAGTAAAGCCGCTGCTCCTCCACATCGAGAGGAGCCAGATGAGGTGGTTCGGGCATCTGGTCAGGATGCCACCCGAACGCCTCCCTAGGGAGGTGTTTAGGTCACGTCCGACCGGTAGGAGGCCGCGGGGAAGACCCAGGACACGTTGGGAAGACTATGTCTCCCGGCTGGCATGGGAACGCCTCGGGGTCCCACAGGAAGAGCTGGACGAAGTGGCTGGGGAGAGGGAACTCTAGGCTTCCCTGCTTAGGCTGCTGCCCCCGCGACCCGACCTCGGATAAGCGGAAGAAGATGGATGGATGGATGGATGGATGGATGGATGGATGGATGGATGGATGGATAGTATAACTGCCACGTTCAAAATGACAGTTATTTAAACATAACTCCTAAACCACACATACAAAATGACTAATAATGCCTGGAGAAATGTGCCTTTGTGAGTTTTACTGGAAAACAAATATTTTGTAAGGTTTGTAAAGACAGAAGTTAGTTTTTTTTTTACTCCATATGACAGTACAACAGTCAGACTAAATGTAAAAAAATATATAAACCTAACTCCAAAACCAAAAATGCATTATGTCTAAAAATGCCTGTAACATTGTATCCATGTGAGTTTTACTGGAATCAGTTGTTTTTTTAAAAACTTTGAAAAATATTTTTTTCCAGTAAAAATCACAAAGATACATTTCTCCACGCATTATTAGTCATTTTGCATGTGTGTTTTAGGAGTTATGTTTAAATAACTGTCATATTGAGCGTGGCAGTTATACTGTCATTATGAGTAAAACCTCATTTTTGTATTGTAAACCTTACCAAAATACCTGATTCTGATTAAACTCACATATATTCAATATTACAGACATTTTTAAACGGATTGCATGTATGGTTTTCGAGTTTGGTTTTGGAGTTATGTTTCTATAACTTTTTTATTTAGCTTGACGGTTATACTGTCATATTGAGTAAAAAAAACTAACTTTTGTTTTTGCAAACCTTACAAAAGATCATTACTCTAGGAAAACTAACAAAGATACATTTCTCCAGGTTTAATAGCCATTTTCATGTGTCGTTTATGAGTTATGTTTAAATAACTGTCATATTGAGTGTGGCACTTATAATGTCACTATCAGTAAAACCTTTTTTTTTTTTAATTTGTCAACCTTACCAAAATACCCCATTTTGGTAAAACTCACATAGATTCAATATTACAGACATTTTTAGACGCATTGCAAGTTTGGTTTTGGAGTTATGTTTATATATTTTTTACATGTAGTATGACAGTTATACTGTCATATTGAGTAAAAAAAACTAACTTGTGTCTTTACCAACCTTACAAAAAATGTTTCCCAGTAAAACTCACAAAGATACATTTCTCCAGGCATTATTAGCCATTTTGCGTGTTTGGTTTAGGAGTTATGTTTACATAACTGTCAGATTGAATGTGACAGTATACTGTCATAGTGAGTAAAACCTAAATTTTGTATTTGTAAACCTTACCAAAATACCTGATTCTGGTAAAACTCACATAGATACAATATTACAGGTATTTTTAGACAAAATGCAAGTTTGTTTTTGGAGTTATGTTTATATAACTTTCATATTTAGTATGACGGTTATACCATCATATTGAGTAAAAAAAAAACTAACATGTGTCTTTACAAACCTTACAAAAAAAACTTATTCCATTAAAATTCACAAAGATACATTTCTCCAGGCATTATTAGTCATTTTGCATTTGTTTTTTAGGAGTTATGTTTAAAAAACTGTCATATTGAGTGTGGCAGTTATACTGTCATTATGAGTAAAACCTACATTTTGTATTTGTAAACCTTACCAAAATACTCTATTCTAATAAAACTCACATATATTCAAAATTACAGGCATTTTTAGACGGATTGCATGTTTGGTTTTGGAGTTATGTTTATATAACTTTCATAAATAGTATGACAGCTATACTGTTAATTTGAGTAAAAAAACTAACTTGTGTCTTTACAAATCTTTCAAAATATTTTTTTTTCCAGTAATCTCACAAAAGTATATTTCTCCAGGCATTATTAGCCATTTTGCATGTGTGGTTTAGGAGTTATAATTACATAACTGTCAAAAATGAGTGTGGCAGTTATACTGTCATTTTGAGTAAAACCAATATTTTCTTTTTGCAAACCTTAAAAAATACCTGATTCTAGTAAAACTCACATGGATGCAATATTACAGGCTTTTTTAGACATATTGCATTTTTGGTTTTGGAGTTATGTTTATACATTTTTTACATTAAGTATGACAGTTATACGATCATATTGAGTAACAAAAAACTAACTTGTGTCTTTACAAACCTTACAAAATATTTTTTTTCCAGTAAAACTCACAAAAATACATTTCTCCAGGCATTATTAGCCATTTTACATCTGTGGTTTAGAATTTATGTTTAAATAACAGTCGGATTGAATGTGACAGTATACTGTCATAGTGAGTAAAACCATTATTTTGTATTTGCAAACTTTACAAAAACAACTGATTCTACTAAAACTCACATGGATACAATATTACAAGCATTTTTAGACATAATGCATGTTTGGTTTATGTTTATATAACTTTCATATTTAGTATGACAGATAAACTGTTTTATTGAGTAAAAAAAACTAACTTTTGTCTATACAAACCTTACAAAATATTTGTTTCCAGTAAAACTCACAAAGATACACTTCTCCAGGCAATATTTTCCATTTTGCATGTGTGCTTTAGGAGTTATGTTTACATATGTGTCATATTGAATGTGACAGTATACTGTCATAGTGAGTAAAACCGATATTTTGTATTTGCAAACCATACAAAAACAACAAATTCTAGTGAAACTCACATGGATACAATAATACAGGCAATTTTAGACATAATGCATGTTTGGTTTTGGAGTTATATTTATATAACTTTCATATTTAGAATGACAGTTATACTGTCATATTGAGTAAAAAAACAAAAACTTGTATCTTAACAAACCTTACAAAATATTTTTTCCCATTAAAAACTCACAAAGATACATTTCTCCAGCCATTATTAGCCATTTTGCATGTGTGGTTTAGGAGTTATGTTTAAATAACTGCCATATTAAATGTGTCACTTATACTGTCATTATGAGTAAAACCTAATTTTTGTATGTAAACCTTACCAAAATACCTGATTCTGGTAAAACTCACATAGATACAATATTACAGGCATTTTACACCTTATGCATGTTTAATTTTGGAGTTATGTTTGTATAACTTTCAAATTTAGTATGATAGTTATACTGTCAAATTGAATTAAAAAACTAATTTGCGTCTTTGCAAACCTTACAAAATATAATTTTTCTAGTAAAACTAACAAAGATACATGTCTACAGTCATTTTTAGCCATTTTGCATGTGTTGTTTAGGAGTTATGTTTATATACATTTGTAGTGCTTTTTTCGCAAGATCTCAGGATTTTAAGAACATTGCAAGATTTAAAAAAGCATATGTTTTGAGTAAAACTCCCAAGATGCATTATGTCAGGCATTATTAGCCATTTTTCATGTGTGGTTTAGGAGTTATGTTTAAATAACACTATACTGCAGTGGAAGAGTGGCCGTGCGCGACCCGAGGGTCCCTGGTTCAATCCCCACCTAGTACCAACCTCGTCATGTCCGTTGTGTCCTGAGCAAGACACTTCACCCTTGCTCCTGATGGGTGCTGGTTAGCGCCTTGCATGGCAGCTCCCTCCATCAGTGTGTGAATGTGTGTGTGAATGGGTAAATGTGGAAGTAGTGTCAAAGCGCTTTGAGTACCTTGAAGGTAGAAAAGCGCTATACAAGTACAACCCATTATCATTATCATTACTGTCATAGTGACAAAACTTTTTTTTTGTATTAACAAACCTTACAAAAACAACTGATTCTAGTAAAACTCACATGGATTCGATATAAAAGGCATTTTTAGACATTTTGCATGTTTGGTTTAGGAATTATGTGTGAATATATTGTTATTGCTTTTTTCGCATTATCTCAGGATTTTAAGAACTTTACTGTTATATTGTGTAAAAAACTACTTTTTGTATTTGCAAGCCTTAAAAAAGCATATGTTTCGAGGACATTTCACAAATTTGCATTGTTTTAGGCATTATTAGCCATTTTGCATGTGTGGTTTAGGAGTTATGTTTAAATAACTGTCATATTGAATATGGCAGTTATACTGGCATTATGAGTAAAACCTATTTTTTGTATATGTAAACCTTACCAAAATACCTGATTCTGGTAAAACTCACATATACACAATATTACAGGCATTTTTAGACATAATGCATGTTTGGTTTTGGAGTTATGTTTCTATAACTTTTTTATTTAATATGACAAATGTACTGTCATATTGAGTAAAAAAAACTAATTTGTGTCTTTGTAAACCTTACAAATTCTTTTTTTCGAGTAAAAATCACATAAATACATTTTTCCAGGCATTATTAGCCATTGAGCATGTTTGGTTTAGGAGTTATGTTTAAATAACTGTCAGATTGAATGTGACCGTATACTGTCATAGTGAGTAAAACCAATATTTTGTATTTGCAAACCTTACAAAAAAATCTGATTCTAGTAAAACTCAATATGACAGTTATGCCATCAAATTGAGTAAAAAAAACTAACTTGTGTCTTTATAAACCTTACAAATTATTTGTTTCCAGTAAAACTCAAAGATACATTCCTCCAGGCATTATTAACCATTGAGCATGTTTGGTTTAGGAGTTATGTTTAAATAACTGTCATTTTAAAAGTGGCAGTTATACTGCCATTATGAGTAATGGCATAGAAATTAATTGTTACCAGTAAAACTCAAAGATACATTCCTCCAGGCATTATTAGCCATTAATCATGTTTGGTTTAGGAGTTATGTTTAAATAACTGTCATATTGAGTGCGGCAGTTATACTGTCATTATGAGTAAAACCTACTTTTTGTATTTGAAAACCTTACCAAATACCTGATTCTTGTCAAACTCACATAGATTCAATATTACAGGCATTTTTAGACATAATGTATGTTTGGTTATGGAGTTATGTTTATATAACTGTCATTTTGAACGTTGCAGTTAAACTGTCATTATGAGTAAAAAAAAAACTAACTTGTGTCTTTACAAACCTTAGAAAATATTTGTTTTTCCAGTTAAACTCACAAAGATACATTTCCCCAGGCATTATTAGCCATTTAGCATGTGTGGTTTAGGAGTTATGTTTACATAACTGTCATATTGAATGTGGCAGTTATACTGGCATTATGAGTAAAACCTAATTTTTGTATATGTAAACCTTACCAAAATACTTTATTCTGGTAAAACTCCCATAGATACAATAACAAAGCCCTTTTTAGACATAATGCATTTTTGGTTTTGGAGTTATGTTCATATAACTTTTATATTTAGTATCACAGTTATACCATCATATTGAGTAAAAAAAAAACTAACTTGTGTCTTTGCAAACCTTACAAAAAATCATTATTCTAGTAAAACTAACAAAAATACATTTCTCCAGGTTTATTAGCCATTTTGCATGTGTCATTTATGAGTTGTGTTTAAATAACTGTCAGATTGAATGTGACAGTATACTGTCATAGTGAGTAAAGCTAATATTTTGTATTTGCAAAAAGTAAAACTCACATTGATACAATATTACAGGCATTTTTAGACATAATGCATGTTTGGTTTTTTAGGTATGTTTATATAACTTTTGAATTTAGTCAGACAGTTAAACTGTCATATTGAGTGAAAAAAAACTAACTTTTGTCTTTACAAACCTTACAAAATATTGTTTTCTAGTAAAACATACAAAGATACATTTTTCCAGGCATTTTAGCCATTTTACATGGGTGGTTTAAGAGTTATGTTAAAATAACTGTCATTCAAATGTTGCAGTTATACTGTCATTATGAGTAAAACCCAAGTTTTGTATTTGTAAACCTTACCAAAATATCTGATTCTGGTAAAACTCACATAGATTCAATATTTTTAGACATAATGCATGTTTGGTTTAGGAGTTATGTTTATATAACTGTCACTTTGAATGTGGCAGTTATACCGTCATTTTGAGTAAAAAAAAAAACTAACTTGTGTCTTTACAAACCTTACAAACTTTTTTTTTTCCAGTAAAACTTACATATACCAACTCACATAGATTGAATATCAAAGGCATTTTTAGACGGATTGCAAGTTTGTTTTGGAGTTATGTTTATTTAACTTTCATATTTAGTATGACAGTTATACTGTCATATTGAGTAAAAAAAAGTAACTTGTGTCTTTACAAACCTTACAAACTTTTTTTTTCCCAGTACAACTTACAAAGATACATTTCTCCAGGCATTATTAGTCATTTTGCATGTGTGGTTAAGGAGTTATGTTTAAATAACTGTCAGAATGAATTTGACAGTATACTGTCATAGTGAGTAAAACCTATTTTTTGTATTTGTAAACCTTAAAAAAATACCTGATTCTAGTAAAACTCACATAGATTCAATATTACCGGCATTTTTAGACGGATTGCATGTTTGGTTTTGGAGTTATGTTTATATAACTTTTACATTTATTATGACAGTTATACAAACATATTGAATAAAAAAACCTAACTTGTGTCTTTACAAAACTTACAAAATATTTTTTTTTCAGTAAAACTCACAAATAAACATTTCTCCAGGCATTATTAGCCATTTTGCATGTGTGGTTTAGGAGTTATGTTTAAATAACTGTCAGATTGAATGTGACCGTATACTGTCATAGTGAGTAAAACCAATATTTTGTATTTGCAAACCTTACAAAAACATCTGATTCTAGTAAAACTCAATATGACAGTTATGCCATCATATTGAGTAAAAAAAAAACTAACTTGTGTCTTTATAAACCTTACAAACTATTTGTTTCCAGTAAAACTCAAAGATACATTCCTCCAGGCATTATTAGCCATTGAGCATGTTTGGTTTAGGAGTTATGTTTAAATAACTGTCATTTTAAAGTTAAAGTTAAAGTTAAAGTACCAATGATTGTCACACACACACTAGGTGTGGCGAAATTATTCTCTGCATTTGACCCATCACCCTTGATCACCCCCTGGGAGGTGAGGGGAGCAGTGGGCAGCAGCGGTGGCTGCGCCCGGGAATCATTTTGGTGATTTAACCCCCAATTCCAACCCTTGATGCTGAGTGCCAAGCAGGGAGGTAATGGGTCCCATTTTTAAAGTCTTTGGTATGACTCGGCCGGGATTTGAACTCCCAACCTACCGATCTCAGGACGGACACTCTAACCACTAGGCCACTGAGTAGGTTAAAAGTGGCAGTTATACTGCCATTATGAGTAATGGCATACAAATTATTTGTTTCCAGTAAAACTCAAAGATACATTCCTCCAGGCATTATTAGCCATTAATCATGTTTGGTTTAGGAGTTATGTTTAAATAACTGTCATATTGAGTGTGGCAGTTATACTGTCATTATGAGTAAAACCTACTTTTTGTATTTGTAAACCTTACCAAAATACCTGATTCTTGTCAAACTCACATAGATTCAATATTACAGGCATTTTTAGACATAATGTATGTTTGGTTTTGGAGTTATGTTTAAATAACTGTCATTTTGAATGTGGCAGTTATACTGTCATTATGAGTAAAAAAACCTAACTTGTGTCTTTACAAATCTTACAAAATATTTGTTTTTCCAGTTAAACTCACAAAGATACATTTCCCCAGGCATTATTAGCTATTTAGCATGTGTGGTTTAGGAGTTATGTTTACATAACTGTCATATTGAATGTGGCAGTTATACTGGCATTATGAGTAAAACCTAGTTTTTGTATATGTAAACCTTACCAAAATACTTGATTCTGGTAAAACTCACATAGATACAATAACAAAGGCCCTTTTAGACATAATGCATGTTTGGTTTTGGAGTTATGTTCATATAACTTTTATATTTAGTATCACAGTTATACCATCATATTGAGTAAAAAAAAAACTAACTTGTGTCTTTGCAAACCCTACAAAAAAATCATTATTCTAGTAAAACTAACAAAGATACATTTCTCCAGGTTTATTAGCCATATTGCATGTGTCGTTTATGAGTTATGTTTAAATAACTGTCAGATTGAATGTGACAGTATACTGTCATAGTGAGTAAAGCTAATATTTTGTATTTGCAAACCTTACAAAAACCACTGTTTCTAGTAAAACTCACATTGATACAATATTACAGGCATTTTTAGACATAATGCATGTTTGGTTTTTTAGGTATGTTTATATAACTTTCGAATTTAGTATGACAGTTATACTGTCATATTGAGTGAAAAAAAAGGAACTTGTGTTTTTACAAACCTTACAAAATATTTGTTTCTAGTAAAACTTACAAAGATACATTTTTCCAGGCATTATTAGCCATTTTGCATTTGTGGTTTAAGAGTTATGTTAAAATAACTGTCATGTCAAATGTTGCAGTTATCTGTCATTATGAGTAAAACCCAAGTTTTGTATTTGTAAACCTTACCAAAATACCTTATTCTGGTAAAACTCACATATATTCAATATTACAGGCAGTTTCAGGCAGATTGCAAGTTTGGTTTAGGAGTTTGGTTTCGGAATTATTGTTTATATAACTTTCATATTTAGTATGACAGTTATACTGTCATATTGAGTGAAAAAAAAGGAACTTTTGTCTTTACAAACCTTACAAAATATTTTTTTCTAGTAAAACTTACAGATACATTTTCCAGGCATTTTAGCCATTTTACATGGGTGGTTTAAGAGTTATGTTAAAATAACTGTCATATCAAATGTTGCAGTTATACTGTCATTATGAGTAAAACCCAAGTTTTGTATTTGTAAACCTTACCAAAATATCTAATTCTGGTAAAACTCACATAGATTCAATATTACAGGCATTTTTAGACATAATGCATGTTTGGTTTAGGAGTTATGTTTATATAACTGTCACTTTGAATGTGGCAGTTATACCGTCATTTTGAGTAAAAAAAAAACTAACTTGTGTCTTTACAAACCTTAAAAAAAAAAAAAAATTTCCAGTTAAACTCACAAAGATACATTTCCCCAGGCATTATTAGCCATTTATCATGTTTGGTTTAGGAGTTATGTTTAAATAACTGTCATATTGAGTTTGGCAGTTATACTGTCATTATGAGTAAACCTATTTTTTGTATTTGTAAACCTTACCAAAATACCTGATTCTGGTAAAACCCACATAGATACAATATTACAGGAATTTTTAGACATAAAGTATGTTTGGTTTTAGAGTTATGTTTATATAACTTTCATATTTAGTATGACAGTTATACCATCATATTGAGTAAAAAAAACCCTAATTTGTATCTTTACAAACCTTACAAATTATTGTTTTCCAGTAAAATATATATATTTAAAAAAAAAAAAATTCTCTAGGCATTATTAGTCATTTTGCATTTGTGTTTTAGGAGCTATGTTTAAATAACTGTCATATTGAGTGTGGCAGTTATAATGTCACTATGAGTAAAACCTAATTTTTATATTTGTAAACCTTACCAAAATACCTGATTCTGATAAAACTCATATATAAAAAATATTACAGACATTTTTTGACGGATTGCATGTTTGGTTTTAGAGTTATGTTTATAAAACTGTCACCAAATCTAACTTGTGTCTTTACAAACCTTACAAAATATTTTTTCCAGTAAAATTCAAAATGATACATTCCTCCACGCGTTATTAGCCATTTTGTCAGATTGATTGTGACAGTATACTGTCATTATGAGTAAAACTAATAGTTTGTAGTCACATGGATACAACATTTTAGGCATTTTTACACATAATGCATGTTTGGTTTTGGAGTTTTGTTTATATAACTTTCATATTTAGTGTGACAGTTATACTGTCATGTTGAGTAAAAAAAAGCTAACTTGTGTCTGTACAAACCTTACCAACTATTTTTTTCCAGTAAACTTACTAAGATACATTTCTCCAGCATTATTAGACAATTTGCATGCATGGTTTAGGAGTTATGTATAAATAACAGTCAGATTGAATGTGACAGTAAACTGTCATAGTAGTTTTTTACTCAATATGCCAGTAATGTTCTTAAAATTTTGAGATAATACGAAAAAAGCAATACAAATGTTTTTCAACATAATTCCTACACCAAACATGCAACATGTCTAATAATGCCTTGGGACATGTATCTTTTATTAGTTTTACTAGAAAATGTATCTTTTGTAAGTTTTGCAACGACGCAAGTTAGTTTTTTTAATTCAATATGACAGTATAACTGTCAAACTAAATGTAAAAGTTATATAAACTTAACTCCAAAAAAAGAACATGCATTATGTCTAAAAATGCCTAAAATTTTGTATATTTGTGTGTTTTACAAGAATCAGGTAATTTGGTAAGGTTTACAATTACATAAAATAAGGTTTACTCATAATGACAGATAACTGCTACATTTAATTTGACAGTTATTTAAACATATTTTCTTAAACACACATGCAAATAGGCTAATAAAGCTTAAAAAATGCATCCTTGTGAGTTTTACTCGAAACATATGCTATTTTAAGGCTTTCAAACACAAAATGTAGTTTTTTACTCATTATGACAGTAATGTTCTTAAAATCCTGAGATAATGCGAAATAAGCAATAAAAATGTTTTTCAACATAATTTCAACACCAAACATGCAACATGTCTAATAATGCTTGAAGACACAAGTTAGATTCTTCTCTGAGTTGCCACCTTAACGTGGTAGAGGAGTTTGCGTGTCCCAATGATCCTAGGAGCTATGTTGTCCGGGGGCTTTATGCCCCCTGGTAGGGTCTCCCAAGACAAACTGGTCCTAGGTGAGGGATCAGACAAAGAGCAGCACGATGACCTTTATGAAAAAAACAATCAAGGAACCCAGATTTCCCTTGCCCGGACGCGGGTCACCGGGGCCCCCCTCTGGAGCCAGACCCGGAGGTGGGGCACGATGGCGAGCGCCTGGCCGGGCACAGCCCGAAGAGGCAACGTGGGTCCCCCCTCCAATGGGCTCACCACCCATAGCAGGGGTCATAGAGGTGAGGTGCGATGTGAGCTGGGCGGCAGCCGAGGGCAGGGCACTTGGCGGTCCGATCCTCGGCTACAGAAGCTAGCTCTTGGGACGTGGAACGTCACCTCTCTGGGGGGGAAGGAGCCTGAGCTAGTGCGCGAGGTGGAGAAGTTCCGGCTAGATATAGTCGGACTCACTTCGACGCACAGCAAGGGCTCTGGAACCAGTTCTCTCGAGAGGGGCTGGACTCTCTTCCACTCTGGCGTTGCCGGCAGTGAAAGGCGACGGGCTGGGGTGGCAATTCTTGTTTCCCCCCGGCTCAGAGCCTGTACGTTGGAGTTCAACCCGGTGGACGAGAGGGTAGCTTCCCTCCGCCTTCGGGTGGGGGAACGGGTCCTGACTGTGGTTTGCGCTTACGCGCCAAACCGCAGCTCAGAGTACCCACCCTTTTTGGATTCACTCGAGGGAGTACTTGAGAGTGCTCCCCCGGGTGATTCCCTCGTTCTACTGGGAGACTTCAATGCTCATGTTGGCAGCGACAGTGAAACCTGGAGAGGCGTGATTGGGAAGAATGGCTGCCCGGATCTGAACCCGAGCGGTGTTTTGTTATTGGACTTTTGTGCCCGTCACAGATTGTCCATAATGAACACCATGTTCAAACATAAGGGTGTCCATATGTGCACTTGGCACCAGGACACCCTAGGCCGCAGTTCCATGATCGACTTTGTAGTTGTGTCATCGGATTTGCGGCCTCATGTTTTGGACACTCGGGTGAAGAGAGGGGCGGAGCTTTCTACCGATCACCACCTGGTGGTGAGTTGGCTGCGATGATGGGGGAGGATGCCGGACAGACCTGGCAGGCCCAAACGCATTGTGAGGGTTTGCTGGGAACGTCTGGCAGAGTCTCCTGTCAGAGAGAGTTTCAATTCCCACCTCCGGAAGAACTTTGAACATGTCACGAGGGAGGTGCTGGACATTGAGTCCGAATGGACCATGTTCCGCGCCTCTATTGTCGAGGCGGCTGATTGGAGCTGTGGCCGCAAGGTAGTTGGTGCTTGTCGTGGCGGTAATCCTAGAACCCGTTGGTGGACACCGGCGGTGAGGGATGCCGTCAAGCTGAAGAAGGAGTCCAATCGGGTTCTTTTGGCTCATAGGACTCCTGAGGCAGCGGACAAGTACCGACAGGCCAAGCGATGTGCGGCTTCAGCGGTCGCAGAGGCAAAAACTCGGACATGGGAGGAGTTCGGTGAGGCCATGGAAAACGACTTCCGGACGGCTTCGAAGCAAATCTGGACCACCATCCGCCGCCTCAGGAAGGGGAAGCAGTGCACTATCAACACCGTGTATGGCGAGGATGGTGTTCTGCTAACCTCGACTGCGGATGTTGTGGATCGGTGGAGGGAATACTTCGAAGACCTCCTCAATCCCACCAACACGTCTTCCTATGAGGAAGCAGTACCTGGGGGGTCTGTGGTGGGCTCTCCTATTTCTGGGGCTGAGGTTGCTGAGGTAGTTAAAAAGCTCCTCGGTGGCAAGGTAGATGAGACCCGCCCGGAGTTCCTTAAGGCTCTGGATGCTGTGGGGCTGTCTTGGTTGACAAGACTCTGCAGCATCGCGTGGACATCGGGGGTGATACCACTGGATTGGCAGACCGGGGTGGTGGTTCCTCTCTTTAAGAAGGGGAACCGGAGGGTGTGCTCTAACTATTGTGGGATCACACTCCTCAGCCTTCCCGGTAAGGTCTATTCAGGTGTACTGGAGAGGAGGCTACGCCGGATAGTCGAACCTCGGATTCAGGAGGAACAGTGTGGTTTTCGTCCTGGTCGTGGAACTGTGGACCAGCTCTATACTCTCGGCAGGGTCCTTGAGGGTGCATGGGAGTTTGTCCAACCAGTCTACATGTGTTTTGTGGACTTGGAGAAGGCATTCGACCGTGTCCCTCGGGAAGTCTTGTGGGGAGTGCTCAGAGAGTACGGGGTATCGGACTGTCTGATTGTGGCAGTCCGCTTCCTGTATGATCAGTGCCAGAGCTTGGTCCGCATTGCCGGTAGTAAGTCGGACACGTTTCCAGTGAGGGTTGGACTCCGCCAAGGCTGCCCTTTGTCACCGATTCTGTTCATAACTTTTATGGACAGAATTTCTAGGCGCAGTCAAGGCGTTGAGGGGATCTGGTTTGGTGGCTGCAGGATTAGGTCTCTGCTTTTTGCAGATGATGTGGTCCTGATGGCTTCATCTGGCCAGGATCTTCAGCTCTCACTAGATCGGTTCGCAGCTGATTGTGAAGCGACTGGGATGAGAATCAGCACCTCCAAGTCCGAGTCCATGGTTCTCGCCCGGAAAAGGGTGGAGTCCCATCTCCGGGTTGGGGAGGAGATCTTGCCCCAAGTGGAGGAGTTCAAGTACATCGGAGTCTTGTTCACGAGTGAGGGAAGAGTGGATCGTGATATCGACAGGCGGATCGGTGCGGCGTCTTCAGTAATGCGGACGCTGTATCGATCCGTTGTGGTGAAGAAGGAGCTGAGCCGGAAGGCAAAGCTCTCAATTTACCGGTCGATCTACGTTCCCATCCTCACCTATGGTCATGAGCTTTGGGTTATGACCGAAAGGACAAGATCACGGGTACAAGCGGCCGAAATGAGTTTCCTCCGCCGGGTGGCGGGGCTCTCCCTTAGAGATAGGGTGAGAAGCTCTGCCATCCGAGAGGAGCTCAAAGTAAAGCCGCTGCTCCTCCACATCGCGAGGAGCCAGATGAAGTGGTTCGGGCATCTGGTCAGGATGCCCCCGAACGCCTCCCTAGGGAGGTGTTTAGGGCACGTCCGACCGGTAGGAGGCCGCGGGGAAGACCCAGGACACGTTGGGAAGACTATGTCTCCCGGCTGGCCTGGGAACGCCTCGGGGTCCCACAGGAAGAGCTGGACGAAGTGGCTGGGGAGAGGGAAGTCTGGGCTTCCCTGCTTAGGCTGCTGCCCCCGCGACCAGACCTCGGATAAGCGGAAGAAGATGGATGGATGGATGGATGGATGGCAAGTTAGATTTTAATTCAATATGACAGTATACTGTCATAACAAATATGAAAGTTATATAAACATAACTCCAAACTGAACTTGCATTATGTCTAAAAATGCCCAAAATATTGTATCTTTGTGTGGTTTACAAGAATCAGGTAATTTGGTAAGGTTTACAATTACATAAAATAAGGTTTACTCATAATGACAGATAACTGCTACATTCAATTTGACAGTTATTTAAACATAACTTCCTAATCACACATGCAAAAAGGCTAATAAAGCCTTAAACCTCCTTGTGAGTTTTACTTGAAACATATGCTTTTTTTAAGGCTTGCAAACACTAAAAGTAGTTTTAGCCTCAATATGACAGCAATGATCTAAAATCCTGAGATAATGCGAATTAAGCAATAAAAATGTTTTTTAACATAATTTCTACACCAAACATGCAATATTTGTAGTAATGCCTGGAGACATGTATCTTTGTTAGTTTTACTAGAAAAAATATCTTTTGTAAGTTTTGCAAAGACGCAAGTTAGTTTTTTTGATTCAATATGACAGTATAACTGTCATACCAAATATGAAAGTTATATAAACATAACTCCAAAACTGAACATGCATTATGTCTAAAAAGGCCTGTAATATTGTATCTCTGTGAGTTTTACCAGAATCAGGTAATTTGGTAAGGTTTACAAATAAAAAAAATGGGGTTTTCTCATAATGACAGTATATCTGCTACATTCAATTTGACAGTTATTTAAACATAGTTCTTAACCACACATGCAAAAAGGCTAATAAAGCCTTAAACAATGCATCCTTGTGAGTTTTTACTCGAAACATGCTTTTGTTAATGCTTGCAAACATTAAAACTAGTTTTATCCTCAATATGACACTAATGTTCTCAAAATCCTGAGATAATGCGAAAAAAACAATAAAAATGTTTTTTAACATAATTCCTACACCAAACATGCAACATTTCTAATAATGCCTGGGGACATGTATCTTTGTTAGTTTTACTAGAAAAATAATCTTTTGTAAGTTTTGCAACAACGCAAGTTCGTTTTTTTAATTCACTATGACAGTATACATGTCATACTAAATGTAAAAGTTATATAAATATAACTCCAAAACTAAAAATGCATTATGTCTAAAAATGCTTGTAATATTTTATCTATGTGAGTTTTACCAGAACAGGTAAATTGGTAGGCTTTACAAATACAAAATATAGGTTTTACTCAAAATGACAGTTTAACTGCTACATTCATTTTGACAGTTATTTAAACATAACTTCATAATCACACATGCAAATAGGCTCATAAAGGCTAAAACAATACATCCTTGTGAGTTTTACTCGAAACATATGCTATTTTAAGGCTTGCAAACACAACATGTAGTTTCTTTACTCATTATGACAGTAATGTTCTTAAAATCCTGAGATAATGCGAAAAAAGCAATAAAAATGTTTTTGAACATAATTCTTACACCAAACATGCAACATGTCTAATAATGCCTGAAGACATTTATCTTTGTTAGTTTTACTAGAAAAATTATATTTTGTAAGTTTTGCAAAGACGCAAGTTAGTTTTTTTATTTCAATATGACAGTATAACTTAGCTTAAAATGCCTGTAAAATTGTATCTATGTGAGTTTTACCAGAATCAGGTAATTTGGTAAGGTTTACAAATACAAAAATTGGGTTTTTCTCATGACAGTATAACTGCTACATTCAATTTGACAGTTATTTAAACATAACTTCCTAACCACACATGCAAATAGGCTCATAAAGGCTAAAACAATACATCATTGTGAGTTTTACTCGAAACATATGCTATTTTAAGGCTTGCAAACAAAAAAAGTATTTTTTTACTCAATATGACAGTACTGTTCTTAAAATCCTGAGATAATGCGAAATAAGCAATAAAAATGTTTTTTAACATTATTCCTACAACAAACATGCAAAATGTCTAATAATGCCTGGAGACAAGTGTTTTTGTTAGTTTCACTAGAAAAATTATCTTTTGTAAGTTTTACAATGACGCAAGTTAGTTTTTTTAATTCAATATGACAGTATAACTGGCATAACAAATATGAAAGTTATATAAACATAACTCCAAATTGAACATGCATTATGTCTAAAAATGCCTAAAATATTGTATCTTTGTGTGTTTTACAAGAATCAGGTAATTTGGTAAGGTTAACAATTACATAAAATAAGGTTTACTCATAATGACAGATAACTGATAAATTCAATTTGACAGTTTTTTAAACATAACTTTATAACCACACATGCAAATAGGCTAATAAAGGCTAAAACAATGCATCCTTGTGAGTTTTACTCGAAACATATGCTTTTTTAAGGCTTGCAAACACTAAAAGTAGTTTTATCCTAAATATGACAGAAATTTTCTTAAAATCCTGAGATAATTCGAAAAAAGCAATAAAAATGTTTTTCAACATAATTCTTACACCAAACATGCAACATGTCTAATAATGCCTGGAGTAAATATATCTTTTTCCCAGTAAAACTCACAAAGATACATTTCAACAGGAATTATTAGCCATTTTGCATGTGTGGTTTAGAAGTTATGTTTAAATAACTGTCATATGGAGTGTGACCGTAAAGTCATAGTGAGTAAAACAAACTAACTTGTGTCTTTGCAAACCTTACAAAAGAAAATGTTACTAGTAAAACTCACAAAGATACATTTCTTCATGCATTATTAGAAAATGTTCATGTGTAGTTTAGGAGTTATGTTTAAATAACTGTCATATTGAGTGTGGCAGTCATACAGTCATTAAGTGTTAAACCTAATTTTTGTTTTTGCACACACACCTTACAAAAACAACTGATTCTAGTAAAACTCACATTGATTCAATATTACAGGCATTTTAGACATTATACATATTTGGTTTAGGAGTTGTGTTTGAATCCATTTTTATTGCTTTTTTTGTTAGGGCAAGTCCAACCGGCAGGAGGCCACGGGGAAGACAGAGGACACATTGGGAAGACTATGTAAGCCGGCTGGCCTGGGAACGCCTCAGGATCCCCCGAGAAGAGCTGGACGAAGTGGCTTGGGAGAGGGAAGTCTGGGCTTCTCTGCTTAGGCTGCTACCCCCACAACCCGACCTCGGATAAGCGGAAGAAAATGGATGGATTTAGTATGACAGTTATACTGTCATATTAAGTAAAAAAAACTAACTTGTGTCTTTGCAAACTTTACAAAATATAATCATTCTAGTAAAACAAACAAAGATACATTTCTCCAAGCATTATTAGCCATTTTGCATTTGTTGTTTAGGAGTTAAGTTTAAATAACTGTCAAAGTAAATAAAACCTAATTTTGGTATTTGAAAACCTTACAAAAACAACTGATTCTAGTAAAACTCACACAGCTACAATATTACAGGCATTTTTAGACATAAGACATGTTTGGTTTTGGAGTAATGTTTATATAACTTTCATATATAGTATGACAGCTATACTGTTATATTGAGTAAAAAAAAAACTAACGTGTCTTTACAAACCTTACAAAATATATTTTTTCTAGTAAAACTCACAAAGAGACATTTCCCCAGGTATTATTAGCCATTGTGCATGTGTGGTTTAGGAGTTATGTTTAATTAAATGTCAAATTGAATGTGGCATGTATACTGTCATGAGTAAAACCTAATTTTTGTAATTGTAAACCTTACCAAAATACCTGATTCTGGTAAAACTCACATAGATTAAATTATATATGCATTTTTAGACGGATTGCTTGTTTGGTTTTGGAGTTATGTTTTTACAACTTTCATATTTAGTATGACAGTTATACTGTCATATTGGGTAAAAAAAAAACTAACGTGTCTTTGCAAACCTTACAAAAGATCATTATTCTGGTAAAGACTTAGACTTTCTTTTTATTGTCATTCAAATTTTAACTTTACAGCACAGATAACAAAATTTCGTTACATAAGCTCATGGTAGTGCAGGATAAAAAAGCAATAAGGTGCATATATAAATACATAAATATAAATATATATAAAATAAATAAATATACTTAAATATATATAAATAAATAAATAAAAAGATTACTGTGCGGATAAATATATTGCACTTTTTCCACATGCGCCCACGTTTATGGGTGTATGTTATATTGTGTTTTTTTATTCCAGCGAGTTAATCCATTTTGAGGGGAATTGAGGGGATAATTTAATTATAATGCGTTCAAGAGTCTTACGGCCTGAGGGAAGAAGCTGTTACAGAAGCTGGAGGTTCTGTTTCGGAGGCTGCGGAACCTCTTTCTAGAGTCCAGCAGTGAAAACAGTCCTCGGTGGGGGTGGGAGGAGTCTTTGCAAATTTTCTGAGCCCTGGTCAGGCAGCGCTTTTTGCGATCTCCTGGATAAGAGGAAGAGGATTCCTGAATATCTTTTCCGCCGTCCTCACCACTCTCTGGAGAGACTTCCAGTCTGAGGCACTGCAGGCTCCAGTCCAGACAGAGATGGTTGGTCAGCAGGCTCTCTATAACAAAGATACAGTTCTCCAAGCATTATTAGCTATTTGCATTTGTTGTTTAGGATTTATGTTTAAATAACTGTCATAGTGAGTAAAACCTACATTTTGTATTTGCAAATCTTACAAAAACAATTGATTCTAGTAAAACTCACAGATACAATATCACAGGCATTTTTAGACATAATGCATGTTTGGTTTTGGAGTTGTGTTTATACAACTTTCATATTTAGTATTACAGTAATACTGTCTTATTCAGTAAAAAACAAAAAACTAACTTGTGTCTTTACAAACCTTACAAAATATGTTTTCCCAGTAAAACTCACAGAGATACATTTCTACCGGCATTATTAGCCATTTTGCATGTTTGGTTTAGGAGTTATGTTTAAATAACTGATATTGAGTGTGACAGTATACTGTCAAAGTGAGTAAAAAAAACTAACTTGTGTCTTTGCAAACCTTACAAAAGAAAATGTTACGAGTAAAACTCACAGAGATACATTTCTTCATGCATTATTAGAAAATGTTCATGTGTAGTTTTGAAGTTATGTTTATAAAACTTTCATATAGTATGACAGTTATACTGTTATATTGAGTAAAAAAAACTAACTTGTGTCTTTACAAACCTTACAAAATATTGTTTTCCATTAAAACTCACAAAGATACATTTCTACAGGCATTATTAGCCATTTTGTATGTGTGGTTTAGGAGTTATGTTTAAATAACTGAAATTGAGTGTGACAGTATACTGTCAAAGTGAGTAAAAAAAACTAACTTGTGTCTTTGCAAACCTTACAAAAGAAAATGTTACGAGTAAAACTCACAGAGATACATTTCTTCATGCATTATTAGAAAATATTCATGTGTAGTTTTGAGGTTATGTTTATAAAACTTTCATATAGTATGACAGTTATACTGTTATATTGAGTAAAAAAAACTAACTTGTGTCTTTACAAACCTTACAAAATATTGTTTTCCATTAAAACTCACAAAGATACATTTCTACAGGCATTATTAGCCATTTTGTATGTGTGGTTTAGGAGTTATGTTTAAATAACTGAAATTGAGTGTGACAGTATACTGTCAAAGTGAGTAAAAAAAACTAACTTGTGTCTTTGCAAACCTTACAAAAGAAAATATTACTAGTAAAACTCATAAAGATACATTTCTTCATGCATTATTAGAAAATGGTCATGTGTAGTTTAGGAGTTATGTTTAAATAACTGTCATATTGAGTGTGGTAGTATAACTGCCACACATATTGAGTTATAAAGTTAAGTGTAAAACCTAATTTTTGTATTTGCAAACCTTACAAAAACAACTGATTCTAGTAAAACTCACATAGATTCAATATTAAAGGCATTTTAGACATTTTACATGTTTTGTTTAGGAGTTGTGTTTGAATACATTTGTATTGCTTTTTTTGTTCAGGCAAGTCCAAACGGCAGGAGGCCACGGGGAAGACACAGGACACATTGGGAAGATTATATCAGCTGGCTGGCCTGGGAACCCCTCGGGATCCCCCGAGAAGAGCTTAGCGAAGTAGCTGGGGATAGGGAAGTCTGGGCTTCTCTGCTTAGGCTGCAGCCCCCGCAACACGACCTCGGATAAGCGGAAGAAAATGGATGGATTTAGTATGACAGTTATACTACCATATTGAGTAAAAAAAAACTAACTTTTGTTTTTGTAAACATTCAAAATATATTTTTTCTAGTAAAACTCACAACGATACATATAGTTTAAATAACTGTCATAGTAAGTAAAACCTATTTTTTGTATTTGCAAACCTTACAAAAACAACTGATTCTAGTAAAACTCACATGCATTCAATATTACAGTTATTTTTAGACAATTTGCCTGTTTGGTTTAGAAATTATGATGGAATAAATTTTTTATTGCTTTTTTCGCATTATCTCAGGATTTTAGGAATTAAACTGTCATATTGAGTAAAACTACTTTTTGTGTTTGCAAGCCTTAAAAAAGCATATGTTTCGAGTAAAACTCACAAGAATGTATTATTTCAGGCAATATTAGCTAATTTTTATGTGTAGTTTAGGAGTAATGTTTAATTTACGGTCATATTGAGTGTACATTGTCATGGTGAAAAAAAACTAATTTTTGTATTTGCAAAAATTTCAAACACAGCTGATTCTAGTAAAACTCACATGGATTCAATATTACAGGCATTTTTACACATATTGCATGTTTGATTTAGGAAATATGATTGAATACATTTTTATTGCTTTTTTTGCATTATCTCAGGATTTTAGGAATATAACTGTCATATTGAGTAAAAAAAACTACTTTTTGTGTTTGCAAGATTTAAAAAAGCATGTGTTTAGAGTAAAACTCCGTAGAATGCATTATTTGAGGCATCATTAGCCATTTTGCATAAGTAGTTAGGAGTTATTTTTAAATAACTGTCATATTGAGTGTGAAAGTATACTGTCATAGTGAGTAAAACCTAATTTTTGTATTTGCAAACCTTACAAAAACAACTGATTCTAGTAAAACTCACATGGATTTATTATTACAGGCATTTTTAGACAATTTGCATTGTTGGTTTAGGAATTATGTTGGAATAAGTTTTTATTAATTTTTTCGCATTATCTCAGGATTTTAAGAACATTACTGTCATATTGAGTAAAAAACTACTTTTTGTGTTTGCAAGCCTTAAAAAAGCATATGTTTCGAGTAAAACTCACAAGAATGCATTATTTCAGGCAATATTAGCTCATTTTTTATGTGTAGTTTAGGAGTAATGTTAATTTACTGTCATATTGAGTGTACATTGTCATGGTGAAAAAAAAACTAATTTTTGCATTTGCAACAATTTCAAACACAGCTGATTCTAGTAAAACTCACATGGATTCAATATTACAGGCATTTTTACACATATTGCATGTTTGATTTAGGAAATATGATTGAATACATTTTTATTGCTTTTTTCGCATTATCTCAGGATATTAGGAATATAACTGTCAATTGAGTAAAAAACTACTTTTTGTGTTTGCAAGATTTAAAAAAGCATGTGTTTAGAGTAAAACTCCGTAGAATGCATTATTTGAGGCATCATTAGCCATTTTGCATGTGTAGTTAGGAGTTATTTTTAAATAACTGTCATATTGAGTGTGACAGTATACTGTCATAGTGAGTAAAACTTAATTTTTGTATTTGCAAACCTTACAAAAACAACTGATTCTAGTAAAACTCACATGGATTCATTATTACAGGCATTTTTAGACATTTTGCATTGTTGGTTTAGGAATTATGTTGGAATACATTTTTATTGCTTTTTTCGCATTATCTCAGGATTTTAAGAACATTACTGTCATATTGAGTAAAAAACTACTTTTTGTGTTTGCAAGCCTTAAAAAAGCATATGTTTCGAGTAAAACTCACAAGAATGCATTATTTCAGGCAATATCAGCTCATTTTTATGTGTAGTTTAGGAGTTATGTTTAATTTACTGTCATATTGAGTGTACATTGTCATGGTGAAAAAAAACTTTTTTTTTTTTTGCAAACCTCACAAAAACAACTGATTCTAGTAAAACTCACATGGATTCAATAATACAGGCATTTTTACACATTTTGCATGTTTAGTTTAGAAATTATGATGGAATACATTTTTATTGCTTTTTTCGCATTATCTCAGGATTTTAAGAAGATTACCGTCATATTAAGTAAAAAACACTTTTTGTGTTTGCAAGATTTAAAAAAGGATGTGTTTAGAGTAAAACTCCGTAGAATGCATTATTTGAGGCATCATTAGCCATTTTGCATAAGTAGTTAGGAGTTATTTTTAAATAACTGTCATATTGAGTGTGAAAGTATACTGTCATAGTGAGTAAAACCTAATTTTTGTATTTGAAAACCTTACAAAAACAACGGATTCTAGTAAAACTCACATGGATTTAATATTACAGGCATTTTTAGACAATTTGCATTGTTGGTTTAGGAATTGTGTTGGAATACATTTGTATTGCTTTTTTCGCATTATCTCAGGATTTTAAGAACATTTCTGTCATATTGAGTAAAAAACTACTTTTTGTGTTTGCAAGCCTTAAACAAGCATATGTTTCGAGTAAAACTCATAAGAATGCATTATTTCAGGCAATATTAGCTCATTTTTATGTGTAGTTTAGGAGTAATGTTTATTTTACTGTCATATTGAGTGTACTTTGTCATGGTGAAAAAAAACCAATTTTTGTATTTGCAAAAATTTCAAACACAGCTGATTCTAGTAAAACTCACATGGATTCAATATTACAGGCATTTTTACACATATTGCATGTTTGATTTAGGAAATATGATTGAATACATTTTTATTGCTTTTTTCGCATTATCTCAGGATATTAGGAATATAACTGTCCATTGAGTAAAAAACTACTTTTTGTGTTTGCAAGATTTAAAAAAGCATGTGTTTAGAGTAAAACTCCGTAGAATGAATTATTTGAGGCAAATAAAGTTGATTTGATTTGATTTGATCATTAGCCTTTTTGCATGTGTAGTTAGGAGTTATTTTTAAATAACTGTCATATTGAGTGTGACAGTATACTGTCATAGTGAGTAAAACTTAATTTTTTTTATTTGCAAACCTTACAAAAACAACTGATTCTAGTAAAACTCACATGGATTTAATATTACAGGCATTTTTACACATTTTGCATGTTTGGTTTAGGAATTATGTTGGAATACATTTTTATTGCTTTTTTCGCATTATCTCAGGATTTTAAGAAGATTACCGTCATATTGAGTAAAAAACACTTTTTGTGTTTTCAAGCCTTAAAAAAGCATAGGTTTCGAGGAAAACTCCCAAGGATGCATTATTTCAAGCATTATTAGCCATATTGCATGTGTAGTTTAGGAGTTATGATTAAATAACTGTCATATTGAGTTTGACAGAGTAAAACCTAATTTTTGTATTTGCAAACCTTACTAAAACAACTGATTCTAGTAAAACTTTCATGGATTTAATATTACAGGCATTTTTAGACATTTTGCATTGTTGGTTTAGGAATTATGTTGGAATACATTTTTATTGCTTTTTTCGCATTAGCTCAGGATTTTAAGAACATTACTGTCATATTGAGTAAAAAACTACTTTTTGTGTTTGCAAGCCTTAAAAAAGCATATGTTTCGAGTAAAACTCACAAGAATGCATTATTTCAGGCAATATTAGCTCATTTTTATGTGTAGTTTAGGTGTTATGTTTAATTTACTGTCATATTGAGTGTACTTTGTCATGGTGAAAAAAAACTAATTTTTCTATTTGCAAACCTTTCAAACACAACTGATTCTAGTAAAACATACATTGATTCAATATTACAGGCATTTTTACACATTTTGCATGTTTGGTTTAGGAATTATAATGGAATACATTTTTTTTTTGCTTTTTTCGTATTATCTCAGGATTTTAAGAACATTACTGTCATATTGAGTAAAAACTACTTTTTGTGTTTGCAAGATTTAAAAAAGCATATGTTTTGAGTTATTTCAGGCATCAATAGCCATTTTGCTTGTGTGGATTAGGAGTTTTTAAATAACTGTCATATTGCGTGTGGCAGTTATACTGTCATTATGAGTAAACCTAATTTTTGTATTTTTAAACCTTATAAACCTCCTGATTCTAGTAAAATTCACAAAGATACAATATTACAGGCATTTTTAGACATAATGCAGGTTTGGTTTTGGAGTTAGGTTTATAACTTTTCATATTTAGTATGACTTGTGTCTTTGCAAACCTTACAAAATATTTTTTTCCAGTAAAACTCACAAAGATGCATTTCTCTTATTAGCCATTTTGCATGTGTGGTTTCGGAGTTATGTTTAAATAACCGTCAGATACAGAGACAGAGACAGTATAAAGTTAAAGTTAAAGTTAAAGTACCAATGATTGTCACACACACACTAGGTGTGGCGAAATTATTCTCTGCATTTGACCCATCACCCTTGATCACCCCCTGGGAGGTGAGGGGAGCAGTGGGCAGCAGCGGTGGCTGCGCCCGGGAATCATTTTGGTGATTTAACCCCAAATTCCAACCCTTGATGCTGAGTGCCAAGCAGGGAGGTAATGGGTCCCATTTTTAAAGTCTTTGGTATGACTCGGCCGGGATTTGAACTCCCAACCTACCGATCTCAGGACGGACACTCTAACCACTAGGCCACTGAGTAGGTGGCCTAGTGCATAGGGAAGGCGTGGGGCAGTTGGGAGAGTGGACGTTCCAGCAACTTGAGGGTTCTTGGTTCGATCCCCACCTTCTACCAACCTCGTCACGTCCGTTGTGTCCTTGAGGGAGACACTTTACCCTTGCTCCTGATGGGTTGTGGTTAGGGCCTTGCATGCCAGCTCCCGCCATCAGTGTGTGAATGTGTGTGTGAATGGATGAATGTAAAAATAGTGTCAAAGCGCTTTGTGTACCTTGAAGGTAGAAAAGCGCTATGCAAGTATAACCCATTTACCATAGTGAGTAAAACCAAATGTTTGTATTTACAAACCTTACAAAATAACCGATTCTAGTAAAAGTCACACAGATACAATATTTTAGGCATTTTTAGACATAATGCATGTTTGGTTTTGGAGTTATGTTTATATAACCTCCTTTCTGAGCCGCCACCTTATCGTGGTAGAGGAGTTTGCGTGTCCCACTGATCCTAGGAGCTATGCTGTCTGTGGGCTTCTATGCCCCCTCGTAGGCTCTCCCAAGACAAATAGGTCCTAGGTGAGGGATCAGACAAAGAGCAGCTCAAAGACCTTTATGAAAAGTACAAATCGAGGTCCTAGATTTTTCCTCGCCTGGATGCGGTTCACCGTGGCTCCCCTGTGGAGCCAGGCCCAGAGGTGGGGCACGATGGCGAGCGCCTGTTGGCTGGCTCAGCTCAATGAAGCAACGTGGTTCCCTCCTCCAATGGGCTCACCACTCATGGGCTGGGTTATAGAGGTCGGGTGCAGTGTGAGCTGAGCGGCAGCCGAAGGCAGGGCACTTGGCGGTCCGATCATCGGCTACATAAGCTAGCTCTTCTGACGTGAAATGTCACCTCGCTGGGAGGGAAGGAGCCTGAGCTGGTGTGCGAGGTGGAGAAGTTCCGGCTAGATATAGTTGGACTCACTTCGACGCACAGGAACCTGTTCTCTCGAGAGGGGCTGGACTCTCTTCCACTATGGCGTTGCAAGCAATGAGAGGCTGGGGTGGCAATTCTTGTTGTCCCCCCGGCTCAAAGACAAGAGTATGGGGTATCGGACTGTCTGATTGTGGCGGGTCGCTCCCTGTATGAGCAGTGTCAGAGCTTGGTCCGCATTGCCGGCAGTAAGTCGGACCTCTTTCCAGTGAGGGTTGGACTAAACCACACAAAAGGCAGCCTTGGCGGCCCAAGGCTGCCCTTTGTCACCGATTCTGTTGTTAACTTTTATGGACAGAATTTCTAGGCGCAGTCATGGCGTTGAGGGGATCCGGTTTAGTGGTTGCAGGATTAGGTCTCTGCTTTTTGCAGATGATGTGGTCCTGATGGCTTCAACTGGCCAGGATCTCCAGCTCTCATTGGATGGCCGAGTATGAAGCGACTGGGATGAGAATCAGCACCTCCAAGTCCGAGTCCATGGAGGGTGGGGTGCCATTTCCAGGTTGAGGAGGCGATGGCACATACATAGATGGCCCCAAGTGGAGGAGTTCAAGTACCTAGGAGTCTTGTTCACGAGTGAGGGAAGAGTGGATCATGAGATCCACAGGCGGATCGGTGCGGCGTCTTCAGTAATGAGGACGCTATATCGATCCATTGTGGTGAAGAGGAGCTGAGCCAGAATTAAAAGCTCTAAATTTACCGGTCGATCTACATTCCCATCCTGCACCCATGGTCATGGTTATGACCGAAAAGACAAGATCACGGGTACAAGCGGCCAAATTGAGTTTCCTCCGCCGGGTGGCGGGTCTCTCCATTAGAGATAGGATAAGAAGCTCTGTCACCCGGGAGGAACTCAGAGTAAAGCGCTGCTCCTCCACATTGAGAGGAGCCAGGTGAGGTGGTTCGGGCATCTGCTCAGGATGCCACCCGAACGCCTCCCGAGGGAGGTGTTTAGGGCAAGTCCGACCGGCAGGAGGCCACGGGGAAGACCCAGGACACATTGGGAAGATTATGTCTCCCGGCTGGCCTGGGAACGCCTCAGGTTCCCCCAAGAAGAGCTGGAAGAAGTGGCTGGGGAGAGGAAAGTCTTGGCTTCTCTGTTTAGGCTGCTGCCCCCGCAACCCGACCTCGGTTAAGCGGAAGAAAATGGATGGATTTAGTAACGACAAAAAAAATGATTCTAGTAAAACTCACATGGATACAATTTTACAGGTATTTTTAGACATAATGCATATTTGGTTTTGGAATTATGTTTATATAACTTTCATATGTATTATGACAGTTATACTGTCATCTTGAGTAAAACTAACTTGTGTCTTTACAAACATTACAAACTAAGTTTTTACAGTAAAACAAAAACATTTTGTATTTGCAAACCTTACAAAAACAACTGATTCTAGTAAAACTCACATAGATTCAATATTTCAGGCATTTTTAGACATTTCACATGTTTGAATACATTTTTATTGCTTTTTTCGTTAGGGCAAGTCTGATCGGCAGGAGGCCACGGGGAAGACCCAGGACACATTGGGAAGACTATGTCTCAGGCTGGCCTGGGAACGCCTCGGGATCCCCCGAGAAGAGCTGGACAAAGTGGCTGGGGAGAGGGAGGTCTGGGCTTCTCTGCTTAGGCTGCTGCCCCCGCAACCCAACCTCGGATAAGCGGAAGAAAATGGATGGATTTAGTATGACAGTTATACTGTCATATTGAGTAAAAAAACTATTTTTCATAGATTCAATATTACAGGCATCTTTAGATGGATTGCATGTTTGGTTTTGGAGAAATATTTATACAACTTTCATATTTAGTATGACAGTTATACTGTCATATTGAGTAAAAAAAACCAACTTGTGTCTGCAAACCTTACAAAAGATTATTATTCTAGTAAAACTAACAACGATACATTTTTCCAAGCATTATTAGCATTTGTTGTTTTGGAGTTATAATGCTTGCGTTGAGAGGCGACGGGCTCGGGTGGCAATTCTTGTTGCCCCCCGGCTCAAAGCCTGCACGTTGGAGTTCAACCCAGTGGACCAGTGGGTAGCTTTCCTCCGCCTTCGGGTGGGGGGACGGGTCCTGACTGTTGTTTGGCCTTACGCGCCAAACGGCAGCTCAGAGTACCCACCCTTTTTGGATTCACTCGAGGGAGTACTGGAAAGTGCTCCACCGGGTGATTCCCTCGTTCTACTGGGGGCCTTCAACGCTCATCTTGGCAACAACAGTGAAACCTGGAGAGGCATGATTGGGAAGAATGGCCGCCCGGATCTGAACCCGAGTGGTGTTTTGTTATTGGACTTTTGTGCTCGTCACAGATTGTCAATAACAAACACCAAGTTCAAACATAAGGGTGTCCATATGTGCACTTGGCACCAGGACACCCTAGGCCGCAGTTCCATGATCGATTGTGTAGTTGTGTCATCGGATTTGCGGTCTCATGTTTTGGACACTCGGGTGAAGAGAGGGGCGGAGCTTTCTACCGATCACCACATGGTGGTGAGTTGGCTGCGATGGTGGGGGAGGATGCCTGACAGACCTGGCAGGCCCAAACGCATTGTGAGGGTTTGCTGGGAACGCCTCCGGAAGAACTTTGAACATGTCACGAGGGAGGCGCTGGACATTGAGTCTGAGTGGACCATGTTCCGTGCCTCTCTTGTCGAGCCGGCTGATTGGAGCTGTGGCCGCAAGGAGTTTGGTGCCTGTCGTGGCGGTAATCCTAGAACCCGCTGGTGGACACCAGCAGTGAGGGATGCCGTCAAGCTGAAGAAAGAGCCTATCGGGTCCTTTTGGCTCATGGGACTCCAGAGGCAGCCGACAGGCCAAGCGAAGTGCGGCTTCAGCGGTCGCAGAGGCAAAAACTCGGACATGGGAGGAGTTTGGAGAAGCCATGGAAAACGACTTCCAGACGGCTTCGAAGCGATTCTGGACCACCATCCGCCGGCTCAAGGGGGGGGAGCAGTGCACTGTAACACCGTGTATGGTGAGGATGGTGCGCTGCTGACCTCTACTGCAGCTGTTATTGATCGGTGGAGGGAATACTTCGAAAAGACCTCCTTATTCCCACCAACATGTCTTCCTATGAGGAAGCAGTGCCTGGGGAATCTGTGGTGGGCTCTCCTATTTCTGGGGCTGAGGTCAAAAAGCTCCTCAATGGCAACGCCCTGGGGGTGGATGAGATCCGTCCGGAGTTCCTTAAGGCTCTGGATGCTGTGGGGCTGTCTTGGTTGACAAGACTCTGCAACATCGCGTGGACATCGGGGGCGGTACTTCTGGATTGGGAGACCGGGGTGGTGGTTCCTCTCTTTAAGAAGGGGAACCAGAGGGTGTGTTTCAACTATCGTGAGATCACACTCCTCAGTCTTCCTGGTAAGGTCTATTCATGTGTACTGGAGAAGAGGCTACGCCGGATAGTCAAACCTCAGATTCAGGAGGAACAGTGTGGTTTACGTCCTGGTCGTGGAACTGCGGACCAGCTTTATACTCTCGGCAGGGTCCTTGAGGGTGCATGGGAGTTTGCCCAACCAGTCTACATGTGCTTTATGAACTTGGAGAAGGCATTCGACCATTTACCCCGGGAAGTCCTGTGGGGAGTGCTCAGAGATTATGGGGTAACGACTGTCTTATTGTGGCGGTTCGTTCCCTTTGCAAGAGTCAGAGCTTGGTCCGCATTGCCGGCAGTAAGTCGGACCCGTTTCCAGTGAGGGTTGGACTCCGCCAAGGCTGCCCTTTGTCACCGATTCTGTTCATAACCTTTATGGACAGAATTTCTAGGCCCAGTCAGGGCGTTGAGGGGATCCGGTTTGGTGTCTGCAGGATTAGGTCTATGCTATTTGCAGATGATGTGGTCCTGATGGCTTCATCTGGCCAAGATCTTCAGCCCTCACTGGATCGGTTCGCAGACGAGTGTGAAGTGACTGGGATGTGAATCAGCACCTCCAAGTCCGAGTCCATGGTTCTCGCCCGGAAAAGGGTGGAGTGCCCTCCGGGTTGGGGAGGAGATCTTGCCCCAAGTGGAGGAGTTCAAGGACCTCAGAGTCTTGTTCACGAGTGAGGGAGGAGTGGATCGTGAGATCGACAGGCGGAACGGTGCGGCGTTCTCAGTAATGCGGACGCTGTACTGATCCGTTGTGTTGAAGAAGGAGCTGAGCCGGAAGGCAAAGCTCTCGATTTACCGGTCTATCTACGTTCCCATCCTCACCTATGGTCATGAGCTTTGTGTCATGGCCGAAAGGACAAAATCACGGGTACAAGCGGCCGAAATGAGATTCCTCCACCGGGTGGCGGGGCTCTCCCTTAGAGATAGGGTGAGAAGCTCTGTCATCCGGGAGGAGCTCAAAGTAAAGCCATTGCTCCTCCATTTCGAGAGGAGCCAGATGAGGTGGTTCGGGCATCTGGTCAGGATGCCACCCGAACGCCTCCCTAGGGAGGTGTTTCGGGCACGTCCGACCGGTAGGAGGCCCAGGAAGACCCAGGAAACGGGAAGCTTGTCTCTCCCGGCTGGCCTGGGAACGCCCCGGGATCCCCCGGGAGGAGCTGGGCGAAGTGTCTGGGGAGAGGAAAGTCTGGGCTTCCCTGCTTAGGCTGCAGCCCCCGCGACCCGACCTCGGATAAGCGGAAGAAAATGGATGGATGGATGGATGGAGTTATGTTTAAATAACTGTCATAAAGAGTAAAACCTAATTTTTGTATTTGTAAACCTTACCAAAACAACTGATTTTAGTAAAACTCACACAGATTCAATATTACAGGCATTTTTAGACATTTTGCTTATTTGTTGTAGGAATTATGATGGAATACATTGTTATTGCTTATTTCGCATTATATCAGGATTTTAAGATCTTTACTGTCATACTGAGGAAAACAAATACTTTTTGTGTTTGCAAGCCTTAAAAAAGCATATGTTTCGAGTAAGACTCACAAGAATGCCTTATTTCAGGCATTATTAGCCATTTTTTATGTGTAGTTTAGGCATACTTGCCAAGCCTCCTGGATTTTCCAGGAGACTTCCGAAATTCAGCGCCTCTCCCGAAAACCTCCCGGGACAAATTTTCTCCCGAAAATCTCCCGAAATTCAGGCTGACCTGAGTGAGGACAGCCGTATTCACGTCTGCTTTCCCACGATATAAACAGCATGCCTGCCCAATCACGTTATAACTGTAGAATGATCGAGGGCGAGTTCTTGGTTTCTTATGTGGGTTTATTGTTAGGTAGTTTCATTAACGTCCTCCCAGCGCGGTAACAACACTAAACAACAGCAGTCACGTTTTCGTCTACCGTAAAGCAGTTTGTCTGCCGTAAACAGCAATGTTGTGACACTCTTTAAACAGGGAAATACTGCCATCTACTGTACATGCATATGTGACAATAACATCCAGGGCTTTTAGAGAGTGCAGTGCACAACTGCGCACACAACAAGGAGACGAAGCAGAAGAACGCAGAAGATACAGCCATGGCGACGCCGACGACGAGTAAGATGAAGAAACACGCTTATAAGTTCCAAGCCGCAGCTGCGATCGGACCTGGATAGCCTCCGGGAAGAAGTAGTGGAGTACCAAGTGCTTGGCAGTGAAGATCTTCCTCAGGAAGCAAAGATTGACCGGTTTTTGGCCATGCTCAGGAGGGGTGGAAAATTCCAGACTCTCGTGCATTTGATGAAAGCACTTTTGTGCGTGCCACACAGCAATGCATCATCGGAGAGGGTGTTCAGCATGGTTAGAAAAATAGTGACAGAGAATAGAACAAGGATGGACAATTCAACCCTTAACTCAACAATGAGTAGATGAGTGTTATGTGTGTGTATATGTGTAAATAAATGAAAACTGAAATTCAAGTATTTATTTTATATATATATATATATATATATATATATATATATATATATATATATATATATATATATATAGCTAGAATTCACTGAAAGTCAAGTTTTTCTTATATATGTGTATATATATATATATATATATATATATATATATATATATATATATATATATATGTATATATATATATATATATATATAAATTTTATATATATATATATTTATATATATATATATATATATATATATATATATATATATATATATATATATATATATATATATATATATATATTATATATATATATATATATATATATATATATATATATATATGAAATACTTGACTTGGTGAATTTTAGCTCTAAATATACTCCTCCCCTCTTAACCACACCCCCAACCACGCCCCCACCCCAACCCCGACCACGCCTTCCCCACCCCCACCTCCTGAAATCGGAGGTCTCATTGTTGGCAAGTATGAGTTTAGGAGTTATGTTTAAATAACTGTCATAGTGAGTGTGGCAGTTACACTGTCATATTGAGTAAAAAAAACTAACTTGTGTCTTTGCAAACCTCACAAAAGAAAACGTTTCTAAAAAAAATCACAAAGATATATTTCTTCACGCATTATTAGACATTTTTCATGTGTGGTTTAGGAGTTATGTTTAGATAACTGTCATATTGAGTGTGGCAGTTATACTGTCATTATGTGTAAAACCTAATTTTGTATTTGCAAACCTTATAAAAACAACTGATTCTAGTAAAACATAGATTCAATTTTACAGGCATTTTTAGACATTTTACATGTTTGGTTTAGGAGTTGTGTTTGATTACATTTTGTATTGCTATTTTCGTTAGGGCAAGGCCGACCGGCAAGAGACCAGGGGGAAGACCCAGGACACATTGGGAAGACAATCATTCAAGTACCTTGGGATGTGGGTGGACAATAAGCTGGACTGGACTGTTAACACAGACCACTTGTACAGGAAAGGACAGAGCTGTACTTCCTGAGGCGGCTGTCCTTTGTCCCACACGCCATTAGACTGTACAACTCTCCTCTGTGGGGAGGGGGCTACTAGGATGACAGGGGATGCAAATCAATAAGAGTGCAATATTTTTTCAAAACATGGTCACTACTGCCTAGTTTCTCATGTTATATTCTTATTTTACTGTTATATTTTTATTCTCATTGTTGCTTTTTATTTTTATTCTATTGTAATATGTTTCTATTTTGTTTCAATTTATACCCCCATTATTTACTTTTCACTTTTTAAAATTTTGTACACTACTGCTGAAATTTAAATTTTCCTGAGAGAACACTCCTGAAGGAATCAATTAAGTACTATCCATCTATCTATCTATCTATCTATCTATCTATCTATCTATCTATCTATCTATCTATCTATCTATCTATCTATCTATCTATCTATCTATCTATTTATGTCTCCTGGCTGGCCTGAAAACGCCTGGGATCCCCCGAGAAGAGCTGGACAAAGTGGCTGGGGAGAAGAAAGTCTGGGCTTCTCTGCTTAGGCTGCTGCCCCCGCAACCTGACCTCGGTTAAGCAGGAAGAAATGGATGGATTTAGTATGACAGTTATACTGTCATATTAAGTAAAAAACTAACTTGTGTCTTTGCAAACATTACAAAATATATTTTTTCTAGTAAAACTCACAAAGATACATAACTCAAGGCATTATTAGCCATTTTGCATGTGTGGTTTAGGACATATGTTTAAATAACCGTCAGATTGAGTGTGACAGTATACTGTCATAGTGAGTAAAACCCATATTTTGTAATTGCAAACCTTATGAAAACAAATGATTCTACTAAAACTCACATGGATACAATATCACAGGCATTTTAGACATAATTGGAGTAATGTTTATATAACTTTCATATTTAGTATGACAGTAATACTGTCATATTGAATAAAAAAAACTAACTTGTATCTGTACAAACCTTAAACAATATTTTTTTCCAGTAAAACTCACAAAGAGACATTTCTCCAGGCATTATTAGCCATTGTGCACATGTGGTTTAGGAGTTATGTTTAAATAAATGTCAAATTGAATGTGGCAGTTATACTGTTATTATGAGTAAAACATAAATTTTGTAAATGTTAACCTTACCACAATACCTGATTCTGGTAAAACTCACATAGATTCAATATTAGAGGCATTTTTAGACATTTTACATGTTTGGTTTAGAGTTGTGTTTGAATACATTTTTATTGCTTTTTTCATTAGGGCAAGTCCGACGGGCCGCGGGGAAGACCCAGGACACATTGGGAAGACTATGTCTCCCGGCTGGGCTGGGAACGCCTCGGGATCCCCCGAGAAGAGCTGGACGAAGTGGTTGGGGAGAGCGAAGTTCGGGCTTCTCTGCTTAGGCTGCTGCCCCTGCAACCCGACCTCGGATAAGCGGAAGAAAATGGATGGATTTAGTATGACAGTTATACTGTCATATTAAGTAAAAAAAACTAACTTGTGTCTTTGCACACCTTACAAAATATATTTTTTCTAGTAAAACTCATAAAGATACATATCTACAGGCATTATTAGCCATTTTACATGTGTGGTTTAGGAGTTATAATTAAATAACTGTCATATTGAATGTGGCAGTAATACTGTCATTATGACCTAATTTTTGTAATTTTAAACCTTACTAAAATACCTGATTCTGGTAAAACTCACAAAGATTCAATATTACAGCCATTTTTAGACAGATTACATGTTTGGATTTGGGGTTATGTTTATACAACTATCATATTGAGTACAAAAAACAAACTTGTGTCTTTGCAAACCATACAAAAGATCATTGTTTTAGTAAATCTAACAAAGTCTCCAAGCATTATTAGCCATTTTGCATTTGTTCTTTAGGAGTTATGTTTAAATAACTGTCATAGTGTGTAAAACCTAATTTTTGTATTTGCAAACCTTACAAAAACAACTGATTCTAGTAAAATTCACATGGATACAATATTGCAGGCATTTTTAGACATAATGCATGTTTGATTTTGGAGTTGTGTTTGTATAACTTTCATATTTAGTATTACAGTAATACTGTCATATTGAGTAATAAAAACTAACTTGTGTCTTTACAAACCTTACAAAATATTTTTTTTCCTGCAAAACTCACAAAGAGACATTTCTCCAGGCATTATTAGCCATTTTGCATGTGTGGTTTAGGAGTTATGTTTAAATAACTGACAGATTGAGTGTGACAGTATACTGTGAGTAAAACCCATATTTTGTATTTGCAAACCTTAAACATGGATACAAAATTACAGGCATTTTTAGAGATAATGCATGTTTAGTTTTGGAGTTATGTTCATATAACTTTCATATTTAGTATGACAGTAACACTGTCATATTGAGTAAAAAAAACTAACTTGTGTCGGTACAAACATTACAAAAAAATTTTTTTCAAGTAAAACTCACAAAGAGACATTTCTCCGGGCATTATTAGCCATTGTGCATGTGTGGTTTAGGAGTTATGTTTAAATAAATGTCAAATTGAATGTGGCAGTTATACTGTCATTATGCGTGAAACCTAATTTTTGTAATTGTAAACCTTACCAAAATATCTGATTCTGGTAAAACTCACATAGATTCAATATTACATGCATTTTTAGACGGATTGCATGTTTGGTTTTGGAGTTATGTTTATACAACTTTCATATTTAGTATGACAGTTATACTGTATATTACCATTGAGTAAAAAAAACCTAACTTGTGTCTTTGCAAACCTTACTAAAGATCGTTATTCTAGTAAAGACTTAGACTTCGACTTCGACTTTCTTTTTATTGTGATTCAAATTTGAACTTTACAGCACAGATAAGAACGACATGTAGTGCAGGATAAAAAAGCAATAAGGTTCATATTTCGATAAATAAATTTATATAAATAATATATAAATACTATATATATATATATATATATATATATATATATATATATATATATATATATATATATATATATATATATAATAAATATATATAAATAGATAAATAGATTACTGTGCAGATAAATATATTGCCCTTTTTTACATGCACCCACGTTTATGGATGTATGTTATCTTGTCTTTTTCATTCCAGCGAGTTAATTCATTTTGAGGGGATTCGAGGAGATAATTTAATTATGATGCGTTCAAGAGTCTTACGGCCTGAGGGAGAAGCTGTTACAGAACCTGGAGGTTCTGCTTCGGAAGCTGCGGAACCTCTTTCTAGAGTCCAGCAGTGAAAACGGTCCTTGGTGGGGGTGGGAGGAGTCTTTGCAAATTTTCTGAGCCCTGGTCAGGCAGCACTTTTTGCGATCTCCTGGATAGGAGGAAGAGGAGTCCTGATGATCTTTTCCGCCGTCCTCACCACTCTCTGGAGATACTTCCAGTCTGAGGCACTGCAGGCTCCAGTCCAGACAGAGATGCTGTTGGTCAGCAGGCTCTCTATAACAAAGATACATCTCTCCAAGCATTATTAGCTATTTTGCATTTGTTGTTTAGGAGTTATGTTTAAATAACTGTCATAGTGATTTAAACCTAAATTTTGTATTTGCAAACCTTTCAAAAACAACTGATTGTAGTAAAACTCACACAGATACAATATTGCAGGCATTTTTAAACATAATGCATGTTTGGTTTTGGAGTTATGTTTTTAAAACTTTCATATGTATGACAGCTATACTGTTATATTTAATAAAACAAACTAACTTGTGTCTTTACAAACCTTACAAAATATTCTTTCCCAGTAAAACTCTCAAAGATACATTTCAACAGGCATTATTAGCCATTTTGCATGTGTGGTTTAGAAGTTATGTTTAAATAACTGTCATATGGAGTGTGACCGTAAAGTCATAGTAAGTAAAACAAACTAACTTGTGTCTTTGCAAACCTTACAAAAGAAAATGTTACTAGTAAAACTCACAAAGATACATTTCTTCATGCATTATTAGAAAATGCTCATGTGTAGTTTAGGAGTTATGTTTAAATAACTGTCATATTGAGTGTGGCAGTCATACAGTCATTAAGTGTTAAACCTAATTTTTGGTTTTGCAAGCCTTACAAAAACAACTGATTCTAGTAAAACTCACATTGATTCAATATTACAGGCATTTTAGACATTATACATATTTGGTTTAGGAGTTGTGTTTGAATCCATTTTTATTGCTTTTTTCGTTAGGGCAAGTCCGACCGGCAGGAGGCCACGGGGAAGACAGAGGACACATTGGGAAGACTATGTAAGCCGGCTGGCCTGGGAACGCCTCAGGATCCCCCGAGAAGAGCCTTACGAAGTGGCTTGGGAGAGGGAAGTCTGGGCTTCTCTGCTTAGGCTGCTGCCCCCGCAACCCGACCTCGGATAAGCGGAAGAAAATGGATGGATTTAGTATGACAGTTATACTGTCATATTAAGTAAAACAAACTAACTTGTGTCTTTGCAAACTTTACAAAATATAATCATTCTAGTAAAACAAACAAAGATCCATTTCTCCAAGCATTATTAGCCATTTCGCATTTGTTGTTTAGGAGTTATGTTTAAATAACTGTCAAAGTAAATAAAACCTAATTTTGGTATTTGAAAACCTTACAAAAACAACTGATTCTAGTAAAACTCACACAGAGTTTAGACATAATACATGTTTGGTTTTGGAGTAATGTTTATATAACTTTCATATATAGTATGACAGCTATACTGTTATATTGAGTAAAAAAACTAACTTGTGTCTTTACAAACCTTACAAAATATATTTTTTCCAATAAAACTCACAAAGAGACATTTCCCCAGGTATTATTAGCCATAGTGCATGTGTGGTTTAGGAGTTATGTTTAAATAAATGTCAAATTGAATGTGGCAGGTATACTGTCATTAGTAAAACCTAATTTTTGTAATTGTAAACCTTACCAAAATACCTAATTCTGGTAAAACTCACATAGATTCAATATTACATGCATTTTTAGACGGATTGCCTGTTTGGTTTTGGAGTTATGTTTTTACAACTTTCATATTTAGTATGACAGTTATACTGTTATATTGAGTAAAAAAAAACTAACTTGTGTCTTTGCAAACCTTACAAAAGATCATTATTCTGGTAAAGACTTAGACTTTCTTTGTATTGTCATTCAAATTTGAACTTTACAGCACAGATAACAAAATGTCGTTACATAAACTCATGGTAGTGCAGGATAAAAAAGCAATAAGGTGCATATATAAATAATAAATATAAATATATAAATATATATATAAAATAAATATACTTAAATATATATAAATAAATAAATAAAAAGATTACTGTGCAGATAAATATATTGCACTTTTTCCACATTCGCCCACGTTTATGGGTGTATGTAATATTGTTTTTTTTAATTCCATTTCGAGGGGAGTTGAGGGGATAATTTAATTATAATGCGTTCAAGAGTCTTACGGCCTGAGGGAAGAAGCTGTTACAGAAGCTGGAGGTTCTGCTTCGGAGGCTGCGGAACCTCTTTCTAGAGTCCAGCAGTGAAAACAGTCCTTGGTGGGGGTGGGAGGAGTCTTTGCAAATTTTCTGAGCCCTGGTCAGGCAGCGCTTTTTGCGATCTCCTGGATAGGAGGAAGAGGATTCCTGAAGATCTTTTCCGTCCTCACCACTCTGACTATGTCAGCCGGCTGGCCTGGGAACGCTTCGGGATCCCCCGAGAAGTGCTGGACGAAGTGGCTGGGGAGAGGGAAGTCTGGGCTTCCCCCGCAACCCCGACCTCGGATAAGCGGAAGAAAATGGATAGATTTAGTATGACAGTTATGCTATTATATTGAGTAAAAAAAACTAACTTGTGTCTTTAAAAACCTTACAAATTATATGTTTTCTAGTAAAACTCACAAAGATACATCTCCAGGCATTATAAGCCATTTTGCATGTGGTTTAGGGGTTATGTTTAAATAACTGCCATATTGAATGTGGCAGTTGTACTGTCATTATGAGTAAAACCTAATTTTTGTAATTGTAAACCTTACCAAAATACCTGATTCTGGTAAAACTCACATAGATTCAATATTACAGGCATTTTTAGACGGATTGCATGTGTAGTTTTGAAATTATGTTCATACAACTTTCTTATTTAGTATGACAGTGTCATCTTGAGTAAAAAAACTAACTTGTGTCTTTGCAAACCTTACAAAAGAACATTTTAGTAAAACTCACAAAGATACATCTCCAGGCATTATTAGCCATTTTGCATTTGTTGTTTAGGAGTTATGTTTAAATAACTGGCATAGTGAGTAAAACCTAATTTTTGTATTTGCAAACCTTACAAAAACAACTGATTCTAGTAATACTCACATAGATACAATATTACAGGCATTTTTAGACATAATGCATGTTTGGTTTTAGAGTTATGTTTATATAACTTTCATATTTAGTATCACAGTAAAACTGTCATATTGAGTAAAAAAACTAACTTGTGTCTTTGCAAACCTTACAAAAGATCATTATTCTAGTAAAACTCACAAAGATACATTCCTCCAGGCATTATTAGCCACTTTGCATGTGTGGTTTAGGAGTTATGGTTTAAACAACTGTCATATTTAGGTGGCAGTTATATGTCTATGCGTAAAACCTAATTTTTGTATTTGCAAATCTTTCAAAAACAACTGATTACAGTAATTGTCACATAGTTTTAATTACAGGTATTTTTAGACAGTTTGCATTGTTGGTTTAGGAATTATGTTGCAATACATTTTTATTGCTTTTTTTGCATTATCTCAGAATTGTAAAAATATTACTGTCATATTGAGTAAAAAACTACTGATTGGGTGTGGCAGTTATACTGTCATTATGTGTAAAACCTAATTGTTGTATTTGCAAACCTTACAAAAACAACAGGTGCCGTTCGATTGGGCACTTTGGTTGTCAGGGGCAACAAGCTAAAAGGGGCAACGTCTTAAAATGCTAGCAAAGTCCACAAGGAATAAAATTATGCAATACAGTCAAAGTCCTCAAAGTGTAAAAACATGCAATTAAAAATACAATCAAATTGTAAAATGTAAAAACATGCAATTAAAATCTACAACAATAAAAACACTCAGACATGCATGACAATGAAACAAAAAAAATAAAATCCCCTACTTGTGTCCCATCACATCCCCCCCATACATTATCGTTGTCAGTCCCTGCAACGGGGGGAACTCTCGTCTGCATAGCGGGCAGGCAACTGTCGGTCAAAGCCTTTTTTAGCTCTTCAAAGGACGTCTGACACTCTGGTGTCCACACTATTTTGTGGGCCTGTGCCTTCTTGCCAGTGAGGCCGTCCCACCGACATTTATTTAGGGGACGGGCTATTTTAGCAAACCCAGCCACAAAACGTTGGTAATAGCCTGCCAATCCAAGAGACGCTCTCACTTCCTTGACAGTGGTCGGAGCGGCCCAGTCCTGTCCTGCCTTAATTTTACCTGGGTCCCATCTCACTCCATCCCGATCCACCACATGTCCCAAGAATTTCACCTCACACTGAAAGAGCTTGCACTTAGAGGGCTTGAGTTTAAGTCCATGTCGCTGCAACCGTTCAAACACCTGGTCCAGGTGCTGTAGATGGGCAGTGAAATAAATGATAAATACATGATAAATGGGTTGTACTTTTCTACCTTCAAGGTACTCAAAGCGCTTGGACACTACTTCCACATTTACCCATTCACACACACATTCACACACTGATGGAGGGAGCTGCCATGCAAGGCGCTAACCAGCACCCATCAGGAGCAAGGGTGAAGTGTCTTGCTCAGGACACAACGGACATGACGAGGTTGGTACTAGGTGGGGATTGAACCAGGGACCCTTGGGTTGCGCACTGCCACTCTCCCACTGCGCCACGCCGTCCCTCAAAAGAAAAATGTATTATGTCATCAAGATAAACCAACAATGATTCCGCTATTTGACCATTCAAACAATGATGTGTAAGCCGTTGGAAAGTGGCAGGTGCATTGCATAGACCAAATGGCATGCGTTCAAACTCGAACAGTCCGAGGGGAGTTGTAAATGCAGTGTTTTCACGATCGTCCGGGTGCACCTCCACTTGCCAATACCCACTAGCGAGGTCTAAGGTCGAAAACCATTCAGATTTGCTCAGACCAGTAAGGGTCTCTTCGATTCAGGGGAACGGAAAGGCGTCTTTATGTGTAACTGAGTTTAACCTCCGGTAGTCTACACAAAAGCGCCAACTCCCATCCTTTTTGCGGACTAACACTATAGGCGCTGCCCAGGGACTGCAGCTTTCCTTTATCACTCTCTGTTCAAGCATACCTGAAAGCATGCAGTGTCTTCACTTCCTTATACAACAGAGACGGGATGGGTCAGGTATCTCTCCCTGGTAGGGGCGGAATCTCCAGTCAGTATCCTGTGTTGCACAACACTGGTCCTTCCAAAGACCTCATGTTGTGCAAACACCTTCTCCCACTTCGCCAGCAGGGCGCGTAGCTGCACCTGTTGCTGCTCAGACAGATCCGGCTTATCACTCAAATCCCTAACATCTGGGGACAGTTCTGGATTGGTTTGGGCTGTGGCATCAATGAGTGACACTTCTACCACACCCTCCTCTACTAGAGATAAACACAGATCCTCAGCTCCATGCACATCACTATCATCAACACAAAACAGCTGCCCTATCTTTTTAAATCGTTTTAAGGAAATACTGTAGGAATGGGGGTTATAAACACGGAGGGGCAGCCTACCTCTGTTCACCAAGACCAGTGATTTTGCCACGCCAACTGCACCGGGCATAGGCTCCACCAGGGCGCAGTAGTTAGCCCCACACCAACATCTCCTTTGGGGGATATGTAATACTAGTCTTCGAGGCCAATCTCACGTGGCCTAGCAAGCCATCTTCAGCAGCAACAGCTTCTATACGGGAACATGTAGCAAAAGCTTCCCTCCACACCTTTTGCTTTTGAAGATGCCGAAGAGTAGAGGTCTTAGGACATTCAAAAACGGCATCCCAACACCCCACGATTAGATTCATACCTATTATGAAGGGGTGTGTACAGTTTTGATCCGCAACAATTACTACTCCTCTTTCGGGAACTTTAACACCCTCTACCTCAAAATCAAGAACCGCATAGCCGATATAGGGGATTTCCAGGCCATTAGCTGCTCTTAGACGAAAAAGGGTAGGGGTCCTTTCGAGCTTAGCTTCGGTAAAGTGAGCATTAAATAGGCTTTCGGAAATTAGCGTCACTTGGGACCCGGTGTCTAAAAGTCCTGGCAGAATAGTGCCTCCAGCGTCTACTTGTATTGTGGGGCATTGGGGGCCCTGGATGATGTTGGCGTGGTGGCCAGCCCTGCAACTCGGACCTCAGCAGCAGGGACATTTAGTTTAAATCCGGTGCATGTGTAGTTGCAGTGCTGAATTTTTAGAGATAATGCATGTTTGGTTTTGGAGTTATGTTTATATAACTTTTGTTTATAGTATGACAGTTATACAGTTATATTGAGTAAAAAAAACTAACTTGTGTCTTTACAAACCTTACAAAATATGTTTTCCCAGTAAAACTCACAAAGATACATTTCTACAGGCATTATTAGCCATTTTGCATGTGTGGTTTAGGAGTTATGTTTAAATAACTGATATTGAGTGTGACAGTATACTGTCAAAGTGAATAAAAAAAACTAACTTGTGTCGTTGCAAACCTTACAAAAGAAAATGTTACTAGTAAAACTCATAAAGATACATTTCTTCATGCATTATTAGAAAATGGTCATGTGTAGTTTAGGAGTTATGTTTAAATAACTGTCATATTGAGTGTGGTAGTAAAACTGCCACACATATTGAGTTATAAAGTTAAGTGTAAAACCTAAATTTTGTATTTGCAAACCTTACAAAAACAACTGATTCTAGTAAAACTCACATAGATTCAATATTAAAGGCATTTTAGACATTTTACATGTTTTGTTTAGGAGTTGTGTTTAAATACATTTGTATTGCTTTTTTTTGTTAAGGCAAGTCCAAACGGCAGGAGGCCACGGGGAAGACACAGGACACATTGGGAAGATTATATCAGCTGGCTGGCCTGGGAACGTCTCGGGATCCCCCGAGAAGAGCTGGACGAAGTAGCTGGGGATAGGGAAGTCTGGGCTTCTCTGCTTAGGCTGCAGCCCCCGCAACACGACCTCGGATAAGCGGAAGAAAATGGGTGGATTTAGTATGACAGTTATACTATCATATTGAGTAAAAAAAACCCTAACTTTTGTTTTTGTAAACATTCAAAATATATTTTTTCTAGTAAAACTCACAAAGATACATATAGTTTAAATAACTGTCATAGTAAGTAAAACCTATTTTTTGTACTTGTAAACCTTACAAAAACAATTATTTTTAGACAATTTGCCTGTTTGGTTTAGAAATTATGATGGAATACATTTTTTATTGCTTTTTTTCGCAATATCTCAGGATTTTAGGAATTAAACTGTCATATTGAGTAAAACTACTTTTTGTGTTTGCAAGCCTTAAAAAAACATAGGTTTCGAGTAAAACTCACAAGAATGCATTATTTCAGGCAATATTAGCTCATTTTTATGTGTAGTTTAGGAGTAATGTTTAATTTACTGTCATATTGAGTGTACATTGTCATGGTGAAAAAAAACTAATTTTTGTATTTGCAAACCTTACAAAAACAACTGATTCTAATAAAACTCACATGCATTCAATATTACAGTTATTTTTAGACAATTTTCCTGTTTGGTTTATAAATTATGATGGAATACATTTTTTATTGCTTTTTTTTAGCATTATCTCAGGATTTTAGGAATTAAACTGTGATATTGAGTAAAACTACTTTTTGTGTTTGCAAGCCTTAAAAAAGCATATGTTTCGAGTAAAACTCACAAGAATGCATTATTTCAGGCAATATTAGCTCATTTTTATGTATATTTTAGGAGTAATGTTTAATTTACTGTCATATTGAATGTACATTGTCATGGTGAAAAAAAACTAATTTTTGTATTTGCAAAAATTTCAAACACAGCTGATTCTAGTAAAACTCACATGGATTCAATATTACAGGCATTTTTACACATATTGCATGTTTGATTTAGGAAATATGATTGAATACATTTTTATTGCTTTTTTTGCATTATCTCAGGATTGTAAAAATATTACTGTCAAGATTTAAAAAAGCATGTGTTTAGAGTAAAACTCCGTAGAATGCATTATGTGAGGCATCATTAGCCATTTTGCATAAGTAGTTAGGAGTTATTTTTAAATAACTGTCATATTGAGTGTGGAAGTATACTGTCATAGTGAGTAAAACCTAATTTTTGTATTTGCAAACCCTACAAAAACAACTAATTCTAGTAAAACTCACATGGCTTTAATATTACAGCCATTTTTAGACAATTTGCATTGTTGGTTTAGGAATTATGTTGGAATACATTTTTATTAATTTTTTCGCATTATCTCAGGATTTTAAGAACATTACTGTTATATTGAGTAAAAAACTACTTTTTGTGTTTGCAAGCCTTAAAAAAGCATATGTTTCGAGTAAAACTCATAAGAATGCATTATTTCAGGCAATATTAGCTAATTTTTATGTGTTGTTTAGGAGTAATGTTTAATTTACTGTCATATTGAGTGTACATTGTCATGGTGGAAAAAAAACTATTTTTTTTATTTGCAAACCCTACAAAAACAACTGATTTTAGTAAAACTCACATGGATTCAATAATACAGGCATTTTTACACATTTTGCATGTTTAGTTTAGAAATTATGATGGAATATAGTTTTATTGCTTTTTTCGTATTATCTTTGGATTTTAAGAAGATTACCGTCATATTGAGTATAAAACACTTTTTGTGTTTGCAAGCCTTAAAAAAGCATAGGTTTCGAGGAAAACTCCCAAGGATGCAATATTTCAAGCATTATTAGCCATTTTGTATATGTATTTTAGGAGTTATGATTAAATAACTGTCATATTGAGTTTGACAGAGTAAAACCTAATTTTTTTTATTTGCAAACCTTACTAAAACAACTGATTCTATTGAAACTTACATGGATTTAATATTACAGGCATTTTTAGACATTTTGCATTGTTGGTTTAGGAATTATGTTGGAATACATTTTTTTTTTTGCTTTTTTCGTATTATCTCAGGATTTTAAGAACATTACTGTCATATTGAGTAAAAAACTATTTTTTGTGTTTGCAAGCCTTAAAAAAGCATATGTTTCAAGTAAAACTCACAAGAATGCATTATTTCAGGCAATATTAGCTCATTTTTAAGTGTAGTTTAGGAGTTATGTATATTTTACTCTCATATTGAGTGTACATTGTCATGGTGAAAAAAACCTAATTTTTGTATTTGCAAAAATTTCAAACACAACCAATTCTAGTAAAACTCACATGGATTCAATACTACAGGCTTTTTTTACATATTTTGCATGTTTGATTTAGGAAATATGATTGAATATAATGTCATTGCTTTTTTCGCATTATCTCAGGATTTTAGGTATATTACTGTCATATTGAGTAAAAAACTACTTTTTGTTTTTGCAAGATTTGAAAAAGCAAATGTTTCGAGTAAAACTCCGTAGTGCATTATTTGAGGCATCATTAAACATTTTGCATTTGTAGTTTAGGAGTTATGATTAAATAAATATCATATTGAGTGTGACAGTTTACTTTCATAAAGTGTAAAACCTATTTTTTGTTTTTGCAAACCTTACTAAAACAACTGATTCTAGTAAAACTCACACGGATTCAATATTACAGGCATTTTTACACATTGTGCATGTTTATTTTAGAAATTATGATTGAATACATTTTTTTTGCTTTTTTCGTATTATCTCAGGATTTTAAGAACATTACTGTCATATTGAGTAAAAAACTATTTTTTGTGTTTGCAAGCCTTAAAAAAGCATATGTTTCGAGTAAAACTCACAAGAATGCATTATTTCAGGCAATATTAGCTCATTTTTAAGTGTAGTTTAGGAGTTATGTTTATTTTACTCTCATATTGAGTGTACATTGTCATGGTGAAAAAAACCTAATTTTTGTATTTGCAAAATTTCAAACACAACCAATTCTAGTAAAACTCACATGGATTCAATACTACAGGCTTTTTTACATATTTTGCATGTTTGATTTAGGAAATATGATTGAATATAATGTCATTGCGTTTTTCGCATTATCTCAGGATTTTAGGTATATTACTGTCATATTGAGTAAAAAACTACTTTTTGTTTTTGCAAGATTTGAAAAAGCAAATGTTTCGAGTAAAACTCCGTAGTGCATTATTTGAGGCATCATTAGACATTTTGCATTTGTAGTTGAGGAGTTATGATTAAATAAATATCATATTGAGTGTGACAGTTTACTTTCATAAAGTGTAAAACCTATTTTTTGTTTTTGCAAACCTTACTAAAACAACTGATTCTAGTTAAACTCACATGGATTCACTATTACAGGCATTTTTACACATTGTGCATGTTTAGTTTAGAATTTATGATTGAATACATTTTTATTGCTTTTTTCGCATTATCTCAGGATTTTAAGAACATTACTGTCATATTGAGTAAAAAAAATACTTTTTGTGTTTGCAAGCCTTAAAAAAGCAAATGTTTCGAGGAAAACTCCCAAGGATGCATTATTTTAAGCATTATTAGCCATTTTGCATTTGTAGTTTAGGAGTTATGATTAAAAACTGTCACATTGAGTTTGACAGAGTAAAACCTAATTGTTGTATTTGCAAACCTTACTAAAACAACTGATTCTAGTAAAACTTACATGGATTTATTATTACAGGCATTTTTAGACATTTTGCATTGTTGGTTTAGGAACTTTGTTGTAATACATTTTTATTGCTTTTTTCGCATTATCTCAGGATTTTAAGAACATTACTGTCATATTGAGTAAAAAACAACTTTTTGTGTTTGCAAGCCTTAAAAAAGCATATGTTTCAAGTAAAACTCACAAGAATGCATTATTTCAGGCAATATTAGCTCATTTTTAAGTGTAGTTTAGGAGCTATGTTTAATTTACTCTCATATTGAGTGTACATTGTCATGGTGAAAAAAAACTAATTTTTGTATTTGCAAAAATTTCAAACACAACCAATTCTAGTAAAACTAACATGGATTCAATACTACAGGCTTTTTTACACATTTTGCATGTTTGATTTAGGAAATATGATTGAATATAATTACATTGCTTTTTTCGCATTATCTCAGGATTTTAGGAATATTACTGTCATATTGAGTAAAAACTACTTTTTGTGTTTGCAAGTTTTGAAAAAGCAAATGCTTCGAGTAAAACTCCGTAAAATGCATTATTTGAGGCATCATTAGACATTTTGCATTTGTAGTTTAGGAGTAATGATTAAATAAATATGATATTGAGTGTGACAGTTTACTTTCATATAGTGTAAAACCTATTTTTTGTTTTTGCAAACCTTACTAAAACAACTGATTCTAGTAAAACTCACATGGATTCAATATTACAGGCATTTTTACACATTGTGCATGTTTAGTTTAGAAATTATGATTGAATACATTTTTATTGCTTTTTTCGCATTATCTCAGGATTTTAAGAACATTACTGTCATATTGAGTAAAATAATACTTTTTGTGTTTGCAAGCCTTAAAAAAGCATATGTTTCGAGGAAAACTCCCAAGGATCCATTATTTCAAACATTGTTAGCCATTTTGCATGAGTAGTTTAGGAGTTATGATTAAATGACTGTCATATTGAGTGTGACAGTTTACTTTCATAAAGAGTAAAACCAAATTTTTGTTTTTGCAAACCTTACTAAAACAGCTGATTCCAGCATAACTCACATGGATTTAATATTACATGCATTTTTAGACAATTTGCATTGTTGGTTTAGGAATTATGTTTGAATACATTTTTATTGCTTTTCTCGCATTATCTCAGAATTTTAAGAACATTACTGACATATTGAGTAAAAAACTACTTTTTGTGTTTGCAAGCCTTAAAAAGCATATGTTTCGAGTAAAACTCACACGAATGCATTATTTCAGGCAATATTAACTCATTTTATGTGTAGTTTAGGAGTTATGATTAAATAACTGTCATATTGAGTTTGACAGAGCAAAACCTAATTTTTGTATTTGCAAACCTTACTAAAACAACTGATTCTATTTAAACTTACATGGATTTAATATTACAGGCATTTTTAGACATTTTGCATTGTTGGTTTAGGAATTATGTTGTAATACATTTTTTTTTGCTTTTTTCGTATTATGTCAGGATTTTAAGAACATTACTGTCATATTGAGTAAAAAACTATTTTTTGTGTTTGCAAGCCTTAAAAAAGCATATGTTTCAAGTAAAACTCACAAGAATGCATTATTTCAGGCAATATTAGCTCATTTTTAAGTGTAGTTTAGGAGTTATGTTTATTTTACTCTCATATTGAGTGTACATTGTCATGGTGAAAAAATCCTAATTTTTGTATTTGCAAAAATTTCAAACACAACCAATTCTAGTAAAACTCACATGGATTCAATACTACAGGCTTTTTTACATATTTTGCATGTTTGATTTAGGAAATATGATTGAATATAATGTCATTGTTTTTTCGCATTATCTCAGGATTTTAGGTATATTACTGTCATATTGAGTAAAAAACTACTTTTTGTTTTTGCAAGATTTGAAAAAGCAAATGTTTTGAGCAAAACTCCGTAGTGCTTTATTTGAGGCATCATTAGACATTTTGCATTTGTAGTTTAGGAGTTATGATTAAATAAATATCATATTGAGTGTGACAGTTTACTTTCATAAAGTGTAAAACCTATTTTTTGTTTTTGCAAACCTTACTAAAACAACTGATTCTAGTGAAACTCACATGGATTCACTATTACAGGCATTTTTACACATTGTGCATGTTTAGTTAAGAAATTATGATTGAATACATTTTTATTGCTTTTTTCGCATTATCTCAGGATTTTAAGAACATTACTGTCATATTGAGTAAAAAAAATACTTTTTGTGTTTGCACGCCTTAAAAAAGCAAATGTTTCGAGGAAAACTCCCAAGGATGCATTATTTTAAGCATTATTAGCCATTTTGCATTTGTAGTTTAGGAGTTGTGATTAAATAACTGTCATATTGAGTTTGACAGAGTAAAACTTAATTTTTGTATTTGCAAACCTTACTAAAACAACTGATTCTAGTAAAACTTACATGGATTTAATATTACAGGCATTTTTAGACATTTTGCATTGTTGGTTTAGGAACTTTGTTGGAATACATTTTTATTGCTTTTTTCGCATTATCTCAGGATTTTAGGAATATTACCGTCATATTGAGTAAAAAACTACTTTTTGTGTTTGCAAGATTTGAAAAAGCAAATGCTTCGAGTAAAACTCCGTAAAATGCATTATTTGAGGCATCATTAGACATTTTGCATTTGTAGTTTAGGAGTAATGATTAAATAAATATCATATTGAGTGTGATAATTTACTTTCATAAAGTGTAAAACCTATTTTTTGTTTTTGCAAACCTTACTAAAACAACTGATTCTAGTAAAACTCACATGGATTCAATATTACAGGCATTTTTACACATTGTGCATGTTTAGTTTAGAAATTATGATTGAATACATTTTTATTGCTTTTTTCGCATTATCTCAGGATTTTAAGAACATTACTGTCATATTGAGTAAAATAATACTTTTTGTGTTTGCAAGCCTTAAAAAAGCATATGTTTCGAGGAAAACTCCCAAGGATCCATTATTTCAAACATTGTTAGCCATTTTGCATGTGTAGTTTAGGAGTTATGATTAAATGACTGTCATATTGAGTGTGACAGTTAACTTTCATAAAGAGTAAAACCAAATTTTTGTTTTTGCAAACCTTACTAAAACAGCTGATTCCAGTATAACTCACATGGATTTAATATTACAGGCATTTTTAAACATTTTGCATTGTTGGTTTAGGAATTATGTTTGAATACATTTTTATTGCTTTTTTCGCATTATCTCAGAATTTTAAGAACATTACTGTCATATTGAGTAAAAAACTACTTTTTGTGTTTGCAAGCCTTAAAAAGCATATGTTTCGAGTAAAACTCACACGAATGCATTATTTCAGGCAATATTAACTCATTTTTATGTGTAGTTTAGGAGTTATGTTTAATTTACTGTCATATTGAGTGTACTTTGTCATGGTGAAAAAAAACCTAATTTTTCTATTTGCAAACCTTTCAAACACAACTGATTCTAGCAAAACATACATTGATTCAATATTACAGGCATTTTTACACATATTGCATGTTTGGTTTAGGAATTATAATGGAATACATTTTTTTTTGCTTTTTTCGTATTATCTCAGGATTTTAAGAACATTACTGTCATATTGAGTAAAAAAGTACTTTTTGTGTTTGCACGATTTAAAAAAGCATATGTTTTGAGTAAAACTCCAAAGGATGCATTATTTCAGGCATCAATAACCATTTTGCTTGTGTGGATTAGGAGTTTTTAAATAACTGTCATTATGAGTAAAACTTAATTTTTGTATTTTTAAACCTCCTGATTCTAGTAAAATTCACAAAGATATAATATTACAGGCATTTTTAGACATAATGCAGGTTTGGTTTTTGGAGTTAGGTTTATAACTTTTCATATTTAGTATGACAGTTAGACTGTCATATTAAGTAAAAAAAAAAAAAAAAAAGACGTGTCTTTGCAAACCTTACAAAATATTTTTTTCCAGTAAAACTCACAAAGATACATTTCTCTTATTAGCCATTTTGCATGTGTGGTTTCGTAGTTATGTTTAAATAACTGTCAGATACAGAGACAGAGACAGTATACATGGGGAAGGCGTGGCGCAGTTGGGAGAGTGGCCGTTCCAGCAACTTGAGGGTTCTTGGTTCGATCCCAACCTTCTACCAACCTCGTCACGTCCGTTGTGTCCTTGAGGGAGACACTTTACCCTTGCTCCTGATGGGTTGTGGTTAGGGCCTTGCATGCCAGCTCCCGCCATCAGTGTGTAAATGCAGGCCCGGCCCTAACCAATCTGGCGCCCTAAGCAAGATTTTGTAATGTTGTAACAAATAATATTTCTATTAAATTGGCTTTACTTTGCATTTTAATTAACGTGGGATTATTTTTTGTATTTAGAAATAATAGTACCAACTTTTTCTTTTCTTTTTTTTTTTCTCCAACATTTGTGGCACTGGCGTGGCGCCTCCTGATGGACGGCGCCCTTAGCATTTGCCTATACGGCCTATGCCACGGGCCGGCCCTGTGTAAATGTGTGTGTGAATGGATGAATGTAAAAATAGTGTCAAAGCGCTTTGTGTACCTTGAAGGTAGAAAAGCGCTATGCAAGTATAACCCATTTACCATAGTGAGTAAAACCAAATGTTTGTATTTACAAACCTTACAAAATAACCGATTCTAGTAAAAGTCACACAGATACAATATTTTAGGCATTTTTAGACATAATGCATGTTTGGTTTTGGAGTTATGTTTATATAACCTCCTTTCTGAGCCGCCACCTGATCGTGGTAGAGGAGTTTGCGTGTCCCACTGATCCTAGGAGCTATGCTGTCTGTGGGCTTCTATGCCCCCTCGTAGGCTCTCCCAAGACAAATAGGTCCTAGGTGAGGGATCAGACAAAGAGCAGCTCAAAGACCTTTATGAAAAGTACAAATCGAGGTCCTAGATTTTTCCTCGCCCGGACGCGGGTCACCGTAGCTCCCCTGTGGAGCCAGGCCCAGAGGTGGGGCACGATGGCGAGCGCCTGTTGGCTGGCTCAGCTCAATGAAGCAACGTGGTTCCCTCCTCCACCACTCATCGGCTGGGTTATAGAGGTCAGGTGCAGTGTGAGCTGAGCGGCAGCCGAAGGCAGGGCACTTGGCGGTCCGATCATCGGCTACATAAGCTAGCTCTTCTGACGTGAAATGTCACCTCGCTGGGAGGGAAGGAGCCTGAGCTGGTGTGCGAGGTGGAGAAGTTCCGGCTAGATATAGTTGGACTCACTTCGACGCACAGGAACCTGTTCTCTCGAGAGGGGCTGGACTCTCTTCCACTATGGCGTTGCAAGCAATGAGAGGCTGGGGTGGCAATTATTGTTGAGAGTATGGGGTATCGGACTGTCTGATTGTGGCGGGTCGCTCCCTGTATGAGCAGTGTCAGAGTTTGGTCCGCATTGCCGGCAGTAAGTCGGACCTCTTTCCAGTGAGGGTTGGACTAAACCACACAAAGGGCAGCCTTGGCGGCCCAAGGCTGCCCTTTGTCACCGATTCTGTTGTTAACTTTTATGGACAGAATTACTAGGCGCAGTCATGGCGTTGAGGGGATCCGGTTTAGTGGTTGCAGGATTAGGTCTCTGCTTTTTGCAGATGATGTGGTCCTGATGGCTTCAACTGGCCAGGATCTCCAGCTCTCATTGGATGGCCGAGTATGAAGTGACTGGGATGAGAATCAGCACCTCCAAGTCCGAGTCCATGGTTCTCGCCCGGTAAAGGGTGGGGTGCCATTTCCAGGTTGAGGAGGCGATGGCACATACATAGATGGCCCCAAGTGGAGGAGTTCAAGTACCTAGGAGTCTTGTTCACGAGTGAGGGAAGAGTGGATCATGAGATCCACAGGCGGATCGGTGCGGCGTCTTCAGTAATGAGGACGCTATATCGATCCATTGTGGTGAAGAGGAGCTGAGCCAGAATTAAAAGCTCTAAATTTACCGGTCGATCTACATTCCCATCCTGCACCCATGGTCATGGTTATGATCGAAAAGACAAGATCACGGGTACAAGCGGCCAAATTGAGTTTCCTCCGCCGGGTGGCGGGTCTCTCCCTTAGAGATAGGATAAGAAGCTCTGTCACCCGGGAGGAACTCAGAGTAAAGCGCTGCTCCTCCACATTGAGAGGAGCCAGGTGAGGTGGTTCGGGCATCTGCTCAGGATGCCACCCGAACGCCTCCCGAGGGAGGTGTTTAGGGCAAGTCCGACCGGCAGGAGGCCACGGGGAAGACCCAGGACACATTGGGAAGATTATGTCTCCCGGCTGGCCTGGGAACGCCTCAGGTTCCCCCAAGAAGAGCTGGAAGAAGTGGCTGGGGAGAGGAAAGTCTTGGCTTCTCTGTTTAGGCTGCTGCCCCTGCAACCCGACCTCGGTTAAGCGGAAGAAAATGGATGGATTTAGTAACGACAAAAAAAAAATGATTCTAGTAAAACTCACATGGATACAATTTTACAGGTATTTTTAGACATAATGCATGTTTGGTTTTGGAATTATGTTTATATAACTTTCATATGTATTATGACAGTTATACTGTCATCTTGAGTAAAACTAACTTGTGTCTTTACAAACATTACAAACTAAGTTTTTCCAGTAAAACAAAAACATTTTGTATTTGCAAACCTTACAAAAACAACTGATTCTAGTAAAACTCACATAGATTCAATATTTCAGGCATTTTTAGACATTTCACATGTTTGAATACATTTTTATTGCTTTTTTCGTTAGGGCAAGTCTGATCGGCAGGAGGCCACGGGGAAGACCCAGGACACATTGGGAAGACTATGTCTCAGGCTGGCCTGGGAAGGCCTCGGGATCCCCCGAGAAGAGCTGGACAAAGTGGCTGGGGAGAGGGAAGTCTGGGCTTCTCTGCTTAGGCTGCTGCCCCCGCAACCCAACCTCGGATAAGCGGAAGAAAATGGATGGATTTAGTATGACAGTTATACTCTCATATTGAGTAAAAAAACTATTTTTCATAGATTCAATATTACAGGCATCTTTAGATGGATTGCATGTTTGGTTTTGGAGAAATGTTTATACAACTTTCATATTTAGTATGACAGTTATACTGTCATATTGAGTAAAAAAAAAAAACTTGTGTCTGCAAACCTTACAAAAGATTATTATTCTAGTAAAACTAACAAAGATACATTTTTCCAAGCATTATTAGCATTTGTTGTTTTGGAGTTATAATGCTTGCGTTGAGAGGCGACGGGCTCGGGTGGCAATTCTTGTTGCCCCCCGGCTCAAAGCCTGCACGTTGGAGTTCAACCCAGTGGACCAGTGGGTAGCTTTCCTCCGCCTTCGGGTGGGGGGACGGGTCCTGACTGTTGTTTGGCCTTACGCGCCAAACGGCAGCTCAGAGTACCCACCCTTTTTTGATTCACTCGAGGGAGTACTGGAAAGTGCTCCACCGGGTGATTCCCTCGTTCTACTGGGGGCCTTCAACGCTCATCTTGGCAACAACAGTGAAACCTGGAGAGGCATGATTGGGAAGAATGGCCGCCCGGATCTGAACCCGAGTGGTGTTTTGTTATTGGACTTTTGTGCTCGTCACAGATTGTCAATAACAAACACCAAGTTCAAACATAAGGGTGCACTTGGCACCAGGACACCCTAGGCCGCAGTTCCATGATCGATTTTGTAGTTGTGTCATCGGATTTGCGGTCTCATGTTTTGGACACTCGGGTGAAGAGAGGGGCGGAGCTTTCTACCGATCACCACATGGTGGTGAGTTGGCTGCGATGGTGGGGGAGGATGCCTGACAGACCTGGCAGGTCCAAACGCATTGTGAGGGTTTGCTGGGAACGCCTCCAGAAGAACTTTGAACATGTCACGAGGGAGGCGCTGGACATTGAGTCTGAGTGGACCATGTTCCGTGCCTCTCTTGTCGAGCCGGCTGATTGGAGCTGTGGCCGCAAGGAGTTTGGTGCCTGTCGTGGACACCAGCAGTGAGGGATGCCGTCAAGCTGAAGAAAGAGCCTATCGGGTCCTTTTGGCTCATGGGACTCCAGAGGCAGCCGACAGGCCAAGCGAAGTGCGGCTTCAGCGGTCGCAGAGGCAAAAACTCGGACATGGGAGGAGTTTGGAGAAGCCATGGAAAACAACTTCCAAACGGCTTCGAAGCGATTCTGGACCACCATCCGCCGGCTCAAGGGGGGGGAGCAGTGCACTGTAACACCGTGTATGGTGAGGATGGTGCGCTGCTGACCTCTACTGCAGCTGTTATTGATCGGTGGAGGGAATACTTCGAAGACCTCCTTATTCCCACCAACATGTCTTCCTATGAGGAAGCAGTGCCTGGGGAATCTGTGGTGGGCTCTCCTATTTCTGGGGCTGAGTCAAAAAGCTCCTCAATGGCAACGCCCTGGGGGTGGATGAGATCCGTCCGGAGTTCCTTAAGACTCTGGATGCTGTGGGGCTGTCTTGGTTGAAAAGACTCTGCAACATCGCGTGGACATCGGGGGCGGTACTTCTGGATTGGGAGACCGGGGTGGTGGTTCCTCTCTTTAAGAAGGGGAACCAGAGGGTGTGTTTCAACTATCGTGAGATCACACTCCTCAGTCTTCCCGGTAAGGTCTATTCATGTGTACTGGAGAAGAGGCTACGCCGGATAGTCAAACCTCAGATTCAGGAGGAACAGTGTGGTTTACGTCCTGGTCGTGGAACTGCGGACCAGCTTTATACTCTCGGCAGGGTCCTTGAGGGTGCATGGGAGTTTGCCCAACCAGTCTACATGTGCTTTATGGACTTGGAGAAGGCATTTGACCATTTACCCCGGGAAGTCCTGTGGGGAGTGCTCAGAGAGTATGGGGTAACGACTGTCTTATTGTGGCGGTTCGCTCCCTTTGCAAGAGTCAGAGCTTGGTCCGCATTGCCGGCAGTAAGTCGGACCCGTTTCCAGTGAGGGTTGGACTCCGCCAAGGCTTCCCTTTGTCACAGATTCTGTTCATAACCTTTATGGTCAGAATTTCTAGGCGCAGTCAGGGCGTTGAGGGGATCCGGTTTGGTGTCTGCAGGATTAGGTCTATGCTATTTGCAGATGATGTGGTCCTGATGGCTTCATCTGGCCAAGATCTTCAGCCCTCACTGGATCGGTTCGCAGACGAGTGTGAAGTGACTGGGATGTGAATCAGCACCTCCAAGTCCGAGTCCATGGTTCTCGCCCGGAAAAGGGTGGAGTGCCATCTCCGGGTTGGGGAGGAGATCTTGCCCCAAGTGGAGGAGTTCAAGGACCTCAGAGTCTTGTTCACGAGTGAGAGAAGAGTGGATCGTGAGATCGACAGGCGGAACGGTGCGGCGTCTTCAGTAATGCGGACGCTGTATTGATCCGTTGTGGTGAAGAAGGAGCTGAGCCGGAAGGCAAAGCTCTCGATTTACCGGTCTATCTACGTTCCCATCCTCACCTATGGTAATGAGCTTTGTGTCATGGCCGAAAGGACAAAATCACGGGTACAAGCGGCCGAAATGAGATTCCTCCGCCGGGTGGCGGGGCTCTCCCTTAGAGATAGGGTGAGAAGCTCTGTCATCCGGGAGGAGCTCAAAGTAAAGCCATTGCTCCTCCATTTCGAGAGGAGCCAGATGAGGTGGTTCGGGCATCTGGTCAGGATGCCACCCGAACGCCTCCCTAGGGAGGTGTTTGGGTCACGTCCGACCGGTAGGAGGCCCAGGAAGACCCAGGAAACGGGAAGCTTATCTCTCCCGGCTGGCCTGGGAACGCCCCGGGATCCCCCGGGAGGAGCTGGACGAAGTGGCTGGGGAGAGGAAAGTCTGGGCTTCCCTGCTTAGGCTGCAGCCCCCGCGACCCGACCTCGGATAAGCGGAAGAAAATGGATGGATGGATGGATGGAGTTATGTTTAAATAACTGTCATAAAGAGTAAAACCTCATTTTTGTATTTGTAAACCTTACCAAAACAACTGATTTTAGTAAAACTCACACAGATTCAATATTACAGGCATTTTTAGACATTTTGCTTACTTGGTGTAGGAATTATGATGGAATACATTGTTATTGCTTATTTCGCATTATATCAGGATTTTAAGATCTTTACTGTCATATTGAGGAAAACAAATACTTTTTGTGTTTGCAAGCCTTAAAAAAGCATATGTTTCGAGTAAAACTCACAAGAATGCCTTATTTCAGGCATTATTAGCCATTTTTTATGTGTAGTTTAGGCATACTTGCCAAGCCTCCTGGATTTTCCAGGAGACTCCCGAAATTCAGCGCCTCTCCCGAAAACCTCCCGGGACAAATTTTCTCCCGAAAATCTCCCGAAATTCAGGCTGACCTGAGTGAGGACAGCCTGTATTCACGTCTGCTTTCCCACGATATAAACAGCATGCCTGCCCAATCACGTTATAACTGTAGAATGATCGAGGGCGAGTTCTTGGTTTCTTATGTGGGTTTATTGTTAGGTAGTTTCATTAACGTCCTCCAAGCGCGGTAACAACACTAAACAACAGCAGTCACGTTTTCGTCTACCGTAAAGCAGTTTGTCTGCCGTAAACAGCATCGACAGTTATATTGTCATATTAAGTAAAAAAAACTAACTTGTGTCTTTGCAAACTTTACAAAATATAATCATTCTAGTAAAACAAACAAAGATACATTTCTCCAAGCATTATTAGCCATTTTGCATTTGTTGTTTAGGAGTTATGTTTAAATAACTGTCAAAGTAAATAAAACCTAATTTTGGTATTTAAAAACCTTAAAAAAAACAACTGATTCTAGTAAAACTCACATGGATGCAATATTACAGGCATTTTTAAACATAATGCATGTTTGGTTTTGGAGTAATGTTTATATAACTTTCATATTTAGTATGACAGTAATACTGTCATATTGAATAAAAAAAACTAACTTGTATCTGTACAAACCTTAAAAAATATTTTTTTCCAGTAAAACTCACAAAGGTGGTTTTGGAGTTATGTTTAAATAAATGTTAAATTGAATAAGGCAGTTATACTGTTATTATGAGTAAAACCTAATTTTTGTAAATGTTAACCTTATTTTTAGACATTTTACATGTTTGGTTTAGAGTTGTGTTTGACTACATTTGTATTGCTTTTTTCATTAGGGCAAGTCCGACGAGCAGGAGGCCACGGGGAAGACCCAGGACACATTGGGAAGACTATGTCTCCCGGCTGGGCTGGGAACGCCTCGGGATCCCCCGGGAAGAGCTGGACGAAGTGGTTGGGAGAGGGAAGTCCGGGCTTCTCTGCTTAAGCTGCTGCCCCCGCAACCCGACCTCGGATAAGCGGAAGAAAATGGATGGATTTAGTATGACAGTTATACTGTCATATTAAGTAAAAAAAACTAACTTGTGTCTTTGCACACCTTACAAAATATATTTTTTTCTAGTAAAACTCACAAAGATACATATCTACAGGCATTATTAGCCATTTTGCATGTGTGGTTTAGGAGTTATGTTTAAATAACTGTCATATTGAATGTGTCATTATGACCTAATTTTTGTAATTTTAAACCTTACCAAAATACCTGATTCTGGTAAAACTCACAAAGAGTCAATATTACAGGCATTTTTAGACAGATTACATGTTTGGTTTTGGGGTTATGTTTATACAACTTTCATATTTAGTATAACAGTTATACTATCATATTGAGTACAAAAAAAAGACTTGTGTCTTTGCAAACCATACAAAAGATCATTGTTTTAGTAAATCTAACAAAGATACATTTCTCTAAGCATTATTAGCCATTTTGCATTTGTTGTTTAGGAGTTATGTTTAAATAACTGTCATAGTGAGTAAAACCTAATTTTTGTATTTGCAAACCTTACAAAAACAACTGATTCTAGTAAAACTCACATGGATAACCTCACAAAATATTTTTTTTCCTGCAAAACTCACGAAGAGACATTTCTCCAGGCATTGTTAGCCATTTTGCATGTGTGGTTTAGGAGTTATGTTTAAATAACTGTCAGATTGAGTGTGACAGTATACTGTGAGTAAAACCCATATTTTGTATTTGCAAACCTTACAAGAACAACTGATTCTAGTAAAACTCACATGGATACAAAATTACAGGCATTTTTAGAGATAATGCATGTTTGGTTTTGAAGTTATGTTTATATAACTTTCATATTTAGTATGACAGAAACACTGTCATATTGAGTTAAAAAAACTAACTTGTGTCGGTACAAACATTACAAAATATTTTTTTTCCAGTAAAACTCACAAAGAGACATTTTTCCAGGCATTATTAGCCATTGTGCATGTGTGGTTTAGGAGTTATGTTTAAATAAATGTCAAATTGAATGTGGCAGTTATACTGTCATTATGAGTGAAACCTAATTTTTGTAATTGTAAACCTTACCAAAATACCTGATTCTGGTAAAACTCACATAGATTCAATATTACATGCATTTTTAGACGGATTGCATGTTTGGTTTTGGAGTTATGTTTATACACCTTTCATATTTAGTATGACAGTTATACTGTATATTACCATTGAGTAAAAAAAAAACTAACTTGTGTAACTTGCAAACCTTACAAAAGATCGTTATTCTAGTAAAAACTTCGACTTCGACTTTCTTTTTATTGTCATTCAAATTTGAACTTTACAGCACAGATAAGAACAAAATGTCGTAGTGCAGGATAAAAAAGCAATAAGGTGCATATTTAGATAAATAAATATATATAAATAATATATAAATAATATATATATATATATATATATATATATATATATATATATATATATATATATATATATATATATATATATATATATATATATAATAAATATATATAAATAGATAAATAGATTACTGTGCAAATAAATATATTGCAGTTTTTTACATGCACCCAAGTTTATGGATGTATGTTGTCTTGTCTTTTTTATTCCAGCGAGTTAATTCATTTTGAGGGGAGTTGAGGAGATAATTTAATTATGATGCGTTCAAGAGTCTTACGGCCTGAGGGAGAAGCTGTTACAGAACCTGGAGGTTCTGCTTCGGAAGCTGCGGAACCTCTTTCTAGAGTCCAGCAGTGAAAACTGTCCTTGGTGGGGGTGGGAGGAGTCTTTGCAAATTTTCTGAGCCCTGGTCAGGCAGCACTTTTTGCGATCTCCTGGATAGGAGGAAGAGGAGTCCTGATGATCTTTTACGCCGTCCTCACCACTCACTGGAGATACTTCCAGTCTGAGGCACTGCAGGCTCCAGTCCAGACAGAGATGCTGTTGGTCAGCAGGCTCTCTATAACAAAGAAACATCTCTCCAAGCATTATTAGCTATTTTGCATTTGTTGTTTAGGAGTTATGTTTAAATAATTTTGGTATTTGAAAACCTTACAAAAACAACTGATTCTAGTAAAACTCACACAGATACAATATTACAGGCATTTTTAGACATAATACATGTTTGGTTTTGGAGTAATGTTTATATAACTTTCATATATAGTATGACAGCTATACTGTTATATTGAGTAAAAAAAACTAACTTGTGTCTTTAAAAACCTTATAAAATATATTTTTTCTAGTAAAACTCACAAAGAGACATTTCCCCAGGTATTATTAGCTATTGTGCATGTGTGGTTGAGGAGTTATGTTTAAATACATGTCAAATTGAATGTGGCAGGTATACTGTCATGAGTAAAACCTAATTTTTGCAATTGTAAACCTTACCAAAATACCTGATTCTGGTAAAACTCATATAAATTCAATATTACATGCATTTTTAGACGGATTGCTTGTTTGGTTTTGGAGTTATGTTTTTACAACTTTCATATTTAGTATGACAGTTATACTGTCATATTGAGTAAAAAAAAAACTAACTTGTGTCTTTGCAAACCTTACAAAAGATCATTATTCTGGTAAAGACTTAGACTTTCTTTTTATTGTCATTCAAATTTGAACTTTACAGCACAGATAACAAAATGTCGTTACATAAGCTCATGGTAGTGCAGGATAAAAAAGCAATAAGGTGCATATATAAATAAATAAATATAAATAATATATAAATATATATATATAATAAATAAATAAATATAAATAGATATAAAGAGATAAATAGATTACTGTGCAGATAAATATATTGCACTTTTTCCACATGCGCCCACGTTTATGGGTGTATGTTACATTGTTTTTTTCATTCCAGCGAGTTAATTCATTTTGAGGGGAGTTGAGGAGATAATTTAATTATGATGCGTTCAAGAGTCTTACGGCCTGAGGGAAGAAGCTGTAACAGAAGCTGCAGGTTCTGCTTCGGAGGCTGCGGAACCTCTTTCTAGAGTCCAGCAGTGAAAACTGTCCTTGGTGGGGGTGGGAGGAGTCTTTGCACATTTTCTGAGCCCTGGTCAGGCAACACTTTTTGCGATCTCCTGGATAGGAGGAAGAGGAGTCCTGACGATCTTTTCCGCCGTCCACACCACTCTCTGGAGATACTTCCAGTCTGAGGCACTGCAGGCTCCAGTCCAGACAGAGATGCTGTTGGTCAGCAGGCTCTCTATAACAAAGATACATCTCTCCAAGCATTATTAGCTATCTTGCATTTGTTGTTTAGGAGTTATGTTTAAATAACTGTCATAGTGAGTAAAACCTACATTTTGTATTTGCAAACCTTTCAAAAACAACTGATTCTAGTAAAACTCACACAGATACAATATTGCTGGCATTTTTAGACATAATGCATGTTTGCTTTTGGAGTTATGTTTCTATAACTTTCATATGTATGACAGCTATACTGTTATATTTAATTAAAAAAAACTACTTTGTGTCTTTACAAACTTTACAAAATATCTTTTTCCCAGTAAAACTCACAAAGATACATTTCAACAGGCATTATTAGCCATTTTGCATGTGTGGTTTAGAAGTTATGTTTAAATAACTGTCATATGGAGTGTGACCGTAAAGTCATAGTGAGTAAAACAAACTAACTTGTGTCTTTGCAAACCTTACAAAAGAAAATGTTACTAGTAAAACTCACAAAGATACATTTCTTCATGCATTATTAGAAAATGTTCATGTGTAGTTTAGGAGTTATGTTTAAATAACTGTCATATTGAGTGTGGCAGTCATACAGTCATTAAGTGTTAAACCTAATTTTTGTTTTTGCACACCTTACAAAAACAACTGATTCTAGTAAAACTCACATTGATTCAATATTACAGGCATTTTAGACATATTTGGTTTAGGAGTTTGTGTTTGAATCCATTTTTATTGCTTTTTTTGTTAGGGCAAGTCCAACCGGCAGGAGGCCACGGGGAAGACAGAGGACACATTGGGAAGACTATGTAAGCCGGCTGGCCTGGGAACGCCTCAGGATCCCCCGAGAAGAGCTGGACGAAGTGGCTTGGGAGAGGGAATTCTGGGCTTCTCTGCTTAGGCTGCTACCCCCACAACCCGACCTCGGATAAGCGGAAGAAAATGGATGTCATATTGGGTAAAAAAACAAACTAACGTGTCTTTGCAAACCTTACAAAAGATCATTATTCTGGTAAAGACTTAGACTTTCTTTTTATTGTCATTCAAATTTTAACTTTACAGCACAGATAACAAAATTTCGTTACATAAGCTCATGGTAGTGCAGGATAAAAAAGCAATAAGGTGCATATATAAATAAATAAATATAAATATATATATAAAATAAATAAATATACTTAAATATATATAAATAAATAAATAAAAAGATTACTGTGCAGATAAATATATTGCACTTTTTCCACATGCGCCCACGTTTATGGGTGTATGTTATATTGTGTTTTTTTATTCCAGCGAGTTAATCCGTTTTGAGGGGAATTGAGGGGATAATTTAATTATAATGCGTTCAAGAGTCTTACGGCCTGAGGGAAGAAGCTGTTACAGAAGCTGGAGGTTCTGCTTCGGAGGCTGCGGAACCTCTTTCTACAGTCCAGCAGTGAAAACAGTCCTCGGTGGGGGTGGGAGGAGTCTTTGCAAATTTTCTGAGCCCTGGTCAGGCAGCGCTTTTTGCGATCTCCTGGATAGGAGGAAGAGGATTCCTGAATATCTTTTGCGCTGTCCTCACCACTCTCTGGAGAGACTTCCAGTCTGAGGCACTGCAGGCTCCAATCCAGACAGAGATGGTTGGTCAGCAGGCTCTCTATAACAAAGATACAGTTCTCCAAGCATTATTAGCTATTTGCATTTGTTGTTTAGGATTTATGTTTTAATAACTGTCATAGTGAGTAAAACCTAAATTTTGTATTTGCAAATCTTACAAAAACAATTGATTCTAGTAAAACTCACAGATACAATATCACAGGCATTTTTAGACATAATGCATGTTTGGTTTTGGAGTTGTGTTTATACAACTTTCATATTTAGTATTACAGTAATACTGTCTTATTCAGTAAAAAACAAAAAACTAACTTGTGTCTTTACAAACCTTACAAAATATGTTTTCCCAGTAAAACTCACAGAGATACATTTCTACAGGCATTATTAGCCATTTTGCATGTTTGGTTTAGGAGTTATGTTTAAATAACTGACATTGAGTGTGACAGTATACTGTCAAAGTGAGTAAAAAAAACTAACTTGTGTCTTTGCAAACCTTACAAAAGAAAATGTTACGAGTAAAACTCACAGAGTGTAGTTTAGGAGTTATGTTTAAATAACTGTCATATTGAGTGTGGTAGTATAACTGCCACACATATTGAGTTATAAAGTTAAGTGTAAAACCTAATTTTTGCATTTGCAAACCTTACAAAAACAACTGATTCTAGTAAAACTCACATAGATTCAATATTAAAGGCATTTTAGACATTTTACATGTTTTGTTCAGGAGTTGTGTTTGAATACATTTGTATTGCTTTTTTTGTTAAGGCAAGTCCAAACGGCAGGAGGCCACGGGGAAGACACAGGACACATTGGGAAGATTATATCAGCTGGCTGGCCTGGGAACGCCTCGGGATCCCCCGAGAAGAGCTGGACGAAGTAGCTGGGGATAGGGAAGTATGGGCTTCTCTGCTTAGGCTGCAGCCCCCGCAACACGAGCTCGGATAAGCGGAAGAAAATTGATGGATTTAGTAAGACAGTTATACTACCATATTGAGTAAAAAAAAACTAAATTTTGTTTTTGTAAACATTCAAAATATATTTTTTCTAGTAAAACTCACAACGATACATATAGTTTAAATAACTGTCATAGTAAGTAAAACCTTTTTTTTGTATTTGCAAACCTTACAAAAACAACTGATTCTAGTAAAACTCACTTGCATTCAATGTTACAGTTATTTTTAGACAATTTGCCTGTTTGGTTTAGAAATTATGATGGAATACATTTTTTATTGCTTTTTTCGCATTATCTCAGGATTTTAGGAATTAAACTGTCATATTGAGTAAAACTACTTTTTGTGTTTGCAAGCCTTAAAAAAGCATATGTTTCGAGTAAAACTCATAAGAATGCATTATTTCAGGCAATATTAGCTCATTGTTATGTGTAGTTTAGAGTAATGTTTAATTTACTGTCATATTGAGTGTACATTGTCATGGTGGAAAAAAAACTAATTTTTGTATTTGCAAAAATTTCAAACACAGCTGATTCTAGTAAAACTCACATGGATTCAATATTACAGGCATTTTTACACATATTGCATGTTTGATTTAGGAAATATGATTGAATACATTTTTATTTCTTTTTTCGCATTATCTCAGGATATTAGGAATATAACTGTCAATTGAGTAAAAAACTACTTTTTGTGTTTGCAAGATTTAAAATAGCATGTGTTTAGAGTAAAACTCCGTAGAATGCATTATGTGAGGCATCATTAGCCATTTTGCATAAGTAGTTAGGAGTTATTTTTAAATAACTGTCATATTGAGTGTGAAAGTATACTGTCATAGTGAGTAAAACCTAATTTTTGTATTTGCAAACCTTACAAAAACAACTGATTCTTGTAAAACTCACCTGGCTTTAATATTACAGGCCTTTTTAGACAATTTGCATTGTTGGTTTAGGAATTATGTTGGAATACATTTTTATTAATTTTTTCGCATTATCTCAGGATTTTAAGAACATTACTGTCATATTGAGTAAAAAACTACTTTTTGTGTTTGCAAGCCTTAAAAAAGCATATGTTTCGATTAAAACACATAAGAATGCATTATTTCAGGCAATATTAGCTCATTTGTATGTGTAGTTTAGGAGTAATGTTTAATTTACTGTCATATTGAGTGTACATTGTCATGGTGAAAAAAAACTAATTTTTGCATTTGCAAAAATTTCAAACACAGCTGATTCTAGTAAAACTCACATGGATTCAATATTACAGGCATTTTTACACATATTGCATGTTTGATTTAGGAAATATGATTGAATACATTTGTATTGCTTTTTTTGCATTAACTCAGGATTTTAGGAATATAACTGTCATATTGAGTAAAAAAAACTACTTTTTGTGTTTGCAAGATTTAAAAAAGCATGTGTTTAGAGTAAAACTCCGTAGAATGCATTATGTGAGGCATCATTAGCCATTTTGCATAAGTAGTTAGGAGTTATTTTTAAATAACTGTCATATTGAGTGTGAAAGTATACTGTCATAGAGTAAAACTTAATTTTTGTATTTGCAAACCTTACAAAAACAACTGATTCTAGTAAAACTCACATGGATTTAATATTACAGGCATTTTTAGACAATTTGCATTGTTGGTTTAGGAATTATGTTGGAATACATTTTTATTGCTTTTTTCGCATTATCTCAGGATTTTAAGAACATTTCTGTCATATTGAGTAAAAAACTACTTTTTGTGTTTGCAGCCTTAAAAAAGCACATGTTTCGAGTAAAACTCATAAGAATGCATTATTTCAGGCAATATTAGCTCATTGTTATGTGTAGTTTAGGAGTAATGTTTAATTTACTGTCATATTGAGTGTACATTGTCATGGTGAAAAAAAACTAATTTTTGTATTTTCAAAAATTTCAAACACAGCTGATTCTAGTAAAACTCACATGGATTCAATATTACAGGCATTTTTACACATATTGGATGTTTGATTTAGGAAATATGATTGAATACATTTTTATTGCTTTTTTTCGCATTATCTCAGGATATTAGGAATATAACTGTCCATTGAGTAAAAAACTACTTTTTGTGTTTGCAAGATTTAAAAAAACATGTGGGTAGAGTAAAACTCCGTAGAATGCATTATTTGAGGCATCATTAGCCATTTTGCATAAGTAGTTAGGAGTTATTTTTAAATAACTGTCATATTGAGTGTGAAAGTATACTGTCATAGTGAGTAAAACCTAATTTTTGTATTTGCAAACCTTACAAAAACAACTGATTCTAGTAAAACTCACCTGGCTTTAATATTACAGGCATTTTTAGACAATTTGCATTGTTGGTTTAGGAATTATGTTGGAATACATTTTTATTCCTTTTTTCGCATTATCTCAGGATATTAGGAATATAACTGTCAATTGAGTAAAAAACTACTTTTTGTGTTTGCAAGATTTAAAAAAGCATGTGTTTAGAGTAAAACTCCGTAGAATGCATTATTTGAGGCATCATTAGCCTTTTTGCATGTGTAGTTAGGAGTTATTTTTAAATAACTGTCATATTGAGTGGTGTGACAGTATACTGTCATAGTGAGTAAAACTTAATTTTTGTATTTGCAAACCTTACAAAAACAACTGATTCTAGTAAAACTCACATGGATTTAATAATACAAGCAATTTTAGACATTTTGCATTGTTGGTTTAGGAAGTATGTTGGAATACATTTTTATTGCTTTTTTTGCATTATCTCAGGATTTTAGGAATATAACTGTCATATTGAGTAAAAAACTACTTTTTGTGTTTGCAAGATTTAAAAAAGCATGTGTTTAGAGTAAAACTCCGTAGAATGCATTATGTGAGGCATCATTAGCCATTTTGCGTAAGTAGTTAGGAGTTATTTTTAAATAACTGTCATATTGAGTGTGAAAGTATACTGTCATAGAGTAAAACTTAATTTTTGTATTTGCAAACCTTACAAAAACAACTGATTCTAGTAAAACTCACATGGATTTAATATTACAGGCATTTTTAGACAATTTGCATTGTTGGTTTAGGAATTATGTTGGAATACATTTTTATTGCTTTTTTCGCATTATCTCAGGATTTTAAGAATATTTCTGTCATATTGAGTAAAAAACTACTTTTTGTGTTTGCAGCCTTAAAAAAGCACATGTTTCGAGTAAAACTCATAAGAATGCATTATTTCAGGCAATATTAGCTAATTTTTATGTGTAGTTTAGGAGTAATGTTTAATTCACTGTCATATTGAGTGTACATTGTCATGGTGAAAAAAAACTAATTTTTGTATTTTCAAAAATTTCAAACACAGCTGATTCTAGTAAAACTCACATGGATTCAATATTACAGGCAATTTTACACATATTGGATGTTTGATTTAGGAAATATGATTGAATACATTTTTATTGCTTTTTTCGCATTATCTCAGGATATTAGGAATATAACTGTCCATTGAGTAAAAAACTACTTTTTGTGTTTGCAAGATTTAAAAAAGCATGTGGGTAGAGTAAAACTCCGTAGAATGCATTATTTGAGGCATCATTAGCCATTTTGCATAAGTAGTTAGGAGTTATTTTTAAATAACTGTCATATTGAGTGTGAAAGTATACTGTCATAGTGAGTAAAACCTAATTTTTGTATTTGCAAACCTTACAAAAACAACTGATTCTAGTAAAACTCACATGGATTTAATATTACAGGCATTGTTAGACAATTTGCATTGTTGGTTTAGGAATTATGTTGGAATACATTTTTATTTCTTTTTTCACATTATCCCAGGATATTAGGAATATAACTGTCAATTGAGTAAAAAACTACTTTTTGTGTTTGCAAGATTTAAAAAAGCATGTGTTTAGAGTAAAACTCCGTAGAATGCATTATTTGAGGCATCATTAGCCTTTTTGCATGTGTAGTTAGGAGTTATTTTTAAATAACTGTCATATTGAGTGTGACAGTATACTGTCATAGTGAGTAAAACTTAATTTTTGTATTTGCAAACCTTACAAAAACAACTGATTCTAGTAAAACTCACATGGATTTAATAATACAAGCAATTTTAGACATTTTGCATTGTTGGTTTAGGAATTATGTTGGAATACATTTTTATTGCTTTTTACGCATTATCTCAGGATTTTAAGAACATTACTGTCATATTGAGTAAAAAACTACTTTTTGTGTTTGCAAGCCTTAGAAAAAGCATATGTTTCGAGTAAAACTCATAAGAATGCATTATTTCAGGCAATATTAGCTCATTTTTATGTGTAGTTTAGGAGTAATGTTTAATTTACTGTCATATTGAGTGTACATTGTCATGGTGAAAAAAAACTAATTTTTGTATTTGCAAAAATTTCAAACACAGCTGATTCTAGTAAAACTCACATGGATTCAATATTACAGGAATTTTTACACATATTGCTTGTTTGATTTAGGAAATATGATTGAATACACTTTTATTGCTTTTTTTGCATTATCTCAGGATTGTAAAAAAATCACTGTCATATTGAGTAAAAAACTACTTTTTGTGTTTGCAAGATTTAAAAAAGCATGTGTTTAGAGTAACACTCCGTAGAATGCATTATTTGAGGCATTATTAGCCATTTTGCATAAGTAGTTAGGAGTTATTTTTAAATAACTGTCATATTGAGTGGGGCAGTTTACTGTCATAGTGAGTAAAACTTAATTTTTGTATTTGCAAACCTTACAGAAACAACTGATTCTAGTAAAACTCACATGGATTTAATAATACAAGCAATTTTAGACATTTTGCATTGTTGGTTTAGGAATTATGTTGGAATACATTTTTATTGCTTTTTTCGCATTATCTCAGGATTTTAAGAACATTACTGTCCTATTGAGTAAAAAACTACTTTTTGTGTTTGCAAGATTTAAAAAAGCATGTGGGTAGAGTAAAACTCCGTAGAATGCATTATTTGAGGCATCATTAGCCATTTTGCTTAAGTAGTTAGGAGTTATTTTTAAATAACTGTCATATTGAGTGGGGCAGTTTACTGTCATAGTGAGTAAAACTTAATTCTTGTATTTGCAAACCTTACAGAAACAACTGATTCTAGTAAAACTCACATGGATTTAATAATACAAGCAATTTTAGACATTTTGCATTGTTGGTTTAGGAATTATGTTGGAATACATTTTTATTGCTTTTTTCGCATTATCTCAGGATTTTAAGAACATTACTGTCCTATTGAGTAAAAAACTACTTTTTGTGTTTGCAAGATTTAAAAAAGCATGTGGGTAGAGTAAAACTCCGTAGAATGCATTATTTGAGGCATCATTAGCCATTTTGCTTAAGTAGTTAGGAGTTATTTTTAAATAACTGTCATATTGAGTGTGAAAGTATACTGTCATAGTGAGTAAAACCTAATTTTTGTATTTGCAAACCTTACAAAAACAACTGATTCTAGTAAAACTCACCTGGCTTTAATATTACAGGCATTTTTAGACAATTTGCATTGTTGGTTTAGGAATTATGTTGGAATACATTTTTATTCCTTTTTTCGCATTATCTCAGGATATTAGGAATATAACTGTCAATTGAGTAAAAAACTACTTTTTGTGTTTGCAAGATTTAAAAAAGCATGTGTTTAGAGTAAAACTCCGTAGAATGCATTATTTGAGGCATCATTAGCCTTTTTGCATGTGTAGTTAGGAGTTATTTTTAAATAACTGTCATATTGAGTGGTGTGACAGTATACTGTCATAGTGAGTAAAACTTAATTTTTGTATTTGCAAACCTTACAAAAACAACTGATTCTAGTAAAACTCACATGGATTTAATAATACAATCAATTTTAGACATTTTGCATTGTTGGTTTAGGAAGTATGTTGGAATACATTTTTATTGCTTTTTTTTGCATTATCTCAGGATTTTAGGAATATAACTGTCATATTGAGTAAAAAACTACTTTTTGTGTTTGCAAGATTTAAAAAAGCATGTGTTTAGAGTAAAACTCCGTAGAATGCATTATGTGAGGCATCATTAGCCATTTTGCGTAAGTAGTTAGGAGTTATTTTTAAATAACTGTCATATTGAGTGTGAAAGTATACTGTCATAGAGTAAAACTTAATTTTTGTATTTGCAAACCTTACAAAAACAACTGATTCTAGTAAAACTCACATGGATTTAATATTACAGGCATTTTTAGACAATTTGCATTGTTGGTTTAGGAATTATGTTGGAATACATTTTTATTGCTTTTTTCGCATTATCTCAGGATTTTAAGAATATTTCTGTCATATTGAGTAAAAAACTACTTTTTGTGTTTGCAGCCTTAAAAAAGCACATGTTTCGAGTAAAACTCATAAGAATGCATTATTTCAGGCAATATTAGCTAATTTTTATGTGTAGTTTAGGAGTAATGTTTAATTTACTGTCATATTGAGTGTACATTGTCATGGTGAAAAAAAACTAATTTTTGTATTTTCAAAAATTTCAAACACAGCTGATTCTAGTAAAACTCACATGGATTCAATATTACAGGCAATTTTACACATATTGGATGTTTGATTTAGGAAATATGATTGAATACATTTTTATTGCTTTTTTCGCATTATCTCAGGATATTAGGAATATAACTGTCCATTGAGTAAAAAGCTACTTTTTGTGTTTGCAAGATTTAAAAAAGCATGTGGGTAGAGTAAAACTCCGTAGAATGCATTATTTGAGGCATCATTAGCCATTTTGCATAAGTAGTTAGGAGTTATTTTTAAATAACTGTCATATTGAGTGTGAAAGTATACTGTCATAGTGAGTAAAACCTAATTTTTGTATTTGCAAACCTTACAAAAACAACTGATTCTAGTAAAACTCACCTGGCTTTAATATTACAGGCATTTTTAGACAATTTGCATTGTTGGTTTAGGAATTATGTTGGAATACATTTTTATTTCTTTTTTCGCATTATCCCAGGATATTAGGAATATAACTGTCAATTGAGTAAAAAACTACTTTTTGTGTTTGCAAGATTTAAAAAAGCATGTGTTTAGAGTAAAACTCCGTAGAATGCATTATTTGAGGCATCATTAGCCTTTTTGCATGTGTAGTTAGGAGTTATTTTTAAATAACTGTCATATTGAGTGTGACAGTATACTGTCATAGTGAGTAAAACTTAATTTTTGTATTTGCAAACCTTACAAAAACAACTGATTCTAGTAAAACTCACATGGATTTAATAATACAAGCAATTTTAGACATTTTGCATTGTTGGTTTAGGAATTATGTTGGAATACATTTTTATTGCTTTTTTCGCATTATCTCAGGATTTTAAGGAACATTACTGTCATATTGAGTAAAAAACTACTTTTTGTGTTTGCAAGCCTTAGAAAAAGCATATGTTTCGAGTAAAACTCATAAGAATGCATTATTTCAGGCAATATTAGCTCATTTTTATGTGTAGTTTAGGAGTAATGTTTAATTTACTGTCATATTGAGTGTACATTGTCATGGTGAAAAAAAACTAATTTTTGTATTTGCAAAAATTTCAAACACAGCTGATTCTAGTAAAACTCACATGGATTCAATATTACAGGAATTTTTACACATATTGCTTGTTTGATTTAGGAAATATGATTGAATACACTTTTATTGCTTTTTTTGCATTATCTCAGGATTGTAAAAATATCACTGTCATATTGAGTAAAAAACTACTTTTTGTGTTTGCAAGATTTAAAAAAGCATGTGTTTAGAGTAACACTCCGTAGAATGCATTATTTGAGGCATCATTAGCCATTTTGCATAAGTAGTTAGGAGTTATTTTTAAATAACTGTCATATTGAGTGGGGCAGTTTACTGTCATAGTGAGTAAAACTTAATTTTTGTATTTGCAAACCTTACAGCAACAACTGATTCTAGTAAAACTCACATGGATTTAATAATACAAGCAATTTTAGACATTTTGCATTGTTGGTTTAGGAATTATGTTGGAATACATTTTTATTGCTTTTTTCGCATTATCTCAGGATTTTAAGAACATTACTGTCATATTGAGTGAAAAACTACTTTTTGTGTTTGCAAGCCTTAAAAAAGCATATGTTTCGAGTAAATTTTACAATAATGCTTTATTTCAGGCAATATTAGCTCATTTTATGTGTAGTTTAGGGGTTATGTTTAATTTGTCATGGTGAAAAAAACCATATTTTTGTGTTTGCAAAAATTTCAAACACAGCTGATTCTAGTAAAACTCACATGGTTCAATATTACAGGCATTTTTTACACATATTGCATGTTTGATTTAGGAAATATGATTGAAAACATTTTCATTGCTTTTTTCGCATTATCTCAGGATTTTAGGAATATAACTGTCATATTGAGTAAAAAACTACTTTTTGTGCTTGCAAGATTTAAAAAATGATGTGTTTGGAGTAAAACTCCGTAGAATGCATTATTTGAGGCATCATTAGCCATTTTGCATCAGTAGTTAGGTGTTATTTTTAAATAACTGTCATATTGAGTGTGGCAGATACTGTCATAGTGAGTAAAACTTAATTTTTATATTTGCAAACCTTACAAAAACAACTGATTCTAGTAAAACTCACATGGATTTAATAAAACAAGCATTTTTAGACATTTTGCATTGTTGGTTTAGGAATTATGTTGGAATACATTTTTATTGCTTCTTTCGCATTATCTCAGGATTTTAAGAACATTACTGTCATATTGAGTAAAAAACTACTTTTTGTGTTTGCAAGCCTTAAAAAAGCATATGTTTCGAGTACATTTCACAAGAATGCTTTATTTTAGGCAATATTAGCTCATTTTCATTTGTAGTTTAGGAGTTATGTTTAATTTACTGTTATATTGAGTGTACATTGTCATGGTGAAAAAAAACATATTTTTGTATTTGCAAAAATTTCAAACACAGCTGATTCTAGCAAAACTCACATGGATTCAATATTACAGGCATTTTTACACATATTGCATGTTTGATTTAGGAAATATGATTGAATACATTTCTATTGCTTTTTTCGCATTATCTCAGGATTTTAGGAATATAACTGTCATATTGAGTAAAAAACTACTTTTTGTGCTTGCAAGATTAAAAAAAAATGATGTGTTTGGAGTAAAACTCCGTAGAATGCATTATTTGAAGCATCATTAGCCATTTTGCATGTGTAGTTAGGAGTTATTTTTAAATAACTGTCATATTGAGTGTGACAGTATACTGTCATAGTGAGTAAAACTTAATTTTTGTATTTGCAAACCTTACAAAAACAACTGATTCTGGTAAAACTCACATGGATTTAATATTACAGGCATATTTAGACATTTTGCATTGTTGGTTTAGGAATTATGTTGAAATACATTTTTATTGCTTTTTTCGCATTATCTCAGAATTTTCAGAACATTACTGTCATATTTTGTAAAAAACTACTTTTTTGTTTGCAAGCCTTAAAAAAGCATATGTTTTAAATAAAACTCACAAAAATGCATTTTTTCAAGGCAATATTAGATGTGTAGTTTAGGAGTAATGTTTAATTTACTGTCATATTGAGTGTACATTGTCATGGTGAAAAAAAACTATTTTTTTTTATTTGCAAACCTTACAAAAACAACTGATTCTAGTAAAACTCCCATGGATTCAATAATACAGGCATTTTTACACATTTTGCATGTTTAGTTTAGAAATTACGATGGAATACATTTTTATTGCTTTTTTCGCATTATCTCAGGATTCTAAGAAGATTACCGTCATATTGAGTAAAAAACACTTTGTGTTTGCAAGCCTTAAAAAAGCATAGGTTTCGAGGAAAACTCCCAAAGATGCATTATTTCAAGCATTATTAGCCATTTTGCATGTGTAGTTTAGGAGTTATGATTAAATAACTGTCATATTGAGTTTGACAGAGTAAAACCTAATTTTTGTATTTGCAAACCTTACTAAAACAACTGATTCTAGTAAAACTTACATGGATTTAATATTACAGGCATTTTTAGACATTTTGCATTGTTGGTTTAAGAATTATGTTGGAATACATTTGTATTGCTTTTTTCGCATTATCTCAGGATTTGAAGAACATTACTGTCATATTGAGTAAAAAACTACTTTTTGTGTTTGCAAGCCTTAAAATAGCATATGTTTCGAGTAAAACTCACAAGAATGCATTATTTCAGGCAATATTAGCTCATTTTTAAGTGTAGTTTAGGAGTTATGTTTAATTTACTCTCATATTGAGTGTACATTGTCATGGTGAAAAAATCCAAATTTTTGTATTTGCAAAAATTTCAAACACAACCAATTCTAGTAAAACTCACATGGATTCAATACTACAGGATTTTTTTTACATATTTTGCATGTTTGATTTAGGAAATATGATTGAATATAATTTCATTGCTTTTTTCGCATTATCTCAGGATTTTAGGAATATTACTGTCATATTGAGTAAAAAACTACTTTTTGTGTTTGCAAGATTTGAAAAAGCAAATGTTTCAAGTAAAACTCCGTAGAATGCATTATTTGAGGCATCATTAGACATTTTGCATTTGTAGTTTAGGAGTTATGATTAAATAAATATCATATTGAGTGTGACAGTTTACTTTCATTAAGTGTAAAACCTAATTTTTGTTTTTGCAAACCTTACTAAAACAACTGATTCTAGTAAAACTCACATGGATTCAATATTACAGGCATTTTTACACATTGTGCATGTTTAGTTTAGAAATTATGATTGAATACATTTTTATTGCTTTTTTCGCATTATCTCAGGATTTTAAGAACATTACTGTCATATTGAGTAAAAAAATACTTTTTGTGTTTGCAAGCCTTAAAAAAGCATATGTTTCGAGGAAAACTCCCAAGGATGCATTATTTTAAGCATTATTAGCCATTTTGCATGTGTAGTTTAGGAGTTATGATTAAATAACTGTCATATTGAGTTTGACAGAGTAAAACCTAATTTTTGTATTTGCAAACCTTACTAAAACAACTGATTCTAGTAAAACTTACATGGATTTAATGTTACAGGCATTTTTAGACATTTTGCATTGTTGGTTTAAGAATTATGTTGGAATACATTTGTATTGCTTTTTTCGCATTATCTCAGGATTTGAAGAACATTACTGTCATATTGAGTAAAAAACTACTTTTTGTTTTTGCAAGCCTTAAAAAAGCATATGTTTCGAGTAAAACTCACAAGAATGCATTATTTCAGGCAATATTAGCTCATTTTTAAGTGTAGTTTAGGAGCTATGTTTAATTTATTCTCATATTGAGTGTCATGGTTAAAAAAAACACCTAATTTTTGTATTTGCAAAAATTTCAAACACAACAAATTCTAGTAAAACTCACATGGATTCAATACTACAGGCTTTTTTCGCATTATCTCAGGATTTTAGGAATATTACTGTCATATTGAGTAAAAAACTACTTTTTGTGTTTGCAAGATTTGAAAAAGCAAATGCTTCGAGTAAACTCCGTAGAATGCATTATTATTTTAGGCATCAATAGCCATTTTGCTTGTGTGGATTAGGAGTTTTTAAATAACTGTCATTATGAGTAAAACTTAATTTTTGTATTTTTAAACCTCCTGATTCTAGTAAAATTCACAAAGATATAATATTACAGGCATTTTTAGACATAATGCAGGTTTGGTTTTTGGAGTTAGGTTTATAACTTTTCATATTTAGTATGACAGTTAGACTGTCATATTAAGTAACAAAAAAAAAAAGACGTGTCTTTGCAAACCTTACAAAATATTTTTTTCCAGTAAAACTCACAAAGATACATTTCTCTTATTAGCCATTTTGCATGTGTGGTTTCGGAGTTATGTTTAAATAACTGTCAGATACAGAGACAGAGACAGTATACATGGGGAAGGCGTGGCGCAGTTGGGAGAGTGGCCGTTCCAGCAACTTGAGGGTTCTTGGTTCGATCCCCACCTTCTACCAACCTCGTCACGTCCGTTGTGTCCTTGAGGGAGACACTTTACCCTTGCTCCTGATGGGTTGTGGTTAGGGCCTTGCATGCCAGCTCCCGCCATCAGTGTGTAAATGTGTGTGTGAATGGATGAATGTAAAAATAGTGTCAACGCGCTTTGTGTACCTTGAAGGTAGAAAAGCGCTATGCAAGTATAACCCATTTACCATAGTGAGTAAAACCAAAAGTTTGTATTTACAAACCTTACAAAATAACCGATTCTAGTAAAAGTCACACAGATACAATATTTTAGGCATTTTTAGACATAATGCATGTTTGGTTTTGGAGTTATGTTTATATAACCTCCTTTCTGAGCCGCCACCTTATCGTGGTAGAGGAGTTTGCGTGTCCCACTGATCCTAGGAGCTATGCTGTCTGTGGGCTTCTATGCCCCCTCGTAGGCTCTCCCAAGACAAATAGGTCCTAGGTGAGGGATCAGACAAAGAGCAGCTCAAAGACCTTTATGAAAAGTACAAAGCGAGGTCCTAGATTTTTCCTCGCCCGGATGCGGTTCACCGTGGCTCCCCTGTGGAGCCAGGCCCAGAGGTGGGGCACGATGGCGAGCGCCTGTTGGCTGGCTCAGCTCAATGAAGCAACGTGGTTCCCTCCTCCAATGGGCTCACCACTCATGGGCTGGGTTATAGAGGTCGGGTGCAGTGTTAGCTGAGCGGCAGCCGAAGGCAGGGCACTTGGCGATCCGATCATCGGCTACATAAGCTAGCTCTTCTGACGTGAAATGTCACCTCGCTGGGAGGGAAGGAGCCTGAGCTGGTGTGCGAGGTGGAGAAGTTCCGGCTAGATATAGTTGGACTCACTTCGACGCACAGGAACCTGTTCTCTCGAGAGGGGCTGGACTCTCTTCCACTATGGCGTTGCAAGCAATGAGAGGCTGGGGTGGCAATTCTTGTTGTCCCCCCGGCTCAAAGACAAGAGTATGGGGTATCGGACTGTCTGATTGTGGCGGGTCGCTCCCTGTATGATCAGTGTCAGAGCTTGGTCCGCATTGCCGGCAGTAAGTCGGACCTCTTTCCAGTGAGGGTTGGACTAAACCACACAAAGGGCAGCCTTGGCGGCCCAAGGCTGCCCTTTGTCACCGATTCTGTTGTTAACTTTTATGGACAGAATTTCTAGGCGCAGTCATGGCGTTGAGGGGATCCGGTTTAGTGGTTGCATGATTAGGTCTCTGCTTTTTGCAGATGATGTGGTCCTGATGGCTTCAACTGGCCAGGATCTCCAGCTCTCATTGGATGGCCGAGTATGAAGCGACTGGGATGAGAATCAGCACCTCCAAGTCCGAGTCCATGGTTCTCGCCCGGTAAAGGGTGGGGTGCCATTTCCAGGTTGAGGAGGCGATGGCACATACATAGATGGCCCCAAGTGGAGGAGTTCAAGTACCTAGGAGTCTTGTTCGCGAGTGAGGGAAGAGTGGATCATGAGATCCACAGGCGGATCGGTGCGGCGTCTTCAGTAATGAGGACGCTATATCGATCCATTGTGGTGAAGAAGGAGCTGAGCCAGAATTAAAAGCTCTAAATTTACCGGTCGATCTACATTCCCATCCTGCACCCATGGTCATGGTTATGACCGAAAAGACAAGATCACGGGTACAAGCGGCCAAATTGAGTTTCCTCCGCCGGGTGGCGGGTCTCTCCCTTAGAGATAGGATAAGAAGCTCTGTCACCCGGGAGGAACTCAGAGTAAAGCGCTGCTCCTCCACATTGAGAGGAGCCAGGTGAGGTGGTTCGGGCATCTGCTCAGGATGCCACCCGACGCCTCCCGAGGGAGGTGTTTAGGGCAAGTCCGACCGGCAGGAGGCCACGGGGAAGACCCAGGACACATTGGGAAGATTATGTCTCCCGGCTGGCCTGGGAACGCCTCAGGTTCCCCCAAGAAGAGCTGGAAGAAGTGGCTGGGGAGAGGAAAGTCTTGGCTTCTCTGTTTAGGCTGCTGCCCCCGCAACCCGACCTCGGTTAAGCGGAAGAAAATGGATGGATTTAGTAACGACAAAAAAAAATGATTCTAGTAAAACTCACATGGATACAATTTTACAGGTATTTTTAGACATAATGCATGTTTGGTTTTGGAATTATGTTTATATAACTTTCATATGTATTATGACAGTTATACTGTCATCTTGAGTAAAACTAACTTGTGTCTTTACAAACATTACAAACTATGTTTTTCCAGTAAAACAAAAACATTTTGTATTTGCAAACCTTACAAAAACAACTGATTCTAGTAAAACTCACATAGATTCAATATTTCAGGCATTTTTAGACATTTCACATGTTTGAATACATTTTTATTGCTTTTTTCGTTAGGGCAAGTCCGATCGGCAGGAGGCCACGGGGAAGACCCAGGACACATTGGGAAGACTATGTCTCAGGCTGGCCTGGGAACGCCTCGGGATCCCCCGAGAAGAGCTGGACAAAGTGGCTGGGGAGAGGGAAGTCTGGGCTTCTCTGCTTAGGCTGCTGCCCCCGCAACCCAACCTCGGATAAGCGGAAGAAAATGGATGGATTTAGTATGACAGTTATACTGTCATATTGAGTAAAAAAACTTTTTTCCATAGATTCAATATTACAGGCATCTTTAGATGGATTGCATGTTTGGTTTTGGAGATATGTTTATACAACTTTCATATTTAGTATGACAGTTATACTGTCATATTGAGTAAAAAAAAACAACTTGTGTCTGCAAACCTTACAAAAGATTATTATTCTAGTAAAACTAACAAAGATACATTTTTCCAAGCATTATTAGCATTTGTTGTTTTGGAGTTATAATGCTTGCGTTGAGAGGCGACGGGCTCGGGTGGCAATTCTTGTTGCCCCCCGGCTCAAAGCCTGCACGTTGGAGTTCAACCCAGTGGACCAGTGGGTAGCTTTCCTCCGCCTTCGGGTGGGGGGACGGGTCCTGACTGTTGTTTGGCCTTACGCGCCAAACGGCAGCTCAGAGTACCCACCCTTTTTGGATTCACTCGAGGGAGTACTGGAAAGTGCTCCACCGGGTGATTCCCTCGTTCTACTGGGGGCCTTCAACGCTCATCTTGGCAACAACAGTGAAACCTGGAGAGGCATGATTGGGAAGAATGGCCGCCCGGATCTGAACCCGAGTGGTGTTTTGTTATTGGACTTTTGTGCTCGTCACAGATTGTCAATAACAAACACCAAGTTCAAACATAAGGGTGTCCATATGTGCACTTGGCATCAGGACACCCTAGGCCGCAGTTCCATGATCGATTTTGTAGTTGTGTCATCGGATTTGCGGTCTCATGTTTTGGACACTCGGGTGAAGAGAGGGGCGGAGCTTTCTACCGATCACCACATGGTGGTGAGTTGGCTGCGATGGTGGGGGAGGATGCCTGACAGACCTGGCAGGCCCAAACGCATTGTGAGGGTTTGCTGGGATCGCCTCCGGAAGAACTTTGAACATGTCACGAGGGAGGCGCTGGACATTGAGTCTGAGTGGACCATGTTCCGTGCCTCTCTTGTCGAGCCGGCTGATTGGAGCTGTGGCCGCAAGGAGTTTGGTGCCTGTCGTGGCGGTAATCCTAGAACCCGCTGGTGGACACCAGCAGTGAGGGATGCCGTCAAGCTGAAGAAAGAGCCTATCGGGTCCTTTTGGCTCATGGGACTCCAGAGGCAGCCGACAGGCCAAGCGAAGTGCGGCTTCAGCGGTCGCAGAGGCAAAAACTCGGACATGGGAGGAGTTTGGAGAAGCCATGGAAAACGACTTCCAGACGGCTTCGAAGCGATTCTGGACCACCATCCGCCGGCTCAAGGAGGGGGAGCAGTGCACTGTAACACCGTGTATGGTGAGGATGGTGCGCTGCTGACCTCTACTGCAGCTGTTATTGATCGGTGGAGGGAATACTTCGAAGACCTCCTTATTCCCACCAACATGTCTTCCTATGAGGAAGCAGTGCCTGGGGAATCTGTGGTGGGCTCTCCTATTTCTGGGGCTGAGGTCAAAAAGCTCCTCAATGGCAACGCCCTGGGGGTGGATGAGATCCGTCCGGAGTTCCTTAAGGCTCTGGATGCTGTGGGGCTGTCTTGGTTGACAAGACTCTGCAACATCGCGTGGACATCGGAGGCGGTACTTCTGGATTGGGAGACCGGGGTGGTGGTTCCTCTCTTTAAGAAGGGGAACCAGAGGGTGTGTTTCAACTATCGTGAGATCACACTCCTCAGTCTTCCCGGTAAGGTCTATTCATGTGTACTGGAGAAGAGGCTATGCCGGATAGTCAAACCTCAGATTCAGGAGGAACAGTGTGGTTTACGTCCTGGTCGTGGAACTGCGGACCAGCTTTATACTCTCGGCAGGGTCCTTGAGGGTGCATGGGAGTGTGCCCAACCAGTCTACATGTGCTTTATGAACTTGGAGAAGGCATTCGACCATTTACCCCGGGAAGTCCTGTGGGGAGTGCTCAGAGAGTATGGGGTAACGACTGTCTTATTGTGGCGGTTCGCTCCCTTTGCAAGAGTCAGAGCTTGGTCCGCATTGCCGGCAGTAAGTTGGACCCGTTTAGTGAGGGTTGGACTCCGCCAAGGCTGCCCTTTGTCACCGATTCTGTTCATAGCCTTTATGGACAGAATTTCTAGGCGCAGTCAGGGCGTTGAGGGGATCCGGTTTGGTGTCTGCAGGATTAGGTCTATGCTATTTGCAGATGATGTGGTCCTGATGGCTTCATCTGGCCAAGATCTTCAGCCCTCACTGGATCGGTTCGCAGACGAGTGTGAAGTGACTAGGATGTGAATCAGCACCTCCAAGTCAGAGTCCATGGTTCTCGACCGGAAAAGGGTGGAGTGCCATTTCCGGGTTGGGGAGGAGATCTTGCCCCAAGTGGAGGAGTTCAAGGACCTCAGAGTCTTGTTCACGAGTGAGGAAAGAGTGGATCGTGAGATCGACAGGCGGAACGGTGCGGCGTCTTCAGTAATGCGGACGCTGTATTGATCCGTTGTGGTGAAGAAGGAACTGAGCCGGAAGGCAAAGCTCTCGATTTACCGGTCGATCTACGTTCCCATCCTCACCTATGGTCATGGCCGAAAGGACAAAATCACGGGTACAAGCGGCCGAAATGAGATTCCTCCGCCGGGTGGCGGGGCTCTCCCTTAGAGATAGGGTGAGAAGCTCTGTCATCCGGGAGGAGCTCAAAGTAAAGCCATTGCTCCTCCATTTCGAGAGGAGCCAGATGAGGTGGTTCGGGCATCTGGTCAGGATGCCACCCGAACGCCTCCCTAGGGAGGTGTTTCGGGCACGTCCGACCGGTAGGAGGCCCAGGAAGACCCAGGAAACGGGAAGCTTATCTCTCCCGGCTGGCCTGGGAATGCCCCGGGATCCCCCGGGAGGAGCTGGACGAAGTGGCTGGGGAGAGGAAAGTCTGGGCTTCCCTGCTTAGGCTGCAGCCCCCGCGACCCGACCTCGGATAAGCGGAAGAAAATGGATGGATGGATGGATGGAGTTATGTTTAAATAACTGTCATAAAGAGTAAAACCTCATTTTTGTATTTGTAAACCTTACCAAAACAACTGATTTTAGTAAAACTCACACAGATTCAATATTACAGGCATTTTTAGACATTTTGCTTATTTGGTGTAGGAATTATGATGGAATACATTGTTATTGCTTATTTCGCATTATATCAGGATTTTAAGATCTTTACTGTCATATTGAGGAAAACAAATACTTTTTGTGTTTGCAAGCTTTAAAAAAGCATATGTTTCGAGTAAAACTCACAAGAATGCCTTATTTCAGGCATTATTAGCCATTTTTTATGTGTAGTTTAGGCATACTTGCCAAGTCTCCTGGATTTTTCAGGAGACTCCCGAAATTCAGCGCCTCTCCCGAAAACCTCCCGGGACAAATTTTCTCCCGAAAATCTCCCGAAATTCAGGCTGACCTGAGTGAGGACAGCCTGTATTCACGTCTGCTTTCCCACGATATAAACAGCATGCCTGCCCAATCACGTTATAACTGTAGAATGATCGAGGGCGAGTTCTTGGTTTCTTATGTGGGTTTATTGTTAGGTAGTTTCATTAACGTCCTCCCAGCGCAGTAACAACACTAAACAACAGCAGTCACGTTTTCATCTACCGTAAAGCAGTTTGTCTGCCGTAAACAGCAATGTTGTGACACTCTTTAAACAGGGAAATACTGCCATCTACTGTACATGCATATGTGACAATAACATCCAGGGCTTTTAGAGAGTGCAGTGCACAACTGCGCACACAACAAGGAGACGAAGCAGAAGAACGCGGAAGATACAGCCATGGCGACGCCGACGACGAGTAAGATGAAGAAACACGCTTATAAGTTCCAAGCCGCAGCTGCGATTGGACCTGGATAGCCTCCGGGAAGAAGTAGTGGAGTACCAAGTGCTTGGCAGTGAAGATCTTCCTCAGGAAGCAAAGATTGACCGGTTTTTGGCCATGCTCAGGAGGGGTGGAAAATTCCAGACTCTCGTGCATTTGATGAAAGCACTTTATATATATATATATATATATATATATATATATATATATATATATATATATATATATATATATATATATATATATATATATATATATATATATATATATATATATATATGAAATACTTGACTTGGTGATTTTAGCTCTAAATATACTCCTCCCCTCTTAACCACACCCCCAACCACGCCCCCACCCCACCCCCGACCACGCCTTCCCCACCCCCACCTCCTGAAATCGGAGGTCTCATTGTTGGCAAGTATGAGTTTAGGAGTTATGTTTAAATAACTGTCATAGTGAGTGTGGCAGTTACACTGTCATATTGAGTAAAAAAAACTAACTTGTGTCTTTGCAAACCTCACAAAAGAAAACGTTTCTAATAAAAATCACAAAGATACATTTCTTCACGCATTATTAGACATTTTTCATGTGTGGTTTAGGAGTTATGTTTAAATAACTGTCATATTGAGTGTGGCAGTTATACTGTCATTATGTGTAAAACCTAATTTTGTATTTGCAAACCTTATAAAAACAACTGATTCTAGTAAAACATAGATTCAATTTTACAGGCATTTTTAGACATTTTACATGTTTGGTTTAGGAGTTGTGTTTGAATACATTTTGTATTGCTATTTTCGTTAGGGCAAGGCCGACCGGCAGGAGACCAGGGGGAAGACCCAGGACACATTGGGAAGACTATCATTCAAGTACCTTGGGATGTGGGTGGACAATAAGCTGGACTGGACTGTTAACACAGACCACTTGTACAGGAAAGGACAGAGCTGTACTTCCTGAGGCGGCTGTCCTTTGTCCCACACGCCATTAGACTGTACAACTCTCCTCTGGGGGGATGGGGCTACTAAGATGACAGGGGATGCAAATCAATAAGAGTGCAATATTTTTTCAAAACATGGTCACTACTGCCTAGTTTCTCATGTTATATTCTTATTTTACTGTTATATTTTTATTCTCATTGTTGCTTTTTATTTTTATTCTATTGTAATATGTTTCTATTTTGTTTCAATTTATACCCCCATTATTTACTTTTCACTTTTTAAAATTTTGTACACTACTGCTGGAATTTAAATTTTCCTGAGGGAACTCTCCTGAAGGAATCAATTAAGTACTATCTATCTATCTATCTATCTATCTATCTATCTATCTATCTATCTATCTATCTATCTATCTATCTATCTATCTATCTATCTATCTGTCTATCTATCTATCTATCTATTTATGTCTCCTGGCTGGACTGAAAACGCCTGGGATCCCCCGAGAAGAGCTGGACGAAGTGGCTGGGGAGAAGAAAGTCTGGGCTTCTCTGCTTAGGCTGCTGCCCCCGCAACCTGACCTCGGTTAAGCAGGAAGAAATGGATGGATTTAGTATGACAGTCATATTAAGTAAAAAACTAACTTGTGTTTTTGCAAACATTACAAAATATATTTGTTCTAGTAAAACTCACAAAGATACATAACTCAAGGCATTATTAGCCATTTTGCATGTGTGGTTTAGGACATATGTTTAAATAACCGTCAGATTGAGTGTGACAGTATACTGTCATAGTGAGTAAAACCCATATTTTGTAATTGCAAACCTTATGAAAACAAATGATTCTACTAAAACTCACATGGATACAATATCACAGGCATTTTAGACATAATGCATGTTTGGTTTTGGAGTAATGTTTATATAACTTTCATATTTAGTATGACAGTAATACTGTCATATTGAATAAAAAAAACTAACTTGTATCTGTACAAACCTTAAACAATATTTTTTTCCAGTAAAACTCACAAAGAGACATTTCTCCAGGCATTATTAGCCATTGTGCACATGTGGTTTAGGAGTTATGTTTAAATAAATGTCAAATTGAATGTGGCAGTTATACTGTTATTATGAGTAAAACCTAATTTTTGTAAATGTTAATCTTACCACAATACCTGATTCTGGTAAAACTCACATAGATTCAATATTACAGGCATTTTTAGACATTTTACATGTTTGGTTTAGAGTTGTGTTTGAATACATTTTTATTGCTTTTTTCATTAGGGCAAGTCCGACGGGCAGGAGGCCGCGGGGAAGACCCAGGACACATTGGGAAGACTATGTCTCCCGGCTGGGCTGGGAACGCCTCGGGATCCCCCGAGAAGAGCTGGACAAAGTGGTTGGGGAGAGCGAAGTCTGGGCTTCTCTGCTTAGGCTGCTGCCCCTGCAACCCGACCTCGGATAAGCGAAAGAAAATGGATGGATTTAGTATGACAGTTATAATGTCATATTAAGTAAAAAAAACTAACTTGTGTCTTTGCACACCTTACAAAATATATTTTTTCTAGCAAAACTCATAAAGATACATATCTACAGGCATTATTAGCCATTTTACATGTGTGGTTTAGGAGTTATGTTTAAATAACTGTCATATTGAATGTGGCAGTAATACTGTCATTATGACCTAATTTTTGTAATTTTAAACCTTACCAAAATACCTGATTCTGGTAAAACTCACAAAGATTCAATATTACAGGCATTTTTAGACGGATTACATGTTTGGTTTTGGGGTTATGTTTATACAACTATCATATTGAGTACAAAAAACAAACTTGTGTCTTTGCAAACCATACAAAAGATCATTGTTTTAGTAAATCTAACAAAGTCTCCAAGCATTATTAGCCATTTTGCATTTGTTGTTTAGGAGTTATGTTTAAATAACGGTCATAGTGAGTAAAACCTAATTTTTGTATTTGCAAACCATACAAAAACAACTGATTCTAGTAAAATATTGCAGGCATTTTTAGACATAATGCATGTTTGATTTTGGAGTTGGGTTTGTATAACTTTCATATTTAGTATTACAGTAATACTGTCATATTGAGTAATAAAAACTAACTTGTGTCTACAAACCTTACAAAATATTTTTTTTCCTGCAAAACTCACAGAGACATTTCTCCAGGCATTATTAGCCATTTTGCATGTGTGGTTTAGGAGTTATGTTTAAATAACTGACAGATTGAGTGTGCCAGTATACTGTGAGTAAAACCCATATTTTGTATTTGCAAACCTTACAAAATCAACTGATTCTAGTAAAACTCACATGGATACAAAATTACAGGCATTTTTAGAGATAATGCATGTTTGGTTTTGGAGTTATGTTTATATAACTTTCATATTTAGTATGACAGTAACACTGTCATATTGAGTAAAAAAAACTAACTTGTGTCGGTACAAACATTACGAAATGTTTTTTTTCCCAGTAAAACTCACAAAGAGACATTTCTCCAGGCATTATTAGCCATTGTGCATGTGTGGTTTAGGAGTTATGTTTAAATACATGTCAAATTGAATGTGGCAGTTATACTGTCATTATGAGTGAAACCTAATTTTTGTAATTGTAAACCTTACCAAAATATCTGATTCTGGTAAAACTCACATAGATTCAATATTACATGCATTTTTAGACGGATTGCATGTTTGGTTTTGGAGTTATGTTTATACAACTTTCATATTTAGTATGACAGTTATACTGTATATTACCATTGAGTAAAAAAAAAACTAACATGTGTCTTTGCAAACCTTACAAAAGATCGTTATTCTAGTAAAGACTTCGACTTCGACTTTCTTTTTATTGTGATTCAAATTTGAACATTACAGCACAGATAAGAACGAAATGTAGTAAAGGATAAAAAAGCAATAAGGTGCATATTTCGATAAATAAATATATATAAATAATATATAAATACTATATATATATATATATATATATATATATATATATATATATATATATATATATATATATATATATATATATATATAATATATATATTTATAAATAGATAAAGAGATTACTGTGCAGATAAATATATTGCCCTTTTTTACATGCACCCGCGTTTATGGATGTATGTTATCTTGTCTTTTTCATTCCAGCGAGTTAATTCATTTTGAGGGGAGTTGAGGAGATAATTTAATTATGATGCGTTCAAGAGTCTTACGGCCTGAGGGAGAAGCTGTTACAGAACCTGGAGGTTCTGCTTCGGAAGCTGCGGAACCTCTTTCTAGAGTCCAGCAGTGAAAACTGTCCTTGGTGGGGGTGGGAGGAGTCTTTGCACATTTTCTGAGCCCTGGTCAGGCAACACTTTTTGCGATCTCCTGGATAGGAGGAAGAGGAGTCCTGACGATCTTTTCCGCCGTCCTCACCACTCTCTGGAGATACTTCCAGTCTGAGGCACTGCAGGCTCCAGTCCAGACAGAGATGCTGTTGGTCAGCAGGCTCTCTATAACAAAGATACATCTCTCCAAGCATTATTAGCTATTTTGCATTTGTTGTTTAGGAGTTATGTTTAAATAACTGTCATAGTGATTTAAACCTAAAATTTGTATTTGCAAACCTTTCAAAAACAACTGATTGTAGTAAAACTCACACAGATACAATATTGCAGGCATTTTTAGACATAATGCATGTTTGGTTTTGGAGTTATGTTTCTATAACTTTCATATGTATGACAGCTATACTGTTATATTTAATAAAAAAAACTAACTTGTCTTTACAAACCTTACAAAATATTTTTTCCCAGTAAAACTCTCAAAGATACATTTCAACAGGCATTATTAGCCATTTTGCATGTGTGGTTTAGAAGTTTTGTTTAAATAACTGTCATATGGAGTGTGACCGTAAAGTCATAGTGAGTAAAACAAACTAACTTGTGTCTTTGCAAACCTTACAAAAGAAAATGTTACTAGTAAAACTCACAAAGATACATTTCTTCTGCATTATTGGAAAATGCTCATGTGTAGTTTAGGAGTTATGTTTAAATAACTGTCATATTGAGTGTGGCAGTCATACAGTCATTAAGTGTTAAACCTAATTTTTGTTTTTGCAAACCTTACAAAAACAACTGATTCTAGTAAAACTCACATTGATTCAATATTACAGGCATTTTAGACATTATACATATTTGGTTTAGGAGTTGTGTTTGAATCCATTTTTATTGCTTTTTTCGTTAGGGCAAGTCCGACCGGCAGGTGGCCACGGGGAAGACAGAGGACACATTGGGAAGACTATGTAAGCCGGCTGGCCTGGGAACGCCTCAGAGTCCCCCGAGAAGAGCTGGACGAAGTGGCTTGGGAGAGGGAAGTCTGGGCTTCTCCGCTTAGGCTGCTGCCCCCGCAACCCGACCTCGGATAAGCGGAAGAAAATGGATGGATTTAGTATGACAGTTATACTGTCATATTAAGTAAAAAAAACTAACTTGTGTCTTTGCAAACTTTACAAAATATAATCATTCTAGTAAAACAAACAAAGATACATCTCTCCAAGCATTATTAGCTATTTTGCATTTGTTGTTTAGGAGTTATGTTTAAATAACTGTCAAAGTAAATAAAACCTAATTTTGGTATTTGAAATCCTTACAAAAACAACTGATTTTAGTAAAACTCACACAGATACAATATTACAGGCATTTTTAGACATAATACAGGTTTGGTTTTGGAGTAATGTTTATATAACTTTCATATATAGTATGACAGCTATACTGTTATATTGAGTAAAAAAAACAACTAACTTGCGTCTTTGCAAACCTTACAAAAGATCATTATTCTGGTAAAGAGTTAGACTTTCTTTTTATTGTCATTCAAATTTGAACTTTACAGCACAGATAACAAAATTGCGTTACATAAACTCATGGTAGTGCAGGTTAAAAAAGCAATAAGGTGCATATACAAATAAATAAATATATATATATAAAATAAATAAATATACTTAAATATATATAAATAAATAAATAAAAAGATTACTGTGCAGATAAATATATTGCATTTTTTCCACGTGCGCCCACGTTTATGGGTGTATGTTATATTGTTTTTTTTTTTTATTCCAGCGAGTTAATTCATTTTGAGGGGAGTTGAGGAGATAATTTAATTATGATGCGTTCAAGAGTCTTACGGCCTGAGGGAGAAGCTGTTACAGAACCTGGAGGTTCTGCTTCGGAAGCTGCGGAACCTCTTTCTAGAGTCCAGCAGTGAAAACTGTCCTTGGTGGGGGTGGGAGGAGTCTTTGCAAATTTTCTGAGCCCTGGTCAGGCAGCACTTTTTGCGATCTCCTGGATAGGAGGAAGAGGAGTCCTGATGATCTTTTCCGCCGTCCTCACCACTCACTGGAGATACTTCCAGTCTGAGGCACTGCAGGCTCCAGTCCAGACAGAGATGCTGTTGGTCAGCAGGCTCTCTATAACAAAGATACATCTCTCCAAGCATTATTAGCTATTTTGCATTTGTTGTTTAGGAGTTATGTTTAAATAATTTTGGTATTTGAAAACCTTACAAAAACAACTGATTCTAGTAAAACTCACACAGATACAATATTACAGGCATTTTTAGACATAATACATGTTTGGTTTTGGAGTAATGTTTATATAACTTTCATATATAGTATGACAGCTATACTGTTATATTGAGTAAAAAAAACTAACTTGTGTCTTTAAAAACCTTATAAAATATATTTTTTCTAGTAAAACTCACAAAGAGACATTTCCCCAGGTATTATTAGCTATTGTGCATGTGTGGTTGAGGAGTTATGTTTAAATACATGTCAAATTGAATGTGGCAGGTATACTGTCATGAGTAAAACCTAATTTTTGCAATTGTAAACCTTACCAAAATACCTGATTCTGGTAAAACTCATATAAATTCAATATTACATGCATTTTTAGACGGATTGCTTGTTTGGTTTTGGAGTTATGTTTTTACAACTTTCATATTTAGTATGACAGTTATACTGTCATATTGAGTAAAAAAAACTAACTTGTGTCTTTGCAAACCTTACAAAAGATCATTATTCTGGTAAAGACTTAGACTTTCTTTTTATTGTCATTCAAATTTGAACTTTACAGCACAGATAACAAAATGTCGTTACATAAGCTCATGGTAGTGCAGGATAAAAAAGCAATAAGGTGCATATATAAATAAATAAATATACATAATATATAAATATATATATATAATAAATAAATAAATATAAATAGATATAAAGAGATAAATAGATTACTGTGCAGATAAATATATTGCACTTTTTCCACATGCGCCCACGTTTATGGGTGTATGTTACATTGTTTTTTTCATTCCAGCGAGTTAATTCATTTTGAGGGGAGTTGAGGAGATAATTTAATTATGATGCGTTCAAGAGTCTTACGGCCTGAGGGAAGAAGCTGTAACAGAAGCTGCAGGTTCTGCTTCGGAGGCTGCGGAACCTCTTTCTAGAGTCCAGCAGTGAAAACTGTCCTTGGTGGGGGTGGGAGGAGTCTTTTGCACATTTTCTGAGCCCTGGTCAGGCAACACTTTTTGCGATCTCCTGGATAGGAGGAAGAGGAGTCCTGACGATCTTTTCCGCCGTCCACACCACTCTCTGGAGATACTTCCAGTCTGAGGCACTGCAGGCTCCAGTCCAGACAGAGATGCTGTTGGTCAGCAGGCTCTCTATAACAAAGATACATCTCTCCAAGCATTATTAGCTATCTTGCATTTGTTGTTTAGGAGTTATGTTTAAATAACTGTCATAGTGAGTAAAACCTACATTTTGTATTTGCAAACCTTTCAAAAACAACTGATTCTAGTAAAACTCACACAGATACAATATTGCTGGCATTTTTAGACATAATGCATGTTTGCTTTTGGAGTTATGTTTCTATAACTTTCATATGTATGACAGCTATACTGTTATATTTCATTAAAAAAAACTACTTTGTGTCTTTACAAACTTTACAAAATATCTTTTTCCCAGTAAAACTCACAAAGATACATTTCAACAGGCATTATTAGCTATTTTGCATGTGTGGTTTAGAAGTTATGTTTAAATAACTGTCATATGGAGTGTGACCGTAAAGTCATAGTGAGTAAAACAAACTAACTTGTGTCTTTGCAAACCTTACAAAAGAAAATGTTACTAGTAAAACTCACAAAGATACATTTCTTCATGCATTATTAGAAAATGTTCATGTGTAGTTTAGGAGTTATGTTTAAATAACTGTCATATTGAGTGTGGCAGTCATACAGTCATTAAGTGTTAAACCTAATTTTTGTTTTTGCACACCTTACAAAAACAACTGATTCTAGTAAAACTCACATTGATTCAATATTACAGGCATTTTAGACATATTTGGTTTAGGAGTTGTGTTTGAATCCATTTTTATTGCTTTTTTTGTTAGGGCAAGTCCAACCGGCAGGAGGCCACGGGGAAGACAGAGGACACATTGGGAAGACTATGTAAGCCGGCTGGCCTGGGAACGCCTCAGGATCCCCCGAGAAGAGCTGGACGAAGTGGCTTGGGAGAGGGAAGTCTGGGCTTCTCTGCTTAGGCTGCTACCCCCACAACCCGACCTCGGATAAGCGGAAGAAAATGGATGTCATATTGGGTAAAAAAACAAACTAACGTGTCTTTGCAAACCTTACAAAAGATCATTATTCTGGTAAAGACTTAGACTTTCTTTTTATTGTCATTCAAATTTTAACTTTACAGCACAGATAACAAAATTTCGTTACATAAGCTCATGGTAGTGCAGGATAAAAAAGCAATAAGGTGCATATATAAATAAATAAATATAAATATATATATAAAATAAATAAATATACTTAAATATATATAAATAAATAAATAAAAAGATTACTGTGCAGATAAATATATTGCACTTTTTCCACATGCGCCCACGTTTATGGGTGTATGTTATATTGTGTTTTTTTATTCCAGCGAGTTAATCCATTTTGAGGGGAATTGAGGGGATAATTTAATTATAATGCGTTAAAGAGTCTTACGGCCTGAGGGAAGAAGCTGTTACAGAAGCTGGAGGTTCTGCTTCGGAGGCTGCGGAACCTCTTTCTACAGTCCAGCAGTGAAAACAGTCCTCGGTGGGGGTGGGAGGAGTCTTTGCAAATTTTCTGAGCCCTGGTCAGGCAGCGCTTTTTGCGATCTCCTGGATAGGAGGAAGAGGATTCCTGAATATCTTTTGCGCTGTCCTCACCACTCTCTGGAGAGACTTCCAGTCTGAGGCACTGCAGGCTCCAATCCAGACAGAGATGGTTGGTCAGCAGGCTCTCTATAACAAAGATACAGTTCTCCAAGCATTATTAGCTATTTGCATTTGTTGTTTAGGATTTATGTTTTAATAACTGTCATAGTGAGTAAAACCTAAATTTTATATTTGCAAATCTTACAAAAACAATTGATTCTAGTAAAACTCACAGATACAATATCACAGGCATTTTTAGATATAATGCATGTTTGGTTTTGGAGTTGTGTTTATACAACTTTCATATTTAGTATTACAGTAATACTGTCTTATTCAGTAAAAAACAAAAAACTAACTTGTGTCTTTACAAACCTTACAAAATATGTTTTCCCAGTAAAACTCACAGAGATACATTTCTACAGGCATTATTAGCCATTTTGCATGTTTGGTTTAGGAGTTATGTTTAAATAACTGACATTGAGTGTGACAGTATACTGTCAAAGTGAGTAAAAAAAACTAACTTGTGTCTTTGCAAACCTTACAAAAGAAAATGTTACGAGTAAAACTCACAGAGATACATTTCTTCATGCATTATTAGAAAATGGTCATGTGTAGTTTTGAAGTTATGTTTATATAACTTTCATATATAGTATGACAGTTATACTGTTATATTGAGTAAAAAAACTAACTTGTGTCTTTACAAACCTTACAAAATATTGTTTTCCATTAAAACTCACAAAGATACATTTCTACAGGCATTATTAGCCATTTTGTATGTGTGGTTTAGGAGTTTGTTTAAATAACTGACATTGAGTGTGACAGTATACTGTCAAAGTGAGTAAAAAAAACTAACTTGTGTCTTTGAAAACCTTACAAAAGAAAATATTACTAGTAAAACTCATAAAGATACATTTCTTCATGCATTATTAGAAAATGGTCATGTGTAGTTTAGGAGTTATGTTTAAATAACTGTCATATTGAGTGTGGTAGTATAACTGCCACACATATTGAGTTATAAAGTTAAGTGTAAAACCTAATTTTTGTATTTGCAAACCTTACAAAAACAACTGATTCTAGTAAAACTCACATATATTCAATATTAAAGGCATTTTAGACATTTTACATGTTTTGTTCAGGAGTTGTGTTTGAATACATTTGTATTGCTTTTTTTGTTAAGGCAAGTCCAAACGGCAGGAGGCCACGGGGAAGACACAGGACACATTGGGAAGATTATATCAGCTGGCTGGCCTGGGAACGCCTCGGGATCCCCCGAGAAGAGCTGGACGAAGTAGCTGGGGATAGGGAAGTATGGGCTTCTCTGCTTAGGCTGCAGCCCCCGCAACACGAGCTCGGATAAGCGGAAGAAAATGGATGGATTTAGTAAGACAGTTATACTACCATATTGAGTAAAAAAAAAAAAACTTTTGTTTTTGTAAACATTCAAAATATATTTTTTCTAGTAAAACTCACAACGATACATATAGTTTAAATAACTGTCATAGTAAGTAAAACCTTTTTTTTGTATTTGCAAACCTTACAAAAACAACTGATTCTAGTAAAACTCACTTGCATTCAATGATACAGTTATTTTTAGACAATTTGCCTGTTTGGTTTAGAAATTATGATGGAATACATTTTTTATTGCTTTTTTCGCATTATCTCAGGATTTTACGAATTAAACTGTCATATTGAGTAAAACTACTTTTTGTGTTTGCAAGATTTAAAAAAGCATGTGTTTAGAGTAAAACTCCGTAGAATGCATTATTTGAGGCATCATTAGCCATTTTGCATAAGTAGTTAGGAGTTATTTTTAAATAACTGTCATATTGAGTGTGAAAGTATACTGTCATAGTAAGTAAAACTTAATTTTTGTGTTTGCAAACCTTACAAAAACAACTGATTCTAGTAAAACTCACATGGATTTAATATTACAGGCATTGTTAGACAATTTGCATTGTTGGTTTAGGAATTATGTTGGAATACATTTTTATTGCTTTTTTCGCATTATCTCAGGATTTTAAGAACATTAAAGTCATATTGAGTAAAAAACTACTTTTTGTGTTTGCAAGCCTTAAAAAAGCATATGTTTCGAGTAAAACTCACAAGAATGCATTATTTCAGGCAATATTAGCTCATTTGTATGTGTAGTTTAGGAGTAATGTTTAATTTACTGTCATTTTGAGTGTACATTGTCATGGTGAATAAAAACAAATTTTTGTATTTGCAAAAATTTCAATCACAGCTGATTCTAGTAAAACTCACATAGATTCAAATTACAGGCATTTTTACCTATATTGCATGTTTGATTTAGGAAATATGATTGAATACATTATTATTGCTTTTTTCGCATTATCTCAGGATTTTAAGAACATTACTGTCATATTGAGTAAAAAACTACTTTTTGTGTTTGCAAGCCTTAAAAAAAGCATATGTTTCGAGTAAAACTCATAAGAATGCATTATTTCAGGCAATATTAGCTCATTTTTATGTGCAGTTTAGGAGTAATGTTTAATTTACTGCCATATTGAGTGTACATTGTCATGGTGAAAAAACCTAATTTTTTTATTTGCAAAAATTTCAAACACAGCTGATGCTAGTAAAATTCACATGGATTCAATATTACAGGCAATTTTACACATATTGCATGTTTGACTTAGGAAATATGTTTGAATACATTTGTATTGCTTTTTTCGCATTATCTCAGGATTTTAGGAATATAAACTGTCTATTGAGTAAAAAAATACTTTTTGTGTTTGCAAGATTTAAAAAAGCATATGTTTAGAGTGAAACTCCGTAGAATGCATTATTTGAGGCATCATTAACCATTTTGCATAAGTAGTTAGGAGTTATTTTTAAATAACTGTCATATTGAGTGTGAAAGTATACTGTCGTAGTGAGTAAAACTTAATTTTTTTATTTGCAAACCTTACACAAACAACTGATTCTACTAAAACTCACATGGATTTAATATTACAGGCATTTTTAGACATTTTGCATTGTTGGTTTAGGAATTATGTTGGAATACATTTTTATTGCTTTTTTCGCATTATCTCAGGATTTTAATAACATTACTGTCATATTGAGTAAAAAAACTACTTTTTGTGTTTGCAAGCCTTAAAAAAGCATATGTTTCGAGTAAAACTCACAAGAATGCATTATTTCAGGCAATATTAGCTCATTTTTATGTGTAGTTTAGGAGTAATGTTTAATTTACTGTCATATTGAGTGTACATTGTCATGGTGAAAAAAAAAATTTTTTGTATTTGCAAAAATTTCAAACACAGCTGATTCTACTAAAACTCACATGGATTCAAAATTACAGGCATTTTTACACAAATTGCATGTTTGATTTAGGAAATATGATTGAATACATTTGTATTGCTTTTTTCGCATTATCTCAGGATTTTAGGAATATAACTGTCATCTTGAGTAAAAAACTACTTTTTGTGTTTGCAAGATTTAAAAAAGCATGTGTTTAGAGTAAAACGCCGTAGAATGCATTATTTGGGGCATCATTAGCCATTTTGCATAAGTAGTTAGGAGTTTTTTTTAAATAACTGTCATATTGAGTGTGAAAGTATACTGTCATAGTAAGTAAAACTTAATTTTTGTATTTGCAAACCTTACAAAAACAACCGATTCTAGTAAAACTCACATGGATTTAATATTACAGGCATTTTTAGACATTTTGCATTGTTGGTTTAGGAATTATGTTGGAATACATTTTTATTGCTTTTTTCGCATTATCTCAGGATTTTAAGAACATTACTGTCATATTGAGTAAAAAAACTACTTTTTGTGTTTGCAAGCCTTAAAAATGCATATGTTTCGAGTAAAACTCATAAGAATGCATTATTTCAGGCAATATTAGCTCATTTTTATGTGTAGTTTAGGAGTAATGTTTAATTTACCGTCATATTGAGTGTACATTGTCATGGTGAAAAAAAAACTAATTTTTGTATTTGCAAAAATTTCAAACACAGCTGATTCTAGTAAAACTCACATGGATTCAAAATTACAGGCATTTTTACACATATTGCATGTTTGATTTAGGAAATATGATTGAATACATTTTTATTGCTTTTTTCGCAATATCTCAGGATTTTAGGAATATTACTGTCATATTGAGTAAAAAACTACTTTTTGTGTTTGCAAGATTTAAAAAAGCATGTGTTTGGAGTAAAACTTCGTAGAATGCATTATTTGAGGCATCATTAGCCATTTTGCATGTGTAGTTAGGAGTTATTTTTAAATAACTGTCATATTGAGTGTGACAGTATACTGTCATAGTGAGTAAAACTTAATTTTTGTAATTGCAAACCTTACAAAAACATCTGATTCTACTAAAACTCACATAGATTTAATATTACAGGCATTTTTAGACATTTTGCATTGTTGGTTTAGAAATTATTTTTGTTTAGAAAGCATTTTTATTGCTTTTTTTGCATTATCTCAGGATTTTAAGAAGATTACCGTCATATTGAGTAAAAAACACTTTTTGTGTTTGCAAGCCTTAAAAAAAGCATAGGTTTCGAGGAAAACTCCCAAGGATGCATTATTTCAAGCATTATTAGCCATTTTGCATGTGTAGTTTAGGAGTTATGATTAAATAACTGTCATATTGAGTTTGACAGAGTAAAACCAATTTTTTGTAATTGCAAACCTTATTAAAACAACTGATTCTAGTAAAACTTACATGGATTTAATATAACAGGCATTTTTAGACATTTTGCATTGTTGGTTTAGGAATAATGTTGGAATACATTTTTTTGCTTTTTTCGTATTATCTCAGGATTTTAAAAACATTACTGTCATATTGAGTAAAAAACTACTTTTTGTGTTTGCAAGATTTGAAAAAGCAAATGTTTCGAGTAAAACTCCGTAGAATGCATTATTTGAGGCATCATTAGACATTTTGCATTTGCAGTTTAGGAGTTATGATTAAATAAATATCATATTGAGTGTGACAGTTTACTTTCATAAAGTGTAAAACCTAATTTTTGTTTTGCAAACCTTACTAAAACAACTGATTTTAGTAAAACTTACATGGATTCAATATTACAGGCATTTTTACACATTGTGCATGTTTAGTTTAGAAATTATGATTGAATACATTTTTATTGCTTTTTTCGCATTATCTCAGGATTTTAAGAACATTACTGTCATATTGAGTAAAAAAATACTTTTTTTGTTTGCAAGCCTTAAAAAAGCATATGTTTCGAGGAAAACTCCCAAGGATGCATTATTTCAAGCATTATTAGCCATTTTGCATGTGTAGTTTAGGAGTTATGATTAAATAACTGTCATATTGAGTTTGACAGAGTAAAACCTAATTTTTGTATTTGCAAACCTTACTAAAACAACTGATTCTAGTAAAACTTACATGGATTTAATATTACAGGCATTTTTAGACATTTTGCATTGTTGGTTTAGGAATTATGTTGGAATACATTTTTATTGCTTTTTTCGCATTATCTCAGGATTTGAAGAACATTACTGTCATATTGAGTAAAAAACTACTTTTTGTGTTTGCAAGCCTTTAAAAAGCATATGTTTCGAGTAAAACTCACAAGAATGCATTATTTCAGGCACTATTAGCTGATTTCTCTGTGTAGTTTAGGAGTTATGTTTAATTTACTCTCATATTGGGTGTACATTGTCATGGTGAAAAAAAACTAATTTTTGTATTTGCAAAAATTTCAAACACAACCAATTCTAGTAAAACTCACATGGATTCAATACTACAGGCTTTTTTTTTTTTTACATATTTTGCATGTTTGATTTAGGAAATATGATTGAATATAATTTCATTGCTTTTTTCGCATTAGCTCAGGATTTTAAGAACATTACTGTCATATTGAGTAAAAAACTACTTTTTGTGTTTGCAAGCCTTAAAAAAGCATATGTTTCGAGTAAAACTCACAAGAATGCATTATTTCAGGCAATATTAGCTCATTTTAATGTGTAATTTAGGTGTTATGTTTAATTTACTGTCATATGGAGTGTGTCATGGTGAAAAAAACCTAATTTTTCTATTTGCAAACCTTTCAAACACAACTGATTCTAGTAAAACTTACATTGATTCAATATTACAGGCATTTTTACACATTTTGCATGTTTGGTTTAGGAATTATAATGGAATACATTTTTTTTTGTTGCTTTTTTCGTATTATCTCAGGATTTTAAGAACATTACTGTACATTGAGTAAAAAACTACTTTTTGTGTTTGCAAGATTTAAAAAAGCATATGTTTTGAGTTATTTCAGGCATCAATAGCCATTTTGCTTGTGTGGATTAGGAGTTTTCAAATAACTGTCATATTGCGTGCGGCAGTTATACTGTCATTATGAGTAAACCTAATTTTTGTATTTTTAAACCTTATAAACCTCCTGATTCTAGTAAAATTCACAAAGATACAATATTACAGGCATTTGTAGACATAATGCAGGTTTGGTTTTGGAGTTAGGTTTATAACTTTTCATATTTAGTATGACTTGTGTCTTTGCAAACCTTACAAAATATTTTTTTCCAGTAAAACTCAAAAATATACATTTCTCTTATTAGCCATTTTGCATGTGTGGTTTCGGAGTTATGTTTAAATAACTGTCAGATACAGAGACAGAGACAGTATACATGGGGAAGGTGTGGCGCAGTTGGGAGAGTGGCCGTTCCAGCAACTTGAGGGTTCTTGGTTCGATCCCCACCTTCTACCAACCTCGTCACGTCCATTGTGTCCTTGAGGGAGACACTTTACCCTTGCTCCTGATGGGTTGTGGTTAGGGCCTTGCATGCCAGTTCCCGCCATCAGTGTGTAAATGTGTGTGTGTGAATGGATGAATGTAAAAATAGTGTCAAAGCGCTTTGTGTACCTTGAAGGTAGAAAAGCGCTATGCAAGTATAACCCATTTACCATAGTGAGTAAAACCAAATGTTTGTATTTACAAACCTTACAAAATAACCGATTCTAGTAAAAGTCACACAGATACAATATTTTAGGCATTTTTAGACATAATGCATGTTTGGTTTTGGAGTTATGTTTATATAACCTCCTTTTTGAGCCGCCACCTTATCGTGGTAGAGGAGTTTGCGTGTCCCACTGATCCTAGGAGCTATGCTGTCTGTGGGCTTCTATGCCCCCTCATAGGCTCTCCCAAGACAAATAGGTCCTAGGTGAGGGATCAGACAAAGAGCAGCTCAAAGACCTTTATGAAAAGTACAAATCGAGGTCCTAGATTTTTTCTTGCCCGGACGCGGGTCACCGTGGCTCCACTGTGGAGCCAGGCCCAGAGGTGGGGCACGATGGCGAGCGCCTGGTGGCCGGGCCTGTCCCCATGGGGCCCGGCCGGGCACAGCCCGAAGAGGCAACGTGGGTCCCCCCTCCAATGGGCTCACCACCCATAGCAGGGGTCATAGAGGTCGGGTGCGATGTGAGCTGGGCGGCAGCCGAAGGCAGGGCACTTGGCGGTCCGATCCTCGGCTACAGAAGCTAGCTCTTGGGACGTGGAACGTCACCTCGCTGGGGGGGAAGGAGCCTGAGCTAGTGCGCGAGGTGGAGAAGTTCCGGCTAGATATAGTCGGACTCACTTCGACGCACAGCAAGGGCTCTGGAACCAGTTCTCTCGAGAGGGGCTGGACTCTCTTCCACTCTGGCGTTGCCGGCAGTGAGAGGCGACGGGCTGGGGTGGCAATTCTTGTTTCCCCCCGGCTCAGAGTCTGTACGTTGGAGAGGGTAGCTTCCCTCCGCCTTCGGGTGGGGGAACGGGTCCTGACTGTGGTTAGCGCTTACGCGCCAAACCGCAGCTCAGAGTACCCACCCTTTTTGTATTCACTCGAGGGAGTACTCGAGAGTGCTCCCCCGGGTGATTCCCTCGTTCTACTGGGGGACTTCAATGCTCATGTTGGCAGCGACAGTGAAACCTGGAGAGGCGTGATTGGGAAGAATGGCTTCCCGGATCTGAACCCGAGCGGTGTTTTGTTATTGGACTTTTGTGCCCGTCACAGATTGTCCATAACGAACACCATGTTCAAACATAAGGGTGTCCATATGTGCACTTGGCACCAGGACACTCTAGGCCGCAGTTCCATGATCGACTTTGTAGTTGTGTCATCGGATTTGCGGCCTCATGTTTTGGACACTCGGGTGAAGAGAGGGGCGGAGCTTTCTACCGATCACCACCTGGTGGTGAGTTGGCTGCGATGGTGGGGGAGGATGCTGGACAGACCTGGCAGGCCCAAACGCATTGTGAGGGTTTGCTGGGAACGTCTGGCAGAGTCTCCTGTCAGAGAGAGTTTCAATTCCCACCTCCGGAAGAACTTTGCACATGTCACGAGGGAGGTACTGGACATTGAGTCCGAATGGAACATGTTCCGCGCCTCTATTGTCGAGGCGGCTGAGGCCGCAAGGTAGTTGGTGCTTGTCGTGACGGTAATCCTAGAACCCGTTGGTGGACACCGGCGGTGAGGGATGCCGTCAAGCTGAAGAAGGAGTCCTATCGGGTTCTTTTGGCTCATAGGACTCCTGAGGCAGCGGACAGGTACCGACAGGCCAAGCGGTGTGCGGCTTCAGCGGTCGCAGAGGCAAAAACTCGGACATGGGAGGAGTTCGGGGAAGCCATGGAAAACGACTTCCGGACGGCTTCGAAGCAATTCTGGACCACCATCCGCCGCCTCAGGAAGGGGAAGCAGTGCACTATCAACACCGTGTATGGCCGGGATGGTGTTCTGCTGACCTCGACTGCGGATGTTGTGGATCGGTGGAGGAAATACTTCGAAGACCTCCTCAATCCCACCAACACGTCTTCCTATGAAGAAGCAGTGTCTGGGGAGTCTGTGGTGGGCTCTCCTATTTCTGGGGCTGAGGTTGCTGAGGTAGTTAAAAAGCTCCTCGGTGGCAAGGCCCCAGGGGTAGATGAGATCCGCCCGGAGTTCCTTAAGGCTCTGGATGCTGTGGGGCTGTCTTGGTTGACAAGACTCTGCAGCATCGCGTGGACATCGGGGGCGGTACCTCTGGATTGGCAGACCGGGGTGGTGGTTCCTCTCTTTAAGAAGGGGAACCGGAGGGTGTGTTCTAACTATCGTGGGATCACACTCCTCAGCCTTCCCGGTAAGGTCTATTCAGGTGTACTGGAGAGGAGGCTACGCCGGATAGTCGAACCTCGGATTCAGGAGGAACAGTGTGGTTTTCGTCCTGGTCGTGGAACTGTGGACCAGCTCTATACTCTCGGCAGGGTCCTTGAGGGTGCATGGGAGTTTGCCCAACCAGTCTACATGTGTTTTGTGGACTTGGAGAAGGCATTCGACCGTGTGTCTCGGGAAGTCCTGTGGGGAGTGCTCAGAGAGTATGGGGTAACGGACTGTCTGATTGTGGCGGTCCGCTCCCTGTATGCTCGGTGCCAGAGCTTGGTCCGCATTGCCGGCAGTAAGTCGGACACTTTTCCAGTGAGGGTTGGACTCCGCCAAGGCTGCCCTTTGTCACCGATTCTGTTCATAACCTTTATGGACAGAATTTCTAGGCGCAGTCAGGGCGTTGAGGGTATCTGGTTTGGTGGCTGCAGGATTAGGTCTCTGCTATTTGCAGATGATGTGGTCCTGATGGCTTCCTCCGGCCAAGATCTTCAGCTCTCACTGGATCGGTTCGCAGCCGAGTGTGAAGCGACTGGGATGGGAATCAGCACCTCCAAGTCCGAGTCCATGGTTCTCGCCCGGAAAATGGTGGAGTGCCATCTCCGGGTTGGGGAGGAGATCTTGCCCCAAGTGGAGGAGTTCAAGTACCTCGGAGTCTTGTTCACGAGTGAGGGAAGAGTGGATCGTGAGATCGACAGGCGGATCGGTGCGGCGTCTTCAGTAATGCGGACGCTGTATCGATCCGTTGTGGTGAAGAAGGAGCTGAGCCGGAAGGCAAAGCTCTCAATTTACCGGTCGATCTACGTTCCCATCCTCACCTATGGTCATGAGCTTTGGGTTATGACCGAAAGGACAAGATCCCGGGTACAAGCGGCCGAAATGAGTTTCCTCCGCCGGGTGGCGGGGCTCTCCCTTAGAGATAGGGTGAGAAGCTCTGCCATCCGGGGGGAGCTCAAAGTAAAGCCGCTGCTCCTCCACATCGAGAGGAGCCAGATGAGGTGGTTCAGGCATCTGGTCAGGATGCCACCCGAACGCCTCCCTAGGGAGGTGTTTAGGGCACGTCCGACCGGTAGGAGGCCGCAGGTAAGACCCAGGACACGTTGGGAAGACTATGTCTCCCGGCTGGCCTGGGAAGGCCTCGGGGTTCCACAGGAAGAGCTGGACGAAGTGGCTGGGGAGAGGGAAGTCTGGGCTTCCCTGCTTAGGTTGCTGCCACCGCGACCCGACCTCGGATAAGCGGAAGAAGATGGATGGATGGATGGATCTACATTCCCATCCTGCACCCATGGTCATGGTTATGACCGAAAAGACAAGATCACGGGTACAAGCGGCCAAATAGAGTTTCCTCCGCCGGGTGGCGGGTCTCTCCCTTAGAGATAGGATAAGAAGCTCTGTCACCCGGGAGGAACTCAGAGTAAAGCGCTGCTCCTCCACATTGAGAGGAGCCATGTGAGGTGGTTCGGGCAACTGCTCAGGATGCCACCCGAATGCCTCCCGAGGGAGGTGTTTAGGGCAAGTCCGACCGGCAGGAGGCCACGGGGAAGACCCAGGACACATTGGGAAGATTATGTCTCCCGGCTGGCCTGGGAACGCCTCAGAACCCCCCGAGAAGAGCTGGAAGAAGTGGCTGGGGAGAGGAAAGTCTTGGCTTCTCTGTTTAGACTGCTGCCCCCGCAACCCGACCTCGGTTAAGCGGAAGAAAATGGATGGATTTAGTAACGACAAAAAAAAATGATTCTAGTAAAACTCACATGGATATAATTTTACAGGTATTTTTAGACATAATGCATGTTTGGTTTTGGAATTATGTTTATATAACTTTCATATGTATTATGACAGTTATACTGTCATCTTGAGTAAAACTAACTTGTGTCTTTACAAACATTACATACTATGTTTTTCCAGTAAAACAAAAAATTGTTGTATTTGCAAACCTTACAAAAACAACTGATTCTAGTAAAACTCACAAAGATTCAATATTTCAGGCATTTTTAGACATTTCACATGTTTGAATACATTTTTATTGCTTTTTTCGTTAGGGCAAGTCCGATCGGCAGGAGGCCACGGGGAAGACCCAGGACACATTGGGAAGACTATGTCTCAGGCTGGCCTGGGAACGCCTCGGAATCCCCCGAGAAGAGCTGGACAAAGTGGCTGGGGAGAGGGAAGTCTGGGCTTCTCTGCTTAGGCTGCTGCCCCGCAACCCAACCTCCGATAAGCGGAAGAAAATGGATGGATTTAGTATGACAGTTATACTGTCATATTGAGTAAAAAAACTATTTTTCATTGATTCAATATTACAGGCATCTTTAGATGGATTGCATGTTTGGTTTTGGAGATATGTTTATACAATTTTCATATTTAGTATGACAGTTATACTGTCATATTGAGTAAAACAAACAAACTTGTGTCTGCAAACCTTACAATAGATTATTATTCTAGTAAAACTAACAAAGATACATTTTTCCAAGCATTATTAGCATTTGTTGTTTTGGAGTTATAATGCTTGCGTTGAGAGGCGACGGGCTCGGGTGGCAATTCTTGTTGCCCCCCGGCTCAAAGCCTGCACATTGGAGTTCAACCCAGTGACCAGTGGGTAGCTTTCCTCCGCCTTCGGGTGGGGGGACGGGTCCTGACTGTTGTTTGGCCTTACGCGCCAAACGGCAGCTCAGAGTACCCACCCTTTTTGGATTCACTCGAGGAAGTACTGGAAAGTGCTCCACTGGGTGATTCCCTCGTTCTACTGGGGGCCTTCAACGCTCATCTTGGCAAGAACAGTGAAACCTGGAGAGGCATGATTGGGAAGAATGGCCGCCCGGATCTGAACCCGAGTGGTGTTTTGTTATTGGACTTTTGTGCTCGTCACAGATTGTCAATAACAAACACCAAGTTCAAACATAAGGGTGTCCATATGTGCACTTGGCATCAGGACACCCTAGGCCGCAGTTCCATGATCGATTTTGTAGTTGTGTCATCGGATTTGCGGTCTCATGTTTTGGACACTCGGGTGAAGAGAGGGGCGGAGCTTTCTACCGATCACCACATGGTGGTGAGTTGGCTGCGATGGTGGGGGAGGATGCCTGACAGACCTGGCAGGCCCAAACGCATTGTGAGGGTTTGCTGGGAACGCCGCCGGAAGAACTTTGAACATGTCACGAGGGAGGCGCTGGACATTCAGTCTGAGTGGACCATGTTCCGTGCCTCTCTTGTCGAGCCGGCTGATTGGAGCTGTGGCCGCAAGGAGTTTGGTGCCTGTCGTGGCGGTAATCCTAGAACCCGCTGGTGGACACCAGCAGTGAGGGATGCCGTCAAGCTGAAGAAAGAGCCTATCGGGTCCTTTTGGCTCATGGGACTCCAGAGGCAGCCGACAGGCCAAGCGAAGTGCGGCTTCAGCGGTCGCAGAGGCAAAAACTCGGACATGGGAGGAGTTTGGAGAAGCCATTGAAAACGACTTCCAGACGGCTTCGAAGCGATTCTGGACCACCATCCGCCGGCTCAAGGGGGGGGAGCAGTGCACTGTAACACCGTGTATGGTGAGGATGGTGCGCTGCTGACCTCTACTGCAGCTGTTATTGATCGGTGGAGGAAATACTTCGAAGACCTCCTTATTCCCACCAACTATGAGGAAGCAGTGCCTGGGGAATCTGTGGTGGGCTCTCCTATTTCTGGGGCTGAGTCAAAAAGCTCCTCAATGGCAACGCCCTGGGGGTGGATGAGATCCGTCCGGAGTTCCTTAAGACTCTGGATGCTGTGGGGCTGTCTTGGTTGAAAAGACTCTGCAACATCGCGTGGACATCGGGGGCGGTACTTCTGGATTGGGAGACCGGGGTGGTGGTTCCTCTCTTTAAGAAGGGGAACCAGAGGGTGTGTTTCAACTATCGTGAGATCACCCTCCTCAGTCTTCCCGGTAAGGTCTATTCACGTGTACTGGAGAAGAGGCTACGCCGGATAGTCAAACCTCAGATTCAGGAGGAACAGTGTGGTTTACGTCCTGGTCGTGGAACTGCGGACCAGCTTTATACTCTCGGCAGGGTCCTTGAGGGTGCATGGGAGTTTGCCCAACCAGTCTACATGTGCTTTATGGACTTGGAGAAGGCATTTGACCATTTACCCCGGGAAGTCCTGTGGGGAGTGCTCAGAGAGTATGGGGTAACGACTGTCTTATTGTGGCGGTTCGCTCCCTTTGCAAGAGTCAGAGCTTGGTCCGCATTGCCGGCAGTAAGTCGGACCCGTTTCCAGTGAGGGTTGGACTCCGCCAAGGCTTCCCTTTGTCACCGATTCTGTTCATAACCTTTATGGTCAGAATTTCTAGGCGCAGTCAGGGTGTTGAGGGGATCCGGTTTGGTGTCTGCAGGATTAGGTCTATGCTATTTGCAGATGATGTGGTCCTGATGGCTTCATCTGGCCAAGATCTTCAGCCCTCACTGGATCGGTTCGCAGACGAGTGTGAAGTGACTGGGATGTGAATCAGCACCTCCAAGTCAGAGTCCATGGTTCTCGCCCGGAAAAGGGTGGAGTGCCATCTCCGGGTTGGAGAGGAGATCTTGCCCCAAGTGGAGGAGTTCAAGGACCTCAGAGTCTTGTTCACGAGTGAGAGAAGAGTGGATCGTGAGATCGACAGGCGGAACGGTGCGGCGTCTTCAGTAATGCGGACGCTGTATTGATCCGTTGTGGTGAAGAAGGAGCTGAGCCGGAAGGCAAAGCTCTCGATTTACCGGTCTATCTACGTTCCCATCCTCACCTATGGTAATGAGCTTTGTGTCATGGCCGAAAGGACAAAATCACGGGTACAAGCGGCCGAAATGAGATTCCTCCGCCGGGTGGCGGGGCTCTCCCTTAGAGATAGGGTGAGAAGCTCTGTCATCCGGGAGGAGCTCAAAGTAAAGCCATTGCTCCTCCATTTCGAGAGGAGCCAGATGAGGTGGTTCGGGCATCTGGTCAGGATGCCACCCGAACGCCTCCCTAGGGAGGTGTTTGGGTCACGTCCGACCGGTAGGAGGCCCAGGAAGACCCAGGAAACGGGAAGCTTATCTCTCCCGGCTGGCCTGGGAACGCCCCGGGATCCCCCGGGAGGAGCTGGACGAAGTGGCTGGGGAGAGGAAAGTCTGGGCTTCCCTGCTTAGCTGCAGCCCCCGCGACCCGACCTCGGATAAGCGGAAGAAAATGGATGGATGGATGGATGGAGTTATGTTTAAATAACTGTCATAAAGAGTAAAACCTAATTTTTGTATTTGTAAACCTTACCAAAACAACTGATTTTAGTAAAACTCACACAGATTCAATATTACAGGCATTTTTAGACATTTTGCTTACTTGGTGTAGGAATTATGATGGAATACATTGTTATTGCTTATTTCCTATTGTATCAGGATTTTAAGATCTTTACTGTCATATTGAGGAAAACAAATACTTTTTGTGTTTGCAAGCCTTAAAAAACCATATGTTTCGAGTAAAACACACAAGAATGCCTTATTTCAGGCATTATTAGCCATTTTTTATGTGTAGTTTAGGCATACTTGCCAAGCCTCCTGGATTTTCCAGGAGACTCCCGAAATTCAGCGCCTCTCCCGAAAACCTCCCGGGACAAATTTTCTCCCGAAAATCTCCCGAAATTCAGGCTGACCTGAGTGAGGACAGCCTGTATTCACGTCTGCTTTCCCACGATATAAACAGCATGCCTGCCCAATCACGTTATAACTGTAGAATGATCGAGGGCGAGTTCTTGGTTTCTTATGTGGGTTTATTGTTAGTTATTGTAGTTTATTGTTGTTTCATTAACGTCCTCCCAGCGCGGTAACAACACTAAACAACAGCAGTCACGTTTTCGTCTACCGTAAAGCAGTTTGTCTGCCGTAAACAGCATCGACAGTTATACTGTCATATTAAGTAAAAAAAACTAACTTGTGTCTTTGCAAACTTTACAAAATATAATCATTCTAGTAAAACAAACAAAGATACATTTCTCCAAGCATTATTAGCCATTTTGCATTTGTTGTTTAGGAGTTATGTTTAAATAACTGTCAAAGTAAATAAAACCTAATTTTGGTATTTAAAAACCTTAAAAAAAACAACTGATTCTAGTAAAACTCACATGGATACAATATTACAGGCATTTTTAAACATAATGCATGTTTGGTTTTGGAGTAATGTTTATATAACTTTCATATTTAGTATGACAGTACTACTGTCATATTGAATAAAAAAAACTAACTTGTATCTGTACAAACCTTAAAAAATATTTTTTTCCAGTAAAACTCACAAAGGTGGTTTTGGAGTTATGTTTAAATAAATGTTAAATTGAATAAGGCAGTTATACTGTTATTATGAGTAAAACCTAATTTTTGTAAATGTTAACCTTATTTTTAGACATTTTACATGTTTGGTTTAGAGTTGTGTTTGACTACATTTGTATTGCTTTTTTCATTAGGGCAAGTCCGACGAGCAGGAGGCCGCGGGGAAGACCCAGGACACATTGGGAAGACTATGTCTCCCGGCTGGGCTGGGAACGCCTCGGGATCCCCCGAGAAGAGCTGGACGAAGTGGTTGGGAGAGGGAAGTCCGGGCTTCTCTGCTTAAGCTGCTGCCCCCGCAACCCGACCTCGGATAAGCGGAAGAAAATGGATGGATTTAGTATGACAGTTATACTGTCATATTAAGTAAAAAAAACTAACTTGTGTCTTTGCACACCTTACAAAATATATTTTTTTCTAGTAAAACTCACAAAGATACATATCTACAGGCATGATTAGCCATTTTGCATGTGTAGTTTAGGAGTTATGTTTAAATAACTGTCATATTGAATGTGTCATTATGACCTAATTTTTGTAATTTTAAACCTTACCAAAATACCTGATTCTGGTAAAACTCACAAAGAGTCAATATTACAGGCATTTTTAGACAGATTACATGTTTGGTTTTGGGGTTATGTTTATACAACTTTCATATTTAGTATAACAGTTATACTATCATATTGAGTACAAAAAAAAGACTTGTGTCTTTGCAAACCATACAAAAGATCATTGTTTTAGTAAATCTAACAAAGATACATTTCTCTAAGCATTATTAGCCATTTTGCATTTGTTGTTTAGGAGTTATGTTTAAATAACTGTCATAGTGAGTAAAACCTAATTTTTGTATTTGCAAACCTTACAAAAACAACTGATTCTAGTAAAACTCACATGGATAACCTCACAAAATATTTTTTTTCCTGCAAAACTCACGAAGAGACATTTCTCCAGGCATTGTTAGCCATTTTGCATGTGTGGTTTAGGAGTTATGTTTAAATAACTGTCAGATTGAGTGTGACAGTATACTGTGAATAAAACCCATATTTTGTATTTGCAAACCTTACAAGAACAACTGATTCTAGTAAAACTCACATGGATACAAAATTACAGGCATTTTTAGAGATAATGCATGTTTGGTTTTGAAGTTATGTTTATATAACTTTCATATTTAGTATGACAGTAACACTGTCATATTGAGTTAAAAAAACTAACTTGTGTCGGTACAAACATTACAAAATATTTTTTTTCCAGTAAAACTCACAAAGAGACATTTTTCCAGGCATTATTAGCCATTGTGCATGTGTGGTTTAGGAGTTATGTTTAAATAAATGTCAAATTGAATGTGGCAGTTATACTGTAATTATGAGTGAAACCTAATTTTTGTAATTGTAAACCTTACCAAAATACCTGATTCTGGTAAAACTCACATAGATTCAATATTACATGCATTTTTAGACGGATTGCATGTTTGGTTTTGGAGTTATGTTTATACACCTTTCATATTTAGTATGACAGTTATACTGTATATTACCATTGAGAAAAAAAAAAACTAACTTGTGTAACTTGCAAACCTTACAAAAGATCGTTATTCTAGTAAAGACTTCGACTTCGACTTTCCTTTTATTGTCATTCAAATTTGAACTTTACAGCACAGATAAGAACAAAATGTCGTAGTGCAGGATAAAAAAGCAATAAGGTGCATATTTCGATAAATAAATATATATAAATAATATATAATATATATATATATATATATATATATATATATATATATATATATATATATATATATATATATATATATATATATATATATATACACATATACATAATAAATATATATAAATAGATAAATAGATTACTGTGCAAATAAATATATTGCAGTTTTTTACATGCACCCAAGTTTATGGATGTATGTTGTCTTGTCTTTTTTATTCCAGCGAGTTAATTCATTTTGAGGGGAGTTGAGGAGATAATTTAATTATGATGCGTTCAAGAGTCTTACGGCCTGAGGGAGAAGCTGTTACAGAACCTGGAGGTTCTGCTTCGGAAGCTGCGGAACCTCTTTCTAGAGTCCAGCAGTGAAAACTGTCCTTGGTGGGGGTGGGAGGAGTCTTTGCAAATTTTCTGAGCCCTGGTCAGGCAGCACTTTTTGCGATCTCCTGGATAGGAGGAAGAGGAGTCCTGATGATCTTTTCCGCCGTCCTCACCACTCACTGGAGATACTTCCAGTCTGAGGCACTGCAGGCTCCAGTCCAGACAGAGATGCTGTTGGTCAGCAGGCTCTCTATAACAAAGATACATCTCTCCAAGCATTATTAGCTATTTTGCATTTGTTGTTTAGGAGTTATGTTTAAATAATTTTGGTATTTGAAAACCTTACAAAAACAACTGATTCTAGTAAAACTCACACAGATACAATATTACAGGCATTTTTAGACATAATACATGTTTGGTTTTGGAGTAATGTTTATATAACTTTCATATATAGTATGACAGCTATACTGTTATATTGAGTAAAAAAAACTAACTTGTGTCTTTAAAAACCTTATAAAATATATTTTTTCTAGTAAAACTCACAAAGAGACATTTCCCCAGGTATTATTAGCTATTGTGCATGTGTGGTTGAGGAGTTATGTTTAAATACATGTCAAATTGAATGTGGCAGGTATACTGTCATGAGTAAAACCTAATTTTTGCAATTGTAAACCTTACCAAAATACCTGATTCTGGTAAAACTCATATAAATTCAATATTACATGCATTTTTAGACGGATTGCTTGTTTGGTTTTGGAGTTATGTTTTTACAACTTTCATATTTAGTATGACAGTTATACTGTCATATTGAGTAAAAAAAACTAACTTGTGTCTTTGCAAACCTTACAAAAGATCATTATTCTGGTAAAGACTTAGACTTTCTTTTTATTGTCATTCAAATTTGAACTTTACAGCACAGATAACAAAATGTCGTTACATAAGCTCATGGTAGTGCAGGATAAAAAAGCAATAAGGTGCATATATAAATAAATAAATATAAATAATATATAAATATATATATATAATAAATAAATAAATATAAATAGATATAAAGAGATAAATAGATTACTGTGCAGATAAATATATTGCACTTTTTCCACATGCGCCCACGTTTATGGGTGTATGTTACATTGTTTTTTTCATTCCAGCGAGTTAATTCATTTTGAGGGGAGTTGAGGAGATAATTTAATTATGATGCGTTCAAGAGTCTTACGGCCTGAGGGAAGAAGCTGTAAAAGAAGCTGCAGGTTCTGCTTCGGAGGCTGCGGAACCTCTTTCTAGAGTCCAGCAGTGAAAACTGTCCTTGGTGTGGGTGGGAGGAGTCTTTGCACATTTTCTGAGCCCTGGTCAGGCAACACTTTTTGCGATCTCCTGGATAGGAGGAAGAGGAGTCCTGACGATCTTTTCCGCCGTCCACACCACTCTCTGGAGATACTTCCAGTCTGAGGCACTGCAGGCTCCAGTTCAGACAGAGATGCTGTTGGTCAGCAGGCTCTCTATAAAAAAGATACATCTCTCCAAGCATTATTAGCTATCTTGCATTTGTTGTTTAGGAGTTATGTTTAAATAACTGTCATAGTGAGTAAAACCTACATTTTGTATTTGCAAACCTTTCAAAAACAACTGATTCTAGTAAAACTCACACAGATACAATATTGCTGGCATTTTTAGACATAATGCATGTTTGCTTTTGGAGTTATGTTTCTATAACTTTCATATGTATGACAGCTATACTGTTATATTTCATTAAAAAAAACTACTTTGTGTCTTTACAAACTTTACAAAATATCTTTTTCCCAGTAAAACTCACAAAGATACATTTCAACAGGCATTATTAGCTATTTTGCATGTGTGGTTTAGAAGTTATGTTTAAATAACTGTCATATGGAGTGTGACCGTAAAGTCATAGTGAGTAAAACAAACTAACTTGTGTCTTTGCAAACCTTACAAAAGAAAATGTTACTAGTAAAACTCACAAAGATACATTTCTTCATGCATTATTAGAAAATGTTCATGTGTAGTTTAGGAGTTATGTTTAAATAACTGTCATATTGAGTGTGGCAGTCATACAGTCATTAAGTGTTAAACCTAATTTTTGTTTTTGCACACCTTACAAAAACAACTGATTCTAGTAAAACTCACATTGATTCAATATTACAGGCAATTTAGACATATTTGGTTTAGGAGTTGTGTTTGATTCCATTTTTATTGCTTTTTTTGTTAGGGCAAGTCCAACCGGCAGGAGGCCACGGGGAAGACAGAGGACACATTGGGAAGACTATGTAAGCCGGCTGGCCTGGGAACGCCTCAGGATCCCCCGAGAAGAGCTGGACGAAGTGGCTTGGGAGAGGGAAGTCTGGGCTTCTCTGCTTAGGCTGCTACCCCCACAACCCGACCTCGGATAAGCGGAAGAAAATGGATGTCATATTGGGTAAAAAAACAAACTAACGTGTCTTTGCAAACCTTACAAAAGATCATTATTCTGGTAAAGACTTAGACTTTCTTTTTATTGTCATTCAAATTTTAACTTTACAGCACAGATAACAAAATTTCGTTACATAAGCTCATGGTAGTGCAGGATAAAAAAGCAATAAGGTGCATATATAAATAAATAAATATAAATATATATATAAAATAAATAAATATACTTAAATATATATAAATATATAAATAAAAAGATTACTGTGCAGATAAATATATTGCACTTTTTCCACATGCGCCCACGTTTATGGGTGTATGTTATATTGTGTTTTTTTATTCCAGCGAGTTAATCCATTTTGAGGGGAATTGAGGGGATAATTTAATTATAATGCGTTCAAGAGTCTTACGGCCTGAGGGAAGAAGCTGTTACAGAAGCTGGAGGTTCTGCTTCGGAGGCTGCGGAACCTACAGTCCAGCAGTGAAAACAGTCCTCGGTGGGGGTGGGAGGAGTCTTTGCAAATTTTCTGAGCCCTGGTCAGGCAGCGCTTTTTGCGATCTCCTGGATAGGAGGAAGAGGATTCCTGAATATCTTTTCCGCTGTCCTCACCACTCTCTGGAGAGACTTCCAGTCTGAGGCACTGCAGGCTCCAGTCCAGACAGAGATGGTTGGTCAGCAGGCTCTCTATAACAAAGATACAGTTCTCCAAGCATTATTAGCTATTTGCATTTGTTGTTTAGGATTTATGTTTAAATAACTGTCATAGTGAGTAAAACCTAAATTTTGTATTTGCAAATCTTACAAAAACAATTGATTCTAGTAAAACTCACAGATACAATATCACAGGCATTTTTAGACATAATGCATGTTTGGTTTTGGAGTTGTGTTTATACAACTTTCATATTTAGTATTACAGTAATACTGTCTTATTCAGTAAAAAACAAAAAACTAACTTGTGTCTTTACAAACCTTACAAAATATGTTTTCCCAGTAAAACTCACAGAGATACATTTCTACAGGCATTAATAGCCATTTTGCATGTTTTGGTTTAGGAGTTATGTTTAAATAACTGATATTGAGTGTGACAGTATATTGTCAAAGTGAGTAAAAAAACCTAACTTGTGTCTTGCAAACCTTACAAAAGAAAATGTTACGAGTAAAACTCACAGAGATACATTTCTTCATGCATTATTAGAAAATGTTCATGTGTAGTTTTGAAGTTATGTTTATATAACTTTCATAAATAGTATGACAGTTATACTGTTATATTGAGTAAAAAAAACTAACTTGTGTCTTTACAAACCTTACAAAATATTGTTTTCCATTAAAACTCACAAAGATACATTTCTACAGGCATTATTAGCCATTTTGTATGTGTGGTTTAGGAGTTTGTTTAAATAACTGAAATTGAGTGTGACAGTATACTGTCAAAGTGAGTAAAAAAAACTACTTGTGTCTTTGCAAACCTTACAAAAGAAAATATTACTAGTAAAACTCATAAAGATACATTTCTTCATGCATTATTAGAAAATGGTCATGTGTAGTTAGGAGTTATGTTTAAATAACTGTCATATTGAGTGTGGTAGTATAACTGCCACACATATTGAGTTATAAAGTTGAGTGTAAAACCTAATTTTTGTATTTGCAAAACTTACAAAAACAACTGATTCTAGTAAAACTCACATAGATTCAATATTAAAGGCATTTTAGACATTTTACATGTTTTGTTCAGGAGTTGTGTTTGAATCCATTTTTATTGCTTTTTTTGTTAGGGCAAGTCCAACCGGCAGGAGGCCACGGGCAAGACAGAGGACACATTGGGAAGACTATGTAAGCCGGCTGGCCTGGGAACGCCTCAGGATCCCCCGAGAAGAGCTGGCCGAAGTGGCTTGGGAGAGGGAAGTCTGGGCTTCTCTGCTTAGGCTGCTACCCCCACAACCCGACCTCGGATAAGCGGAAGAAAATGGATGTCATATTGGGTAAAAAAAAAAACAACTAACGTGTCTTTGCAAACCTTACAAAAGATCATTATTCTGGTAAAGACTTAGACTTTCTTTTTATTGTCATTCAAATTTTAACTTTACAGCACAGATAACAAAATTTCGTTACATAAGCTCATGGTAGTGCAGGATAAAAAAGCAATAAGGTGCATATATAAATAAATAAATATAAATATATATATAAAATAAATAAATATACTTAAATATATATAAATAAATAAATAAAAAGATTACTGTGCAGATAAATATATTGCACTTTTTCCACATGCGCCCACGTTTATGGGTGTATGTTATTTTGTGTTTTTTTATTCCAGCGAGTTAATCCATTTTGAGGGGAATTGAGGGGATGATTTAATTATAATGCGTTCAAGAGTCTTACGGCCTGAGGGAAGAAGCTGTTACAGAAGCTGGAGGTTCTGCTTCGGAGGCTGCGGAACCTACAGTCCAGCAGTGAAAACAGTCCTCGGTGGGGGTGGGAGGAGTCTTTGCAAATTTTCTGAGCCCTGGTCAGGCAGCGCTTTTTGCGATCTCCTGGATAGGAGGAAGAGGATTCCTGAATATCTTTTGCGCTGTCCTCACCACTCTCTGGAGAGACTTCCAGTCTGAGGCACTGCAGGCTCCAGTCCAGACAGAGATGGTTGGTCAGCAGGCTCTCTATAACAAAGATACAGTTCTCCAAGCATTATTAGCTATTTGCATTTGTTGTTTAGGATTTATGTTTAAATAACTGTCATAGTGAGTAAAACCTAAATTTTGTATTTGCAAATCTTACAAAAACAATTGATTCTAGTAAAACTCACAGATACAATATCACAGGCATGTTTAGACATAATGCATGTTTGGTTTTGGAGTTGTGTTTATACAACTTTCATATTTAGTATTACAGTAATACTGTCTTATTCAGTAAAAAACAAAAAACTAACGTGTGTCTTTACAAACCTTACAAAATATGTTTTCCCAGTAAAACTCACAGAGATACATTTCTACAGGCATTAATAGCCATTTTGCATGTTTGGTTTAGGAGTTATGTTTAAATAACTGATATTGAGTGTGACAGTATATTGTCAAAGTGAGTAAAAAAACCTAACTTGTGTCTTGCAAACCTTACAAAAGAAAATGTTACGAGTAAAACTCACAGAGATACATTTCTTCATGCATTATTAGAAAATGTTCATGTGTAGTTTTGAAGTTATGTTTATATAACTTTCATAAATAGTATGACAGTTATACTGTTATATTGAGTAAAAAAAACTAACTTGTGTCTTTACAAACCTTACAAAATATTGTTTTCCATTAAAACTCACAAAGATACATTTCTACAGGCATTATTAGCCATTTTGTATGTGTGGTTTAGGAGTTTGTTTAAATAACTGAAATTGAGTGTGACAGTATACTGTCAAAGTGAGTAAAAAAAACTACTTGTGTCTTTGCAAACCTTACAAAAGAAAATATTACTAGTAAAACTCATAAAGATACATTTCTTCATGCATTATTAGAAAATGGTCATGTGTAGTTAGGAGTTATGTTTAAATAACTGTCATATTGAGTGTGGTAGTATAACTGCCACACATATTGAGTTATAAAGTTAAGTGTAAAACCTAATTTTTGTATTTGCAAAACTTACAAAAACAACTGATTCTAGTAAAACTCACATAGATTCAATATTAAAGGCATTTTAGACATTTTACATGTTTTGTTCAGGAGTTGTGTTTGAATCCATTTTTATTGCTTTTTTTGTTAGGGCAAGTCCAACCGGCAGGAGGCCACGGGGAAGACAGAGGACACATTGGGAAGACTATGTAAGCCGGCTGGCCTGGGAACGCCTCAGGATCCCCCGAGAAGAGCTGGCCGAAGTGGCTTGGGAGAGGGAAGTCTGGGCTTCTCTGCTTAGGCTGCTACCCCCACAACCCGACCTCGGATAAGCGGAAGAAAATGGATGTCATATTGGGTAAAAAAAAAAAAAACTAACGTGTCTTTGCAAACCTTACAAAAGATCATTATTCTGGTAAAGACTTAGACTTTCTTTTTATTGTCATTCAAATTTTAACTTTACAGCACAGATAACAAAATTTCGTTACATAAGCTCATGGTAGTGCAGGATAAAAAAGCAATAAGGTGCATATATAAATAAATAAATATAAATATATATATAAAATAAATAAATATACTTAAATATATATAAATAAATAAATAAAAAGATTACTGTGCAGATAAATATATTGCACTTTTTCCACATGCGCCCACGTTTATGGGTGTATGTTATTTTGTGTTTTTTTATTCCAGCGAGTTAATCCATTTTGAGGGGAATTGAGGGGATGATTTAATTATAATGCGTTCAAGAGTCTTACGGCCTGAGGGAAGAAGCTGTTACAGAAGCTGGAGGTTCTGCTTCGGAGGCTGCGGAACCTACAGTCCAGCAGTGAAAACAGTCCTCGGTGGGGGTGGGAGGAGTCTTTGCAAATTTTCTGAGCCCTGGTCAGGCAGCGCTTTTTGCGATCTCCTGGATAGGAGGAAGAGGATTCCTGAATATCTTTTGCGCTGTCCTCACCACTCTCTGGAGAGACTTCCAGTCTGAGGCACTGCAGGCTCCAATCCAGACAGAGATGGTTGGTCAGCAGGCTCTCTATAACAAAGATACAGTTCTCCAAGCATTATTAGCTATTTGCATTTGTTGTTTAGGATTTATGTTTTAATAACTGTCATAGTGAGTAAAACCTAAATTTTGTATTTGCAAATCTTACAAAAACAATTGATTCTAGTAAAACTCACAGATACAATATCACAGGCATTTTTAGATATAATGCATGTTTGGTTTTGGAGTTGTGTTTATACAACTTTCATATTTAGTATTACAGTAATACTGTCTTATTCAGTAAAAAACAAAAAACTAACTTGTGTCTTTACAAACCTTACAAAATATGTTTTCCCAGTAAAACTCACAGAGATACATTTCTACAGGCATTATTAGCCATTTTGCATGTTTGGTTTAGGAGTTATGTTTAAATAACTGACATTGAGTGTGACAGTATACTGTCAAAGTGAGTAAAAAAAACTAACTTGTGTCTTTGCAAACCTTACAAAAGAAAATGTTACGAGTAAAACTCACAGAGTGTAGTTTAGGAGTTCTGTTTAAATAACTGTCATATTGAGTGTGGTAGTATATCTGCCACACATATTGAGTTATAAAGTTAAGTGTAAAACCTAATTTTTGTATTTGCAAACCTTACAAAAACAACTGATTCTAGTAAAACTCACATAGATTCAATATTAAAGGCATTTTAGACATTTTACATGTTTTGTTCAGGAGTTGTGTTTGAATACATTTGTATTGCTTTTTTTGTTAAGGCAAATCCAAACGGCAGGAGGCCACGGGGAAGACACAGGACACATTGGGAAGATTATATCAGCTGGCTGGCCTGGGAACGCCTCGGGATCCCCCGAGAAGAGCTGGACGAAGTAGCTGGGGATAGGGAAGTATGGGCTTCTCTGCTTAGGCTGCAGCCCCCGCAACACGAGCTCGGATAAGCGGAAGAAAATTGATGGATTTAGTAAGACAGTTATACTACCATATTGAGTAAAAAAAAAACTAACTTTTGTTTTTGTAAACATTCAAAATATATTTTTTCTAGTAAAACTCACAACGATACATATAGTTTAAATAACTGTCATAGTAAGTAAAACCTTTTTTTTGTATTTGCAAACCTTACAAAAACAACTGATTCTAGTAAAACTCACTTGCATTCAATGTTACAGTTATTTTTAGACAATTTGCCTGTTTGGTTTAGAAATTATGATGGAATACATTTTTTATTGCTTTTTTCGCATTATCTCAGGATTTTAGGAATTAAACTGTCATATTGAGTAAAACTACTTTTTGTGTTTGCAAGCCTTAAAAAAGCATATGTTTCGAGTAAAACTCATAAGAATGCATTATTTCAGGCAATATTAGCTCATTTTTATGTGTAGTTTAGAGTAATGTTTAATTTACTGTCATATTGAGTCATGGTGAAAAAAAACTAATTTTTGTATTTGCAAACATTTCAAACACAGCTGATTCTAGTAAAACTCACATGGATTCAATATTACAGGCATTTTTACACATATTGCATGTTTGATTTAGGAAATATGATTGAATACATTTTTATTTCTTTTTTCGCATAATCTCAGGATATTAGGAATATAACTGTCAAATGAGTAAAAAACTACTTTTTGTGTTTGCAAGATTTAAAAAAGCATGTGTTTAGAGTAAAACTCCGTAGAATGCATTATGTGAGGCATCATTAGCCATTTTGCACAAGTAGTTAGGAGTTATTTTTAAATAACTGTCATATTGAGTGTGAAAGTATACTGTCATAGTGAGTAAAACCTAATTTTTGTATTTGCAAACCTTACAAAAACAACTGATTCTTGTAAAACTCACCTGGCTTTAATATTACAGGCCTTTTTAGACAATTTGCATTGTTGGTTTAGGAATTATGTTGGAATACATTTTTATTAATTTTATTCGCATTATCTCAGGATTTTAAGAACATTACTGTCATATTGAGTAAAAAACTACTTTTTGTGTTTGCAAGCCTTAAAAAAGCATATGTTTCGATTAAAACACATAAGAATGCATTATTTCAGGCAATATTAGCTCATTTGTATGTGTAGTTTAGGAGTAATGTTTAATTTACTGTCATATTGAGTGTACATTGTCATGGTGAAAAAAAACTAATTTTTGCATTTGCAAAAATTTCAAACACAGCTGATTCTAGTAAAACTCACATGGATTCAATATTACAGGCATTTTTACACATATTGCATGTTTGATTTAGGAAATATGATTGAATACATTTTTATTGCTTTTTTTCGCATTATCTCAGGATATTAGGAATATAACTGTCCATTGAGTAAAAAACTACTTTTTGTGTTTGCAAGATTTAAAAAAGCAATTGGGTAGAGTTAAACTCCGTAGAATGCATTATTTGAGGCATCATTAGCCATTTTGCATAAGTAGTTAGGAGTTATTTTTAAATAACTGTCATATTGAGTGTGAAAGTATACTGTCATAGTGAGTAAAACCAAATTTTTGTATTTGCAAACCTTACAAAAACAACTGATTCTAGTAAAACTAACCTGGCTTTAATATTACAGGCATTTTTAGACAATTTGCATTGTTGGTTTAGGAATTATGTTGGAATACATTTTTATTCCTTTTTTCGCATTATCTCAGGATATTAGGAATATAACTGTCAATTGAGTAAAAAACTACTTTTTGTGTTTGCAAGATTTAAAAAAGCATGTGTTTAGAGTAAAACTCCGTAGAATGCATTATTTGAGGCATCATTAGCCTTTTTGCATGTGTAGTTAGGAGTTATTTTTAAATAACTGTCATATTGAGTGGTGTGACAGTATACTGTCATAGTGAGTAAAACTTAATTGTTGTATTTGCAAACCTTACAAAAACAACTGATTCTAGTAAAACTCACATGGATTTAATAATACAAGCAATTTTAGACATTTTGCATTGTTGGTTTATGAATTATGTTGGAATACATTTTTATTGCTTTTTTTGCATTATCTCAGGATTTTAGGAATATAACTGTCATATTGAGTAAAAAACTACTTTTTGTGTTTGCAAGATTTAAAAAAGCATGTGTTTAGAGTAAAACTCCGTAGAATGCATTATGTGAGGCATCATTAGCCATTTTGCGTAAGTAGTTAGGAGTTATTTTTAAATAACTGTCATATTGAGTGTGAAAGTATACTGTCATAGAGTAAAACTTAATTTTTGTATTTGCAAACCTTACAAAAACAACTGATTCTAGTAAAACTCACATGGATTTAATACTACAGGCATTTTAAGACAATTTGCATTGTTGGTTTAGGAATTATGTTGGAATACATTTTTATTGCTTTTTTCGCATTATCTCAGGATTTTAAGAACATTAAAGTCATATTGAGTAAAAAACTACTTTTTGTGTTTGCAGCCTTAAAAAAGCACATGTTTCGAGTAAAACTCATAAGAATGCATTATTTCAGGCAATATTAGCTAATTTTTATGTTTAGTTTAGGAGTAATGTTTAATTTACTGTCATATTGAGTGTACATTGTCATGGTGAAAAAAAACTAATTTTTGTAATTTCAAAAATTTCAAACACAGCTGATTCTAGTAAAACTCACATGGATTCAATATTACAGGCAATTTTACACATATTGGATGTTTGATTTAGGAAATATGATTGAATACATTTTTATTGCTTTTTTCGCATTATCTCAGGATATTAGGAATATAACTGTCCATTGAGTAAAAAACTACTTTTTGTGTTTGCAAGATTTAAAAAAGCATGTGGGTAGAGTAAAACTCCGTAGAATGCATTATTTGAGGCATCATTAGCCATTTTGCATAAGTAGTTAGGAGTTATTTTTAAATAACTGTCATATTGAGTGTGAAAGTATACTCTCATAGAGTAAAACTTAATTTTTGTATTTGCAAACCTTACAAAAACAACTGATTCTTGTAAAACTCACCTGGCTTTAATATTACAGGCCTTTTTAGACCATTTGCATTGTTGGTTTAGGAATTATGTTGGAATACATTTTTATTAATTTTTTCGCATTATCTCAGGATTTTAAGAACATTACTGTCATATTGAGTAAAAAACTACTTTTTGTGTTTGCAAGCCTTAAAAAAGCATATGTTTCGATTAAAACACATAATAATGCATTATTTCAGGCAATATTAGCTCACTTGTATGTGTAGTTTAGGAGTAATGTTTAATTTACTGTCATATTGAGTGTACATTGTCATGGTGAAAAAAAACTAATTTTTGCATTTGCAAAAATTTCAAACACAGCTGATTCTAGTAAAACTCACATGGAGTCAATATTACAGGCATTTTTACACATATTGCATGTTTGATTTAGGAAATATGATTGAATACATTTGTATTGCTTTTTTTGCATTAACTCAGGATTTTAGGAATATAACTGTCATATTGAGTAAAAAAAACTACTTTTTGTGTTTGCAAGATTTAAAAAAGCATGTGTTTAGAGTAAAACTCCGTAGAATGCATTATGTGAGGCATCATTAGCCATTTTGCATAAGTAGTTAGGAGTTATTTTTAAATAACTGTCATATTGAGTGTGAAAGTATACTGTCATAGTGAGTAAAACCTAATTTTTGTATTTGCAAACCTTACAAAAACAACTGATTCTAGTAAAACTCACATGGATTTAATAATACAAGCAATTTTAGACATTTTGCATTGTTGGTTTAGGAATTATGTTGGAATACATTTTTATTGCTTTTTTCCCATTATTTCAGGATTTTAAGAATATTTCTGTCATATTGAGTAAAAAACTACTTTTTGTGTTTGCAGCCTTAAAAAAGCACATGTTTCGAGTAAAACTCATAAGAATGCATTATTTCAGGCAATATTAGCTAATTTTTATGTGTAGTTTAGGAGTAATGTTGAATTTACTGTCATATTGAGTGTACATTGTCATGGTGAAAAAAACCTAATTTTTGTATTTTCAAAAATTTCAAACACAGCTGATTCTAGTAAAACTCACATGGATTCAATATTACAGGCAATTTTACACATATTGGATGTTTGATTTAGGAAATATGATTGAATACATTTTTATTGCTTTTTTCGCATTATCTCAGGATATTAGGAATATAACTGTCCATTGAGTAAAAAACTACTTTTTGTGTTTGCAAGATTTAAAAAAGCATGTGTTTAGAGTAAAACTCCGTAGAATGCATTATTTGAGGCATCATTAGCCTTTTTGCATGTGTAGTTAGGAGTTTTTTTTAAATAACTGTCATATTGAGTGTGACAGTATACTGTCATAGTGAGTAAAACTTAATTTTTGTATTTGCAAACCTTACAAAAACAACTGATTCTAGTAAAACTCACATGGATTTAATAATACAAGCAATTTTAGACATTTTGCATTGTTGGTTTAGGAATTATGTTGGAATACATTTTTATTGCTTTTTTCGCATTATCTCAGGATTTTAAGAACATTACTGTCATATTGAGTAAAAAACTACTTTTTGTGTTCGCAAGCCTTAAAAAAAGCATATGTTTCGAGTAAAACTCATAAGAATGCATTATTTCAGGCAATATTAGCTCATTTGTATGTGTAGTTTAGGAGTAATGTTTAATTTACTGTCATATTGAGTGTACATTGTCATGGTGAAAAAAAACTAATTTTTGTATTTGCAAACATTTCAAACACAGCTGATTCTAGTAAAACTCACATGGATTCAATATTACAGGAATTTTTACACATATTGCTTGTTTGATTTAGGAAATATGATTGAATACACTTTTATTGCTTTTTTTTAAATTATCTCAGGATTGTAAAAATATCACTGTCATATTGAGTAAAAAACTACTTTTTGTGTTTGCAAGATTAAAAAAAGCATGTGTTTAGAGTAAAACTCCGTAGAATTCATTATTTGAGGCATCATTAGCCATTTTGCATAAGTAGTTAGGAGTTATTTTTAAATAACTGTCATATTGTGTGGGGCAGTTTACTGTCATAGTGAGTAAAACTTAATTTTTGTATTTGCAAACCTTACAGAAACAACTGATTCTAGTAAAACTCACATGGATTTAATAATACAAGCAATTTTAGACATTTTGCATTGTTGGTTTAGGAATTATGTTGGAATACATTTTTATTGCTTTTTTCGCATTATCTCAGGATTTTAAGAACATTACTGTCATATTGAGTAAAAAACTACTTTTTGTGTTTGCAAGCCTTAAAAAAAGCATATGTTTCGAGTAAATTTCACAATAATGCTTTATTTCAGGCAATATTAGCTCATTTTATGTGTAGTTTAGGGGTTATGTTTAATTTGTCATGGTGAAAAAAAACCATATTTTTGTGTTTGCAAAAATTTCAAACACAGCTGATTCTAGTAAAACTCACATGGATTCAATATTACAGGCATTTTTTACACATATTGCATGTTTGATTTAGGAAATATGATTGAATACATTTTCATTGCTTTTTTCGCATTATCTCAGGATTTTAGGAATATAACTGTCATATTGAGTAAAAAACTACTTTTTGTGCTTGCAAGATTTAAAAAATGATGTGTTTGGAGTAAAACTCCGTAGAATGCATTATTTGAGGCATCATTAGCCATTTTGCATCAGTAGTTAGGTGTTATTTTTAAATAACTGTCATATTGAGTGTGGCAGATACTGTCATAGTGAGTAAAACTTAATTTTTATATTTGCAAACCTTACAAAAACAACTGATTCTAGTAAAACTCACATGGATTTAATAAAACAAGCATTTTTAGACATTTTGCATTGTTGGTTTAGGAATTATGTTGGAATACATTTTTATTGCTTTTTTCGTATTATCTCAGGATTTTAAGAACATTACTGTCATATTGAGTAAAAAACTACTTTTTGTGTTTGAAAGCCTTAAAATAGCATATGTTTCGAGTAAAACTCACAAGAATGCATTATTTCAGGCAATATTAGCTCATTTTTAAGTGTAGTTTAGGAGTTATGTTTAATTTACTCTCATATTGAGTGTACATTGTCATGGTGAAAAAATCCTAAGTTTTGTATTTGCAAAAATTTCAAACACAACCAATTCTAGTAAAACTCACATGGATTCAATACTACAGGATTTTTTTTTTTTTACATATTTTGCATGTTTGATTTAGGAAATATGATTGAATATAATTTCATTGCTTTTTTCGCATTATCTCAGGATTTTAGGAATATTACTGTCATATTGAGTAAAAAACTACTTTTTGTGTTTGCAAGATTTGAAAAAGCAAATGTTTCAAGTAAAACTCCGTAGAATGCATTATTTGAGGCATCATTAGACATTTTGCATTTGTAGTTTAGGAGTTATGATTAAATAAATATCATATTGAGTGTGACAGTTTACTTTCATAAAGTGTAAAACCTAATTTTTGTTTTTGCAAACCTTACTAAAACAACTGATTCTAGTAAAACTCACATGGATTCAATATTACAGGCATTTTTACACATTGTGCATGTTTAGTTTAGAAATTATGATTGGATACATTTTTATTGCTTTTTTCGCATTATCTCAGGATTTTAAGAACATTACTGTCATATTGAGTAAAAAAATACTTTTTGTGTTTGCAAGCCTTAAAAAAGCATATGTTTCGAGGAAAACTCCCAAGGATGCATTATTTTAAGCATTATTAGCCATTTTGCATGTGTAGTTTAGGAGTTATGATTAAATAACTGTCATATTGAGTTTGACAGAGTAAAACCTAATTTTTTTATTTGCAAACCTTACTAAAACAACTGATTCTAGTAAAACTTACATGGATTTAATATTACAGGCATTTTTAGACATTTTGCATTGTTGGTTTAAGAATTATGTTGGAATACATTTTTATTGCTTTTTTCGCATTATCTCAGGATTTGAAGAACATTACTGTCATATTGAGTAAAAAACTACTTTTTGTTTTTGCAAGCCTTAAAAAAGCATATGTTTCGAGTAAAACTCACAAGAATGCATTATTTCAGGCAATATTAGCTCATTTTTAAGTGTAGTTTAGGAGCTATGTTTAATTTATTCTCATATTGAGTGTCATGGTTTAAAAAAACACCTAATTTTTGTATTTGCAAAAATTTCAAACACAACAAATTCTAGTAAAACTCACATGGATTCAATACTACAGGCTTTTTTCGCATTATCTCAGGATTTTAGGAATATTACTGTCATATTGAGTAAAAAACTACTTTTTGTGTTTGCAAGATTTGAAAAAGCAAATGCTTCGAGTAAACTCCGTAGAATGCATTATTATTTTAGGCATCAATAGCCATTTTGCTTGTGTGGATTAGGAGTTTTTAAATAACTGTCATTATGAGTAAAACTTAATTTTTGTATTTTTAAACCTCCTGATTCTAGTAAAATTCACAAAGATATAATATTACAGGCATTTTTAGACATAATGCAGGTTTGGTTTTTGGAGTTAGGTTTATAACTTTTCATATTTAGTATGACAGTTAGACTGTCATATTAAGTATCAAAAAAAAAAAAGACGTGTCTTTGCAAACCTTACAAAATATTTTTTTCCAGTAAAACTCACAAAGATACATTTCTCTTATTAGCCATTTTGCATGTGTGGTTTCGGAGTTATGTTTAAATAACTGTCAGATACAGAGACAGAGACAGTATACATGGGGAAGGCGTGGCGCAGTTGGGAGAGTGGCCGTTCCAGCAACTTGAGGGTTCTTGGTTCGATCCCCACCTTCTACCAACCTCGTCACGTCCGTTGTGTCCTTGAGGGAGACACTTTACCCTTGCTCCTGATGGGTTGTGGTTAGGGCCTTGCATGCCAGCTCCCGCCATCAGTGTGTAAATGTGTGTGTGAATGGATGAATGTAAAAATAGTGTCAACGCGCTTTGTGTACCTTGAAGGTAGAAAAGCGCTATGCAAGTATAACCCATTTACCATAGTGAGTAAAACCAAATGTTTGTATTTACAAACCTTACAAAATAACCGATTCTAGTAAAAGTCACACAGATACAATATTTTAGGCATTTTTAGACATAATGCATGTTTGGTTTTGGAGTTATGTTTATATAACCTCCTTTCTGAGCCGTCACCTTATCGTGGTAGAGGAGTTTGCGTGTCCCACTGATCCTAGGAGCTATGCTGTCTGTGGGCTTCTATGCCCCCTCGTAGGCTCTCCCAAGACAAATAGGTCCTAGGTGAGGGATCAGACAAAGAGCAGCTCAAAGACCTTTATGAAAAGTACAAAGCGAGGTCCTAGATTTTTCCTCGCCCGGATGCGGTTCACCGTGGCACCCCTGTGGAGCCAGGCCCAGAGGTGGGGCACGATGGCGAGCGCCTGTTGGCTGGCTCAGCTCAATGAAGCAACGTGGTTCCCTCCTCCAATGGGCTCACCACTCATGGGCTGGGTTATAGCAGTGTTAGCTGAGCGGCAGCCGAAGGCAGGGCACTTGGCGATCCGATCATCGGCTACATAAGCTAGCTCTTCTGACGTGAAATGTCACCTCGCTGGGAGGGAAGGAGCCTGAGCTGGTGTGCGAGGTGGAGAAGTTCCGGCTAGATATAGTTGGACTCACTTCGACGCACAGGAACCTGTTCTCTCGAGAGGGGCTGGACTCTCTTCCACTATGGCGTTGCAAGCAATGAGAGGCTGGGGTGGCAATTCTTGTTGTCCCCCCGGCTCAAAGACAAGAGTATGGGGTATCGGACTGTCTGATTGTGGCGGGTCGCTCCCTGTATGATCAGTGTCAGAGCTTGGTCCGCATTGCCGGCAGTAAGTCGGACCTCTTTCCAGTGAGGGTTGGACTAAACCACACAAAGGGCAGCCTTGGCGGCCCAAGGCTGCCCTTTGTCACCGATTCTGTTGTTAACTTTTATGGACAGAATTACTAGGCGCAGTCATGGCGTTGAGGGGATCCGGTTTAGTGGTTGCAGGATTAGGTCTCTGCTTTTTGCAGATGATGTGGTCCTGATGGCTTCAACTGGCCAGGATCTCCAGCTCTCATTGGATGGCCGAGTATGAAGCGACTGGGATGAGAATCAGCACCTCCAAGTCCGAGTCCATGGTTCTCGCCCGGTAAAGGGTGGGGTGCCATTTCCAGGTTGAGGAGGCGATGGCACATACATAGATGGCCCCAAGTGGAGGAGTTCAAGTACCTAGGAGTCTTGTTCACGAGTGAGGGAAGAGTGGATCATGAGATCCACAGGCGGATCGGTGCGGCGTCTTCAGTAATGAGGACGCTATATCGATCCATTGTGGTGAAGAAGGAGCTGAGCCAGAATTAAAAGCTCTAAATTTACCGGTCGATCTACATTCCCATCCTGCACCCATGGTCATGGTTATGACCGAAAAGACAAGATCACGGGTACAAGCGGCCAAATTGAGTTTCCTCCGCCGGGTGGCGGGTCTCTCCCTTAGAGATAGGATAAGAAGCTCTGTCACCCGGGAGGAACTCAGAGTAAAGCGCTGCTCCTCCACATTGAGAGGAGCCAGGTGAGGTGGTTCCGGCATCTGCTCAGGATGCCACCCGACGCCTCCCGAGGGAGGTGTTTAGGGCAAGTCCGACCGGCAGGAGGCCACGGGGAAGACCCAGGACCCGGCTGGCCTGGGAACGCCTCAGGTTCCCCCAAGAAGAGCTGGAAGAAGTGGCTGGGGAGAGGAAAGTCTTGGCTTCTCTGTTTAGGCTGCTGCCCCCGCAACCCGACCTCGGTTAAGCGGAAGAAAATGGATGGATTTAGTAACGACAAAAAAAAATGATTCTAGTAAAACTCACATGGATACAATTTTACAGGTATTTTTAGACATAATGCATGTTTGGTTTTGGAATTATGTTTATATAACTTTCATATGTATTATGACAGTTATACTGTCATCTTGAGTAAAACTAACTTGTGTCTTTACAAACATTACAAACTATGTTTTTCCACTAAAACAAAAACATTTTGTATTTGCAAACCATACAAAAACAACTGATTGTAGTAAAACTCACATAGATTCAATATGTCAGGCATTTTTAGACATTTCACATGTTTGAATACATTTTTATTGCTTTTTTCGTTAGGGCAAGTCCGATCGGCAGGAAGCCACGGGGAAGACCCAGGACACATTGGGAAGACTATGTCTCAGGCTGGCCTGGGAACGCCTCGGGATCCCCCGAGAAGAGCTGGACAAAGTGGCTGGGTAGAGGGAAGTCTGGGCTTCTCTGCTTAGGCTGCTGCCCCCGCAACCCAACCTCGGATAAGCGGAAGAAAATGGATGGATTTAGTATGACAGTTATACTGTCATATTGAGTAAAAAAACTTTTTTCCATAGATTCAATATTACAGGCATCTTTAGATGGATTGCATGTTTGGTTTTGGAGATATGTTTATACAACTTTCATATTTAGTATGACAGTTATACTGTCATATTGAGTAAAAAAAAACAACTTGTGTCTGCAAACCTTACAAAAGATTATTATTCTAGTAAAACTAACAAAGATACATTTTTCCAAGCATTATTAGCATTTGTTGTTTTGGAGTTATAATGCTTGCGTTGAGAGACGACGGGCTCGGGTGGCAATTCTTGTTGCCCCCCGGCTCAAAGCCTGCACGTTGGAGTTCAACCCAGTGGACCAGTGGATAGCTTTCCTCCGCCTTCGGGTGGGGGGACGGGTCCTGACTGTTGTTTGGCCTTACGCGCCAAACGGCAGCTCAGAGTACCCACCCTTTTTGGATTCACTCGAGGGAGTACTGGAAAGTGCTCCACCGGGTGATTCCCTCGTTCTACTGGGGGCCTTCAACGCTCATCTTGGCAACAACAGTGAAACCTGGAGAGGCATGATTGGGACGAATGGCCGCCCGGATCTGAACCCGAGTGGTGTTTTGTTATTGGACTTTTGTGCTCGTCACAGATTGTCAATAACAAACACCAAGTTCAAACATAAGGGTGTCCATATGTGCACTTGGCATCAGGACACCCTAGGCCGCAGTTCCATGATCGATTTTGTAGTTGTGTCATCGGATTTGCGGTCTCATGTTTTGGACACTCGGGTGAAGAGAGGGGCGGAGCTTTCTACCGATCACCACATGGTGGTGAGTTGGCTGCGATGGTGGGGGAGGATGCCTGACAGACCTGGCAGGCCCAAACGCATTGTGAGGGTTTGCTGGGATCGCCTCCGGAAGAACTTTGAACATGTCACGAGGGAGGCGCTGGACATTGAGTCTGAGTGGACCATGTTCCGTGCCTCCCTTGTCGAGCCGGCTGATTGGAGCTGTGGCCGCAAGGAGTTTGGTGCCTGTCGTGGCGGTAATCCTAGAACCCGCTGGTGGACACCAGCAGTGAGGGATGCCGTCAAGCTGAAGAAAGAGCCTATCGGGTCCTTTTGGCTCATGGGACTCCAGAGGCAGCCGACAGGCCAAGCGAAGTGCGGCTTCAGCGGTCGCAGAGGCAAAAACTTGGACATGGGAGGAGTTTGGAGAAGCCATGGAAAATGACTTCCAGACGGCTTCGAAGCGATTCTGGACCACCATCCGCCGGCTCAAGGAGGGGGAGCAGTGCACTGTAACACCGTGTATGGTGAGGATGGTGCGCTGCTGACCTCTACTGCAGCTGTTATTGATCGGTGGAGGGAATACTTCGAAGACCTCCTTATTCCCACCAACATGTCTTCCTATGAGGAAGCAGTGCCTGGGGAATCTGTGGTGGGCTCTCCTATTTCTGGGGCTGAGGTCAAAAAGCTCCTCAATGGCAACGCCCTGGGGGTGGATAAGATCCGTCCGGAGTTCCTTAAGGCTCTGGATGCTGTGGGGCTGTCTTGGTTGACAAGACTCTGCAACATCGCGTGGACATCGGAGGCGGTACTTCTGGATTGGGAGACCGGGGTGGTGGTTCCTCTCTTTAAGAAGGGGAACCAGAGGGTGTGTTTCAACTATCGTGAGATCACACTCCTCAGTCTTCCCGGTAAGGTCTATTCATGTGTACTGGAGAAGAGGCTATGCCGGATAGTCAAACCTCAGATTCAGGAGGAACAGTGTGGTTTACGTCCTGGTCGTGGAACTGCGGACCAGCTTTATACTCTCGGCAGGGTCCTTGAGGGTGCATGGGAGTGTGCCCAACCAGTGCTTTATGAACTTGGAGAAGGCATTCGACCATTTACCCCGGGAAGTCCTGTGGGGAGTGCTCAGAGAGTATGGGGTAACGACTGTCTTATTGTGGCGGTTCGCTCCCTTTGCAAGAGTCAGAGCTTGGTCCGCATTGCCGGCAGTAAGTTGGACCCGTTTAGTGAGGGTTGGACTCCGCCAAGGCTGCCCTTTGTCACCGATTCTGTTCATAGCCTTTATGGACAGAATTTCTAGGCGCAGTCAGGGCGTTGAGGGGATCCGGTTTGGTGTCTGCAGGATTAGGTCTATGCTATTTGCAGATGATGTGGTCCTGATGGCTTCATCTGGCCAAGATCTTCAGCCCTCACTGGATCGGTTCGCAGACGAGTGTGAAGTGACTAGGATGTGAATCAGCACCTCCAAGTCAGAGTCCATGGTTCTCGCCCGGAAAAGGGTGGAGTGCCATTTCCGGGTTGGGGAGGAGATCTTGCCCCAAGTGGAGGAGTTCAAGGACCTCAGAGTCTTGTTCACGAGTGAGGAAAGAGTGGATCGTGAGATCGACAGGCGGAACGGTGCGGCGTCTTCAGTAATGCGGACGCTGTATTGATCCGTTGTGGTGAAGAAGGAACTGAGCCGGAAGGCAAAGCTCTCGATTTACCGGTCGATCTACGTTCCCATCCTCACCTATGGTCATGGCCGAAAGGACAAAATCACGGGTACAAGCGGCCGAAATGAGATTCCTCCGCCGGGTGGCGGGGCTCTCCCTTAGAGATAGGGTGAGAAGCTCTGTCATCCGGGAGGAGCTCAAAGTAAAGCCATTGCTCCTCCATTTCGAGAGGAGCCAGATGAGGTGGTTCGGGCATCTGGTCAGGATGCCACCCGAACGCCTCCCTAGGGAGGTGTTTCGGGCACGTCCGACCGGTAGGAGGCCCAGGAAGACCCAGGAAACGGGAAGCTTATCTCTCCCGGCTGGCCTGGGAACGCCCCGGGATCCCCCGGGAGGAGCTGGACGAAGTGGCTGGGGAGAGGAAAGTCTGGGCTTCCCTGCTTAGGCTGCAGCCCCCGCGACCCGACCTCGGATAAGCGGAAGAAAATGGATGGATGGATGGATGGAGTTATGTTTAAATAACTGTCATAAAGAGTAAAACCTCATTTTTGTATTTGTAAACCTTACCAAAACAACTGATTTTAGTAAAACTCACACAGATTCAATATTACAGGCATTTTTAGACATTTTGCTTATTTGGTGTAGGAATTATGATGGAATACATTGTTATTGCTTATTTCGCATTATATCAGGATTTTAAGATCTTTACTGTCATATTGAGGAAAACAAATACTTTTTGTGTTTGCAAGCTTTAAAAAAGCATATGTTTCGAGTAAAACTCACAAGAATGCCTTATTTCAGGCATTATTAGCCATTTTTTATGTGTAGTTTAGGCATACTTGCCAAGTCTCCTGGATTTTTCAGGAGACTCCCGAAATTCAGCGCCTCTCCCGAAAACCTCCCGGGACAAATTTTCTCCCGAAAATCTCCCGAAATTCAGGCTGACCTGAGTGAGGACAGCCTGTATTCACGTCTGCTTTCCCACGATATAAACAGCATGCCTGCCCAATCACATTATAACTGTAGAATGATCGAGGGCGAGTTCTTGGTTTCTTATGTGGGTTTATTGTTAGGTAGTTTCATTAACGTCCTCCCAGCGCAGTAACAACACTAAACAACAGCAGTCACGTTTTCGTCTACCGTAAAGCAGTTTGTCTGCCGTAAACAGCAATGTTGTGACACTCTTTAAACAGGGAAATACTGCCATCTACTGTACATGCATATGTGACAATAACATCCAGGGCTTTTAGAGAGTGCAGTGCACAACTGCGCACACAACAAGGAGACGAAGCAGAAGAACGCGGAAGATACAGCCATGGCGACGCCGACGACGAGTAAGATGAAGAAACACGCTTATAAGTTCCAAGCCGCAGCTGCGATTGGACCTGGATAGCCTCCGGGAAGAAGTAGTGGAGTACCAAGTGCTTGGCAGTGAAGATCTTCCTCAGGAAGCAAAGATTGACCGGTTTTTGGCCATGCTCAGGAGGGGTGGAAAATTCCAGACTCTCGTGCATTTGATGAAAGCACTTTTGTGCGTGCCACACAGCAATGCATCATCAGAGAGGGTGTTCAGCATGGTTAGAAAAATAGTGACAGAGAATAGAACAAGGATGGACAATTCAACCCTTAACTCAACAATGAGTAGATGAGTGTTATGTGTGTGTATATGTGTAAATAAATGAAAACTGAAATTCAAGTATTTATTTTATTTTTATATATATATATAGCTAGAATTCACTGAAAGTCAAGTTTTTCTTATATATATGTGTATGTATATATATATATATATATTTATATATATATATATATATATATATATATATATATATATATATATATATATATATATATATATATATATATATATTTATTTATATATATATATATATATATATATATATATATATATATATATATATATATATATATATATATATATATATATATATATATATATATTTATTTATATATATATATATATATATATATATATATATATATATATATATATATATATATATATATGAAATACTTGACTTGGTGATTTTAGCTCTAAATATACTCCTCCCCTCTTAACCACACCCCCAACCACGCCCCCACCCCACCCCCGACCACGCCTTCCCCACCCCCACCTCCTGAAATCGGAGGTCTCATTGTTGGCAAGTATGAGTTTAGGAGTTATGTTTAAATAATTGTCATAGTGAGTGTGGCAGTTACACTGTCATATTGAGTAAAAAAAACTAACTTGTGTCTTTGCAAACCTCACAAAAGAAAACGTTTCTAATAAAAATCACAAAGATACATTTCTTCACGCATTATTAGACATTTTTCATGTGTGGTTTAGGAGTTATGTTTAAATAACTGTCATATTGAGTGTGGCAGTTATACTGTCATTATGTGTAAAACCTAATTTTGTATTTGCAAACCTTATAAAAACAACTGATTCTAGTAAAACATAGATTCAATTTTACAGGCATTTTTAGACATTTTACATGTTTGGTTTAGGAGTTGTGTTTGAATACATTTTGTATTGCTATTTTCGTTAGGGCAAGGCCGACCGGCAGGAGACCAGGGGGAAGACCCAGGACACATTGGGAAGACTATCATTCAAGTACCTTGGGATGTGGGTGGACAATAAGCTGGACTGGACTGTTAACACAGACCACTTGTACAGGAAAGGACAGAGCTGTACTTCCTGAGGCGGCTGTCCTTTGTCCCACACGCCATTAGACTGTACAACTCTCCTCTGGGGGGAGGGGGCTACTAGGATGACAGGGGATGCAAATCAATAAGAGTGCAATATTTTTTCAAAACATGGTCACTACTGCCTAGTTTCTCATGTTATATTCTTATTTTACTGTTATATTTTTATTCTCATTGTTGCTTTTTATTTTTATTCTATTGTAATATGTTTCTATTTTGTTTCAATTTATACCCCCATTATTTACTTCTCACTTTTTAAAATTTTGTACACTACTGCTGGAATTTAAATTTTCCTGAGGGAACTCTCCTGAAGGAATCAATTAAGTACTATCTATCTATCTATCTATCTATCTATCTATCTATCTATCTATCTATCTATCTATCTATCTATCTATCTATCTATCTATCTATTTATGTCTCCTGGCTGGACTGAAAACGCCTGGGATCCCCCGAGAAGAGCTGGACGAAGTGGCTGGGGAGAAGAAAGTCTGGGCTTCTCTGCTTAGGCTGCTGCCCCCGCAACCTGACCTCGGTTAAGCAGGAAGAAATGGATGGATTTAGTATGACAGTCATATTAAGTAAAAAACTAACTTGTGTTTTTGCAAACATTACAAAATATATTTTTTCTAGTAAAACTCACAAAGATACATAACTCAAGGCATTATTAGCCATTTTGCATGTGTGGTTTAGGACATATGTTTAAATAACCGTCAGATTGAGTGTGACAGTATACTGTCATAGTGAGTAAAACCCATATTTTGTAATTGCAAACCTTATGAAAACAAATGATTCTACTAAAACTCACATGGATACAATATCACAGGCATTTTAGACATAATGCATGTTTGGTTTTGGAGTAATGTTTATATAACTTTCATATTTAGTATGACAGTAATACTGTCATATTGAATAAAAAAAACTAACTTGTATCTGTACAAACCTTAAACAATATTTTTTTCCAGTAAAACTCACAAAGAGACATTTCTCCAGGCATTATTAGCCATTGTGCACATGTGGTTTAGGAGTTATGTTTAAATAAATGTCAAATTGAATGTGGCAGTTATACTGTTATTATGAGTAAAACCTAATTTTTGTAAATGTTAATCTTACCACAATACCTGATTCTGGTAAAACTCACATAGATTCAATATTACAGGCATTTTTAGACATTTTACATGTTTGGTTTAGAGTTGTGTTTGAATACATTTTTATTGCTTTTTTCATTAGGGCAAGTCCGACGGGCAGGAGGCCGCGGGGAAGACCCAGGACACATTGGGAAGACTATGTCTCCCGGCTGGGCTGGGAACGCCTCGGGATCCCCCGAGAAGAGCTGGACAAAGTGGTTGGGGAGAGCGAAGTCTGGGCTTCTCTGCTTAGGCTGCTGCCCCTGCAACCCGACCTCGGATAAGCGAAAGAAAATGGATGGATTTAGTATGACAGTTATACTGTCATATTAAGTAAAAAAAACTAACTTGTGTCTTTGCACACCTTACAAAATATATTTTTTCTAGCAAAACTCATAAAGATACATATCTACAGGCATTATTAGCCATTTTACATGTGTGGTTTAGGAGTTATGTTTAAATAACTGTCATATTGAATGTGGCAGTAATACTGTCATTATGACCTAATTTTTGTAATTTTAAACCTTACCAAAATACCTGATTCTGGTAAAACTCACAAAGATTCAATATTACAGGCATTTTTAGACGGATTACATGTTTGGTTTTGGGGTTATGTTTATACAACTATCATATTGAGTACAAAAAACAAACTTGTGTCTTTGCAAACCATACAAAAGATCATTGTTTTAGTAAATCTAACAAAGTCTCCAAGCATTATTAGCCATTTTGCATTTGTTGTTTAGGAGTTATGTTTAAATAACTGTCATAGTGAGTAAAACCTAATTTTTGTATTTGCAAACCATACAAAAACAACTGATTCTAGTAAAATATTGCAGGCATTTTTAGACATAATGCATGTTTGATTTTGGAGTTGTGTTTGTATAACTTTCATATTTAGTATTACAGTAATACTGTCATATTGAGTAATAAAAACTAACTTGTGTCTACAAACCTTACAAAATATTTTTTTTCCTGCAAAACTCACAAAGAGACATTTCTCCAGGCATTATTAGCCATTTTGCATGTGTGGTTTAGGAGTTATGTTTAAATAACTGACAGATTGAGTGTGCCAGTATACTGTGAGTAAAACCCATATTTTGTATTTGCAAACCTTACAAAATCAACTGATTCTAGTAAAACTCACATGGATACAAAATTACAGGCATTTTTAGAGATAATGCATGTTTGGTTTTGGAGTTATGTTTATATAACTTTCATATTTAGTATGACAGTAACACTGTCATATTGAGTAAAAAAAACTAACTTGTGTCGGTACAAACATTACGAAATGTTTTTTTTCCCAGTAAAACTCACAAAGAGACATTTCTCCAGGCATTATTAGCCATTGTGCATGTGTGGTTTAGGAGTTATGTTTAAATACATGTCAAATTGAATGTGGCAGTTATACTGTCATTATGAGTGAAACCTAATTTTTGTAATTGTAAACCTTACCAAAATATCTGATTCTGGTAAAACTCACATAGATTCAATATTACATGCATTTTTAGACGGATTGCATGTTTGGTTTTGGAGTTATGTTTATACAACTTTCATATTTAGTATGACAGTTATACTGTATATTACCATTGAGTAAAAAAAACAACTAACTTGTGTAACTTGCAAACCTTACAAAAGATCGTTATTCTAGTAAAGACTTCGACTTCGACTTTCTTTTTATTGTCATTCAAATTTGAACTTTACAGCACAGATAAGAACAAAATGTCGTAGTGCAGGATAAAAAAGCAATAAGGTGCATATTTCGATAAATAAATATATATAAATAATATATAAATAATATATATATATATATATATATATATATATATATATATATATATATATATATATATATATATATATATATATATATATATATATATATATATATATATATATATATATACATATATATAATAAATATATATAAATAGAAAAATAGATTACTGTGCAAATAAATATATTGCAGTTTTTTACATGCACCCAAGTTGATGGATGTATGTTGTCTTGTCTTTTTTATTCCAGCGAGTTAATTAATTTTGAGGGGAGTTGAGGAGATAATTTAATTATGATGCGTTCAAGAGTCTTACGGCCTGAGGGAGAAGCTGTTACAGAACCTGGAGGTTCTGCTTCGGAAGCTGCGGAACCTCTTTCTAGAGTCCAGCAGTGAAAACTGTCCTTGGTGGGGGTGGGAGGAGTCTTTGCAAATTTTCTGAGCCCTGGTCAGGCAGCACTTTTTGCGATCTCCTGGATAGGAGGAAGAGGAGTCCTGATGATCTTTTCCGCCGTCCTCACCACTCACTGGAGATACTTCCAGTCTGAGGCACTGCAGGCTCCAGTCCAGACAGAGATGCTGTTGGTCAGCAGGCTCTCTATAACAAAGATACATCTCTCCAAGCATTATTAGCTATTTTGCATTTGTTGTTTAGGAGTTATGTTTAAATAATTTTGGTATTTGAAAACCTTACAAAAACAACTGATTCTAGTAAAACTCACACAGATACAATATTACAGGCATTTTTAGACATAATACATGTTTGGTTTTGGAGTAATGTTTATATAACTTTCATATATAGTATGACAGCTATACTGTTATATTGAGTAAAAAAAACTAACTTGTGTCTTTAAAAACCTTATAAAATATATTTTTTCTAGTAAAACTCACAAAGAGACATTTCCCCAGGTATTATTAGCTATTGTGCATGTGTGGTTGAGGAGTTATGTTTAAATACATGTCAAATTGAATGTGGCAGGTATACTGTCATGAGTAAAACCTAATTTTTGCAATTGTAAACCTTACCAAAATACCTGATTCTGGTAAAACTCATATAAATTCAATATTACATGCATTTTTAGACGGATTGCTTGTTTGGTTTTGGAGTTATGTTTTTACAACTTTCATATTTAGTATGACAGTTATACTGTCATATTGAGTAAAAAAAAACTAACTTGTGTCTTTGCAAACCTTACAAAAGATCATTATTCTGGTAAAGACTTAGACTTTCTTTTTATTGTCATTCAAATTTGAACTTTACAGCACAGATAACAAAATGTCGTTACATAAGCTCATGGTAGTGCAGGATAAAAAAGCAATAAGGTGCATATATAAATAAATAAATATAAATAATATATAAATATATATATATAATAAATAAATAAATATAAATAGATATAAAGAGATAAATAGATTACTGTGCAGATAAATATATTGCACTTTTTCCACATGCGCCCACGTTTATGGGTGTATGTTACATTGTTTTTTTCATTCCAGCGAGTTAATTCATTTTGAGGGGAGTTGAGGAGATAATTTAATTATGATGCGTTCAAGAGTCTTACGGCCTGAGGGAAGAAGCTGTAACAGAAGCTGCAGGTTCTGCTTCGGAGGCTGCGGAACCTCTTTCTAGAGTCCAGCAGTGAAAACTGTCCTTGGTGGGGGTGGGAGGAGTCTTTGCACATTTTCTGAGCCCTGGTCAGGCAACACTTTTTGCGATCTCCTGGATAGGAGGAAGAGGAGTCCTGACGATCTTTTCCGCCGTCCACACCACTCTCTGGAGATACTTCCAGTCTGAGGCACTGCAGGCTCCAGTCCAGACAGAGATGCTGTTGTCAGCAGGCTCTCTATAACAAAGATACATCTCTCCAAGCATTATTAGCTATCTTGCATTTGTTGTTTAGGAGTTATGTTTAAATAACTGTCATAGTGAGTAAAACCTACATTTTGTATTTGCAAACCTTTCAAAAACAACTGATTCTAGTAAAACTCACACAGATACAATATTGCTGGCATTTTTAGACATAATGCATGTTTGCTTTTGGAGTTATGTTTCTATAACTTTCATATGTATGACAGCTATACTGTTATATTTAATTTAAAAAAACTAACTTGTGTCTTTACAAACTTTACAAAATATCTTTTTCCCAGTAAAACTCACAAAGATACATTTCAACAGGCATTATTAGCCATTTTGCATGTGTGGTTTAGAAGTTATGTTTAAATAACTGTCATATGGAGTGTGACCGTAAAGTCATAGTGAGTAAAACAAACTAACTTGTGTCTTTGCAAACCTTACAAAAGAAAATGTTACTAGTAAAACTCACAAAGATACATTTCTTCATGCATTATTAGAAAATGTTCATGTGTAGTTTAGGAGTTATGTTTAAATAACTGTCATATTGAGTGTGGCAGTCATACAGTCATTAAGTGTTAAACCTAATTTTTGTTTTTGCACACCTTACAAAAACAACTGATTCTAGTAAAACTCACATTGATTCAATATTACAGGCATTTTAGACATATTTGGTTTAGGAGTTGTGTTTGAATCCATTTTTATTGCTTTTTTTGTTAGGGCAAGTCCAACCGGCAGGAGGCCACGGGGAAGACAGAGGACACATTGGGAAGACTATGTAAGCCGGCTGGCCTGGGAACGCCTCAGGATCCCCCGAGAAGAGCTGGACGAAGTGGCTTGGGAGAGGGAAGTCTGGGCTTCTCTGCTTAGGCTGCTACCCCCACAACCCGACCTCGGATAAGCGGAAGAAAATGGATGTCATATTGGGTAAAAAAACAAACTAACGTGTCTTTGCAAACCTTACAAAAGATCATTATTCTGGTAAAGACTTAGACTTTCTTTTTATTGTCATTCAAATTTTAACTTTACAGCACAGATAACAAAATTTCGTTACATAAGCTCATGGTAGTGCAGGATAAAAAAGCAATAAGGTGCATATATAAATAAATAAATATAAATATATATATAAAATAAATAAATATACTTAAATATATATAAATATATAAATAAAAAGATTACTGTGCAGATAAATATATTGCACTTTTTCCACATGCGCCCACGTTTATGGGTGTATGTTATATTGTGTTTTTTTATTCCAGCGAGTTAATCCATTTTGAGGGGAATTGAGGGGATAATTTAATTATAATGCGTTCAAGAGTCTTACGGCCTGAGGGAAGAAGCTGTTACAGAAGCTGGAGGTTCTGCTTCGGAGGCTGCGGAACCTCTTTCTACAGTCCAGCAGTGAAAACAGTCCTCGGTGGGGGTGGGAGGAGTCTTTGCAAATTTTCTGAGCCCTGGTCAGGCAGCGCTTTTTGCGATCTCCTGGATAGGAGGAAGAGGATTCCTGAATATCTTTTCCGCTGTCCTCACCACTCTCTGGAGAGACTTCCAGTCTGAGGCACTGCAGGCTCCAGTCCAGACAGAGATGGTTGGTCAGCAGGCTCTCTATAACAAAGATACAGTTCTCCAAGCATTATTAGCTATTTGCATTTGTTGTTTAGGATTTATGTTTAAATAACTGTCATAGTGAGTAAAACCTAAATTTTGTATTTGCAAATCTTACAAAAACAATTGATTCTAGTAAAACTCACAGATACAATATCACAGGCATTTTTAGACATAATGCATGTTTGGTTTTGGAGTTGTGTTTATACAACTTTCATATTTAGTATTACAGTAATACTGTCTTATTCAGTAAAAAACAAAAAACTAACTTGTGTCTTTACAAACCTTACAAAATATGTTTTCCCAGTAAAACTCACAGAGATACATTTCTACAGGCATTATTAGCCATTTTGCATGTTTGGTTTAGGAGTTATGTTTAAATAACTGATATTGAGTGTGACAGTATACTGTCAAAGTGAGTAAAAAAACCTAACTTGTGTCTTGCAAACCTTACAAAAGAAAATGTTACGAGTAAAACTCACAGAGATGCATTTCTTCATGCATTATTAGAAAATGTTCATGTGTAGTTTTGAAGTTATGTTTATATAACTTTCATATATAGTATGACAGTTATACTTTTATATTGAGTAAAAAAAACTAACTTGTGTCTTTACAAACCTTACAAAATATTGTTTTCCATTAAAACTCACAAAGATACATTTCTACAGGCATTATTAGCCATTTTGTATGTGTGGTTTAGGAGTTTGTTTAAATAACTGACATTGAGTGTGACAGTATACTGTCAAAGTGAGTAAAAAAAACTAACTTGTGTCTTTGAAAACCTTACAAAAGAAAATATTACTAGTAAAACTCATAAAGATACATTTCTTCATGCATTATTAGAAAATGGTCATGTGTAGTTTAGGAGTTATGTTTAAATAACTGTCATATTGAGTGTGGTAGTATAACTGCCACACATATTGAGTTATAAAGTTAAGTGTAAAACCTAATTTTTGTATTTGCAAACCTTACAAAAACAACTGATTCAAGTAAAACTCACATATATTCAATATTAAAGGCATTTTAGACATTTTACATGTTTTGTTCAGGAGTTGTGTTTGAATACATTTGTATTGCTTTTTTTGTTAAGGCAAGTCCAAACGGCAGGAGGCCACGGGGAAGACACAGGACACATTGGGAAGATTATATCAGCTGGCTGGCCTGGGAACGCCTCGGGATCCCCCGAGAAGAGCTGGACGAAGTAGCTGGGGATAGGGAAGTATGGGCTTCTCTGCTTAGGCTGCAGCCCCCGCAACACGAGCTCGGATAAGCGGAAGAAAATTGATGGATTTAGTAAGACAGTTATACTACCATATTGAGTAAAAAAAAACTAACTTTTGTTTTTGTAAACATTCAAAATATATTTTTTCTAGTAAAACTCACAACGATACATATAGTTTAAATAACTGTCATAGTAAGTAAAACCTTTTTTTTGTATTTGCAAACCTTACAAAAACAACTGATTCTAGTAAAACTCACTTGCATTCAATGTTACAGTTATTTTTAGACAATTTGCCTGTTTGGTTTAGAAATTATGATGGAATACATTTTTTATTGCTTTTTTCGCATTATCTCAGGATTTTAGGAATTAAACTGTCATATTGAGTAAAACTACTTTTTGTGTTTGCAAGCCTTAAAAAAGCATATGTTTCGAGTAAAACTCAAAAGAATGCATTATTTCAGGCAATATTAGCTTATTTTTATGTGTAGTTTAGAGTAATGTTTAATTTACTGTCATATTGAGTGTACATTGTCATGGTGAAAAAAAACCAATTTTTGTATTTGCAAAAATTTCAAACACAGCTGATTCTAGTAAAACTCACATGGATTCAATATTACAGGCATTTTCACACATATTGCATGTTTGATTTAGGAAATATGATTGAATGCATTTTTATTTCTTTTTTCGCATTATCTCAGGATATTAGGAATATAACTGTCAATTGAGTAAAAAACTACTTTTTGTGTTTGCAAGATTTAAAAAAGCATGTGTTTAGAGTAAAACTCCGTAGAATGCATTATTTGAGGCATCATTAGCCATTTTGCATAAGTAGTTAGGAGTTATTTTTAAATAACTGTCATATTGAGTGTGAAAGTATACTGTCATAGTAAGTAAAACTTAATTTTTGTGTTTGCAAACCTTACAAAAACAACTGATTCTAGTAAAACTCACATGGATTTAATATTACAGGCATTGTTAGACAATTTGCATTGTTGGTTTAGGAATTATGTTGGAATACATTTTTATTGCTTTTTTCGCATTATCTCAGGATTTTAAAAACATTAAAGTCATATTGAGTAAAAAACTACTTTTTGTGTTTGCAAGCCTTAAAAAAGCATATGTTTCGAGTAAAACTCACAAGAATGCATTATTTCAGGCAATATTAGCTCATTTTTATGTGTAGTTTAGGAGTAATGTTTAATTTACTGTCATATTGAGTGTACATTGTCATGGTGAATAAAAACTAATTTTTGTATTTGCAAAAATTTCAAACACAGCTGATTCTAGTAAAACTCACATAGATTCAAATTACAGGCATTTTTACCTATATTGCATGTTTGATTTAGGAAATATGATTGAATACATTATTATTGCTTTTTTTGCATTATCTCAGGATTTTAAGACCATTACTGTCATATTGAGTAAAAAACTACTTTTTGTGTTTGCAAGCCTTAAAAAAAGCATATGTTTCGAGTAAAACTCATAAGAATGCATTATTTCAGGCAATATTAGCTCATTTTTATGTGCAGTTTAGGAGTAATGTTTAATTTACTGTCATATTGAGTGTACATTGTCATGGTGAAAAAACCTAATTTTTTTATTTGCAAAAGTTTCAAACACAGCTGATGCTAGTAAAATTCACATGGATTCAATATTACAGGCATTTTTACACATATTGCATGTTTGACTTAGGAAATATGTTTGAATACATTTGTATTGCTTTTTTCGCATTATCTCAGGATTTTAGGAATATAAACTGTCTATTGAGTAAAAAAATACTTTTTGTGTTTGCAAGATTTAAAAAAGCATATGTTTAGAGTAAAACTCCGTAGAATGCATTATTTGAGGCATCATTAACCATTTTGCATAAGTAGTTAGGAGTTATTTTTAAATAACTGTCATATTGAGTGTGAAAGTATACTGTCGTAGTGAGTAAAACTTAATTTTTTTATTTGCAAACCTTACACAAACAACTGATTCTACTAAAACTCACATGGATTTAATATTACAGGCATTTTTAGACATTTTGCATTGTTGGTTTAGGAATTATGTTGGAATACATTTTTATTGCTTTTTTCGCATTATCTCAGGATTTTAATAACATTACTGTCATATTGAGTAAAAAAACTACTTCTTGTGTTTGCAAGCCTTAAAAAAGCATATGTTTCGAGTAAAACTCACAAGAATGCATTATTTCAGGCAATATTAGCTCATTTTTATGTGTAGTTTAGGAGTAATGTTTAATTTACTGTCATATTGAGTGTACATTGTCATGGTGAAAAAAAAAAAATTTTTGTATTTGCAAAAATTTCAAACACAGCTGATTCTACTAAAACTCACATGGATTCAAAATTACAGGCATTTTTACACAAATTGCATGTTTGATTTAGGAAATATGATTGAATACATTTGTATTGCTTTTTTCGCATTATCTCAGGATTTTAGGAATATAACTGTCATCTTGAGTAAAAAACTACTTTTTGTGTTTGCAAGATTTAAAAAAGCATGTGTTTAGAGTAAAACGCCGTAGAATGCATTATTTGAGGCATCATTAGCCATTTTGCATAAGTAGTTAGGAGTTTTTTTAAAATAACTGTCATATTGAGTGTGAAAGTATACAGGTCATAGTAAGTAAAACTTAATTTTTGTATTTGCAAACCTTCCAAAAACAACCGATTCTAGTAAAACTCACATGGATTTAATATTACAGGCATTTTTAGCCATTTTGCATTGTTGGTTTAGGAATTATGTTGGAATACATTTTTATTGCTTTTTTCGCATTATCTCAGGATTTTAAGAACATTACTGTCATATTGAGTAAAAAAACTACTTTTTGTGTTTGCAAGCCTTAAAAAAGCATATGTTTCGAGTAAAACTCATAAGAATGCATTATTTCAGGCAATATTAGCTCATTTTTATGTGTAGTTTAGGAGTAATGTTTAATTTACCGTCATATTGAGTGTACATTGTCATGGTGAAAAAAAACTAATTTTTGTATTTGCAAAAATTTCAAACACAGCTGATTCTAGTAAAACTCACATGGATTCAATATTACAGGCATTTTTACACATATTGCATGTTTGATTTAGGAAATATGATTGAATACATTTTTATTGCTTTTTTTCGCAATATCTCAGGATTTTAGGAATATAATTGTCATATTGAGTAAAAAACTACTTTTTGTGTTTGCAAGATTTAAAAAAGCATGTGTTTGGAGTAAAACTCCGTAGAATGCATTATTTGAGGCATCATTAGCCATTTTGCATGTGTAGTTAGGAGTTATTTTTAAATAACTGTCATATTGAGTGTGACAGTATACTGTCATAGTGAGTAAAACTTAATTTTTGTAATTGCAAACCTTACAAAAACAACTGATTCTACTATAACTCACATAGATTTAATATTACAGGCATTTTTAGACATTTTGCATTGTTGGTTTAGAAATTATTTTTGTTTAGAAAGCATTTTTATTGCTTTTTTTGCATTATCTCAGGATTTTAAGAAGATTACCGTCATATTGAGTAAAAAACACTTTTTGTGTTTGCAAGCCTTAAAAAAAGCATAGGTTTCGAGGAAAACTCCCAAGGATGCATTATTTCAAGCATTATTAGCCATTTTGCATGTGTAGTTTAGGAGTTATGATTAAATAACTGTCATATTGAGTTTGACAGAGTAAAACCAATTTTTTGTAATTGCAAACCTTATTAAAACAACTGATTCTAGTAAAACTTACATGGATTTAATATAACAGGCATTTTTAGACATTTTGCATTGTTGGTTTAGGAATAATGTTGGAATACCTTTTTTTGCTTTTTTCGTATTATCTCAGGATTTTAAAAACATTACTGTCATATTGAGTAAAAAACTACTTTTTGTGTTTGCAAGATTTGAAAAAGCAAATGTTTCGAGTAAAACTCCGTAGAATGCATTATTTGAGGCATCATTAGACATTTTGCATTTGCAGTTTAGGAGTTATGATTAAATAAATATCATATTGAGTGTGACAGTTTACTTTCATAAAGTGTAAAACCTAATTTTTGTTTTGCAAACCTTACTAAAACAACTGATTTTAGTAAAACTTACATGGATTCAATATTACAGGCATTTTTATACATTGTGCATGTTTAGTTTAAAAATTATGATTGAATACATTTTTATTGCTTTTTTCGCATTATCTCAGGATTTTAAGAACATTACTGTCATATTGAGTAAAAAAATACTTTTTTTGTTTGCAAGCCTTAAAAAAGCATATGTTTCGAGGAAAACTCCCAAGGATGCATTATTTCAAGCATTATTAGCCATTTTGCATGTGTAGTTTAGGAGTTATGATTAAATAACTGTCATATTGAGTTTGACAGAGTAAAACCTAATTTTTGCATTTGCAAACCTTACTAAAACAACTGATTCTAGTAAAACTTACATGGATTTAATATTACAGGCATTTTTAGACATTTTGCATTGTTGGTTTAGGAATTATGTTGGAATACATTTTTATTGCTTTTTTCGCATTATCTCAGGATTTGAAGAACATTACTGTCATATTGAGTAAAAAACTACTTTTTGTGTTTGCAAGCCTTTAAAAAGCATATGTTTCGAGTAAAACTCACAAGAATGCATTATTTCAGGCACTATTAGCTGATTTCTCTGTGTAGTTTAGGAGTTATGTTTAATTTACTCTCATATTGGGTGTACATTGTCATGGTGAAAAAAAACTAATTTTTGTATTTGCAAAAATTTCAAACACAACCAATTCTAGTAAAACTCACATGGATTCAATACTACAGGCTTTTTTTTTTTTTTTACATATTTTGCATGTTTGATTTAGGAAATATGATTGAATATAATTTCATTGCTTTTTTCGCATTAGCTCAGGATTTTAAGAACATTACTGTCATATTGAGTAAAAAACTACTTTTTGTGTTTGCAAGCCTTAAAAAAGCATATGTTTCGAGTAAAACTCACAAGAATGCATTATTTCAGGCAATATTAGCTCATTTTAATGTGTAGTTTAGGTGTTATGTTTAATTTACTGTCATATGGAGTGTGTCATGGTGAAAAAAACCTAATTTTTCTATTTGCAAACCTTTCAAACACAACTGATTCTAGTAAAACTTACATTGATTCAATATTACAGGCATTTTTACAAATTTTGCATGTTTGGTTTAGGAATTATAATGGAATACATTTTTTTTTGTTGCTTTTTTCGTATTATCTCAGGATTTTAAGAACATTACTGTACATTGAGTAAAAAACTACTTTTTGTGTTTGCAAGATTTAAAAAAGCATATGTTTTGAGTTATTTCAGGCATCAATAGCCATTTTGCTTGTGTGGATTAGGAGTTTTCAAATAACTGTCATATTGCGTGCGGCAGTTATACTGTCATTATGAGTAAACCTAATTTTTGTATTTTTAAACCTTATAAACCTCCTGATTCTAGTAAAATTCACAAAGATACAATATTACAGGCATTTGTAGACATAATGCAGGTTTGGTTTTGGAGTTAGGTTTATAACTTTTCATATTTAGTATGACTTGTGTCTTTGCAAACCTTACAAAATATTTTTTTCCAGTAAAACTCAAAAATATACATTTCTCTTATTAGCCATTTTGCATGTGTGGTTTCGGAGTTATGTTTAAATAACTGTCAGATACAGAGACAGAGACAGTATACATGGGGAAGGTGTGGCGCAGTTGGGAGAGTGGCCGTTCCAGCAACTTGAGGGTTCTTGGTTCGATCCCCACCTTCTACCAACCTCGTCACGTCCATTGTGTCCTTGAGGGAGACACTTTACCCTTGCTCCTGATGGGTTGTGGTTAGGGCCTTGCATGCCAGTTCCCGCCATCAGTGTGTAAATGTGTGTGTGTGAATGGATGAATGTAAAAATAGTGTCAAAGCGCTTTGTGTACCTTGAAGGTAGAAAAGCGCTATGCAAGTATAACCCATTTACCATAGTGAGTAAAACCAAATGTTTGTATTTACAAACCTTACAAAATAACCGATTCTAGTAAAAGTCACACAGATACAATATTTTAGGCATTTTTAGACATAATGCATGTTTGGTTTTGGAGTTATGTTTATATAACCTCCTTTTTGAGCCGCCACCTTATCGTGGTAGAGGAGTTTGCGTGTCCCACTGATCCTAGGAGCTATGCTGTCTGTGGGCTTCTATGCCCCCTCGTAGGCTCTCCCAAGACAAATAGGTCCTAGGTGAGGGATCAGACAAAGAGCAGCTCAAAGACCTTTATGAAAAGTACAAATCGAGGTCCTAGATTTTTCCTCGCCCGGACGCGGGTCACCGTGGCTCCCCTGTGGAGCCAGGCCCAGAGGTGGGGCACGATGGCGAGCGCCTGGTGGCCGGGCCTGTCCCCATGGGGCCCGGCCGGGCACAGCCCGAAGAGGCAACGTGGGTCCCCCCTCCAATGGGCTCACCACCCATAGCAGGGGTCATAGAGGTCGGGTGCGATGTGAGCTGGGCGGCAGCCGAAGGCAGGGCACTTGGCGGTCCGATCCTCGGCTACAGAAGCTAGCTCTTGGGACGTGGAACGTCACCTCGCTGGGGGGGAAGGAGCCTGAGCTAGTGCGCGAGGTGGAGAAGTTCCGGCTAGATATAGTCGGACTCACTTCGACGCACAGCAAGGGCTCTGGAACCAGTTCTCTCGAGAGGGGCTGGACTCTCTTCCACTCTGGCGTTGCCGGCAGTGAGAGGCGACGGGCTGGGGTGGCAATTCTTGTTTCCCCCCGGCTCAGAGTCTGTACGTTGGAGAGGGTAGCTTCCCTCCGCCTTCGGGTGGGGGAACGGGTCCTGACTGTGGTTTGCGCTTACGCGCCAAACCGCAGCTCAGAGTACCCACCCTTTTTGGATTCACTCGAGGGAGTACTCGAGAGTGCTCCCCCGGGTGATTCCCTCGTTCTACTGGGGGACTTCAATGCTCATGTTGGCAGCGACAGTGAAACCTGGAGAGGCGTGATTGGGAAGAATGGCCGCCCGGATCTGAACCCGAGCGGTGTTTTGTTATTGGACTTTTGTGCCCGTCACAGATTGTCCATAACGAACACCATGTTCAAACATAAGGGTGTCCATATGTGCACTTGGCACCAGGACACTCTAGGCCGCAGTTCCATGATCGACTTTGTAGTTGTGTCATCGGATTTGCGGCCTCATGTTTTGGACACTCGGGTGAAGAGAGGGGCGGAGCTTTCTACCGATCACCACCTGGTGGTGAGTTGGCTGCGATGGTGGGGGAGGATGCTGGACAGACCTGGCAGGCCCAAACGCATTGTGAGGGTTTGCTGGGAACGTCTGGCAGAGTCTCCTGTCAGAGAGAGTTTCAATTCCCACCTCCGGAAGAACTTTGCACATGTCACGAGGGAGGTGCTGGACATTGAGTCCGAATGGAACATGTTCCGCGCCTCTATTGTCGAGGCGGCTGATTGGAGCTGTGGCCGCAAGGTAGTTGGTGCTTGTCGTGACGGTAATCCTAGAACCCGTTGGTGGACACCGGCGGTGAGGGATGCCGTCAAGCTGAAGAAGGAGTCCTATCGGGTTCTTTTGGCTCATAGGACTCCTGAGGCAGCGGACAGGTACCGACAGGCCAAGCGGTGTGCGGCTTCAGCGGTCGCAGAGGCAAAAACTCGGACATGGGAGGAGTTCGGGGAAGCCATGGAAAACGACTTCCGGACGGCTTCGAAGCAATTCTGGACCACCATCCGCCGCCTCAGGAAGGGGAAGCAGTGCACTATCAACACCGTGTATGGCCGGGATGGTGTTCTGCTGACCTCGACTGCGGATGTTGTGGATCGGTGGAGGAAATACTTCGAAGACCTCCTCAATCCCACCAACACGTCTTCCTATGAAGAAGCAGTGCCTGGGGAGTCTGTGGTGGGCTCTCCTATTTCTGGGGCTGAGGTTGCTGAGGTAGTTAAAAAGCTCCTCGGTGGCAAGGCCCCAGGGGTAGATGAGATCCGCCCGGAGTTCCTTAAGGCTCTGGATGCTGTGGGGCTGTCTTGGTTGACAAGACTCTGCAGCATCGCGTGGACATCGGGGGCGGTACCTCTGGATTGGCAGACCGGGGTGGTGGTTCCTCTCTTGAAGAAGGGGAACCGGAGGGTGTGTTCTAACTATCGTGGGATCACACTCCTCAGCCTTCCCGGTAAGGTCTATTCAGGTGTACTGGAGAGGAGGCTACGCCGGATAGTCGAACCTCGGATTCAGGAGGAACAGTGTGGTTTTCGTCCTGGTCGTGGAACTGTGGACCAGCTCTATACTCTTGGCAGGGTCCTTGAGGGTGCATGGGAGTTTGCCCAACCAGTCTACATGTGTTTTGTGGACTTGGAGAAGGCATTCGACCGTGTCCCTCGGGAAGTCCTGTGGGGAGTGCTCAGAGAGTATGGGGTAACGGACTGTCTGATTGTGGCGGTCCGCTCCCTGTATGCTCGGTGCCAGAGCTTGGTCCGCATTGCCGGCAGTAAGTCGGACACTTTTCCAGTGAGGGTTGGACTCCGCCAAGGCTGCCCTTTGTCACCGATTCTGTTCATAACCTTTATGGACAGAATTTTTAGGCGCAGTCAGGGCATTGAGGGTATCTGGTTTGGTGGCTGCAGGATTAGGTCTCTGCTATTTGCAGATGATGTGGTCCTGATGGCTTCCTCCGGCCAAGATCTTCAGCTCTCACTGGATCGGTTCGCAGCCGAGTGTGAAGCGACTGGGATGGGAATCAGCACCTCCAAGTCCGAGTCCATGGTTCTCGCCCGGAAAAGGGTGGAGTGCCATCTCCGGGTTGGGGAGGAGATCTTGCCCCAAGTGGAGGAGTTCAAGTACCTCGGAGTCTTGTTCACGAGTGAGGGAAGAGTGGATCGTGAGATCGACAGGCGGATTGGTGCGGCGTCTTCAGTAATGCGGACGCTGTATCGATCCGTTGTGGTGAAGAAGGAGCTGAGCCGGAAGGCAAAGCTCTCAATTTACCGGTCGATCTACGTTCCCATCCTCACCTATGGTCATGAGCTTTGGGTTATGACCGAAAGGACAAGATCCCGGGTACAAGCGGCCGAAATGAGTTTCCTCCGCCGGGTGGCGGGGCTCTCCCTTACAGATAGGGTGAGAAGCTCTGCCATCCGGGGGGAGCTCAAAGTAAAGCCGCTGCTCCTCCACATCGAGAGGAGCCAGATGAGGTGGTTCAGGCATCTGGTCAGGATGCCACCCGAACGCCTCCCTAGGGAGGTGTTTAGGGCACGTCCGACCGGTAGGAGGCCGCAGGTAAGACCCAGGACACGTTGGGAAGACTATGTCTCCCGGCTGGCCTGGGAAGGCCTCGGGGTTCCACAGGAAGAGCTGGACGAAGTGGCTGGGGAGAGGGAAGTCTGGGCTTCCCTGCTTAGGTTGCTGCCACCGCGACCCGACCTCGGATAAGCGGAAGAAGATGGATGGATGGATGGATCTACATTCCCATCCTGCACCCATGGTCATGGTTATGACCGAAAAGACAAGATCACGGGTACAAGCGGCCAAATAGAGTTTCCTCCGCCGGGTGGCGGGTCTCTCCCTTAGATATAGGATAAGAAGCTCTGTCACCCGGGAGGAACTCAGAGTAAAGCGCTGCTCCTCCAAATTGAGAGGAGCCAGGTGAGGTGGTTCGGGCAACTGCTCAGGATGCCACCCGAATGCCTCCCGAGGGAGGTGTTTAGGGCAAGTCCGACCGGCAGGAGGCCACGGGGAAGACCCAGGACACATTGGGAAGATTATGTCTCCCGGCTGGCCTGGGAACGCCTCAGAACCCCCCGAGAAGAGCTGGAAGAAGTGGCTGGGGAGAGGAAAGTCTTGGCTTCTCTGTTTAGACTGCTGCCCCCGCAACCCGACCTCGGTTAAGCGGAAGAAAATGGATGGATTTAGTAACGACAAAAAAAAATGATTCTAGTAAAACTCACATGGATATAATTTTACAGGTATTTTTAGACATAATGCATGTTTGGTTTTGGAATTATGTTTATATAACTTTCATATGTATTATGACAGTTATACTGTCATCTTGAGTAAAACTAACTTGTGTCTTTACAAACATTACAAACTATGTTTTTCCAGTAAAACAAAAAATTGTTGTATTTGCAAACCTTACAAAAAAAACTGATTCTAGTAAAACTCACAAAGATTCAATATTTCAGGCATTTTTAGACATTTCACATGTTTGAATACATTTTTATTGCTTTTTTCGTTAGGGCAAGTCCGATCGGCAGGAGGCCACGGGGAAGACCCAGGACACATTGGGAAGACTATGTCTCAGGCTGGCCTGGGAACGCCTCGGAATCCCCCGAGAAGAGCTGGACAAAGTGGCTGGGGAGAGGGAAGTCTGGGCTTCTCTGCTTAGGCTGCTGCCCCGCAACCCAACCTCCGATAAGCGGAAGAAAATGGATGGATTTAGTATGACAGTTATACTGTCATATTGAGTAAAAAAACTATTTTTCATTGATTCAATATTACAGGCATCTTTAGATGGATTGCATGTTTGGTTTTGGAGATATGTTTATACAACTTTCATATTTAGTATGACAGTTATACTGTCATATTGAGTAAAACAAACAAACTTGTGTCTGCAAACCTTACAATAGATTATTATTCTAGTAAAACTATCAAAGATACATTTTTCCAAGCATTATTAGCATTTGTTGTTTTGGAGTTATAATGCTTGCGTTGAGAGGCGACGGGCTCGGGTGGGAATTCTTGTTGCCCCCCGGCTCAAAGCCTGCACATTGGAGTTCAACCTAGTGACCAGTGGGTAGCTTTCCTCCGCCTTCGGGTGGGGGGACGGGTCCTGACTGTTGTTTGGCCTTACGCGCCAAACGGCAGCTCAGAGTACCCACCCTTTTTGGATTCACTCGAGGAAGTACTGGAAAGTGCTCCACTGGGTGATTCCCTCGTTCTACTGGGGGCCTTCAACGCTCATCTTGGCAAGAACAGTGAAACCTGGAGAGGCATGATTGGGAAGAATGGCCGCCCGGATCTGAACCCGAGTGGTGTTTTGTTATTGGACTTTTGTGCTCGTCACAGATTGTCAATAACAAACACCAAGTTCAAACATAAGGGTGTCCATATGTGCACTTGGCATCAGGACACCCTAGGCCGCAGTTCCATGATCGATTTTGTAGTTGTGTCATCGGATTTGCGGTCTCATGTTTTGGACACTCGGGTGAAGAGAGGGGCGGAGCTTTCTACCGATCACCACATGGTGGTGAGTTGGCTGCGATGGTGGGGGAGGATGCCTGACAGACCTGGCAGGCCCAAACGCATTGTGAGGGTTTGCTGGGAACGCCGCCGGAAGAACTTTGAACATGTCACGAGGGAGGCGCTGGACATTCAGTCTGAGTGGACCATGTTCCGTGCCTCTCTTGTCGAGCCGGCTGATTGGAGCTGTGGCCGCAAGGAGTTTGGTGCCTGTCGTGGCGGTAATCCTAGAACCCGCTGGTGGACACCAGCAGTGAGGGATGCCGTCAAGCTGAAGAAAGAGCCTATCGGGTCCTTTTGGCTCATGGGACTCCAGAGGCAGCCGACAGGCCAAGCGAAGTGCGGCTTCAGCGGTCGCAGAGGCAAAAACTCGGACATGGGAGGAGTTTGGAGAAGCCATGGAAAACGACTTCCAGACGGCTTCGAAGCGATTCTGGACCACCATCCGCCGGTTCAAGGGGGGGGAGCAGTGCACTGTAACACCGTGTATGGTGAGGATGGTGCGCTGCTGACCTCTACTGCAGCTGTTATTGATCGGTGGAGGAAATACTTCGAAGACCTCCTTATTCCCACCAACTATGAGGAAGCAGTGCCTGGGGAATCTGTGGTGGGCTCTCCTATTTCTGGGGCTGAGTCAAAAAGCTCCTCAATGGCAACGCCCTGGGGGTAGATGAGATCCGTCCGGAGTTCCTTAAGACTCTGGATGCTGTGGGGCTGTCTTGGTTGAAAAGACTCTGCAACATCGCGTGGACATCGGGGGCGGTACTTCTGGATTGGGAGACCGGGGTGGTGGTTCCTCTCTTTAAGAAGGGGAACCAGAGGGTGTGTTTCAACTATCGTGAGATCACACTCCTCAGTCTTCCCGGTAAGGTCTATTCATGTGTACTGGAGAAGAGGCTACGCCGGATAGTCAAACCTCAGATTCAGGAGGAACAGTGTGGTTTACGTCCTGGTCGTGGAATGCGGACCAGCTTTATACTCTCGGCAGGGTCCTTGAGGGTGCATGGGAGTTTGCCCAACCAGTCTACATGTGCTTTATGGACTTGGAGAAGGCATTTGACCATTTACCCCGGGAAGTCCTGTGGGGAGTGCTCAGAGAGTATGGGGTAACGACTGTCTTATTGTGGTGGTTCGCTCCCTTTGCAAGAGTCAGAGCTTGGTCCGCATTGCCGGCAGTAAGTCGGACCCGTTTCCAGTGAGGGTTGGACTCCGCCAAGGCTTCCCTTTGTCACCGATTCTGTTCATAACCTTTATGGTCAGAATTTCTAGGCGCAGTCAGGGCGTTGAGGGGATCCGGTTTGGTGTCTGCAGGATTAGGTCTATGCTATTTGCAGATGATGTGGTCCTGATGGCTTCATCTGGCCAAGATCTTCAGCCCTCACTGGATCGGTTCGCAGACGAGTGTGAAGTGACTGGGATGTGAATCAGCACCTCCAAGTCAGAGTCCATGGTTCTCGCCCGGAAAAGGGTGGAGTGCCATCTCCAGGTTGGGGAGGAGATCTTGCCCCAAGTGGAGGAGTTCAAGGACCTCAGAGTCTTGTTCATGAGTGAGAGAAGAGTGGATCGTGAGATCGACAGGCGGAACGGTGCGGCGTCTTCAGTAATGCGGACGCTGTATTGATCCGTTGTGGTGAAGAAGGAGCTGAGCCGGAAGGCAAAGCTCTCGATTTACCGGTCTATCTACGTTCCCATCCTCACCTATGGTAGTGAGCTTTGTGTCATGGCCGAAAGGACAAAATCACGGGTACAAGCGGCCGAAATGAGATTCCTCCGCCGGGTGGCGGGGCTCTCCCTTAGAGATAGGGTGAGAAGCTCTGTCATCCGGGAGGAGCTCAAAGTAAAGCCATTGCTCCTCCATTTCGAGAGGAGCCAGATGAGGTGGTTCGGGCATCTGGTCAGGATGCCACCCGAACGCCTCCCTAGGGAGGTGTTTGGGTCACGTCCGACCGGTAGGAGGCCCAGGAAGACCCAGGAAACGGGAAGCTTATCTCTCCCAGCTGGCCTGGGAACGCCCCGGGATCCCCCGGGAGGAGCTGGACGAAGTGGCTGGGGAGAGGAAAGTCTGGGCTTCCCTGCTTAGGCTGCAGCCCCCGCGACCCGACCTCGGATAAGCGGAAGAAAATGGATGGATGGATGGATGGAGTTATGTTTAAATAACTGTCATAAAGAGTAAAACCTAATTTTTGTATTTGTAAACCTTACCAAAACAACTGATTTTAGTAAAACTCACACAGATTCAATATTACAGGCATTTTTAGACATTTTGCTTACTTGGTGTAGGAATTATGATGGAATACATTGTTATTGCTTATTTCGCATTATATCAGGATTTTAAGATCTTTACTGTCATATTGAGGAAAACAAATACTTTTTGTGTTTGCAAGCCTTAAAAAAGCATATGTTTCGAGTAAAACACACAAGAATGCCTTATTTCAGGCATTATTAGCCATTTTTTATGTGTAGTTTAGGCATACTTGCCAAGCCTCCTGGATTTTCCAGGAGACTCCCGAAATTCAGCGCCTCTCCCGAAAACCTCCCGGGACAAATTTTCTCCCGAAAATCTCCCGAAATTCAGGCTGACCTGAGTGAGGACAGCCTGTATTCACGTCTGCTTTCCCACGATATAAACAGCATGCCTGCCCAATCACGTTATAACTGTAGAATGATCGAGGGCGAGTTCTTGGTTTCTTATGTGGGTTTATTGTTTGGTAGTTTCATTAACGTCCTCCCAGCGCGGTAACAACACTAAACAACAGCAGTCACGTTTTCGTCTACCGTAAAGCAGTTTGTCTGCCGTAAACAGCATCGACAGTTATACTGTCATATTAAGTAAAAAAAACTAACTTGTGTCTTTGCAAACTTTACAAAATATAATCATTCTAGTAAAACAAACAAAGATACATTTCTCCAAGCATTATTAGCCATTTTGCATTTGTTGTTTAGGAGTTATGTTTAAATAACTGTCAAAGTAAATAAAACCTAATTTTGGTATTTAAAAACCTTAAAAAAAACAACTGATTCTAGTAAAACTCACATGGATACAATATTACAGGCATTTTTAAACATAATGCATGTTTGGTTTTGGAGTAATGTTTATATAACTTTCATATTTAGTATGACAGTAATACTGTCATATTGAATAAAAAAAACTAACTTGTATCTGTACAAACCTTAAAAAATATTTTTTTCCAGTAAAACTCACAAAGGTGGTTTTGGAGTTATGTTTAAATAAATGTTAAATTGAATAAGACAGTTATACTGTTATTATGAGTAAAACCTAATTTTTGTAAATGTTAACCTTATTTTTAGACATTTTACATGTTTGGTTTAGAGTTGTGTTTGACTACATTTGTATTGCTTTTTTCATTAGGGCAAGTCCGACGAGCAGGAGGCCGCGGGGAAGACCCAGGACACATTGGGAAGACTATGTCTCCCGGCTGGGCTGGGAACGCCTCGGGATCCCCCGAGAAGAGCTGGACGAAGTGGTTGGGAGAGGGAAGTCCGGGCTTCTCTGCTTAAGCTGCTGCCCCCGCAACCCGACCTCGGATAAGCGGAAGAAAATGGATGGATTTAGTATGACAGTTATACTGTCATATTAAGTAAAAAAAACTAACTTGTGTCTTTGCACACCTTACAAAATATATTTTTTTCTAGTAAAACTCACAAAGATACATATCTACAGGCATTATTAGCCATTTTGCATGTGTGGTTTAGGAGTTATGTTTAAATAACTGTCATATTGAATGTGTCATTATGACCTAATTTTTGTAATTTTAAACCTTACCAAAATACCTGATTCTGGTAAAACTCACAAAGAGTCAATATTACAGGCATTTTTAGACAGATTACATGTTTGGTTTTGGGGTTATGTTTATACAACTTTCATATTTAGTATAACAGTTATACTATCATATTGAGTACAAAAAAAAGACTTGTGTCTTTGCAAACCATACAAAAGATCATTGTTTTAGTAAATCTAACAAAGATACATTTCTCTAAGCATTATTAGCCATTTTGCATTTGTTGTTTAGGAGTTATGTTTAAATAACTGTCATAGTGAGTAAAACCTAATTTTTGTATTTGCAAACCTTACAAAAACAACTGATTCTAGTAAAACTCACATGGATAACCTCACAAAATATTTTTTTTCCTGCAAAACTCACGAAGAGACATTTCTCCAGGCATTGTTAGCCATTTTGCATGTGTGGTTTAGGAGTTATGTTTAAATAACTGTCAGATTGAGTGTGACAGTATACTGTGAGTAAAACCCATATTTTGTATTTGCAAACCTTACAAGAACAACTGATTCTAGTAAAACTCACATGGATACAAAATTACAGGCATTTTTAGAGATAATGCATGTTTGGTTTTGAAGTTATGTTTATATAACTTTCATATTTAGTATGACAGTAACACTGTCATATTGAGTTAAAAAAACTAACTTGTGTCGGTACAAACATTACAAAATATTTTTTTTCCAGTAAAACTCAAAAAGAGACATTTTTCCAGGCATTATTAGCCATTGTGCATGTGTGGTTTAGGAGTTATGTTTAAATAAATGTCAAATTGAATGTGGCAGTTATACTGTCATTATGAGTGAAACCTAATTTTTGTAATTGTAAACCTTACCAAAATACCTGATTCTGGTAAAACTCACATAGATTCAATATTACATGCATTTTTAGACGGATTGCATGTTTGGTTTTGGAGTTATGTTTATACACCTTTCATATTTAGTATGACAGTTATACTGTATATTACCATTGAGAAAAAAAAAAACTAACTTGTGTAACTTGCAAACCTTACAAAAGATCGTTATTCTAGTAAAGACTTCGACTTCGACTTTCCTTTTATTGTCATTCAAATTTGAACTTTACAGCACAGATAAGAACAAAATGTCGTAGTGCAGGATAAAAAAGCAATAAGGTGCATATTTCGATAAATAAATATATATAAATAATATATAAGTAATATATATATATATATATATATATATATATATATATATATATATATATATATACATATATATAATAAATATAGATAAATAGATAAATAGATTACTGTGCAAATAAATATATTGCAGTTTTTTACATGCACCCAAGTTTATGGATGTATGTTGTCTTGTCTTTTTTATTCCAGCGAGTTAATTCATTTTGAGGGGAGTTGAGGAGATAATTTAATTATGATGCGTTCAAGAGTCTTACGGCCTGAGGGAGAAGCTGTTACAGAACCTGGAGGTTCTGCTTCGGAAGCTGCGGAACCTCTTTCTAGAGTCCAGCAGTGAAAACTGTCCTTGGTGGGGGTGGGAGGAGTCTTTGCAAATTTTCTGAGCCCTGGTCAGGCAGCACTTTTTGCGATCTCCTGGATAGGAGGAAGAGGAGTCCTGATGATCTTTTCCGCCGTCCTCACCACTCACTGGAGATACTTCCAGTCTGAGGCACTGCAGGCTCCAGTCCAGACAGAGATGCTGTTGGTCAGCAGGCTCTCTATAACAAAGATACATCTCTCCAAGCATTATTAGCTATTTTGCATTTGTTGTTTAGGAGTTATGTTTAAATAATTTTGGTATTTGAAAACCTTACAAAAACAACTGATTCTAGTAAAACTCACACAGATACAATATTACAGGCATTTTTAGACATAATACATGTTTGGTTTTGGAGTAATGTTTATATAACTTTCATATATAGTATGACAGCTATACTGTTATATTGAGTAAAAAAAACTAACTTGTGTCTTTAAAAACCTTATAAAATATATTTTTTCTAGTAAAACTCACAAAGAGACATTTCCCCAGGTATTATTAGCTATTGTGCATGTGTGGTTGAGGAGTTATGTTTAAATACATGTCAAATTGAATGTGGCATGTATACTGTCATGAGTAAAACCTAATTTTTGCAATTGTAAACCTTACCAAAATACCTGATTCTGGTAAAACTCATATAAATTCAATATTACATGCATTTTTAGACGGATTGCTTGTCTGGTTTTGGAGTTATGTTTTTACAACTTTCATATTTAGTATGACAGTTATACTGTCATATTGAGTAAAAAAAACTAACTTGTGTCTTTGCAAACCTTACAAAAGATCATTATTCTGGTAAAGACTTAGACTTTCTTTTTATTGTCATTCAAATTTGAACTTTACAGCACAGATAACAAAATGTCGTTACATAAGCTCATGGTAGTGCAGGATAAAAAAGCAATAAGGTGCATATATAAATAAATAAATATAAATAATATATAAATATATATATATAATAAATAAATAAATATAAATAGATATAAAGAGATAAATAGATTATTGTGCAGATAAATATATTGCACTTTTTCCACATGCGCCCACGTTTATGGGTGTATGTTACATTGTTTTTTTCATTCCAGCGAGTTAATTCATTTTGAGGGGAGTTGAGGAGATAATTTAATTATGATGCGTTCAAGAGTCTTACGGCCTGAGGGAAGAAGCTGTAACAGAAGCTGCAGGTTCTGCTTCGGAGGCTGCGGAACCTCTTTCTAGAGTCCAGCAGTGAAAACTGTCCTTGGTGGGGGTGGGAGGAGACTTTGCACATTTTCTGAGCCCTGGTCAGGCAACACTTTTTGCGATCTCCTGGATAGGAGGAAGAGGAGTCCTGACGATCTTTTCCGCCGTCCACACCACTCTCTGGAGATACTTCCAGTCTGAGGCACTGCAGGCTCCAGTCCAGACAGAGATGCTGTTGGTCAGCAGGCTCTCTATAAAAAAGATACATCTCTCCAAGCATTATTAGCTATCTTGCATTTGTTGTTTAGGAGTTATGTTTAAATAACTGTCAAAGTGAGTAAAACCTACATTTTGTATTTGCAAACCTTTCAAAAACAACTGATTCTAGGAAAACTCACACAGATACAATATTGCTGGCATTTTTAGACATAATGCATGTTTGCTTTTGGAGTTATGTTTCTATAACTTTCATATGTATGACAGCTATACTGTTATATTTAATTTAAAAAAACTACTTTGTGTCTTTACAAACTTTACAAAATATCTTTTCCCCAGTAAAACTCACAAAGATACATTTCAACAGGCATTATTAGCCATTTTGCATGTGTGGTTTAGAAGTTATGTTTAAATAACTGTCATATGGAGTGTGACCGTAAAGTCATAGTGAGTAAAACAAACTAACTTGTGTCTTTGCAAACCTTACAAAAGAAAATGTTACTAGTAAAACTCACAAAGATACATTTCTTCATGCATTATTAGAAAATGTTCATGTGTAGTTTAGGAGTTATGTTTAAATAACTGTCATATTGAGTGTGGCAGTCATACAGTCATTAAGTGTTAAACCTAATTTTTGTTTTTGCACACCTTACAAAAACAACTGATTCTAGTAAAACTCACATTGATTCAATATTACAGGCATTTTAGACATATTTGGTTTAGGAGTTGTGTTTGAATCCATTTTTATTGCTTTTTTTGTTAGGGCAAGTCCAACCGGCAGGAGGCCACGGGGAAGACAGAGGACACATTGGGAAGACTATGTAAGCCGGCTGGCCTGGGAATGCCTCAGGATCCCCCGAGAAGAGCTGGACGAAGTGGCTTGGGAGAGGGAAGTCTGGGCTTCTCTGCTTAGGCTGCTACCCCCACAACCCGACCTCGGATAAGCGGAAGAAAATGGATGTCATATTGGGTAAAAAAACAAACTAACGTGTCTTTGCAAACCTTACAAAAGATCATTATTCTGGTAAAGACTTAGACTTTCTTTTTATTGTCATTCAAATTTTAACTTTACAGCACAGATAACAAAATTTCGTTACATAAGCTCATGGTAGTGCAGGATAAAAAAGCAATAAGGTGCATATATAAATACATAAATATAAATATATATATAAAATAAATAAATATACTTAAATATATATAAATATATAAATAAAAAGATTACTGTGCAGATAAATATATTGCACTTTTTCCACATGCGCCCACGTTTATGGGTGTATGTTATATTGTGTTTTTTTATTCCAGCGAGTTAATCCATTTTGAGGGGAATTGAGGGGATAATTTAATTATAATGCGTTCAAGAGTCTTACGGCCTGAGGGAAGAAGCTGTTACAGAAGCTGGAGGTTCTGCTTCGGAGGCTGCGGAACCTCTTTCTACAGTCCAGCAGTGAAAACAGTCCTCGGTGGGGGTGGGAGGAGTCTTTGCTCTCTGGAGAGACTTCCAGTCTGAGGCACTGCAGGCTCCAGTCCAGACAGAGATGGTTGGTCAGCAGGCTCTCTATAACAAAGATACCGTTCTCCAAGCATTATTAGCTATTTGCATTTGTTGTTTAGGATTTATGTTTAAATAACTGTCATAGTGAGTAAAACCTAAATTTTGTATTTGCAAATCTTACAAAAACAATTGATTCTAGTAAAACTCACAGATACAATATCACAGGCATTTTTAGACATAATGCATGTTTGGTTTTGGAGTTGTGTTTATACAACTTTCATATTTAGTATTACAGTAATACTGTCTTATTCAGTAAAAAACAAAAAACTAACTTGTGTCTTTACAAACCTTACAAAATATGTTTTCCCAGTAAAACTCACAGAGATACATTTCTACAGGCATTATTAGCCATTTTGCATGTTTGGTTTAGGAGTTATGTTTAAATAACTGATATTGAGTGTGACAGTATACTGTCAAAGTGAGTAAAAAAACCTAACTTGTGTCTTGCAAACCTTACAAAAGAAAATGTTACGAGTAAAACTCACAGAGATACATTTCTTCATGCATTATTAGAAAATGTTCATGTGTAGTTTTGAAGTTATGTTTATATAACTTTCATAAATAGTATGACAGTTATACTGTTATATTGAGTAAAAAAAACTAACTTGTGTCTTTACAAACCTTACAAAATATTGTTTTCCATTAAAACTCACAAAGATACATTTCTACAGGCATTATTAGCCATTTTGTATGTGTGGTTTAGGAGTTTGTTTAAATAACTGAAATTGAGTGTGACAGTATACTGTCAAAGTGAGTAAAAAAAACTAACTTGTGTCTTTGCAAACCTTACAAAAGAAAATATTACTAGTAAAACTCTTAAAGATACATTTCTTCATGCATTATTAGAAAATGGTCATGTGTAGTTAGGAGTTATGTTTAAATAACTGTCATATTGAGTGTGGTAGTATAACTGCCACACATATTGAGTTATAAAGTTAAGTGTAAAACCTAATTTTTGTATTTGCAAACCTTACAAAAACAACTGATTCTAGTAAAACTCACATAGATTCAATATTAAAGGCATTTTAGACATTTTACATGTTTTGTTCAGGAGTTGTGTTTGAATCCATTTTTATTGCTTTTTTTGTTAGGGCAAGTCCAACCGGCAGGAGGCCACGGGGAAGACAGAGGACACATTGGGAAGACTATGTAAGCCGGCTGGCCTGGGAACGCCTCAGGATCCCCCGAGAAGAGCTGGACGAAGTGGCTTGGGAGAGGGAAGTCTGGGCTTCTCTGCTTAGGCTGCTACCCCCACAACCCGACCTCGGATAAGCGGAAGAAAATGGATGTCATATTGGGTAAAAAAACAAAAACTAACGTGTCTTTGCAAACCTTACAAAAGATCATTATTCTGGTAAAGACTTAGACTTTCTTTTTATTGTCATTCAAATTTTAACTTTACAGCACAGATAACAAAATTTTGTTACATAAGCTCATGGTAGTGCAGGATAAAAAAGCAATAAGGTGCATATATAAATAAATAAATATAAATATATATATAAAATAAATAAATATACTTAAATATATATAAATAAATAAATAAAAAGATTACTGTGCAGATAAATATATTGCACTTTTTCCACATGCGCCCACGTTTATGGGTGTATGTTATATTGTGTTTTTTTATTCCAGCGAGTTAATCCATTTTGAGGGGAATTGAGGGGATAATTTAATTATAATGCGTTCAAGAGTCTTACGGCCTGAGGGAAGAAGCTGTTACAGAAGCTGGAGGTTCTGCTTCGGAGGCTGCGGAACCTCTTTCTACAGTCCAGCAGTGAAAACAGTCCTCGGTGGGGGTGGGAGGAGTCTTTGCAAATTTTCTGAGCCCTGGTCAGGCAGCGCTTTTTGCGATCTCCTGGATAGGAGGAAGAGGATTCCTGAATATCTTTTGCGCTGTCCTCACCACTCTCTGGAGAGACTTCCAGTCTGAGGCACTGCAGGCTCCAATCCAGACAGAGATGGTTGGTCAGCAGGCTCTCTATAACAAAGATACAGTTCTCCAAGCATTATTAGCTATTTGCATTTGTTGTTTAGGATTTATGTTTTAATAACTGTCATAGTGAGTAAAACCTAAATTTTGTATTTGCAAATCTTACAAAAACAATTGATTCTAGTAAAACTCACAGATACAATATCACAGGCATTTTTAGACATAATGCATGTTTGGTTTTGGAGTTGTGTTTATACAACTTTCATATTTAGTATTACAGTAATACTGTCTTATTCAGTAAAAAACAAAAAACTAACTTGTGTCTTTACAAACCTTACAAAATATGTTTTCCCAGTAAAACTCACAGAGATACATTTCTACAGGCATTATTAGCCATTTTGCATGTTTGGTTTAGGAGTTATGTTTAAATAACTGACATTGAGTGTGACAGTATACTGTCAAAGTGAGTAAAAAAAACTAACTTGTGTCTTTGCAAACCTTACAAAAGAAAATGTTACGAGTAAAACTCACAGAGTGTAGTTTAGGAGTTATGTTTAAATAACTGTCATATTGAGTGTGGTAGTATAACTGCCACACATATTGAGTTATAAAGTTAAGTATAAAACCTAATTTTTGTATTTGCAAACCTTACAAAAACAACTGATTCTAGTAAAACTCACATAGATTCAATATTAAAGGCATTTTAGACATTTTACATGTTTTGTTCAGGAGTTGTGTTTGAATACATTTGTATTGCTTTTTTTGTTAAGGCAAGTCCAAACGGCAGGAGGCCACGGGGAAGACACAGGACACATTGGGAAGATTATATCAGCTGGCTGGCCTGGGAACGCCTCGGGATCCCCCGAGAAGAGCTGGACGAAGTAGCTGGGGATAGGGAAGTATGGGCTTCTCTGCTTAGGCTGCAGCCCCCGCAACACGAGCTCGGATAAGCGGAAGAAAATTGATGGATTTAGTAAGACAGTTATACTACCATATTGAGTAAAAAAAACCTAACTTTTGTTTTTGTAAACATTCAAAATATATTTTTTCTTGTAAAACTCACAACGATACATATAGTTTAAATAACTGTCATAGTAAGTAAAACCTTTTTTTTGTATTTGCAAACCTTACAAAAACAACTGATTCTAGTAAAACTCACTTGCATTCAATGTTACAGTTATTTTTAGACAATTTGCCTGTTTGGTTTAGAAATTATGATGGAATACATTTTTTATTGCTTTTTTCGCATTATCTCAGGATTTTAGGAATTAAACTGTCATATTGAGTAAAACTACTTTTTGTGTTTGCAAGCCTTAAAAAAGCATATGTTTCGAGTAAAACTAATAAGAATGCATTATTTCAGGCAATATTAGCTCATTTGTATGTGTAGTTTAGGAGTAATGTTTAATTTACTGTCATATTGAGTGTACATTGTCATGGTGAAAAAAAACTAATTTTTGCATTTGCAAAAATTTCAAACACAGCTGATTCTAGTAAAACTCACATGGATTCAATATTACAGGCATTTTTACACATATTGCATGTTTGATTTAGGAAATATGATTGAAATCATTTGTATTGCTTTTTTTGCATTAACTCAGGATTTTAGGAATATAACTGTCATATTGAGTAAAAAAAACTACTTTTTGTGTTTGCAAGATTTAAAAAAGCATGTGTTTAGAGTAAAACTCCGTAGAATGCATTATGTGAGGCATCATTAGCCATTTTGCATAAGTAGTTAGGAGTTATTTTTAAATAACTGTCATATTGAGTGTGAAAGTATACTGTCATAGAGTAAAACTTAATTTTTGTATTTGCAAACCTTACAAAAACAACTGATTCTAGTAAAACTCACATGGATTTAATATTACAGGCATTTTTAGACAATTTGCATTGTTGGTTTAGGAATTATGTTGGAATACATTTTTATTGCTTTTTTCGCATTATCTCAGGATTTTAAGAACATTTCTGTCATATTGAGTAAAAAACTACTTTTTGTGTTTGCAGCCTTAAAAAAGCACATGTTTCGAGTAAAACTCATAAGAATGCATTATTTTAGGCAATATTAGCTCATTGTTATGTGTAGTTTAGGAGTAATGTTTAATATACTGTCATATTGAGTGTACATTGTCATGGTGAAAAAAAACTAATTTTTGTATTTTCAAAAATTTCAAACACAGCTGATTCTAGTAAAACTCACATGGATTCAATATTACAGGCAATTTTACACATATTGGATGTTTGATTTAGGAAATATGATTGAATACATTTTTATTGCTTTTTTCGCATTATCTCAGGATATTAGGAATATAACTGTCCATTGAGTAAAAAACTACTTTTTGTGTTTGCAAGATTTAAAAAAGCATGTGGGTAGAGTAAAACTCCGTAGAATGCATTATTTGAGGCATCATTAGCCATTTTGCATAAGTAGTTAGGAGTTATTTTTAAATAACTGTCATATTGAGTGTGAAAGTATACTGTCATAGTGAGTAAAACCTAATTTTTGTATTTGCAAACCTTACAAAAACAACTGATTCTAGTAAAACTCACCTGGCTTTAATATTACAGGCATTTTTAGACAATTTGCATTGTTGGTTTAGGAATTATGTTGGAATACATTTTTATTTCTTTTTTCGCATTATCCCAGGATATTAGGAATATAACTGTCAATTGAGTAAAAAACTACTTTTTGTGTTTGCAAGATTTAAAAAAGCATGTGTTTAGAGTAAAACTCCGTAGAATGCATTATTTGAGGCATCATTAGCCTTTTTGCATGTGTAGTTAGGAGTTATTTTTAAATAACTGTCATATTGCATTGTTGGTTTAGGAATTATGTTGGAATACATTTTTATTGCTTTTTTTGCATTATCTCAGGATTTTAGGAATATAACTGTCATATTGAGTAAAAAACTACTTTTTGTGTTTGCAAGATTTAAAAAAGCATGTGTTTAGAGTAAAACTCCGTAGAATGCATTATGTGAGGCATCATTAGCCATTTTGCGTAAGTAGTTAGGAGTTATTTTTAAATAACTGTCATATTGAGTGTGAAAGTATACTGTCATAGAGTAAAACTTAATTTTTGTATTTGCAAACCTTACAAAAACAACTGATTCTAGTAAAACTCACTTGTATTTAATATTACAGGCATTTTTAGACAATTTGCATTGTTGGTTTAGGAATTATGTTGGAATACATTTTTATTGCTTTTTTCGCATTATCTCAAGATTTTAAGAATATTTCTGTCATATTGAGTAAAAAACTACTTTTTGTGTTTGCAGCCTTAAAAAAGCACATGTTTCGAGTAAAACTCATAAGAATGCATTATTTCAGGCAATATTAGCTAATTTTCATGTGTAGTTTAGGAGTAATGTTTAATTTACTGTCATATTGAGTGTACATTGTCATGGTGAAAAAAAACTAATTTTTGTATTTTCAAAAATTTCAAACACAGCTGATTCTAGTAAAACTCACATGGATTCAATATTACAGGCAATTTTACACATATTGGATGTTTGATTTAGGAAATATGATTGAATACATTTTTATTGCTTTTTTCGCATTATCTCAGGATATTAGGAATATAACTGTCCATTGAGTAAAAAACTACTTTTTGTGTTTGCAAGATTTAAAAAAGCATGTGGGTAGAGTAAAACTCCGTAGAATGCATTATTTGAGGCATCATTAGCCATTTTGCATAAGTAGTTAGGAGTTATTTTTAAATAACTGTCATATTGAGTGTGAAAGTATACTGTCATAGTGAGTAAAACCTAATTTTTGTATTTGCAAACCTTACAAAAACAACTGATTCTAGTAAAACTCACCTGGCTTTAATATTACAGGCATTTTTAGACAATTTGCATTGTTGGTTTAGGAATTATGTTGGAATACATTTTTATTTCTTTTTTCGCATTATCCCAGGATATTAGGAATATAACTGTCAATTGAGTAAAAAACTACTTTTTGTGTTTGCAAGATTTAAAAAAGCATGTGTTTAGAGTAAAACTCCGTAGAATGCATTATTTGAGGCATCATTAGCCTTTTTGCATGTGTAGTTGGGAGTTATTTTTAAATAACTGTCATATTGAGTGTGACAGTATACTGTCATAGTGAGTAAAACTTAATTTTTGTATTTGCAAACCTTACAAAAACAACTGATTCTAGTAAAACTCACATGGATTTAATAATACAAGCAATTTTAGACATTTTACATTGTTGGTTTAGGAATTATGTTGGAATACATTTTTATTGCTTTTTTCGCATTATCTCAGGATTTTAAGAACATTACTGTCATATTGAGTAAAAAACTACTTTTTGTGTTTGCAAGCCTTAAAAAAAGCATATGTTTCGAGTAAAACTCATAAGAATGCATTATTTCAGGCAATATTAGCTCATTTTTATGTGTAGTTTAGGAGTAATGTTTAATTTACTGTCATATTGAGTGTACATTGTCATGGTGAAAAAAAACTAATTTTTGTATTTGCAAAAAGTTCAAACAGCTGATTCTAGTAAAACTCACATGGATTCAATATTACAGGAATTTTTACACATATTGCTTGTTTGATTTAGGAAATATGATTGAATACACTTTTATTGCTTTTTTTGCATTATCTCAGGATTGTAAAAATATCACTGTCATATTGAGTAAAAAACTACTTTTTGTGTTTGCAAGATTTAAAAAAGCATGTGTTTAGAGTAAAACTCCGTAGAATGCATTATTTGAGGCATTAGCCATTTTGCATAAGTAGTTAGGAGTTATTTTTAAATAACTGTCATATTGAGTGGGGCAGTTTACTGTCATAGTGAGTAAAACTTAATTTTTGTATTTGCAAACCTTACAGAAACAACTGATTCTAGTAAAACTCACATGGATTTAATAATACAAGCAATTTTAGACATTTTGCATTGTTGGTTTAGGAATTATGTTGGAATACATTTTTATTGCTTTTTTCGCATTATCCCAGGATTTTAAGAACATTACTGTCATATTGAGTAAAAAACTACTTTTTGTGTTTGCAAGCCTTAAAAAAGCATATGTTTCGAGTAAATTTCACAATAATGCTTTATTTCAGGGAATATTAGCTCATTTTATGTGTAGTTTAGGGGTTATGTTTAATTTGTCATGGTGAAAAAAAACATATTTTTGTGTTTGCAAAAATTTCAAACACAGCTGATTCTAGTAAAACTCACATGGATTCAATAATACAGGCATTTTTTAAACATATTGCATGTTTGATTTAGGAAATATGATTGAATACATTTTCATTGCTTTTTTCGCATTATCTCAGGATTTTAGGAATATAACTGTCATATTGAGTAAAAAACTACTTTTTGTGCTTGCAAGATTTAAAAAATGATGTGTTTGGAGTAAAACTCCGTAGAATGCATTATTTGAGGCATCATTAGCCATTTTGCATCAGTAGTTAGGTGTTATTTTTAAATAACTGTCATATTGAGTGTGGCAGATACTGTCATAGTGTGTAAAACTTAATTTTTATATTTGCAAACCTTACAAAAACAACTGATTCTAGTAAAACTCACATGGATTTAATAAAACAAGCATTTTTAGACATTTTGCATTGTTGGTTTAGGAATTATGTTGGAATACATTTTTATTGCTTCTTTCGCATTATCTCAGGATTTTAAGAACATTACTGTCATATTGAGTAAAAAACTACTTTTTGTGTTTGCAAGCCTTAAAAAAGCATATGTTTCGAGTACATTTCACAAGAATGCTTTATTTTAGGCAATATTAGCTCATTTTTATTTGTAGTTTAGGAGTTATGTTTAATTTACTGTTATATTGAGTGTACATTGTCATGGTGAAAAAAAACATATTTTTGTATTTGCAAAAATTTCAAACACAGCTGATTCTAGTAAAACTCACATGGATTCAATATTACAGGCATTTTTACACATATTGCATGTTTGATTTAGGAAATATGATTGAATACATTTTTATTGCTTTTTTCGCATTATCTCAGGATTTTAGGAATATAACTGTCATATTGAGTAAAAAACTACTTTTTGTGCTTGCAAGATTAAAAAAAAATGATGTGTTTGGAGTAAAACTCCGTAAAATGCATTATTTGAGGCATCATTAGCCATTTTGCATGTGTAGTTAGGAGTTATTTTTAAATAACTGTCATATTGAGTGTGACAGTATACTGTCATAGTGAGTAAAACATATTTTTTGTATTTGCAAACCTTACAAAAACAACTGATTCTAGTAAAACTCACATGGATTTAATATTACAGGCATTTTTAGACAATTTGCATTGTTGGTTTAGGAATTATGTTGAAATACATTTTTATTGCTTTTTTTGCATTATCTCAGAATTTTAAGAACATTACTGTCATATTTTGTAAAAAACTACTTTTTTTGTTTGCAAGCCTTAAAAAAGCATATGTTTTGAGTAAAACTCACAAAAATGCATTTTTTCAAGGCAATATTAGATGTGTAGTTTAGGAGTAATGTTTAATTTACTGTCATATTGAGTGTACATTGTCATGGTGAAAAAAAACTATTTTTTTTTTATTTGCAAACCTTACAAAAACAACTGATTCTAGTAAAACTCACATGGATTCAATAATACAGGCATTTTTACACATTTTGCATGTTTAGTTTAGAAATTACGATGGAATACATTTTTATTGCTTTTTTCGCATTATCTCAGGATTCTAAGAAGATTACTGTCATATTGAGTAAAAAACTACTTTTTGTGTTTGCAAGCCATAAAATAGCATATGTTTCGAGTAAAACTCACAAGAATGCATTATTTCAGGCAATATTAGCTCATTATTAAGTGTAGTTTAGGAGTTATGTTTAATTTACTCTCATATTGAGTGTACATTGTCATGGTGAAAAATTCCTAATTTTTGTATTTGCAAAAATTTCAAACACAACCAATTCTAGTAACACTCACATCGATTCAATACTACAGGATTTTTTTTTACATATTTTGCATGTTTGATTTAGGAAATATGATTGAATATAATTTCATTGCTTTTTTCGCATTATCTCAGGATTTTAGGAATATTACTGTCATATTGAGTAAAAAACTACTTTTTGTGTTTGCAAGATTTGAAAAAGCAAATGTTTTAAGTAAAACTCCGTAGAATGCATTATTTGAGGCATCATTAGACATTTTGCATTTGTAGTTTAGGAGTTATGATTAAATAAATATCATATTGAGTGTGACAGTTTACTTTCATAAAGTGTAAAACCTAATTTTTGTTTTTGCAAACCTTACTAAAACAACTGATTCTAGTAAAACTCACATGGATTCAATATTACAGGCATTTTTATACATTGTGCATGTTAAGTTTAGAAATTATGATTGAATACATTTTTATTGCTTTTTTCGCATTATCTCAGGATTTTAAGAACATTACTGTCATATTGAGTAAAAAAATACTTTTTGTGTTTGCAAGCCTTAAAAAAGCATATATTTCGAGGAAAACTCCCAAGGATGCATTATTTTAAGCATTATTAGCCATTTTGCATGTGTAGTTTAGGAGTTATGATTAAATAACTGTCATATTGAGTTTGACAGAGTAAAACCTAATTTTTGTATTTGCAAACCTTACTAAAACAACTGATTCTAGTAAAACTTACATGGATTTAATATTACAGGCATTTTTAGACATTTTGCATTGTTGGTTTAAGAATTATGTTGGAATACATTTTTATTGCTTTTTTCGCATTATCTCAGGATTTGAAGAACATTACTGTCATATTGAGTAAAAAACTACTTTTTGTTTTTGCAAGCCTTAAAGAAGCATATGTTTCGAGTAAAACTCACAAGAATGCATTATTTCAGGCAATATTAGCTCATTTTTAAGTGTAGTTTAGGAGCTATGTTTAATTTATTCTCATATTGAGTGTCATGGTTAAAAAAACACCTAATTTTTGTATTTGCAAAAATTTCAAACACAACAGATTCTAGTAAAACTCACATGGTTTCAATACTACAGGCTTTTTTCGCATTATCTCAGGATTTTAGGAATATTACTGTCATATTGAGTAAAAAACTACTTTTTGTGTTTGCAAGATTTGAAAAAGCAAATGCTTCGAGTAAACTCCGTAGAATGCATTATTATTTTAGGCATCAATAGCCATTTTGCTTGTGTGGATTAGGAGTTTTTAAATAACTGTCATTATGAGTAAAACTTAATTTTTGTATTTTTAAACCTCCTGATTCTAGTAAAATTCACAAAGATATAATATTACAGGCATTTTTAGACATAATGCAGGTTTGGTTTTTGGAGTTAGGTTTATAACTTTTCATATTTAGTATGACAGTTAGACTGTCATATTAAGTAACAAAAAAAAAAAGACGTGTCTTTGCAAACCTTACAAAATATTTTTTTCCAGTAAAACTCACAAAGATACATTTCTCTTATTAGCCATTTTGCATGTGTGGTTTCGGAGTTATGTTTAAATAACTGTCAGATACAGAGACAGAGACAGTATACATGGGGAAGGCGTGGCGCAGTTGGGAGAGTGGCCGTTCCAGCAACTTGAGGGTTCTTGGTTCGATCCCCACCTTCTACCAACCTCGTCACGTCCGTTGTGTCCTTGAGGGAGACACTTTACCCTTGCTCCTGATGGGTTGTGGTTAGGGCCTTTCATGCCAGCTCCCACCATCAGTGTGTAAATGTGTGTGTGAATGGATGAATGTAAAAATAGTGTCAACGCGCTTTGTGTACCTTGAAGGTAGAAAAGCGCTATGCAAGTATAACCCATTTACCATAGTGAGTAAAACCAAATGTTTGTATTTACAAACCTTACAAAATAACCGATTCTAGTAAAAGTCACACAGATACAATATTTTAGGCATTTTTAGACATAATGCATGTTTGGTTTTGGAGTTATGTTTATATAACCTCCTTTCTGAGCCGCCACCTTATCGTGGTAGAGGAGTTTGCGTGTCCCACTGATCCTAGGAGCTATGCTGTCTGTGGGCTTCTATGCCCCCTCGTAGGCTCTCCCAAGACAAATAGGTCCTAGGTGAGGGATCAGACAAAGAGCAGCTCAAAGACCTTTATGAAAAGTACAAATCGAGGTCCTAGATTTTTCCTCGCCCGTGGCTCCCCTGTGGAGCCAGGCCCAGAGGTGGGGCACGATGGCGAGCGCCTGTTGGCTGGCTCAGCTCAATGAAGCAACGTGGTTCCCTCCTCCAATGGGCTCACCACTCATGGGCTGGGTTATAGAGGTCGGGTGCAGTGTGAGCTGAGCGGCAGCCGAAGGCAGAGCACTTGGCGGTCCGATCATCGACTACATAAGCTAGCTCTTCTGACGTGAAATGTCACCTCGCTGGGAGGGAAGGAGCCTGAGCTGGTGTGCGAGGTGGAGAAGTTCCGGCTAGATATAGTTGGACTCACTTCGACGCACAGGAACCTGTTCTCTCGAGAGGGGCTGGACTCTCTTCCACTATGGCGTTGCAAGCAATGAGAGGCTGGGGTGGCAATTCTTGTTGTCCCCCCGGCTCAAAGACAAGAGTATGGGGTATCGGACTGTTTGATTGTGGCGGGTCGCTCCCTGTATGATCAGTGTCAGAGCTTGGTCCGCATTGCCGGCAGTAAGTCGGACCTCTTTCCAGTTGGACTAAACCACACAAAGGGCAGCCTTGGCGGCCCAAGGCTGCCCTTTGTCACCGATTCTGTTGTTAACTTTTATGGACAGAATTACTAGGCGCAGTCATGGCGTTGAGGGGATCCGGTTTAGTGGTTGCAGGATTAGGTCTCTGCTTTTTGCAGATGATGTGGTCCTGATGGCTTCAACTGGCCAGGATCTCCAGCTCTCATTGGATGGCCGAGTATGAAGCGACTGGGATGAGAATCAGCACCTCCAAGTCCGAGTCCATGGTTCTCGCCCGGTAAAGGGTGGGGTGCCATTTCCAGGTTGAGGAGGCGATGGCACATACATAGATGGCCCCAAGTGGAGGAGTTCAAGTACCTTGGAGTCTTGTTCACGAGTGAGGGAAGAGTGCATCATGAGATCCACAGGCGGATCGGTGCGGCGTCTTCAGTAATGAGGACGCTATATCGATCCATTGTGGTGAAGAAGGAGCTGAGCCAGAATTAAAAGCTCTAAATTTACCGGTCGATCTACATTCCCATCCTGCACCCATGGTCATGGTTATGACCGAAAAGACAAGATCACGGGTACAAGCGGCCAAATTGAGTTTCCTCCGCCGGGTGGCGGGTCTCTCCCTTAGAGATAGGATAAGAAGCTCTGTCACCCGGGAGGAACTCAGAGTAAAGCGCTGCTCCTCCACATTGAGAGGAGCCAGGTGAGGTGGTTCGGGCATCTGCTCAGGATGCCACCCGAACGCCTCCCGAGGGAGGTGTTAGGGCAAGTCCGACCGGCAGGAGTCCACGGGGAAGACCCAGGACACATTGGGAAGATTATGTCTCCCGGCTGGCCTGGGAACGCCTGGGGATCCCCCGAGAAGAGCTGGAAGAAGTGGCTGGGGAGAGGAAAGTCTTGGCTTCTCTGTTTAGGCTGCTGCCCGCGCAACCCGACCTCGGTTAAGCGGAAGAAAATGGATGGATTTAGTAATGACAAAAAAAAATGATTCTAGTAAAACTCACAATTTTACAGGTATTTTTAGACATAATGCATGTTTGGTTTTGGAATTATGTTTATATAACTTTCATATGTATTATGACAGTTATACTGTCATCTTGAGTAAAACTAACTTGTGTCTTTACAAACATTACAAACTATGTTTTTCCAGTAAAACAAAAAGATTTTGTATTTGCAAACCTTACAAAAACAAATGATTCTAGTAAAACTCACATAGATTCAATATTTCAGGCATTTTTAGACATTTCACATGTTTGAATACATTTGTATTGCTTTTTTCGTTAGGGCAAGTCCGATCGGCAGGAGGCCACGGGGAAGACCCAGGACACATTGGGAAGACTATGTCTCAGGCTGGCCTGGGAACGCCTCGGGATCCCCCGAGAAGAGCTGGACAAAGTGGCTGGGAAGTCTGGGCTTCTCTGCTTAGGCTGCTGCCCCCGCAACCCAACCTCGGATAAGCGGAAGAAAATGGATGGATTTAGTATGACAGTTATACTGTCATATTGAGTAAAAAAACTATTTTTCATAGATTCAATATTACAGGCATCTTTAGCTGGATTGCATGTTTGGTTTTGGAGATATGTTTATACAACTTTCATATTTAGTATGACAGTTATACTGTCATATTGAGTAAAAAAAACAACTTGTGTCTGCAAACCTTACAAAAGATTATTATTCTAGTAAAACTAACAAAGATACATTTTTCCAAGCATTATTAGCATTTGTTGTTTTGGAGTTATAATGCTTGCGTTGAGAGGCGACGGGCTCGGGTGGCAATTCTTGTTGCCCCCCGGCTCAAAGCCTGCACGTTGGAGTTCAACCCAGTGGACCAGTGGGTAGCTTTCCTCCGCCTTCGGGTGGGGGGACGGGTCCTGACTGTTGTTTGGCCTTACGCGCCAAACGGCAGCTCAGAGTACCCACCCTTTTTGGATTCACTCGAGGGAGTACTGGAAAGTGCTCCACCGGGTGATTCCCTCGTTCTACTGGGGGCCTTCAACGCTCATCTTGGCAACAACAGTGAAACCTGGAGAGGCATGATTGGGAAGAATGGCCGCCTGGATCTGAACCCGAGTGGTGTTTTGTTATTGGACTTTTGTGCTCGTCACAGATTGTCAATAACAAACACCAAGTTCAAACATAAGGGTGTCCATATGTGCACTTGGCATCAGGACACCCTAGGCCGCAGTTCCATGATCGATTTTGTAGTTGTGTCATCGGATTTGCGGTCTCATGTTTTGGACACTCGGGTGAAGAGAGGGGCGGAGCTTTCTACCGATCACCACATGGTGGTGAGTTGGCTGCGATGGTGGGGGAGGATGCCTGACAGACCTGGCAGGCCCAAACGCATTGTGAGGGTTTGCTGGGAACGCCGCCGGAAGAACTTTGAACATGTCACGAGGGAGGCGCTGGACATTCAGTCTGAGTGGACCATGTTCCGTGCCTCTCTTGTCGAGCCGGCTGATTGGAGCTGTGGCCGCAAGGAGTTTGGTGCCTGTCGTGGCGGTAATCCTAGAACCCGCTGGTGGACACCAGCAGTGAGGGATGCCGTCAAGCTGAAGAAAGAGCCTATCGGGTCCTTTTGGCTCATGGGACTCCAGAGGCAGCCGACAGGCCAAGCGAAGTGCGGCTTCAGCGGTCGCAGAGGCAAAAATTCGGACATGGGAGGAGTTTGGAGAAGCCATGGAAAACGACTTCCAGACGGCTTCGAAGCGATTCTGGACCACCATCCGCCGGCTCAAGGGGGGGGAGCAGTGCACTGTAACACCGTGTATGGTGAGGATGGTGCACTGCTGACCTCTACTGCAGCTGTTATTGATCGGTGGAGGAAATACTTCGAAGACCTCCTTATTCCCACCAACTATGAGGAAGCAGTGCCTGGGGAATCTGTGGTGGGCTCTCCTATTTCTGGGGCTGAGTCAAAAAGCTCCTCAATGGCAACGCCCTGGGGGTGGATGAGATCCGTCCGGAGTTCCTTAAGACTCTGGATGCTGTGGGGCTGTCTTGGTTGAAAAGACTCTGCAACATCGCGTGGACATCGGGGGCGGTACTTCTGGATTGGGAGACCGGGGTGGTGGTTCCTCTCTTTAAGAAGGGGAACCAGAGGGTGTGTTTCAACTATCGTGAGATCACACTCCTCAGTCTTCCCGGTAAGGTCTATTCATGTGTACTGGAGAAGAGGCTACGCCGGATAGTCAAACCTCAGATTCAGGAGGAACAGTGTGGTTTACGTCCTGGTCGTGGAACTGCGGACCAGCTTTATACTCTCGGCAGGGTCCTTGAGGGTGCATGGGAGTTTGCCCAACCAGTCTACATGTGCTTTATGGACTTGGAGAAGGCATTTGACCATTTACCCCGGGAAGTCCTGTGGGGAGTGCTCAGAGAGTATGGGGTAACGACTGTCTTATTGTGGCGGTTCGCTCCCTTTGCAAGAGTCAGAGCTTGGTCCGCATTGCCGGCAGTAAGTCGGACCCGTTTCCAGTGAGGGTTGGACTCCGCCAAGGCTGCCCTTTGTCACCGATTCTGTTCATAACCTTTATGGTCAGAATTTCTAGGCGCAGTCAGGGCGTTGAGGGGATCCGGTTTGGTGTCTGCAGGATTAGGTCTATGCTATTTGCAGATGATGTGGTCCTGATGGCTTCATCTGGCCAAGATCTTCAGCCCTCACTGGATCGGTTCGCAGACGAGTGTGAAGTGACTGGGATGTGAATAAGCACCTCCAAGTCAGAGTCCATGGTTCTCGCCCGGAAAAGGGTGGAGTGCCATCTCCGGGTTGGGGAGGAGATCTTGCCCCAAGTGGAGGAGTTCAAGGACCTCAGAGTCTTGTTCACGAGTGAGAGAAGAGTGGATCGTGAGATCGACAGGCGGAACGGTGCGGCGTCTTCAGTAATGCGGACGCTGTATTGATCCGTTGTGGTGAAGAAGGAGCTGAGCCGGAAGGCAAAGCTCTCGATTTACCGGTCTATCTACGTTCCCATCCTCACCTATGGTAATGAGCTTTGTGTCATGGCCGAAAGGACAAAATCACGGGTACAAGCGGCCGAAATGAGATTCCTCCGCCGGGTGGCGGGGCTCTCCCTTAGAGATAGGGTGAGAAGCTCTGTCATCCGGGAGGAGCTCAAAGTAAAGCCATTGCTCCTCCATTTCGAGAGGAGCCAGATGAGGTGGTTCGGGCATCTGGTCAGGATGCCACCCGAACGCCTCCCTAGGGAGGTTTTTGGGTCACGTCCGACCGGTAGGAGGCCCAGGAAGACCCAGGAAACGGGAAGCTTATCTCTCTCGGCTGGCCTGGGAACGCCCCGGGATCCCCCGGGAGGAGCTGGACGAAGTGGCTGGGGAGAGGAAAGTCTGGGCTTCCCTGCTTAGGCTGCAGCCCCCGCGACCCGACCTCGGATAAGCGGAAGAAAATGGATGGATGGATGGATGGAGTTATGTTTAAATAACTGTCATAAAGAGTAAAACCTAATTTTTGTATTTGTAAACCTTACCAAAACAACTGATTTTAGTAAAACTCACACAGATTCAATATTACAGGCATTTTTAGACATTTTGCTTACTTGGTGTAGGAATTATGATGGAATACATTGTTATTGCTTATTTCCTATTATATCAGGATTTTAAGATCTTTACTGTCATATTGAGGAAAACAAATACTTTTTGTGTTTGCAAGCCTTAAAAAAGCATATGTTTCGAGTAAAACACACAAGAATGCCTTATTTCAGGCATTATTAGCCATTTTTTATGTGTAGTTTAGGCATACTTGCCAAGCCTCCTGGATTTTCCAGGAGACTCCCGAAATTCAGCGCCTCTCCCGAAAACCTCCCGGGACAAATTTTCTCCCGAAAATCTCCCGAAATTCAGGCTGACCTGAGTGAGGACAGCCTGTATTCACGTCTGCTTTCCCACGATATAAACAGCATGCCTGCCCAATCACGTTATAACTGTAGAATGATCGAGGGCGAGTTCTTGGTTTCTTATGTGGGTTTATTGTTAGGTAGTTTCATTAACGTCCTCCCAGCGCGGTAACAACACTAAACAACAGCAGTCACGTTTTCGTCTACCGTAAAGCAGTTTGTCTGCCGTAAACAGCATCGACAGTTATACTGTCATATTAAGTAAAAAAAACTAACTTGTGTCTTTGCAAACTTTACAAAATATAATCATTCTAGTAAAACAAACAAAGATACATTTCTTCAAGCATTATTAGCCATTTTGCATTTGTTGTTTAGGAGTTATGTTTAAATAACTGTCAAAGTAAATAAAACCTAATTTTGGTATTTAAAAACCTTAAAAAAAACAACTGATTCTAGTAAAACTCACATGGATACAATATTACAGGCATTTTTAAACATAATGCATGTTTGGTTTTGGAGTAATGTTTATATAACTTTCATATTTAGTATGACAGTAATACTGTCATATTGAATAAAAAAAACTAACTTGTATCTGTACAAACCTTAAAAAATATTTTTTTCCAGTAAAACTCACAAAGGTGGTTTTGGAGTTATGTTTAAATAAATGTTAAATTGAATAAGGCAGTTATACTGTTATTATGAGTAAAACCTAATTTTTGTAAATGTTAACCTTATTTTTAGACATTTTACATGTTTGGTTTAGAGTTGTGTTTGACTACATTTGTATTGCTTTTTTCATTAGGGCAAGTCCGACGAGCAGGAGGCCGCGGGGAAGACCCAGGACACATTGGGAGGACTATGTCTCCCGGCTGGGCTGGGAACGCCTCGGGATCCCCCGAGAAGAGCTGGACGAAGTGGTTGGGAGAGGGAAGTCCGGGCTTCTCTGCTTAAGCTGCTGCCCCCGCAACCCGACCTCGGATAAGCGGAAGAAAATGGATGGATTTAGTATGACAGTTATACTGTCATATTAAGTAAAAAAAACTAACTTGTGTCTTTGCACACCTTACAAAATATATTTTTTTCTAGTAAAACTCACAAAGATACATATCTACAGGCATTATTAGCCATTTTGCATGTGTGGTTTAGGAGTTATGTTTAAATAACTGTCATATTGAATGTGTCATTATGACCTAATTTTTGTAATTTTAAACCTTACCAAAATACCTGATTCTGGTAAAACTCACAGAGTCAATATTACAGGCATTTTTAGACAGATTACATGTTTGGTTTTGGGGTTATGTTTATACAACTTTCATATTTAGTATAACAGTTATACTATCATATTGAGTACAAAAAAAAGACTTGTGTCTTTGCAAACCATACAAAAGATCATTGTTTTAGTAAATCTAACAAAGATACATTTCTCTAAGCATTATTAGCCATTTTGCATTTGTTGTTTAGGAGTTATGTTTAAATAACTGTCATAGTGAGTAAAACCTAATTTTTGTATTTGCAAACCTTACAAAAACAACTGATTCTAGTAAAACTCACATGGATAACCTCACAAAATATTTTTTTTCCTGCAAAACTCACGAAGAGACATTTCTCCAGGCATTGTTAGCCATTTTGCATGTGTGGTTTAGGAGTTATGTTTAAATAACTGTCAGATTGAGTGTGACAGTATACTGTGAGTAAAACCCATATTTTGTATTTGCAAACCTTACAAGAACAACTGATTCTAGTAAAACTCACATGGATACAAAATTACAGGCATTTTTAGAGATAATGCATGTTTGGTTTTGAAGTTATGTTTATATAACTTTCATATTTAGTATGACAGTAACACTGTCATATTGAGTTAAAAAAACTAACTTGTGTCGGTACAAACATTACAAAATATTTTTTTTCCAGTAAAACTCACAAAGAGACATTTTTCCAGGCATTATTAGCCATTGTGCATGTGTGGTTTAGGAGTTATGTTTAAATATATGTCAAATTGAATGTGGCTGTTATACTGTCATTATGAGTGAAACCTAATTTTTGTAATTGTAAACCTTACCAAAATACCTGATTCTGGTAAAACTCACATAGATTCAATATTACATGCATTTTTAGACGGATTGCATGTTTGGTTTTGGAGTTATGTTTATACACCTTTCATATTTAGTATGACAGTTATACTGTATATTACCATTGAGAAAAAAAACAACTAACTTGTGTAACTTGCAAACCTTACAAAAGATCGTTATTCTAGTAAAGACTTCGACTTCGACTTTCCTTTTATTGTCATTCAAATTTGAACTTTACAGCACAGATAAGAACAAAATGTCGTAGTGCAGGATAAAAAAGCAATAAGGTGCATATTTCGATAAATAAATATATATAAATATATATAAATAATATATATATATATATATATATATATATATATATATATATATATATATATATATATATATATATATACATATATATAATAAATATATATAAATAGATAAATAGATTACTGTGCAAATAAATATATTGCAGTTTTTTACATGCACCCAAGTTTATGGATGTATGTTATCTTGTCTTTTTCATTCCAGCGAGTTAATTCATTTTGAGGGGAGTTGAGGAGATAATTTAATTATGATGCGTTCAAGAGTCTTACGGCCTGAGGGAGAAGCTGTTACAGAACCTGGAGGTTCTGCTTCGGAAGCTGCGGAACCTCTTTCTAGAGTCCAGCAGTGAAAACTGTCCTTGGTGGGGGTGGGAGGAGTCTTTGCCCATTTTCTGAGCCCTGGTCAGGCAACACTTTTTGCGATCTCCTGGATAGGAGGAAGAGGAGTCCTGACGATCTTTTCCGCCGTCCACACCACTCTCTGGAGATACTTCCAGTCTGAGGCACTGCAGGCTCCAGTCCAGACAGAGATGCTGTTGGTCAGCAGGCTCTCTATAAAAAAGATACATCTCTCCAAGCATTATTAGCTATCTTGCATTTGTTGTTTAGGAGTTATGTTTAAATAACTGTCATAGTGAGTAAAACCTACATTTTGTATTTGCAAACCTTTCAAAAACAACTGATTCTAGTAAAACTCACACAGATACAATATTGCTGGCATTTTTAGACATAATGCATGTTTGCTTTTGGAGTTATGTTTCTATAACTTTCATATGTATGACAGCTATACTGTTATATTTAATTATAAAAAACTACTTTGTGTCTTTACAAACTTTACAAAATATCTTTTTCCCAGTAAAACTCACAAAGATACATTTCAACAGGCATTATTAGCCATTTTGCATGTGTGGTTTAGAAGTTATGTTTAAATAACTGTCATATGGAGTGTGACCGTAAAGTCATAGTGAGTAAAACAAACTAACTTGTGTCTTTGCAAACCTTACAAAAGAAAATGTTACTAGTAAAACTCACAAAGATACATTTCTTCATGCATTATTAGAAAATGTTCATGTGTAGTTTAGGAGTTATGTTTAAATAACTGTCATATTGAGTGTGGCAGTCATACAGTCATTAAGTGTTAAACCTAATTTTTGTTTTTGCACACCTTACAAAAACAACTGATTCTAGTAAAACTCACATTGATTCAATATTACAGGCATTTTAGACATATTTGGTTTAGGAGTTGTGTTTGAATCCATTTTTATTGCTTTTTTTGTTAGGGCAAGTCCAACCGGCAGGAGGCCACGGGGAAGACAGAGGACACATTGGGAAGACTATGTAAGCCGGCTGGCCTGGGAACGCCTCAGGATCCCCCGAGAAGAGCTGGACGAAGTGGCTTGGGAGAGGGAAGTCTGGGCTTCTCTGCTTAGGCTGCTACCCCCACAACCCGACCTCGGATAAGCGGAAGAAAATGGATGTCATATTGGGTAAAAAAACAAACTAACGTGTCTTTGCAAACCTTACAAAAGATCATTATTCTGGTAAAGACTTAGACTTTCTTTTTATTGTCATTCAAATTTTAACTTTACAGCACAGATAACAAAATTTCGTTACATAAGCTCATGGTAGTGCAGGATAAAAAAGCAATAAGGTGCATATATAAATAAATAAATATAAATATATATATAAAATAAATAAATATACTTAAATATATATAAATATATAAATAAAAAGATTACTGTGCAGATAAATATATTGCACTTTTTCCACATGCGCCCACGTTTATGGGTGTATGTTATATTGTGTTTTTTTATTCCAGCGAGTTAATCCATTTTGAGGGGAATTGAGGGGATAATTTAATTATAATGCGTTCAAGAGTCTTACGGCCTGAGGGAAGAAGCTGTTACAGAAGCTGGAGGTTCTGCTTCGGAGGCTGCGGAACCTCTTTCTACAGTCCAGCAGTGAAAACAGTCCTCGGTGGGGGTGGGAGGAGTCTTTGCAAATTTTCTGAGCCCTGGTCAGGCAGCGCTTTTTGCGATCTCCTGGATAGGAGGAAGAGGATTCCTGAATATCTTTTGCGCTGTCCTCACCACTCTCTGGAGAGACTTCCAGTCTGAGGCACTGCAGGCTCCAGTCCAGACAGAGATGGTTGGTCAGCAGGCTCTCTATAACAAAGATACAGTTCTCCAAGCATTATTAGCTATTTGCATTTGTTGTTTAGGATTTATGTTTAAATAACTGTCATAGTGAGTAAAACCTAAATTTTGTATTTGCAAATCTTACAAAAACAATTGATTCTAGTAAAACTCACAGATACAATATCACAGGCATTTTTAGACATAATGCATGTTTGGTTTTGGAGTTGTGTTTATACAACTTTCATATTTAGTATTACAGTAATACTGTCTTATTCAGTAAAAAACAAAAAACTAACTTGTGTCTTTACAAACCTTACAAAATATGTTTTCCCAGTAAAACTCACAGAGATACATTTCTACAGGCATTATTAGCCATTTTGCATGTTTGGTTTAGGAGTTATGTTTAAATAACTGATATTGAGTGTGACAGTATACTGTCAAAGTGAGTAAAAAAACCTAACTTGTGTCTTGCAAACCTTACAAAAGAAAATGTTCCGAGTAAAACTCACAGAGATACATTTCTTCATGCATTATTAGAAAATGTTCATGTGTAGTTTTGAAGTTATGTTTATATAACTTTCATAAATAGTATGACAGTTATACTGTTATATTGAGTAAAAAAAACTAACTTGTGTCTTTACAAACCTTACAAAATATTGTTTTCCATTAAAACTCACAAAGATACATTTCTACAGGCATTATTAGCCATTTTGTATGTGTGGTTTAGGAGTTTGTTTAAATAACTGAAATTGAGTGTGACAGTATACTGTCAAAGTGAGTAAAAAAAACTAACTTGTGTCTTTGCAAACCTTACAAAAGAAAATATTACTAGTAAAACTCATAAAGATACATTTCTTCATGCATTATTAGAAAATGGTCATGTGTAGTTAGGAGTTATGTTTAAATAACTGTCATATTGAGTGTGGTAGTATAACTGCCACACATATTGAGTTATAAAGTTAAGTGTAAAACCTAATTTTTGTATTTGCAAACCTTACAAAAACAACTGATTCTAGTAAAACTCACATAGATTCAATATTAAAGGCATTTTAGACATTTTACATGTTTTGTTCAGGAGTTGTGTTTGAATCCATTTTTATTGCTTTTTTGTTAGGGCAAGTCCAACCGGCAGGAGGCCACGGGGAAGACAGAGGACACATTGGGAAGACTATGTAAGCCGGCTGGCCTGGGAACGCCTCAGGATCCCCCGAGAAGAGCTGGCCGAAGTGGCTTGGGAGAGGGAAGTCTGGGCTTCTCTGCTTAGGCTGCTACCCCCACAACCCGACCTCGGATAAGCGGAAGAAAATGGATGTCATATTGGGTAAAAAAAAAAAACTAACGTGTCTTTGCAAACCTTACAAAAGATCATTATTCTGGTAAAGACTTAGACTTTCTTTTTATTGTCATTCAAATTTTAACTTTACAGCACAGATAACAAAATTTCGTTACATAAGCTCATGGTAGTGCAGGATAAAAAAGCAATAAGGTGCATATATAAATAAATAAATATAAATATATATATAAAATAAATAAATATACTTAAATATATATAAATAAATAAATAAAAAGATTACTGTGCAGATAAATATATTGCACTTTTTCCACATGCGCCCACGTTTATGGGTGTATGTTATATTGTGTTTTTTTATTCCAGCGAGTTAATCCATTTTGAGGGGAATTGAGGGGATAATTTAATTATAATGCGTTCAAGAGTCTTACGGCCTGAGGGAAGAAGCTGTTACAGAAGCTGGAGGTTCTGCTTCGGAGGCTGCGGAACCTCTTTCTACAGTCCAGCAGTGAAAACAGTCCTCGGTGGGGGTGGGAGGAGTCTTTGCAAATTTTCTGAGCCCTGGTCAGGCAGCGCTTTTTGCGATCTCCTGGATAGGAGGAAGAGGATTCCTGAATATCTTTTGCGCTGTCCTCACCACTCTCTGGAGAGACTTCCAGTCTGAGGCACTGCAGGCTCCAATCCAGACAGAGATGGTTGGTCAGCAGGCTCTCTATAACAAAGATACAGTTCTCCAAGCATTATTAGCTATTTGCATTTGTTGTTTAGGATTTATGTTTTAATAACTGTCATAGTGAGTAAAACCTAAATTTTGTATTTGCAAATCTTACAAAAACAATTGATTCTAGTAAAACTCACAGATACAATATCACAGGCATTTTTAGATATAATGCATGTTTGGTTTTGGAGTTGTGTTTATACAACTTTCATATTTAGTATTACAGTAATACTGTCTTATTCAGTAAAAAACAAAAAACTAACTTGTGTCTTTACAAACCTTACAAAATATGTTTTCCCAATAAAACTCACAGAGATACATTTCTACAGGCATTATTAGCCATTTTGCATGTTTGGTTTAGGAGTTATGTTTAAATAACTGACATTGAGTGTGACAGTATACTGTCAAAGTGAGTAAAAAAAACTAACTTGTGTCTTTGCAAACCTTACAGAAGAAAATGTTACGAGTAAAACTCACAGAGTGTAGTTTAGGAGTTATGTTTAAATAACTGTCATATTGAGTGTTTTAGTATAACTGCCACACATATTGAGTTATAAAGTTAAGTGTAAAACCTAATTTTTGTATTTGCAAACCTTACAAAAACAACTGATTCTAGTAAAACTCACATAGATTCAATATTAAAGGCATTTTAGACATTTTACATGTTTTGTTCAGGAGTTGTGTTTGAACACATTTGTATTGCTTTTTTTGTTAAGGCAAGTCCAAACGGCAGGAGGCCACGGGGAAGACACAGGACACATTGGGAAGATTATATCAGCTGGCTGGCCTGGGAACGCCTCGGGATCCCCCGAGAAGAGCTGGACGAAGTAGCTGGGGATAGGGAAGTATGGGCTTCTCTGCTTAGGCTGCAGCCCCCGCAACACGAGCTCGGATAAGCGGAAGAAAATTGATGGATTTAGTAAGACAGTTATACTACCATATTGAGTAAAAAAAACCTAACTTTTGTTTTTGTAAACATTCAAAATATATTTTTTCTAGTAAAACTCACAACGATACATATAGTTTAAATAACTGTCATAGTAAGTAAAACCTTTTTTTTGTATTTGCAAACCTTACAAAAACAACTGATTCTAGTAAAACTCACTTGCATTCAATGTTACAGTTATTTTTAGACAATTTGCCTGTTTTGTTTAGAAATTATGATGGAATACATTTTTTATTGCTTTTTTCGCATTATCTCAGGATTTTAGGAATTAAACTGTCATATTGAGTAAAACTACTTTTTGTGTTTGCAAGCCTTAAAAAAGCATATGTTTCGAGTAAAACTCATAAGAATGCATTATTTCAGGCAATATTAGCTCATTTTTATGTGTAGTTTAGAGTAATGTTTAATTTACTGTCATATTGAGTGTACATTGTCATGGTGAAAAAAAACTAATTTTTGTATTTGCAAAAATTTCAAACACAGCTGATTCTAGTAAAACTCACATGGATTCAATATTACAGGCATTTTTACACATATTGCATGTTTGATTTAGGAAATATGATTGAATACATTTTTATTTCTTTTTTCGCATAATCTCAGGATATTAGGAATATAACTGTCAATTGAGTAAAAAACTACTTTTTGTGTTTGCAAGATTTAAAAAAGCATGTGTTTAGAGTAAAACTCCGTAGAATGCATTATGTGAGGCATCAATAGCCATTTTGCACAAGTAGTTAGGAGTTATTTTTAAATAACTGTCATATTGAGTGTGAAAGTATACTGTCATAGTGAGTAAAACCTAATTTTTGTATTTGCAAACCTTACAAAAACAACTGATTCTTGTAAAACTCACCTGGCTTTAATATTACAGGCCTTTTTAGACAATTTGCATTGTTGGTTTAGGAATTATGTTGGAATACATTTTTATTAATTTTTTCGCATTATCTCAGGATTTTAAGAACATTACTGTCATATTGAGTAAAAAACTACTTTTTGTGTTTGCAAGCCTTAAAAAAGCATATGTTTCGATTAAAACACATAAGAATGCATTATTTCAGGCAATATTAGCTCATTTGTATGTGTAGTTTAGGAGTAATGTTTAATTTACTGTCATATTGAGTGTACATTGTCATGGTGAAAAAAAACTAATTTTTGCATTTGCAAAAATTTCAAACACAGCTGATTCTAGTAAAACTCACATGGATTCAATATTACAGGCATTTTTACACATATTGCATGTTTGATTTAGGAAATATGATTGAATACATTTGTATTGCTTTTTTTGCATTAACTCAGGATTTTAGGAATATAACTGTCATATTGAGTAAAAAAAACTACTTTTTGTGTTTGCAAGATTTAAAAAAGCATGTGTTTAGAGTAAAACTCCGTAGAATGCATTATGTGAGGCATCATTAGCCATTTTGCATAAGTAGTTAGGAGTTATTTTTAAATAACTGTCATATTGAGTGTGAAAGTATACTGTCATAGAGTAAAACTTAATTTTTGTATTTGCAAACCTTACAAAAACAACTGATTCTAGTAAAACTCACCTGGATTTAATATTACAGGCATTTTTAGACAATTTGCATTGTTGGTTTAGGAATTATGTTGGAATACATTTTTATTCCTTTTTTCGCATTATCTCAGGATTTTAAGAACATTTCTGTCATATTGAGTAAAAAACTACTTTTTGTGTTTGCAAGATTTAAAAAAGCATGTGTTTAGAGTAAAACTCCGTAGAATGCATTATTTGAGGCATCATTAGCCTTTTTGCATGTGTAGTTAGGAGTTATTTTTAAATAACTGTCATATTGAGTGGTGTGACAGTATACTGTCATAGTGAGTAAAACTTAATTTTTGTATTTGCAAACCTTACAAAAACAACTGATTCTTGTAAAACTCACATGGATTTAATAATACAAGCAATTTTAGACATTTTGCATTGTTGGTTTAGGAATTATGTTGGAATACATTTTTATTGCTTTTTTTGCATTATCTCAGGATTTTAGGAATATAACTGTCATATTGAGTAAAAAACTACTTTTTGTGTTTGCAAGATTTAAAAAAGCATGTGTTTAGAGTAAAACTCCGTAGAATGCATTATGTGAGGCATCATTAGCCATTTTGCGTAAGTAGTTAGGAGTTATTTTTAAATAACTGTCATATTGAGTGTGAAAGTATACTGTCATAGAGTAAAACTTAATTTTTGTATTTGCAAACCTTACAAAAACAACTGATTCTAGTAAAACTCACATGGATTTAATATTACAGGCATTTTTAGACAATTTGCATTGTTGGTTTAGGAATTATGTTGGAATACATTTTTATTGCTTTTTTCGCATTATCTCAGGATTTTAAGAATATTTCTGTCATATTGAGTAAAAAACTACTTTTTGTGTTTGCAGCCTTAAAAAAGCACATGTTTCGAGTAAAACTCCTAAGAATGCATTATTTCAGGCAATATTAGCTAATTTTTATGTGTAGTTTAGGAGTAATGTTTAATTTACTGTCATATTGAGTGTACATTGTCATGGTGAAAAAAAACAAATTTTTGTATTTTCAAAAATTTCAAACACAGCTGATTCTAGTAAAACTCACATGGATTCAATATTACAGGCAATTTTACACATATTGGATGTTTGATTTAGGAAATATGATTGAATACATTTTTATTGCTTTTTTCGCATTATCTCAGGATATTAGGAATATAACTGTCCATTGAGTAAAAAACTACTTTTTGTGTTTGCAAGATTTAAAAAAGCATGTGGGTAGAGTAAAACTCCGTAGAATGCATTATTTGAGGCATCATTAGCCATTTTGCATAAGTAGTTAGGAGTTATTTTTAAATTGTCATATTGAGTGTGAAAGTATACTGTCATAGTGAGTAAAACCTAATTTTTGTATTTGCAAACCTTACAAAAACAACTGATTCTAGTAAAACTCACCTGGCTTTAATATTACAGGCATTTTTAGACAAGTTGCATTGTTGGTTTAGGAATTATGTTGGAATACATTTTTATTTCTTTTTTCGCATTATCCCAGGATATTAGGAATATAACTGTCAATTCAGTAAAAAACTACTTTTTGTGTTTGCAAGATTTAAAAAAGCATGTGTTTAGAGTAAAACTCCGTAGAATGCATTATTTGAGGCATCATTAGCCTTTTTGCATGTGTAGTTAGGAGTTATTTTTAAATAACTGTCATATTGAGTGTGACAGTATACTGTCATAGTGAGTAAAACTTAATTTTTGTATTTGCAAACCTTACAAAAACAACTGATTCTAGTAAAACTCACATGGATTTAATAATACAAGCAATTTTAGACATTTTGCATTGTTGGTTTAGGAATTATGTTGGAATACATTTTTATTGCTTTTTTCGCATTATCTCAGGATTTTAAGAACATTACTGTAATATTGAGTAAAAAACTACTTTTTGTGTTTGCAAGCCTTAAAAAAAGCATATGTTTCGAGTAAAACTCATAAGAATGCATTATTTCAGGCAATATTAGCTCATTTTTATGTGTAGTTTAAGAGTAATGTTTAATTTACTGTCATATTGAGTGTACATTGTCATGGTGAAAAAAAACTAAAAAACAGCTGATTCTAGTAAAACTCACATGGATTCAATATTACAGGAATTTTTACACATATTGCTTGTTTGATTTAGGAAATATGATTGAATACACTTTTATTGCTTTTTTTTGCATTATCTCAGGATTGTAAAAATATCACTGTCATATTGAGTAAAAAACTACTTTTTGTGCTTGCAAGATTTAAAAAATGATGTGTTTGGAGTAAAACTCCGTAGAATGCATTATTTGAGGCATCATTAGCCATTTTGCATCAGTAGTTAGGTGTTATTTTTAAATAACTGTCATATTGAGTGTGGCAGTATACTGTCATAGTGAGTAAAACTTAATTTTTATATTTGCAAACCTTACAAAAACAACTGATTCTAGTAAAACTCACATGGATTTAATAAAACAAGCATTTTTAGACATTTTGCATTGTTGGTTTAGGAATTATGTTGGAATACATTTTTATTGCTTCGTTCGCATTATCTCAGGATTTTAAGAACATTACTGTCATATTGAGTAAAAAACTACTTTTTATGTTTGCAAGCCTTAAAAAAGCATATGTTTCGAGTACATTTCACAAGAATGCTTTATTTTAGAAAATATTAGCTCACTTTTATTTGTAGTTTAGGAGTTATGTTTAATTTACTGTTATATTGAGTGTACATTGTCATGGTGAAAAAAAACATATTTTTGTATTTGCAAAAATTTCAAACACAGCTGATTCTAGTAAAACTCACATGGATTCAATATTACAGGCATTTTTACACATCTTGCATGTTTGATTTAGGAAATATGATTGAATACATTTTTATTGCTTTTTTCGCATTATCTCAGGATTTTAGGAATATAACTGTCATATTGAGTAAAAAACTACTTTTTGTGCTTGCAAGATTTAAAAAAAATGATGTGTTTGGAGTAAAACTCCGTAAAATGCATTATTTGAGGCATCATTAGCCATTTTGTATGTGTAGTTAGGAGTTATTTTTAAATAACTGTCATATTGAGTGTGACAGTATACTGTCATAGTGAGTAAAACATAATTTTTGTATTTGCAAACCTTACAAAAACAACTGATTCTAGTAAAACTCACATGGATTTAATATTACAGGCATATTTAGACATTTTGCATTGTTGGTTTAGGAATTATGTTGAAATACATTTTTATTGCTTTTTTCGCATTATCTCAGAATTTTAAGGACATTACTGTCATATTTTGTAAAAAACTACTTTTTTTGTTTGCAAGCCTTAAAAAAGCATATGTTTTGAGTAAAACTCACAAAAATGCATTTTTTCAAGGCAATATTAGATGTGTAGTTTAGGAGTAATGTTTAATTTACTGTCATATTGAGTGTACATTGTCATGGTGAAAAAAAACTATTTTTTTTTTATTTGCAAACATTACAAAAACAACTGATTCTAGTAAAACTCACATGGATTCAATAATACAGGCATTTTTACACAATTTGCATGTTTAGTTTAGAAATTACGATGGAATACATTTTTATTGCTTTTTTCGCATTATCTCAGGATTCTAAGAAGATTACCGTCATATTGAGTAAAAAACACTTTGTGTTTGCAAGCCTTAAAAAAAGCATAGGTTTCGAGGAAAACTCCCAAAGATGCATTATTTCAAGCATTATTAGCCATTTTGCATGTGTAGTTTAGGAGTTATGATTAAATAACTGACATATTGAGTTTGACAGAGTAAAACCTAATTTTTGTATTTGCAAACCTTACTAAAACAACTGATTCTAGTAAAACTTACATGGATTTAATATTACAGGCATTTTTAGACATTTTGCATTGTTGGTTTAGGAATTATGTTGGAATACATTTTTATTGCTTTTTTCGTATTATCTCAGGATTTGAAGAACATTACTGTCATATTGAGTAAAAAACTACTTTTTGTGTTTGCAAGCCTTAAAATAGCATATGTTTCGAGTAAAACTCACAAGAATGCATTATTTCAGGCAATATTAGCTCATTTTTAAGTGTTGTTTAGGAGTTATGTTTAATTTACTCTCATATTGAGTGTACATTGTCATGGTGAAAAAATCCTAATTTTTGTATTTGCAAAAATTTCAAACACAACCAATTCTAGTAAAACTCACATCGATTCAATGCTACAGGATTTTTTTTTACATATTTTGCATGTTTGATTTAGGAAATATGATTGAATATAATTTCATTGCTTTTTTCGCATTATCTCAGGATTTTAGGAATATTACTGTCATATTGAGTAAAAAACTACTTTTTGTGTTTGCAAGATTTGAAAAAGCAAATGTTTCAAGTAAAACTCCGTAGAATGCATTATTTGAGGCATCATTAGACATTTTGCATTTGTAGTTTAGGAGTTATGATTAAATAAATATCATATTGAGTGTGACAGTTTACTTTCATAAAGTGTAAAACCTAATTTTTGTTTTTGCAAACCTTACTAAAACAACTGATTCTAGTAAAACTCACATGGATTCAATATTACAGGCATTTTTACACATTGTGCATGTTTAGTTTAGAAATTATGATTGAATACATTTTTATTGCTTTTTTCGCATTATCTCAGGATTTTAAGAACATTACTGTCATATTGAGTAAAAAAATACTTTTTGTGTTTGCAAGCCTTAAAAAAGCATATGTTTCGAGGAAAACTCCCAAGGATGCATTATTTTAAGCATTATTAGCCATTTTGCATGTGTAGTTTAGGAGTTATGATTAAATAACTGTCATATTGAGTTTGACAGAGTAAAACCTAATTTTTGTATTTTCAAACCTTACTAAAACAACTGATTCTAGTAAAACTTACATGGATTTAATATTACAGGCATTTTTAGACATTTTGCATTGTTGGTTTAAGAATTATGTTGGAATACATTTTTATTGCTTTTTTCGCATTATCTCAGGATTTGAAGAACATTACTGTCATATTGAGTAAAAAACTACTTTTTGTTTTTGCAAGCCTTAAAAAAGCATATGTTTCGAGTAAAACTCACAAGAATGCATTATTTCAGGCAATATTAGCTCATTTTTAAGTGTAGTTTAGGAGCTATGTTTAATTTATTCTCATATTGAGTGTCATGGTTAAAAAAAACACCTAATTTTTGTATTTGCAAAAATTTCAAACACAACAAATTCTAGTAAAACTCACATGGATTCAATACTACAGGCTTTTTTCGCATTATCTCAGGATTTTAGGAATATTACTGTCATATTGAGTAAAAAACTACTTTTTGTGTTTGCAAGATTTGAAAAAGCAAATGCTTCGAGTAAACTCCGTAGAATGCATTATTATTTTAGGCATCTGTAGCCATTTTGCTTGTGTGGATTAGGAGTTTTTAAATAACTGTCATTATGAGTAAAACTTAAATTTTGTATTTTTAAACCTCCTGATTCTAGTAAAATTCACAAAGATATAATATTACAGGCATTTTTAGACATAATGCAGGTTTGGTTTTTGGAGTTAGGTTTATAACTTTTCATATTTAGTATGACAGTTAGACTGTCATATTAAGTAACAAAAAAAAAAAAGACGTGTCTTTGCAAACCTTACAAAATATTTTTTTCCAGTAAAACTCACAAAGATACATTTCTCTTATTAGCCATTTTGCATGTGTGGTTTCGGAGTTATGTTTAAATAACTGTCAGATACAGAGACAGAGACAGTATACATGGGGAAGGCGTGGCGCAGTTGGGAGAGTGGCCGTTCCAGCAACTTGAGGGTTCTTGGTTCGATCCCCACCTTCTACCAACCTCGTCACGTCCGTTGTGTCCTTGAGGGAGACACTTTACCCTTGCTCCTGATGGGTTGTGGTTAGGGCCTTGCATGCCAGCTCCCGCCATCAGTGTGTAAATGTGTGTGTGAATGGATGAATGTAAAAGTAGTGTCAACGCGCTTTGTGTACCTTGAAGGTAGAAAAGCGCTATGCAAGTATAACCCATTTACCATAGTGAGTAAAACCAAATGTTTGTATTTACAAACCTTACAAAATAACCGATTCTAGTAAAAGTCACACAGATACAATATTTTAGGCATTTTTAGACATAATGCATGTTTGGTTTTGGAGTTATGTTTATATAACCTCCTTTCTGAGCCGCCACCTTATCGTGGTAGAGGAGTTTGCGTGTCCCACTGATCCTAGGAGCTATGCTGTCTGTGGGCTTCTATGCCCCCTCGTAGGCTCTCCCAAGACAAATAGGTCCTAGGTGAGGGATCAGACAAAGAGCAGCTCAAAGACCTTTATGAAAAGTACAAAGCGAGGTCCTAGATTTTTCCTCGCCCGGATGCGGTTCACCGTGGCTCCCCTGTGGAGCCAGGCCCAGAGGTGAGGCACGATGGCGAGCGCCTGTTGGCTGGCTCAGCTCAATGAAGCAACGTGGTTCCCTCCTCCAATGGGCTCACCACTCATGGGCTGGGTTATAGAGGTCGGGTGCAGTGTTAGCTGAGCGGCAGCCGAAGGCAGGGCACTTGGCGATCCGATCATCGGCTACATAAGCTAGCTCTTCTGACGTGAAATGTCACCTCGCTGGGAGGGAAGGAGCCTGAGCTGGTGTGCGAGGTGGAGAAGTTCCGGCTAGATATAGTTGGACTCACTTCGACGCACAGGAACCTGTTCTCTCGAGAGGGGCTGGACTCTCTTCCACTATGGCGTTGCAAGCAATGAGAGGCTGGGGTGGCAATTCTTGTTGTCCCCCCGGCTCAAAGACAAGAGTATGGGGTATCGGACTGTCTGATTGTGGCGGGTCGCTCCCTGTATGATCAGTGTCAGAGCTTGGTCCGCATTGCCGGCAGTAAGTCGGACCTCTTTCCAGTGAGGGTTGGACTAAACCACACAAAGGGCAGCCTTGGCGGCCCAAGGCTGCCCTTTGTCACCGATTCTGTTGTTAACTTTTATGGACAGAATTACTAGGCGCAGTCATGGCGTTGAGGGGATCCGGTTTAGTGGTTGCAGGATTAGGTCTCTGCTTTTTGCAGATGATGTGGTCCTGATGGCTTCAACTGGCCAGGATCTCCAGCTCTCATTGGATGGCCGAGTATGAAGCGACTGGGATGAGAATCAGCACCTCCAAGTCCGAGTCCATGGTTCTCGCCCGGTAAAGGGTGGGGTGCCATTTCCAGGTTGAGGAGGCGATGGCACATACATAGATGGCCCCAAGTGGAGGAGTTCAAGTACCTAGGAGTCTTGTTCACGAGTGAGGGAAGAGTGGATCATGAGATCCACAGGCGGATCGGTGCGGCGTCTTCAGAAATGAGGACGCTATATCGATCCATTGTGGTGAAGAAGGAGCTGAGCCAGAATTAAAAGCTCTAAATTTACCGGTCGATCTACATTCCCATCCTGCACCCATGGTCATGGTTATGACCGAAAAGACAAGATCACGGGTACAAGCGGCCAAATTGAGTTTCCTCCGCCGGGTGGCGGGTCTCTCCCTTAGAGATAGGATAAGAAGCTCTGTCACCCGGGAGAAACTCAGAGTAAAGCGCTGCTCCTCCACATTGAGAGGAGCCAGGTGAGGTGGTTCGGGCATCTGCTCAGGATGCCACCCGACGCCTCCCGAGGGAGGTGTTTAGGGCAAGTCCGACCGGCAGGAGGCCACGGGGAAGACCCAGGACACATTGGGAAGATTATGTCTCCCGGCTGGCCTGGGAACGCCTCAGGTTCCCCCAAGAAGAGCTGGAAGAAGTGGCTGGGGAGAGGAAAGTCTTGGCTTCTCTGTTTAGGCTGCTGCCCCCGCAACCCGACCTCGGTTAAGCGGAAGAAAATGGATGGATTTAGTAACGACAAAAAAAAATGATTCTAGTAAAACTCACATGGATACAATTTTACAGGTATTTTTAGACATAATGCATGTTTGGTTTTGGAATTATGTTTATATAACTTTCATATGTATTATGACAGTTATACTGTCATCTTGAGTAAAACTAACTTGTGTCTTTACAAACATTACAAACTATGTTTTTCCAGTAAAACAAAAAGATTTTGTATTTGCAAACCTTACAAAAACAACTGATTCTAGTAAAACTCACATAGATTCAATATTTCAGGCATTTTTAGACATTTCACATGTTTGAATACATTTTTATTGCTTTTTTCGTTAGGGCAAGTCCGATCGGCAGGAGGCCACGGGGAAGACCCAGGACACATTGGGAAGACTATGTCTCAGGCTGGCCTGGGAACGCCTCGGGATCCCCCGAGAAGAGCTGGACAAAGTGGCTGGGGAGAGGGAAGTCTGGGCTTCTCTGCTTAGGCTGCTGCCCCCGCAACCCAACCTCGGATAAGCGGAAGAAAATGGATGGATTTAGTATGACAGTTATACTGTCATATTGAGTAAAAAAACTTTTTTCCATAGATTCAATATTACAGGCATCTTTAGATGGATTGCATGTTTGGTTTTGGAGATATGTTTATACAACTTTCATATTTAGTATGACAGTTATACTGTCATATTGAGTAAAAAAAAACAACTTGTGTCTGCAAACCTTACAAAAGATTATTATTCTAGTAAAACTAACAAAGATACATTTTTCCAAGCATTATTAGCATTTGTTGTTTTGGAGTTATAATGCTTGCGTTGAGAGGCGACGGGCTCGGGTGGCAATTCTTGTTGCCCCCCGGCTCAAAGCCTGCACGTTGGAGTTCAACCCAGTGGACCAGTGGGTAGCTTTCCTCCGCCTTCGGGTGGGGGGACGGGTCCTGACTGTTGTTTGGCCTTACGCGCCAAACGGCAGCTCAGAGTACCCACCCTTTTTGGATTCACTCGAGGGAGTACTGGAAAGTGCTCCACCGGGTGATTCCCTCGTTCTACTGGGGGCCTTCAACGCTCATCTTGGCAACAACAGTGAAACCTGGAGAGGCATGATTGGGAAGAATGGCCGCCCGGATCTGAACCCGAGTGGTGTTTTGTTATTGGACTTTTGTGCTCGTCACAGATTGTCAATAACAAACACCAAGTTCAAACATAAGGGTGTCCATATGTGCACTTGGCATCAGGACACCCTAGGCCGCAGTTCCATGATCGATTTTGTAGTTGTGTCATCGGATTTGCGGTCTCATGTTTTGGACACTCGGGTGAAGAGAGGGGCGGAGCTTTCTACCGATCACCACATGGTGGTGAGTTGGCTGCGATGGTGGGGGAGGATGCCTGACAGACCTGGCAGGCCCAAACGCATTGTGAGGGTTTGCTGGGATCGCCTCCGGAAGAACTTTGAACATGTCACGAGGGAGGCGCTGGACATTGAGTCTGAGTGGACCATGTTCCGTGCCTCTCTTGTCGAGCCGGCTGATTGGAGCTGTGGCCGCAAGGAGTTTGGTGCCTGTCGTGGCGGTAATCCTAGAACCCGCTGGTGGACACCAGCAGTGAGGGATGCCGTCAAGCTGAAGAAAGAGCCTATCGGGTCCTTTTGGCTCATGGGACTCCAGAGGCAGCCGACAGGCCAAGCGAAGTGCGGCTTCAGCGGTCGCAGAGGCAAAAACTCGGACATGGGAGGAGTTTGGAGAAGCCATGGAAAACGACTTCCAGACGGCTTCGAAGCGATTCTGGACCACCATCCGCCGGCTCAAGGAGGGGGAGCAGTGCACTGTAACACCGTGTATGGTGAGGATGGTGCGCTGCTGACCTCTACTGCAGCTGTTATTGATCGGTGGAGGGAATACTTCGAAGACCTCCTTATTCCCACCAACATGTCTTCCTATGAGGAAGCAGTGCCTGGGGAATCTGTGGTGGGCTCTCCTATTTCTGAGGCTGAGGTCAAAAAGCTCCTCAATGGCAACGCCCTGGGGGTGGATGAGATCCGTCCGGAGTTCCTTAAGGCTCTGGATGCTGTGGGGCTGTCTTGGTTGACAAGACTCTGCAACATCGCGTGGACATCGGAGGCGGTACTTCTGGATTGGGAGACCGGGGTGGTGGTTCCTCTCTTTAAGAAGGGGAACCAGAGGGTGTGTTTCAACTATCGTGAGATCACACTCAGTCTTCCCGGTAAGGTCTATTCATGTGTACTGGAGAAGAGGCTATGCCGGATAGTCAAACCTCAGATTCAGGAGGAACAGTGTGGTTTACGTCCTGGTCGTGGAACTGCGGACCAGCTTTATACTCTCGGCAGGGTCCTTGAGGGTGCATGGGAGTGTGCCCAACCAGTCTACATGTGCTTTATGAACTTGGAGAAGGCATTCGACCATTTACCCCGGGAAGTCCTGTGGGGAGTGCTCAGAGAGTATGGGGTAACGACTGTCTTATTGTGGCGGTTCGCTCCCTTTGCAAGAGTCAGAGCTTGGTCCGCATTGCCGGCAGTAAGTTGGACCCGTTTAGTGAGGGTTGGACTCCGCCAAGGCTGCCCTTTGTCACCGATTCTGTTCATAGCCTTTATGGACAGAATTTCTAGGCGCAGTCAGGGCGTTGAGGGGATCCGGTTTGGTGTCTGCAGGATTAGGTCTATGCTATTTGCAGATGATGTGGTCCTGATGGCTTCATCTGGCCAAGATCTTCAGCCCTCACTGGATCGGTTCGCAGACGAGTGTGAAGTGACTAGGATGTGAATCAGCACCTCCAAGTCAGAGTCCATGGTTCTCGCCCGGAAAAGGGTGGAGTGCCATTTCCGGGTTGGGGAGGAGATCTTGCCCCAAGTGGAGGAGTTCAAGGACCTCAGAGTCTTGTTCACGAGTGAGGAAAGAGTGGATCGTGAGATCGACAGGCGGAACGGTGCGGCGTCTTCAGTAATGCGGACGCTGTATTGATCCGTTGTGGTGAAGAAGGAACTGAGCCGGAAGGCAAAGCTCTCGATTTACCGGTCGATCTACGTTCCCATCCTCACCTATGGTCATGGCCGAAAGGACAAGATCACGGGTACAAGCGGCCGAAATGAGATTCCTCCGCCGGGTGGCGGGGCTCTCCCTTAGAGATAGGGTGAGAAGCTCTGTCATCCGGGAGGAGCTCAAAGTAAAGCCATTGCTCCTCCATTTCGAGAGGAGCCAGATGAGGTGGTTCGGGCATCTGGTCAGGATGCCACCCGAACGCCTCCCTAAGGAGGTGTTTCGGGCACGTCCGACCGGTAGGAGGCCCAGGAAGACCCAGGAAACGGGAAGCTTATCTCTCCCGGCTGGCCTGGGAATGCCCCGGGATCCCCCGGGAGGAGCTGGACGAAGTGGCTGGGGAGAGGAAAGTCTGGGCTTCCCTGCTTAGGCTGCAGCCCCCGCGACCCGACCTCGGATAAGCGGAAGAAAATGGATGGATGGATGGATGGAGTTATGTTTAAATAACTGTCATAAAGAGTAAAACCTCATTTTTGTATTTGTAAACCTTACCAAAACAACTGATTTTAGTAAAACTCACACAGATTCAATATTACAGGCATTTTTAGACATTTTGCTTATTTGGTGTAGGAATTATGATGGAATACATTGTTATTGCTTATTTCGCATTATATCAGGATTTTAAGATCTTTACTGTCATATTGAGGAAAACAAATACTTTTTGTGTTTGCAAGCTTTAAAAAAGCATATGTTTCGAGTAAAACTCACAAGAATGCCTTATTTCAGGCATTATTAGCCATTTTTTATGTGTAGTTTAGGCATACTTGCCAAGTTTCCTGGATTTTTCAGGAGACTCCCGAAATTCAGCGCCTCTCCCGAAAACCTCCCGGGACAAATTTTCTCCCGAAAATCTCCCGAAATTCAGGCTGACCTGAGTGAGGACAGCCTGTATTCACGTCTGCTTTCCCACGATATAAACAGCATGCCTGCCCAATCACATTATAACTGTAGAATGATCGAGGGCGAGTTCTTGGTTTCTTATGTGGGTTTATTGTTAGGTAGTTTCATTAACGTCCTCCCAGCGCAGTAACAACACTAAACAACAGCAGTCACGTTTTCGTCTACCGTAAAGCAGTTTGTCTGCCGTAAACAGCAATGTTGTGACACTCTTTAAACAGGGAAATACTGCCATCTACTGTACATGCATATGTGACAATAACATCCAGGGCTTTTAGAGAGTGCAGCGCACAACTGCGCACACAACAAGGAGACGAAGCAGAAGAACGCGGAAGATACAGCCATGGCGACGCCGACGACGAGTAAGATGAAGAAACACGCTTATAAGTTCCAAGCCGCAGCTGCGAATGGACCTGGATAGCCTCCGGGAAGAAGTAGTGGAGTACCAAGTGCTTGGCAGTGAAGATCTTCCTCAGGAAGCAAAGATTGACCGGTTTTTGGCCATGCTCAGGAGGGGTGGAAAATTCCAGACTCTCGTGCATTTGATGAAAGCACTTTTGTGCGTGCCACACAGCAATGCATCATCAGAGAGGGTGTTCAGCATGGTTAGAAAAATAGTGACAGAGAATAGAACAAGGATGGACAATTCAACCCTTAACTCAACAATGAGTAGATGAGTGTTATGTGTGTGTATATGTGTAAATAAATGAAAACTGAAATTCAAGTATTTATTTTATTTTTATATATATATAGCTAGAATTCACTGAAAGTCAAGTTTTTCTTATATATGTGTGTATGTATATATATATATATATTTTTATATATATATATATATATATATATATATATATATATATATATATATATATATATATATATATATATATATATATATATATTTATTTATATATATATATATTTATATATATATGTATATATATATATATATATATATATATATATATATATATATATATATATATATATATATATATATATATATATATATATATATATGAAATACTTGACTTGGTGATTTTAGCTCTAAATATACTCCTCCCCTCTTAACCACACCCCCAACCACGCCCCCACCCCACCCCCGACCACGCCTTCCCCACCCCCACCTCCTGAAATCGGAGGTCTCATTGTTGGCAAGTATGAGTTTAGGAGTTATGTTTAAATAACTGTCATAGTGAGTGTGGCAGTTACACTGTCATATTGAGTAAAAAAAACTAACTTGTGTCTTTGCAAACCTCACAAAAGAAAACGTTTCTAATAAAAATCACAAAGATACATTTCTTCACGCATTATTAGACATTTTTCATGTGTGGTTTAGGAGTTATGTTTAAATAACTGTCATATTGAGTGTGGCAGTTATACTGTCATTATGTGTAAAACCTAATTTTGTATTTGCAAACCTTATAAAAACAACTGATTCTAGTAAAACATAGATTCAATTTTACAGGCATTTTTAGACATTTTACATGTTTGGTTTAGGAGTTGTGTTTGAATACATTTTGTATTGCTATTTTCGTTAGGGCAAGGCCGACCGGCAGGAGACCAGGGGGAAGACCCAGGACACATTGGGAAGACTATCATTCAAGTACCTTGGGATGTGGGTGGACAATAAGCTGGACTGGACTGTTAACACAGACCACTTGTACAGGAAAGGACAGAGCTGTACTTCCTGAGGCGGCTGTCCTTTGTCCCACACGCCATTAGACTGTACAACTCTCCTCTGGGGGGAGGGGGCTACTAGGATGACAGGGGATGCAAATCAATAAGAGTGCAATATTTTTTCAAAACATGGTCACTACTGCCTAGTTTCTCATGTTATATTCTTATTTTACTGTTATATTTTTATTCTCATTGTTGCTTTTTATTTTTATTCTATTGTAATATGTTTCTATTTTGTTTCAATTTATACCCCCATTATTTACTTTTCACTTTTTAAAATTTTGTACACTACTGCTGGAATTTAAATTTTCCTGAGGGAACTCTCCTGAAGGAATCAATTAAGTACTATCTATCTATCTATCTATCTATCTATCTATCTATCTATCTATCTATCTATCTATCTATCTATCTATTTATGTCTCCTGGCTGGACTGAAAACGCCTGGGATCCCCCGAGAAGAGCTGGACGAAGTGGCTGGGGAGAAGAAAGTCTGGGCTTCTCTGCTTAGGCTGCTGCCCCCGCAACCTGACCTCGGTTAAGCAGGAAGAAATGGATGGATTTAGTATGACAGTCATATTAAGTAAAAAACTAACTTGTGTTTTTGCAAACATTACAAAATATATTTTTTCTAGTAAAACTCACAAAGATACATAACTCAAGGCATTATTAGCCATTTTGCATGTGTGGTTTAGGACATATGTTTAAATAACCGTCAGATTGAGTGTGACAGTATACTGTCATAGTGAGTAAAACCCATATTTTGTAATTGCAAACCTTATGAAAACAAATGATTCTACTAAAACTCACATGGATACAATATCACAGGCATTTTAGACATAATGCATGTTTGGTTTTGGAGTAATGTTTATATAACTTTCATATTTAGTATGACAGTAATACTGTCATATTGAATAAAAAAAACTAACTTGTATCTGTACAAACCTTAAACAATATTTTTTTCCAGTAAAACTCACAAAGAGACATTTCTCCAGGCATTATTAGCCATTGTGCACATGTGGTTTAGGAGTTATGTTTAAATAAATGTCAAATTGAATGTGGCAGTTATACTGTTATTATGAGTAAAACCTAATTTTTGTAAATGTTAATCTTACCACAATACCTGATTCTGGTAAAACTCACATAGATTCAATATTACAGGCATTTTTAGACATTTTACATGTTTGGTTTAGAGTTGTGTTTGAATACATTTTTATTGCTTTTTTCATTAGGGCAAGTCCGACGGGCAGGAGGCCGCGGGGAAGACCCAGGACACATTGGGAAGACTATGTCTCCCGGCTGGGCTGGGAACGCCTCGGGATCCCCCGAGAAGAGCTGGACAAAGTGGTTGGGGAGAGCGAAGTCTGGGCTTCTCTGCTTAGGCTGCTGCCCCTGCAACCCGACCTCGGATAAGCGAAAGAAAATGGATGGATTTAGTATGACAGTTATACTGTCATATTAAGTAAAAAAAACTAACTTGTGTCTTTGCACACCTTACAAAATATATTTTTTCTAGCAAAACTCATAAAGATACATATCTACAGGCATTATTAGCCATTTTACATGTGTGGTTTAGGAGTTATGTTTAAATAACTGTCATATTGAATGTGGCAGTAATACTGTCATTATGACCTAATTTTTGTAATTTTAAACCTTACCAAAATACCTGATTCTGGTAAAACTCACAAAGATTCAATATTACAGGCATTTTTAGACGGATTACATGTTTGGTTTTGGGGTTATGTTTATACAACTATCATATTGAGTACAAAAAACAAACTTGTGTCTTTGCAAACCATACAAAAGATCATTGTTTTAGTAAATCTAACAAAGTCTCCAAGCATTATTAGCCATTTTGCATTTGTTGTTTAGGAGTTATGTTTAAATAACTGTCATAGTGAGTAAAACCTAATTTTTGTATTTGCAAACCATACAAAAACAACTGATTCTAGTAAAATATTGCAGGCATTTTTAGACATAATGCATGTTTGATTTTGGAGTTGTGTTTGTATAACTTTCATATTTAGTATTACAGTAATACTGTCATATTGAGTAATAAAAACTAACTTGTGTCTACAAACCTTACAAAATATTTTTTTTCCTGCAAAACTCACAAAGAGACATTTCTCCAGGCATTATTAGCCATTTTGCATGTGTGGTTTAGGAGTTATGTTTAAATAACTGACAGATTGAGTGTGCCAGTATACTGTGAGTAAAACCCATATTTTGTATTTGCAAACCTTACAAAATCAACTGATTCTAGTAAAACTCACATGGATACAAAATTACAGGCATTTTTAGAGATAATGCATGTTTGGTTTTGGAGTTATGTTTATAAAACTTTCATATTTAGTATGACAGTAACACTGTCATATTGAGTAAAAAAAACTAACTTGTGTCGGTACAAACATTACGAAATGTTTTTTTTCCAGTAAAACTCACAAAGAGACATTTCTCCAGGCATTATTAGCCATTGTGCATGTGTGGTTTAGGAGTTATGTTTAAATACATGTCAAATTGAATGTGGCAGTTATACTGTCATTATGAGTGAAACCTAATTTTTGTAATTGTAAACCTTACCAAAATATCTGATTCTGGTAAAACTCACATAGATTCAATATTACATGCATTTTTAGACGGATTGCATGTTTGGTTTTGGAGTTATGTTTATACAACTTTCATATTTAGTATGACAGTTATACTGTATATTACCATTGAGTAAAAAAAAAACTAACTTGTGTCTTTGCAAACCTTAAAAAAGATCGTTATTCTAGTAAAGACTTAGACTTCGACTTTGACTTTCTTTTTATTGTGATTCAAATTTGAACATTACAGCACAGATAAGAACGAAATGTAGTGCAGGATAAAAAAGCAATAAGGTGCATATTTCGATAAATAAATATATATAAATAATATATAAATACTATATATATATATATATATATATATATATATATATATATATTTATATAAAATATATATATTTATAAATAGATAAAGAGATTACTGTGCAGATAAATATATTGCCCTTTTTTACATGCACCCGCGTTTATGGATGTATGTTATCTTGTCTTTTTCATTCCAGCGAGTTAATTCATTTTGAGGGGAGTTGAGGAGATAATTTAATTATGATGCGTTCAAGAGTCTTACGGCCTGAGGGAGAAGCTGTTTCAGAACCTGGAGGTTCTGCTTCGGAAGCTGCGGAACCTCTTTCTAGAGTCCAGCAGTGAAAACTGTCCTTGGTGGGGGTGGGAGGAGTCTTTGCACATTTTCTGAGCCCTGGTCAGGCAACACTTTTTGCGATCTCCTGGATAGGAGGAAGAGGAGTCCTGATGATCTTTTCCGCCGTCCTCACCACTCTCTGGAGATACTTCCAGTCTGAGGCACTGCAGGCTCCAGTCCAGACAGAGATGCTGTTGGTCAGCAGGCTCTCTATAACAAAGATACATCTCTCCAAGCATTATTAGCTATTTTGCATTTGTTGTTTAGGAGTTATGTTTAAATAACTGTCATAGTGATTTAAACCTAAAATTTGTATTTGCAAACCTTTCAAAAACAACTGATTGTAGTAAAACTCACACAGATACAATATTGCAGGCATTTTTAGACATAATGCATGTTTGGTTTTGGAGTTATGTTTCTATAACTTTCATATGTATGACAGCTATACTGTTATATTTAATAAAAAAAACTAACTTGTCTTTACAAACCTTACAAAATATTTTTTCCCAGTAAAACTCTCAAAGATACATTTCAACAGGCATTATTAGCCATTTTGCATGTGTGGTTTAGAAGTTTTGTTTAAATAACTGTCATATGGAGTGTGACCGTAAAGTCATAGTGAGTAAAACAAACTAACTTGTGTCTTTGCAAACCTTACAAAAGAAAATGTTACTAGTAAAACTCACAAAGATACATTTCTTCTGCATTATTGGAAAATGCTCATGTGTAGTTTAGGAGTTATGTTTAAATAACTGTCATATTGAGTGTGGCAGTCATACAGTCATTAAGTGTTAAACCTAATTTTTGTTTTTGCAAACCTTACAAAAACAACTGATTCTAGTAAAACTCACATTGATTCAATATTACAGGCATTTTAGACATTATACATATTTGGTTTAGGAGTTGTGTTTGAATCCATTTTTATTGCTTTTTTCGTTAGGGCAAGTCCGACCGGCAGGTGGCCACGGGGAAGACAGAGGACACATTGGGAAGACTATGTAAGCCGGCTGGCCTGGGAACGCCTCAGAGTCCCCCGAGAAGAGCTGGACGAAGTGGCTTGGGAGAGGGAAGTCTGGGCTTCTCCGCTTAGGCTGCTGCCCCCGCAACCCGACCTCGGATAAGCGGAAGAAAATGGATGGATTTAGTATGACAGTTATACTGTCATATTAAGTAAAAAAAAACTAACTTGTGTCTTTGCAAACTTTACAAAATATAATCATTCTAGTAAAACAAACAAAGATACATCTCTCCAAGCATTATTAGCTATTTTGCATTTGTTGTTTAGGAGTTATGTTTAAATAACTGTCAAAGTAAATAAAACCTAATTTTGGTATTTGAAAACCTTACAAAAACAACTGATTTTAGTAAAACTCACACAGATACAATATTACAGGCATTTTTAGACATAATACAGGTTTGGTTTTGGAGTAATGTTTAAATAACTTTCATATATAGTATGACAGCTATACTGTTATATTGAGTAAAAAAAACAACTAACTTGCGTCTTTGCAAACCTTACAAAAGATCATTATTCTGGTAAAGACTTAGACTTTCTTTTTATTGTCATTCAAATTTGAACTTTACAGCACAGATAACAAAATTTCGTTACATAAACTCATGGTAGTGCAGGTTAAAAAAGCAATAAGGTGCATATACAAATAAATAAATATAAATATATATATAAAATAAATAAATATACTTAAATATATATAAATAAATAAATAAAAAGATTACTGTGCAGATAAATATATTGCACTTTTTCCACGTGCGCCCACGTTTATGGGTGTATGTTATATTGGGTTTTTTTTTATTCCAGCGAGTTAATCCATTTCGAGGGGAGTTGAGGGGATAATTTAATTATAATGCGTTCAAGAGTCTTACGGCCTGAGGGAAGAAGCTGCTACAGAAGCTGGAGGTTCTGCTTCGGAGGCTGCAGAACCTCTTTCTAGAGTCCAGCAGTGAAAACAGTCCTTGGTGGGGGTGGGAGGAGTCTTTGCAAATTTTCTGAGCCCTGGTCAGGCAGCGCTTTTTGCGATCTCCTGGATAGGAGGAAGAGGATTCCTGAAGATCTTTTCCGCCGTCCTCACCACTCTCTGGAGAGACTTCCAATCTGAGGCACTGCAGGCTCCAGTCCAGACAGAGATGCTGTTGGTCAGCAGGCACTCTATAACAAAGTATAGTTCTCCAAGCATTATTAGCTATTTGCATTTGTTGTTTAGGATTTATGTTTAAATAACTGTCATAGTGAGTAAAACCTAAATTTTGTATTTGCAAACCTTACAAAAACAATTGATTCTAGTAAAACTCAGATACAATATCACTGGCATTTTTAGACATAATGCATATTTGGTTTTGGAGTTGTGTTTATATAACTTTCATATTTACTATTACAGTAATACTGTCATATTGAGTAAAAAAAAAAAAACTAACTTGTGTCTTTACAAACCTTACAAAATATTGTTCCCAGTAAAACTCAAAGATACATTTCTACAGGCATTATTAGCCATTTTGTATGTGCGGTTTAGGAGTTATGTTTAAATAACTGTCATATTGAGTGTGACAGTAAAGTCATAGTGAGTAAAACAAACTAACTTGTGTCTTTGCAATGCTTACAAAAGAAAATGTTACTAGTAAAACTCACAAAAGATGCATTTCTTCATGCATTAGAAAATGTTACTGTCATTAAGTGTTAAACCTAATTTTTGTATTTGCAAACCTTACAAAAACAACTGATTCTAGTAAAACTCACAGATTCAATATTGCAGGCATTTTAGACATTTCACATGTTTGGTTTAGGAGTTGTGTTTGAATACATTTTAATTGCTTTTTTCGTTAGGGCAAGTCCGACCGGCAGGTGGCCACGGGGAAGCCCCAGGACACATTGGGAAGACTATGTCAGCCGGCTGGCCTGGGAACGCTTCGGGATCCCCCGAGAAGAGCTGGACGAAGTGGCTGGGGAGAGGGAAGTCTGGGCTTCTCTGCTTAGGCTGCTGCCCCCGCAACCCCGACCTCGGATAAGCGGAAGAAAATGGATAGATTTAGTATGACAGTTATGCTATTATATTGAGTAAAAAAAACTAACTTGTGTCTTTACAAACCTTACAAATTATATGTTTTCTAGTAAAACTCACAAAGATACATCTCCAGGCATTATAAGCCATTTTGCATGTGGTTTAGGGGTTATGTTTAAATAACTGCCATATTGAATGTGGCAGTTATACTGTCATTATGAGTAAAACCTAATTTTTGTAATTGTAAACCTTACCAAAATACCTGATTCTGGTAAAACTCACATAGATTCAATATTACAGGCATTTTTAGACGGATTGCATGTGTAGTTTTGAAATTATGTTTATACAACTTTCTTATTAGTATGACAGTGTCATCTTGAGTAAAAAAACTAACTTGTGTCTTTGCAAACCTTACAAATTATATGTTTTCTAGTAAAACTCACAAAGATACATCTCCAGGCATTATTAGCCATTTTGCATTTGTTGTTTAGGAGTTATGTTTAAATAACTGGCATAGTGAGTAAAACCTAATTTTTGTATTTGCAAACCTTACAAAAACAACTGATTCTAGTAATACTCACATAGATACAATATTACAGGCATTTTTAGACATAATGCATGTTTAGTTTTAGAGTTATGTTTATATAACTTTCATATTTAGTATGACAGTAAAACTGTCATATTGAGTAAAAAAACTAACTTGTGTCTTTGCAAACCTTACAAAAGATCATTATTCTAGTAAAACATACTAAGATACATTCCTCCAGGCATTATTAGCCACTTTGCATGTGTGGTTTAGGAGTTATGTTTTAAACAACTGTCATATTTAGGTGGCAGTTATATGTCTATGCGTAAAACCTAATTTTTGTATTTGCAAATCTTTCAAAAACTGATTACAGTAATTGTCACATAGTTTTAATATTACAGGTATTTTTAGACATTTTGCATTGTTGGTTTAGGAATTATGTTGCAATACATTTTTTTTTGCTTTTTTTGCATTATCTCAGGATTGTAAAAATATTACTGTCATATTGAGTAAAAAAAACTACTGATTGGGTGTGGCAGTTATACTGTCATTATGTGTAAAACCTAATTGTTGTATTTGCAAACCTTACAAAAACAACCGATTGTAGTAACTCACATGGATAAAATATTACAGGCATTTTTAGACATAATACATCATTGGTTTATGAATCGTGTTCGATTGCTCCTGCTCACAGAACCACACAGCCAGCGCACGACACACGAGCCACAAGCCCACAGCCCAAGGCAGTTAAATACCCCTGCAAATCCACAAGGCACGACACTTACTTTGGAGGCAGAGTTTCCTCTGCCCCTGCGTATTGTGGGACTCTGGGGATTCTTTTCGGTAGCCTGCGGGTCTGCTGGGTAGTCCTGGGGATTCCTTCTCAACCTGCGCGCGTTCACCCGGTCCTCCTTGTTAAGCCTGACGATCCTCCTGGTCGCTCCTTTTTAAATGTGTGCAGCCCTAATGCTCCACAGGTGCGTCTGATTTCAGGTGCCGTTCGATTGGGCACTTTGGTTGTCAGGGGCAACAAGCTAAAAGGGGCAACGTCTTAAAATGCCAGCAAAGTCCACAAGGAATAAAATTATGCAATTAAAAATACAGTCAAAGTCCTCAAAGTGTAAAAACATGCAATTAAAAATACAATCAAATTGTAAAATGTAAAAACATGCAATTTAAATCTACAACAATAAAAACACTCAGACATGCATGACAATGAAACAAAAAAAATAAAATCCCCTACTTGTGTCCCATCACATCCCCCCCATACATTATCGTTGTCAGTCCCTGCAACGGGGGGAACTCTCGTCTGCATAGCGGGCAGGCAACTGTCGGTCAAAGCCTTTTTTAGCTCTTCAAAGGACGTCTGACACTCTGGTGTCCACACTATTTTGTGGGCCTCTGCCTTCTTGCCAGTGAGGCCGTCCCACCGACATGTATTTAGGGGACGGGCTATTTTAGCAAACCCAGCCACAAAACGTTGGTAATAGCCTGCCAATCCAAGAAACGCTCTCACTTCCTTGACAGTGGTCGGAGCGGCCCAGTCCTGTCCTGCCTTAATTTTACCTGGGTCCCGTCTCACTCCATCCCGATCCACCACATGTCCCAAGAATTTCACCTCACGCTGAAAGAGCTTGCACTTAGAGGGCTTGAGTTTAAGTCCATGTCGCTGCAACCGTTCAAACACCTGGTCCAGGTGCTGTAGATGGGCAGTGAAATAAATGATAAATACATGATAAATGGGTTGTACTTTTCTACCTTCAAGGTACTCAAAGCGCTTTGACACTACTTCCACATTTACCCATTCACACACTGATGGAGGGAGCTGCCATGCAAGGCGCTAACCAGCACCCATCAGGAGCAAGGGTGAAGTGTCTTGCTCAGGACACAACGGACATGACGAGGTTGGTACTAGGTGGGGATTGAACCAGGGACCCTTGGGTTGCGCACGGCCACTCTTCCACTGCGCCACGCCGTCCCTCAACAGAAAAAATTATTATGTCATCAAGATAAACCAACAATGATTCCGCTATTTGACCATTCAAACAATGATGTGTAAGCCGTTGGAAAGTGGCAGCTGCATTGCATAGACCAAATGGCATGCGTTCAAACTCGAACAGTCCGAGGGGAGTTGTAAATGCAGTTTTTACACGATCGTCCGGGTGCACCTCCACTTGCCAATACCCACTAGCGAGGTCTAAGGTCGAAAACCATTCAGATTTGCTCAGACCAGTAAGGGTCTCTTCGATTCAGGGGAACGGAAAGGCGTCTTTATGTGTAACTGAGTTTAACCTCCGGTAGTCTACACAAAAGCGCCAACTCCCATCCTTTTTGCGGACTAACACTATAGGCGCTGCCCAGGGACTGCAGCTTTCCTTTATCACTCTCTGTTCAAGCATACCTGAAAGCATGCAGTGTCTTCACTTCCTTATACAACAGAGACGGGATGGGTCAGGTATCTCTCCCTGGTAGGGCGGAATCTCCAGTCAGTATCCTGTGTTGCACAACACTGGTCCTTCCAAAGTCCTCATGTTGTGCAAACACCTTCTCCCACTTCGCCAGCAGGGCGCGTAGCTGCACCTGTTGCTGCTCAGACAGATCCGGCTTATCACTCAAATCCCTAACATCTGGGGACAGTTCTGGATTGGTTTGGGCTGTGGCATCAATGAGTGACACTTCTACCACATCTAGAGATAAACACAGATCCTCAGCTCCATGCACATCACTATCATCAACACAAAACAGCTGCCCTATCTTTTTAAATCGTTTTAAGGAAATACTGTAGGAATGGGGGTTATAAACACGGAGGGGCAGCCTACCTCTGTTCATCACGACCAGTGATTTTGCCACGCCAACTGCACCGGGCATGGGCTCCACCAGGGCGCAGTAGTTAGCCCCACACCAACATCTCCTTTGGGGGATATGTAATACTAGTCTTCGAGGCCAATCTCACGTGGCCTAGCAAGCCATCTTCAGCAGCAACAGCTTCTATACGGGAACATGTAGCAAAAGCTTCCCTCCACACCTTTTGCTTTTGAAGATGCCGAAGAGTAGAGGTCTTAGGACATTTAAAAACGGCATCCCAACAACCCACGATTAGATTCATACCTACTATGAAGGGGTGTGTACAGTTTTGATCCGCAACAATTACTACTCCTCTTTCGGGAACTTTAACACCCTCTACCTCAAAATCAAGAACCGCATAGCCGATATAGGGGATTTCCAGGCCATTAGCTGCTCTTAGACGAAAAAGGGTAGGGGTCCTTTCGAGCTTAGCTTCGGTAAAGTGAGCATTAAATAGGCTTTCGGACATTAGCGTCACTTGGGACCCGGTGTCTAAAAGTCCTGGCAGAATAGTGCCTCCAGCGTCTACTTGTATTGTGGGGCATTGGGGGCCCTGGATGATGTTGGCGTGGTGGCCAGCCCTGCAACTCGGACCTAAGCAGCAGGGACATTTAGTTTAAATCCGGTGCATGTGTAGTTGCAGTGCTGAATTTTTAGAGATAATGCATGTTTGGTTTTGGAGTTATGTTTATATAACTTTTGTTTTTAGTTTGACAGTTATACAGTTATATTGAGTAAAAAAAACTAACTTGTGTCTTTACAAACCTTACAAAAGAAAATGTTACGAGTAAAACTCACAGAGATACATTTCTTCATGCATTATTAGAAAATGTTCATGTGTAGTTTTGAAGTTATGTTTATATAACTTTCATATATAGTATGACAGTTATACTGTTTTATTGAGTAAAAAAAACCTAACTTGTATCTTTACAAACCTTACAAAATATTGTTTTCCATTAAAACTCACAAAAATACATTTCTAAAGGCATTATTAGCCATTTTGTATGTGTGGTTTAGGAGTTATGTTTAAATAACTGAAATTGAGTGTGACAGTATACTGTCAAAGTGAGTAAAAAAAAAACTAACTTGTGTCTTTGCAAACCTTACAAAAGAAAATGTTACTAGTAAAACTCATTAAGATACATTTCTTCATGCATTATTAGAAAATGTTCATGTGTAGTTTAGGAGTTATGTTTAAATAACTGTCATATTGAGTGTGGCAGTCATACAGTCATTAAGTGTTAAACCTAATTTTTGTTTTTGCACACCTTACAAAAACAACTGATTCTAGTAAAACTCACATTGATTCAATATTACAGGCATTTTAGACATATTTGGTTTAGGAGTTGTGTTTGAATCCATTTTTATTGCTTTTTTTGTTAGGGCAAGTCCAACCGGCAGGAGGCCACGGGGAAGACAGAGGACACATTGGGAAGACTATGTAAGCCGGCTGGCCTGGGAACGCCTCAGGATCCCCCGAGAAGAGCTGGACGAAGTGGCTTGGGAGAGGGAAGTCTGGGCTTCTCTGCTTAGGCTGCTACCCCCACAACCCGACCTCGGATAAGCGGAAGAAAATGGATGTCATATTGGGTAAAAAAACAAACTAACGTGTCTTTGCAAACCTTACAAAAGATCATTATTCTGGTAAAGACTTAGACTTTCTTTTTATTGTCATTCAAATTTTAACTTTACAGCACAGATAACAAAATTTCGTTACATAAGCTCATGGTAGTGCAGGATAAAAAAGCAATAAGGTGCATATATAAATAAATAAATATAAATATATATATAAAATAAATAAATATACTTAAATATATATAAATATATAAATAAAAAGATTACTGTGCAGATAAATATATTGCACTTTTTCCACATGCGCCCACGTTTATGGGTGTATGTTATATTGTGTTTTTTTATTCCAGCGAGTTAATCCATTTTGAGGGGAATTGAGGGGATAATTTAATTATAATGCGTTCAAGAGTCTTACGGCCTGAGGGAAGAAGCTGTTACAGAAGCTGGAGGTTCTGCTTCGGAGGCTGCGGAACCTCTTTCTACAGTCCAGCAGTGAAAACAGTCCTCGGTGGGGGTGGGAGGAGTCTTTGCAAATTTTCTGAGCCCTGGTCAGGCAGCGCTTTTTGCGATCTCCTGGATAGGAGGAAGAGGATTCCTGAATATCTTTTGCGCTGTCCTCACCACTCTCTGGAGAGACTTCCAGTCTGAGGCACTGCAGGCTCCAGTCCAGACAGAGATGGTTGGTCAGCAGGCTCTCTATAACAAAGATACAGTTCTCCAAGCATTATTAGCTATTTGCATTTGTTGTTTAGGATTTATGTTTAAATAACTGTCATAGTGAGTAAAACCTAAATTTTGTATTTGCAAATCTTACAAAAACAATTGATTCTAGTAAAACTCACAGATACAATATCACAGGCATTTTTAGACATAATGCATGTTTGGTTTTGGAGTTGTGTTTATACAACTTTCATATTTAGTATTACAGTAATACTGTCTTATTCAGTAAAAAACAAAAAACTAACTTGTGTCTTTACAAACCTTACAAAATATGTTTTCCCAGTAAAACTCACAGAGATACATTTCTACAGGCATTATTAGCCATTTTGCATGTTTGGTTTAGGAGTTATGTTTAAATAACTGATATTGAATGTGACAGTATACTGTCAAAGTGAGTAAAAAAACCTAACTTGTGTCTTGCAAACCTTACAAAAGAAAATGTTACGAGTAAAACTCACAGAGATACATTTCTTCATGCATTATTAGAAAATGTTCATGTGTAGTTTTGAAGTTATGTTTATATAACTTTCATAAATAGTATGACAGTTATACTGTTATATTGAGTAAAAAAAACTAACTTGTGTCTTTACAAACCTTACAAAATATTGTTTTCCATTAAAACTCACAAAGATACATTTCTACAGGCATTATTAGCCATTTTGTATGTGTGGTTTAGGAGTTTGTTTAAATAACTGAAATTGAGTGTGACAGTATACTGTCAAAGTGAGTAAAAAAAACTAACTTGTGTCTTTGCAAACCTTACAAAAGAAAATATTACTAGTAAAACTCATAAAGATACATTTCTTCATGCATTATTAGAAAATGGTCATGTGTAGTTAGGAGTTATGTTTAAATAACTGTCATATTGAGTGTGGTAGTATAACTGCCACACATATTGAGTTATAAAGTTAAGTGTAAAACCTAATTTTTGTATTTGCAAACCTTACAAAAACAACTGATTCTAGTAAAACTCACATAGATTCAATATTAAAGGCATTTTAGACATTTTACATGTTTTGTTCAGGAGTTGTGTTTGAATCCATTTTTATTGCTTTTTTTGTTAGGGCAAGTCCAACCGGCAGGAGGCCACGGGGAAGACAGAGGACACATTGGGAAGACTATGTAAGCCGGCTGGCCTGGGAACGCCTCAGGATCCCCCGAGAAGAGCTGGACGAAGTGGCTTGGGAGAGGGAAGTCTGGGCTTCTCTGCTTAGGCTGCTACCCCCACAACCCGACCTCGGATAAGCGGAAGAAAATGGATGTCATATTGGGTAAAAAAAAAAAACTAACGTGTCTTTGCAAATCTTACAAAAGATCATTATTCTGGTAAAGACTTAGACTTTCTTTTTATTGTCATTCAAATTTGAACTTTACAGCACAGATAACAAAATTTCGTTACATAAGCTCATGGTAGTGCAGGATAAAAAAGCAATAAGGTGCATATATAAATAAATAAATATAAATATATATATAAAATAAATAAATATACTTAAATAAATATAAATAAATAAATAAAAAGATTACTGTGCAGATAAATATATTGCACTTTTTCCACATGCGCCCACGTTTATGGGTGTATGTTATATTGTGTTTTTTTATTCCAGCGAGTTAATCCATTTTGAGGGGAATTGAGGGGATAATTTAATTATAATGCGTTAAAGAGTCTTACGGCCTGAGGGAAGAAGCTGTTACAGAAGCTGGAGGTTCTGCTTCGGAGGCTACGGAACCTCTTTCTACAGTCCAGCAGTGAAAACAGTCCTCGGTGGGGGTGGGAGGAGTCTTTGCAAATTTTCTGAGCCCTGGTCAGGCAGCGCTTTTTGCGATCTCCTGGATAGGAGGAAGAGGATTCCTGAATATCTTTTGCGCTGTCCTCACCACTCTCTGGAGAGACTTCCAGTCTGAGGCACTGCAGGCTCCAATCCAGACAGAGATGGTTGGTCAGCAGGCTCTCTATAACAAAGATACAGTTCTCCAAGCATTATTAGCTATTTGCATTTGTTGTTTAGGATTTATGTTTTAATAACTGTCATAGTGAGTAAAACCTAAATTTTGTATTTGCAAATCTTACAAAAACAATTGATTCTAGTAAAACTCACAGATACAATATCACAGGCATTTTTAGATATAATGCATGTTTGGTTTTGGAGTTGTGTTTATACAACTTATATATTTAGTATTACAGTAATACTGTCTTATTCAGTAAAAAACAAAAAACTAACTTGTGTCTTTACAAACCTTACAAAATATGTTTTCCCAGTAAAACTCACAGAGATACATTTCTACAGGCATTATTAGCCATTTTGCATGTTTGGTTTAGGAGTTATGTTTAAATAACTGACATTGAGTGTGACAGTATACTGTCAAAGTGAGTAAAAAAAACTAACTTGTGTCTTTGCAAACCTTACAAAAGAAAATGTTACGAGTAAAACTCACAGAGTGTAGTTTAGGAGTTATGTTTAAATAACTGTCATATTGAGTGTGGTAGTATAACTGCCACACATATTGAGTTATAAAGTTAAGTGTAAAACCTAATTTTTGTATTTGCAAACCTTACAAAAACAACTGATTCTAGTAAAACTCACATAGATTCAATATTAAAGGCATTTTAGACATTTTACATGTTTTGTTCAGGAGTTGTGTTTGAATACATTTGTATTGCTTTTTTTGTTAAGGCAAGTCCAAACGGCAGGAGGCCACGGGGAAGACAGAGGACACATTGGGAAGATTATATCAGCTGGCTGGCCTGGGAACGCCTCGGGATCCCCCGAGAAGAGCTGGACGAAGTAGCTGGGGATAGGGAAGTATGGGCTTCTCTGCTTAGGCTGCAGCCCCCGCAACACGAGCTCGGATAAGCGGAAGAAAATTGATGGATTTAGTAAGACAGTTATACTACCATATTGAGTAAAAAAAAACTAACTTTTGTTTTTGTAAACATTCAAAATATATTTTTTCTAGTAAAACTCACAACGATACATATAGTTTAAATAACTGTCATAGTAAGTAAAACCTTTTTTTTGTATTTGCAAACCTTACAAAAACAACTGATTCTAGTAAAACTCACTTGCATTCAATGTTACAGTTATTTTTAGACAATTTGCCTGTTTGGTTTAGAAATTATGATGGAATACATTTTTTATTGCTTTTTTCGCATTATCTCAGGATTTTAGGAATTAAACTGTCATATTGAGTAAAACTACTTTTTGTGTTTGCAAGCCTTAAAAAAGCATATGTTTCGAGTAAAACTCATAAGAATGCAATTATTTCAGGCAATATTAGCTCATTTTTATGTGTAGTTTAGAGTAATGTTTAATTTACTGTCATATTGAGTGTACATTGTCATGGTGAAAAAAAACTAATTTTTGTATTTGCAAAAATTTCAAACACAGCTGATTCTAGTAAAACTCACATGGATTCAATATTACAGGCATTTTTACACATATTGCATGTTTGATTTAGGAAATATGATTGAATACATTTTTATTTCTTTTTTCGCATAATCTCAGGATATTAGGAATATAACTGTCAATTGAGTAAAAAACTACTTTTTGTGTTTGCAAGATTTAAAAAAGCATGTGTTTAGAGTAAAACTCCGTAGAATGCATTATGTGACGCATCATTAGCCATTTTGCACAAGTAGTTAGGAGTTATTTTTAAATAACTGTCATATTGAGTGTGAAAGTATACTGTCATAGTGAGTAAAACCTAATTTTTGTATTTGCAAACCTTACAAAAACAACTGATTCTTGTAAAACTCACCTGGCTTTAATATTACAGGCCTTTTTAGACAATTTGCATTGTTGGTTTAGGAATTATGTTGGAATACATTTTTATTAATTTTTTTGCATTATCTCAGGATTTTAAGAACATTACTGTCATATTGAGTAAAAAACTACTTTTTGTGTTTGCAAGCCTTAAAAAAGCATATGTTTCGATTAAAACACATAAGAATGCATTATTTCAGGCAATATTAGCTCATTTGTATGTGTAGTTTAGGAGTAATGTTTAATTTACTGTCATATTGAGTGTACATTGTCATGGTGAAAAAGAACTAATTTTTGCATTTGCAAAAATTTCAAACACAGCGGATTCTAGTAAAACTCACATGGATTCAATATTACAGGCATTTTTACACATATTGCATGTTTGATTTAGGAAATATGATTGAATACATTTTTATTGCTTTTTTTCGCATTATCTCAGGATATTAGGAATATAACTGTCCATTGAGTAAAAAACTACTTTTTGTGTTTGCAAGATTTAAAAAAAGCATGTGGGTAGAGTAAAACTCCTTAGAATGCATTATTTGAGGCATCATTAGCCATTTTGCATAAGTAGTTAGGAGTTATTTTTAAATAACTGTCATATTGAGTGTGAAAGTATACTGTCATAGTGAGTAAAACCTAATTTTTGTATTTGCAAACCTTACAAAAACAACTGATTCTAGTAAAACTCACCTGGCTTTAATATTACAGGGATTTTCAGATAATTTGCATTGTTGGTTTAGGAATTATGTTGGAATACATTTTTATTCCTTTTTTCGCATTATCTCAGGATATTAGGAATATAACTGTCAATTGAGTAAAAAACTACTTTTTGTGTTTGCAAGATTTAAAAAAGCATCTGTTTAGAGTAAAACTCCGTAGAATGCATTATTTGAGGCATCATTAGCCTTTTTGCATGTGTAGTTAGGAGTTATTTTTAAATAACTGTCATATTGAGTGGTGTGACAGTATACTGTCATAGTGAGTAAAACTTAATTTTTGTATTTGCAAACCTTACAAAAACAACTGATTCTAGTAAAACTCACATGGATTTAATAATACAAGCAATTTTAGACATTTTGCATTGTTGGTTTAGGAATTATGTTGGAATACATTTTTATTGCTTTTTTTGCATTATCTCAGGATTTTAGGAATATAACTGTCATATTGAGTAAAAAATTACTTTTTGTGTTTGCAAGATTTAAAAAAGCATGTGTTTAGAGTAAAACTCCGTAGAATGCATTATGTGAGGCATCATTAGCCATTTTGCGTAAGTAGTTAGGAGTTATTTTTAAATAACTGTCATATTGAGTGTGAAAGTATACTGTCATAGAGTAAAACTTAATTTTTGTATTTGCAAACCTTACAAAAACAACTGATTCTAGTAAAACTCACATGGATTTAATATTACAGGCATTTTTAGACAATTTGCATTGTTGGTTTAGGAATTATGTTGGAATACATTTTTATTGCTTTTTTCGCATTATCTCTGGATTTTAAGAATAATTCTGTCATATTGAGTAAAAAACTACTTTTTGTGTTTGCAGCCTTAAAAAAGCACATGTTTCGAGTAAAACTCATAAGAATGCATTATTTCAGGCAATATTAGCTAATTTTTATGTGTAGTTTAGGAGTAATGTTTAATTTACTGTCATATTGAGTGTACATTGTCATGGTGGAAAAAAAACAAATTTTTGTATTTTCAAAAATTTCAAACACAGTTGATTCTAGTAAAACTCACATGGATTCAATATTACAGGCAATTTTACACATATTGGATGTTTGATTTAGGAAATATGATTGAATACATTTTTATTGCTTTTTTCGCATTATCTCAGGATATTAGGAATATAACTGTCCATTGAGTAAAAAACTACTTTTTGTGTTTGCAAGATTTAAAAAAGCATGTGTTTAGAGTAAAACTCCGTAGAATGCATTATGTGAGGCATCATTAGCCATTTTGCGTAAGTAGTTAGGAGTTATTTTTAAATAACTGTCATATTGAGTGTGAAAGTATACTGTCATAGAGTAAAACTTAATTTTTGTATTTGCAAACCTTACAAAAACAACTGATTCTAGTAAAACTCACCTGGCTTTAATATTACAGGCATTTTTAGACAATTTGCATTGTTGGTTTAGGAATTATGTTGGAATACATTTTTATTTCTTTTTTCGCATTATCCCAGGATATTAGGAATATAACTGTCAATTGAGTAAAAAACTACTTTTTGTGTTTGCAAGATTTAAAAAAGCATGTGTTTAGAGTAAAACTCCGTAGAATGCATTATTTGAGGCATCATTAGCCTTTTTGCATGTGTAGTTAGGAGTTATTTTTAAATAACTGTCATATTGAGTGTGACAGTATACTGTCATAGTGAGTAAAACTTAATTTTTGTATTTGCAAACCTTACAGAAACAACTGATTCTAGTAAAACTCACATGGATTTAATAATACAAGCAATTTTAGACATTTTGCATTGTTGGTTTAGGAATTATGTTGGAATACATTTTTATTGCTTTTTTCGCATTATCTCAGGATTTTAAGAACATTACTGTCATATTGAGTAAAAAAACTACTTTTTGTATTTGCAAGCCTTAAAAAAAGCATATGTTTCGAGTAAAACTCATAAGAATGCATTATTTCAGGCAATATTAGCTCATTTTTATGTGTAGTTTAGGAGTAATGTTTAATTTACTGTCATATTGAGTGTACATTGTCATGGTGAAAAAAAACTAATTTTTGTATTTGCAAAAATTTCAAACACAGCTGATTCTAGTAAAACTCACATGGATTCAATATTACAGGAATTTTTACACATATTGCTTGTTTGATTTAGGAAATATGATTGAATACACTTTTATTGCTTTTTTTGCATTATCTCAGGATTGTAAAAATATCACTGTCATATTGAGTAAAAAACTACTTTTTGTGTTTGCAAGATTTAAAAAAGCATGTGTTTAGAGTAAAACTCCGTAGAATGCATTATTTGAGGCATCATTAGCCATTTTGCATAAGTAGTTAGGAGTTATTTTTAAATAACTGTCATATTGAGTGGGGCAGTTTACTGTCATAGTGAGTATAACTTAATTTTTGTATTTGCAAACCTTACAGAAACAACTGATTCTAGTAAAACTCACATGGATTTAATAATACAAGCAATTTTAGACATTTTGCATTGTTGGTTTAGGAATTATGTTGGAATACATTTTTATTGCTTTTTTCGCATTATCTCAGGATTTTAAGAACATTACTGTCATATTGAGTAAAAAACTACTTTTTGTGTTTGCAAGCCTTAAAAAAGCATATGTTTCGAGTAAATTTCACAATAATGCTTTATTTCAGGCAATATTAGCTCATTTTATGTGTAGTTTAGGGGTTATGTTTAATTTGTCATGGTGAAAAAAACCATATTTTTGTGTTTGCAACAATTTCAAACACAGCTGATTCTAGTAAAACTCACATGGATTCAATATTACAGGCATTTTTTTACACATATTGCATGTTTGATTTAGGAAATATGATTGAATACATTTTCATTGCTTTTTTCGCATTATCTCAGGATTTTAGGAATATAACTGTCATATTGAGTAAAAAAATACTTTTTGTGCTTGCAAGATTTAAAAAATGATGTGTTTGGAGTAAAACTCCGTAGAATGCATTATTTGAGGCATCATTAGCCATTTTGCATCAGTAGTTAGGTGTTATTTTTAAAAAACTGTCATATTGAGTGTGGCAGATACTGTCATAGTGAGTAAAACTTAATTTTTATATTTGCAAACCTTACAAAAACAACTGATTCTAGTAAAACTCACATGGATTTAATAAAACAAGCATTTTTAGACAATTTGCATTGTTGGTTTAGGAATTATGTTGGAATACATTTTTATTGCTTTTTTCGCATTATCTCTGGATTTTAAGAATAATTCTGTCATATTGAGTAAAAAACTACTTTTTGTGTTTGCAGCCTTAAAAAAGCACATGTTTCGAGTAAAACTCATAAGAATGCATTATTTCAGGCAATATTAGCTAATTTTTATGTGTAGTTTAGGAGTAATGTTTAATTTACTGTCATATTGAGTGTACATTGTCATGGTGGAAAAAAAACAAATTTTTGTATTTTCAAAAATTTCAAACACAGTTGATTCTAGTAAAACTCACATGGATTCAATATTACAGGCAATTTTACACATATTGGATGTTTGATTTAGGAAATATGATTGAATACATTTTTATTGCTTTTTTCGCATTATCTCAGGATATTAGGAATATAACTGTCCATTGAGTAAAAAACTACTTTTTGTGTTTGCAAGATTTAAAAAAGCATGTGGGTAGAGTAAAACTCCGTAGAATGCATTATGTGAGGCATCATTAGCCATTTTGCGTAAGAAGTTAGGAGTTATTTTTAAATAACTGTCATATTGAGTGTGAAAGTATACTGTCATAGTGAGTAAAACCTAATTTTTGTATTTGCAAACCTTACAAAAACAACTGATTCTAGTAAAACTCACCTGGCTTTAATATTACAGGCATTTTTAGACAATTTGCATTGTTGGTTTAGGAATTATGTTGGAATACATTTTTATTTCTTTTTTCGCATTATCCCAGGATATTAGGAATATAACTGTCAATTGAGTAAAAAACTACTTTTTGTGTTTGCAAGATTTAAAAAAGCATGTGTTTAGAGTAAAACTCCGTAGAATGCATTATTTGAGGCATCATTAGCCTTTTTGCATGTGTAGTTAGGAGTTATTTTTAAATAACTGTCATATTGAGTGTGACAGTATACTGTCATAGTGAGTAAAACTTAATTTTTGTATTTGCAAACCTTACAGAAACAACTGATTCTAGTAAAACTCACATGGATTTAATAATACAAGCAATTTTAGACATTTTGCATTGTTGGTTTAGGAATTATGTTGGAATACATTTTTATTGCTTTTTTCGCATTATCTCAGGATTTTAAGAACATTACTGTCATATTGAGTAAAAAAACTACTTTTTGTATTTGCAAGCCTTAAAAAAAGCATATGTTTCGAGTAAAACTCATAAGAATGCATTATTTCAGGCAATATTAGCTCATTTTTATGTGTAGTTTAGGAGTAATGTTTAATTTACTGTCATATTGAGTGTACATTGTCATGGTGAAAAAAAACTAATTTTTGTATTTGCAAAAATTTCAAACACAGCTGATTCTAGTAAAACTCACATGGATTCAATATTACAGGAATTTTTACACATATTGCTTGTTTGATTTAGGAAATATGATTGAATACACTTTTATTGCTTTTTTTGCATTATCTCAGGATTGTAAAAATATCACTGTCATATTGAGTAAAAAACTACTTTTTGTGTTTGCAAGATTTAAAAAAGCATGTGTTTAGAGTAAAACTCCGTAGAATGCATTATTTGAGGCATCATTAGCCATTTTGCATAAGTAGTTAGGAGTTATTTTTAAATAACTGTCATATTGAGTGGGGCAGTTTACTGTCATAGTGAGTATAACTTAATTTTTGTATTTGCAAACCTTACAGAAACAACTGATTCTAGTAAAACTCACATGGATTTAATAATACAAGCAATTTTAGACATTTTGCATTGTTGGTTTAGGAATTATGTTGGAATACATTTTTATTGCTTTTTTCGCATTATCTCAGGATTTTAAGAACATTACTGTCATATTGAGTAAAAAACTACTTTTTGTGTTTGCAAGCCTTAAAAAAGCATATGTTTCGAGTAAATTTCACAATAATGCTTTATTTCAGGCAATATTAGCTCATTTTATGTGTAGTTTAGGGGTTATGTTTAATTTGTCATGGTGAAAAAAACCATATTTTTGTGTTTGCAAAAATTTCAAACACAGCTGATTCTAGTAAAACTCACATGGATTCAATATTACAGGCATTTTTTACACATATTGCATGTTTGATTTAGGAAATATGATTCGAATACATTTTCATTGCTTTTTTCGCATTATCTCAGGATTTTAGGAATATAACTGTCATATTGAGTAAAAAAATACTTTTTGTGCTTGCAAGATTTAAAAAATGATGTGTTTGGAGTAAAACTCCGTAGAATGCATTATTTGAGGCATCATTAGCCATTTTGCATCAGTAGTTAGGTGTTATTTTTAAATAACTGTCATATTGAGTGTGGCAGATACTGTCATAGTGAGTAAAACTTAATTTTTATATTTGCAAACCTTACAAAAACAACTGATTCTAGTAAAACTCACATGGATTTAATAAAACAAGCATTTTTAGACATTTTGCATTGTTGGTTTAGGAATTATGTTGGAATACATTTTTATTGCTTCTTTCGCATTATCTCAGGATTTGAAGAACATTACTGTCATATTGAGTAAAAAACTACTTTTTGTGTTTGCAAGCCTTAAAAAAGCATATGTTTCGAGTACATTTCACAAGAATACTTTATTTTAGGCAATATTAGCTCATTTCTATTTGTAGTTTAGGAGTTATGTTTAATTTACTGTTATATTGAGTGTACATTGTCATGGTGAAAAAAAACATATTTTTGTATTTGCAAAAATTTCAAACACAGCTGATTCTAGTAAAACTCACATGATTCAATATTACAGGCATTTTTACACATATTGCATGTTTGATTTAGGAAATATGATTGAATACATTTGTATTGCTTTTTTCGCATTATCTCAGGATATTAGGAATATAACTGTCCATTGAGTAAAAAACTACTTTTTGTGTTTGCAAGATTTAAAAAAGCATGTGGGTAGAGTAAAACTCCGTAGAATGCATTATGTGAGGCATCATTAGCCATTTTGCGTAAGAAGTTAGGAGTTATTTTTAAATAACTGTCATATTGAGTGTGAAAGTATACTGTCATAGTGAGTAAAACCTAATTTTTGTATTTGCAAACCTTACAAAAACAACTGATTCTAGTAAAACTCACCTGGCTTTAATATTACAGGCATTTTTAGACAATTTGCATTGTTGGTTTAGGAATTATGTTGGAATACATTTTTATTTCTTTTTTCGCATTATCCCAGGATATTAGGAATATAACTGTCAATTGAGTAAAAAACTACTTTTTGTGTTTGCAAGATTTAAAAAAGCATGTGTTTAGAGTAAAACTCCGTAGAATGCATTATTTGAGGCATCATTAGCCTTTTTGCATGTGTAGTTAGGAGTTATTTTTAAATAACTGTCATATTGAGTGTGACAGTATACTGTCATAGTGAGTAAAACTTAATTTTTGTATTTGCAAACCTTACAGAAACAACTGATTCTAGTAAAACTCACATGGATTTAATAATACAAGCAATTTTAGACATTTTGCATTGTTGGTTTAGGAATTATGTTGGAATACATTTTTATTGCTTTTTTCGCATTATCTCAGGATTTTAAGAACATTACTGTCATATTGAGTAAAAAAACTACTTTTTGTATTTGCAAGCCTTAAAAAAAGCATATGTTTCGAGTAAAACTCATAAGAATGCATTATTTCAGGCAATATTAGCTCATTTTTATGTGTAGTTTAGGAGTAATGTTTAATTTACTGTCATATTGAGTGTACATTGTCATGGTGAAAAAAAACTAATTTTTGTATTTGCAAAAATTTCAAACACAGCTGATTCTAGTAAAACTCACATGGATTCAATATTACAGGAATTTTTACACATATTGCTTGTTTGATTTAGGAAATATGATTGAATACACTTTTATTGCTTTTTTTGCATTATCTCAGGATTGTAAAAATATCACTGTCATATTGAGTAAAAAACTACTTTTTGTGTTTGCAAGATTTAAAAAAGCATGTGTTTAGAGTAAAACTCCGTAGAATGCATTATTTGAGGCATCATTAGCCATTTTGCATAAGTAGTTAGGAGTTATTTTTAAATAACTGTCATATTGAGTGGGGCAGTTTACTGTCATAGTGAGTATAACTTAATTTTTGTATTTGCAAACCTTACAGAAACAACTGATTCTAGTAAAACTCACATGGATTTAATAATACAAGCAATTTTAGACATTTTGCATTGTTGGTTTAGGAATTATGTTGGAATACATTTTTATTGCTTTTTTCGCATTATCCCAGGATTTTAAGAACATTACTGTCATATTGAGTAAAAAACTACTTTTTGTGTTTGCAAGCCTTAAAAAAGCATATGTTTCGAATAAATTTCACAATAATGCTTTATTTCAGGCAATATTAGCTCATTTTATGTGTAGTTTAGGGGTTATGTTTAATTTGTCATGGTGAAAAAAACCATATTTTTGTGTTTGCAAAAATTTCAAACACAGCTGATTCTAGTAAAACTCACATGGATTCAATAATACAGGCATTTTTTAAACATATTGCATGTTTGATTTAGGAAATATGATTGAATACATTTTCATTGCTTTTTTCGCATTATCTCAGGATTTTAGGAATATAACTGTCATATTGAGTAAAAAACTACTTTTTGTGCTTGCAAGATTTAAAAAATGATGTGTTTGGAGTAAAACTCCGTAGAATACATTATTTGAGGCATCATTAGCCATTTTGCATCAGTAGTTAGGTGTTATTTTTAAATAACTGTCATATTGAGTGTGGCAGATACTGTCATAGTGAGTAAAACTTAATTTTTATATTTGCAAACCTTACAAAAACAACTGATTCTAGTAAAACTCACATGGATTTAATAAAACAAGCATTTTTAGACATTTTGCATTGTTGGTTTAGGAATTATGTTGGAATACATTTTTATTGCTTCTTTCGCATTATCTCAGGATTTTAAGAACATTACTGTCATATTGAGTAAAAAACTACTTTTTGTGTTTGCAAGCCTTAAAAAAGCATATGTTTCGAGTACATTTCACAAGAATGCTTTATTTTAGGCAATATTAGCTCATTTTTATTTGTAGTTTAGGAGTTATGTTTAATTTACTGTTATATTGAGTGTACATTGTCATGGTGAAAAAAAACATATTTTTGTATTTGCAAAAATTTCAAACACAGCTGATTCTAGTAAAACTCACATGGATTCAATATTACAGGCATTTTTACACATATTGCATGTTTGATTTAGGAAATATGATTGAATACATTTTTATTGCTTTTTTCGCATTATCTCAGGATTTTAGGAATATAACTGTCATATTGAGTAAAAAACTACTTTTTGTGCTTGCAAGATTTAAAAAAAATGATGTGTTTGGAGTAAAACTCCGTAAAATGCATTATTTGAGGCATCATTAGCCATTTTGTATGTGTAGTTAGGAGTTATTTTTAAATAACTGTCATATTGAGTGTGACAGTATACTGTCATAGTGAGTAAAACATAATTTTTGTATTTGCAAACCTTACAAAAACAACTGATTCTAGTAAAACTCACATGGATTTAATATTACAGGCATTTTTAGACATTTTGCATTGTTGGTTTAGGAATTATGTTGAAATACATTTTTATTGCTTTTTTCGCATTATCTCAGAATTTTAAGAACATTACTGTCATATTTTGTAAAAAACTACTTTTTTTGTTTGCAAGCCTTAAAAAAGCATATGTTTTGAGTAAAACTCACAAAAATGCATTTTTTCAAGGCAATATTAGATGTGTAGTTTAGGAGTAATGTTTAATTTACTGTCATATTGAGTGTACATTGTCATGGTGAAAAAAAACTATTTTTTTTTTTATTTGCAAACCTTACAAAAACAACTGATTCTAGTAAAACTCACATGGATTCAATAATACAGGCATTTTTACACATTTTGCATGTTTAGTTTAGAAATTACGATGGAATACATTTTTATTGCTTTTTTCGCATTATCTCAGGATTCTAAGAAGATTACCGTCATATTGAGTAAAAAACACTTTGTGTTTGCAAGCCTTAAAAAAAGCATAGGTTTCGAGGAAAACTCCCAAAGATGCATTATTTCAAGCATTATTAGCCATTTTGCATGTGTAGTTTAGGAGTTATGATTAAATAACTGTCATATTGAGTTTGACAGAGTAAAACCTAATTTTTGTATTTGCAAACCTTACTAAAACAACTGATTCTAGTAAAACTTACATGGATTTAATATTACAGGCATTTTTAGACATTTTGCATTGTTGGTTTAGGAATTATGTTGGAATACATTTTTATTGCTTTTTTCGTATTATCGCAGGATTTTAAGAACATTACTGTCATATTGAGTAAAAAACTACTTTTTGTGTTTGCAAGCCTTAAAATAGCATATGTTTCGAGTAAAACTCACAAGAATGCATTATTTCAGGCAATATTAGCTCATTTTTAAGTGTAGTTTAGGAGTTATGTTTAATTTACTCTCATATTGAGTGTACATTGTCATGGTGAAAAAATCCTAATTTTTGTATTTGCAAAAATTTCAAACACAACCAATTCTAGTAAAACTCACATCGATTCAATGCTACAGGATTTTTTTTAACATATTTTGCATGTTTGATTTAGGAAATATGATTGAATATAATTTCATTGCTTTTTTCGCATTATCTCAGGATTTTAGGAATATTACTGTCATATTGAGTAAAAAACTACGTTTTGTGTTTGCAAGATTTGAAAAAGCAAATGTTTCAAGTAAAACTCCGTAGAATGCATTATTTGAGGCATCATTAGACATTTTGCATTTGTAGTTTAGGAGTTATGATTAAATAAATATCATATTGAGTGTGACAGTTTACTTTCATAAAGTGTAAAACCTAATTTTTGTTTTTGCAAACCTTACTAAAACAACTGATTCTAGTAAAACTCACATGGATTCAATATTACAGGCATTTTTACACATTGTGCATGTTTAGTTCAGAAATTATGATTGAATACATTTTTATTGCTTTTTTCGCATTATCTCAGGATTTTAAGAACATTACTGTCATATTGAGTAAAAAAATACTTTTTGTGTTTGCAAGCCTTAAAAAAGCATATGTTTCGAGGAAAACTCCCAAGGATGCATTATTTTAAGCATTATTAGCCATTTTGCATGTGTAGTTTAGGAGTTATGATTAAATAACTGTCATATTGAGTTTGACAGAGTAAAACCTAATTTTTTTATTTGCAAACCTTACTAAAACAACTGATTCTAGTAAAACTTACATGGATTTAATATTACAGGCATTTTTAGACATTTTGCATTGTTGGTTTAAGAATTATGTTGGAATACATTTTTATTGCTTTTTTCGCATTATCTCAGGATTTGAAGAACATTACTGTCATATTGAGTAAAAAACTACTTTTTGTTTTTGCAAGCCTTAAAAAAGCATATGTTTCGAGTAAAACTCACAAGAATGCATTATTTCAGGCAATATTAGCTCATTTTTAAGTTTAGTTTAGGAGCTATGTTTAATTTATTCTCATATTGAGTGTCATGGTTAAAAAAAACACCTAATTTTTGTATTTGCAAAAATTTCAAACACAACAAATTCTAGTAAAACTCACATGGATTCAATACTACAGGCTTTTTTCGCATTATCTCAGGATTTTAGGAATATTACTGTCATATTGAGTAAAAAACTACTTTTTGTGTTTGCAAGATTTGAAAAAGCAAATGCTTCGAGTAAACTCCGTAGAATGCATTATTATTTTAGGCATCAATAGCCATTTTGCTTGTGTGGATTAGGAGTTTTTAAATAACTGTCATTATGAGTAAAACTTAATTTTTGTATTTTTAAACCTCCTGATTCTAGTAAAATTCACAAAGATATAATATTACAGGCATTTTTAGACATAATGCAGGTTTGGTTTTTGGAGTTAGGTTTATAACTTTTCATATTTAGTATGACAGTTAGACTGTCATATTAAGTAACAAAAAAAAAAAAGACGTGTCTTTGCAAACCTTACAAAATATTTTTTTCCAGTAAAACTCACAAAGATACATTTCTCTTATTAGCCATTTTGCATGTGTGGTTTCGGAGTTATGTTTAAATAACTGTTAGATACAGAGACAGAGACAGTATACATGGGGAAGGCGTGGCGCAGTTGGGAGAGTGGCCGTTCCAGCAACTTGAGGGTTCTTGGTTCGATCCCCACCTTCTACCAACCTCGTCACGTCCGTTGTGTCCTTGAGGGAGACACTTTACCCTTGCTCCTGATGGGTTGTGGTTAGGGCCTTGCATGCCAGCTCCCGCCATCAGTGTGTAAATGTGTGTGTGAATGGATGAATGTAAAAGTAGTGTCAACGCGCTTTGTGTACCTTGAAGGTAGAAAAGCGCTATGCAAGTATAACCCATTTACCATAGTGAGTAAAACCAAATGTTTGTATTTACAAACCTTACAAAATAACCGATTCTAGTAAAAGTCACACAGATACAATATTTTAGGCATTTTTAGACATAATGCATGTTTGGTTTTGGAGTTATGTTTATATAACCTCCTTTCTGAGCCGCCACCTTATCGTGGTAGAGGAGTTTGCGTGTCCCACTGATCCTAGGAGCTATGCTGTCTGTGGGCTTCTATGCCCCCTCGTAGGCTCTCCCAAGACAAATAGGTCCTAGGTGAGGGATCAGACAAAGAGCAGCTCAAAGACCTTTATGAAAAGTACAAAGCGAGGTCCTAGAGTTTTCCTCGCCCGGATGCGGTTCACCGTGGCTCCCCTGTGGAGCCAGGCCCAGAGGTGGGGCACGATGGCGAGCGCCTGTTGGCTGGCTCAGCTCAATGAAGCAACGTGGTTCCCTCCTCCAATGGGCTCACCACTCATGGGCTGGGTTATAGAGGTCGGGTGCAGTGTTAGCTGAGCGGCAGCCGAAGGCAGGGCACTTGGCGATCCGATCATCGGCTACATAAGCTAGCTCTTCTGACGTGAAATGTCACCTCGCTGGGAGGGAAGGAGCCTGAGCTGGTGTGCGAGGTGGAGAAGTTCCGGCTAGATATAGTTGGACTCACTTCGACGCACAGGAACCTGTTCTCTCGAGAGGGGCTGGACTCTCTTCCACTATGGCGTTGCAAGCAATGAGAGGCTGGGGTGGCAATTCTTGTTGTCCCCCCGGCTCAAAGACAAGAGTATGGGGTATCGGACTGTCTGATTGTGGCGGGTCGCTCCCTGTATGATCAGTGTCAGAGCTTGGTCCGCATTGCCGGCAGTAAGTCGGACCTCTTTCCAGTGAGGGTTGGACTAAACCACACAAAGGGCAGCCTTGGCGGCCCAAGGCTGCCCTTTGTCACCGATTCTGTTGTTAACTTTTATGGACAGAATTACTAGGCGCAGTCATGGCGTTGAGGGTTTAGTGGTTGCAGGATTAGGTCTCTGCTTTTTGCAGATGATGTGGTCCTGATGGCTTCAACTGGCCAGGATCTCCAGCTCTCATTGGATGGCCGAGTATGAAGCGACTGGGATGAGAATCAGCACCTCCAAGTCCGAGTCCATGGTTCTCGCCCGGTAAAGGGCGAGGAGGCGATGGCACATACATAGATGGCCCCAAGTGGAGGAGTTCAAGTACCTAGGAGTCTTGTTCACGAGTGAGGGAAGAGTGGATCATGAGATCCACAGGCGGATCGGTGCGGCGTCTTCAGTAATGAGGACGCTATATCGATCCATTGTGGTGAAGAAGGAGCTGAGCCAGAATTAAAAGCTCTAAATTTACCGGTCGATCTACATTCCCATCCTGCACCCATGGTCATGGTTATGACCGAAAAGACAAGATCACGGGTACAAGCGGCCAAATTGAGTTTCCTCCGCCGGGTGGCGGGTCTCTCCCTTAGAGATAGGATAAGAAGCTCTGTCACCCGGGAGGAACTCAGAGTAAAGCGCTGCTCCTCCACATTGAGAGGAGCCAGGTGAGGTGGTTCGGGCATCTGCTCAGGATGCCACCCGACGCCTCCCGAGGGAGGTGTTTAGGGCAAGTCCGACCGGCAGGAGGCCACGGGGAAGACCCAGGACACATTGGGAAGATTATGTCTCCCGGCTGGCCTGGGAACGCCTCAGGTTCCCCCAAGAAGAGCTGGAAGAAGTGGCTGGGGAGAGGAAAGTCTAGGCTTCTCTGTTTAGGCTGCTGCCCCCGCAACCCGACCTCGGTTAAGCGGAAGAAAATGGATGGATTTAGTAACGACAAAAAAAAATGATTCTAGTAAAACTCACATGGATACAATTTTACAGGTATTTTTAGACATAATGCATGTTTGGTTTTGGAATTATGTTTATATAACTTTCATATGTATTATGACAGTTATACTGTCATCTTGAGTAAAACTAACTTGTGTCTTTACAAACATTACAAACTATGTTTTTCCAGTAAAACAAAAAGATTTTGTATTTGCAAACCTTACAAAAACAACTGATTCTAGTAAAACTCACATAGATTCAATATTTCAGGCATTTTTAGACATTTCACATGTTTGAATACATTTTTATTGCTTTTTTCGTTAGGGCAAGTCCGATCGGCAGGAGGCCACGGGGAAGACCCAGGACACATTGGAAAGACTATGTCTCAGGCTGGCCTGGGAACGCCTCGGGATCCCCCGAGAAGAGCTGGACAAAGTGGCTGGGGAGAGGGAAGTCTGGGCTTCTCTGCTTAGGCTGCTGCCCCCGCAACCCAACCTCGGATAAGCGGAAGAAAATGGATGGATTTAGTATGACAGTTATACTGTCATATTGAGTAAAAAAACTTTTTTCCATAGATTCAATATTACAGGCATCTTTAGATGGATTGCATGTTTGGTTTTGGAGATATGTTTATACAACTTTCATATTTAGTATGACAGTTATACTGTCATATTGAGTAAAAAAAAACAACTTGTGTCTGCAAACCTTACAAAAGATTATTATTCTAGTAAAACTAACAAAGATACATTTTTCCAAGCATTATTAGCATTTGTTGTTTTGGAGTTATAATGCTTGCGTTGAGAGGCGACGGGCTCGGGTGGCAATTCTTGTTGCCCCCCGGCTCAAAGCCTGCACGTTGGAGTTCAACCCAGTGGACCAGTGGGTAGCTTTCCTCCGCCTTCGGGTGGGGGGACGGGTCCTGACTGTTGTTTGGCCTTACGCGCCAAACGGCAGCTCAGAGTACCCACCCTTTTTGGATTCACTCGAGGGAGTACTGGAAAGTGCTCCACCGGGTGATTCCCTCGTTCTACTGGGGGCCTTCAACGCTCATCTTGGCAACAACAGTGAAACCTGGAGAGGCATGATTGGGAAGAATGGCCGCCCGGATCTGAACCCGAGTGGTGTTTTGTTATTGGACTTTTGTGCTCGTCACAGATTGTCAATAACAAACACCAAGTTCAAACATAAGGGTGTCCATATGTGCACTTGGCATCAGGACACCCTAGGCCGCAGTTCCATGATCGATTTTGTAGTTGTGTCATCGGATTTGCGGTCTCATGTTTTGGACACTCGGGTGAAGAGAGGGGCGGAGCTTTCTACCGATCACCACATGGTGGTGAGTTGGCTGCGATGGTGGGGGAGGATGCCTGACAGACCTGGCAGGCCCAAACGCATTGTGAGGGTTTGCTGGGATCGCCTCCGGAAGAACTTTGAACATGTCACGAGGGAGGCGCTGGACATTGAGTCTGAGTGGACCATGTTCCGTGCCTCTCTTGTCGAGCCGGCTGATTGGAGCTGTGGCCGCAAGGAGTTTGGTGCCTGTCGTGGCGGTAATCCTAGAACCCGCTGGTGGACACCAGCAGTGAGGGATGCCGTCAAGCTGAAGAAAGAGCCTATCGGGTCCTTTTGGCTCATGGGACTCCAGAGGCAGCCGACAGGCCAAGCGAAGTGCGGCTTCAGCGGTCGCAGAGGCAAAAACTCGGACATGGGAGGAGTTTGGAGAAGCCATGGAAAACGACTTCCAGACGGCTTCGAAGCGATTCTGGACCACCATCCGCCGGCTCAAGGAGGGGGAGCAGTGCACTGTAACACCGTGTATGGTGAGGATGGTGCGCTGCTGACCTCTACTGCAGCTGTTATTGATCGGTGGAGGGAATACTTCGAAGACCTCCTTATTACCACCAACATGTCTTCCTATGAGGAAGCAGTGCCTGGGGAATCTGTGGTGGGCTCTCCTATTTCTGGGGCTGAGGTCAAAAAGCTCCTCAATGGCAACGCCCTGGGGGTGGATGAGATCCGTCCGGAGTTCCTTAAGGCTCTGGATGCTGTGGGGCTGTCTTGGTTGACAAGACTCTGCAACATCGCGTGGACATCGGAGGCGGTACTTCTGGATTGGGAGACCGGGGTGGTGGTTCCTCTCTTTAAGAAGGGGAACCAGAGGGTGTGTTTCAACTATCGTGAGATCACACTCAGTCTTCCCGGTAAGGTCTATTCATGTGTACTGGAGAAGAGGCTATGCCGGATAGTCAAACCTCAGATTCAGGAGGAACAGTGTGGTTTACGTCCTGGTCGTGGAACTGCGGACCAGCTTTATACTCTCGGCAGGGTCCTTGAGGGTGCATGGGAGTGTGCCCAACCAGTCTACATGTGCTTTATGAACTTGGAGAAGGCATTCGACCATTTACCCCGGGAAGTCCTGTGGGGAGTGCTCAGAGAGTATGGGGTAACGACTGTCTTATTGTGGCGGTTCGCTCCCTTTGCAAGAGTCAGAGCTTGGTCCGCATTGCCGGCAGTAAGTTGGACCCGTTTAGTGAGGGTTGGACTCCGCCAAGGCTGCCCTTTGTCACCGATTCTGTTCATAGCCTTTATGGACAGAATTTCTAGGCGCAGTCAGGGCGTTGAGGGGATCCGGTTTGGTGTCTGCAGGATTAGGTCTATGCTATTTGCAGATGATGTGGTCCTGATGGCTTCATCTGGCCAAGATCTTCAGCCCTCACTGGATCGGTTCGCAGACGAGTGTGAAGTGACTAGGATGTGAATCAGCACCTCCAAGTCAGAGTCCATGGTTCTCGCCCGGAAAAGGGTGGAGTGCCATTTCCGGGTTGGGGAGGAGATCTTGCCCCAAGTGGAGGAGTTCAAGGACCTCAGAGTCTTGTTCACGAGTGAGGAAAGAGTGGATCGTGAGATCGACAGGCGGAACGGTGCGGCGTCTTCAGTAATGCGGACGCTGTATTGATCCGTTGTGGTGAAGAAGGAACTGAGCCGGAAGGCAAAGCTCTCGATTTACCGGTCGATCTACGTTCCCATCCTCACCTATGGTCATGGCCGAAAGGACAAGATCACAGGTACAAGCGGCCGAAATGAGATTCCTCCGCCGGGTGGCGGGGCTCTCCCTTAGAGATAGGGTGAGAAGCTCTGTCATCCGGGAGGAGCTCAAAGTAAAGCCATTGCTCCTCCATTTCGAGAGGAGCCAGATGAGGTGGTTCGGGCATCTGGTCAGGATGCCACCCGAACGCCTCCCTAGGGAGGTGTTTCGGGCACGTCCGACCGGTAGGAGGCCCAGGAAGACCCAGGAAACGGGAAGCTTATCTCTCCCGGCTGGCCTGGGAATGCCCCGGGATCCCCCGGGAGGAGCTGGACGAAGTGGCTGGGGAGAGGAAAGTCTGGGCTTCCCTGCTTAGGCTGCAGCCCCCGCGACCCGACCTCGTCGGATAAGCGGAAGAAAATGGATGGATGGATGGATGGAGTTATGTTTAAATAACTGTCATAAAGAGTAAAACCTCATTTTTGTATTTGTAAACCTTACCAAAACAACTGATTTTAGTAAAACTCACACAGATTCAATATTACAGGCATTTTTAGACATTTTGCTTATTTGGTGTAGGAATTATGATGGAATACATTGTTATTGCTTATTTCGCATTATATCAGGATTTTAAGATCTTTACTGTCATATTGAGGAAAACAAATACTTTTTGTGTTTGCAAGCTTTAAAAAAGCATATGTTTCGAGTAAAACTCACAAGAATGCCTTATTTCAGGCATTATTAGCCATTTTTTATGTGTAGTTTAGGCATACTTGCCAAGTCTCCTGGATTTTTCAGGAGACTCCCGAAATTCAGCGCCTCTCCCGAAAACCTCCCGGGACAAATTTTCTCCCGAAAATCTCCCGAAATTCAGGCTGACCTGAGTGAGGACAGCCTGTATTCACGTCTGCTTTCCCACGATATAAACAGCATGCCTGCCCAATCACGTTATAACTGTAGAATGATCGAGGGCGAGTTCTTGGTTTCTTATGTGGGTTTATTGTTAGGTAGTTTCATTAACGTCCTCCCAGCGCAGTAACAACACTAAACAACAGCAGTCACGTTTTCGTCTACCGTAAAGCAGTTTGTCTGCCGTAAACAGCAATGTTGTGACACTCTTTAAACAGGGAAATACTGCAATCTACTGTACATGCATATGTGACAATAACATCCAGGGCTTTTAGAGAGTGCAGTGCACAACTGCGCACACAACAAGGAGACGAAGCAGAAGAACGCGGAAGATACAGCCATGGCGACGCCGACGACGAGTAAGATGAAGAAACACGCTTATAAGTTCCAAGCCGCAGCTGCGATTGGACCTGGATAGCCTCCGGGAAGAAGTAGTGGAGTACCAAGTGCTTGGCAGTGAAGATCTTCCTCAGGAAGCAAAGATTGACCGGTTTTTGGCCATGCTCAGGAGGGGTGGAAAATTCCAGACTCTCGTGCATTTGATGAAAGCACTTTTGTGCGTGCCACACAGCAATGCATCATCAGAGAGGGTGTTCAGCATGGTTAGAAAAATAGTGACAGAGAATACAACAAGGATGGACAATTCAACCCTTAACTCAACAATGAGTAGATGAGTGTTATGTGTGTGTATATGTGTAAATAAATGAAAACTGAAATTCAAGTATTTATTTTATTTTTATATATATATATAGCTAGAATTCACTGAAAGTCAAGTTTTTCTTATATATGTGTGTATGTATATATATATATATATATATATATATATATATATATATATATATATATATATATATATATATATATATATATATATATATGAAATACTTGACTTGGTGATTTTAGCTCTAAATATACTCCTCCCCTCTTAACCACACCCCCAACCACGCCCCCACCCCACCCCCGACCACGCCTTCCCCACCCCCACCTCCTGAAATCGGAGGTCTCATTGTTGGCAAGTATGAGTTTAGGAGTTATGTTTAAATAACTGTCATAGTGAGTGTGGCAGTTACACTGTCATATTGAGTAAAAAAAACTAACTTGTGTCTTTGCAAACCTCACAAAAGAAAACGTTTCTAATAAAAATCACAAAGATACATTTCTTCACGCATTATTAGACATTTTTCATGTGTGGTTTAGGAGTTATGTTTAAATAACTGTCATATTGAGTGTGGCAGTTATACTGTCATTATGTGTAAAACCTAATTTTGTATTTGCAAACCTTATAAAAACAACTGATTCAGTAAAACATAGATTCAATTTTACAGGCATTTTTAGACATTTTACATGTTTGGTTTAGGAGTTGTGTTTGAATACATTTTGTATTGCTATTTTCGTTAGGGCAAGGCCGACCGGCAGGAGACCAGGGGGAAGACCCAGGACACATTGGGAAGACTATCATTCAAGTACCTTGGGATGTGGGTGGACAATAAGCTGGACTGGACTGTTAACACAGACCACTTGTACAGGAAAGGACAGAGCTGTACTTCCTGAGGCGGCTGTCCTTTGTCCCACACGCCATTAGACTGTACAACTCTCCTCTGGGGGGAGGGGGCTACTAGGATGACAGGGGATGCAAATCAATAAGAGTGCAATATTTTTTCAAAACATGGTCACTACTGCCTAGTTTCTCATGTTATATTCTTATTTTACTGTTATATTTTTATTCTCATTGTTGCTTTTTATTTTTATTCTATTGTAATATGTTTCTATTTTGTTTCAATTTATACCCCCATTATTTACTTTTCACTTTTTAAAATTTTGTACACTACTGCTGGAATTTAAATTTTCCTGAGGGAACTCTCCTGAAGGAATCAATTAAGTACTATCTATCTATCTATCTATCTATCTATCTATCTATCTATCTATCTATTTATGTCTCCTGGCTGGACTGAAAACGCCTGGGATCCCCCGAGAAGAGCTGGACGAAGTGGCTGGGGAGAAGAAAGTCTGGGCTTCTCTGCTTAGGCTGCTGCCCCCGCAACCTGACCTCGGTTAAGCAGGAAGAAATGGATGGATTTAGTATGACAGTCATATTAAGTAAAAAACTAACTTGTGTTTTTGCAAACATTACAAAATATATTTGTTCTAGTAAAACTCACAAAGATACATAACTCAAGGCATTATTAGCCATTTTGCATGTGTGGTTTAGGACATATGTTTAAATAACCGTCAGATTGAGTGTGACAGTATACTGTCATAGTGAGTAAAACCCATATTTTGTAATTGCAAACCTTATGAAAACAAATGATTCTACTAAAACTCACATGGATACAATATCACAGGCATTTTAGACATAATGCATGTTTGGTTTTGGAGTAATGTTTATATAACTTTCATATTTAGTATGACAGTAATACTGTCATATTGAATAAAAAAAACTAACTTGTATCTGTACAAACCTTAAACAATATTTTTTTCCAGTAAAACTCACAAAGAGACATTTCTCCAGGCATTATTAGCCATTGTGCACATGTGGTTTAGGAGTTATGTTTAAATAAATGTCAAATTGAATGTGGCAGTTATACTGTTATTATGAGTAAAACCTAATTTTTGTAAATGTTAATCTTACCACAATACCTGATTCTGGTAAAACTCACATAGATTCAATATTACAGGCATTTTTAGACATTTTACATGTTTGGTTTAGAGTTGTGTTTGAATACATTTTTATTGCTTTTTTCATTAGGGCAAGTCCGACGGGCAGGAGGCCGCGGGGAAGACCCAGGACACATTGGGAAGACTATGTCTCCCGGCTGGGCTGGGAACGCCTCGGGATCCCCCGAGAAGAGCTGGACAAAGTGGTTGGGGAGAGCGAAGTCTGGGCTTCTCTGCTTAGGCTGCTGCCCCTGCAACCCGACCTCGGATAAGCGAAAGAAAATGGATGGATTTAGTATGACAGTTATACTGTCATATTAAGTAAAAAAAAACTAACTTGTGTCTTTGCACACCTTACAAAATATATTTTTTCTAGCAAAACTCATAAAGATACATATCTACAGGCATTATTAGCCATTTTACATGTGTGGTTTAGGAGTTATGTTTAAATAACTGTCATATTGAATGTGGCAGTAATACTGTCATTATGACCTAATTTTTGTAATTTTAAACCTTACCAAAATACCTGATTCTGGTAAAACTCACAAAGATTCAATATTACAGGCATTTTTAGACGGATTACATGTTTGGTTTTGGGGTTATGTTTATACAACTATCATATTGAGTACAAAAAACAAACTTGTGTCTTTGCAAACCATACAAAAGATCATTGTTTTAGTAAATCTAACAAAGTCTCCAAGCATTATTAGCCATTTTGCATTTGTTGTTTAGGAGTTATGTTTAAATAACTGTCATAGTGAGTAAAACCTAATTTTTGTATTTGCAAACCATACAAAAACAACTGATTCTAGTAAAATATTGCAGGCATTTTTAGACATAATGCATGTTTGATTTTGGAGTTGTGTTTGTATAACTTTCATATTTAGTATTACAGTAATACTGTCATATTGAGTAATAAAAACTAACTTGTGTCTACAAACCTTACAAAATATTTTTTTTCCTGCAAAACTCACAAAGAGACATTTCTCCAGGCATTATTAGCCATTTTGCATGTGTGGTTTAGGAGTTATGTTTAAATAACTGACAGATTGAGTGTGCCAGTATACTGTGAGTAAAACCCATATTTTGTATTTGCAAACCTTACAAAATCAACTGATTCTAGTAAAACTCACATGGATACAAAATTACAGGCATTTTTAGAGATAATGCATGTTTGGTTTTGGAGTTATGTTTATATAACTTTCATATTTAGTATGACAGTAACACTGTCATATTGAGTAAAAAAAACTAACTTGTGTCGGTACAAACATTACGAAATGTTTTTTTTCCAGTAAAACTCACAAAGAGACATTTCTCCAGGCATTATTAGCCATTGTGCATGTGTGGTTTAGGAGTTATGTTTAAATACATGTCAAATTGAATGTGGCAGTTATACTGTCATTATGAGTGAAACCTAATTTTTGTAATTGTAAACCTTACCAAAATATCTGATTCTGGTAAAACTCACATAGATTCAATATTACATGCATTTTTAGACGGATTGCATGTTTGGTTTTGGAGTTATGTTTATACAACTTTCATATTTAGTATGACAGTTATACTGTATATTACCATTGAGTAAAAAAAAAACTAACTTGTGTCTTTGCAAACCTTACAAAAGATCGTTATTCTAGTAAAGACTTAGACTTCGACTTTGACTTTCTTTTTATTGTGATTCAAATTTGAACATTACAGCACAGATAAGAACGAAATGTAGTGCAGGATAAAAAAGCAATAAGGTGCATATTTCGATAAATAAATATATATAAATAATATATAAATACTATATATATATATATATATATATATATATATATATATTTGTATAAAATATATATATTTATAAATAGATAAAGAGATTACTGTGCAGATAAATATATTGCCCTTTTTTACATGCACCCGCGTTTATGGATGTATGTTATCTTGTCTTTTTCATTCCAGCGAGTTAATTCATTTTGAGGGGAGTTGAGGAGATAATTTAATTATGATGCGTTCAAGAGTCTTACGGCCTGAGGGAGAAGCTGTTACAGAACCTGGAGGTTCTGCTTCGGAAGCTGCGGAACCTCTTTCTAAAGTCCAGCAGTGAAAACTGTCCTTGGTGGGGGTGGGAGGAGTCTTTGCACATTTTCTGAGCCCTGGTCAGGCAGCGCTTTTTGCGATCTCCTGGATAGGAGGAAGAGGATTCCTGAAGATCTTTTCCGCCGTCCTCACCACTCTCTGGAGAGACTTCCAGTCTGAGGCACTGCAGGCTCCAGTCCAGACAGAGATGCTGTTGGTCAGCAGGCTCTCTATAACAAAGTATAGTTCTCCAAGCATTATTAGCTATTTGCATTTGTTGTTTAGGATTTATGTTTAAATAACTGTCATAGTGAGTAAAACCTAAATTTTGTATTTGCAAACCTTACAAAAACAATTGATTCTAGTAAAACTCAGATAAAATATCACTGGCATTTTTAGACATAATGCATATTTGGTTTTGGAGTTGTGTTTATATAACTTTCATATTTACTATTACAGTAATACTGTCATATTGAGTAAAAAAAACAAAAACTAACTTGTGTCTTTACAAACCTTACAAAATATTGTTCCCAGTAAAACTCAAAGATACATTTCTACAGGCATTATTAGCCATTTTGTATGTGCGGTTTAGGAGTTATGTTTAAATAACTGTCATATTGAGTGTGACAGTAAAGTCATAGTGAGTAAAACAAACTAACTTGTGTCTTTGCAATGCTTACAAAAGAAAATGTTACTAGTAAAACTCACAAAAGATGCATTTCTTCATGCATTAGAAAATGTTACTGTCATTAAGTGTTAAACCTAATTTTTGTATTTGCAAACCTTACAAAAACAACTGATTCTAGTAAAACTCACAGATTCAATATTGCAGGCATTTTAGACATTTCACATGTTTGGTTTAGGAGTTGTGTTTGAATACATTTTAATTGCTTTTTTCGTTAGGGCAAGTCCGACCGGCAGGTGGCCACGGGGAAGCCCCAGGACACATTGGGAAGACTATGTCAGCCGGCTGGCCTGGGAACGCTTCGGGATCCCCCGAGAAGAGCTGGACGAAGTGGCTGGGGAGAGGGAAGTCTGGGCTTCTCTGCTTAGGCTGCTGCCCCCGCAACCCCGACCTCGGATAAGCGGAAGAAAATGGATAGATTTAGTATGACAGTTATGCTATTATATTGAGTAAAAAAAACTAACTTGTGTCTTTACAAACCTTACAAATTATATGTTTTCTAGTAAAACTCACAAAGATACATCTCCAGGCATTATAAGCCATTTTGCATGTGGTTTAGGGGTTATGTTTAAATAACTGCCATATTGAATGTGGCAGTTATACTGTCCATCCATCCATCCATTTTCTACCGCTTATTCCCTTTGGGGTCGCGGGGGGCGCTGGAGCCTATCTCAGCTACAATCGGGCGGAAGGCGGGGTACACCCTGGACAAGTCGCCACCTCTGTCATTATGAGTAAAACCTAATTTTTGTAATTGTAAACCTTACCAAAATACCTGATTCTGGTAAAACTCACATAGATTCAATATTACAGGCTTTTTTAGACGGATTGCATGTGTAGTTTTGAAATTATGTTTATACAACTTTCTTATTAGTATGACAGTGTCATCTTGAGTAAAAAAACTAACTTGTGTCTTTGCAAACCTTACAAATTATATGTTTTCTAGTAAAACTCACAAAGATACATCTCCAGGCATTATTAGCCATTTTGCATTTGTTGTTTAGGAGTTATGTTTAAATAACTGGCATAGTGAGTAAAACTTAATTTTTGTATTTGCAAACCTTACAAAAACAACTGATTCTAGTAATACTCACATAGATACAATATTACAGGCATTTTTAGACATAATGCATGTTTAGTTTTAGAGTTATGTTTATATAACTTTCATATTTAGTATGACAGTAAAACTGTCATATTGAGTAAAAAAACTAACTTGTGTCTTTGCAAACCTTACAAAAGATCATTATTCTAGTAAAACATACTAAGATACATTCCTCCAGGCATTATTAGCCACTTTGCATGTGTGGTTTAGGAGTTATGTTTTAAACAACTGTCATATTTAGGTGGCAGTTATATGTCTATGCGTAAAACCTAATTTTTGTATTTGCAAATCTTTCAAAAACTGATTACAGTAATTGTCACATAGTTTTAATATTACAGGTATTTTTAGACATTTTGCATTGTTGGTTTAGGAATTATGTTGCAATACATTTTTTTTGCTTTTTTTGCATTATCTCAGGATTGTAAAAATATTACTGTCATATTGAGTAAAAAAAACTACTGATTGGGTGTGGCAGTTATACTGTCATTATGTGTAAAACCTAATTGTTGTATTTGCAAACCTTACAAAAACAACCGATTGTAGTAACTCACATGGATAAAATATTACAGGCATTTTTAGACATAATACATCATTGGTTTATGAATCGTGTTCGATTGCTCCTGCTCACAGAACCACACAGCCAGCGCACGACACACGAGCCACAAGCCCACAGCCCAAGGCAGTTAAATACCCCTGCAAATCCACAAGGCACGACACTTACTTTGGAGGCAGAGTTTCCTCTGCCCCTGCGTATTGTGGGACTCTGGGGATTCTTTTCGGTAGCCTGCGGGTCTGCTGGGTAGTCCTGGGGATTCCTTCTCAACCTGCGCGCGTTCACCCGGTCCTCCTTGTTAAGCCTGACGATCCTCCTGGTCGCTCCTTTTTAAATGTGTGCAGCCCTAATGCTCCACAGGTGCGTCTGATTTCAGGTGCCGTTCGATTGGGCACTTTGGTTGTCAGGGGCAACAAGCTAAAAGGGGCAACGTCTTAAAATGCCAGCAAAGTCCACAAGGAATAAAATTATGCAATTAAAAATACAGTCAAAGTCCTCAAAGTGTAAAAACATGCAATTAAAAATACAATCAAATTGTAAAATGTAAAAACATGCAATTTAAATCTACAACAATAAAAACACTCAGACATGCATGACAATGAAACAAAAAAAATAAAATCCCCTACTTGTGTCCCATCACATCCCCCCCATACATTATCGTTGTCAGTCCCTGCAACGGGGGGAACTCTCGTCTGCATAGCGGGCAGGCAACTGTCGGTCAAAGCCTTTTTTAGCTCTTCAAAGGACGTCTGACACTCTGGTGTCCACACTATTTTGTGGGCCTCTGCCTTCTTGCCAGTGAGGCCGTCCCACCGACATGTATTTAGGGGACGGGCTATTTTAGCAAACCCAGCCACAAAACGTTGGTAATAGCCTGCCAATCCAAGAAACGCTCTCACTTCCTTGACAGTGGTCGGAGCGGCCCAGTCCTGTCCTGCCTTAATTTTACCTGGGTCCCGTCTCACTCCATCCCGATCCACCACATGTCCCAAGAATTTCACCTCACGCTGAAAGAGCTTGCACTTAGAGGGCTTGAGTTTAAGTCCATGTCGCTGCAACCGTTCAAACACCTGGTCCAGGTGCTGTAGATGGGCAGTGAAATAAATGATAAATACATGATAAATGGGTTGTACTTTTCTACCTTCAAGGTACTCAAAGCGCTTTGACACTACTTCCACATTTACCCATTCACACACTGATGGAGGGAGCTGCCATGCAAGGCGCTAACCAGCACCCATCAGGAGCAAGGGTGAAGTGTCTTGCTCAGGACACAACGGACATGACGAGGTTGGTACTAGGTGGGGATTGAACCAGGGACCCTTGGGTTGCGCACGGCCACTCTCCCACTGCGCCACGCCGTCCCTCAACAGAAAAAATTATTATGTCATCAAGATAAACCAACAATGATTCCGCTATTTGACCATTCAAACAATGATGTGTAAGCCGTTGGAAAGTGGCAGCTGCATTGCATAGACCAAATGGCATGCGTTCAAACTCGAACAGTCCGAGGGGAGTTGTAAATGCAGTTTTTACACGATCGTCCGGGTGCACCTCCACTTGCCAATACCCACTAGCGAGGTCTAAGGTCGAAAACCATTCAGATTTGCTCAGACCAGTAAGGGTCTCTTCGATTCAGGGGAACGGAAAGGCGTCTTTATGTGTAACTGAGTTTAACCTCCGGTAGTCTACACAAAAGCGCCAACTCCCATCCTTTTTGCGGACTAACACTATAGGCGCTGCCCAGGGACTGCAGCTTTCCTTTATCACTCTCTGTTCAAGCATACCTGAAAGCATGCAGTGTCTTCACTTCCTTATACAACAGAGACGGGATGGGTCAGGTATCTCTCCCTGGTAGGGCGGAATCTCCAGTCAGTATCCTGTGTTGCACAACACTGGTCCTTCCAAAGTCCTCATGTTGTGCAAACACCTTCTCCCACTTCGCCAGCAGGGCGCGTAGCTGCACCTGTTGCTGCTCAGACAGATCCGGATTGGTTTGGGCTGTGGCATCAATGAGTGACACTTCTACCACATCTAGAGATAAACACAGATCCTCAGCTCCATGCACATCACTATCATCAACACAAAACAGCTGCCCTATCTTTTTAAATCGTTTTAAGGAAATACTGTAGGAATGGGGGTTATAAACACGGAGGGGCAGCCTACCTCTGTTCATCACGACCAGTGATTTTGCCACGCCAACTGCACCGGGCATGGGCTCCACCAGGGCGCAGTAGTTAGCCCCACACCAACATCTCCTTTGGGGGATATGTAATACTAGTCTTCGAGGCCAATCTCATGTGGCCTAGCAAGCCATCTTCAGCAGCAACAGCTTCTATACGGGAACATGTAGCAAAAGCTTCCCTCCACACCTTTTGCTTTTGAAGATGCCGAAGAGTAGAGGTCTTAGGACATTTAAAAACGGCATCCCAACAACCCATCCGCAACAATTACTACTCCTCTTTCGGGAACTTTAACACCCTCTACCTCAAAATCAAGAACCGCATAGCCGATATAGGGGATTTCCAGGCCATTAGCTGCTCTTAGACGAAAAAGGGTAGGGGTCCTTTCGAGCTTAGCTTCGGTAAAGTGAGCATTAAATAGGCTTTCGGACATTAGCGTCACTTGGGACCCGGTGTCTAAAAGTCCTGGCAGAATAGTGCCTCCAGCGTCTACTTGTATTGTGGGGCATTGGGGGCCCTGGATGATGTTGGCGTGGTGGCCAGCCCTGCAACTCGGACCTCAGCAGCAGGGACATTTAGTTTAAATCCGGTGCATGTGTAGTTGCAGTGCTAAATTTTTAGAGATAATGCATGTTTGGTTTTGGAGTTATGTTTATATAACTTTTGTTTTTAGTTTGACAGTTATACAGTTATATTGAGTAAAAAAAACTAACTTGTGTCTTTACAAACCTTACAAAAGAAAATGTTACGAGTAAAACTCACAGAGATACATTTCTTCATGCATTATTAGAAAATGTTCATGTGTAGTTTTGAAGTTATGTTTATATAACTTTCATATATAGTATGACAGTTATACTGTTTTATTGAGTAAAAAAAAACCTAACTTGTGTCTTTACAAACCTTACAAAATATTGTTTTCCATTAAAACTCACAAAGATACATTTCTAAAGGCATTATTAGCCATTTTGTATGTGTGGTTTAGGAGTTATGTTTAAATAACTGAAATTGAGTGTGACAGTATACTGTCAAAGTGAGTAAAAAAAAAACTAACTTGTGTCTTTGCAAACCTTACAAAAGAAAATGTTACTAGTAAAACTCATTAAGATACATTTCTTCATGCATTATTAGAAAATGGTCATGTGTAGTTTAGGAGTTATGTTTAAATAACTGTCATATTGAGTGTGGTAGTATAACTGCCACACATATTGAGTTATAAAGTTAAGTGTAAAACCTAATTTTTGTATTTGCAAACCTTACAAAAACAACTGATTCTAGTAAAACTCACATAGATTCAATATTAAAGGCATTTTAGATATTTTACATGTTTTGTTTAGGAGTTGTGTTTGAATACATTTGTATTGCTTTTTTTGTTAAGGCAAGTCCAAACGGCAGGAGGCCACGGGGAAGACACAGAACACATTGGGAAGATTATATCAGCTGGCTGGCCTGGGAACGCCTCGGGATCCCCCGAGAAGAGCTGGACGAAGTAGCTGGGGATAGGGAAGTCTGGGCTTCTCTGCTTAGGCTGCAGCCCCTGCAACACGACCTCGGATAAGCGGAAGAAAATGGATGGATTTAGTATGACAGTTATACTATCATATTGATTAAAAAAAAACTAACTTTTGTTTTTGTAAACATTCAAAATATATTTTTTCTAGTAAAATTCACAAAGATACATATAGTTTAAATAACTGTCATAGTAAGTAAAACCTATTTTTTGTATTTGCAAACCTTACAAAAACAACTGATTCTAATAAAACTCACAGGCATTCAATATTACAGTTATTTTTAGACAATTTGCCTGTTTGGTTTAGAAATTATGATGGAATACATTTTTTATTGCTTTTTTCGCATTATCTCAGGATTTTAAGAACATTAAAGTCATATTGAGTAAAAAACTACTTTTTGTGTTTGCAAGCCTTAAAAAAGCATATGTTTCGAGTAAAACTCACAAGAATGCATTATTTCAGGCAATATTAGCTAATTTCTATGTGTAGTTTAGGAGTAATATTTAATTTACTGTCATATTGAGTGTACATTGTCATGGTGAATAAAAACTAATTTTTGGATTTGCAAAAATTTCAAACACAGCTGTTTCTAGTAAAACTCACATGATTCAATATTACAGGCATTTTTACACATATTGCATGTTTGATTTCGGAAATATGATTGAATACATTTTTATTGCTTTTTTCGCATTATCTCAGGATTTTAGGAATATAACTGTCATATTGAGTAAAAAACTACTTTTTGTGTTTGCAAGATTTAAAAAAGCATGTGTTTGGAGTAAAACTCCGTAGAATGCATTATTTGAGTCATCATTAGCCATTTTGCCTGTGTAGTTAGGAGTTATTTTTAAATAACTGTCATATTGAGTGTGACAGTATACTGTCATAGTGAGTAAAACTTAATTTTTGTATTTGCAAACCTTACAAAAACAACTGATTCTACTAGAACTCACATAGATTTAATATTACAGGCATTTTTAGACATTTTGCATTGTTGGTTTAGGAATTATGTTGGAATAAATTTTTATTGCTTTTTTCGCATTATCTCAGGATTTTAAGAACAAACTACTTTTTGTTTTTGCAAGCCTTAAAAAAGCATATGTTTCGAGTAAAACTCACAAGAATGCATTATTTCAGGCAATATTAGCTAATTTTTATGTGTAGTTTAGGAGTAATGTTTAATTTACTGTCATATTGAGTGTACATTGTCATGGTGAAAAAAAACTAATTTTTGTATTTGCAAAAATTTCAAACACAGCTGTTTCTAGTAAAACTCACATGATTCAATATTACAGGCCTTTTTACACATATTGCATGTTTGATTTAGGAAATATGATTGAATACATTTTTATTGCTTTTTTCGCATTATCTCAGGATTTTAGGAATATAACTGTCATATTGAGTAAAAAACTACTTTTTGTGTTTGCAAGATTTAAAAAAGCATGTGTTTCGAGTAAAACTCCGTAGAATGCATTATTTGAGGCATCATTAGCCATTTTGCATGTGTAGTTAGGAGTTATTCTTAAATAACTGTCATATTGAGTGTGAAAGTATACTGTCATAGTGAGTAACATTTTTGTATTTGCAAACCTTACAAAAACAACTGATTCTAGTAAAACTCACATGGATTTAATATTACAGGCATTTTTAGACATTTTGCATTGTTGGTTTAGAAATTATGATGGAATAAATTTTTATTGCTTTTTTCGCATTATCTCAGGATTTTAAGAAGATTACCCTCATATTGAGTAAAAAACACTTTTTGTGTTTGCAAGCCTTAAAAAAGCATAGGTTTCGAGGAAAACTCCCAAGGATGCATTATTTCAAGCATTATTAGCCATTTTGCATGTGTAGTTTAGGAGTTATGATTAAATAACTGTCATATTGAGTTTGACAGAGGAAAACCAAATTTTTGTATTTGCAAACCTTACTAAAACAACTGATCCTAATAAAACTTACATGGATTTAATATTACAGGCATTTTTAGACATGTTGCATTGTTGGTTTAGGAATTATGTTGGAATACATTTTTATTGCTTTTTTCGTATTATCTCAGAATTTTAAGAACATTACTGTCATATTGAGTAAAAAACTACTTTTTGTGTTTGCAAGATTTGAAAAAGCAAATGTTTCGAGTAAAACTCCGTAGAATGCATTATTTAAGGCATCATTAGACATTTTGCATTTGTAGTTTAGGAGTTATGATTAAATAACTGTTTCATATTGAGTGTGACAGTTTACTTTCATAAATTCAATATTACAGCCATTTTTACACATTGTGCATGTTTAGTTTAGAAATTATCATTGAATACATGTTTATTGCTTTTTTCGTATTATCTCAGGATTTTAAGAACATTACTGTCATATTGAGTAAAAAAAATACTTTTTGTGTTTGCAAGCCTTAAAAAAGCATATGTTTCGAGGAAAACTCCCAAGCATGCATTATTTCAAACATTATTAGCCATTTTGCATGTGTAGTTTAGGAGTTATGATTAAATAACTGTCATATTGAGTTTGACAGAGTAAAACCTAATTTTTGTATTTGCAAACCTTACTAAAACAACTGATTCTAGTAAAACTTACATGGATTTAATATTACAGGCATTTTTAGACATTTTGCATTGTTGGTTTAGGAATTATGTTGGAATACATTTTTATTGCTTTTTTCGCATTATCTCAGGATTTGAAGAACATTACTGTCATATTGAGTAAAAAACTACTTTTTGTGTTTGCAAGCCTTAAAAAAGCATATGTTTCGAGTAAAACTCACAAGAATGCATTATTTCAGGCAATATTAGCTCATTTTTAAGTGTAGTTTAGGAGTTATGTTTAATTTACTCTCATATTGAGTTTACATTGTCATGGTGAAAAAAACCTAATTTTTGTATTTACAAAAATTTCAAACAACCAATTCTAGTAAAACTCACATGGATTCAATACTATAGGCTTTTTTTTTTTTTTACACATTTTGCATGTTTGATTTAGGAAATATGATTGAATATAATTTCATTGCTTTTTTCGCATTAGCTCAGGATTTTAAGAACATTACTGTCATATTGAGTAAAAAACTACTTTTTGTGTTTGCAAGCCTTAAAAAAGCATATGTTTCGAGTAAAACTCCCAAGAATGCATTATTTCAGGCAATATTAGCTCATTTTTATGTGTAGTTTGGGAGTAAGGTTTAATTTACTGTCATATTGAATATAATTTCATTACTTTTTTCGCATTATCTCAGGATTTTAGGATTACTGTCATATTGAGTAAAAAACTACTTTTTGTGTTTGCAAGATTTAAAAAAGCATGTGTTTAGAGTAAAACTCCGTAGAATGCATTATTTGAGGCATCATTAGACATTTTGCATTTGTAGTTTAGGAGTTATGATTAAATAAATATCATATTGAGTGTGACAGTTTACTTTCATAAAGTGTAAAACCTAATTTTTGTTTTTGCAAACCTTACTAAAACAACTGATGCTAGTAAAACTCACATGGATTCAATATTACAGGCATTTTTACACATTGTGTATGTTTAGTTTAGAAATTATCATTGAATACATGTTTATTGCTTTTTTCGCATTATCTCAGGATTTTAAGAACATTACTGTCATATTGAGTAAAAAAATACTTTTTGTGTTTGCAAACCTTAAAAAAGCATATGTTTCGAGGAAAACTCACAAGAATGCATTATTTCAGGCATTATTAGCCATTTTGCATGTGTAGTTTAGGAGTTATGATTAAATAACTGTCATATTGAGTTTGACAGAGTAAAACCTAATTTTTGCATTTGCAAACCTTACTAAAACAACTGATTCTAGTAAAACGTACATGGATTTAATATTACAGGCATTTTTAGACATTTTGCATTGTTGGTTTAGGAATTATGTTGGAATACATTTTTATTGCTTTTTTCGCATTATCTCAGGATTTGAAGAACATTACTGTCATATTGAGTACAAAACTACTTTTTGTGTTTGCAAGCCTTAAAAAAGCATATGTTTCGAGTAAAACTCCGTAGAATGCATTATTTCAGGCAATATTAGCTCATTTTTAAGTGTAGTTTAGGAGTTATGTTTAATTTACTCTCATATTGAGTTTACATTGTCATGGTGAAAAAAACCTAATTTTTGTATTTGCAAAAATTTCAAACACAACCAATTCTAGTAAAACTCACATGGATTCAATACTACAGGCTTTTTTTTTTTTTTTTTACACATTTTGCATGTTTGATTTAGGAAATATAATTGAATATAATTTCATTGCTTTTTTCGCATTAGCTCAGGATTTTAAGAATATTACTGTCATATTGAGTAAAAAACTACTTTTTGTGTTTGCAAGCCTTAAAAAAGCATATGTTTCGAGTAACACTCACAAGAATGCATTATTTCAGGCAATATTAGCTCATTTTTATGTGTAGTTTGGGTGTTATGTTTAATTTACTGTCATATGGAGTGTACTTTGTCATGGTGAAAAAAACCTAATTTTTCTATTTGCAAACCTTTCAAACACAACTGATTCTAGTAAAACATACATTGATTCAATATTACAGGCATTTTTACACATTTTGCATGTTTGGTTTAGGAATTATAATGGAATACATTTTTTTTTTTGCTTTTTTCGTATTATCTCAGGATTTTAAGAACATTGCTGTCATATTGAGTAAAAAACTACTTTTTGTGTTTGCAAGATTTAAAAAAGCATATGTTTTGAGTTATTTCAGGCATCAATACCCATTTTGCTTGTGTGGATTAGGAGTTTTCAAATAACTGTCATATTGCGTGTGGCAGTTATACTGTCATAATGAGTAAACCTAATTTTTGTATTTTTAAACCTTATAAACCTCCTGATTCTAGTAAAATTCACAAAGATACAATATTACAGGCATTTGTAGACATAATGCAGGTTTGGTTTTGGAGTTAGGTTTATAACTTTTCATATTTAGTATGACTTGTGTCTTTGCAAACCTAACAAAATATTTTTTTCCAGTAAAACTCACAAAGATACATTTCTCTTATTAGCCATTTTGCATGTGTGGTTTCGGTCAGATACAGAGACAGAGACAGTATACATGGGGAAGTCGTGGCGCAGTTGGGAGAGTGGCCGTTCCAGCAACTTGAGGGTTCTTGGTTCGATCCCCACCTTCTACCAACCTCGTCACGTCCGTTGTGTCCTTGAGGGAGACACTTTACCCTTGCTCCTGATGGGTTGTGGTTAGGGCCTTGCATGCCAGCTCCCGCCATCAGTGTGTAAATGTGTGTGTGAATGGATGAATGTAAAAATAGTGTCAAAGCGCTTTGTGTACCTTGAAGGTAGAAAAGCGCTATGCAAGTATAACCCATTTACCATAGTGAGTAAAACCAAATGTTTGTATTTACAAACCTTACAAAATAACCGATTCTAGTAAAAGTCACACAGATACAATATTTTAGGCATTTTTAGACATAATGCATGTTTGGTTTTGGAGTTATGTTTATATAACCTCCTTTTTGAGCCGCCACCTTATCGTGGTAGAGGAGTTTGCGTGTCCCACTGATCCTAGGAGCTATGCTGTCTGTGGGCTTCTATGCCCCCTCGTAGGCTCTCCCAAGACAAATAGGTCCTAGGTGAGGGATCAGACAAAGAGCAGCTCAAAGACCTTTATGAAAAGTACAAATCGAGGTCCTAGATTTTTCCTCGCCCGTGGCTCCCCTGTGGAGCCAGGCCCAGAGGTGGGGCACGATGGCGAGCGCCTGTTGGCTGGCTCAGCTCAATGAAGCAACGTGGTTCCCTCCTCCAATGGGCTCACCACTCATGGGCTGGGTTATAGAGGTCGGGTGCAGTGTGAGCTGAGCGGCAGCCGAAGGCAGAGCACTTGGCGGTCCGATCATCGACTACATAAGCTAGCTCTTCTGACGTGAAATGTCACCTCGCTGGGAGGGAAGGAGCCTGAGCTGGTGTGCGAGGTGGAGAAGTTCCGGCTAGATATAGTTGGACTCACTTCGACGCACAGGAACCTGTTCTCTCGAGAGGGGCTGGACTCTCTTCCACTATGGCGTTGCAAGCAATGAGAGGCTGGGGTGGCAATTCTTGTTGTCCCCCCGGCTCAAAGACAAGAGTATGGGGTATCGGACTGTCTGATTGTGGCGGGTCGCTCCCTGTATGATCAGTGTCAGAGCTTGGTCCGCATTGCCGGCAGTAAGTCGGACCTCTTTCCAGTGAGGGTTGGACTAAACCACACAAAGGGCAGCCTTGGCGGCCCAAGGCTGCCCTTTGTCACCGATTCTGTTGTTAACTTTTATGGACAGAATTACTAGGCGCAGTCATGGCGTTGAGGGGATCCGGTTTAGTGGTTGCAGGATTAGGTCTCTGCTTTTTGCAGATGATGTGGTCCTGATGGCTTCAACTGGCCAGGATCTCCAGCTCTCATTGGATGGCCGAGTATGAAGCGACTGGGATGAGAATCAGCACCTCCAAGTCCGAGTCCATGGTTCTCGCCCGGTAAAGGGTGGGGTGCCATTTCCAGGTTGAGGAGGCGATGGCACATACATAGATGGCCCCAAGTGGAGGAGTTCAAGTACCTTGGAGTCTTGTTCACGAGTGAGGGAAGAGTGGATCATGAGATCCACAGGCGGATCGGTGCGGCGTCTTCAGTAATGAGGACGCTATATCGATCCATTGTGGTGAAGAAGGAGCTGAGCCAGAATTAAAAGCTCTAAATTTACCGGTCGATCTACATTCCCATCCTGCACCCATGGTCATGGTTATGACCGAAAAGACAAGATCACGGGTACAAGCGGCCAAATTGAGTTTCCTCCGCCGGGTGGCGGGTCTCTCCCTTAGAGATAGGATAAGAAGCTCTGTCACCCGGGAGGAACTCAGAGTAAAGCGCTGCTCCTCCACAATGAGAGGAGCCAGGTGAGGTGGTTCGGGCATCTGCTCAGGATGCCACCCGAACGCCTCCGGAGGGAGGTGTTTAGGGCAAGTCCGACCGGCAGGAGTCCACGGGGAAGACCCAGGACACATTGGGAAGATTATGTCTCCCGGCTGGCCTGGGAACGCCTGGGGATCCCCCGAGAAGAGCTGGAAGAAGTGGCTGGGGAGAGGAAAGTCTTGGCTTCTCTGTTTAGGCTGCTGCCCGCGCAACCCGACCTCGGTTAAGCGGAAGAAAATGGATGGATTTAGTAATGACAAAAAAAAATGATTCTAGTAAAACTCACATGGATACAATTTTACAGGTATTTTTAGACATAATGCATGTTTGGTTTTGGAATTATGTTTATATAACTTTCATATGTATTATGACAGTTATACTGTCATCTTGAGTAAAACTAACTTGTGTCTTTACAAACATTACAAACTATGTTTTTCCAGTAAAACAAAAAGATTTTGTATTTGCAAACCTTACAAAAACAAATGATTCTAGTAAAACTCACATAGATTCAATATTTCAGGCATTTTTAGACATTTCACATGTTTGAATACATTTGTATTGCTTTTTTCGTTAGGGCAAGTCCGATCGGCAGGAGGCCACGGGGAAGACCCAGGACACATTGGGAAGACTATGTCTCAGGCTGGCCTGGGAACGCCTCGGGATCCCCCGAGAAGAGCTGGACAAAGTGGCTGGGGAGAGGGAAGTCTGGGCTTCTCTGCTTAGGCTGCTGCCCCCGCAACCCAACCTCGGATAAGCGGAAGAAAATGGATGGATTTAGTATGACAGTTATACTGTCATATTGAGTAAAAAAACTATTTTTCATAGATTCAATATTACAGGCATCTTTAGCTGGATTGCATGTTTGGTTTTGGAGATATGTTTATACAACTTTCATATTTAGTATGACAGTTATACTGTCATATTGAGTAAAAACAACAACTTGTGTCTGCAAACCTTACAAAAGATTATTATTCTAGTAAAACTAACAAAGATACATTTTTCCAAGCATTATTAGCATTTGTTGTTTTGGAGTTATAATGCTTGCGTTGAGAGGCGACGGGCTCGGGTGGCAATTCTTGTTGCCCCCCGGCTCAAAGCCTGCACGTTGGAGTTCAACCCAGTGGACCAGTGGGTAGCTTTCCTCCGCCTTCGGGTGGGGGGACGGGTCCTGACTGTTGTTTGGCCTTACGCGCCAAACGGCAGCTCAGAGTACCCACCCTTTTTGGATTCACTCGAGGGAGTACTGGAAAGTGCTCCACCGGGTGATTCCCTCGTTCTACTGGGGGCCTTCAACGCTCATCTTGGCAACAACAGTGAAACCTGGAGAGGCATGATTGGGAAGAATGGCCGCCCGGATCTGAACCCGAGTGGTGTTTTGTTATTGGACTTTTGTGCTCGTCACAGATTGTCAATAACAAACACCAAGTTCAAACATAAGGGTGTCCATATGTGCACTTGGCATCAGGACACCCTAGGCCGCAGTTCCATGATCGATTTTGTAGTTGTGTCATCGGATTTGCGGTCTCATGTTTTGGACACTCGGGTGAAGAGAGGGGCGGAGCTTTCTACCGATCACCACATGGTGGTGAGTTGGCTGCGATGGTGGGGGAGGATGCCTGACAGACCTGGCAGGCCCAAACGCATTGTGAGGGTTTGCTGGGAACGCCGCCGGAAGGACTTTGAACATGTCACGAGGGAGGCGCTGGACATTCAGTCTGAGTGGACCATGTTCCGTGCCTCTCTTGTCGAGCCGGCTGATTGGAGCTGTGGCCGCAAGGAGTTTGGTGCCTGTCGTGGCGGTAATCCTAGAACCCGCTGGTGGACACCAGCAGTGAGGGATGCCGTCAAGCTGAAGAAAGAGCCTATCGGGTCCTTTTGGCTCATGGGACTCCAGAGGCAGCCGACAGGCCAAGCAAAGTGCGGCTTCAGCGGTCGCAGAGGCAAAAACTCGGACATGGGAGGAGTTTGGAGAAGCCATGGAAAACGACTTCCAGACGGCTTCGAAGCGATTCTGGACCACCATCCGCCGGCTCAAGGGGGGGGAGCAGTGCACTGTAACACCGTGTATGGTGAGGATGGTGCGCTGCTGACCTCTACTGCAGCTGTTATTGATCGGTGGAGGAAATACTTCGAAGACCTCCTTATTCCCACCAACTATGAGGAAGCAGTGCCTGGGGAATCTGTGGTGGGCTCTCCTATTTCTGGGGCTGAGTCAAAAAGCTCCTCAATGGCAACGCCCTGGGGGTGGATGAGATCCGTCCGGAGTTCCTTAAGACTCTGGATGCTGTGGGGCTGTCTTGGTTGAAAAGACTCTGCAACATCGCGTGGACATCGGGGGCGGTACTTCTGGATTGGGAGACCGGGGTGGTGGTTCCTCTCTTTAAGAAGGGGAACCAGAGGGTGTGTTTCAACTATCGTGAGATCACACTCCTCAGTCTTCCCGGTAAGGTCTATTCATGTGTACTGGAGAAGAGGCTACGCCGGATAGTCAAACCTCAGATTCAGGAGGAACAGTGTGGTTTACGTCCTGGTCGTGGAACTGCGGACCAGCTTTATACTCTCGGCAGGGTCCTTGAGGGTGCATGGGAGTTTGCCCAACCAGTCTACATGTGCTTTATGGACTTGGAGAAGGCATTTGACCATTTACCCCGGGAAGTCCTGTGGGGAGTGCTCAGAGAGTATGGGGTAACGACTGTCTTATTGTGGCGGTTCGCTCCCTTTGCAAGAGTCAGAGCTTGGTCCGCATTGCCGGCAGTAAGTCGGACCCGTTTCCAGTGAGGGTTGGACTCCGCCAAGGCTTCCCTTTGTCACCGATTCTGTTCATAACCTTTATGGTCAGAATTTCTAGGCGCAGTCAGGGCGTTGAGGGGATCCGGTTTGGTGTCTGCAGGATTAGGTCTATGCTATTTGCAGATGATGTGGTCCTGATGGCTTCATCTGGCCAAGATCTTCAGCCCTCACTGGATCGGTTCGCAGACGAGTGTGAAGTGACTGGGATGTGAATCAGCACCTCCAAGTCAGAGTCCATGGTTCTCGCCCGGAAAAGGGTGGAGTGCCATCTCCGGGTTGGGGAGGAGATCTTGCCCCAGGTGGAGGAGTTCAAGGACCTCAGAGTCTTGTTCACGAGTGAGAGAAGAGTGGATCGTGAGATCGACAGGCGGAACGGTGCGGCGTCTTCAGTAATGCGGACGCTGTATTGATCCGTTGTGGTGAAGAAGGAGCTGAGCCGGAAGGCAAAGCTCTCGATTTACCGGTCTATCTACGTTCCCATCCTCACCTATGGTAATGAGCTTTGTGTCATGGCCGAAAGGACAAAATCACGGGTACAAGCGGCCGAAATGAGATTCCTCCGCCGGGTGGCGGGGCTCTCCCTTAGAGATAGGGTGAGAAGCTCTGTCATCCGGGAGGAGCTCAAAGTAAAGCCATTGCTCCTCCATTTCGAGAGGAGCCAGATGAGGTGGTTCGGGCATCTGGTCAGGATGCCACCCGAACGCCTCCCTAGGGAGGTGTTTGGGTCACGTCCGACCGGTAGGAGGCCCAGGAAGACCCAGGAAACGGGAAGCTTATCTCTCCCGGCTGGCCCCGGGAGGAGCTGGACGAAGTGGCTGGGGAGAGGAAAGTCTGGGCTTCCCTGCTTAGGCTGCAGCCCCCGCGACCCGACCTCGGATAAGCGGAAGAAAATGGATGGATGGATGGATGGAGTTATGTTTAAATAACTGTCATAAAGAGTAAAACCTAATTTTTGTATTTGTAAACCTTACCAAAACAACTGATTTTAGTAAAACTCACACAGATTCAATATTACAGGCATTTTTAGACATTTTGCTTACTTGGTGTAGGAATTATGATGGAATACATTGTTATTGCTTATTTCCTATTATATCAGGATTTTAAGATCTTTACTGTCATATTGAGGAAAACAAATACTTTTTGTGTTTGCAAGCCTTAAAAAAGCATATGTTTCGAGTAAAACACACAAGAATGCCTTATTTCAGGCATTATTAGCCATTTTTTATGTGTAGTTTAGGCATACTTGCCAAGCCTCCTGGATTTTCCAGGAAACTCCCGAAATTCAGCGCCTCTCCCGAAAACCTCCCGGGACAAATTTTCTCCCGAAAATCTCCCGAAATTCAGGCTGACCTGAGTGAGGACAGCCTGTATTCACGTCTGCTTTCCCACGATATAAACAGCATGCCTGCCCAATCACGTTATAACTGTAGAATGATCGAGGGCGAGTTCTTGGTTTCTTATGTGGGTTTATTGTTAGGTAGTTTCATTAACGTCCTCCCAGCGCGGTAACAACACTAAACAACAGCAGTCACGTTTTCGTCTACCGTAAAGCAGTTTGTCTGCCGTAAACAGCATCGACAGTTATACTGTCATATTAAGTAAAAAAAACTAACTTGTGTCTTTGCAAACTTTACAAAATATAATCATTCTAGTAAAACAAACAAAGATACATTTCTCCAAGCATTATTAGCCATTTTGCATTTGTTGTTTAGGAGTTATGTTTAAATAACTGTCAAAGTAAATAAAACCTAATTTTGGTATTTAAAAACCTTAAAAAAAACAACTGATTCTAGTAAAACTCACATGGATACAATATTACAGGCATTTTTAAACATAATGCATGTTTGGTTTTGGAGTAATGTTTATATAACTTTCATATTTAGTATGACAGTAATACTGTCATATTGAATAAAAAAAACTAACTTGTATCTGTACAAACCTTAAAAAATATTTTTTTCCAGTAAAACTCACAAAGGTGGTTTTGGAGTTATGTTTAAATAAATGTTAAATTGAATAAGGCAGTTATACTGTTATTATGAGTAAAACCTAATTTTTGTAAATGTTAACCTTATTTTTAGACATTTTACATGTTTGGTTTAGAGTTGTGTTTGACTACATTTGTATTGCTTTTTTCATTAGGGCAAGTCCGACGAGCAGGAGGCCGCGGGGAAGACCCAGGACACATTGGGAAGACTATGTCTCCCGGCTGGGCTGGGAACGCCTCGGATCCCCCGAGAAGAGCTGGACGAAGTGGTTGGGAGAGGGAAGTCCGGGCTTCTCTGCTTAAGCTGCTGCCCCCGCAACCCGACCTCGGATAAGCGGAAGAAAATGGATGGATTTAGTATGACAGTTATACTGTCATATTAAGTAAAAAAAACTAACTTGTGTCTTTGCACACCTTACAAAATATATTTTTTTCTAGTAAAACTCACAAAGATACATATCTACAGGCATTATTAGCCATTTTGCATGTGTGGTTTAGGAGTTATGTTTAAATAACTGTCATATTGAATGTGTCATTATGACCTAATTTTTGTAATTTTAAACCTTACCAAAATACCTGATTCTGGTAAAACTCACAAAGAGTCAATATTACAGACATTTTTAGACAGATTACATGTTTGGTTTTGGGGTTATGTTTATACAACTTTCATATTTAGTATAACAGTTATACTATCATATTGGGTACAAAAAAAAGACGTGTGTCTTTGCAAACCATACAAAAGATCATTGTTTTAGTAAATCTAACAAAGATACATTTCTCTAAGCATTATTAGCCATTTTGCATTTGTTGTTTAGGAGTTATGTATAAATAACTGTCATAGTGAGTAAAACCTAATTTTTGTATTTGCAAACCTTACAAAAACAACTGATTCTAGTAAAACTCACATGGATAACCTCACAAAATATTTTTTTTCCTGCAAAACTCACGAAGAGACATTTCTCCAGGCATTGTTAGCCATTTTGCATGTGTGGTTTAGGAGTTATGTTTAAATAACTGTCAGATTGAGTGTGACAGTATACTGTGAGTAAAACCCATATTTTGTATTTGCAAACCTTACAAAGACAACTGATTCTAGTAAAACTCACATGGATACAAAATTACAGGCATTTTTAGAGATAATGCATGTTTGGTTTTGAAGTTATGTTTATATAACTTTCATATTTAGTATGACAGTAAAACTGTCATATTGAGTTAAAAAAACTAACTTGTGTCAGTACAAACATTACAAAATATTTTTTTTCCAGTAAAACTCACAAAGAGACATTTTTCCAGGCATTATTAGCCATTGTGCATGTGTGGTTTAGGAGTTATGTTTAAATAAATATCAAATTGAATGTGGCAGTTATACTGTCATTATGAGTGAAACCTAATTTTTGTAATTGTAAACCTTACCAAAATACCTGATTCTGGTAAAACTCACATAGATTCAATATTACATGCATTTTTAGACGGATTGCATGTTTGGTTTTGGAGTTATGTTTATACACCTTTCATATTTAGTATGACAGTTATACTGTATATTACCATTGAGTAAAAAAAAAAACTAACTTGTGTAACTTGCAAACCTTACAAAAGATCGTTATTCTAGTAAAGACTTCGACTTCGACTTTCTTTTTATTGTCATTCAAATTTGAACTTTACAGCACAGATAAGAACAAAATGTCGTAGTGCAGGATAAAAAAGCAATAAGGTGCATATTTCGATAAATAAATATATATAAATAATATATAAATAATATATAAATAATATATATATATATATATATATATATATATATATATATATATATATATATATATATATATATATATATATATATATATATATATATAATAAATATATATAAATAGATAAATAGATTACTGTGCAAATAAATATATTGCAGTTTTTTACATGCACCCAAGTTTATGGATGTATGTTGTCTTGTCTTTTTTATTCCAGCGAGTTAATTCATTTTGAGGGGAGTTGAGGAGATAATTTAATTATGATGCGTTCAAGAGTCTTACGGCCTGAGGGAGAAGCTGTTACAGAACCTGGAGGTTCTGCTTCGGAAGCTGCGGAACCTCTTTCTAGAGTCCAGCAGTGAAAACTGTCCTTGGTGGGGGTGGGAGGAGTCTTTGCAAATTTTCTGAGCCCTGGTCAGGCAGCACTTTTTGCGATCTCCTGGATAGGAGGAAGAGGAGTCCTGATGATCTTTTCCGCCGTCCTCACCACTCACTGGAGATACTTCCAGTCTGAGGCACTGCAGGCTCCAGTCCAGACAGAGATGCTGTTGGTCAGCAGGCTCTCTATAACAAAGATACATCTCTCCAAGCATTATTAGCTATTTTGCATTTGTTGTTTAGGAGTTATGTTTAAATAATTTTGGTATTTGAAAACCTTACAAAAACAACTGATTCTAGTAAAACTCACACAGATACAATATTACAGGCATTTTTAGACATAATACATGTTTGGTTTTGGAGTAATGTTTATATAACTTTCATATATAGTATGACAGCTATACTGTTATATTGAGTAAAAAAAACTAACTTGTGTCTTTAAAAACCTTATAAAATATATTTTTTCTAGTAAAACTCACAAAGAGACATTTCCCCAGGTATTATTAGCTATTGTGCATGTGTGGTTGAGGAGTTATGTTTAAATACATGTCAAATTGAATGTGGCAGGTATACTGTCATGAGTAAAACCTAATTTTTGCAATTGTAAACCTTACCAAAATACCTGATTCTGGTAAAACTCATATAAATTCAATATTACATGCATTTTTAGACGGATTGCTTGTTTGGTTTTGGAGTTATGTTTTTACAACTTTCATATTTAGTATGACAGTTATACTGTCATATTGAGTAAAAAAAACTAACTTGTGTCTTTGCAAACCTTACAAAAGATCATTATTCTGGTAAAGACTTACACTTTCTTTTTATTGTCATTCAAATTTGAACTTTACAGCACAGATAACAAAATGTCGTTACATAAGCTCATGGTAGTGCAGGATAAAAAAGCAATAAGGTGCATATATAAATAAATAAATATAAATAATATATAAATATATATATATAATAAATAAATAAATATAAATAGATATAAAGAGATAAATAGATTACTGTGCAGATAAATATATTGCACTTTTTCCACATGCGCCCACGTTTATGGGTGTATGTTACATTGTTTTTTTCATTCCAGCGAGTTAATTCATTTTGAGGGGAGTTGAGGAGATAATTTAATTATGATGCGTTCAAGAGTCTTACGGCCTGAGGGAAGAAGCTGTAACAGAAGCTGCAGGTTCTGCTTCGGAGGCTGCGGAACCTCTTTCTAGAGTCCAGCAGTGAAAACTGTCCTTGGTGGGGGTGGGAGGAGTCTTTGCACATTTTCTGAGCCCTGGTCAGGCAACACTTTTTGCGATCTCCTGGATAGGAGGAAGAGGAGTCCTGACGATCTTTTCCGCCGTCCACACCACTCTCTGGAGATACTTCCAGTCTGAGGCACTGCAGGCTCCAGTCCAGACAGAGATGCTGTTGGTCAGCAGGCTCTCTATAAAAAAGATACATCTCTCCAAGCATTATTAGCTATCTTGCATTTGTTGTTTAGGAGTTATGTTTAAATAACTGTCATAGTGAGTAAAACCTACATTTTGTATTTGCAAACCTTTCAAAAACAACTGATTCTAGTAAAACTCACACAGATACAATATTGCTGGCATTTTTAGACATAATGCATGTTTGCTTTTGGAGTTATGTTTCTATAACTTTCATATGTATGACAGCTATACTGTTATATTTAATTATAAAAAACTACTTTGTGTCTTTACAAACTTTACAAAATATCTTTTTCCCAGTAAAACTCACAAAGATACATTTCAACAGGCATTATTAGCCATTTTGCATGTGTGGTTTAGAAGTTATGTTTAAATAACTGTCATATGGAGTGTGACCGTAAAGTCATAGTGAGTAAAACAAACTAACTTGTGTCTTTGCAAACCTTACAAAAGAAAATGTTACTAGTAAAACTCACAAAGATACATTTCTTCATGCATTATTAGAAAATGTTCATGTGTAGTTTAGGAGTTATGTTTAAATAACTGTCATATTGAGTGTGGCAGTCATACAGTCATTAAGTGTTAAACCTAATTTTTGTTTTTGCACACCTTACAAAAACAACTGATTCTAGTAAAACTCACATTGATTCAATATTACAGGCATTTTAGACATATTTGGTTTAGGAGTTGTGTTTGAATCCATTTTTATTGCTTTTTTTGTTAGGGCAAGTCCAACCGGCAGGAGGCCACGGGGAAGACAGAGGACACATTGGGAAGACTATGTAAGCCGGCTGGCCTGGGAACGCCTCAGGATCCCCCGAGAAGAGCTGGCCGAAGTGGCTTGGGAGAGGGAAGTCTGGGCTTCTCTGCTTAGGCTGCTACCCCCACAACCCGACCTCGGATAAGCGGAAGAAAATGGATGTCATATTGGGTAAAAAAAAAAAACTAACGTGTCTTTGCAAACCTTACAAAAGATCATTATTCTGGTAAAGACTTAGACTTTCTTTTTATTGTCATTCAAATTTTAACTTTACAGCACAGATAACAAAATTTCGTTACATAAGCTCATGGTAGTGCAGGATAAAAAAGCAATAAGGTGCATATATAAATAAATAAATATAAATATATATATAAAATAAATAAATATACTTAAATATATATAAATAAATAAATAAAAAGATTACTGTGCAGATAAATATATTGCACTTTTTCCACATGCGCCCACGTTTATGGGTGTATGTTATATTGTGTTTTTTTATTCCAGCGAGTTAATCCATTTTGAGGGGAATTGAGGGGATAATTTAATTATAATGCGTTCAAGAGTCTTACGGCCTGAGGGAAGAAGCTGTTACAGAAGCTGGAGGTTCTGCTTCGGAGGCTGCGGAACCTCTTTCTACAGTCCAGCAGTGAAAACAGTCCTCGGTGGGGGTGGGAGGAGTCTTTGCAAATTTTCTGAGCCCTGGTCAGGCAGCGCTTTTTGCGATCTCCTGGATAGGAGGAAGAGGATTCCTGAATATCTTTTGCGCTGTCCTCACCACTCTCTGGAGAGACTTCCAGTCTGAGGCACTGCAGGCTCCAATCCAGACAGAGATGGTTGGTCAGCAGGCTCTCTATAACAAAGATACAGTTCTCCAAGCATTATTAGCTATTTGCATTTGTTGTTTAGGATTTATGTTTTAATAACTGTCATAGTGAGTAAAACCTAAATTTTGTATTTGCAAATCTTACAAAAACAATTGATTCTAGTAAAACTCACAGATACAATATCACAGGCATTTTTAGATATAATGCATGTTTGGTTTTGGAGTTGTGTTTATACAACTTTCATATTTAGTATTACAGTAATACTGTCTTATTCAGTAAAAAACAAAAAACTAACTTGTGTCTTTACAAACCTTACAAAATATGTTTTCCCAGTAAAACTCACAGAGATACATTTCTACAGGCATTATTAGCCATTTTGCATGTTTGGTTTAGGAGTTATGTTTAAATAACTGACATTGAGTGTGACAGTATACTGTCAAAGTGAGTAAAAAAAACTAACTTGTGTCTTTGCAAACCTTACAAAAGAAAATGTTACGAGTAAAACTCACAGAGTGTAGTTTAGGAGTTATGTTTAAATAACTGTCATATTGAGTGTGGTAGTATAACTGCCACACATATTGAGTTATAAAGTTAAGTGTAAAACCTAATTTTTGTATTTGCAAACCTTACAAAAACAACTGATTCTAGTAAAACTCACATAGATTCAATATTAAAGGCATTTTAGACATTTTACATGTTTTGTTCAGGAGTTGTGTTTGAATACATTTGTATTGCTTTTTTTGTTAAGGCAAGTCCAAACGGCAGGAGGCCACGGGGAAGACACAGGACACATTGGGAAGATTATATCAGCTGGCTGGCCTGGGAACGCCTCGGGATCCCCCGAGAAGAGCTGGACGAAGTAGCTGGGGATAGGGAAGTATGGGCTTCTCTGCTTAGGCTGCAGCCCCCGCAACACGAGCTCGGATAAGCGGAAGAAAATTGAAGGATTTAGTAAGACAGTTATACTACCATATTGAGTAAAAAAAAACTAACTTTTGTTTTTGTAAACATTCAAAATATATTTTTTCTAGTAAAACTCACAACGATACATATAGTTTAAATAACTGTCATAGTAAGTAAAACCTTTTTTTTGTATTTGCAAACCTTACAAAAACAACTGATTCTAGTAAAACTCACTTGCATTCTATGTTACAGTTATTTTTAGACAATTTGCCTGTTTGGTTTAGAAATTATGATGGAATACATTTTTTATTGCTTTTTTCGCATTATCTCAGGATTTTAGGAATTAAACTGTCATATTGAGTAAAACTACTTTTTGTGTTTGCAAGCCTTAAAAAAGCATATGTTTCGAGTAAAACTCATAAGAATGCATTATTTCAGGCAATATTAGCTCATTTTTATGTGTAGTTTAGAGTAATGTTTAATTTACTGTCATATTGAGTGTACATTGTCATGGTGAAAAAAAACTAATTTTTGTATTTGCAAAAATTTCAAACACAGCTGATTCTAGTAAAACTCACATGGATTCAATATTACAGGCATTTTTACACATATTGCATGTTTGATTTAGGAAATATGATTGAATACATTTTTATTTCTTTTTTCGCATTATCTCAGGATATTAGGAATATAACTGTCAATTGAGTAAAAAACTACTTTTTGTGTTTGCAAGATTTAAAAAAGCATGTGTTTAGAGTAAAACTCCGTAGAATGCATTATGTGAGGCATCATTAGCCATTTTGCACAAGTAGTTAGGAGTTATTTTTAAATAACTGTCATATTGAGTGGGGCAGTTTACTGTCATAGTGAGTAAAACTTAATTTTTGTATTTGCAAACCTTACAGAAACAACTGATTCTAGTAAAACTCACATGGATTTAATAATACAAGCAATTTTAGACATTTTGCATTGTTGGTTTAGGAATTATGTTGGAATACATTTTTATTGCTTTTTTCGCATTATCTCAGGATTTTAAGAACATTACTGTCATATTGAGTAAAAAAACTACTTTTTGTATTTGCAAGCCTTAAAAAAAGCATATGTTTCGAGTAAAACTCATAAGAATGCATTATTTCAGGCAATATTAGCTCATTTTTATGTGTAGTTTAGGAGTAATGTTTAATTTACTGTCATATTGAGTGTACATTGTCATGGTGAAAAAAAACTAATTTTTGTATTTGCAAAAATTTCAAACACAGCTGATTCTAGTAAAACTCACATGGATTCAATATTACAGGAATTTTTACACATATTGCTTGTTTGATTTAGGAAATATGATTGAATACACTTTTATTGCTTTTTTTGCATTATCTCAGGATTGTAAAAATATCACTGTCATATTGAGTAAAAAAACTACTTTTTGTGTTTGCAAGATTAAAAAAAGCATGTGTTTAGAGTTAAACTCCGTAGAATGCATTATTTGAGGCATCATTAGCCATTTTGCATAAGTAGTTAGGAGTTATTTTTAAATAACTGTCATATTGAGTGGGGCAGTTTACTGTCATAGTGAGTAAAACTTAATTTTTGTATTTGCAAACCTTACAGAAACAACTGATTCTAGTAAAACTCACATGGATTTAATAATACAAGCAATTTTAGACATTTTGCATTGTTGGTTTAGGAATTATGTTGGAATACATTTTTATTGCTTTTTTCGCATTATCTCAGGATTTTAAGAACATTACTGTCATATTGAGTAAAAAACTACTTTTTGTGTTTGCAAGCCTTAAAAAAGCATATGTTTCGAGTAAATTTCACAATAATGCTTTATTTCAGGCAATATTAGCTCATTTTATGTGTAGTTTAGGGGTTATGTTTAATTTGTCATGGTGAAAAAAACCATATTTTTGTGTTTGCAAAAATTTCAAACACAGCTGATTCTAGTGAAACTCACATGATTCAATATTACAGGCATTTTTACACATATTGCATGTTTGATTTAGGAAATATGATTGAATACATTTTTATTGCTTTTTTCGCATTATCTCAGGATTTTTGGAATATAACTGTCATATTGAGTAAAAAACTACTTTTTGTGCTTGCAAGATTTAAAAAAAATGATGTGTTTGGAGTAAAACTCCGTAGAATGCATTATTTGAAGCATCATTAGCCATTTTGCATGTGTAGTTAGGAGTTATTTTTAAATAACTGTCATATTGAGTGTGACAGTATACTGTCATAGTGAGTAAAACTTAATTTTTGTATTTGCAAACCTTACAAAAACAACTGATTCTAGTAAAACTCACATGGATTTAATATTACAGGCATTTTTAGACATTTTGCATTGTTGGTTTAGGAATTATGTTGAAATACATTTTTATTGCTTTTTTCGCATTATCTCAGAATTTTAAGAACATTACTGTCATATTTTGTAAAAAACTCCTTTTTTTGTTTGCAAGCCTTAAAAAAGCATATGTTTTGAGTAAAACTCACAAAAATGCATTTTTTCAAGGCAATATTAGATGTGTAGTTTAGGAGTAATGTTTAATTTACTGTCATATTGAGTGTACATTGTCATGGTGAAAAAAAACTATTTTTTTTTATTTGCAAACCTTACAAAAACAACTGATTCTAGTAAAACTCACATGGATTCAATAATACAGGCATTTTTACACATTTTGCATGTTTAGTTTAGAAATTACGATGGAATACATTTTTATTGCTTTTTTCGCATTATCTCAGGATTCTAAGAAGATTACCGTCATATTGAGTAAAAAACACTTTGTGTTTGCAAGCCTTAAAAAAGCATAGGTTTCGAGGAAAACTCCCAAAGATGCATTATTTCAAGCATTATTAGCCATTTTGCATGTGTAGTTTAGGAGTTATGATTAAATAACTGTCATATTGAGTTTGACAGAGTAAAACCTAATTTTTGTATTTGCAAACCTTACTAAAACAACTGATTCTAGTAAAACTTACATGGATTTAATATTACAGGCATTTTTAGACATTTTGCATTGTTGGTTTAGGAATTATGTTGGAATACATTTTTATTGCTTTTTTCGTATTATCTCAGGATTTTAAGAACATTACTGTCATATTGAGTAAAAAACTACTTTTTGTGTTTGCAAGCCTTAAAATAGCATATGTTTCGAGTAAAACTCACAAGAATGCATTATTTCAGGCAATATTAGCTCATTTTTAAGTGTAGTTTAGGAGTTATGTTTAATTTACTCTCATATTGAGTGTACATTGTCATGGTGAAAAAATCCTAATTTTTGTATTTGCAAAAATTTCAAACACAACCAATTCTAGTAAAACTCACATGGATTCAATACTACAGGATTTTTTTACATATTTTGCATGTTTGATTTAGGAAATATGAATGAATATAATTTCATTGCTTTTTTCGCATTATCTCAGGAGTTTAGGAATATTACTGTCATATTGAGTAAAAAACTACTTTTTGTGTTTGCAAGATTTGAAAAAGCAAATGTTTCAAGTAAAACTCCGTAGAATGCATTATTTGAGGCATCATTAGACATTTTGCATTTGTAGTTTAGGAGTTATGATTAAATAAATATCATATTGAGTGTTGCAGTTTACTTTCATAAAGTGTAAAACCTAATTTTTGTTTTTGCAAACCTTACTAAAACAACTGATTCTAGTAAAACTCACATGGATTCAATATTACAGGCATTTTTACACATTGTGCATGTTTAGTTTAGAAATTATGATTGAATACATTTTTGTTGCTTTTTTCGCATTATCTCAGGATTTTAAGAACATTACTGTCATATTGAGTAAAAAAAAATACTTTTTGTGTTTGCAAGCCTTAAAAAGGCATATGTTTCGAGGAAAACTCCCAAGGATGCATTATTTTAAGCATTATTAGCCATTTTGCATGTGTAGTTTAGGAGTTATGATTAAATAACTGTCATATTGAGTTTGACAGAGTAAAACCTAATTTTTGTATTTGCAAACCTTACTAAAACAACTGATTCTAGTAAAACTTACATGGATTTAATATTACAGGCATTTTTAGACATTTTGCATTGTTGGTTTAAGAATTATGTTGGAATACATTTTTATTGCTTTTTTCGCATTATCTCAGGATTTGAAGAACATTACTGTCATATTGAGTAAAAAAACTACTTTTTGTTTTTGCAAGCCTTAAAAAAAGCATATGTTTCGAGTAAAACTCACAAGAATGCATTATTTCAGGCAATATTAGCTCATTTTTAAGTGTAGTTTAGGAGCTATGCCTAATTTATTCTCATATTGAGTGTCATGGTTTAAAAAAACACCTAATTTTTGTATTTGCAAAAATTTCAAACACAACAAATTCTAGTAAAACTCACATGGATTCAATACTACAGGCTTTTTTCGCATTATCTCAGGATTTTAGGAATATTACTGTCATATTGAGTAAAAAACTACTTTTTGTGTTTGCAAGATTTGAAAAAGCAAATGCTTCGAGTAAACTCCGTAGAATGCATTATTATTTTAGGCATCAATAGCCATTTTGCTTGTGTGGATTAGGAGTTTTTAAATAACTGTCATTATGAGTAAAACTTAATTTTTGTATTTTTAAACCTCCTGATTCTAGTAAAATTCACAAAGATATAATATTACAGGCATTTTTAGACATAATGCAGGTTTGGTTTTTGGAGTTAGGTTTATAACTTTTCATATTTAGTATGACAGTTAGACTGTCATATTAAGTAACAAAAAAAAAAAAGACGTGTCTTTGCAAACCTTACAAAATATTTTTTTCCAGTAAAACTCACAAAGATACATTTCTCTTATTAGCCATTTTGCATGTGTGGTTTCGGAGTTATGTTTAAATAACTGTCAGATACAGAGACAGAGACAGTATACATGGGGAAGGCGTGGCGCAGTTGGGAGAGTGGCCGTTCCAGCAACTTGAGGGTTCTTGGTTCGATCCCCACCTTCTACCAACCTCGTCACGTCCGTTGTGTCCTTGAGGGAGACACTTTACCCTTGCTCCTGATGGGTTGTGGTTAGGGCCTTGCATGCCAGCTCCCGCCATCAGTGTGTAAATGTGTGTGTGAATGGATGAATGTAAAAATAGTGTCAACGCGCTTTGTGTACCTTGAAGGTAGAAAAGCGCTATGCAAGTATAACCCATTTACCATAGTGAGTAAAACCAAATGTTTGTATTTACAAACCTTACAAAATAACCGATTCTAGTAAAAGTCACACAGATACAATATTTTAGGCATTTTTAGACATAATGCATGTTTGGTTTTGGAGTTATGTTTATATAACCTCCTTTTTGAGCCGCCACCTTATCGTGGTAGAGGAGTTTGCGTGTCCCACTGATCCTAGGAGCTATGCTGTCTGTGGGCTTCTATGCCCCCTCGTAGGCTCTCCCAAGACAAATAGGTCCTAGGTGAGGGATCAGACAAAGAGCAGCTCAAAGACCTTTATGAAAAGTACAAAGCGAGGTCCTAGATTTTTCCTCGCCCGGATGCGGTTCACCGTGGCTCCCCTGTGGAGCCAGGCCCAGAGGTGGGGCACGATGGCGAGCGCCTGTTGGCTGGCTCAGCTCAATGAAGCAACGTGGTTCCCTCCTCCAATGGGCTCACCACTCATGGGCTGGGTTATAGAGGTCGGGTGCAGTGTTAGCTGAGCGGCAGCCGAAGGCAGGGCACTTGGCGATCCGATCATCGGCTACATAAGCTAGCTCTTCTGACGTGAAATGTCACCTCGCTGGGAGGGAAGGAGCCTGAGCTGGTGTGCGAGGTGGAGAAGTTCCGGCTAGATATAGTTGGACTCACTTCAACGCACAGGAACCTGTTCTCTCGAGAGGGGCTGGACTCTCTTCCACTATGGCGTTGCAAGCAATGAGAGGCTGGGGTGGCAATTCTTGTTGTCCCCCCGGCTCAAAGACAAGAGTATGGGGTATCGGACTGTCTGATTGTGGCGGGTCGCTCCCTGTATGATCAGTGTCAGAGCTTGGTCCGCATTGCCGGCAGTAAGTCGGACCTCTTTCCAGTGAGGGTTGGACTAAACCACACAAAGGGCAGCCTTGGCGGCCCAAGGCTGCCCTTTGTCACCGATTCTGTTGTTAACTTTTATGGACAGAATTCTAGGCGCAGTCATGGCGTTGAGGGGATCCGGTTTAGTGGTTGCAGGATTAGGTCTCTGCTTTTTGCAGATGATGTGGTCCTGATGGCTTCAACTGGCCAGGATCTCCAGCTCTCAATGGCTGGCCGAGTATGAAGCGACTGGGATGAGAATCAGCACCTCCAAGTCCGAGTCCATGGTTCTCGCCCGGTAAAGGGTGGGGTGCCATTTCCAGGTTGAGGAGGCGATGGCACATACATAGATGGCCCCAAGTGGAGGAGTTCAAGTACCTAGGAGTCTTGTTCACGAGTGAGGGAAGAGTGGATCATGAGATCCACAGGCGGATCGGTGCGGCGTCTTCAGTAATGAGGACGCTATATCGATCCATTGTGGTGAAGAAGGAGCTGAGCCAGAATTAAAAGCTCTAAATTTACCGGTCGATCTACATTCCCATCCTGCACCCATGGTCATGGTTATGACCGAAAAGACAAGATCACGGGTACAAGCGGCCAAATTGAGTTTCCTCCGCCGGGTGGCGGGTCTCTCCCTTAGAGATAGGATAAGAAGCTCTGTCACCCGGGAGGAACTCAGAGTAAAGCGCTGCTCCTCCACATTGAGAGGAGCCAGGTGAGGTGGTTCGGGCATCTGCTCAGGATGCCACCCGACGCCTCCCGAGGGAGGTGTTTAGGGCAAGTCCGACCGGCAGGAGGCCACGGGGAAGACCCAGGACACATTGGGAAGATTATGTCTCCCGGCTGGCCTGGGAACGCCTCAGGTTCCCCCAAGAAGAGCTGGAAGAAGTGGCTGGGGAGAGGAAAGTCTTGGCTTCTCTGTTTAGGCTGCTGCCCCCGCAACCCGACCTCGGTTAAGCGGAAGAAAATGGATGGATTTAGTAACGACAAAAAAAAATGATTCTAGTAAAACTCACATGGATACAATTTTACAGGTATTTTTAGACATAATGCATGTTTGGTTTTGGAATTATGTTTATATAACTTTCATATGTATTATGACAGTTATACTGTCATCTTGAGTAAAACTAACTTGTGTCTTTACAAACATTACAAACTATGTTTTTCCAGTAAAACAAAAACATTTTGTATTTGCAAACCTTACAAAAACAACTGATTCTAGTAAAACTCACATAGATTCAATATTTCAGGCATTTTTAGACATTTCACATGTTTGAATACATGTTTATTGCTTTTTTCGTGAGGGCAAGTCCGATCGGCAGGAGGCCACGGGGAAGACCCAGGACACATTGGGAAGACTATGTCTCAGGCTGGCCTGGGAACGCCTCGGGATCCCCCGAGAAGAGCTGGACAAAGTGGCTGGGGAGAGGGAAGTCTGGGCTTCTCTGCTTAGGCTGCTGCCCCCGCAACCCAACCTCGGATAAGCGGAAGAAAATGGATGGATTTAGTATGACAGTTATACTGTCATATTGAGTAAAAAAACTTTTTTCCATAGATTCAATATTACAGGCATCTTTAGATGGATTGCATGTTTGGTTTTGGAGATATGTTTATACAACTTTCATATTTAGTATGACTGTCATATTGAGTAAAAAAAAACAACTTGTGTCTGCAAACCTTACAAAAGATTATTATTCTAGTAAAACTAACAAAGATACATTTTTCCAAGCATTATTAGCATTTGTTGTTTTGGAGTTATAATGCTTGCGTTGAGAGGCGACGGGCTCGGGTGGCAATTCTTGTTGCCCCCCGGCTCAAAGCCTGCACGTTGGAGTTCAACCCAGTGGACCAGTGGGTAGCTTTCCTCCGCCTTCGGGTGGGGGGACGGGTCCTGACTGTTGTTTGGCCTTACGCGCCAAACGGCAGCTCAGAGTACCCACCCTTTTTGGATTCACTCGAGGGAGTACTGGAAAGTGCTCCACCGGGTGATTCCCTCGTTCTACTGGGGGCCTTCAACGCTCATCTTGGCAACAACAGTGAAACCTGGAGAGGCATGATTGGGAAGAATGGCCGCCCGGATCTGAACCCGAGTGGTGTTTTGTTATTGGACTTTTGTGCTCGTCACAGATTGTCAATAACAAACACCAAGTTCAAACATAAGGGTGTCCATATGTGCACTTGGCATCAGGACACCCTAGGCCGCAGTTCCATGATCGATTTTGTAGTTGTGTCATCGGATTTGCGGTCTCATGTTTTGGACACTCGGGTGAAGAGAGGGGCGGAGCTTTCTACCGATCACCACATGGTGGTGAGTTGGCTGCGATGGTGGGGGAGGATGCCTGACAGACCTGGCAGGCCCAAACGCATTGTGAGGGTTTGCTGGGATCGCCTCCGGAAGAACTTTGAACATGTCACGAGGGAGGCGCTGGACATTGAGTCTGAGTGGACCATGTTCCGTGCCTCTCTTGTCGAGCCGGCTGATTGGAGCTGTGGCCGCAAGGAGTTTGGTGCCTGTCGTGGCGGTAATCCTAGAACCCGCTGGTGGACACCAGCAGTGAGGGATGCCGTCAAGCTGAAGAAAGAGCCTATCGGGTCCTTTTGGCTCATGGGACTCCAGAGGCAGCCGACAGGCCAAGCGAAGTGCGGCTTCAGCGGTCGCAGAGGCAAAAACTCGGACATGGGAGGAGTTTGGAGAAGCCATGGAAAACGACTTCCAGACGGCTTCGAAGCGATTCTGGACCACCATCCGCCGGCTCAAGGAGGGGGAGCAGTGCACTGTAACACCGTGTATGGTGAGGATGGTGCGCTGCTGACCTCTACTGCAGCTGTTATTGATCGGTGGAGGGAATACTTCGAAGACCTCCTTATTCCCACCAACATGTCTTCCTATGAGGAAGCAGTGCCTGGGGAATCTGTGGTGGGCTCTCCTATTTCTGGGGCTGAGGTCAAAAAGCTCCTCAATGGCAACGCCCTGGGGGTGGATGAGATCCGTCCGGAGTTCCTTAAGGCTCTGGATGCTGTGGGGCTGTCTTGGTTGACAAGACTCTGCAACATCGCGTGGACATCGGAGGCGGTACTTCTGGATTGGGAGACCGGGGTGGTGGTTCCTCTCTTTAAGAAGGGGAACCAGAGGGTGTGTTTCAACTATCGTGAGATCACACTCCTCAGTCTTCCCGGTAAGGTCTATTCATGTGTACTGGAGAAGAGGCTATGCCGGATAGTCAAACCTCAGATTCAGGAGGAACAGTGTGGTTTACGTCCTGGTCGTGGAACTGCGGACCAGCTTTATACTCTCGGCAGGGTCCTTGAGGGTGCATGGGAGTGTGCCCAACCAGTCTACATGTGCTTTATGAACTTGGAGAAGGCATTCGACCATTTACCCCGGGAAGTCCTGTGGGGAGTGCTCAGAGAGTATGGGGTAACGACTGTCTTATTGTGGCGGTTCGCTCCCTTTGCAAGAGTCAGAGCTTGGTCCGCATTGCCGGCAGTAAGTTGGACCCGTTTAGTGAGGGTTGGACTCCGCCAAGGCTGCCCTTTGTCACCGATTCTGTTCATAGCCTTTATGGACAGAATTTCTAGGCGCAGTCAGGGCGTTGAGGGGATCCGGTTTGGTGTCTGCAGGATTAGGTCTATGCTATTTGCAGATGATGTGGTCCTGATGGCTTCATCTGGCCAAGATCTTCAGCCCTCACTGGATCGGTTCGCAGACGAGTGTGAAGTGACTAGGATGTGAATCAGCACCTCCAAGTCAGAGTCCATGGTTCTCGACCGGAAAAGGGTGGAGTGCCATTTCCGGGTTGGGGAGGAGATCTTGCCCCAAGTGGAGGAGTTCAAGGACCTCAGAGTCTTGTTCACGAGTGAGGAAAGAGTGGATCGTGAGATCGACAGGCGGAACGGTGCGGCGTCTTCAGTAATGCGGACGCTGTATTGATCCGTTGTGGTGAAGAAGGAACTGAGCCGGAAGGCAAAGCTCTCGATTTACCGGTCGATCTACGTTCCCATCCTCACCTATGGTCATGGCCGAAAGGACAAAATCACGGGTACAAGCGGCCGAAATGAGATTCCTCCGCCGGGTGGCGGGGCTCTCCCTTAGAGATAGGGTGAGAAGCTCTGTCATCCGGGAGGAGCTCAAAGTAAAGCCATTGCTCCTCCATTTCGAGAGGAGCCAGATGAGGTGGTTCGGGCATCTGGTCAGGATGCCACCCGAACGCCTCCCTAGGGAGGTGTTTCGGGCACGTCCGACCGGTAGGAGGCCCAGGAAGACCCAGGAAACGGGAAGCTTATCTCTCCCGGCTGGCCTGGGAATGCCCCGGGATCCCCCAGGAGGAGCTGGACGAAGTGGCTGGGGAGAGGAAAGTCTGGGCTTCCCTGCTTAGGCTGCAGCCCCCGCGACCCGACCTCGGATAAGCGGAAGAAAATGGATGGATGGATGGATGGAGTTATGTTTAAATAACTGTCATAAAGAGTAAAACCTCATTTTTGTATTTGTAAACCTTACCAAAACAACTGATTTTAGTAAAACTCACACAGATTCAATATTACAGGCATTTTTAGACATTTTGCTTATTTGGTGTAGGAATTATGATGGAATACATTGTTATTGCTTATTTCGCATTATATCAGGATTTTAAGATCTTTACTGTCATATTGAGGAAAACAAATACTTTTTGTGTTTGCAAGCTTTAAAAAAGCATATGTTTCGAGTAAAACTCACAAGAATGCCTTATTTCAGGCATTATTAGCCATTTTTTATGTGTAGTTTAGGCATACTTGCCAAGTCTCCTGGATTTTTCAGGAGACTCCCGAAATTCAGCGCCTCTCCCGAAAACCTCCCGGGACAAATTTTCTCCCGAAAATCTCCCGAAATTCAGGCTGACCTGAGTGAGGACAGCCTGTATTCACGTCTGCTTTCCCACGATATAAACAGCATGCCTGCCCAATCACGTTATAACTGTAGAATGATCGAGGGCGAGTTCTTGGTTTCTTATGTGGGTTTATTGTTAGGTAGTTTCATTAACGTCCTCCCAGCGCAGTAACAACACTAAACAACAGCAGTCACGTTTTCGTCTACCGTAAAGCAGTTTGTCTGCCGTAAACAGCAATGTTGTGACACTCTTTAAACAGGGAAATACTGCCATCTACTGTACATGCATATGTGACAATAACATCCAGGGCTTTTAGAGAGTGCAGTGCACAACTGCGCACACAACAAGGAGACGAAGCAGAAGAACGTGGAAGATACAGCCATGGCGACGCCGACGACGAGTAAGATGAAGAAACACGCTTATAAGTTCCAAGCCGCAGCTGCGATTGGACCTGGATAGCCTCCGGGAAGAAGTAGTGGAGTACCAAGTGCTTGGCAGTGAAGATCTTCCTCAGGAAGCAAAGATTGACCGGTTTTTGGCCATGCTCAGGAGGGGTGGAAAATTCCAGACTCTCGTGCATTTGATGAAAGCACTTTTGTGCGTGCCACACAGCAATGCATCATCAGAGAGGGTGTTCAGCATGGTTAGAAAAATAGTGACAGAGAATAGAACAAGGATGGACAATTCAACCCTTAACTCAACAATGAGTAGATGAGTGTTATGTGTGTGTATATGTGTAAATAAATGAAAACTGAAATTCAAGTATTTATTTTATTTTTATATATATATATAGCTAGAATTCACTGAAAGTCAAGTTTTTCTTATATATGTGTGTATGTATATATATATATATATTTTTATATATATATATATATATATATACATATATATATATATATATATATATATATATATATATATATATATATATATATATATATATATATATTTATATATATATATATATATATATATATATATATATATATATATATATATATATATATATATATATATATATGAAATACTTGACTTGGTGATTTTAGCTCTAAATATACTCCTCCCCTCTTAACCACACCCCCAACCACGCCCCCACCCCACCCCCGACCACGCCTTCCCCACCCCCACCTCCTGAAATCGGAGGTCTCATTGTTGGCAAGTATGAGTTTAGGAGTTATGTTTAAATAACTGTCATAGTGAGTGTGGCAGTTACACTGTCATATTGAGTAAAAAAAACTAACTTGTGTCTTTGCAAACCTCACAAAAGAAAACGTTTCTAATAAAAATCACAAAGATACATTTCTTCACGCATTATTAGACATTTTTCATGTGTGGTTTAGGAGTTATGTTTAAATAACTGTCATATTGAGTGTGGCAGTTATACTGTCATTATGTGTAAAACCTAATTTTGTATTTGCAAACCTTATAAAAACAACTGATTCTAGTAAAACATAGATTCAATTTTACAGGCATTTTTAGACATTTTACATGTTTGGTTTAGGAGTTGTGTTTGAATACATTTTGTATTGCTATTTTCGTTAGGGCAAGGCCGACCGGCAGGAGACCAGGGGGAAGACCCAGGACACATTGGGAAGACTATCATTCAAGTACCTTGGGATGTGGGTGGACAATAAGCTGGACTGGACTGTTAACACAGACCACTTGTACAGGAAAGGACAGAGCTGTACTTCCTGAGGCGGCTGTCCTTTGTCCCACACGCCATTAGACTGTACAACTCTCCTCTGGGGGGAGGGGGCTACTAGGATGACAGGGGATGCAAATCAATAAGAGTGCAATATTTTTTCAAAACATGGTCACTACTGCCTAGTTTCTCATGTTATATTCTTATTTTACTGTTATATTTTTATTCTCATTGTTGCTTTTTATTTTTATTCTATTGTAATATGTTTCTATTTTGTTTCAATTTATACCCCCATTATTTACTTTTCACTTTTTAAAATTTTGTACACTACTGCTGGAATTTAAATTTTCCTGAGGGAACTCTCCTGAAGGAATCAATTAAGTACTATCTATCTATCTATCTATCTATCTATCTATCTATCTATCTATCTATCTATCTATCTATCTATCTATCTATCTATCTATCTATCTATCTATCTATCTATCTATCTATTTATGTCTCCTGGCTGGACTGAAAACGCCTGGGATCCCCCGAGAAGAGCTGGACGAAGTGGCTGGGGAGAAGAAAGTCTGGGCTTCTCTGCTTAGGCTGCTGCCCCCGCAACCTGACCTCGGTTAAGCAGGAAGAAATGGATGGATTTAGTATGACAGTCATATTAAGTAAAAAACTAACTTGTGTTTTTGCAAACATTACAAAATATATTTGTTCTAGTAAAACTCACAAAGATACATAACTCAAGGCATTATTAGCCATTTTGCATGTGTGGTTTAGGACATATGTTTAAATAACCGTCAGATTGAGTGTGACAGTATACTGTCATAGTGAGTAAAACCCATATTTTGTAATTGCAAACCTTATGAAAACAAATGATTCTACTAAAACTCACATGGATACAATATCACAGGCATTTTAGACATAATGCATGTTTGGTTTTGGAGTAATGTTTATATAACTTTCATATTTAGTATGACAGTAATACTGTCATATTGAATAAAAAAAACTAACTTGTATCTGTACAAACCTTAAACAATATTTTTTTCCAGTAAAACTCACAAAGAGACATTTCTCCAGGCATTATTAGCCATTGTGCACATGTGGTTTAGGAGTTATGTTTAAATAAATGTCAAATTGAATGTGGCAGTTATACTGTTATTATGAGTAAAACCTAATTTTTGTAAATGTTAATCTTACCACAATACCTGATTCTGGTAAAACTCACATAGATTCAATATTACAGGCATTTTTAGACATTTTACATGTTTGGTTTAGAGTTGTGTTTGAATACATTTTTATTGCTTTTTTCATTAGGGCAAGTCCGACGGGCAGGAGGCCGCGGGGAAGACCCAGGACACATTGGGAAGACTATGTCTCCCGGCTGGGCTGGGAACGCCTCGGGATCCCCCGAGAAGAGCTGGACAAAGTGGTTGGGGAGAGCGAAGTCTGGGCTTCTCTGCTTAGGCTGCTGCCCCTGCAACCCGACCTCGGATAAGCGAAAGAAAATGGATGGATTTAGTATGACAGTTATACTGTCATATTAAGTAAAAAAAACTAACTTGTGTCTTTGCACACCTTACAAAATATATTTTTTCTAGCAAAACTCATAAAGATACATATCTACAGGCATTATTAGCCATTTTACATGTGTGGTTTAGGAGTTATGTTTAAATAACTGTCATATTGAATGTGGCAGTAATACTGTCATTATGACCTAATTTTTGTAATTTTAAACCTTACCAAAATACCTGATTCTGGTAAAACTCACAAAGATTCAATATTACAGGCATTTTTAGACGGATTACATGTTTGGTTTTGGGGTTATGTTTATACAACTATCATATTGAGTACAAAAAACAAACTTGTGTCTTTGCAAACCATACAAAAGATCATTGTTTTAGTAAATCTAACAAAGTCTCCAAGCATTATTAGCCATTTTGCATTTGTTGTTTAGGAGTTATGTTTAAATAACGGTCATAGTGAGTAAAACCTAATTTTTGTATTTGCAAACCATACAAAAACAACTGATTCTAGTAAAATATTGCAGGCATTTTTAGACATAATGCATGTTTGATTTTGGAGTTGGGTTTGTATAACTTTCATATTTAGTATTACAGTAATACTGTCATATTGAGTAATAAAAACTAACTTGTGTCTACAAACCTTACAAAATATTTTTTTTCCTGCAAAACTCACAAAGAGACATTTCTCCAGGCATTATTAGCCATTTTGCATGTGTGGTTTAGGAGTTATGTTTAAATAACTGACAGATTGAGTGTGCCAGTATACTGTGAGTAAAACCCATATTTTGTATTTGCAAACCTTACAAAATCAACTGATTCTAGTAAAACTCACATGGATACAAAATTACAGGCATTTTTAGAGATAATGCATGTTTGGTTTTGGAGTTATGTTTATATAACTTTCATATTTAGTATGACAGTAACACTGTCATATTGAGTAAAAAAAACTAACTTGTGTCGGTACAAACATTACGAAATGTTTTTTTTCCAGTAAAACTCACAAAGAGACATTTCTCCAGGCATTATTAGCCATTGTGCATGTGTGGTTTAGGAGTTATGTTTAAATACATGTCAAATTGAATGTGGCAGTTATACTGTCATTATGAGTGAAACCTAATTTTTGTAATTGTAAACCTTACCAAAATATCTGATTCTGGTAAAACTCACATAGATTCAATATTACATGCATTTTTAGACGGATTGCATGTTTGGTTTTGGAGTTATGTTTATACAACTTTCATATTTAGTATGACAGTTATACTGTATATTACCATTGAGTAAAAAAAAAACTAACATGTGTCTTTGCAAACCTTACAAAAGATCGTTATTCTAGTAAAGACTTCGACTTCGACTTTCTTTTTATTGTGATTCAAATTTGAACATTACAGCACAGATAAGAACGAAATGTAGTAAAGGATAAAAAAGCAATAAGGTGCATATTTCGATAAATAAATATATATAAATAATATATAAATACTATATATATATATATATATATATATATATATATATATATATATATATATATATATATATATATAAAATATATATATTTATAAATAGATAAAGAGATTACTGTGCAGATAAATATATTGCCTTTTTTTACATGCACCCGCGTTTATGGATGTATGTTATCTTGTCTTTTTCATTCCAGCGAGTTAATTCATTTTGAGGGGAGTTGAGGAGATAATTTAATTATGATGCGTTCAAGAGTCTTACGGCCTGAGGGAGAAGCTGTTACAGAACCTGGAGGTTCTGCTTCGGAAGCTGCGGAACCTCTTTCTAGAGTCCAGCAGTGCAAACTGTCCTTGGTGGGGGTGGGAGGAGTCTTTGCACATTTTCTGAGCCCTGGTCAGGCAACACTTTTTGCGATCTCCTGGATAGGAGGAAGAGGAGTCCTGACGATCTTTTCCGCCGTCCTCACCACTCTCTGGAGATACTTCCAGTCTGAGGCACTGCAGGCTCCAGTCCAGACAGAGATGCTGTTGGTCAGCAGGCTCTCTATAACAAAGATACATCTCTCCAAGCATTATTAGCTATTTTGCATTTGTTGTTTAGGAGTTATGTTTAAATAACTGTCATAGTGATTTAAACCTAAAATTTGTATTTGCAAACCTTTCAAAAACAACTGATTGTAGTAAAACTCACACAGATACAATATTGCAGGCATTTTTAGACATAATGCATGTTTGGTTTTGGAGTTATGTTTCTATAACTTTCATATGTATGACAGCTATACTGTTATATTTAATAAAAAAAACTAACTTGTCTTTACAAACCTTACAAAATATTTTTTCCCAGTAAAACTCTCAAAGATACATTTCAACAGGCATTATTAGCCATTTTGCATGTGTGGTTTAGAAGTTTTGTTTAAATAACTGTCATATGGAGTGTGACCGTAAAGTCATAGTGAGTAAAACAAACTAACTTGTGTCTTTGCAAACCTTACAAAAGAAAATGTTACTAGTAAAACTCACAAAGATACATTTCTTCTGCATTATTGGAAAATGCTCATGTGTAGTTTAGGAGTTATGTTTAAATAACTGTCATATTGAGTGTTGCAGTCATACAGTCATTAAGTGTTAAACCTAATTTTTGTTTTTGCAAACCTTACAAAAACAACTGATTCTAGTAAAACTCACATTGATTCAATATTACAGGCATTTTAGACATTATACATATTTGGTTTAGGAGTTGTGTTTGAATCCATTTTTATTGCTTTTTTCGTTAGGGCAAGTCCGACCGGCAGGTGGCCACGGGGAAGACAGAGGACACATTGGGAAGACTATGTAAGCCGGCTGGCCTGGGAACGCCTCAGAGTCCCCCGAGAAGAGCTGGACGAAGTGGCTTGGGAGAGGGAAGTCTGGGCTTCTCCGCTTAGGCTGCTGCCCCCGCAACCCGACCTCGGATAAGCGGAAGAAAATGGATGGATTTAGTATGACAGTTATACTGTCATATTAAGTAAAAAAAAACTAACTTGTGTCTTTGCAAACTTTACAAAATATAATCATTCTAGTAAAACAAACAAAGATACATCTCTCCAAGCATTATTAGCTATTTTGCATTTGTTGTTTAGGAGTTATGTTTAAATAACTGTCAAAGTAAATAAAACCTAATTTTGGTATTTGAAATCCTTACAAAAACAACTGATTTTAGTAAAACTCACACAGATACAATATTACAGGCATTTTTAGACATAATACAGGTTTGGTTTTGGAGTAATGTTTATATAACTTTCATATATAGTATGACAGCTATACTGTTATATTGAGTAAAAAAAACAACTAACTTGCGTCTTTGCAAACCTTACAAAAGATCATTATTCTGGTAAAGAGTTAGACTTTCTTTTTATTGTCATTCAAATTTGAACTTTACAGCACAGATAACAAAATTGCGTTACATAAACTCATGGTAGTGCAGGTTAAAAAAGCAATAAGGTGCATATACAAATAAATAAATATATATATATAAAATAAATAAATATACTTAAATATATATAAATAAATAAATAAAAAGATTACTGTGCAGATAAATATATTGCATTTTTTCCACGTGCGCCCACGTTTATGGGTGTATGTTATATTGTTTTTTTTTTTTATTCCAGCGAGTTAATTCATTTTGAGGGGAGTTGAGGAGATAATTTAATTATGATGCGTTCAAGAGTCTTACGGCCTGAGGGAGAAGCTGTTACAGAACCTGGAGGTTCTGCTTCGGAAGCTGCGGAACCTCTTTCTAGAGTCCAGCAGTGAAAACTGTCCTTGGTGGGGGTGGGAGGAGTCTTTGCAAATTTTCTGAGCCCTGGTCAGGCAGCACTTTTTGCGATCTCCTGGATAGGAGGAAGAGGAGTCCTGATGATCTTTTCCGCCGTCCTCACCACTCACTGGAGATACTTCCAGTCTGAGGCACTGCAGGCTCCAGTCCAGACAGAGATGCTGTTGGTCAGCAGGCTCTCTATAACAAAGATACATCTCTCCAAGCATTATTAGCTATTTTGCATTTGTTGTTTAGGAGTTATGTTTAAATAATTTTGGTATTTGAAAACCTTACAAAAACAACTGATTCTAGTAAAACTCACACAGATACAATATTACAGGCATTTTTAGACATAATACATGTTTGGTTTTGGAGTAATGTTTATATAACTTTCATATATAGTATGACAGCTATACTGTTATATTGAGTAAAAAAAACTAACTTGTGTCTTTAAAAACCTTATAAAATATATTTTTTCTAGTAAAACTCACAAAGAGACATTTCCCCAGGTATTATTAGCTATTGTGCATGTGTGGTTGAGGAGTTATGTTTAAATACATGTCAAATTGAATGTGGCAGGTATACTGTCATGAGTAAAACCTAATTTTTGCAATTGTAAACCTTACCAAAATACCTGATTCTGGTAAAACTCATATAAATTCAATATTACATGCATTTTTAGACGGATTGCTTGTTTGGTTTTGGAGTTATGTTTTTACAACTTTCATATTTAGTATGACAGTTATACTGTCATATTGAGTAAAAAAAAACTAACTTGTGTCTTTGCAAACCTTACAAAAGATCATTATTCTGGTAAAGACTTAGACTTTCTTTTTATTGTCATTCAAATTTGAACTTTACAGCACAGATAACAAAATGTCGTTACATAAGCTCATGGTAGTGCAGGATAAAAAAGCAATAAGGTGCATATATAAATAAATAAATATAAATAATATATAAATATATATATATAATAAACAAATAAATATAAATAGATATAAAGAGATAAATAGATTACTGTGCAGATAAATATATTGCACTTTTTCCACATGCGCCCACGTTTATGGGTGTATGTTACATTGTTTTTTTCATTCCAGCGAGTTAATTCATTTTGAGGGGAGTTGAGGAGATAATTTAATTATGATGCGTTCAAGAGTCTTACGGCCTGAGGGAAGAAGCTGTAACAGAAGCTGCAGGTTCTGCTTCGGAGGCTGCGGAACCTCTTTCTAGAGTCCAGCAGTGAAAACTGTCCTTGGTGGGGGTGGGAGGAGTCTTTTGCACATTTTCTGAGCCCTGGTCAGGCAACACTTTTTGCGATCTCCTGGATAGGAGGAAGAGGAGTCCTGACGATCTTTTCCGCCGTCCACACCACTCTCTGGAGATACTTCCAGTCTGAGGCACTGCAGGCTCCAGTCCAGACAGAGATGCTGTTGGTCAGCAGGCTCTCTATAACAAAGATACATCTCTCCAAGCATTATTAGCTATCTTGCATTTGTTGTTTAGGAGTTATGTTTAAATAACTGTCATAGTGAGTAAAACCTACATTTTGTATTTGCAAACCTTTCAAAAACAACTGATTCTAGTAAAACTCACACAGATACAATATTGCTGGCATTTTTAGACATAATGCATGTTTGCTTTTGGAGTTATGTTTCTATAACTTTCATATGTATGACAGCTATACTGTTATATTTAATTTAAAAAAACTAACTTGTGTCTTTACAAACTTTACAAAATATATTTTTCCCAGTAAAACTCACAAAGATACATTTCAACAGGCATTATTAGCCATTTTGCATGTGTGGTTTAGAAGTTATGTTTAAATAACTGTCATATGGAGTGTGACCGTAAAGTCATAGTGAGTAAAACAAACTAACTTGTGTCTTTGCAAACCTTACAAAAGAAAATGTTACTAGTAAAACTCACAAAGATACATTTCTTCATGCATTATTAGAAAATGTTCATGTGTAGTTTAGGAGTTATGTTTAAATAACTGTCATATTGAGTGTGGCAGTCATACAGTCATTAAGTGTTAAACCTAATTTTTGTTTTTGCACACCTTACAAAAACAACTGATTCTAGTAAAACTCACATTGATTCAATATTACAGGCATTTTAGACATATTTGGTTTAGGAGTTGTGTTTGAATCCATTTTTATTGCTTTTTTTGTTAGGGCAAGTCCAACCGGCAGGAGGCCACGGGGAAGACAGAGGACACATTGGGAAGACTATGTAAGCTGGCTGGCCTGGGAACGCCTCAGGATCCCCCGAGAAGAGCTGGACGAAGTGGCTTGGGAGAGGGAAGTCTGGGCTTCTCTGCTTAGGCTGCTACCCCCACAACCCGACCTCGGATAAGCGGAAGAAAATGGATGTCATATTGGGTAAAAAAACAAACTAACGTGTCTTTGCAAACCTTACAAAAGATCATTATTCTGGTAAAGACTTAGACTTTCTTTTTATTGTCATTCAAATTTTAACTTTACAGCACAGATAACAAAATTTCGTTACATAAGCTCATGGTAGTGCAGGATAAAAAAGCAATAAGGTGCATATATAAATAAATAAATATAAATATATATATAAAATAAATAAATATACTTAAATATATATAAATATATAAATAAAAAGATTACTGTGCAGATAAATATATTGCACTTTTTCCACATGCGCCCACGTTTATGGGTGTATGTTATATTGTGTTTTTTTATTCCAGCGAGTTAATCCATTTTGAGGGGAATTGAGGGGATAATTTAATTATAATGCGTTCAAGAGTCTTACGGCCTGAGGGAAGAAGCTGTTACAGAAGCTGGAGGTTCTGCTTCGGAGGCTGCGGAACCTCTTTCTACAGTCCAGCAGTGAAAACAGTCCTCGGTGGGGGTGGGAGGAGTCTTTGCAAATTTTCTGAGCCCTGGTCAGGCAGCGCTTTTTGCGATCTCCTGGATAGGAGGAAGAGGATTCCTGAATATCTTTTCCGCTGTCCTCACCACTCTCTGGAGAGACTTCCAGTCTGAGGCACTGCAGGCTCCAGTCCAGACAGAGATGGTTGGTCAGCAGGCTCTCTATAACAAAGAAACAGTTCTCCAAGCATTATTAGCTATTTGCATTTGTTGTTTAGGATTTATGTTTAAATAACTGTCATAGTGAGTAAAACCTAAATTTTGTATTTGCAAATCTTACAAAAACAATTGATTCTAGTAAAACTCACAGATACAATATCACAGGCATTTTTAGACATAATGCATGTTTGGTTTTGGAGTTGTGTTTATACAACTTTCATATTTAGTATTACAGTAATACTGTCTTATTCAGTAAAAAACAAAAAACTAACTTGTGTCTTTACAAACCTTACAAAATATGTTTTCCCAGTAAAACTCACAGAGATACATTTCTACAGGCATTATTAGCCATTTTGCATGTTTGGTTTAGGAGTTATGTTTAAATAACTGACATTGAGTGTGACAGTATACTGTCAAAGTGAGTAAAAAAAACTAACTTGTGTCTTTGCAAACCTTACAAAAGAAAATGTTACGAGTAAAACTCACAGAGATACATTTCTTCATGCATTATTAGAAAATGTTCATGTGTAGTTTTGAAGTTATGTTTATATAACTTTCATATATAGTATGACAGTTATACTGTTATATTGAGTAAAAAAAACTAACTTGTGTCTTTACAAACCTTACAAAATATTGTTTTCCATTAAAACTCACAAAGATACATTTCTACAGGCATTATTAGCCATTTTGTATGTGTGGTTTAGGAGTTTGTTTAAATAACTGACATTGAGTGTGACAGTATACTGTCAAAGTGAGTAAAAAAAACTAACTTGTGTCTTTGAAAACCTTACAAAAGAAAATATTACTAGTAAAACTCATAAAGATACATTTCTTCATGCATTATTAGAAAATGGTCATGTGTAGTTTAGGAGTTATGTTTAAATAACTGTCATATTGAGTGTGGTAGTATAACTGCCACACATATTGAGTTATAAAGTTAAGTTCAAAACCTAATTTTTGTATTTGCAAACCTTACAAAAACAACTGATTCAAGTAAAACTCACATATATTCAATATTAAAGGCATTTTAGACATTTTACATGTTTTGTTCAGGAGTTGTGTTTGAATACATTTGTATTGCTTTTTTTGTTAAGGCAAGTCCAAACGGCAGGAGGCCACGGGGAAGACACAGGACACATTGGGAAGATTATATCAGCTGGCTGGCCTGGGAACGCCTCGGGATCCCCCGAGAAGAGCTGGACGAAGTAGCTGGGGATAGGGAAGTATGGGCTTCTCTGCTTAGGCTGCAGCCCCCGCAACACGAGCTCGGATAAGCGGAAGAAAATTGATGGATTTAGTAAGACAGTTATACTACCATATTGAGTAAAAAAAAACTAACTTTTGTTTTTGTAAACATTCAAAATATATTTTTTCTAGTAAAACTCACAACGATACATATAGTTTAAATAACTGTCATAGTAAGTAAAACCTTTTTTTTGTATTTGCAAACCTTACAAAAACAACTGATTCTAGTAAAACTCACTTGCATTCAATGTTACAGTTATTTTTAGACAATTTGCCTGTTTGGTTTAGAAATTATGATGGAATACATTTTTTATTGCTTTTTTCGCATTATCTCAGGATTTTAGGAATTAAACTGTCATATTGAGTAAAACTACTTTTTGTGTTTGCAAGCCTTAAAAAAGCATATGTTTCGAGTAAAACTCAAAAGAATGCATTATTTCAGGCAATATTAGCTCATTTGTATGTGTAGTTTAGAGTAATGTTTAATTTACTGTCATATTGAGTGTACATTGTCATGGTGAAAAAAAACTAATTTTTGTATTTGCAAAAATTTCAAACACAGCTGATTATAGTAAAACTCACATGGATTCAATATTACAGGCATTTTTACACATATTGCATGTTTGATTTAGGAAATATGATTGAATACATTTTTATTTCTTTTTTCGCATTATCTCAGGATATTAGGAATATAACTGTCAATTGAGTAAAAAACTACTTTTTGTGTTTGCAAGATTTAAAAAAGCATGTGTTTAGAGTAAAACTCCGTAGAATGCATTATTTGAGGCATCATTAGCCATTTTGCATAAGTAGTTAGGAGTTATTTTTAAATAACTGTCATATTGAGTGTGAAAGTATACTGTCATAGTAAGTAAAACTTAATTTTTGTGTTTGCAAACCTTACAAAAACAACTGATTCTAGTAAAACTCACATGGATTTAATATTACAGGCATTGTTAGACAATTTGCATTGTTGGTTTAGGAATTATGTTGGAATACATTTTTATTGCTTTTTTCGCATTATCTCAGGATTTTAAAAACATTAAAGTCATATTGAGTAAAAAACTACGTTTTGTGTTTGCAAGCCTTAAAAAAGCATATGTTTCGAGTAAAACTCACAAGAATGCATTATTTCAGGCAATATTAGCTCATTTTTATGTGTAGTTTAGGAGTAATGTTTAATTTACTGTCATATTGAGTGTACATTGTCATGGTGAAAAAAAAAAAAATTTTGTATTTGCAAAAATTTCAAACACAGCTGATTCTAGTAAAACTCACATAGATTCAAATTACAGGCATTTTTACCTATATTGCATGTTTGATTTAGGAACTATGATTGAATACATTATTATTGCTTTTTTCGCATTATCTCAAGATTTTAAGACCATTACTGTCATATTGAGTAAAAAACTACTTTTTGTGTTTGCAAGCCTTAAAAAAAGCATATGTTTCGAGTAAAACTCATAAGAATGCATTATTTCAGGCAATATTAGCTCATTTTTATGTGCAGTTTAGGAGTAATGTTTAATTTACTGTCATATTGAGTGTACATTGTCATGGTGAAAAAACCTAATTTTTTTATTTGCAAAAATTTCAAACACAGCTGATGCTAGTAAAATTCACATGGATTCAATATTACAGGCATTTTTACACACATTGCATGTTTGACTTAGGAAATATGTTTGAATACATTTGTATTGCTTTTTTCGCATTATCTCAGGATTTTAGGAATATAAACTGTCTATTGAGTAAAAAAATACTTTTTGTGTTTGCAAGATTTAAAAAAGCATATGTTTAGAGTAAAACTCCGTAGAATGCATTATTTGAGGCATCATTAACCATTTTGCATAAGTAGTTAGGAGTTATTTTTAAATAACTGTCAGATTGAGTGTGAAAGTATACTGTCGTAGTGAGTAAAACTTAATTTTTTTATTTGCAAACCTTACACAAACAACTGATTCTACTAAAACTCACATGGATTTAATATTACAGGCATTTTTAGACATTTTGCATTGTTGGTTTAGGAAATATGTTGGAATACATTTTTATTGCTTTTTTCGCATTATCTCAGGATTTTAATAACATTACTGTCATATTGAGTAAAAAAACTACTTTTTGTGTTTGCAAGCCTTAAAAAAGCATATGTTTCGAGTAAAACTCACAAGAATGCATTATTTCAGGCAATATTAGCTCATTTTTATGTGTAGTTTAGGAGTAATGTTTAATTTACTGTCATATTGAGTGTACATTGTCATGGTGAAAAAAAAAAAAATTTTGTATTTGCAAAAATTTCAAACACAGCTGATTCTACTAAAACTCACATGGATTCAAAATTACAGGCATTTTTACACAAATTGCATGTTTGATTTAGGAAATATGATTGAATACATTTGTATTGCTTTTTTCGCATTATCTCAGGATTTTAGGAATATAACTGTCATCTTGAGTAAAAAACTACTTTTTGTGTTTGCAAGATTTAAAAAAGCATGTGTTTAGAGTAAAACGCCGTAGAATGCATTATTTGAGGCATCATTAGCCATTTTGCATAAGTAGTTAGGAGTTTTTTTTAAATAACTGTCATATTGAGTGTGAAAGTATACTGTCATAGTAAGTAAAACTTAATTTTTGTATTTGCAAACCTTACAAAAACAACTGATTCTAGTAAAACTCACATGGATTTAATATTACAGGCATTTTTAGCCATTTTGCATTGTTGGTTTAGGAATTATGTTGGAATACATTTTTATTGCTTTTTTCGCATTATCTCAGGATTTTAAGAACATTACTGTCATATTGAGTAAAAAAACTACTTTTTGTGTTTGCAAGCCTTAAAAAAGCATATGTTTCGAGTAAAACTCATAAGAATGCATTATTTCAGGCAATATTAGCTCATTTTTATGTGTAGTTTAGGAGTAATGTTTAATTTACCGTCATATTGAGTGTACATTGTCATGGTGAAAAAAAACTAATTTTTGTATTTGCAAAAATTTCAAACACAGCTGATTCTAGTAAAACTCACATGGATTCAAAATTACAGGCATTTTTACACATATTGCATGTTTGATTTAGGAAATATGATTGAATACATTTTTATTGCTTTTTTCGCAATATCTCAGGATTTTAGGAATATAATTGTCATATTGAGTAAAAAACTACTTTTTGTGTTTGCAAGATTTAAAAAAGCATGTGTTTGGAGTAAAACTCCGTAGAATGCATTATTTGAGGCATCATTAGCCATTTTGCATGTGTAGTTAGGAGTTATTTTTAAATAACTGTCATATTGAGTGTGACAGTATACTGTCATAGTGAGTAAAACTTAATTTTTGTAATTGCAAACCTTACAAAAACATCTGATTCTACTAAAACTCACATAGATTTAATATTACAGGCATTTTTAGACATTTTGCATTGTTGGTTTAGAAATTATTTTTGTTTAGAAAGCATTTTTATTGCTTTTTTTGCATTATCTCAGGATTTTAAGAAGATTACCGTCATATTGAGTAAAAAACACTTTTTGTGTTTGCAAGCCTTAAAAAAAGCATAGGTTTCGAGGAAAACTCCCAAGGATGCATTATTTCAAGCATTATTAGCCATTTTGCATGTGTAGTTTAGGAGTTATGATTAAATAACTGTCATATTGAGTTTGACAGAGTAAAACCAATTTTTTGTAATTGCAAACCTTATTAAAACAACTGATTCTAGTAAAACTTACATGGATTTAATATAACAGGCATTTTTAGACATTTTGCATTGTTGGTTTAGGAATAATGTTGGAATACCTTTTTTTGCTTTTTTCGTATTATCTCAGGATTTTAAAAACATTACTGTCATAGTGAGTAAAACTTAATTTTTGTAATTGCAAACCTTACAAAAACATCTGATTCTACTAAAACTCACATAGATTTAATATTACAGGCATTTTTAGACATTTTGCATTGTTGGTTTAGAAATTATTTTTGTTTAGAAAGCATTTTTATTGCTTTTTTTGCATTATCTCAGGATTTTAAGAAGATTACCGTCATATTGAGTAAAAAACACTTTTTGTGTTTGCAAGCCTTAAAAAAGCATATGTTTCGAGTAAAACTCACAAGAATGCATTATTTCAGGCAATATTAGCTCATTTTTATGTGTAGTTTAGGAGTAATGTTTAATTTACTGTCATATTGAGTGTACATTGTCATGGTGAAAAAAAAAAAAATTTTGTATTTGCAAAAATTTCAAACACAGCTGATTCTACTAAAACTCACATGGATTCAAAATTACAGGCATTTTTACACAAATTGCATGTTTGATTTAGGAAATATGATTGAATACATTTGTATTGCTTTTTTCGCATTATCTCAGGATTTTAGGAATATAACTGTCATCTTGAGTAAAAAACTACTTTTTGTGTTTGCAAGATTTAAAAAAGCATGTGTTTAGAGTAAAACGCCGTAGAATGCATTATTTGAGGCATCATTAGCCATTTTGCATAAGTAGTTAGGAGTTTTTTTTAAATAACTGTCATATTGAGTGTGAAAGTATACTGTCATAGTAAGTAAAACTTAATTTTTGTATTTGCAAACCTTACAAAAACAACTGATTCTAGTAAAACTCACATGGATTTAATATTACAGGCATTTTTAGCCATTTTGCATTGTTGGTTTAGGAATTATGTTGGAATACATTTTTATTGCTTTTTTCGCATTATCTCAGGATTTTAAGAACATTACTGTCATATTGAGTAAAAAAACTACTTTTTGTGTTTGCAAGCCTTAAAAAAGCATATGTTTCGAGTAAAACTCATAAGAATGCATTATTTCAGGCAATATTAGCTCATTTTTATGTGTAGTTTAGGAGTAATGTTTAATTTACCGTCATATTGAGTGTACATTGTCATGGTGAAAAAAAACTAATTTTTGTATTTGCAAAAATTTCAAACACAGCTGATTCTAGTAAAACTCACATGGATTCAAAATTACAGGCATTTTTACACATATTGCATGTTTGATTTAGGAAATATGATTGAATACATTTTTATTGCTTTTTTCGCAATATCTCAGGATTTTAGGAATATAATTGTCATATTGAGTAAAAAACTACTTTTTGTGTTTGCAAGATTTAAAAAAGCATGTGTTTGGAGTAAAACTCCGTAGAATGCATTATTTGAGGCATCATTAGCCATTTTGCATGTGTAGTTAGGAGTTATTTTTAAATAACTGTCATATTGAGTGTGACAGTATACTGTCATAGTGAGTAAAACTTAATTTTTGTAATTGCAAACCTTACAAAAACATCTGATTCTACTAAAACTCACATAGATTTAATATTACAGGCATTTTTAGACATTTTGCATTGTTGGTTTAGAAATTATTTTTGTTTAGAAAGCATTTTTATTGCTTTTTTTGCATTATCTCAGGATTTTAAGAAGATTACCGTCATATTGAGTAAAAAACACTTTTTGTGTTTGCAAGCCTTAAAAAAAGCATAGGTTTCGAGGAAAACTCCCAAGGATGCATTATTTCAAGCATTATTAGCCATTTTGCATGTGTAGTTTAGGAGTTATGATTAAATAACTGTCATATTGAGTTTGACAGAGTAAAACCAATTTTTTGTAATTGCAAACCTTATTAAAACAACTGATTCTAGTAAAACTTACATGGATTTAATATAACAGGCATTTTTAGACATTTTGCATTGTTGGTTTAGGAATAATGTTGGAATACCTTTTTTTGCTTTTTTCGTATTATCTCAGGATTTTAAAAACATTACTGTCATATTGAGTAAAAAACTACTTTTTGTGTTTGCAAGATTTGAAAAAGCAAATGTTTCGAGTAAAACTCCGTAGAATGCATTATTTGAGGCATCATTAGACATTTTGCATTTGCAGTTTAGGAGTTATGATTAAATAAATATCATATTGAGTGTGACAGTTTACTTTCATAAAGTGTAAAACCTAATTTTTGTTTTGCAAACCTTACTAAAACAACTGATTTTAGTAAAACTTACATGGATTCAATATTACAGGCATTTTTACACATTGTGCATGTTTAGTTTAGAAATTATGATTGAATACATTTTTATTGCTTTTTTCGCATTATCTCAGGATTTTAAGAACATTACTGTCATATTGAGTAAAAAAATACTTTTTTTGTTTGCAAGCCTTAAAAAAGCATATGTTTCGAGGAAAACTCCCAAGGATGCATTATTTCAAGCATTATTAGCCATTTTGCATGTGTAGTTTAGGAGTTATGATTAAATAACTGTCATATTGAGTTTGACAGAGTAAAACCTAATTTTTGTATTTGCAAACCTTACTAAAACAACTGATTCTAGTAAAACTTACATGGATTTAATATTACAGGCATTTTTAGACATTTTGCATTGTTGGTTTAGGAATTATGTTGGAATACATTTTTATTGCTTTTTTCGCATTATCTCAGGATTTGAAGAACATTACTGTCATATTGAGTAAAAAACTACTTTTTGTGTTTGCAAGCCTTTAAAAAGCATATGTTTCGAGTAAAACTCACAAGAATGCATTATTTCAGGCACTATTAGCTGATTTCTCTGTGTAGTTTAGGAGTTATGTTTAATTTACTCTCATATTGGGTGTACATTGTCATGGTGAAAAAAAACTAATTTTTGTATTTGCAAAAATTTCAAACACAACCAATTCTAGTAAAACTCACATGGATTCAATACTACAGGCTTTTTTTTTTTTACATATTTTGCATGTTTGATTTAGGAAATATGATTGAATATAATTTCATTGCTTTTTTCGCATTAGCTCAGGATTTTAAGAACATTACTGTCATATTGAGTAAAAAACTACTTTTTGTGTTTGCAAGCCTTAAAAAAGCATATGTTTCGAGTAAAACTCACAAGAATGCATTATTTCAGGCAATATTAGCTCATTTTAATGTGTAATTTAGGTGTTATGTTTAATTTACTGTCATATGGAGTGTGTCATGGTGAAAAAAACCTAATTTTTCTATTTGCAAACCTTTCAAACACAACTGATTCTAGTAAAACTTACATTGATTCAATATTACAGGCATTTTTACACATTTTGCATGTTTGGTTTAGGAATTATAATGGAATACATTTTTTTTTGTTGCTTTTTTCGTATTATCTCAGGATTTTAAGAACATTACTGTACATTGAGTAAAAAACTACTTTTTGTGTTTGCAAGATTTAAAAAAGCATATGTTTTGAGTTATTTCAGGCATCAATAGCCATTTTGCTTGTGTGGATTAGGAGTTTTCAAATAACTGTCATATTGCGTGCGGCAGTTATACTGTCATTATGAGTAAACCTAATTTTTGTATTTTTAAACCTTATAAACCTCCTGATTCTAGTAAAATTCACAAAGATACAATATTACAGGCATTTGTAGACATAATGCAGGTTTGGTTTTGGAGTTAGGTTTATAACTTTTCATATTTAGTATGACTTGTGTCTTTGCAAACCTTACAAAATATTTTTTTCCAGTAAAACTCAAAAATATACATTTCTCTTATTAGCCATTTTGCATGTGTGGTTTCGGAGTTATGTTTAAATAACTGTCAGATACAGAGACAGAGACAGTATACATGGGGAAGGTGTGGCGCAGTTGGGAGAGTGGCCGTTCCAGCAACTTGAGGGTTCTTGGTTCGATCCCCACCTTCTACCAACCTCGTCACGTCCATTGTGTCCTTGAGGGAGACACTTTACCCTTGCTCCTGATGGGTTGTGGTTAGGGCCTTGCATGCCAGTTCCCGCCATCAGTGTGTAAATGTGTGTGTGTGAATGGATGAATGTAAAAATAGTGTCAAAGCGCTTTGTGTACCTTGAAGGTAGAAAAGCGCTATGCAAGTATAACCCATTTACCATAGTGAGTAAAACCAAATGTTTGTATTTACAAACCTTACAAAATAACCGATTCTAGTAAAAGTCACACAGATACAATATTTTAGGCATTTTTAGACATAATGCATGTTTGGTTTTGGAGTTATGTTTATATAACCTCCTTTTTGAGCCGCCACCTTATCGTGGTAGAGGAGTTTGCGTGTCCCACTGATCCTAGGAGCTATGCTGTCTGTGGGCTTCTATGCCCCCTCATAGGCTCTCCCAAGACAAATAGGTCCTAGGTGAGGGATCAGACAAAGAGCAGCTCAAAGACCTTTATGAAAAGTACAAATCGAGGTCCTAGATTTTTTCTTGCCCGGACGCGGGTCACCGTGGCTCCACTGTGGAGCCAGGCCCAGAGGTGGGGCACGATGGCGAGCGCCTGGTGGCCGGGCCTGTCCCCATGGGGCCCGGCCGGGCACAGCCCGAAGAGGCAACGTGGGTCCCCCCTCCAATGGGCTCACCACCCATAGCAGGGGTCATAGAGGTCGGGTGCGATGTGAGCTGGGCGGCAGCCGAAGGCAGGGCACTTGGCGGTCCGATCCTCGGCTACAGAAGCTAGCTCTTGGGACGTGGAACGTCACCTCGCTGGGGGGGAAGGAGCCTGAGCTAGTGCGCGAGGTGGAGAAGTTCCGGCTAGATATAGTCGGACTCACTTCGACGCACAGCAAGGGCTCTGGAACCAGTTCTCTCGAGAGGGGCTGGACTCTCTTCCACTCTGGCGTTGCCGGCAGTGAGAGGCGACGGGCTGGGGTGGCAATTCTTGTTTCCCCCCGGCTCAGAGTCTGTACGTTGGAGAGGGTAGCTTCCCTCCGCCTTCGGGTGGGGGAACGGGTCCTGACTGTGGTTAGCGCTTACGCGCCAAACCGCAGCTCAGAGTACCCACCCTTTTTGTATTCACTCGAGGGAGTACTCGAGAGTGCTCCCCCGGGTGATTCCCTCGTTCTACTGGGGGACTTCAATGCTCATGTTGGCAGCGACAGTGAAACCTGGAGAGGCGTGATTGGGAAGAATGGCTTCCCGGATCTGAACCCGAGCGGTGTTTTGTTATTGGACTTTTGTGCCCGTCACAGATTGTCCATAACGAACACCATGTTCAAACATAAGGGTGTCCATATGTGCACTTGGCACCAGGACACTCTAGGCCGCAGTTCCATGATCGACTTTGTAGTTGTGTCATCGGATTTGCGGCCTCATGTTTTGGACACTCGGGTGAAGAGAGGGGCGGAGCTTTCTACCGATCACCACCTGGTGGTGAGTTGGCTGCGATGGTGGGGGAGGATGCTGGACAGACCTGGCAGGCCCAAACGCATTGTGAGGGTTTGCTGGGAACGTCTGGCAGAGTCTCCTGTCAGAGAGAGTTTCAATTCCCACCTCCGGAAGAACTTTGCACATGTCACGAGGGAGGTGCTGGACATTGAGTCCGAATGGAACATGTTCCGCGCCTCTATTGTCAAGGCGGCTGATTGGAGCTGTGGCCGCAAGGTAGTTGGTGCTTGTCGTGACGGTAATCCTAGAACCCGTTGGTGGACACCGGCGGTGAGGGATGCCGTCAAGCTGAAGAAGGAGTCCTATCGGGTTCTTTTGGCTCATAGGACTCCTGAGGCAGCGGACAGGTACCGACAGGCCAAGCGGTGTGCGGCTTCAGCGGTCGCAGAGGCAAAAACTCGGACATGGGAGGAGTTCGGGGAAGCCATGGAAAACGACTTCCGGACGGCTTCGAAGCAATTCTGGACCACCATCCGCCGCCTCAGGAAGGGGAAGCAGTGCACTATCAACACCGTGTATGGCCGGGATGGTGTTCTGCTGACCTCGACTGCGGATGTTGTGGATCGGTGGAGGAAATACTTCGAAGACCTCCTCAATCCCACCAACACGTCTTCCTATGAAGAAGCAGTGTCTGGGGAGTCTGTGGTGGGCTCTCCTATTTCTGGGGCTGAGGTTGCTGAGGTAGTTAAAAAGCTCCTCGGTGGCAAGGCCCCAGGGGTAGATGAGAGCCGCCCGGAGTTCCTTAAGGCTCTGGATGCTGTGGGGCTGTCTTGGTTGACAAGACTCTGCAGCATCGCGTGGACATCGGGGGCGGTACCTCTGGATTGGCAGACCGGGGTGGTGGTTCCTCTCTTTAAGAAGGGGAACCGGAGGGTGTGTTCTAACTATCGTGGGATCACACTCCTCAGCCTTCCCGGTAAGGTCTATTCAGGTGTACTGGAGAGGAGGCTAGGCCGGATAGTCGAACCTCGGATTCAGGAGGAACAGTGTGGTTTTCGTCCTGGTCGTGGAACTGTGGACCAGCTCTATACTCTCGGCAGGGTCCTTGAGGGTGCATGGGAGTTTGCCCAACCAGTCTACATGTGTTTTGTGGCCTTGGAGAAGGCATTCAACCGTGTCCCTCGGGAAGTCCTGTGGGGAGTGCTCAGAGAGTATGGGGTAACGGACTGTCTGATTGTGGCGGTCCACTCCCTGTATGCTCGGTGCCAGAGCTTGGTCCGCATTGCCGGCAGTAAGTCGGACACTTTTCCAGTGAGGGTTGGACTCCGCCAAGGCTGCCCTTTGTCACCGATTCTGTTCATAACCTTTATGGACAGAATTTCTAGGCGCAGTCAGGGCGTTGAGGGTATCTGGTTTGGTGGCTGCAGGATTAGGTCTCTGCTATTTGCAGATGATGTGGTCCTGATGGCTTCCTCCGGCCAAGATCTTCAGCTCTCACTGGATCGGTTCGCAGCCGAGTGTGAAGCGACTGGGATGGGAATCAGCACCTCCAAGTCCGAGTCCATGGTTCTCGCCCGGAAAAGGGTGGAGTGCCATCTCCGGGTTGGGGAGGAGATCTTGCCCCAAGTGGAGGAGTTCAAGTACCTCGGAGTTTTGTTCACGAGTGAGGGAAGAGTGGATCGTGAGATCGACAGGCGGATTGGTGCGGCGTCTTCAGTAATGCGGACGCTGTATCGATCCGTTGTGGTGAAGAAGGAGCTGAGCCGGAAGGCAAAGCTCTCAATTTACCGGTCGATCTACGTTCCCATCCTCACCTATGGTCATGAGCTTTGGGTTATGACCGAAAGGACAAGATCCCGGGTACAAGCGGCCAAAATGAGTTTCCTCCGCCGGGTGGCGGGGCTCTCCCTTAGAGATAGGGTGAGAAGCTCTGCCATCCGGGGGGAGCTCAAAGTAAAGCCGCTGCTCCTCCACATCGAGAGGAGCCAGATGAGGTGGTTCAGGCATCTGGTCAGGATGCCACCCGAACGCCTCCCTAGGGAGGTGTTTAGGGCACGTCTGACCGGTAGGAGGCCGCAGGTAAGACCCAGGACAGGTTGGGAAGACTATGTCTCCCGGCTGGCCTGGGAAGGCCTCGGGGTTCGACAGGAAGAGCTGGACGAAGTGGCTGGGGAGAGGGAAGTCTGGGCTTCCCTGCTTAGGTTGCTGCCAAGGCGACCCGACCTCGGATAAGCGGAAGAAGATGGATGGATGGATGGATCTACATTCCCATCCTGCACCCATTGTCATGGTTATGACCGAAAAGACAAGATCACGGGTACAAGCGGCCAAATAGAGTTTCCTCCGCCGGGTGGCGGGTCTCTCCCTTAGAGATAGGATAAGAAGCTCTGTCACCCGGGAGGAACTCAGAGTAAAGCGCTGCTCCTCCACATTGAGAGGAGCCAGGTGAGGTGGTTCGGGCAACTGCTCAGGATGCCACCCGAATGCCTCCCGAGGGAGGTGTTTAGGGCAAGTCCGACTGGCAGGAGGCCACGGGGAAGACCCAGGACACATTGGGAAGATTATGTCTCCCGGCTGGCCTGGGAACGCCTCAGAACCCCCCGAGAAGAGCTGGAAGAAGTGGCTGGGGAGAGGAAAGTCTTGGCTTCTCTGTTTAGACTGCTGCCCCCGCAACCCGACCTCGGTTAAGCGGAAGAAAATGGATGGATTTAGTAACGACAAAAAAAAATGATTCTAGTAAAACTCACATGTATATAATTTTACAGGTATTTTTAGACATAATGCATGTTTGGTTTTGGAATTATGTTTATATAACTTTCATATGTATTATGACAGTTATACTGTCATCTTGAGTAAAACTAACTTGTGTCTTTACAAACATTACAAACTATGTTTTTCCAGTAAAACAAAAAATTGTTGTATTTGCAAACCTTACAAAAACAACTGATTCTAGTAAAACTCACAAAGATTCAATATTTCAGGCATTTTTAGACATTTCACATGTTTGAATACATTTTTATTGCTTTTTTCGTTAGGGCAAGTCCGATCGGCAGGAGGCCACGGGGAAGACCCAGGACACATTGGGAAGACTATGTCTCAGGCTGGCCTGGGAACGCCTCGGAATCCCCCGAGAAGAGCTGGACAAAGTGGCTGGGGAGAGGGAAGTCTGGGCTTCTCTGCTTAGGCTGCTGCCCCGCAACCCAACCTCCGATAAGCGGAAGAAAATGGATGGATTTAGTATGACAGTTATACTGTCATATTGAGTAAAAAAACTATTTTTCATTGATTCAATATTACAGGCATCTTTAGATGGATTGCATGTTTGGTTTTGGAGATATGTTTATACAACTTTCATATTTAGTATGACAGTTATACTGTCATATTGAGTAAAACAAACAAACTTGTGTCTGCAAACCTTACAATAGATTATTATTCTAGTAAAACTAACAAAGATACATTTTTCCAAGCATTATTAGCATTTGTTGTTTTGGAGTTATAATGCTTGCGTTGAGAGGCGACGGGCTCGGGTGGCAATTCTTGTTGCCCCCCGGCTCAAAGCCTGCACATTGGAGTTCAACCCAGTGACCAGTGGGTAGCTTTCCTCCGCCTTCGGGTGGGGGGACGGGTCCTGACTGTTGTTTGGCCTTACGCACCAAACGGCAGCTCAGAGTACCCACCCTTTTTGGATTCACTCGAGGAAGTACTGGAAAGTGCTCCACTGGGTGATTCCCTCGTTCTACTGGGGGCCTTCAACGCTCATCTTGGCAAGAACAGTGAAACCTGGAGAGGCATGATTGGGAAGAATGGCCGCCCGGATCTGAACCCGAGTGGTGTTTTGTTATTGGACTTTTGTGCTCGTCACAGATTGTCAATAACAAACACCAAGTTCAAACATAAGGGTGTCCATATGTGCACTTGGCATCAGGACACCCTAGGCCGCAGTTCCATGATCGATTTTGTAGTTGTGTCATCGGATTTGCGGTCTCATGTTTTGGACACTCGGGTGAAGAGAGGGGCGGAGCTTTCTACCGATCACCACATGGTGGTGAGTTGGCTGCGATGGTGGGGGAGGATGCCTGACAGACCTGGCAGGCCCAAACGCATTGTGAGGGTTTGCTGGGAACGCCGCCGGAAGAACTTTGAACATGTCATGAGGGAGGCGCTGGACATTCAGTCTGAGTAGACCATGTTCCGTGCCTCTCTTGTCGAGCCGGCTGATTGGAGCTGTGGCCGCAAGGAGTTTGGTGCCTGTCGTGGCGGTAATCCTAGAACCCGCTGGTGGACACCAGCAGTGAGGGATGCCGTCAAGCTGAAGAAAGAGCCTATCGGGTCCTTTTGGCTCATGGGACTCCAGAGGCAGCCGACAGGCCAAGCGAAGTGCGGCTTCAGCGGTCGCAGAGGCAAAAACTCGGACATGGGAGGAGTTTGGAGAAGCCATGGAAAACGACTTCCAGACGGCTTCGAAGCGATTCTGGACCACCATCCGCCGGCTCAAGGGGGGGGAGCAGTGCACTGTAACACCGTGTATGGTGAGGATGGTGCGCTGCTGACCTCTACTGCAGCTGTTATTGATCGGTGGAGGAAATACTTCGAAGACCTCCTTATTCCCACCAACTATGAGGAAGCAGTGCCTGGGGAATCTGTGGTGGGCTCTCCTATTTCTGGGGCTGAGTCAAAAAGCTCCTCAATGGCAACGCCCTGGGGGTGGATGAGATCCGTCCGGAGTTCCTTAAGACTCTGGATGCTGTGGGGCTGTCTTGGTTGAAAAGACTCTGCAACATCGCGTGGACATCGGGGGCGGTACTTCTGGATTGGGAGACCGGGGTGGTGGTTCCTCTCTTTAAGAAGGGGAACCAGAGGGTGTGTTTCAACTATCGTGAGATCACACTCCTCAGTCTTCCCGGTAAGGTCTATTCATGTGTACTGGAGAAGAGGCTACGCCGGATAGTCAAACCTCAGATTCAGGAGGAACAGTGTGGTTTACGTCCTGGTCGTGGAACTGCGGACCAGCTTTATACTCTCGGCAGGGTCCTTGAGGGTGCATGGGAGTTTGCCCAACCAGTCTACATGTGCTTTATGGACTTGGAGAAGGCATTTGACCATTTACCCCGGGAAGTCCTGTGGGGAGTGCTCAGAGAGTATGGGGTAACGACTGTCTTATTGTGGCGGTTCGCTCCCTTTGCAAGAGTCAGAGCTTGGTCCGCATTGCCGGCAGTAAGTCGGACCCGTTTCCAGTGAGGGTTGGACTCCGCCAAGGTTTCCCTTTGTCACCGATTCTGTTCATAACCTTTATGGTCAGAATTTCTAGGCGCAGTCAGGGCGTTGAGAGGATCCGGTTTGGTGTCTGCAGGATTAGGTCTATGCTATTTGCAGATGATGTGGTCCTGATGGCTTCATCTGGCCAAGATCTTCAGCCCTCACTGGATCGGTTCGCAGACGAGTGTGAAGTGACTGGGATGTGAATCAGCACCTCCAAGTCAGAGTCCATGGTTCTCGCCCGGAAAAGGGTGGAGTGCCATCTCCAGGTTGGGGAGGAGATCTTGCCCCAAGTGGAGGAGTTCAAGGACCTCAGAGTCTTGTTCACGAGTGAGAGAAGAGTGGATCGTGAGATCGACAGGCGGAACGGTGCGGCGTCTTCAGTAATGCGGACGCTGTATTGATCCGTTGTGGTGAAGAAGGAGCTGAGCCGGAAGGCAAAGCTCTCGATTTACCGGTCTATCTACGTTCCCATCCTCACCTATGGTAATGAGCTTTGTGTCATGGCCGAAAGGACAAAATCACGGGTACAAGCGGCCGAAATGAGATTCCTCCGCCGGGTGGCGGGGCTCTCCCTTAGAGATAGGGTGAGAAGCTCTGTCATCCGGGAGGAGCTCAAAGTAAAGCCATTGCTCCTCCATTTCGAGAGGAGCCAGATGAGGTGGTTCGGGCATCTGGTCAGGATGCCACCCGAACGCCTCCCTAGGAAGGTGTTTGGGTCACGTCCGACCGGTAGGAGGCCCAGGAAGACCCAGGAAACGGGAAGCTTATCTCTCCCGGCTGGCCTGGGAACGCCCCGGGATCCCCCGGGAGGAGCTGGACGAAGTGGCTGGGGAGAGGAAAGTCTGGGCTTCCCTGCTTAGGCTGCAGCCCCCGCGACCCGACCTCGGATAAGCGGAAGAAAATGGATGGATGGATGGATGGAGTTATGTTTAAATAACTGTCATAAAGAGTAAAACCTAATTTTTGTATTTGTAAACCTTACCAAAACAACTGATTTTAGTAAAACTCACACAGATTCAATATTACAGGCATTTTTAGACATTTTGCTTACTTGGTGTAGGAATTATGATGGAATACATTGTTATTGCTTATTTCGCATTATATCAGGATTTTAAGATCTTTACTGTCATATTGAGGAAAACAAATACTTTTTGTGTTTGCAAGCCTTAAAAAAGCATATGTTTCGAGTAAAACACACAAGAATGCCTTATTTCAGGCATTATTAGCCATTTTTTATGTGTAGTTTAGGCATACTTGCCAAGCCTCCTGGATTTTCCAGGAGACTCCCGAAATTCAGCGCCTCTCCCGAAAACCTCCCGGGACAAATTTTCTCCCGAAAATCTCCCGAAATTCAGGCTGACCTGAGTGAGGACAGCCTGTATTCACGTCTGCTTTCCCACGATATAAACAGCATGCCTGCCCAATCACGTTATAACTGTAGAATGATCGAGGGCGAATTCTTGGTTTCTTATGTGGGTTTATTGTTAGGTAGTTTCATTAACGTCCTCCCAGCGCGGTAACAACACTAAACAACAGCAGTCACGTTTTCGTCTACCGTAAAGCAGTTTGTCTGCCGTAAACAGCATCGACAGTTATACTGTCATATTAAGTAAAAAAAACTAACTTGTGTCTTTGCAAACTTTACAAAATATAATCATTCTAGTAAAACAAACAAAGATACATTTCTTCAAGCATTATTAGCCATTTTGCATTTGTTGTTTAGGAGTTATGTTTAAATAACTGTCAAAGTAAATAAAACCTAATTTTGGTATTTAAAAACCTTAAAAAAAACAACTGATTCTAGTAAAACTCACATGGATACAATATTACAGGCATTTTTAAACATAATGCATGTTTGGTTTTGGAGTAATGTTTATATAACTTTCATATTTAGTATGACAGTAATACTGTCATATTGAATAAAAAAAACTAACTTGTATCTGTACAAACCTTAAAAAATATTTTTTTCCAGTAAAACTCACAAAGGTGGTTTTGGAGTTATGTTTAAATAAATGTTAAATTGAATAAGGCAGTTATACTGTTATTATGAGTAAAACCTAATTTTTGTAAATGTTAACCTTATTTTTAGACATTTTACATGTTTGGTTTAGAGTTGTGTTTGACTACATTTGTATTGCTTTTTTCATTAGGGCAAGTCCGACGAGCAGGAGGCCGCGGGGAAGACCCAGGACACATTGGGAAGACTATGTCTCCCGGCTGGGCTGGGAACGCCTCGGGATCCCCCGAGAAGAGCTGGACGAAGTGGTTGGGAGAGGGAAGTCCGGGCTTCTCTGCTTAAGCTGCTGCCCCCGCAACCCGACCTCGGATAAGCGGAAGAAAATGGATGGATTTAGTATGACAGTTATACTGTCATATTAAGTAAAAAAAACTAACTTGTGTCTTTGCACACCTTACAAAATATATTTTTTTCTAGTAAAACTCACAAAGATACATATCTACAGGCATTATTAGCCATTTTGCATGTGTGGTTTAGGAGTTATGTTTAAATAACTGTCATATTGAATGTGTCATTATGACCTAATTTTTGTAATTTTAAACCTTACCAAAATACCTGATTCTGGTAAAACACACAAAGAGTCAATATTACAGGCATTTTTAGACAGATTACATATTTGGTTTTGGGGTTATGTTTATACAACTTTCATATTTAGTATAACAGTTATACTATCATATTGAGTACAAAAAAAAGACTTGTGTCTTTGCAAACCATACAAAAGATCATTGTTTTAGTAAATCTAACAAAGATACATTTCTCTAAGCATTATTAGCCATTTTGCATTTGTTGTTTAGGAGTTATGTTTAAATAACTGTCATAGTGAGTAAAACCTAATTTTTGTATTTGCAAACCTTACAAAAACAACTGATTCTAGTAAAACTCACATGGATAACCTCACAAAATATTTTTTTTCCTGCAAAACTCACGAAGAGACATTTCTCCAGGCATTGTTAGCCATTTTGCATGTGTGGTTTAGGAGTTATGTTTAAATAACTGTCAGATTGAGTGTGACAGTATACTGTGAGTAAAACCCATATTTTGTATTTGCAAACCTTACAAGAACAACTGATTCTAGTAAAACTCACATGGATACAAAATTACAGGCATTTTTAGAGATAATGCATGTTTGGTTTTGAAGTTATGTTTATATAACTTTCATATTTAGTATGACAGTAACACTGTCATATTGAGTTAAAAAAACTAACTTGTGTCGGTACAAACATTACAAAATATTTTTTTTCCAGTAAAACTCACAAAGAGACATTTTTCCAGGCATTATTAGCCATTGTGCATGTGTGGTTTAGGAGTTATGTTTAAATAAATGTCAAATTGAATGTGGCAGTTATACTGTCATTATGAGTGAAACCTAATTTTTGTAATTGTAAACCTTACCAAAATACCTGATTCTGGTAAAACTCACATAGATTCAATATTACATGCATTTTTAGACGGATTGCATGTTTGGTTTTGGAGTTATGTTTATACACCTTTCATATTTAGTATGACAGTTATACTGTATATTACCATTGAGGAAAAAAAAAACTAACTTGTGTAACTTGCAAACCTTACAAAAGATCGTTATTATAGTAAAGACTTCGACTTCGACTTTCCTTTTATTGTCATTCAAATTTGAACTTTACAGCACGGATAAGAACAAAATGTCGTAGTGCAGGATAAAAAAGCAATAAGGTGCATATTTCGATAAATAAATATATATAAATAATATATAAATTATATATATATATATATATATATATATATATATATATATATATATATATATATATATATATATATATACATATATATTATAAATATATATAAATAGATAAATAGATTACTGTGCAAATAAATATATTGCAGTTTTTTACATGCACCCAAGTTTATGGATGTATGTTGTCTTGTCTTTTTTATTCCAGCGAGTTAATTCATTTTGAGGGGAGTTGAGGAGATAATTTAATTATGATGCGTTCAAGAGTCTTACGGCCTGAGGGAGAAGCTGTTACAGAACCTGGAGGTTCTGCTTCGGAAGCTGCGGAACCTCTTTCTAGAGTCCAGCAGTGAAAACTGTCCTTGGTGGGGGTGGGAGGAGTCTTTGCAAATTTTCTGAGCCCTGGTCAGGCAGCACTTTTTGCGATCTCCTGGATAGGAGGAAGAGGAGTCCTGATGATCTTTTCCGCCGTCCTCACCACTCACTGGAGATACTTCCAGTCTGAGGCACTGCAGGCTCCAGTCCAGACAGAGATGCTGTTGGTCAGCAGGCTCTCTATAACAAAGATACATCTCTCCAAGCATTATTAGCTATTTTGCATTTGTTGTTTAGGAGTTATGTTTAAATAATTTTGGTATTTGAAAACCTTACAAAAACAACTGATTCTAGTAAAACTCACACAGATACAATATTACAGGCATTTTTAGACATAATACATGTTTGGTTTTGGAGTAATGTTTATATAACTTTCATATATAGTATGACAGCTATACTGTTATATTGAGTAAAAAAAACTAACTTGTGTCTTTAAAAACCTTATAAAATATATTTTTTCTAGTAAAACTCACAAAGAGACATTTCCCCAGGTATTATTAGCTATTGTGCATGTGTGGTTGAGGAGTTATGTTTAAATACATGTCAAATTGAATGTGGCAGGTATACTGTCATGAGTAAAACCTAATTTTTGCAATTGTAAACCTTACCAAAATACCTGATTCTGGTAAAACTCATATAAATTCAATATTACATGCATTTTTAGACGGATTGCTTGTTTGGTTTTGGAGTTATGTTTTTACAACTTTCATATTTAGTATGAAAGTTATACTGTCATATTGAGTAAAAAAAACTAACTTGTGTCTTTGCAAACCTTACAAAAGATCATTATTCTGGTAAAGACTTAGACTTTCTTTTTATTGTCATTCAAATTTGAACTTTACAGCACAGATAACAAAATGTCGTTACATAAGCTCATGGTAGTGCAGGATAAAAAAGCAATAAGGTGCATATATAAATAAATAAATATAAATAATATATAAATATATATATATAATAAATAAATAAATATAAATAGATATAAAGAGATAAATAGATTACTGTGCAGATAAATATATTGCACTTTTTCCACATGCGCCCACGTTTATGGGTGTATGTTACATTGTTTTTTTCATTCCAGCGAGTTAATTCATTTTGAGGGGAGTTGAGGAGATAATTTAATTATGATGCGTTCAAGAGTCTTACGGCCTGAGGGAAGAAGCTGTAACAGAAGCTGCAGGTTCTGCTTCGGAGGCTGCGGAACCTCTTTCTAGAGTCCAGCAGTGAAAACTGTCCTTGGTGGGGGTGGGAGGAGTCTTTGCACATTTTCTGAGCCCTGGTCAGGCAACACTTTTTGCGATCTCCTGGATAGGAGGAAGAGGAGTCCTGACGATCTTTTCCGCCGTCCACACCACTCTCTGGAGATACTTCCAGTCTGAGGCACTGCAGGCTCCAGTCCAGACAGAGATGCTGTTGGTCAGCAGGCTCTCTATAACAAAGATACATCTCTCCAAGCATTATTAGCTATCTTGCATTTGTTGTTTAGGAGTTATGTTTAAATAACTGTCATAGTGAGTAAAACCTACATTTTGTATTTGCAAACCTTTCAAAAACAACTGATTCTAGTAAAACTCACACAGATACAATATTGCTGGCATTTTTAGACATAATGCATGTTTGCTTTTGGAGTTATGTTTCTATAACTTTCATATGTATGACAGCTATACTGTTATATTTAATTAAAAAAAACTACTTTGTGTCTTTACAAACTTTACAAAATATCTTTTTCCCAGTAAAACTCACAAAGATACATTTCAACAGGCATTATTAGCCATTTTGCAGGTGTGGTTTAGAAGTTATGTTTAAATAACTGTCATATGGAGTGTGACCGTAAAGTCATAGTGAGTAAAACAAACTAACTTGTGTCTTTGCAAACCTTACAAAAGAAAATGTTACTAGTAAAACTCACAAAGATACATTTCTTCATGCATTATTAGAAAATGTTCATGTGTAGTTTAGGAGTTATGTTTAAATAACTGTCATATTGAGTGTGGCAGTCATACAGTCATTAAGTGTTAAACCTAATTTTTGTTTTTGCACACCTTACAAAAACAACTGATTCTAGTAAAACTCACATTGATTCAATATTACAGGCATTTTAGACATATTTGGTTTAGGAGTTTGTGTTTGAATCCATTTTTATTGCTTTTTTTGTTAGGGCAAGTCCAACCGGCAGGAGGCCACGGGGAAGACAGAGGACACATTGGGAAGACTATGTAAGCCGGCTGGCCTGGGAACGCCTCAGGATCCCCCGAGAAGAGCTGGACGAAGTGGCTTGGGAGAGGGAAGTCTGGGCTTCTCTGCTTAGGCTGCTACCCCCACAACCCGACCTCGGATAAGCGGAAGAAAATGGATGTCATATTGGGTAAAAAAACAAACTAACGTGTCTTTGCAAACCTTACAAAAGATCATTATTCTGGTAAAGACTTAGACTTTCTTTTTATTGTCATTCAAATTTTAACTTTACAGCACAGATAACAAAATTTCGTTACATAAGCTCATGGTAGTGCAGGATAAAAAAGCAATAAGGTGCATATATAAATAAATAAATGTAAATATATATATAAAATAAATAAATATACTTAAATATATATAAATAAATAAATAAAAAGATTACTGTGCAGATAAATATATTGCACTTTTTCCACATGCGCCCACGTTTATGGGTGTATGTTATATTGTGTTTTTTTATTCCAGCGAGTTAATCCATTTTGAGGGGAATTGAGGGGATAATTTAATTATAATGCGTTCAAGAGTCTTACGGCCTGAGGGAAGAAGCTGTTACAGAAGCTGGAGGTTCTGCTTCGGAGGCTGCGGAACCTCTTTCTACAGTCCAGCAGTGAAAACAGTCCTCGGTTGGGGTGGGAGGAGTCTTTGCAAATTTTCTGAGCCCTGGTCAGGCAGTGCATTTTGCGATCTCCTGGATAGGAGGAAGAGGATTCCTGAATATCTTTTCCGCTGTCCTCACCACTCTCTGGAGAGACTTCCAGTCTGAGGCACTGCAGGCTCCAGTCCAGACAGAGATGGTTGGTCAGCAGGCTCTCTATAACAAAGATACAGTTCTCCAAGCATTATTAGCTATTTGCATTTGTTGTTTAGGATTTATGTTTAAATAACTGTCATAGTGAGTAGAACCTAAATTTTGTATTTGCAAATCTTACAAAAACAATTGATTCTAGTAAAACTCACAGATACAATATCACAGGCATTTTTAGACATAATGCATGTTTGGTTTTGGAGTTGTGTTTATACAACTTTCATATTTAGTATTACAGTAATACTGTCTTATTCAGTAAAAAACAAAAAACTAACTTGTGTCTTTACAAACCTTACAAAATATGTTTTCCCAGTAAAACTCACAGAGATACATTTCTACAGGCATTATTAGCCAGTTTGCATGTTTGGTTTAGGAGTTATGTTTAAATAACTGATATTGAGTGTGACAGTATACTGTCAAAGTGAGTAAAAAAACCTAACTTGTGTCTTGCAAACCTTACAAAAGAAAATGTTACGAGTAAAACTCACAGAGATACATTTCTTCATGCATTATTAGAAAATGTTCATGTGTAGTTTTGAAGTTATGTTTATATAACTTTCATAAATAGTATGACAGTTATACTGTTATATTGAGTAAAAAAAACTAACTTGTGTCTTTACAAACCTTACAAAATATTGTTTTCCATTAAAACTCACAAAGATACATTTCTACAGGCATTATTAGCCATTTTGTATGTGTGGTTTAGGAGTTTGTTTAAATAACTGAAATTGAGTGTGACAGTATACTGTCAAAGTGAGTAAAAAAAACTAACTTGTGTCTTTGCAAACCTTACAAAAGAAAATGTTACTAGTAAAACTCATAAAGATACATTTCTTCATGCATTATTAGAAAATGGTCATGTGTAGTTAGGAGTTATGTTTAAATAACTGTCATATTGAGTGTGGTAGTATAACTGCCACACATATTGAGTTATAAAGTTAAGTGTAAAACCTAATTTTTGTATTTGCAAACCTTACAAAAACAACTGATTCTAGTAAAACTCACATAGATTCAATATTAAAGGCATTTTAGACATTTTACATGTTTTGTTCAGGAGTTGTGTTTGAATCCATTTTTATTGCTTTTTTTGTTAGGGCAAGTCCAACCGGCAGGAGGCCACGGGGAAGACAGAGGACACTTTGGGAAGACTATGTAAGCCGGCTGGCCTGGGAACGCCTCAGGATCCCCCGAGAAGAGCTGGCCGAAGTGGCTTGGGAGAGGGAAGTCTGGGCTTCTCTGCTTAGGCTACTACCCCCACAACCCGACCTCGGATAAGCGGAAGAAAATGGATGTCATATTGGGAATTATGTTGGAATACATTTTTATTGCTTTTTTTCGGATAATCTCAGGATATTAGGAATATAACTGTCCATTGAGTAAAAAACTACTTTTTGTGTTTGCAAGATTGAAAAAAGCATGTGGGTAGAGTAAAACTCCGTAGAATGCATTATTTGAGGCATCATTAGCCATTTTGCATAAGTAGTTAGGAGTTATTTTTAAATAACTGTCATATTGAGTGTGAAAGTATACTGTCATAGTGAGTAAAACCTAATTTTTGTATTTGCAAACCTTACAAAAACAACTGATTCTAGTAAAACTCACCTGGCTTTAATATTACAGGCATTTTTAGACAATTTGCATTGTTGGTTTAGGAATTATGTTGGAATACATTTTTATTCCTTTTTTCGCATTATCTCAGGATATTAGGAATATAACTGTCAATTGAGTAAAAAACTACTTTTTGTGTTTGCAAGATTTAAAAAAGCATGTGTTTAGAGTAAAACTCCGTAGAATGCATTATTTGAGGCATCATTAGCCTTTTTGCATGTGTAGTTAGGAGTTATTTTTAAATAACTGTCATATTGAGTGGTGTGACAGTATACTGTCATAGTGAGTAAAACTTAATTTTTGTATTTGCAAACCTTACAAAAACAACTGATTCTAGTAAAACTCACATGGATTTAATAATACAAGCAATTTTAGACATTTTGCATTGTTGGTTTAGGAATTATGTTGGAATACATTTTTATTGCTTTTTTTGCATTATCTCAGGATTTTAGGAATATAACTGTCATATTGAGTAAAAAACTACTTTTTGTGTTTGCAAGATTTAAAAAAGCATGTGTTTAGAGTAAAACTCCGTAGAATGCATTATGTGAGGCATCATTAGCCATTTTGCGTAAGTAGTTAGGAGTTATTTTTAAATAACTGTCATATTGAGTGTGAAAGTATACTGTCATAGAGTAAAACTTAATTTTTGTATTTGCAAACCTTACAAAAACAACTGATTCTAGTAAAACTCACATGGATTTAATATTACAGGCATTTTTAGACAATTTGCATTGTTGGTTTAGGAATTATGTTGGAATACATTTTTATTGCTTTTTTCGCATTATCTCAGGATTTTAAGAATATTTCTGTCATATTGAGTAAAAAACTACTTTTTGTGTTTGCAAGATTTAAAAAAGCATGTGTTTAGAGTGAAACTCCGTAGAATGCATTATTTGAGGCATCATTAGCCATTTTGCATAAGTAGTTAGGAGTTATTTTTAAATAACTGTCATATTGAGTGGGGCAGTTTACTGTCATAGTGAGTAAAACTTAATTCTTGTATTTGCAAACCTTACAGAAACAACTGATTCTAGTAAAACTCACATGGATTTAATAATACAAGCAATTTTAGACATTTTGCATTTTTGGTTTAGGAATTATGTTGGAATACATTTTTATTGCTTTTTTCGCATTATCTCAGGATTTTAAGAACATTACTGTCATATTGAGTAAAAAACTACTTTTTGTGTTTGCAAGCCTTAAAAAAGCATATGTTTCGAGTAAATTTCACAATAATGCTTTATTTCAGGCAATATTAGCTCATTTTATGTGTAGTTTAGGGGTTATGTTTAATTTGTCATGGTGAAAAAAACCATATTTTTGTGTTTGCAAAAATTTCAAACACAGCTGATTCTAGTAAAACTCACATGGATTCAATATTACAGACATTTTTTACACATATTGCATGTTTGATTTAGGAAATATGATTGAATACATTTTCATTGCTTTTTTCGCATTATCTCAGGATTTTAGGAATATAACTGTCATATTGAGTAAAAAACTACTTTTTGTGCTTGCAAGATTTAAAAAATGACGTGTTTGGAGTAAAACTCCGTAGAATGCATTATTTGAGGCATCATTAGCCATTTTGCATCTGTAGTTAGGTGTTATTTTTAAATAACTGTCATATTGAGTGTGGCAGATACTGTCATAGTGAGTAAAACTTAATTTTTGTATTTGCAAACCTTACAAAAACAACTGATTCTAGTAAAACTCACATGGATTTAATAAAACAAGCATTTTTAGACATTTTGCATTGTTGGTTTAGGAATTATGTTGGAATACATTTTTATTGCTTCTTTCGCATTATCTCAGGATTTTAAGAACATTACTGTCATATTGAGTAAAAAACTACTTTTTGTGTTTGCAAGCCTTAAAAAAGCATATGTTTCGAGTACATTTCACAAGAATGCTTTATTTTAGGCAATATTAGCTCATTTTTATTTGTAGTTTAGGAGTTATGTTTAATTTACTGTTATATTGAGTGTACATTGTCATGGTGAAAAAAAACATATTTTTGTATTTGCAAAAATTTCAAACACAGCTGATTCTAGTAAAACTCACATGGATTCAATATTACAGGCATTTTTACACATATTGCATGTTTGATTTAGGAAATATGATTGAATACATTTTTATTGCTTTTTTCGCATTATCTCAGGATTTTAGGAATATAACTGTCATATTGAGTAAAAAAACTACTTTTTGTGCTTGCAAGATTTAAAAAAAAATGATGTGTTTGGAGTAAAACTCCGTAGAATGCATTATTTGAGGCATCATTAGCCATTTTGCATGTGTAGTTTAGGAGTTATGATTAAATAACTGTCATATTGAGTTTGACAGAGTAAAACCTAATTTTTGTATTTGCAAACCTTACAAAAACAACTGATTCTAGTAAAACTCACATGGATTTAATATTACAGGCATTTTTAGACATTTTGCATTGTTGGTTTAGGAATTATGTTGAAATACATTTTTATTGCTTTTTTCGCATTATCTCAGAATTTTAAGAACATTACTGTCATATTTTGTAAAAAACTACTTTTTTTGTTTGCAAGCCTTAAAAAAGCATATGTTTTGAGTAAAACTCACAAAAATGCATTTTTTAAGGCAATATTAGATTTGTAGTTTAGGAGTAATGTTTAATTTACTGTCATATTGAGTGTACATTGTCATGGTAAAAAAAACTATTTTTTTTTATTTGCAAACCTTACAAAAACAACTGATTCTAGTAAAACTCACATGGATTCAATAATACAGTCATTTTTACACATTTTGCATTTTTAGTTTAGAAATTACGATGGAATACATTTTTATTGCTTTTTTCGCATTATCTCAGGATTCTAAGAAGATTACTGTCATATTGAGTAAAAAACACTGTGTTTGCAAGCCTTAAAAAAGCATAGGTTTCGAGGAAAACTCCCAAAGATGCATTATTTCAAGCATTATTGGCCATTTTGCATGTGTAGTTTAGGAGTTATGATTAAATAACTGTCATATTGAGTTTGACAGAGTAAAACCTAATTTTTGTATTTGCAAACCTTACTAAAACAACTGATTCTAGTAAAACTTACATGGATTTAATATTACAGGCATTTTTAGACATTTTGCATTGTTGGTTTAGGAATTATGTTGGAATACATTTTTATTGCTTTTTTCGTATTATCTCAGGATTTTAAGAACATTACTGTCATATTGAGTAAAAAACTACTTTTTGTTTTTGCAAGCCTTAAAATAGCATATGTTTCGAGTAAAACTCACAAGAATGCATTATTTCAGGCAATATTAGCTCATTTTTAAGTGTAGTTTAGGAGTTATGTTTAATTTACTCTCATATTGAGTGTACATTGTCATGGTGAAAAAAACCTAATTTTTGTATTTGCAAAAATTTCAAACACAACCAATTCTAGTAAAACTCACATGGATTCAATACTACAGGATTTTTTTTTACATATTTTGCATGTTTGATTTAGGAAATATGATTGAATATAATTTCATTGCTTTTTTCGCATTATCTCAGGATTTTAGGAATATTACTGTCATATTGAGTAAAAAACTACTTTTTGTGTTTGCAAGATTTGAAAAAGCAAATGTTTCAAGTAAAACTCCGTAGAATGCATTATTTGAGGCATCATTAGACATTTTGCATTTGTAGTTTAGGAGTTATGATTAAATAAATATCATATTGAGTGTGACAGTATACTTTCATAAAGTGTAAAACCTAATTTTTGTTTTTGCAAACCTTACTAAAACAACTGATTCTAGTAAAACTCACATGGATTCAATATTACAGGCATTTTTACACATTGTGCATGTTTAGTTTAGAAATTATGATTGAATACATTTTTATTGCTTTTTTCGCATTATCTCAGGATTTTAAGAACATTACTGTCATATTGAGTAAAAAACTACTTTTTGTGTTTGCAAGCCTTAAAATAGCATATGTTTCGAGTAAAACTCACAAGAATGCATTATTTCAGGCAATATTAGCTCATTTTTAAGTGTAGTTTAGGAGTTATGTTTAATTTACTCTCATATTGAGTGTACATTGTCCTGGTGAAAAAAACCTAATTTTTGTATTTGCAAAAATTTCAAACACAACCAATTCTAGTAAAACTCACATGGATTCAATACTACAGGCTTTTTTACATATTTTGCATGTTTGATTTAGGAAATATGATTGAATATAATTTCATTGCTTTTTTCGCATTATCTCAGGATTTTAGGAATACTACTGTCATATTGAGTAAAAAACTACTTTTTGTGTTTGCAAGATTTGAAAAAGCAAATGTTTCGAGTAAAACTCCGTAGAATGCATTATTTGAGGCATCATTAGACATTTTGCATTTGTAGTTTAGGAGTTATGATTAAATTAATATCATATTGAGTGTGACAGTTTACGTTCATAAAGTGTTAAACCTAATTTTTGTTTTTGCAAACCTTACTAAAAAAACTGATTCTAGTAAAACTCACATGGATTCAATATTACAGGCATTTTTACACATTGTGCATGTTTAGTTTAGAAATTATGATTGAATACATTTTTATTGCTTTTTTCGCATTATCTCAGGATTTTAAGAACATTACTGTCATATTGAGTAAAAAAATACTTTTTGTGTTTGCAAGCCTTAAAAAAGCATATGTTTCGAGGAAAACTCCCAAGGATGCATTATTTTAAGCATTATTAGCCATTTTGCATGTGTAGTTTAGGAGTTATGATTAAATAACTGCCATATTGAGTTTGACAGAGTAAAACCAAATTTTTGTATTTACAAACCTTACTAAAACAACTGATTCTAGTAAAACTTACATGGATTTAATGTTACAGGCATTTTTAGACATTTTGCATTGTTGGTTTAAGAATTATGTTGGAATACATTTGTATTGCTTTTTTCGCATTATCTCAGGATTTGAAGAACATTACTGTCATATTGAGTAAAAAACTACTTTTTGTTTTTGCAAGCCTTAAAAAAGCATATGTTTCGAGTAAAACTCACAAGAATGCATTATTTCAGGCAATATTAGCTCATTTTTAAGTGTAGTTTAGGAGCTATGTTTAATTTATTCTCATATTGAGTGTCATGGTTAAAAAAAACACCTAATTTTTGTATTTGCAAAAATTTCAAACACAACAAATTCTAGTAAAACTCACATGGATTCAATACTACAGGCTTTTTTCGCATTATCTCAGGATTTTAGGAATATTACTGTCATATTGAGTAAAAAACTACTTTTTGTGTTTGCAAGATTTGAAAAAGCAAATGCTTCGAGTAAACTCCGTAGAATGCATTATTATTTTAGGCATCAATAGCCATTTTGCTTGTGTGGATTAGGAGTTTTTAAATAACTGTCATTATGAGTAAAACTTAATTTTTGTATTTTTAAACCTCCTGATTCTAGTAAAATTCACAAAGATATAATATTACAGGCATTTTTAGACATAATGCAGGTTTGGTTTTTGGAGTTAGGTTTATAACTTTTCATATTTAGTATGACAGTTAGACTGTCATATTAAGTAACAAAAAAAAAAAGACGTGTCTTTGCAAACCTTACAAAATATTTTTTTCCAGTAAAACTCACAAAGATACATTTCTCTTATTAGCCATTTTGCATGTGTGGTTTCGGAGTTATGTTTAAATAACTGTCAGATACAGAGACAGAGACAGTATACATGGGGAAGGCGTGGCGCAGTTGGGAGAGTGGCCGTTCCAGCAACTTGAGGGTTCTTGGTTCGATCCCCACCTTCTACCAACCTCGTCACGTCCGTTGTGTCCTTGAGGGAGACACTTTACCCTTGCTCCTGATGGGTTGTGGTTAGGGCCTTGCATGCCAGCTCCCGCCATCAGTGTGTAAATGTGTGTGTGAATGGATGAATGTAAAAATAGTGTCAACGCGCTTTGTGTACCTTGAAGGTAGAAAAGCGCTATGCAAGTATAACCCATTTACCATAGTGAGTAAAACCAAAAGTTTGTATTTACAAACCTTACAAAATAACCGATTCTAGTAAAAGTCACACAGATACAATATTTTAGGCATTTTTAGACATAATGCATGTTTGGTTTTGGAGTTATGTTTATATAACCTCCTTTCTGAGCCGCCACCTTATCGTGGTAGAGGAGTTTGCGTGTCCCACTGATCCTAGGAGCTATGCTGTCTGTGGGCTTCTATGCCCCCTCGTAGGCTCTCCCAAGACAAATAGGTCCTAGGTGAGGGATCAGACAAAGAGCAGCTCAAAGACCTTTATGAAAAGTACAAAGCGAGGTCCTAGATTTTTCCTCGCCCGGATGCGGTTCACCGTGGCTCCCCTGTGGAGCCAGGCCCAGAGGTGGGGCACGATGGCGAGCGCCTGTTGGCTGGCTCAGCTCAATGAAGCAACGTGGTTCCCTCCTCCAATGGGCTCACCACTCATGGGCTGGGTTATAGAGGTCGGGTGCAGTGTTAGCTGAGCGGCAGCCGAAGGCAGGGCACTTGGCGATCCGATCATCGGCTACATAAGCTAGCTCTTCTGACGTGAAATGTCACCTCGCTGGGAGGGAAGGAGCCTGAGCTGGTGTGCGAGGTGGAGAAGTTCCGGCTAGATATAGTTGGACTCACTTCGACGCACAGGAACCTGTTCTCTCGAGAGGGGCTGGACTCTCTTCCACTATGGCGTTGCAAGCAATGAGAGGCTGGGGTGGCAATTCTTGTTGTCCCCCCGGCTCAAAGACAAGAGTATGGGGTATCGGACTGTCTGATTGTGGCGGGTCGCTCCCTGTATGATCAGTGTCAGAGCTTGGTCCGCATTGCCGGCAGTAAGTCGGACCTCTTTCCAGTGAGGGTTGGACTAAACCACACAAAGGGCAGCCTTGGCGGCCCAAGGCTGCCCTTTGTCACCGATTCTGTTGTTAACTTTTATGGACAGAATTTCTAGGCGCAGTCATGGCGTTGAGGGGATCCGGTTTAGTGGTTGCATGATTAGGTCTCTGCTTTTTGCAGATGATGTGGTCCTGATGGCTTCAACTGGCCAGGATCTCCAGCTCTCATTGGATGGCCGAGTATGAAGCGACTGGGATGAGAATCAGCACCTCCAAGTCCGAGTCCATGGTTCTCGCCCGGTAAAGGGTGGGGTGCCATTTCCAGGTTGAGGAGGCGATGGCACATACATAGATGGCCCCAAGTGGAGGAGTTCAAGTACCTAGGAGTCTTGTTCGCGAGTGAGGGAAGAGTGGATCATGAGATCCACAGGCGGATCGGTGCGGCGTCTTCAGTAATGAGGACGCTATATCGATCCATTGTGGTGAAGAAGGAGCTGAGCCAGAATTAAAAGCTCTAAATTTACCGGTCGATCTACATTCCCATCCTGCACCCATGGTCATGGTTATGACCGAAAAGACAAGATCACGGGTACAAGCGGCCAAATTGAGTTTCCTCCGCCGGGTGGCGGGTCTCTCCCTTAGAGATAGGATAAGAAGCTCTGTCACCCGGGAGGAACTCAGAGTAAAGCGCTGCTCCTCCACATTGAGAGGAGCCAGGTGAGGTGGTTCGGGCATCTGCTCAGGATGCCACCCGACGCCTCCCGAGGGAGGTGTTTAGGGCAAGTCCGACCGGCAGGAGGCCACGGGGAAGACCCAGGACACATTGGGAAGATTATGTCTCCCGGCTGGCCTGGGAACGCCTCAGGTTCCCCCAAGAAGAGCTGGAAGAAGTGGCTGGGGAGAGGAAAGTCTTGGCTTCTCTGTTTAGGCTGCTGCCCCCGCAACCCGACCTCGGTTAAGCGGAAGAAAATGGATGGATTTAGTAACGACAAAAAAAAAATGATTCTAGTAAAACTCACATGGATACAATTTTACAGGTATTTTTAGACATAATGCATGTTTGGTTTTGGAATTATGTTTATATAACTTTCATATGTATTATGACAGTTATACTGTCATCTTGAGTAAAACTAACTTGTGTCTTTACAAACATTACAAACTATGTTTTTCCAGTAAAACAAAAACATTTTGTATTTGCAAACCTTACAAAAACAACTGATTCTAGTAAAACTCACATAGATTCAATATTTCAGGCATTTTTAGACATTTCACATGTTTGAATACATTTTTATTGCTTTTTTCGTTAGGGCAAGTCCGATCGGCAGGAGGCCACGGGGAAGACCCAGGACACATTGGGAAGACTATGTCTCAGGCTGGCCTGGGAACGCCTCGGGATCCCCCGAGAAGAGCTGGACAAAGTGGCTGGGGAGAGGGAAGTCTGGGCTTCTCTGCTTAGGCTGCTGCCCCCGCAACCCAACCTCGGATAAGCGGAAGAAAATGGATGGATTTAGTATGACAGTTATACTGTCATATTGAGTAAAAAAACTTTTTTCCATAGATTCAATATTACAGGCATCTTTAGATGGATTGCATGTTTGGTTTTGGAGATATGTTTATACAACTTTCATATTTAGTATGACAGTTATACTGTCATATTGAGTAAAAAAAAAACAACTTGTGTCTGCAAACCTTACAAAAGATTATTATTCTAGTAAAACTAACAAAGATACATTTTTCCAAGCATTATTAGCATTTGTTGTTTTGGAGTTATAATGCTTGCGTTGAGAGGCGACGGGCTCGGGTGGCAATTCTTGTTGCCCCCCGGCTCAAAGCCTGCACGTTGGAGTTCAACCCAGTGGACCAGTGGGTAGCTTTCCTCCGCCTTCGGGTGGGGGGACGGGTCCTGACTGTTGTTTGGCCTTACGCGCCAAACGGCAGCTCAGAGTACCCACCCTTTTTGGATTCACTCGAGGGAGTACTGGAAAGTGCTCCACCGGGTGATTCCCTCGTTCTACTGGGGGCCTTCAACGCTCATCTTGGCAACAACAGTGAAACCTGGAGAGGCATGATTGGGAAGAATGGCCGCCCGGATCTGAACCCGAGTGGTGTTTTGTTATTGGACTTTTGTGCTCGTCACAGATTGTCAATAACAAACACCAAGTTCAAACATAAGGGTGTCCATATGTGCACTTGGCATCAGGACACCCTAGGCCGCAGTTCCATGATCGATTTTGTAGTTGTGTCATCGGATTTGCGGTCTCATGTTTTGGACACTCGGGTGAAGAGAGGGGCGGAGCTTTCTACCGATCACCACATGGTGGTGAGTTGGCTGCGATGGTGGGGGAGGATGCCTGACAGACCTGGCAGGCCCAAACGCATTGTGAGGGTTTGCTGGGATCGCCTCCGGAAGAACTTTGAACATGTCACGAGGGAGGCGCTGGACATTGAGTCTGAGTGGACCATGTTCCGTGCCTCTCTTGTCGAGCCGGCTGATTGGAGCTGTGGCCGCAAGGAGTTTGGTGCCTGTCGTGGCGGTAATCCTAGAACCCGCTGGTGGACACCAGCAGTGAGGGATGCCGTCAAGCTGAAGAAAGAGCCTATCGGGTCCTTTTGGCTCATGGGACTCCAGAGGCAGCCGACAGGCCAAGCGAAGTGCGGCTTCAGCGGTCGCAGAGGCAAAAACTCGGACATGGGAGGAGTTTGGAGAAGCCATGGAAAACGACTTCCAGACGGCTTCGAAGCGATTCTGGACCACCATCCGCCGGCTCAAGGAGGGGGAGCAGTGCACTGTAACACCGTGTATGGTGAGGATGGTGCGCTGCTGACCTCTACTGCAGCTGTTATTGATCGGTGGAGGGAATACTTCGAAGACCTCCTTATTCCCACCAACATGTCTTCCTATGAGGAAGCAGTGCCTGGGGAATCTGTGGTGGGCTCTCCTATTTCTGGGGCTGAGGTCAAAAAGCTCCTCAATGGCAACGCCCTGGGGGTGGATGAGATCCGTCCGGAGTTCCTTAAGGCTCTGGATGCTGTGGGGCTGTCTTGGTTGACAAGACTCTGCAACATCGCGTGGACATCGGAGGCGGTACTTCTGGATTGGGAGACCGGGGTGGTGGTTCCTCTCTTTAAGAAGGGGAACCAGAGGGTGTGTTTCAACTATCGTGAGATCACACTCCTCAGTCTTCCCGGTAAGGTCTATTCATGTGTACTGGAGAAGAGGCTATGCCGGATAGTCAAACCTCAGATTCAGGAGGAACAGTGTGGTTTACGTCCTGGTCGTGGAACTGCGGACCAGCTTTATACTCTCGGCAGGGTCCTTGAGGGTGCATGGGAGTGTGCCCAACCAGTCAACATGTGCTTTATGAACTTGGAGAAGGCATTCGACCATTTACCCCGGGAAGTCCTGTGGGGAGTGCTCAGAGAGTATGGGGTAACGACTGTCTTATTGTGGCGGTTCGCTCCCTTTGCAAGAGTCAGAGCTTGGTCCGCATTGCCGGCAGTAAGTTGGACCCGTTTAGTGAGGGTTGGACTCCGCCAAGGCTGCCCTTTGTCACCGATTCTGTTCAAAGCCTTTATGGACAGAATTTCTAGGCGCAGTCAGGGCGTTGAGGGGATCCGGTTTGGTGTCTGCAGGATTAGGTCTATGCTATTTGCAGATGATGTGGTCCTGATGGCTTCATCTGGCCAAGATCTTCAGCCCTCACTGGATCGGTTCGCAGACGAGTGTGAAGTGACTAGGATGTGAATCAGCACCTCCAAGTCAGAGTCCATGGTTCTCGACCGGAAAAGGGTGGAGTGCCATTTCCGGGTTGGGGAGGAGATCTTGCCCCAAGTGGAGGAGTTCAAGGACCTCAGAGTCTTGTTCACGAGTGAGGAAAGAGTGGATCGTGAGATCGACAGGCGGAACGGTGCGGCGTCTTCAGTAATGCGGACGCTGTATTGATCCGTTGTGGTGAAGAAGGAACTGAGCCGGAAGGCAAAGCTCTCGATTTACCGGTCGATCTACGTTCCCATCCTCACCTATGGTCATGGCCGAAAGGACAAGATCACGGGTACAAGCGGCCGAAATGAGATTCCTCCGCCGGGTGGCGGGGCTCTCCCTTAGAGATAGGGTGAGAAGCTCTGTCATCCGGGAGGAGCTCAAAGTAAAGCCATTGCTCCTCCATTTCGAGAGGAGCCAGATGAGGTGGTTCGGGCATCTGGTCAGGATGCCACCCGAACGCCTCCCTAGGGAGGTGTTTCGGGCACGTCCGACCGGTAGGAGGCCCAGGAAGACCCAGGAAACGGGAAGCTTATCTCTCCCGGCTGGCCTGGGAATGCCCCGGGATCCCCCGGGAGGAGCTGGACGAAGTGGCTGGGGAGAGGAAAGTCTGGGCTTCCCTGCTTAGGCTGCAGCCCCCGCGACCCGACCTCGTCGGATAAGCGGAAGAAAATGGATGGATGGATGGATGGAGTTATGTTTAAATAACTGTCATAAAGAGTAAAACCTCATTTTTGTATTTGTAAACCTTACCAAAACAACTGATTTTAGTAAAACTCACACAGATTCAATATTACAGGCATTTTTAGACATTTTGCTTATTTGGTGTAGGAATTATGATGGAATACATTGTTATTGCTTATTTCGCATTATATCAGGATTTTAAGATCTTTACTGTCATATTGAGGAAAACAAATACTTTTTGTGTTTGCAAGCTTTAAAAAAGCATATGTTTCGAGTAAAACTCACAAGAATGCCTTATTTCAGGCATTATTAGCCATTTTTTATGTGTAGTTTAGGCATACTTGCCAAGTCTCCTGGATTTTTCAGGAGACTCCCGAAATTCAGCGCCTCTCCCGAAAACCTCCCGGGACAAATTTTCTCCCGAAAATCTCCCGAAATTCAGGCTGACCTGAGTGAGGACAGCCTGTATTCACGTCTGCTTTCCCACGATATAAACAGCATGCCTGCCCAATCACGTTATAACTGTAGAATGATCGAGGGCGAGTTCTTGGTTTCTTATGTGGGTTTATTGTTAGGTAGTTTCATTAACGTCCTCCCAGCGCAGTAACAACACTAAACAACAGCAGTCACGTTTTCATCTACCGTAAAGCAGTTTGTCTGCCGTAAACAGCAATGTTGTGACACTCTTTAAACAGGGAAATACTGCCATCTACTGTACATGCATATGTGACAATAACATCCAGGGCTTTTAGAGAGTGCAGTGCACAACTGCGCACACAACAAGGAGACGAAGCAGAAGAACGCGGAAGATACAGCCATGGCGACGCCGACGACGAGTAAGATGAAGAAACACGCTTATAAGTTCCAAGCCGCAGCTGCGATTGGACCTGGATAGCCTCCGGGAAGAAGTAGTGGAGTACCAAGTGCTTGGCAGTGAAGATCTTCCTCAGGAAGCAAAGATTGACCGGTTTTTGGCCATGCTCAGGAGGGGTGGAAAATTCCAGACTCTCGTGCATTTGATGAAAGCACTTTATATATATATATATATATATATATATATATATATATATATATATATATATATATATATATATATATATATATATATATATATATATATATATGAAATACTTGACTTGGTGATTTTAGCTCTAAATATACTCCTCCCCTCTTAACCACACCCCCAACCACGCCCCCACCCCACCCCCGACCACGCCTTCCCCACCCCCACCTCCTGAAATCGGAGGTCTCATTGTTGGCAAGTATGAGTTTAGGAGTTATGTTTAAATAACTGTCATAGTGAGTGTGGCAGTTACACTGTCATATTGAGTAAAAAAAAATAACTTGTGTCTTTGCAAACCTCACAAAAGAAAACGTTTCTAATAAAAATCACAAAGATACATTTCTTCACGCATTATTAGACATTTTTCATGTGTGGTTTAGGAGTTATGTTTAAATAACTGTCATATTGAGTGTGGCAGTTATACTGTCATTATGTGTAAAACCTAATTTTGTATTTGCAAACCTTATAAAAACAACTGATTCTAGTAAAACATAGATTCAATTTTACAGGCATTTTTAGACATTTTACATGTTTGGTTTAGGAGTTGTGTTTGAATACATTTTGTATTGCTATTTTCGTTAGGGCAAGGCCGACCGGCAGGAGACCAGGGGGAAGACCCAGGACACATTGGGAAGACTATCATTCAAGTACCTTGGGATGTGGGTGGACAATAAGCTGGACTGGACTGTTAGCACAGACCACTTGTACAGGAAAGGACAGAGCTGTACTTCCTGAGGCGGCTGTCCTTTGTCCCACACGCCATTAGACTGTACAACTCTCCTCTGGGGGGATGGGGCTACTAGGATGACAGGGGATGCAAATCAATAAGAGTGCAATATTTTTTCAAAACATGGTCACTACTGCCTAGTTTCTCATGTTATATTCTTATTTTACTGTTATATTTTTATTCTCATTGTTGCTTTTTATTTTTATTCTATTGTAATATGTTTCTATTTTGTTTCAATTTATACCCCCATTATTTACTTTTCACTTTTTAAAATTTTGTACACTACTGCTGGAATTTAAATTTTCCTGAGGGAACTCTCCTGAAGGAATCAATTAAGTACTATCTATCTATCTATCTATCTATCTATCTATCTATCTATCTATCTATCTATCTATCTATCTATCTATCTATCTATCTATTTATGTCTCCTGGCTGGACTGAAAACGCCTGGGATCCCCCGAGAAGAGCTGGACGAAGTGGCTGGGGAGAAGAAAGTCTGGGCTTCTCTGCTTAGGCTGCTGCCCCCGCAACCTGACCTCGGTTAAGCAGGAAGAAATGGATGGATTTAGTATGACAGTCATATTAAGTAAAAAACTAACTTGTGTTTTTGCAAACATTACAAAATATATTTGTTCTAGTAAAACTCACAAAGATACATAACTCAAGGCATTATTAGCCATTTTGCATGTGTGGTTTAGGACATATGTTTAAATAACCGTCAGATTGAGTGTGACAGTATACTGTCATAGTGAGTAAAACCCATATTTTGTAATTGCAAACCTTATGAAAACAAATGATTCTACTAAAACTCACATGGATACAATATCACAGGCATTTTAGACATAATGCATGTTTGGTTTTGGAGTAATGTTTATATAACTTTCATATTTAGTATGACAGTAATACTGTCATATTGAATAAAAAAAACTAACTTGTATCTGTACAAACCTTAAACAATATTTTTTTCCAGTAAAACTCACAAAGAGACATTTCTCCAGGCATTATTAGCCATTGTGCACATGTGGTTTAGGAGTTATGTTTAAATAAATGTCAAATTGAATGTGGCAGTTATACTGTTATTATGAGTAAAACCTAATTTTTGTAAATGTTAATCTTACCACAATACCTGATTCTGGTAAAACTCACATAGATTCAATATTACAGGCATTTTTAGACATTTTACATGTTTGGTTTAGAGTTGTGTTTGAATACATTTTTATTGCTTTTTTCATTAGGGCAAGTCCGACGGGCAGGAGGCCGCGGGGAAGACCCAGGACACATTGGGAAGACTATGTCTCCCGGCTGGGCTGGGAACGCCTCGGGATCCCCCGAGAAGAGCTGGACAAAGTGGTTGGGGAGAGCGAAGTCTGGGCTTCTCTGCTTAGGCTGCTGCCCCTGCAACCCGACCTCGGATAAGCGAAAGAAAATGGATGGATTTAGTATGACAGTTATACTGTCATATTAAGTAAAAAAAACTAACTTGTGTCTTTGCACACCTTACAAAATATATTTTTTCTAGCAAAACTCATAAAGATACATATCTACAGGCATTATTAGCCATTTTACATGTGTGGTTTAGGAGTTATGTTTAAATAACTGTCATATTGAATGTGGCAGTAATACTGTCATTATGACCTAATTTTTGTAATTTTAAACCTTACCAAAATACCTGATTCTGGTAAAACTCACAAAGATTCAATATTACAGGCATTTTTAGACGGATTACATGTTTGGTTTTGGGGTTATGTTTATACAACTATCATATTGAGTACAAAAAACAAACTTGTGTCTTTGCAAACCATACAAAAGATCATTGTTTTAGTAAATCTAACAAAGTCTCCAAGCATTATTAGCCATTTTGCATTTGTTGTTTAGGAGTTATGTTTAAATAACGGTCATAGTGAGTAAAACCTAATTTTTGTATTTGCAAACCATACAAAAACAACTGATTCTAGTAAAATATTGCAGGCATTTTTAGACATAATGCATGTTTGATTTTGGAGTTGGGTTTGTATAACTTTCATATTTAGTATTACAGTAATACTGTCATATTGAGTAATAAAAACTAACTTGTGTCTACAAACCTTACAAAATATTTTTTTTCCTGCAAAACTCACAAAGAGACATTTCTCCAGGCATTATTAGCCATTTTGCATGTGTGGTTTAGGAGTTATGTTTAAATAACTGACAGATTGAGTGTGCCAGTATACTGTGAGTAAAACCCATATTTTGTATTTGCAAACCTTACAAAATCAACTGATTCTAGTAAAACTCACATGGATACAAAATTACAGGCATTTTTAGAGATAATGCATGTTTGGTTTTGGAGTTATGTTTATATAACTTTCATATTTAGTATGACAGTAACACTGTCATATTGAGTAAAAAAAACTAACTTGTGTCGGTACAAACATTACGAAATGTTTTTTTTCCAGTAAAACTCACAAAGAGACATTTCTCCAGGCATTATTAGCCATTGTGCATGTGTGGTTTAGGAGTTATGTTTAAATACATGTCAAATTGAATGTGGCAGTTATACTGTCATTATGAGTGAAACCTAATTTTTGTAATTGTAAACCTTACCAAAATATCTGATTCTGGTAAAACTCACATAGATTCAATATTACATGCATTTTTAGACGGATTGCATGTTTGGTTTTGGAGTTATGTTTATACAACTTTCATATTTAGTATGACAGTTATACTGTATATTACCATTGAGTAAAAAAAAACCTAACATGTGTCTTTGCAAACCTTACAAAAGATCGTTATTCTAGTAAAGACTTAGACTTCGACTTTGACTTTCTTTTTATTGTGATTCAAATTTGAACATTACAGCACAGATAAGAACGAAATGTAGTAAAGGATAAAAAAGCAATAAGGTGCATATTTCGATAAATAAATATATATAAATAATATATATATATATATATACATATATATATATATATATATATATATATATATATATAAAATATATATATTTATAAATAGATAAAGAGATTACTGTGCAGATAAATATATTGCCCTTTTTTACATGCACCCGCGTTTATGGATGTATGTTATCTTGTCTTTTTCATTCCAGCGAGTTAATTCATTTTGAGGGGAGTTGAGGAGATAATTTAATTATGATGCGTTCAAGAGTCTTACGGCCTGAGGGAGAAGCTGTTACAGAACCTGGAGGTTCTGCTTCGGAAGCTGCGGAACCTCTTTCTAGAGTCCAGCAGTGAAAACTGTCCTTGGTGGGGGTGGGAGGAGTCTTTGCACATTTTCTGAGCCCTGGTCAGGCAAGACTTTTTGCGATCTCCTGGATAGGAGGAAGAGGAGTCCTGATAATCTTTTCCGCCGTCCTCACCACTCTCTGGAGATACTTCCAGTCTGAGGCACTGCAGGCTCCAGTCCAGACAGAGATGCTGTTGGTCAGCAAGCTCTCTATAACAAAGATACATCTCTCCAAGCATTATTAGCTATTTTGCATTTGTTGTTTAGGAGTTATGTTTAAATAACTGTCATAGTGATTTAAACCTAAAATTTGTATTTGCAAACCTTTCAAAAACAACTGATTGTAGTAAAACTCACACAGATACAATATTGCAGGCATTTTTAGACATAATGCATGTTTGGTTTTGGAGTTATGTTTCTATAACTTTCATATGTATGACAGCTATACTGTTATATTTAATAAAAAAAACTAACTTGTCTTTACAAACCTTACAAAATATTTTTTCCCAGTAAAACTCTCAAAGATACATTTCAACAGGCATTATTAGCCATTTTGCATGTGTGGTTTAGAAGTTTTGTTTAAATAACTGTCATATGGAGTGTGACCGTAAAGTCATAGTGAGTAAAACAAACTAACTTGTGTCTTTGCAAACCTTACAAAAGAAAATGTTACTAGTAAAACTCACAAAGATACATTTCTTCTGCATTATTGGAAAATGCTCATGTGTAGTTTAGGAGTTATGTTTAAATAACTGTCATATTGAGTGTGGCAGTCATACAGTCATTAAGTGTTAAACCTAATTTTTGTTTTTGCAAACCTTACAAAAACAACTGATTCTAGTAAAACTCACATTGATTCAATATTACAGGCATTTTAGACATTATACATATTTGGTTTAGGAGTTGTGTTTGAATCCATTTTTATTGCTTTTTTCGTTAGGGCAAGTCCGACCGGCAGGTGGCCACGGGGAAGACAGAGGACACATTGGGAAGACTATGTAAGCCGGCTGGCCTGGGAACGCCTCAGAGTCCCCCAAGAAGAGCTGGACGAAGTGGCTTGGGAGAGGGAAGTCTGGGCTTCTCCGCTTAGGCTGCTGCCCCCGCAACCCGACCTCGGATAAGCGGAAGAAAATGGATGGATTTAGTATGACAGTTATACTGTCATATTAAGTAAAAAAAACTAACTTGTGTCTTTGCAAACTTTACAAAATATAATCATTCTAGTAAAACAAACAAAGATACATCTCTCCAAGCATTATTAGCTATTTTGCATTTGTTGTTTAGGAGTTATGTTTAAATAACTGTCAAAGTAAATAAAACCTAATTTTGGTATTTGAAAACCTTACAAAAACAACTGATTTTAGTAAAACTCACACAGATACAATATTACAGGCATTTTTAGACATAATACAGGTTTGGTTTTGGAGTAATGTTTAAATAACTTTCATATATAGTATGACAGCTATACTGTTATATTGAGTAAAAAAAACAACTAACTTGCGTCTTTGCAAACCTTACAAAAGATCATTATTCTGGTAAAGACTTAGACTTTCTTTTTATTGTCATTCAAATTTGAACTTTACAGCACAGATAACAAAATTTCGTTACATAAACTCATGGTAGTGCAGGTTAAAAAAGCAATAAGGTGCATATACAAATAAATAAATATAAATATATATATAAAATAAATAAATATACTTAAATATATATAAATAAATAAAAAGATTACTGTGCAGATAAATATATTGCACTTTTTCCACGTGCGCCCACGTTTATGGGTGTATGTTATATTGTTTTTTTTTTTATTCCAGCGAGTTAATCCATTTCGAGGGGAGTTGAGGGGATAATTTAATTATAATGCGTTCAAGAGTCTTACGGCCTGAGGGAAGAAGCTGCTACAGAAGCTGGAGGTTCTGTTTCGGAGGCTGCAGAACCTCTTTCTAGAGTCCAGCAGTGAAAACAGTCCTTGGTGGGGGTGGGAGGAGTCTTTGCAAATTTTCTGAGCCCTGGTCAGGCAGCGCTTTTTGCGATCTCCTGGATAGGAGGAAGAGGATTCCTGAAGATCTTTTCCGCCATCCTCACCACTCTCTGGAGAGACTTCCAATCTGAGGCACTGCAGGCTCCAGTCCAGACAGAGATGCTGTTGGTCAGCAGGCTCTCTATAACAAAGTATAGTTCTCCAAGCATTATTAGCTATTTGCATTTGTTGTTTAGGATTTATGTTTAAATAACTGTCATAGTGAGTAAAACCTAAATTTTGTATTTGCAAATCTTACAAAAACAATTGATTCTAGTAAAACTCACAGATACAATATCACAGGCATTTTTAGACATAATGCATGTTTGGTTTTGGAGTTGTGTTTATACAACTTTCATATTTACTATTACAGTAATACTGTCATATTGAGTAAAAAAAAAAAAACTAACTTGTGTCTTTCCAAACCTTACAAAATATTGTTCCCAGTAAAACTCAAAGATACATTTCTACAGGCATTATTAGCCATTTTGTATGTGCGGTTTAGGAGTTATGTTTAAATAACTGTCATATTGAGTGTGACAGTAAAGTCATAGTGAGTAAAACAAACTAACTTGTGTCTTTGCAATGCTTACAAAAGAAAATGTTACTAGTAAAACTCACAAAAGATGCATTTCTTCATGCATTAGAAAATGTTACTGTCATTAAGTGTTAAACCTAATTTTTGTATTTGCAAACCTTACAAAAACAACTGATTCTAGTAAAACTCACAGATTCAATATTGCAGGCATTTTAGACATTTCACATGTTTGGTTTAGGAGTTGTGTTTGAATACATTTTAATTGCTTTTTTCGTTAGGGCAAGTCCGACCGGCAGGTGGCCACGGGGAAGCCCCAGGACACATTGGGAAGACTATGTCAGCCGGCTGGCCTGGGAACGCTTCGGGATCCCCCGAGAAGAGCTGGACGAAGTGGCTGGGGAGAGGGAAGTCTGGGCTTCTCTGCTTAGGCTGCTGCCCCCGCAACCCCGACCTCGGATAAGCGGAAGAAAATGGATAGATTTAGTATGACAGTTATGCTATTATATTGAGTAAAAAAAACTAACTTGTGTCTTTACAAACCTTACAAATTATATGTTTTCTAGTAAAACTCACAAAGATACATCTCCAGGCATTATAAGCCATTTTGCATGTGGTTTAGGGGTTATGTTTAAATAACTGCCATATTGAATGTGGCAGTTATACTGTCATTATGAGTAAAACCTAATTTTTGTAATTGTAAACCTTACCAAAATACCTGATTCTGGTAAAACTCACATAGATTCAATATTACAGGCATTTTTAGACGGATTGCATGTGTAGTTTTGAAATTATGTTTATACAACTTTCTTATTAGTATGACAGTGTCATCTTGAGTAAAAAAACTAACTTGTGTCTTTGCAAACCTTACAAATTATATGTTTTCTAATAAAACTCACAAAGATACATCTCCAGGCATTATTAGCCATTTTGCATTTGTTGTTTAGGAGTTATGTTTAAATAACTGGCATAGTGAGTAAAACCTAATTTTTGTATTTGCAAACCTTACAAAAACTGATTCTAGTAATACTCACATAGATACAATATTACAGGCATTTTTAGACATAATGCATGTTTAGTTTTAGAGTTATGTTTATATAACTTTCATATTTAGTATGACAGTAAAACTGTCATATTGAGTAAAAAAACTAACTTGTGTCTTTGCAAACCTTACAAAAGATCATTATTCTAGTAAAACATACTAAGATACATTCCTCCAGGCATTATTAGCCACTTTGCATGTGTGGTTTAGGAGTTATGTTTTAAACAACTGTCATATTTAGGTGGCAGTTATATGTCTATGCGTAAAACCTAATTTTTGTATTTGCAAATCTTTCAAAAACTGATTACAGTAATTGTCACATAGTTTTAATATTACAGGTATTTTTAGACATTTTGCATTGTTGGTTTAGGAATTATGTTGCAATACATTTTTTTTTGCTTTTTTTGCATTATCTCAGGATTGTAAAAATATTACTGTCATATTGAGTAAAAAAAACTACTGATTGGGTGTGGCAGTTATACTGTCATTATGTGTAAAACCTAATTGTTGTATTTGCAAACCTTACAAAAACAACCGATTGTAGTAACTCACATGGATAAAATATTACAGGCATTTTTAGACATAATACATCATTGGTTTATGAATCGTGTTCGATTGCTCCTGCTCACAGAACCACACAGCCAGCGCACGACACACGAGCCACAAGCCCACAGCCCAAGGCAGTTAAATACCCCTGCAAATCCACAAGGCACGACACTTACTTTGGAGGCAGAGTTTCCTCTGCCCCTGCGTATTGTGGGACTCTGGGGATTCTTTTCGGTAGCCTGCGGGTCTGCTGGGTAGTCCTGGGGATTCCTTCTCAACCTGCGCGCGTTCACCCGGTCCTCCTTGTTAAGCCTGACGATCCTCCTGGTCGCTCCTTTTTAAATGTGTGCAGCCCTAATGCTCCACAGGTGCGTCTGATTTCAGGTGCCGTTCGATTGGGCACTTTGGTTGTCAGGGGCAACAAGCTAAAAGGGGCAACGTCTTAAAATGCCAGCAAAGTCCACAAGGAATAAAATTATGCAATTAAAAATACAGTCAAAGTCCTCAAAGTGTAAAATCATGCAATTAAAAATACAATCAAATTGTAAAATGTAAAAACATGCAATTTAAATCTACAACAATAAAAACACTCAGACATGCATGACAATGAAACAAAAAAAATAAAATCCCCTACTTGTGTCCCATCACATCCCCCCCATACATTATCGTTGTCAGTCCCTGCAACGGGGGGAACTCTCGTCTGCATAGCGGGCAGGCAACTGTCGGTCAAAGCCTTTTTTAGCTCTTCAAAGGACGTCTGACACTCTGGTGTCCACACTATTTTGTGGGCCTCTGCCTTCTTGCCAGTGAGGCCGTCCCACCGACATGTATTTAGGGGACGGGCTATTTTAGCAAACCCAGCCACAAAACGTTGGTAATAGCCTGCCAATCCAAGAAACGCTCTCACTTCCTTGACAGTGGTCGGAGCGGCCCAGTCCTGTCCTGCCTTAATTTTACCTGGGTCCCGTCTCACTCCATCCCGATCCACCACATGTCCCAAGAATTTCACCTCACGCTGAAAGAGCTTGCACTTAGAGGGCTTGAGTTTAAGTCCATGTCGCTGCAACCGTTCAAACACCTGGTCCAGGTGCTGTAGATGGGCAGTGAAATAAATGATAAATACATGATAAATGGGTTGTACTTTTCTACCTTCAAGGTACTCAAAGCGCTTTGACACTACTTCCACATTTACCCATTCACACACTGATGGAGGGAGCTGCCATGCAAGGCGCTAACCAGCACCCATCAAGAGCAAGGGTGAAGTGTCTTGCTCAGGACACAACGGACATGACGAGGTTGGTACTAGGTGGGGATTGAACCAGGGACCCTTGGGTTGCGCACGGCCACTCTCCCACTGCGCCACGCCGTCCCTCAACAGAAAAAATTATTATGTCATCAAGATAAACCAACAATGATTCCGCTATTTGACCATTCAAACAATGATGTGTAAGCCGTTGGAAAGTGGCAGCTGCATTGCATAGACCAAATGGCATGCGTTCAAACTCGAACAGTCCGAGGGGAGTTGTAAATGCAGTTTTTACACGATCGTCCGGGTGCACCTCCACTTGCCAATACCCACTAGCGAGGTCTAAGGTCGAAAACCATTCAGATTTGCTCAGACCAGTAAGGGTCTCTTCGATTCAGGGGAACGGAAAGGCGTCTTTATGTGTAACTGAGTTTAACCTCCGGTAGTCTACACAAAAGCGCCAACTCCCATCCTTTTTGCGGACTAACACTATAGGCGCTGCCCAGGGACTGCAGCTTTCCTTTATCACTCTCTGTTCAAGCATACCTGAAAGCATGCAGTGTCTTCACTTCCTTATACAACAGAGACGGGATGGGTCAGGTATCTCTCCCTGGTAGGGCGGAATCTCCAGTCAGTATCCTGTGTTGCACAACACTGGTCCTTCCAAAGTCCTCATGTTGTGCAAACACCTTCTCCCACTTCGCCAGCAGGGCGCGTAGCTGCACCTGTTGCTGCTCAGACAGATCCGGCTTATCACTCAAATCCCTAACATCTGGGGACAGTTCTGGATTGGTTTGGGCTGTGGCATCAATGAGTGACACTTCTACCACATCTAGAGATAAACACAGATCCTCAGCTCCATGCACATCACTATCATCAACACAAAACAGCTGCCCTATCTTTTTAAATCGTTTTAAGGAAATACTGTAGGAATGGGGGTTATAAACACGGAGGGGCAGCCTACCTCTGTTCATCACGACCAGTGATTTTGCCACGCCAACTGCACCGGGCATGGGCTCCACCAGGGCGCAGTAGTTAGCCCCACACCAACATCTCCTTTGGGGGATATGTAATACTAGTCTTCGAGGCCAATCTCACGTGGCCTAGCAAGCCATCTTCAGCAGCAACAGCTTCTATACGGGAACATGTAGCAAAAGCTTCCCTCCACACCTTTTGCTTTTGAAGATGCCGAAGAGTAGAGGTCTTAGGACATTTAAAAACGGCATCCCAACAACCCACGATTAGATTCATACCTACTATGAAGGGGTGTGTACAGTTTTGATCCGCAACAATTACTACTCCTCTTTCGGGAACTTTAACACCCTCTACCTCAAAATCAAGAACCGCATAGCCGATATAGGGGATTTCCAGGCCATTAGCTGCTCTTAGACGAAAAAGGGTAGGGGTCCTTTCGAGCTTAGCTTCGGTAAAGTGAGCATTAAATAGGCTTTCGGACATTAGCGTCACTTGGGACCCGGTGTCTAAAAGTCCTGGCAGAATAGTGCCTCCAGCGTCTACTTGTATTGTGGGGCATTGGGGGCCCTGGATGATGTTGGCGTGGTGGCCAGCCCTGCAACTCGGACCTCAGCAGCAGGGACATTTAGTTTAAATCCGGTGCATGTGTAGTTGCAGTGCTGAATTTTTAGAGATAATGCATGTTTGGTTTTGGAGTTATGTTTATATAACTTTTGTTTTTAGTTTGACAGTTATACAGTTATATTGAGTAAAAAAAACTAACTTGTGTCTTTACAAACCTTACAAAAGAAAATGTTACGAGTAAAACTCACAGAGATACATTTCTTCATGCATTATTAGAAAATGTTCATGTGTAGTTTTGAAGTTATGTTTATATAACTTTCATATATAGTATGACAGTTATACTGTTTTATTGAGTAAAAAAAACCTAACTTGTGTCTTTACAAACCTTACAAAATATTGTTTTCCATTAAAACTCACAAAGATACATTTCTAAAGGCATTATTAGCCATTTTGTATGTGTGGTTTAGGAGTTATGTTTAAATAACTGAAATTGAGTGTGACAGTATACTGTCAAAGTGAGTAAAAAAAAAACTAACTTGTGTCTTTGCAAACCTTACAAAAGAAAATGTTACTAGTAAAACTCATTAAGATACATTTCTTCATGCATTATTAGAAAATGTTCATGTGTAGTTTAGGAGTTATGTTTAAATAACTGTCATATTGAGTGTGGCAGTCATACAGTCATTAAGTGTTAAACCTAATTTTTGTTTTTGCACACCTTACAAAAACAACTGATTCTAGTAAAACTCACATTGATTCAATATTACAGGCATTTTAGACATATTTGGTTTAGGAGTTGTGTTTGAATCCATTTTTATTGCTTTTTTTGTTAGGGCAAGTCCAACCGGCAGGAGGCCACGGGGAAGACAGAGGACACATTGGGAAGACTATGTAAGCCGGCTGGCCTGGGAACGCCTCAGGATCCCCCGAGAAGAGCTGGACGAAGTGGCTTGGGAGAGGGAAGTCTGGGCTTCTCTGCTTAGGCTGCTACCCCCACAACCCGACCTCGGATAAGCGGAAGAAAATGGATGTCATATTGGGTAAAAAAACAAACTAACGTGTCTTTGCAAACCTTACAAAAGATCATTATTCTGGTAAAGACTTAGACTTTCTTTTTATTGTCATTCAAATTTTAACTTTACAGCACAGATAACAAAATTTCGTTACATAAGCTCATGGTAGTGCAGGATAAAAAAGCAATAAGGTGCATATATAAATAAATAAATATAAATATATATATAACATAAATAAATATACTTAAATATATATAAATATATAAATAAAAAGATTACTGTGCAGATAAATATATTGCACTTTTTCCACATGCGCCCACGTTTATGGGTGTATGTTATATTGTGTTTTTTTTATTCCAGCGAGTTAATCCATTTTGAGGGGAATTGAGGGGATAATTTAATTATAATGCGTTCAAGAGTCTTACGGCCTGAGGGAAGAAGCTGTTACAGAAGCTGGAGGTTCTGCTTCGGAGGCTGCGGAACCTCTTTCTACAGTCCAGCAGTGAAAACAGTCCTCGGTGGGGGTGGGAGGAGTCTTTGCAAATTTTCTGAGCCCTGGTCAGGCAGCGCTTTTTGCGATCTCCTGGATAGGAGGAAGAGGATTCCTGAATATCTTTTGCGCTGTCCTCACCACTCTCTGGAGAGACTTCCAGTCTGAGGCACTGCAGGCTCCAGTCCAGACAGAGATGGTTGGTCAGCAGGCTCTCTATAACAAAGATACAGTTCTCCAAGCATTATTAGCTATTTGCATTTGTTGTTTAGGATTTATGTTTAAATAACTGTCATAGTGAGTAAAACCTAAATTTTGTATTTGCAAATCTTACAAAAACAATTGATTCTAGTAAAACTCACAGATACAATATCACAGGCATTTTTAGACATAATGCATGTTTGGTTTTGGAGTTGTGTTTATACAACTTTCATATTTAGTATTACAGTAATACTGTCTTATTCAGTAAAAAACAAAAAACTAACTTGTGTCTTTACAAACCTTACAAAATATGTTTTCCCAGTAAAACTCACAGAGATACATTTCTACAGGCATTATTAGCCATTTTGCATGTTTAGTTTAGGAGTTATGTTTAAATAACTGATATTGAGTGTGACAGTATACTGTCAAAGTGAGTAAAAAAACCTAACTTGTGTCTTGCAAACCTTACAAAAGAAAATGTTACGAGTAAAACTCACAGAGATACATTTCTTCATGCATTATTAGAAAATGTTCATGTGTAGTTTTGAAGTTATGTTTATATAACTTTCATAAATAGTATGACAGTTATACTGTTATATTGAGTAAAAAAAACTAACTTGTGTCTTTACAAACCTTACAAAATATTGTTTTCCATTAAAACTCACAAAGATACATTTCTACAGGCATTATTAGCCATTTTGTATGTGTGGTTTAGGAGTTTGTTTAAATAACTGAAATTGAGTGTGACAGTATACTGTCAAAGTGAGTAAAAAAAACTAACTTGTGTCTTTGAAAACCTTACAAAAGAAAATATTACTAGTAAAACTCATAAAGATACATTTCTTCATGCATTATTAGAAAATGGTCATGTGTAGTTTAGGAGTTATGTTTAAATAACTGTCATATTGAGTGTGGTAGTATAACTGCCACACATATTGAGTTATAAAGTTAAGTGTAAAACCTAATTTTTGTATTTGCAAACCTTACAAAAACAACTGATTCAAGTAAAACTCACATATATTCAATATTAAAGGCATTTTAGACATTTTACATGTTTTGTTCAGGAGTTGTGTTTGAATACATTTGTATTGCTTTTTTTGTTAAGGCAAGTCCAAACGGCAGGAGGCCACGGGGAAGACACAGGACACATTGGGAAGATTATATCAGCTGGCTGGCCTGGGAACGCCTCGGGATCCCCCGAGAAGAGCTGGACGAAGTAGCTGGGGATAGGGAAGTATGGGCTTCTCTGCTTAGGCTGCAGCCCCCGCAACACGAGCTCGGATAAGCGGAAGAAAATTGATGGATTTAGTAAGACAGTTATACTACCATATTGAGTAAAAAAAAACTAACTTTTGTTTTTGTAAACATTCAAAATATATTTTTTCTAGTAAAACTCACAACGATACATATAGTTTAAATAACTGTCATAGTAAGTAAAACCTTTTTTTTGTATTTGCAAACCTTACAAAAACAACTGATTCTAGTAAAACTCACTTGCATTCAATGTCACAGTTATTTTTAGACAATTTGCCTGTTTGGTTTAGAAATTATGATGGAATACATTTTTTATTGCTTTTTTCGCATTATCTCAGGATTTTAGGAATTAAACTGTCATATTGAGTAAAACTACTTTTTGTGTTTGCAAGCCTTAAAAAAGCATATGTTTCGAGTAAAACTCAAAAGAATGCATTATTTCAGGCAATATTAGCTCATTTTTATGTGTAGTTTAGAGTAATGTTTAATTTACTGTCATATTGAGTGTACATTGTCATGGTGAAAAAAAACCAATTTTTGTATTTGCAAAAATTTCAAACACAGCTGATTCTAGTAAAACTCACATGGATTCAATATTACAGGCATTTTCACACATATTGCATGTTTGATTTAGGAAATATGATTGAATGCATTTTTATTTCTTTTTTCGCATTATCTCAGGATATTAGGAATATAACTGTCAATTGAGTAAAAAACTACTTTTTGTGTTTGCAAGATTTAAAAAAGCATGTGTTTAGAGTAAAACTCCGTAGAATGCATTATTTGAGGCATCATTAGCCATTTTGCATAAGTAGTTAGGAGTTATTTTTAAATAACTGTCATATTGAGTGTGAAAGTATACTGTCATAGTAAGTAAAACTTAATTTTTGTGTTTGCAAACCTTACAAAAACAACTGATTCTAGTAAAACTCACATGGATTTAATATTACAGGCATTGTTAGACAATTTGCATTGTTGGTTTAGGAATTATGTTGGAATACATTTTTATTGCTTTTTTCGCATTATCTCAGGATTTTAAAAACATTAAAGTCATATTGAGTAAAAAACTACTTTTTGTGTTTGCAAGCCTTAAAAAAGCATATGTTTCGAGTAAAACTCACAAGAATGCATTATTTCAGGCAATATTAGCTCATTTTTATGTGTAGTTTAGGAGTAATGTTTAATTTACTGTCATATTGAGTGTACATTGTCATGGTGAATAAAAACTAATTTTTGTATTTGCAAAAATTTCAAACACAGCTGATTCTAGTAAAACTCACATAGATTCAAATTACAGGCATTTTTACCTATATTGCATGTTTGATTTAGGAAATATGATTGAATACATTATTATTGCTTTTTTTGCATTATCTCAGGATTTTAAGACCATTACTGTCATATTGAGTAAAAAACTACTTTTTGTGTTTGCAAGCCTTAAAAAAAGCATATGTTTCGAGTAAAACTCATAAGAATGCATTATTTCAGGCAATATTAGCTCATTTTTATGTGCAGTTTAGGAGTAATGTTTAATTTACTGTCATATTGAGTGTACATTGTCATGGTGAAAAAACCTAATTTTTTTATTTGCAAAAGTTTCAAACACAGCTGATGCTAGTAAAATTCACATGGATTCAATATTACAGGCATTTTTACACATATTGCATGTTTGACTTAGGAAATATGTTTGAATACATTTGTATTGCTTTTTTCGCATTATCTCAGGATTTTAGGAATATAAACTGTCTATTGAGTAAAAAAATACTTTTTGTGTTTGCAAGATTTAAAAAAGCATATGTTTAGAGTAAAACTCCGTAGAATGCATTATTTGAGGCATCATTAACCATTTTGCATAAGTAGTTAGGAGTTATTTTTAAATAACTGTCATATTGAGTGTGAAAGTATACTGTCGTAGTGAGTAAAACTTAATTTTTTTATTTGCAAACCTTACACAAACAACTGATTCTACTAAAACTCACATGGATTTAATATTACAGGCATTTTTAGACATTTTGCATTGTTGGTTTAGGAATTATGTTGGAATACATTTTTATTGCTTTTTTCGCATTATCTCAGGATTTTAATAACATTACTGTCATATTGAGTAAAAAAACTACTTCTTGTGTTTGCAAGCCTTAAAAAAGCATATGTTTCGAGTAAAACTCACAAGAATGCATTATTTCAGGCAATATTAGCTCATTTTTATGTGTAGTTTAGGAGTAATGTTTAATTTACTGTCATATTGAGTGTACATTGTCATGGTGAAAAAAAAAAAATTTTTGTATTTGCAAAAATTTCAAACACAGCTGATTCTACTAAAACTCACATGGATTCAAAATTACAGGCATTTTTACACAAATTGCATGTTTGATTTAGGAAATATGATTGAATACATTTGTATTGCTTTTTTCGCATTATCTCAGGATTTTAGGAATATAACTGTCATCTTGAGTAAAAAACTACTTTTTGTGTTTGCAAGATTTAAAAAAGCATGTGTTTAGAGTAAAACGCCGTAGAATGCATTATTTGAGGCATCATTAGCCATTTTGCATAAGTAGTTAGGAGTTTTTTTAAAATAACTGTCATATTGAGTGTGAAAGTATACTGTCATAGTAAGTAAAACTTAATTTTTGTATTTGCAAACCTTCCAAAAACAACCGATTCTAGTAAAACTCACATGGATTTAATATTACAGGCATTTTTAGCCATTTTGCATTGTTGGTTTAGGAATTATGTTGGAATACATTTTTATTGCTTTTTTCGCATTATCTCAGGATTTTAAGAACATTACTGTCATATTGAGTAAAAAAACTACTTTTTGTGTTTGCAAGCCTTAAAAAAGCATATGTTTCGAGTAAAACTCATAAGAATGCATTATTTCAGGCAATATTAGCTCATTTTTATGTGTAGTTTAGGAGTAATGTTTAATTTACCGTCATATTGAGTGTACATTGTCATGGTGAAAAAAAACTAATTTTTGTATTTGCAAAAATTTCAAACACAGCTGATTCTAGTAAAACTCACATGGATTCAATATTACAGGCATTTTTACACATATTGCATGTTTGATTTAGGAAATATGATTGAATACATTTTTATTGCTTTTTTTCGCAATATCTCAGGATTTTAGGAATATAATTGTCATATTGAGTAAAAAACTACTTTTTGTGTTTGCAAGATTTAAAAAAGCATGTGTTTGGAGTAAAACTCCGTAGAATGCATTATTTGAGGCATCATTAGCCATTTTGCATGTGTAGTTAGGAGTTATTTTTAAATAACTGTCATATTGAGTGTGACAGTATACTGTCATAGTGAGTAAAACTTAATTTTTGTAATTGCAAACCTTACAAAAACAACTGATTCTACTATAACTCACATAGATTTAATATTACAGGCATTTTTAGACATTTTGCATTGTTGGTTTAGAAATTATTTTTGTTTAGAAAGCATTTTTATTGCTTTTTTTGCATTATCTCAGGATTTTAAGAAGATTACCGTCATATTGAGTAAAAAACACTTTTTGTGTTTGCAAGCCTTAAAAAAAGCATAGGTTTCGAGGAAAACTCCCAAGGATGCATTATTTCAAGCATTATTAGCCATTTTGCATGTGTAGTTTAGGAGTTATGATTAAATAACTGTCATATTGAGTTTGACAGAGTAAAACCAATTTTTTGTAATTGCAAACCTTATTAAAACAACTGATTCTAGTAAAACTTACATGGATTTAATATAACAGGCATTTTTAGACATTTTGCATTGTTGGTTTAGGAATAATGTTGGAATACCTTTTTTTGCTTTTTTCGTATTATCTCAGGATTTTAAAAACATTACTGTCATATTGAGTAAAAAACTACTTTTTGTGTTTGCAAGATTTGAAAAAGCAAATGTTTCGAGTAAAACTCCGTAGAATGCATTATTTGAGGCATCATTAGACATTTTGCATTTGCAGTTTAGGAGTTATGATTAAATAAATATCATATTGAGTGTGACAGTTTACTTTCATAAAGTGTAAAACCTAATTTTTGTTTTGCAAACCTTACTAAAACAACTGATTTTAGTAAAACTTACATGGATTCAATATTACAGGCATTTTTATACATTGTGCATGTTTAGTTTAAAAATTATGATTGAATACATTTTTATTGCTTTTTTCGCATTATCTCAGGATTTTAAGAACATTACTGTCATATTGAGTAAAAAAATACTTTTTTTGTTTGCAAGCCTTAAAAAAGCATATGTTTCGAGGAAAACTCCCAAGGATGCATTATTTCAAGCATTATTAGCCATTTTGCATGTGTAGTTTAGGAGTTACGATTAAATAACTGTCATATTGAGTTTGACAGAGTAAAACCTAATTTTTGCATTTGCAAACCTTACTAAAACAACTGATTCTAGTAAAACTTACATGGATTTAATATTACAGGCATTTTTAGACATTTTGCATTGTTGGTTTAGGAATTATGTTGGAATACATTTTTATTGCTTTTTTCGCATTATCTCAGGATTTGAAGAACATTACTGTCATATTAAGTAAAAAACTACTTTTTGTGTTTGCAAGCCTTTAAAAAGCATATGTTTCGAGTAAAACTCACAAGAATGCATTATTTCAGGCACTATTAGCTGATTTCTCTGTGTAGTTTAGGAGTTATGTTTAATTTACTCTCATATTGGGTGTACATTGTCATGGTGAAAAAAAACTAATTTTTGTATTTGCAAAAATTTCAAACACAACCAATTCTAGTAAAACTCACATGGATTCAATACTACAGGCTTTTTTTTTTTTTTACATATTTTGCATGTTTGATTTAGGAAATATGATTGAATATAATTTCATTGCTTTTTTCGCATTAGCTCAGGATTTTAGAACATTACTGTCATATTGAGTAAAAAACTACTTTTTGTGTTTGCAAGCCTTAAAAAAGCATATGTTTCGAGTAAAACTCACAAGAATGCATTATTTCAGGCAATATTAGCTCATTTTAATGTGTAGTTTAGGTGTTATGTTTAATTTACTGTCATATGGAGTGTGTCATGGTGAAAAAAACCTAATTTTTCTATTTGCAAACCTTTCAAACACAACTGATTCTAGTAAAACTTACATTGATTCAATATTACAGGCATTTTTACAAATTTTGCATGTTTGGTTTAGGAATTATAATGGAATACATTTTTTTTTGTTGCTTTTTTCGTATTATCTCAGGATTTTAAGAACATTACTGTACATTGAGTAAAAAACTACTTTTTGTGTTTGCAAGATTTAAAAAAGCATATGTTTTGAGTTATTTCAGGCATCAATAGCCATTTTGCTTGTGTGGATTAGGAGTTTTCAAATAACTGTCATATTGCGTGCGGCAGTTATACTGTCATTATGAGTAAACCTAATTTTTGTATTTTTAAACCTTATAAACCTCCTGATTCTAGTAAAATTCACAAAGATACAATATTACAGGCATTTGTAGACATAATGCAGGTTTGGTTTTGGAGTTAGGTTTATAACTTTTCATATTTAGTATGACTTGTGTCTTTGCAAACCTTACAAAATATTTTTTTCCAGTAAAACTCAAAAATATACATTTCTCTTATTAGCCATTTTGCATGTGTGGTTTCGGAGTTATGTTTAAATAACTGTCAGATACAGAGACAGAGACAGTATACATGGGGAAGGTGTGGCGCAGTTGGGAGAGTGGCCGTTCCAGCAACTTGAGGGTTCTTGGTTCGATCCCCACCTTCTACCAACCTCGTCACGTCCATTGTGTCCTTGAGGGAGACACTTTACCCTTGCTCCTGATGGGTTGTGGTTAGGGCCTTGCATGCCAGTTCCCGCCATCAGTGTGTAAATGTGTGTGTGTGAATGGATGAATGTAAAAATAGTGTCAAAGCGCTTTGTGTACCTTGAAGGTAGAAAAGCGCTATGCAAGTATAACCCATTTACCATAGTGAGTAAAACCAAATGTTTGTATTTACAAACCTTACAAAATAACCGATTCTAGTAAAAGTCACACAGATACAATATTTTAGGCATTTTTAGACATAATGCATGTTTGGTTTTGGAGTTATGTTTATATAACCTCCTTTTTGAGCCGCCACCTTATCGTGGTAGAGGAGTTTGCGTGTCCCACTGATCCTAGGAGCTATGCTGTCTGTGGGCTTCTATGCCCCCTCGTAGGCTCTCCCAAGACAAATAGGTCCTAGGTGAGGGATCAGACAAAGAGCAGCTCAAAGACCTTTATGAAAAGTACAAATCGAGGTCCTAGATTTTTCCTCGCCCGGACGCGGGTCACCGTGGCTCCCCTGTGGAGCCAGGCCCAGAGGTGGGGCACGATGGCGAGCGCCTGGTGGCCGGGCCTGTCCCCATGGGGCCCGGCCGGGCACAGCCCGAAGAGGCAACGTGGGTCCCCCCTCCAATGGGCTCACCACCCATAGCAGGGGTCATAGAGGTCGGGTGCGATGTGAGCTGGGCGGCAGCCGAAGGCAGGGCACTTGGCGGTCCGATCCTCGGCTACAGAAGCTAGCTCTTGGGACGTGGAACGTCACCTCGCTGGGGGGGAAGGAGCCTGAGCTAGTGCGCGAGGTGGAGAAGTTCCGGCTAGATATAGTCGGACTCACTTCGACGCACAGCAAGGGCTCTGGAACCAGTTCTCTCGAGAGGGGCTGGACTCTCTTCCACTCTGGCGTTGCCGGCAGTGAGAGGCGACGGGCTGGGGTGGCAATTCTTGTTTCCCCCCGGCTCAGAGTCTGTACGTTGGAGAGGGTAGCTTCCCTCCGCCTTCGGGTGGGGGAACGGGTCCTGACTGTGGTTTGCGCTTACGCGCCAAACCGCAGCTCAGAGTACCCACCCTTTTTGTATTCACTCGAGGGAGTACTCGAGAGTGCTCCCCCGGGTGATTCCCTCGTTCTACTGGGGGACTTCAATGCTCATGTTGGCAGCGACAGTGAAACCTGGAGAGGCGTGATTGGGAAGAATGGCCGCCCGGATCTGAACCCGAGCGGTGTTTTGTTATTGGACTTTTGTGCCCGTCACAGATTGTCCATAACGAACACCATGTTCAAACATAAGGGTGTCCATATGTGCACTTGGCACCAGGACACTCTAGGCCGCAGTTCCATGATCGACTTTGTAGTTGTGTCATCGGATTTGCGGCCTCATGTTTTGGACACTCGGGTGAAGAGAGGGGCGGAGCTTTCTACCGATCACCACCTGGTGGTGAGTTGGCTGCGATGGTGGGGGAGGATGCTGGACAGACCTGGCAGGCCCAAACGCATTGTGAGGGTTTGCTGGGAACGTCTGGCAGAGTCTCCTGTCAGAGAGAGTTTCAATTCCCACCTCCGGAAGAACTTTGCACATGTCACGAGGGAGGTGCTGGACATTGAGTCCGAATGGAACATGTTCCGCGCCTCTATTGTCGAGGCGGCTGATTGGAGCTGTGGCCGCAAGGTAGTTGGTGCTTGTCGTGACGGTAATCCTAGAACCCGTTGGTGGACACCGGCGGTGAGGGATGCCGTCAAGCTGAAGAAGGAGTCCTATCGGGTTCTTTTGGCTCATAGGACTCCTGAGGCAGCGGACAGGTACCGACAGGCCAAGCGGTGTGCGGCTTCAGCGGTCGCAGAGGCAAAAACTCGGACATGGGAGGAGTTCGGGGAAGCCATGGAAAACGACTTCCGGACGGCTTCGAAGCAATTCTGGACCACCATCCGCCGCCTCAGGAAGGGGAAGCAGTGCACTATCAACACCGTGTATGGCCGGGATGGTGTTCTGCTGACCTCGACTGCGGATGTTGTGGATCGGTGGAGGAAATACTTCGAAGACCTCCTCAATCCCACCAACACGTCTTCCTATGAAGAAGCAGTGCCTGGGGAGTCTGTGGTGGGCTCTCCTATTTCTGGGGCTGAGGTTGCTGAGGTAGTTAAAAAGCTCCTCGGTGGCAAGGCCCCAGGGGTAGATGAGATCCGCCCGGAGTTCCTTAAGGCTCTGGATGCTGTGGGGCTGTCTTGGTTGACAAGACTCTGCAGCATCGCGTGGACATCGGGGGCGGTACCTCTGGATTGGCAGACCGGGGTGGTGGTTCCTCTCTTGAAGAAGGGGAACCGGAGGGTGTGTTCTAACTATCGTGGGATCACACTCCTCAGCCTTCCCGGTAAGGTCTATTCAGGTGTACTGGAGAGGAGGCTACGCCGGATAGTCGAACCTCGGATTCAGGAGGAACAGTGTGGTTTTCGTCCTGGTCGTGGAACTGTGGACCAGCTCTATACTCTTGGCAGGGTCCTTGAGGGTGCATGGGAGTTTGCCCAACCAGTCTACATGTGTTTTGTGGACTTGGAGAAGGCATTCGACCGTGTCCCTCGGGAAGTCCTGTGGGGAGTGCTCAGAGAGTATGGGGTAACGGACTGTCTGATTGTGGCGGTCCGCTCCCTGTATGCTCGGTGCCAGAGCTTGGTCCGCATTGCCGGCAGTAAGTCGGACACTTTTCCAGTGAGGGTTGGACTCCGCCAAGGCTGCCCTTTGTCACCGATTCTGTTCATAACCTTTATGGACAGAATTTTTAGGCGCAGTCAGGGCATTGAGGGTATCTGGTTTGGTGGCTGCAGGATTAGGTCTCTGCTATTTGCAGATGATGTGGTCCTGATGGCTTCCTCCGGCCAAGATCTTCAGCTCTCACTGGATCGGTTCGCAGCCGAGTGTGAAGCGACTGGGATGGGAATCAGCACCTCCAAGTCCGAGTCCATGGTTCTCGCCCGGAAAAGGGTGGAGTGCCATCTCCGGGTTGGGGAGGAGATCTTGCCCCAAGTGGAGGAGTTCAAGTACCTCGGAGTCTTGTTCACGAGTGAGGGAAGAGTGGATCGTGAGATCGACAGGCGGATTGGTGCGGCGTCTTCAGTAATGCGGACGCTGTATCGATCCGTTGTGGTGAAGAAGGAGCTGAGCCGGAAGGCAAAGCTCTCAATTTACCGGTCGATCTACGTTCCCATCCTCACCTATGGTCATGAGCTTTGGGTTATGACCGAAAGGACAAGATCCCGGGTACAAGCGGCCGAAATGAGTTTCCTCCGCCGGGTGGCGGGGCTCTCCCTTACAGATAGGGTGAGAAGCTCTGCCATCCGGGGGGAGCTCAAAGTAAAGCCGCTGCTCCTCCACATCGAGAGGAGCCAGATGAGGTGGTTCAGGCATCTGGTCAGGATGCCACCCGAACGCCTCCCTAGGGAGGTGTTTAGGGCACGTCCGACCGGTAGGAGGCCGCAGGTAAGACCCAGGACACGTTGGGAAGACTATGTCTCCCGGCTGGCCTGGGAAGGCCTCGGGGTTCCACAGGAAGAGCTGGACGAAGTGGCTGGGGAGAGGGAAGTCTGGGCTTCCCTGCTTAGGTTGCTGCCACCGCGACCCGACCTCGGATAAGCGGAAGAAGATGGATGGATGGATGGATCTACATTCCCATCCTGCACCCATGGTCATGGTTATGACCGAAAAGACAAGATCACGGGTACAAGCGGCCAAATAGAGTTTCCTCCGCCGGGTGGCGGGTCTCTCCCTTAGATATAGGATAAGAAGCTCTGTCACCCGGGAGGAACTCAGAGTAAAGCGCTGCTCCTCCAAATTGAGAGGAGCCAGGTGAGGTGGTTCGGGCAACTGCTCAGGATGCCACCCGAATGCCTCCCGAGGGAGGTGTTTAGGGCAAGTCCGACCGGCAGGAGGCCACGGGGAAGACCCAGGACACATTGGGAAGATTATGTCTCCCGGCTGGCCTGGGAACGCCTCAGAACCCCCCGAGAAGAGCTGGAAGAAGTGGCTGGGGAGAGGAAAGTCTTGGCTTCTCTGTTTAGACTGCTGCCCCCGCAACCCGACCTCGGTTAAGCGGAAGAAAATGGATGGATTTAGTAACGACAAAAAAAAATGATTCTAGTAAAACTCACATGGATATAATTTTACAGGTATTTTTAGACATAATGCATGTTTGGTTTTGGAATTATGTTTATATAACTTTCATATGTATTATGACAGTTATACTGTCATCTTGAGTAAAACTAACTTGTGTCTTTACAAACATTACAAACTATGTTTTTCCAGTAAAACAAAAAATTGTTGTATTTGCAAACCTTACAAAAAAAACTGATTCTAGTAAAACTCACAAAGATTCAATATTTCAGGCATTTTTAGACATTTCACATGTTTGAATACATTTTTATTGCTTTTTTCGTTAGGGCAAGTCCGATCGGCAGGAGGCCACGGGGAAGACCCAGGACACATTGGGAAGACTATGTCTCAGGCTGGCCTGGGAACGCCTCGGAATCCCCCGAGAAGAGCTGGACAAAGTGGCTGGGGAGAGGGAAGTCTGGGCTTCTCTGCTTAGGCTGCTGCCCCGCAACCCAACCTCCGATAAGCGGAAGAAAATGGATGGATTTAGTATGACAGTTATACTGTCATATTGAGTAAAAAAACTATTTTTCATTGATTCAATATTACAGGCATCTTTAGATGGATTGCATGTTTGGTTTTGGAGATATGTTTATACAACTTTCATATTTAGTATGACAGTTATACTGTCATATTGAGTAAAACAAACAAACTTGTGTCTGCAAACCTTACAATAGATTATTATTCTAGTAAAACTAACAAAGATACATTTTTCCAAGCATTATTAGCATTTGTTGTTTTGGAGTTATAATGCTTGCGTTGAGAGGCGACGGGCTCGGGTGGGAATTCTTGTTGCCCCCCGGCTCAAAGCCTGCACATTGGAGTTCAACCTAGTGACCAGTGGGTAGCTTTCCTCCGCCTTCGGGTGGGGGGACGGGTCCTGACTGTTGTTTGGCCTTACGCGCCAAACGGCAGCTCAGAGTACCCACCCTTTTTGGATTCACTCGAGGAAGTACTGGAAAGTGCTCCACTGGGTGATTCCCTCGTTCTACTGGGGGCCTTCAACGCTCATCTTGGCAAGAACAGTGAAACCTGGAGAGGCATGATTGGGAAGAATGGCCGCCCGGATCTGAACCCGAGTGGTGTTTTGTTATTGGACTTTTGTGCTCGTCACAGATTGTCAATAACAAACACCAAGTTCAAACATAAGGGTGTCCATATGTGCACTTGGCATCAGGACACCCTAGGCCGCAGTTCCATGATCGATTTTGTAGTTGTGTCATCGGATTTGCGGTCTCATGTTTTGGACACTCGGGTGAAGAGAGGGGCGGAGCTTTCTACCGATCACCACATGGTGGTGAGTTGGCTGCGATGGTGGGGGAGGATGCCTGACAGACCTGGCAGGCCCAAACGCATTGTGAGGGTTTGCTGGGAACGCCGCCGGAAGAACTTTGAACATGTCACGAGGGAGGCGCTGGACATTCAGTCTGAGTGGACCATGTTCCGTGCCTCTCTTGTCGAGCCGGCTGATTGGAGCTGTGGCCGCAAGGAGTTTGGTGCCTGTCGTGGCGGTAATCCTAGAACCCGCTGGTGGACACCAGCAGTGAGGGATGCCGTCAAGCTGAAGAAAGAGCCTATCGGGTCCTTTTGGCTCATGGGACTCCAGAGGCAGCCGACAGGCCAAGCGAAGTGCGGCTTCAGCGGTCGCAGAGGCAAAAACTCGGACATGGGAGGAGTTTGGAGAAGCCATGGAAAACGACTTCCAGACGGCTTCGAAGCGATTCTGGACCACCATCCGCCGGTTCAAGGGGGGGGAGCAGTGCACTGTAACACCGTGTATGGTGAGGATGGTGCGCTGCTGACCTCTACTGCAGCTGTTATTGATCGGTGGAGGAAATACTTCGAAGACCTCCTTATTCCCACCAACTATGAGGAAGCAGTGCCTGGGGAATCTGTGGTGGGCTCTCCTATTTCTGGGGCTGAGTCAAAAAGCTCCTCAATGGCAACGCCCTGGGGGTAGATGAGATCCGTCCGGAGTTCCTTAAGACTCTGGATGCTGTGGGGCTGTCTTGGTTGAAAAGACTCTGCAACATCGCGTGGACATCGGGGGCGGTACTTCTGGATTGGGAGACCGGGGTGGTGGTTCCTCTCTTTAAGAAGGGGAACCAGAGGGTGTGTTTCAACTATCGTGAGATCACACTCCTCAGTCTTCCCGGTAAGGTCTATTCATGTGTACTGGAGAAGAGGCTACGCCGGATAGTCAAACCTCAGATTCAGGAGGAACAGTGTGGTTTACGTCCTGGTCGTGGAATGCGGACCAGCTTTATACTCTCGGCAGGGTCCTTGAGGGTGCATGGGAGTTTGCCCAACCAGTCTACATGTGCTTTATGGACTTGGAGAAGGCATTTGACCATTTACCCCGGGAAGTCCTGTGGGGAGTGCTCAGAGAGTATGGGGTAACGACTGTCTTATTGTGGTGGTTCGCTCCCTTTGCAAGAGTCAGAGCTTGGTCCGCATTGCCGGCAGTAAGTCGGACCCGTTTCCAGTGAGGGTTGGACTCCGCCAAGGCTTCCCTTTGTCACCGATTCTGTTCATAACCTTTATGGTCAGAATTTCTAGGCGCAGTCAGGGCGTTGAGGGGATCCGGTTTGGTGTCTGCAGGATTAGGTCTATGCTATTTGCAGATGATGTGGTCCTGATGGCTTCATCTGGCCAAGATCTTCAGCCCTCACTGGATCGGTTCGCAGACGAGTGTGAAGTGACTGGGATGTGAATAAGCACCTCCAAGTCAGAGTCCATGGTTCTCGCCCGGAAAAGGGTGGAGTGCCATCTCCGGGTTGGGGAGGAGATCTTGCCCCAAGTGGAGGAGTTCAAGGACCTCAGAGTCTTGTTCACGAGTGAGAGAAGAGTGGATCGTGAGATCGACAGGCGGAACGGTGCGGCGTCTTCAGTAATGCGGACGCTGTATTGATCCGTTGTGGTGAAGAAGGAGCTGAGCCGGAAGGCAAAGCTCTCGATTTACCGGTCTATCTACGTTCCCATCCTCACCTATGGTAATGAGCTTTGTGTCATGGCCGAAAGGACAAAATCACGGGTACAAGCGGCCGAAATGAGATTCCTCCGCCGGGTGGCGGGGCTCTCCCTTAGAGATAGGGTGAGAAGCTCTGTCATCCGGGAGGAGCTCAAAGTAAAGCCATTGCTCCTCCATTTCGAGAGGAGCCAGATGAGGTGGTTCGGGCATCTGGTCAGGATGCCACCCGAACGCCTCCCTAGGGAGGTTTTTGGGTCACGTCCGACCGGTAGGAGGCCCAGGAAGACCCAGGAAACGGGAAGCTTATCTCTCTCGGCTGGCCTGGGAACGCCCCGGGATCCCCCGGGAGGAGCTGGACGAAGTGGCTGGGGAGAGGAAAGTCTGGGCTTCCCTGCTTAGGCTGCAGCCCCCGCGACCCGACCTCGGATAAGCGGAAGAAAATGGATGGATGGATGGATGGAGTTATGTTTAAATAACTGTCATAAAGAGTAAAACCTAATTTTTGTATTTGTAAACCTTACCAAAACAACTGATTTTAGTAAAACTCACACAGATTCAATATTACAGGCATTTTTAGACATTTTGCTTACTTGGTGTAGGAATTATGATGGAATACATTGTTATTGCTTATTTCCTATTATATCAGGATTTTAAGATCTTTACTGTCATATTGAGGAAAACAAATACTTTTTGTGTTTGCAAGCCTTAAAAAAGCATATGTTTCGAGTAAAACACACAAGAATGCCTTATTTCAGGCATTATTAGCCATTTTTTATGTGTAGTTTAGGCATACTTGCCAAGCCTCCTGGATTTTCCAGGAGACTCCCGAAATTCAGCGCCTCTCCCGAAAACCTCCCGGGACAAATTTTCTCCCGAAAATCTCCCGAAATTCAGGCTGACCTGAGTGAGGACAGCCTGTATTCACGTCTGCTTTCCCACGATATAAACAGCATGCCTGCCCAATCACGTTATAACTGTAGAATGATCGAGGGCGAGTTCTTGGTTTCTTATGTGGGTTTATTGTTAGGTAGTTTCATTAACGTCCTCCCAGCGCGGTAACAACACTAAACAACAGCAGTCACGTTTTCGTCTACCGTAAAGCAGTTTGTCTGCCGTAAACAGCATCGACAGTTATACTGTCATATTAAGTAAAAAAAACTAACTTGTGTCTTTGCAAACTTTACAAAATATAATCATTCTAGTAAAACAAACAAAGATACATTTCTTCAAGCATTATTAGCCATTTTGCATTTGTTGTTTAGGAGTTATGTTTAAATAACTGTCAAAGTAAATAAAACCTAATTTTGGTATTTAAAAACCTTAAAAAAAACAACTGATTCTAGTAAAACTCACATGGATACAATATTACAGGCATTTTTAAACATAATGCATGTTTGGTTTTGGAGTAATGTTTATATAACTTTCATATTTAGTATGACAGTAATACTGTCATATTGAATAAAAAAAACTAACTTGTATCTGTACAAACCTTAAAAAATATTTTTTTCCAGTAAAACTCACAAAGGTGGTTTTGGAGTTATGTTTAAATAAATGTTAAATTGAATAAGGCAGTTATACTGTTATTATGAGTAAAACCTAATTTTTGTAAATGTTAACCTTATTTTTAGACATTTTACATGTTTGGTTTAGAGTTGTGTTTGACTACATTTGTATTGCTTTTTTCATTAGGGCAAGTCCGACGAGCAGGAGGCCGCGGGGAAGACCCAGGACACATTGGGAGGACTATGTCTCCCGGCTGGGCTGGGAACGCCTCGGGATCCCCCGAGAAGAGCTGGACGAAGTGGTTGGGAGAGGGAAGTCCGGGCTTCTCTGCTTAAGCTGCTGCCCCCGCAACCCGACCTCGGATAAGCGGAAGAAAATGGATGGATTTAGTATGACAGTTATACTGTCATATTAAGTAAAAAAAACTAACTTGTGTCTTTGCACACCTTACAAAATATATTTTTTTCTAGTAAAACTCACAAAGATACATATCTACAGGCATTATTAGCCATTTTGCATGTGTGGTTTAGGAGTTATGTTTAAATAACTGTCATATTGAATGTGTCATTATGACCTAATTTTTGTAATTTTAAACCTTACCAAAATACCTGATTCTGGTAAAACTCACAAAGAGTCAATATTACAGGCATTTTTAGACAGATTACATGTTTGGTTTTGGGGTTATGTTTATACAACTTTCATATTTAGTATAACAGTTATACTATCATATTGAGTACAAAAAAAAGACTTGTGTCTTTGCAAACCATACAAAAGATCATTGTTTTAGTAAATCTAACAAAGATACATTTCTCTAAGCATTATTAGCCATTTTGCATTTGTTGTTTAGGAGTTATGTTTAAATAACTGTCATAGTGAGTAAAACCTAATTTTTGTATTTGCAAACCTTACAAAAACAACTGATTCTAGTAAAACTCACATGGATAACCTCACAAAATATTTTTTTTCCTGCAAAACTCACGAAGAGACATTTCTCCAGGCATTGTTAGCCATTTTGCATGTGTGGTTTAGGAGTTATGTTTAAATAACTGTCAGATTGAGTGTGACAGTATACTGTGAGTAAAACCCATATTTTGTATTTGCAAACCTTACAAGAACAACTGATTCTAGTAAAACTCACATGGATACAAAATTACAGGCATTTTTAGAGATAATGCATGTTTGGTTTTGAAGTTATGTTTATATAACTTTCATATTTAGTATGACAGTAACACTGTCATATTGAGTTAAAAAAACTAACTTGTGTCGGTACAAACATTACAAAATATTTTTTTTCCAGTAAAACTCACAAAGAGACATTTTTCCAGGCATTATTAGCCATTGTGCATGTGTGGTTTAGGAGTTATGTTTAAATATATGTCAAATTGAATGTGGCTGTTATACTGTCATTATGAGTGAAACCTAATTTTTGTAATTGTAAACCTTACCAAAATACCTGATTCTGGTAAAACTCACATAGATTCAATATTACATGCATTTTTAGACGGATTGCATGTTTGGTTTTGGAGTTATGTTTATACACCTTTCATATTTAGTATGACAGTTATACTGTATATTACCATTGAGAAAAAAAACAACTAACTTGTGTAACTTGCAAACCTTACAAAAGATCGTTATTCTAGTAAAGACTTCGACTTCGACTTTCCTTTTATTGTCATTCAAATTTGAACTTTACAGCACAGATAAGAACAAAATGTCGTAGTGCAGGATAAAAAAGCAATAAGGTGCATATTTCGATAAATAAATATATATAAATATATATAAATAATATATATATATATATATATATATATATATATATATATATATACATATATATAATAAATATATATAAATAGATAAATAGATTACTGTGCAAATAAATATATTGCAGTTTTTTACATGCACCCAAGTTTATGGATGTATGTTATCTTGTCTTTTTCATTCCAGCGAGTTAATTCATTTTGAGGGGAGTTGAGGAGATAATTTAATTATGATGCGTTCAAGAGTCTTACGGCCTGAGGGAGAAGCTGTTACAGAACCTGGAGGTTCTGCTTCGGAAGCTGCGGAACCTCTTTCTAGAGTTCAGCAGTGAAAACTGTCCTTGGTGGGGGTGGGAGGAGTCTTTGCCCATTTTCTGAGCCCTGGTCAGGCAACACTTTTTGCGATCTCCTGGATAGGAGGAAGAGGAGTCCTGACGATCTTTTCCGCCGTCCACACCACTCTCTGGAGATACTTCCAGTCTGAGGCACTGCAGGCTCCAGTCCAGACAGAGATGCTGTTGGTCAGCAGGCTCTCTATAAAAAAGATACATCTCTCCAAGCATTATTAGCTATCTTGCATTTGTTGTTTAGGAGTTATGTTTAAATAACTGTCATAGTGAGTAAAACCTACATTTTGTATTTGCAAACCTTTCAAAAACAACTGATTCTAGTAAAACTCACACAGATACAATATTGCTGGCATTTTTAGACATAATGCATGTTTGCTTTTGGAGTTATGTTTCTATAACTTTCATATGTATGACAGCTATACTGTTATATTTAATTATAAAAAACTACTTTGTGTCTTTACAAACTTTACAAAATATCTTTTTCCCAGTAAAACTCACAAAGATACATTTCAACAGGCATTATTAGCCATTTTGCATGTGTGGTTTAGAAGTTATGTTTAAATAACTGTCATATGGAGTGTGACCGTAAAGTCATAGTGAGTAAAACAAACTAACTTGTGTCTTTGCAAACCTTACAAAAGAAAATGTTACTAGTAAAACTCACAAAGATACATTTCTTCATGCATTATTAGAAAATGTTCATGTGTAGTTTAGGAGTTATGTTTAAATAACTGTCATATTGAGTGTGGCAGTCATACAGTCATTAAGTGTTAAACCTAATTTTTGTTTTTGCACACCTTACAAAAACAACTGATTCTAGTAAAACTCACATTGATTCAATATTACAGGCATTTTAGACATATTTGGTTTAGGAGTTGTGTTTGAATCCATTTTTATTGCTTTTTTTGTTAGGGCAAGTCCAACCGGCAGGAGGCCACGGGGAAGACAGAGGACACATTGGGAAGACTATGTAAGCCGGCTGGCCTGGGAACGCCTCAGGATCCCCCGAGAAGAGCTGGACGAAGTGGCTTGGGAGAGGGAAGTCTGGGCTTCTCTGCTTAGGCTGCTACCCCCACAACCCGACCTCGGATAAGCGGAAGAAAATGGATGTCATATTGGGTAAAAAAACAAACTAACGTGTCTTTGCAAACCTTACAAAAGATCATTATTCTGGTAAAGACTTAGACTTTCTTTTTATTGTCATTCAAATTTTAACTTTACAGCACAGATAACAAAATTTCGTTACATAAGCTCATGGTAGTGCAGGATAAAAAAGCAATAAGGTGCATATATAAATAAATAAATATAAATATATATATAAAATAAATAAATATACTTAAATATATATAAATATATAAATAAAAAGATTACTGTGCAGATAAATATATTGCACTTTTTCCACATGCGCCCACGTTTATGGGTGTATGTTATATTGTGTTTTTTTATTCCAGCGAGTTAATCCATTTTGAGGGGAATTGAGGGGATAATTTAATTATAATGCGTTCAAGAGTCTTACGGCCTGAGGGAAGAAGCTGTTACAGAAGCTGGAGGTTCTGCTTCGGAGGCTGCGGAACCTCTTTCTACAGTCCAGCAGTGAAAACAGTCCTCGGTGGGGGTGGGAGGAGTCTTTGCAAATTTTCTGAGCCCTGGTCAGGCAGCGCTTTTTGCGATCTCCTGGATAGGAGGAAGAGGATTCCTGAATATCTTTTGCGCTGTCCTCACCACTCTCTGGAGAGACTTCCAGTCTGAGGCACTGCAGGCTCCAGTCCAGACAGAGATGGTTGGTCAGCAGGCTCTCTATAACAAAGATACAGTTCTCCAAGCATTATTAGCTATTTGCATTTGTTGTTTAGGATTTATGTTTAAATAACTGTCATAGTGAGTAAAACCTAAATTTTGTATTTGCAAATCTTACAAAAACAATTGATTCTAGTAAAACTCACAGATACAATATCACAGGCATTTTTAGACATAATGCATGTTTGGTTTTGGAGTTGTGTTTATACAACTTTCATATTTAGTATTACAGTAATACTGTCTTATTCAGTAAAAAACAAAAAACTAACTTGTGTCTTTACAAACCTTACAAAATATGTTTTCCCAGTAAAACTCACAGAGATTTCTACAGGCATTATTAGCCATTTTGCATGTTTGGTTTAGGAGTTATGTTTAAATAACTGATATTGAGTGTGACAGTATACTGTCAAAGTGAGTAAAAAAACCTAACTTGTGTCTTGCAAACCTTACAAAAGAAAATGTTCCGAGTAAAACTCACAGAGATACATTTCTTCATGCATTATTAGAAAATGTTCATGTGTAGTTTTGAAGTTATGTTTATATAACTTTCATAAATAGTATGACAGTTATACTGTTATATTGAGTAAAAAAAACTAACTTGTGTCTTTACAAACCTTACAAAATATTGTTTTCCATTAAAACTCACAAAGATACATTTCTACAGGCATTATTAGCCATTTTGTATGTGTGGTTTAGGAGTTTGTTTAAATAACTGAAATTGAGTGTGACAGTATACTGTCAAAGTGAGTAAAAAAAACTAACTTGTGTCTTTGCAAACCTTACAAAAGAAAATATTACTAGTAAAACTCATAAAGATACATTTCTTCATGCATTATTAGAAAATGGTCATGTGTAGTTAGGAGTTATGTTTAAATAACTGTCATATTGAGTGTGGTAGTATAACTGCCACACATATTGAGTTATAAAGTTAAGTGTAAAACCTAATTTTTGTATTTGCAAACCTTACAAAAACAACTGATTCTAGTAAAACTCACATAGATTCAATATTAAAGGCATTTTAGACATTTTACATGTTTTGTTCAGGAGTTGTGTTTGAATCCATTTTTATTGCTTTTTTGTTAGGGCAAGTCCAACCGGCAGGAGGCCACGGGGAAGACAGAGGACACATTGGGAAGACTATGTAAGCCGGCTGGCCTGGGAACGCCTCAGGATCCCCCGAGAAGAGCTGGCCGAAGTGGCTTGGGAGAGGGAAGTCTGGGCTTCTCTGCTTAGGCTGCTACCCCCACAACCCGACCTCGGATAAGCGGAAGAAAATGGATGTCATATTGGGTAAAAAAAAAAAACTAACGTGTCTTTGCAAACCTTACAAAAGATCATTATTCTGGTAAAGACTTAGACTTTCTTTTTATTGTCATTCAAATTTTAACTTTACAGCACAGATAACAAAATTTCGTTACATAAGCTCATGGTAGTGCAGGATAAAAAAGCAATAAGGTGCATATATAAATAAATAAATATAAATATATATATAAAATAAATAAATATACTTAAATATATATAAATAAATAAATAAAAAGATTACTGTGCAGATAAATATATTGCACTTTTTCCACATGCGCCCACGTTTATGGGTGTATGTTATATTGTGTTTTTTTATTCCAGCGAGTTAATCCATTTTGAGGGGAATTGAGGGGATAATTTAATTATAATGCGTTCAAGAGTCTTACGGCCTGAGGGAAGAAGCTGTTACAGAAGCTGGAGGTTCTGCTTCGGAGGCTGCGGAACCTCTTTCTACAGTCCAGCAGTGAAAACAGTCCTCGGTGGGGGTGGGAGGAGTCTTTGCAAATTTTCTGAGCCCTGGTCAGGCAGCGCTTTTTGCGATCTCCTGGATAGGAGGAAGAGGATTCCTGAATATCTTTTGCGCTGTCCTCACCACTCTCTGGAGAGACTTCCAGTCTGAGGCACTGCAGGCTCCAATCCAGACAGAGATGGTTGGTCAGCAGGCTCTCTATAACAAAGATACAGTTCTCCAAGCATTATTAGCTATTTGCATTTGTTGTTTAGGATTTATGTTTTAATAACTGTCATAGTGAGTAAAACCTAAATTTTGTATTTGCAAATCTTACAAAAACAATTGATTCTAGTAAAACTCACAGATACAATATCACAGGCATTTTTAGATATAATGCATGTTTGGTTTTGGAGTTGTGTTTATACAACTTTCATATTTAGTATTACAGTAATACTGTCTTATTCAGTAAAAAACAAAAAACTAACTTGTGTCTTTACAAACCTTACAAAATATGTTTTCCCAATAAAACTCACAGAGATACATTTCTACAGGCATTATTAGCCATTTTGCATGTTTGGTTTAGGAGTTATGTTTAAATAACTGACATTGAGTGTGACAGTATACTGTCAAAGTGAGTAAAAAAAACTAACTTGTGTCTTTGCAAACCTTACAGAAGAAAATGTTACGAGTAAAACTCACAGAGTGTAGTTTAGGAGTTATGTTTAAATAACTGTCATATTGAGTGTTTTAGTATAACTGCCACACATATTGAGTTATAAAGTTAAGTGTAAAACCTAATTTTTGTATTTGCAAACCTTACAAAAACAACTGATTCTAGTAAAACTCACATAGATTCAATATTAAAGGCATTTTAGACATTTTACATGTTTTGTTCAGGAGTTGTGTTTGAACACATTTGTATTGCTTTTTTTGTTAAGGCAAGTCCAAACGGCAGGAGGCCACGGGGAAGACACAGGACACATTGGGAAGATTATATCAGCTGGCTGGCCTGGGAACGCCTCGGGATCCCCCGAGAAGAGCTGGACGAAGTAGCTGGGGATAGGGAAGTATGGGCTTCTCTGCTTAGGCTGCAGCCCCCGCAACACGAGCTCGGATAAGCGGAAGAAAATTGATGGATTTAGTAAGACAGTTATACTACCATATTGAGTAAAAAAAAACTAACTTTTGTTTTTGTAAACATTCAAAATATATTTTTTCTAGTAAAACTCACAACGATACATATAGTTTAAATAACTGTCATAGTAAGTAAAACCTTTTTTTTGTATTTGCAAACCTTACAAAAACAACTGATTCTAGTAAAACTCACTTGCATTCAATGTTACAGTTATTTTTAGACAATTTGCCTGTTTTGTTTAGAAATTATGATGGAATACATTTTTTATTGCTTTTTTCGCATTATCTCAGGATTTTAGGAATTAAACTGTCATATTGAGTAAAACTACTTTTTGTGTTTACAAGCCTTAAAAAAGCATATGTTTCGAGTAAAACTCATAAGAATGCATTATTTCAGGCAATATTAGCTCATTTTTATGTGTAGTTTAGAGTAATGTTTAATTTACTGTCATATTGAGTGTACATTGTCATGGTGAAAAAAAACTAATTTTTGTATTTGCAAAAATTTCAAACACAGCTGATTCTAGTAAAACTCACATGGATTCAATATTACAGGCATTTTTACACATATTGCATGTTTGATTTAGGAAATATGATTGAATACATTTTTATTTCTTTTTTCGCATAATCTCAGGATATTAGGAATATAACTGTCAATTGAGTAAAAAACTACTTTTTGTGTTTGCAAGATTTAAAAAAGCATGTGTTTAGAGTAAAACTCCGTAGAATGCATTATGTGAGGCATCAATAGCCATTTTGCACAAGTAGTTAGGAGTTATTTTTAAATAACTCATATTGAGTGTGAAAGTATACTGTCATAGTGAGTAAAACCTAATTTTTGTATTTGCAAACCTTACAAAAACAACTGATTCTTGTAAAACTCACCTGGCTTTAATATTACAGGCCTTTTTAGACAATTTGCATTGTTGGTTTAGGAATTATGTTGGAATACATTTTTATTAATTTTTTCGCATTATCTCAGGATTTTAAGAACATTACTGTCATATTGAGTAAAAAACTACTTTTTGTGTTTGCAAGCCTTAAAAAAGCATATGTTTCGATTAAAACACATAAGAATGCATTATTTCAGGCAATATTAGCTCATTTGTATGTGTAGTTTAGGAGTAATGTTTAATTTACTGTCATATTGAGTGTACATTGTCATGGTGAAAAAAAACTAATTTTTGCATTTGCAAAAATTTCAAACACAGCTGATTCTAGTAAAACTCACATGGATTCAATATTACAGGCATTTTTACACATATTGCATGTTTGATTTAGGAAATATGATTGAATACATTTGTATTGCTTTTTTTGCATTAACTCAGGATTTTAGGAATATAACTGTCATATTGAGTAAAAAAAACTACTTTTTGTGTTTGCAAGATTTAAAAAAGCATGTGTTTAGAGTAAAACTCCGTAGAATGCATTATGTGAGGCATCATTAGCCATTTTGCATAAGTAGTTAGGAGTTATTTTTAAATAACTGTCATATTGAGTGTGAAAGTATACTGTCATAGAGTAAAACTTAATTTTTGTATTTGCAAACCTTACAAAAACAACTGATTCTAGTAAAACTCACCTGGATTTAATATTACAGGCATTTTTAGACAATTTGCATTGTTGGTTTAGGAATTATGTTGGAATACATTTTTATTCCTTTTTTCGCATTATCTCAGGATTTTAAGAACATTTCTGTCATATTGAGTAAAAAACTACTTTTTGTGTTTGCAAGATTTAAAAAAGCATGTGTTTAGAGTAAAACTCCGTAGAATGCATTATTTGAGGCATCATTAGCCTTTTTGCATGTGTAGTTAGGAGTTATTTTTAAATAACTGTCATATTGAGTGGTGTGACAGTATACTGTCATAGTGAGTAAAACTTAATTTTTGTATTTGCAAACCTTACAAAAACAACTGATTCTTGTAAAACTCACATGGATTTAATAATACAAGCAATTTTAGACATTTTGCATTGTTGGTTTAGGAATTATGTTGGAATACATTTTTATTGCTTTTTTTGCATTATCTCAGGATTTTAGGAATATAACTGTCATATTGAGTAAAAAACTACTTTTTGTGTTTGCAAGATTTAAAAAAGCATGTGTTTAGAGTAAAACTCCGTAGAATGCATTATGTGAGGCATCATTAGCCATTTTGCGTAAGTAGTTAGGAGTTATTTTTAAATAACTGTCATATTGAGTGTGAAAGTATACTGTCATAGAGTAAAACTTAATTTTTGTATTTGCAAACCTTACAAAAACAACTGATTCTAGTAAAACTCACATGGATTTAATATTACAGGCATTTTTAGACAATTTGCATTGTTGGTTTAGGAATTATGTTGGAATACATTTTTATTGCTTTTTTCGCATTATCTCAGGATTTTAAGAATATTTCTGTCATATTGAGTAAAAAACTACTTTTTGTGTTTGCAGCCTTAAAAAAGCACATGTTTCGAGTAAAACTCCTAAGAATGCATTATTTCAGGCAATATTAGCTAATTTTTATGTGTAGTTTAGGAGTAATGTTTAATTTACTGTCATATTGAGTGTACATTGTCATGGTGAAAAAAAACAAATTTTTGTATTTTCAAAAATTTCAAACACAGCTGATTCTAGTAAAACTCACATGGATTCAATATTACAGGCAATTTTACACATATTGGATGTTTGATTTAGGAAATATGATTGAATACATTTTTATTGCTTTTTTTGCATTATCTCAGGATATTAGGAATATAACTGTCCATTGAGTAAAAAACTACTTTTTGTGTTTGCAAGATTTAAAAAAGCATGTGGGTAGAGTAAAACTCCGTAGAATGCATTATTTGAGGCATCATTAGCCATTTTGCATAAGTAGTTAGGAGTTATTTTTAAATTGTCATATTGAGTGTGAAAGTATACTGTCATAGTGAGTAAAACCTAATTTTTGTATTTGCAAACCTTACAAAAACAACTGATTCTAGTAAAACTCACCTGGCTTTAATATTACAGGCATTTTTAGACAAGTTGCATTGTTGGTTTAGGAATTATGTTGGAATACATTTTTATTTCTTTTTTCGCATTATCCCAGGATATTAGGAATATAACTGTCAATTCAGTAAAAAACTACTTTTTGTGTTTGCAAGATTTAAAAAAGCATGTGTTTAGAGTAAAACTCCGTAGAATGCATTATTTGAGGCATCATTAGCCTTTTTGCATGTGTAGTTAGGAGTTATTTTTAAATAACTGTCATATTGAGTGTGACAGTATACTGTCATAGTGAGTAAAACTTAATTTTTGTATTTGCAAACCTTACAAAAACAACTGATTCTAGTAAAACTCACATGGATTTAATAATACAAGCAATTTTAGACATTTTGCATTGTTGGTTTAGGAATTATGTTGGAATACATTTTTATTGCTTTTTTCGCATTATCTCAGGATTTTAAGAACATTACTGTAATATTGAGTAAAAAACTACTTTTTGTGTTTGCAAGCCTTAAAAAAAGCATATGTTTCGAGTAAAACTCATAAGAATGCATTATTTCAGGCAATATTAGCTCATTTTTATGTGTAGTTTAAGAGTAATGTTTAATTTACTGTCATATTGAGTGTACATTGTCATGGTGAAAAAAAACTAAAAAACAGCTGATTCTAGTAAAACTCACATGGATTCAATATTACAGGAATTTTTACACATATTGCTTGTTTGATTTAGGAAATATGATTGAATACACTTTTATTGCTTTTTTTTGCATTATCTCAGGATTGTAAAAATATCACTGTCATATTGAGTAAAAAACTACTTTTTGTGTTTGCAAGATTTAAAAAAGCATGTGTTTAGAGTAAAACTCCGTAGAATGCATTATTTGAGGCATCATTAGCCATTTTGCATAAGTAGTTAGGAGTTATTTTTAAATAACTGTCATATTGAGTGGGGCAGTTTACTGTCATAGTGAGTAAAACTTAATTTTTGTATTTGCAAACCTTACAGAAACAACTGATTCTAGTAAAACTCACATGGAATTAATAATACAAGCAATTTTAGACATTTTGCATTGTTGGTTTAGGAATTATGTTGGAATACATTTTTATTGCTTTTTTCGCATTATCCCAGGATTTTAAGAACATTACTGTCATATTGAGTAAAAAACTACTTTTTGTGTTTGCAAGCCTTAAAAAAGCATATGTTTCGAGTAAATTTCACAATAATGCTTTATTTCAGGCAATATTAGCTCATTTTATGTGTAGTTTAGGGGTTATGTTTAATTTGTCATGGTGAAAAAAACCATATTTTTGTGTTTGCAAAAATTTCAAACACAGCTGATTCTAGTAAAACTCACATGGATTCAATAATACAGGCATTTTTTAAACATATTGCATGTTTGATTTAGGAAATATGATTGAATACATTTTCATTGCTTTTTTCGCATTATCTCAGGATTTTAGGAATATAACTGTCATATTGAGTAAAAAACTACTTTTTGTGCTTGCAAGATTTAAAAAATGATGTGTTTGGAGTAAAACTCCGTAGAATGCATTATTTGAGGCATCATTAGCCATTTTGCATCAGTAGTTAGGTGTTATTTTTAAATAACTGTCATATTGAGTGTGGCAGTATACTGTCATAGTGAGTAAAACTTAATTTTTATATTTGCAAACCTTACAAAAACAACTGATTCTAGTAAAACTCACATGGATTTAATAAAACAAGCATTTTTAGACATTTTGCATTGTTGGTTTAGGAATTATGTTGGAATACATTTTTATTGCTTCGTTCGCATTATCTCAGGATTTTAAGAACATTACTGTCATATTGAGTAAAAAACTACTTTTTATGTTTGCAAGCCTTAAAAAAGCATATGTTTCGAGTACATTTCACAAGAATGCTTTATTTTAGAAAATATTAGCTCATTTTTATTTGTAGTTTAGGAGTTATGTTTAATTTACTGTTATATTGAGTGTACATTGTCATGGTGAAAAAAAACATATTTTTGTATTTGCAAAAATTTCAAACACAGCTGATTCTAGTAAAACTCACATGGATTCAATATTACAGGCATTTTTACACATCTTGCATGTTTGATTTAGGAAATATGATTGAATACATTTTTATTGCTTTTTTCGCATTATCTCAGGATTTTAGGAATATAACTGTCATATTGAGTAAAAAACTACTTTTTGTGCTTGCAAGATTTAAAAAAAATGATGTGTTTGGAGTAAAACTCCGTAAAATGCATTATTTGAGGCATCATTAGCCATTTTGTATGTGTAGTTAGGAGTTATTTTTAAATAACTGTCATATTGAGTGTGACAGTATACTGTCATAGTGAGTAAAACATAATTTTTGTATTTGCAAACCTTACAAAAACAACTGATTCTAGTAAAACTCACATGGATTTAATATTACAGGCATATTTAGACATTTTGCATTGTTGGTTTAGGAATTATGTTGAAATACATTTTTATTGCTTTTTTCGCATTATCTCAGAATTTTAAGAACATTACTGTCATATTTTGTAAAAAACTACTTTTTTTGTTTGCAAGCCTTAAAAAAGCATATGTTTTGAGTAAAACTCACAAAAATGCATTTTTTCAAGGCAATATTAGATGTGTAGTTTAGGAGTAATGTTTAATTTACTGTCATATTGAGTGTACATTGTCATGGTGAAAAAAAACTATTTTTTTTTTATTTGCAAACATTACAAAAACAACTGATTCTAGTAAAACTCACATGGATTCAATAATACAGGCATTTTTACACAATTTGCATGTTTAGTTTAGAAATTACGATGGAATACATTTTTATTGCTTTTTTCGCATTATCTCAGGATTCTAAGAAGATTACCGTCATATTGAGTAAAAAACACTTTGTGTTTGCAAGCCTTAAAAAAAGCATAGGTTTCGAGGAAAACTCCCAAAGATGCATTATTTCAAGCATTATTAGCCATTTTGCATGTGTAGTTTAGGAGTTATGATTAAATAACTGACATATTGAGTTTGACAGAGTAAAACCTAATTTTTGTATTTGCAAACCTTACTAAAACAACTGATTCTAGTAAAACTTACATGGATTTAATATTACAGGCATTTTTAGACATTTTGCATTGTTGGTTTAGGAATTATGTTGGAATACATTTTTATTGCTTTTTTCGTATTATCTCAGGATTTGAAGAACATTACTGTCATATTGAGTAAAAAACTACTTTTTGTGTTTGCAAGCCTTAAAATAGCATATGTTTCGAGTAAAACTCACAAGAATGCATTATTTCAGGCAATATTAGCTCATTTTTAAGTGTTGTTTAGGAGTTATGTTTAATTTACTCTCATATTGAGTGTACATTGTCATGGTGAAAAAATCCTAATTTTTGTATTTGCAAAAATTTCAAACACAACCAATTCTAGTAAAACTCACATCGATTCAATGCTACAGGATTTTTTTTTACATATTTTGCATGTTTGATTTAGGAAATATGATTGAATATAATTTCATTGCTTTTTTCGCATTATCTCAGGATTTTAGGAATATTACTGTCATATTGAGTAAAAAACTACTTTTTGTGTTTGCAAGATTTGAAAAAGCAAATGTTTCAAGTAAAACTCCGTAGAATGCATTATTTGAGGCATCATTAGACATTTTGCATTTGTAGTTTAGGAGTTATGATTAAATAAATATCATATTGAGTGTGACAGTTTACTTTCATAAAGTGTAAAACCTAATTTTTGTTTTTGCAAACCTTACTAAAACAACTGATTCTAGTAAAACTCACATGGATTCAATATTACAGGCATTTTTACACATTGTGCATGTTTAGTTTAGAAATTATGATTGAATACATTTTTATTGCTTTTTTCGCATTATCTCAGGATTTTAAGAACATTACTGTCATATTGAGTAAAAAAATACTTTTTGTGTTTGCAAGCCTTAAAAAAGCATATGTTTCGAGGAAAACTCCCAAGGATGCATTATTTTAAGCATTATTAGCCATTTTGCATGTGTAGTTTAGGAGTTATGATTAAATAACTGTCATATTGAGTTTGACAGAGTAAAACCTAATTTTTGTATTTTCAAACCTTACTAAAACAACTGATTCTAGTAAAACTTACATGGATTTAATATTACAGGCATTTTTAGACATTTTGCATTGTTGGTTTAAGAATTATGTTGGAATACATTTTTATTGCTTTTTTCGCATTATCTCAGGATTTGAAGAACATTACTGTCATATTGAGTAAAAAACTACTTTTTGTTTTTGCAAGCCTTAAAAAAGCATATGTTTCGAGTAAAACTCACAAGAATGCATTATTTCAGGCAATATTAGCTCATTTTTAAGTGTAGTTTAGGAGCTATGTTTAATTTATTCTCATATTGAGTGTCATGGTTAAAAAAAACACCTAATTTTTGTATTTGCAAAAATTTCAAACACAACAAATTCTAGTAAAACTCACATGGATTCAATACTACAGGCTTTTTTCGCATTATCTCAGGATTTTAGGAATATTACTGTCATATTGAGTAAAAAACTACTTTTTGTGTTTGCAAGATTTGAAAAAGCAAATGCTTCGAGTAAACTCCGTAGAATGCATTATTATTTTAGGCATCTGTAGCCATTTTGCTTGTGTGGATTAGGAGTTTTTAAATAACTGTCATTATGAGTAAAACTTAAATTTTGTATTTTTAAACCTCCTGATTCTAGTAAAATTCACAAAGATATAATATTACAGGCATTTTTAGACATAATGCAGGTTTGGTTTTTGGAGTTAGGTTTATAACTTTTCATATTTAGTATGACAGTTAGACTGTCATATTAAGTAACAAAAAAAAAAAAGACGTGTCTTTGCAAACCTTACAAAATATTTTTTTCCAGTAAAACTCACAAAGATACATTTCTCTTATTAGCCATTTTGCATGTGTGGTTTCGGAGTTATGTTTAAATAACTGTCAGATACAGAGACAGAGACAGTATACATGGGGAAGGCGTGGCGCAGTTGGGAGAGTGGCCGTTCCAGCAACTTGAGGGTTCTTGGTTCGATCCCCACCTTCTACCAACCTCGTCACGTCCGTTGTGTCCTTGAGGGAGACACTTTACCCTTGCTCCTGATGGGTTGTGGTTAGGGCCTTGCATGCCAGCTCCCGCCATCAGTGTGTAAATGTGTGTGTGAATGGATGAATGTAAAAGTAGTGTCAACGCGCTTTGTGTACCTTGAAGGTAGAAAAGCGCTATGCAAGTATAACCCATTTACCATAGTGAGTAAAACCAAATGTTTGTATTTACAAACCTTACAAAATAACCGATTCTAGTAAAAGTCACACAGATACAATATTTTAGGCATTTTTAGACATAATGCATGTTTGGTTTTGGAGTTATGTTTATATAACCTCCTTTCTGAGCCGCCACCTTATCGTGGTAGAGGAGTTTGCGTGTCCCACTGATCCTAGGAGCTATGCTGTCTGTGGGCTTCTATGCCCCCTCGTAGGCTCTCCCAAGACAAATAGGTCCTAGGTGAGGGATCAGACAAAGAGCAGCTCAAAGACCTTTATGAAAAGTACAAAGCGAGGTCCTAGATTTTTCCTCGCCCGGATGCGGTTCACCGTGGCTCCCCTGTGGAGCCAGGCCCAGAGGTGAGGCACGATGGCGAGCGCCTGTTGGCTGGCTCAGCTCAATGAAGCAACGTGGTTCCCTCCTCCAATGGGCTCACCACTCATGGGCTGGGTTATAGAGGTCGGGTGCAGTGTTAGCTGAGCGGCAGCCGAAGGCAGGGCACTTGGCGATCCGATCATCGGCTACATAAGCTAGCTCTTCTGACGTGAAATGTCACCTCGCTGGGAGGGAAGGAGCCTGAGCTGGTGTGCGAGGTGGAGAAGTTCCGGCTAGATATAGTTGGACTCACTTCGACGCACAGGAACCTGTTCTCTCGAGAGGGGCTGGACTCTCTTCCACTATGGCGTTGCAAGCAATGAGAGGCTGGGGTGGCAATTCTTGTTGTCCCCCCGGCTCAAAGACAAGAGTATGGGGTATCGGACTGTCTGATTGTGGCGGGTCGCTCCCTGTATGATCAGTGTCAGAGCTTGGTCCGCATTGCCGGCAGTAAGTCGGACCTCTTTCCAGTGAGGGTTGGACTAAACCACACAAAGGGCAGCCTTGGCGGCCCAAGGCTGCCCTTTGTCACCGATTCTGTTGTTAACTTTTATGGACAGAATTACTAGGCGCAGTCATGGCGTTGAGGGGATCCGGTTTAGTGGTTGCAGGATTAGGTCTCTGCTTTTTGCAGATGATGTGGTCCTGATGGCTTCAACTGGCCAGGATCTCCAGCTCTCATTGGATGGCCGAGTATGAAGCGACTGGGATGAGAATCAGCACCTCCAAGTCAGAGTCCATGGTTCTCGCCCGGTAAAGGGTGGGGTGCCATTTCCAGGTTGAGGAGGCGATGGCACATACATAGATGGCCCCAAGTGGAGGAGTTCAAGTACCTAGGAGTCTTGTTCACGAGTGAGGGAAGAGTGGATCATGAGATCCACAGGCGGATCGGTGCGGCGTCTTCAGAAATGAGGACGCTATATCGATCCATTGTGGTGAAGAAGGAGCTGAGCCAGAATTAAAAGCTCTAAATTTACCGGTCGATCTACATTCCCATCCTGCACCCATGGTCATGGTTATGACCGAAAAGACAAGATCACGGGTACAAGCGGCCAAATTGAGTTTCCTCCGCCGGGTGGCGGGTCTCTCCCTTAGAGATAGGATAAGAAGCTCTGTCACCCGGGAGAAACTCAGAGTAAAGCGCTGCTCCTCCACATTGAGAGGAGCCAGGTGAGGTGGTTCGGGCATCTGCTCAGGATGCCACCCGACGCCTCCCGAGGGAGGTGTTTAGGGCAAGTCCGACCGGCAGGAGGCCACGGGGAAGACCCAGGACACATTGGGAAGATTATGTCTCCCGGCTGGCCTGGGAACGCCTCAGGTTCCCCCAAGAAGAGCTGGAAGAAGTGGCTGGGGAGAGGAAAGTCTTGGCTTCTCTGTTTAGGCTGCTGCCCCCGCAACCCGACCTCGGTTAAGCGGAAGAAAATGGATGGATTTAGTAACGACAAAAAAAAATGATTCTAGTAAAACTCACATGGATACAATTTTACAGGTATTTTTAGACATAATGCATGTTTGGTTTTGGAATTATGTTTATATAACTTTCATATGTATTATGACAGTTATACTGTCATCTTGAGTAAAACTAACTTGTGTCTTTACAAACATTACAAACTATGTTTTTCCAGTAAAACAAAAAGATTTTGTATTTGCAAACCTTACAAAAACAACTGATTCTAGTAAAACTCACATAGATTCAATATTTCAGGCATTTTTAGACATTTCACATGTTTGAATACATTTTTATTGCTTTTTTCGTTAGGGCAAGTCCGATCGGCAGGAGGCCACGGGGAAGACCCAGGACACATTGGGAAGACTATGTCTCAGGCTGGCCTGGGAACGCCTCGGGATCCCCCGAGAAGAGCTGGACAAAGTGGCTGGGGAGAGGGAAGTCTGGGCTTCTCTGCTTAGGCTGCTGCCCCCGCAACCCAACCTCGGATAAGCGGAAGAAAATGGATGGATTTAGTATGACAGTTATACTGTCATATTGAGTAAAAAAACTTTTTTCCATAGATTCAATATTACAGGCATCTTTAGATGGATTGCATGTTTGGTTTTGGAGATATGTTTATACAACTTTCATATTTAGTATGACAGTTATACTGTCATATTGAGTAAAAAAAAACAACTTGTGTCTGCAAACCTTACAAAAGATTATTATTCTAGTAAAACTAACAAAGATACATTTTTCCAAGCATTATTAGCATTTGTTGTTTTGGAGTTATAATGCTTGCGTTGAGAGGCGACGGGCTCGGGTGGCAATTCTTGTTGCCCCCCGGCTCAAAGCCTGCACGTTGGAGTTCAACCCAGTGGACCAGTGGGTAGCTTTCCTCCGCCTTCGGGTGGGGGGACGGGTCCTGACTGTTGTTTGGCCTTACGCGCCAAACGGCAGCTCAGAGTACCCACCCTTTTTGGATTCACTCGAGGGAGTACTGGAAAGTGCTCCACCGGGTGATTCCCTCGTTCTACTGGGGGCCTTCAACGCTCATCTTGGCAACAACAGTGAAACCTGGAGAGGCATGATTGGGAAGAATGGCCGCCCGGATCTGAACCCGAGTGGTGTTTTGTTATTGGACTTTTGTGCTCGTCACAGATTGTCAATAACAAACACCAAGTTCAAACATAAGGGTGTCCATATGTGCACTTGGCATCAGGACACCCTAGGCCGCAGTTCCATGATCGATTTTGTAGTTGTGTCATCGGATTTGCGGTCTCATGTTTTGGACACTCGGGTGAAGAGAGGGGCGGAGCTTTCTACCGATCACCACATGGTGGTGAGTTGGCTGCGATGGTGGGGGAGGATGCCTGACAGACCTGGCAGGCCCAAACGCATTGTGAGGGTTTGCTGGGATCGCCTCCGGAAGAACTTTGAACATGTCACGAGGGAGGCGCTGGACATTGAGTCTGAGTGGACCATGTTCCGTGCCTCTCTTGTCGAGCCGGCTGATTGGAGCTGTGGCCGCAAGGAGTTTGGTGCCTGTCGTGGCGGTAATCCTAGAACCCGCTGGTGGACACCAGCAGTGAGGGATGCCGTCAAGCTGAAGAAAGAGCCTATCGGGTCCTTTTGGCTCATGGGACTCCAGAGGCAGCCGACAGGCCAAGCGAAGTGCGGCTTCAGCGGTCGCAGAGGCAAAAACTCGGACATGGGAGGAGTTTGGAGAAGCCATGGAAAACGACTTCCAGACGGCTTCGAAGCGATTCTGGACCACCATCCGCCGGCTCAAGGAGGGGGAGCAGTGCACTGTAACACCGTGTATGGTGAGGATGGTGCGCTGCTGACCTCTACTGCAGCTGTTATTGATCGGTGGAGGGAATACTTCGAAGACCTCCTTATTCCCACCAACATGTCTTCCTATGAGGAAGCAGTGCCTGGGGAATCTGTGGTGGGCTCTCCTATTTCTGAGGCTGAGGTCAAAAAGCTCCTCAATGGCAACGCCCTGGGGGTGGATGAGATCCGTCCGGAGTTCCTTAAGGCTCTGGATGCTGTGGGGCTGTCTTGGTTGACAAGACTCTGCAACATCGCGTGGACATCGGAGGCGGTACTTCTGGATTGGGAGACCGGGGTGGTGGTTCCTCTCTTTAAGAAGGGGAACCAGAGGGTGTGTTTCAACTATCGTGAGATCACACTCAGTCTTCCCGGTAAGGTCTATTCATGTGTACTGGAGAAGAGGCTATGCCGGATAGTCAAACCTCAGATTCAGGAGGAACAGTGTGGTTTACGTCCTGGTCGTGGAACTGCGGACCAGCTTTATACTCTCGGCAGGGTCCTTGAGGGTGCATGGGAGTGTGCCCAACCAGTCTACATGTGCTTTATGAACTTGGAGAAGGCATTCGACCATTTACCCCGGGAAGTCCTGTGGGGAGTGCTCAGAGAGTATGGGGTAACGACTGTCTTATTGTGGCGGTTCGCTCCCTTTGCAAGAGTCAGAGCTTGGTCCGCATTGCCGGCAGTAAGTTGGACCCGTTTAGTGAGGGTTGGACTCCGCCAAGGCTGCCCTTTGTCACCGATTCTGTTCATAGCCTTTATGGACAGAATTTCTAGGCGCAGTCAGGGCGTTGAGGGGATCCGGTTTGGTGTCTGCAGGATTAGGTCTATGCTATTTGCAGATGATGTGGTCCTGATGGCTTCATCTGGCCAAGATCTTCAGCCCTCACTGGATCGGTTCGCAGACGAGTGTGAAGTGACTAGGATGTGAATCAGCACCTCCAAGTCAGAGTCCATGGTTCTCGCCCGGAAAAGGGTGGAGTGCCATTTCCGGGTTGGGGAGGAGATCTTGCCCCAAGTGGAGGAGTTCAAGGACCTCAGAGTCTTGTTCACGAGTGAGGAAAGAGTGGATCGTGAGATCGACAGGCGGAACGGTGCGGCGTCTTCAGTAATGCGGACGCTGTATTGATCCGTTGTGGTGAAGAAGGAACTGAGCCGGAAGGCAAAGCTCTCGATTTACCGGTCGATCTACGTTCCCATCCTCACCTATGGTCATGGCCGAAAGGACAAGATCACGGGTACAAGCGGCCGAAATGAGATTCCTCCGCCGGGTGGCGGGGCTCTCCCTTAGAGATAGGGTGAGAAGCTCTGTCATCCGGGAGGAGCTCAAAGTAAAGCCATTGCTCCTCCATTTCGAGAGGAGCCAGATGAGGTGGTTCGGGCATCTGGTCAGGATGCCACCCGAACGCCTCCCTAAGGAGGTGTTTCGGGCACGTCCGACCGGTAGGAGGCCCAGGAAGACCCAGGAAACGGGAAGCTTATCTCTCCCGGCTGGCCTGGGAATGCCCCGGGATCCCCCGGGAGGAGCTGGACGAAGTGGCTGGGGAGAGGAAAGTCTGGGCTTCCCTGCTTAGGCTGCAGCCCCCGCGACCCGACCTCGGATAAGCGGAAGAAAATGGATGGATGGATGGATGGAGTTATGTTTAAATAACTGTCATAAAGAGTAAAACCTCATTTTTGTATTTGTAAACCTTACCAAAACAACTGATTTTAGTAAAACTCACACAGATTCAATATTACAGGCATTTTTAGACATTTTGCTTATTTGGTGTAGGAATTATGATGGAATACATTGTTATTGCTTATTTCGCATTATATCAGGATTTTAAGATCTTTACTGTCATATTGAGGAAAACAAATACTTTTTGTGTTTGCAAGCTTTAAAAAAGCATATGTTTCGAGTAAAACTCACAAGAATGCCTTATTTCAGGCATTATTAGCCATTTTTTATGTGTAGTTTAGGCATACTTGCCAAGTTTCCTGGATTTTTCAGGAGACTCCCGAAATTCAGCGCCTCTCCCGAAAACCTCCCGGGACAAATTTTCTCCCGAAAATCTCCCGAAATTCAGGCTGACCTGAGTGAGGACAGCCTGTATTCACGTCTGCTTTCCCACGATATAAACAGCATGCCTGCCCAATCACATTATAACTGTAGAATGATCGAGGGCGAGTTCTTGGTTTCTTATGTGGGTTTATTGTTAGGTAGTTTCATTAACGTCCTCCCAGCGCAGTAACAACACTAAACAACAGCAGTCACGTTTTCGTCTACCGTAAAGCAGTTTGTCTGCCGTAAACAGCAATGTTGTGACACTCTTTAAACAGGGAAATACTGCCATCTACTGTACATGCATATGTGACAATAACATCCAGGGCTTTTAGAGAGTGCAGCGCACAACTGCGCACACAACAAGGAGACGAAGCAGAAGAACGCGGAAGATACAGCCATGGCGACGCCGACGACGAGTAAGATGAAGAAACACGCTTATAAGTTCCAAGCCGCAGCTGCGAATGGACCTGGATAGCCTCCGGGAAGAAGTAGTGGAGTACCAAGTGCTTGGCAGTGAAGATCTTCCTCAGGAAGCAAAGATTGACCGGTTTTTGGCCATGCTCAGGAGGGGTGGAAAATTCCAGACTCTCGTGCATTTGATGAAAGCACTTTTGTGCGTGCCACACAGCAATGCATCATCAGAGAGGGTGTTCAGCATGGTTAGAAAAATAGTGACAGAGAATAGAACAAGGATGGACAATTCAACCCTTAACTCAACAATGAGTAGATGAGTGTTATGTGTGTGTATATGTGTAAATAAATGAAAACTGAAATTCAAGTATTTATTTTATTTTTATATATATATAGCTAGAATTCACTGAAAGTCAAGTTTTTCTTATATATGTGTGTATGTATATATATATATATATTTTTATATATATATATATATATATATATATATATATATATATATATATATATATATATATATATATATATATATATATATATATATATTTATTTATATATATATATATTTATATATATATGTATATATATATATATATATATATATATATATATATATATATATATATATATATATATATATGAAATACTTGACTTGGTGATTTTAGCTCTAAATATACTCCTCCCCTCTTAACCACACCCCCAACCACGCCCCCACCCCACCCCCGACCACGCCTTCCCCACCCCCACCTCCTGAAATCGGAGGTCTCATTGTTGGCAAGTATGAGTTTAGGAGTTATGTTTAAATAACTGTCATAGTGAGTGTGGCAGTTACACTGTCATATTGAGTAAAAAAAACTAACTTGTGTCTTTGCAAACCTCACAAAAGAAAACGTTTCTAATAAAAATCACAAAGATACATTTCTTCACGCATTATTAGACATTTTTCATGTGTGGTTTAGGAGTTATGTTTAAATAACTGTCATATTGAGTGTGGCAGTTATACTGTCATTATGTGTAAAACCTAATTTTGTATTTGCAAACCTTATAAAAACAACTGATTCTAGTAAAACATAGATTCAATTTTACAGGCATTTTTAGACATTTTACATGTTTGGTTTAGGAGTTGTGTTTGAATACATTTTGTATTGCTATTTTCGTTAGGGCAAGGCCGACCGGCAGGAGACCAGGGGGAAGACCCAGGACACATTGGGAAGACTATCATTCAAGTACCTTGGGATGTGGGTGGACAATAAGCTGGACTGGACTGTTAACACAGACCACTTGTACAGGAAAGGACAGAGCTGTACTTCCTGAGGCGGCTGTCCTTTGTCCCACACGCCATTAGACTGTACAACTCTCCTCTGGGGGGAGGGGGCTACTAGGATGACAGGGGATGCAAATCAATAAGAGTGCAATATTTTTTCAAAACATGGTCACTACTGCCTAGTTTCTCATGTTATATTCTTATTTTACTGTTATATTTTTATTCTCATTGTTGCTTTTTATTTTTATTCTATTGTAATATGTTTCTATTTTGTTTCAATTTATACCCCCATTATTTACTTTTCACTTTTTAAAATTTTGTACACTACTGCTGGAATTTAAATTTTCCTGAGGGAACTCTCCTGAAGGAATCAATTAAGTACTATCTATCTATCTATCTATCTATCTATCTATCTATCTATCTATCTATCTATCTATCTATCTATCTATCTATTTATGTCTCCTGGCTGGACTGAAAACGCCTGGGATCCCCCGAGAAGAGCTGGACGAAGTGGCTGGGGAGAAGAAAGTCTGGGCTTCTCTGCTTAGGCTGCTGCCCCCGCAACCTGACCTCGGTTAAGCAGGAAGAAATGGATGGATTTAGTATGACAGTCATATTAAGTAAAAAACTAACTTGTGTTTTTGCAAACATTACAAAATATATTTTTTCTAGTAAAACTCACAAAGATACATAACTCAAGGCATTATTAGCCATTTTGCATGTGTGGTTTAGGACATATGTTTAAATAACCGTCAGATTGAGTGTGACAGTATACTGTCATAGTGAGTAAAACCCATATTTTGTAATTGCAAACCTTATGAAAACAAATGATTCTACTAAAACTCACATGGATACAATATCACAGGCATTTTAGACATAATGCATGTTTGGTTTTGGAGTAATGTTTATATAACTTTCATATTTAGTATGACAGTAATACTGTCATATTGAATAAAAAAAACTAACTTGTATCTGTACAAACCTTAAACAATATTTTTTTCCAGTAAAACTCACAAAGAGACATTTCTCCAGGCATTATTAGCCATTGTGCACATGTGGTTTAGGAGTTATGTTTAAATAAATGTCAAATTGAATGTGGCAGTTATACTGTTATTATGAGTAAAACCTAATTTTTGTAAATGTTAATCTTACCACAATACCTGATTCTGGTAAAACTCACATAGATTCAATATTACAGGCATTTTTAGACATTTTACATGTTTGGTTTAGAGTTGTGTTTGAATACATTTTTATTGCTTTTTTCATTAGGGCAAGTCCGACGGGCAGGAGGCCGCGGGGAAGACCCAGGACACATTGGGAAGACTATGTCTCCCGGCTGGGCTGGGAACGCCTCGGGATCCCCCGAGAAGAGCTGGACAAAGTGGTTGGGGAGAGCGAAGTCTGGGCTTCTCTGCTTAGGCTGCTGCCCCTGCAACCCGACCTCGGATAAGCGAAAGAAAATGGATGGATTTAGTATGACAGTTATACTGTCATATTAAGTAAAAAAAACTAACTTGTGTCTTTGCACACCTTACAAAATATATTTTTTCTAGCAAAACTCATAAAGATACATATCTACAGGCATTATTAGCCATTTTACATGTGTGGTTTAGGAGTTATGTTTAAATAACTGTCATATTGAATGTGGCAGTAATACTGTCATTATGACCTAATTTTTGTAATTTTAAACCTTACCAAAATACCTGATTCTGGTAAAACTCACAAAGATTCAATATTACAGGCATTTTTAGACGGATTACATGTTTGGTTTTGGGGTTATGTTTATACAACTATCATATTGAGTACAAAAAACAAACTTGTGTCTTTGCAAACCATACAAAAGATCATTGTTTTAGTAAATCTAACAAAGTCTCCAAGCATTATTAGCCATTTTGCATTTGTTGTTTAGGAGTTATGTTTAAATAACTGTCATAGTGAGTAAAACCTAATTTTTGTATTTGCAAACCATACAAAAACAACTGATTCTAGTAAAATATTGCAGGCATTTTTAGACATAATGCATGTTTGATTTTGGAGTTGTGTTTGTATAACTTTCATATTTAGTATTACAGTAATACTGTCATATTGAGTAATAAAAACTAACTTGTGTCTACAAACCTTACAAAATATTTTTTTTCCTGCAAAACTCACAAAGAGACATTTCTCCAGGCATTATTAGCCATTTTGCATGTGTGGTTTAGGAGTTATGTTTAAATAACTGACAGATTGAGTGTGCCAGTATACTGTGAGTAAAACCCATATTTTGTATTTGCAAACCTTACAAAATCAACTGATTCTAGTAAAACTCACATGGATACAAAATTACAGGCATTTTTAGAGATAATGCATGTTTGGTTTTGGAGTTATGTTTATAAAACTTTCATATTTAGTATGACAGTAACACTGTCATATTGAGTAAAAAAAACTAACTTGTGTCGGTACAAACATTACGAAATGTTTTTTTTCCAGTAAAACTCACAAAGAGACATTTCTCCAGGCATTATTAGCCATTGTGCATGTGTGGTTTAGGAGTTATGTTTAAATACATGTCAAATTGAATGTGGCAGTTATACTGTCATTATGAGTGAAACCTAATTTTTGTAATTGTAAACCTTACCAAAATATCTGATTCTGGTAAAACTCACATAGATTCAATATTACATGCATTTTTAGACGGATTGCATGTTTGGTTTTGGAGTTATGTTTATACAACTTTCATATTTAGTATGACAGTTATACTGTATATTACCATTGAGTAAAAAAAAAACTAACTTGTGTCTTTGCAAACCTTAAAAAAGATCGTTATTCTAGTAAAGACTTAGACTTCGACTTTGACTTTCTTTTTATTGTGATTCAAATTTGAACATTACAGCACAGATAAGAACGAAATGTAGTGCAGGATAAAAAAGCAATAAGGTGCATATTTCGATAAATAAATATATATAAATAATATATAAATACTATATATATATATATATATATATATATATATATATATATATTTATATAAAATATATATATTTATAAATAGATAAAGAGATTACTGTGCAGATAAATATATTGCCCTTTTTTACATGCACCCGCGTTTATGGATGTATGTTATCTTGTCTTTTTCATTCCAGCGAGTTAATTCATTTTGAGGGGAGTTGAGGAGATAATTTAATTATGATGCGTTCAAGAGTCTTACGGCCTGAGGGAGAAGCTGTTACAGAACCTGGAGGTTCTGCTTCGGAAGCTGCGGAACCTCTTTCTAGAGTCCAGCAGTGAAAACTGTCCTTGGTGGGGGTGGGAGGAGTCTTTGCACATTTTCTGAGCCCTGGTCAGGCAACACTTTTTGCGATCTCCTGGATAGGAGGAAGAGGAGTCCTGATGATCTTTTCCGCCGTCCTCACCACTCTCTGGAGATACTTCCAGTCTGAGGCACTGCAGGCTCCAGTCCAGACAGAGATGCTGTTGGTCAGCAGGCTCTCTATAACAAAGATACATCTCTCCAAGCATTATTAGCTATTTTGCATTTGTTGTTTAGGAGTTATGTTTAAATAACTGTCATAGTGATTTAAACCTAAAATTTGTATTTGCAAACCTTTCAAAAACAACTGATTGTAGTAAAACTCACACAGATACAATATTGCAGGCATTTTTAGACATAATGCATGTTTGGTTTTGGAGTTATGTTTCTATAACTTTCATATGTATGACAGCTATACTGTTATATTTAATAAAAAAAACTAACTTGTCTTTACAAACCTTACAAAATATTTTTTCCCAGTAAAACTCTCAAAGATACATTTCAACAGGCATTATTAGCCATTTTGCATGTGTGGTTTAGAAGTTTTGTTTAAATAACTGTCATATGGAGTGTGACCGTAAAGTCATAGTGAGTAAAACAAACTAACTTGTGTCTTTGCAAACCTTACAAAAGAAAATGTTACTAGTAAAACTCACAAAGATACATTTCTTCTGCATTATTGGAAAATGCTCATGTGTAGTTTAGGAGTTATGTTTAAATAACTGTCATATTGAGTGTGGCAGTCATACAGTCATTAAGTGTTAAACCTAATTTTTGTTTTTGCAAACCTTACAAAAACAACTGATTCTAGTAAAACTCACATTGATTCAATATTACAGGCATTTTAGACATTATACATATTTGGTTTAGGAGTTGTGTTTGAATCCATTTTTATTGCTTTTTTCGTTAGGGCAAGTCCGACCGGCAGGTGGCCACGGGGAAGACAGAGGACACATTGGGAAGACTATGTAAGCCGGCTGGCCTGGGAACGCCTCAGAGTCCCCCGAGAAGAGCTGGACGAAGTGGCTTGGGAGAGGGAAGTCTGGGCTTCTCCGCTTAGGCTGCTGCCCCCGCAACCCGACCTCGGATAAGCGGAAGAAAATGGATGGATTTAGTATGACAGTTATACTGTCATATTAAGTAAAAAAAACTAACTTGTGTCTTTGCAAACTTTACAAAATATAATCATTCTAGTAAAACAAACAAAGATACATCTCTCCAAGCATTATTAGCTATTTTGCATTTGTTGTTTAGGAGTTATGTTTAAATAACTGTCAAAGTAAATAAAACCTAATTTTGGTATTTGAAAACCTTACAAAAACAACTGATTTTAGTAAAACTCACACAGATACAATATTACAGGCATTTTTAGACATAATACAGGTTTGGTTTTGGAGTAATGTTTAAATAACTTTCATATATAGTATGACAGCTATACTGTTATATTGAGTAAAAAAAACAACTAACTTGCGTCTTTGCAAACCTTACAAAAGATCATTATTCTGGTAAAGACTTAGACTTTCTTTTTATTGTCATTCAAATTTGAACTTTACAGCACAGATAACAAAATTTCGTTACATAAACTCATGGTAGTGCAGGTTAAAAAAGCAATAAGGTGCATATACAAATAAATAAATATAAATATATATATAAAATAAATAAATATACTTAAATATATATAAATAAATAAATAAAAAGATTACTGTGCAGATAAATATATTGCACTTTTTCCACGTGCGCCCACGTTTATGGGTGTATGTTATATTGGGTTTTTTTTTATTCCAGCGAGTTAATCCATTTCGAGGGGAGTTGAGGGGATAATTTAATTATAATGCGTTCAAGAGTCTTACGGCCTGAGGGAAGAAGCTGCTACAGAAGCTGGAGGTTCTGCTTCGGAGGCTGCAGAACCTCTTTCTAGAGTCCAGCAGTGAAAACAGTCCTTGGTGGGGGTGGGAGGAGTCTTTGCAAATTTTCTGAGCCCTGGTCAGGCAGCGCTTTTTGCGATCTCCTGGATAGGAGGAAGAGGATTCCTGAAGATCTTTTCCGCCGTCCTCACCACTCTCTGGAGAGACTTCCAATCTGAGGCACTGCAGGCTCCAGTCCAGACAGAGATGCTGTTGGTCAGCAGGCACTCTATAACAAAGTATAGTTCTCCAAGCATTATTAGCTATTTGCATTTGTTGTTTAGGATTTATGTTTAAATAACTGTCATAGTGAGTAAAACCTAAATTTTGTATTTGCAAACCTTACAAAAACAATTGATTCTAGTAAAACTCAGATACAATATCACTGGCATTTTTAGACATAATGCATATTTGGTTTTGGAGTTGTGTTTATATAACTTTCATATTTACTATTACAGTAATACTGTCATATTGAGTAAAAAAAAAAAAACTAACTTGTGTCTTTACAAACCTTACAAAATATTGTTCCCAGTAAAACTCAAAGATACATTTCTACAGGCATTATTAGCCATTTTGTATGTGCGGTTTAGGAGTTATGTTTAAATAACTGTCATATTGAGTGTGACAGTAAAGTCATAGTGAGTAAAACAAACTAACTTGTGTCTTTGCAATGCTTACAAAAGAAAATGTTACTAGTAAAACTCACAAAAGATGCATTTCTTCATGCATTAGAAAATGTTACTGTCATTAAGTGTTAAACCTAATTTTTGTATTTGCAAACCTTACAAAAACAACTGATTCTAGTAAAACTCACAGATTCAATATTGCAGGCATTTTAGACATTTCACATGTTTGGTTTAGGAGTTGTGTTTGAATACATTTTAATTGCTTTTTTCGTTAGGGCAAGTCCGACCGGCAGGTGGCCACGGGGAAGCCCCAGGACACATTGGGAAGACTATGTCAGCCGGCTGGCCTGGGAACGCTTCGGGATCCCCCGAGAAGAGCTGGACGAAGTGGCTGGGGAGAGGGAAGTCTGGGCTTCTCTGCTTAGGCTGCTGCCCCCGCAACCCCGACCTCGGATAAGCGGAAGAAAATGGATAGATTTAGTATGACAGTTATGCTATTATATTGAGTAAAAAAAACTAACTTGTGTCTTTACAAACCTTACAAATTATATGTTTTCTAGTAAAACTCACAAAGATACATCTCCAGGCATTATAAGCCATTTTGCATGTGGTTTAGGGGTTATGTTTAAATAACTGCCATATTGAATGTGGCAGTTATACTGTCATTATGAGTAAAACCTAATTTTTGTAATTGTAAACCTTACCAAAATACCTGATTCTGGTAAAACTCACATAGATTCAATATTACAGGCATTTTTAGACGGATTGCATGTGTAGTTTTGAAATTATGTTTATACAACTTTCTTATTAGTATGACAGTGTCATCTTGAGTAAAAAAACTAACTTGTGTCTTTGCAAACCTTACAAATTATATGTTTTCTAGTAAAACTCACAAAGATACATCTCCAGGCATTATTAGCCATTTTGCATTTGTTGTTTAGGAGTTATGTTTAAATAACTGGCATAGTGAGTAAAACCTAATTTTTGTATTTGCAAACCTTACAAAAACAACTGATTCTAGTAATACTCACATAGATACAATATTACAGGCATTTTTAGACATAATGCATGTTTAGTTTTAGAGTTATGTTTATATAACTTTCATATTTAGTATGACAGTAAAACTGTCATATTGAGTAAAAAAACTAACTTGTGTCTTTGCAAACCTTACAAAAGATCATTATTCTAGTAAAACATACTAAGATACATTCCTCCAGGCATTATTAGCCACTTTGCATGTGTGGTTTAGGAGTTATGTTTTAAACAACTGTCATATTTAGGTGGCAGTTATATGTCTATGCGTAAAACCAAATTTTTGTATTTGCAAATCTTTCAAAAACTGATTACAGTAATTGTCACATAGTTTTAATATTACAGGTATTTTTAGACATTTTGCATTGTTGGTTTAGGAATTATGTTGCAATACATTTTTTTTTGCTTTTTTTGCATTATCTCAGGATTGTAAAAATATTACTGTCATATTGAGTAAAAAAAACTACTGATTGGGTGTGGCAGTTATACTGTCATTATGTGTAAAACCTAATTGTTGTATTTGCAAACCTTACAAAAACAACCGATTGTAGTAACTCACATGGATAAAATATTACAGGCATTTTTAGACATAATACATCATTGGTTTATGAATCGTGTTCGATTGCTCCTGCTCACAGAACCACACAGCCAGCGCACGACACACGAGCCACAAGCCCACAGCCCAAGGCAGTTAAATACCCCTGCAAATCCACAAGGCACGACACTTACTTTGGAGGCAGAGTTTCCTCTGCCCCTGCGTATTGTGGGACTCTGGGGATTCTTTTCGGTAGCCTGCGGGTCTGCTGGGTAGTCCTGGGGATTCCTTCTCAACCTGCGCGCGTTCACCCGGTCCTCCTTGTTAAGCCTGACGATCCTCCTGGTCGCTCCTTTTTAAATGTGTGCAGCCCTAATGCTCCACAGGTGCGTCTGATTTCAGGTGCCGTTCGATTGGGCACTTTGGTTGTCAGGGGCAACAAGCTAAAAGGGGCAACGTCTTAAAATGCCAGCAAAGTCCACAAGGAATAAAATTATGCAATTAAAAATACAGTCAAAGTCCTCAAAGTGTAAAAACATGCAATTAAAAATACAATCAAATTGTAAAATGTAAAAACATGCAATTTAAATCTACAGCAATAAAAACACTCAGACATGCATGACAATGAAACAAAAAAAATAAAATCCCCTACTTGTGTCCCATCACATCCCCCCCATACATTATCGTTGTCAGTCCCTGCAACGGGGGGAACTCTCGTCTGCATAGCGGGCAGGCAACTGTCGGTCAAAGCCTTTTTTAGCTCTTCAAAGGACGTCTGACACTCTGGTGTCCACACTATTTTGTGGGCCTCTGCCTTCTTGCCAGTGAGGCCGTCCCACCGACATGTATTTAGGGGACGGGCTATTTTAGCAAACCCAGCCACAAAACGTTGGTAATAGCCTGCCAATCCAAGAAACGCTCTCACTTCCTTGACAGTGGTCGGAGCGGCCCAGTCCTGTCCTGCCTTAATTTTACCTGGGTCCCGTCTCACTCCATCCCGATCCACCACATGTCCCAAGAATTTCACCTCACGCTGAAAGAGCTTGCACTTAGAGGGCTTGAGTTTAAGTCCATGTCGCTGCAACCGTTCAAACACCTGGTCCAGGTGCTGTAGATGGGCAGTGAAATAAATGATAAATACATGACAAATGGGTTGTACTTTTCTACCTTCAAGGTACTCAAAGCGCTTTGACACTACTTCCACATTTACCCATTCACACACTGATGGAGGGAGCTGCCATGCAAGGCGCTAACCAGCACCCATCAGGAGCAAGGGTGAAGTGTCTTGCTCAGGACACAACGGACATGACGAGGTTGGTACTAGGTGGGGATTGAACCAGGGACCCTTGGGTTGCGCACGGCCACTCTTCCACTGCGCCACGCCGTCCCTCAACAGAAAAAATTATTATGTCATCAAGATAAACCAACAATGATTCCGCTATTTGACCATTCAAACAATGATGTGTAAGCCGTTGGAAAGTGGCAGCTGCATTGCATAGACCAAATGGCATGCGTTCAAACTCGAACAGTCCGAGGGGAGTTGTAAATGCAGTTTTTACACGATCGTCCGGGTGCACCTCCACTTGCCAATACCCACTAGCGAGGTCTAAGGTCGAAAACCATTCAGATTTGCTCAGACCAGTAAGGGTCTCTTCGATTCAGGGGAACGGAAAGGCGTCTTTATGTGTAACTGAGTTTAACCTCCGGTAGTCTACACAAAAGCGCCAACTCCCATCCTTTTTGCGGACTAACACTATAGGCGCTGCCCAGGGACTGCAGCTTTCCTTTATCACTCTCTGTTCAAGCATACCTGAAAGCATGCAGTGTCTTCACTTCCTTATACAACAGAGACGGGATGGGTCAGGTATCTCTCCCTGGTAGGGCGGAATCTCCAGTCAGTATCCTGTGTTGCACAACACTGGTCCTTCCAAAGTCCTCATGTTGTGCAAACACCTTCTCCCACTTCGCCAGCAGGGCGCGTAGCTGCACCTGTTGCTGCTCAGACAGATCCGGCTTATCACTCAAATCCCTAACATCTGGGGACAGTTCTGGATTGGTTTGGGCTGTGGCATCAATGAGTGACACTTCTACCACATCTAGAGATAAACACAGATCCTCAGCTCCATGCACATCACTATCATCAACACAAAACAGCTGCCCTATCTTTTTAAATCGTTTTAAGGAAATACTGTAGGAATGGGGGTTATAAACACGGAGGGGCAGCCTACCTCTGTTCATCACGACCAGTGATTTTGCCACGCCAACTGCACCGGGCATGGGCTCCACCAGGGCGCAGTAGTTAGCCCCACACCAACATCTCCTTTGGGGGATATGTAATACTAGTCTTCGAGGCCAATCTCACGTGGCCTAGCAAGCCATCTTCAGCAGCAACAGCTTCTATACGGGAACATGTAGCAAAAGCTTCCCTCCACACCTTTTGCTTTTGAAGATGCCGAAGAGTAGAGGTCTTAGGACATTTAAAAACGGCATCCCAACAACCCACGATTAGATTCATACCTACTATGAAGGGGTGTGTACAGTTTTGATCCGCAACAATTACTACTCCTCTTTCGGGAACTTTAACACCCTCTACCTCAAAATCAAGAACCGCATAGCCGATATAGGGGATTTCCAGGCCATTAGCTGCTCTTAGACGAAAAAGGGTAGGGGTCCTTTCGAGCTTAGCTTCGGTAAAGTGAGCATTAAATAGGCTTTCGGACATTAGCGTCACTTGGGACCCGGTGTCTAAAAGTCCTGGCAGAATAGTGCCTCCAGCGTCTACTTGTATTGTGGGGCATTGGGGGCCCTGGATGATGTTGGCGTGGTGGCCAGCCCTGCAACTCGGACCTAAGCAGCAGGGACATTTAGTTTAAATCCGGTGCATGTGTAGTTGCAGTGCTGAATTTTTAGAGATAATGCATGTTTGGTTTTGGAGTTATGTTTATATAACTTTTGTTTTTAGTTTGACAGTTATACAGTTATATTGAGTAAAAAAAACTAACTTGTGTCTTTACAAACCTTACAAAAGAAAATGTTACGAGTAAAACTCACAGAGATACATTTCTTCATGCATTATTAGAAAATGTTCATGTGTAGTTTTGAAGTTATGTTTATATAACTTTCATATATAGTATGACAGTTATACTGTTTTATTGAGTAAAAAAAACCTAACTTGTGTCTTTACAAACCTTACAAAATATTGTTTTCCATTAAAACTCACAAAAATACATTTCTAAAGGCATTATTAGCCATTTTGTATGTGTGGTTTAGGAGTTATGTTTAAATAACTGAAATTGAGTGTGACAGTATACTGTCAAAGTGAGTAAAAAAAAAACTAACTTGTGTCTTTGCAAACCTTACAAAAGAAAATGTTACTAGTAAAACTCATTAAGATACATTTCTTCATGCATTATTAGAAAATGTTCATGTGTAGTTTAGGAGTTATGTTTAAATAACTGTCATATTGAGTGTGGCAGTCATACAGTCATTAAGTGTTAAACCTAATTTTTGTTTTTGCACACCTTACAAAAACAACTGATTCTAGTAAAACTCACATTGATTCAATATTACAGGCATTTTAGACATATTTGGTTTAGGAGTTGTGTTTGAATCCATTTTTATTGCTTTTTTTGTTAGGGCAAGTCCAACCGGCAGGAGGCCACGGGGAAGACAGAGGACATATTGGGAAGACTATGTAAGCCGGCTGGCCTGGGAACGCCTCAGGATCCCCCGAGAAGAGCTGGACGAAGTGGCTTGGGAGAGGGAAGTCTGGGCTTCTCTGCTTAGGCTGCTACCCCCACAACCCGACCTCGGATAAGCGGAAGAAAATGGATGTCATATTGGGTAAAAAAACAAACTAACGTGTCTTTGCAAACCTTACAAAAGATCATTATTCTGGTAAAGACTTAGACTTTCTTTTTATTGTCATTCAAATTTTAACTTTACAGCACAGATAACAAAATTTCGTTACATAAGCTCATGGTAGTGCAGGATAAAAAAGCAATAAGGTGCATATATAAATAAATAAATATAAATATATATATAAAATAAATAAATATACTTAAATATATATAAATATATAAATAAAAAGATTACTGTGCAGATAAATATATTGCACTTTTTCCACATGCGCCCACGTTTATGGGTGTATGTTATATTGTGTTTTTTTATTCCAGCGAGTTAATCCATTTTGAGGGGAATTGAGGGGATAATTTAATTATAATGCGTTCAAGAGTCTTACGGCCTGAGGGAAGAAGCTGTTACAGAAGCTGGAGGTTCTGCTTCGGAGGCTGCGGAACCTCTTTCTACAGTCCAGCAGTGAAAACAGTCCTCGGTGGGGGTGGGAGGAGTCTTTGCAAATTTTCTGAGCCCTGGTCAGGCAGCGCTTTTTGCGATCTCCTGGATAGGAGGAAGAGGATTCCTGAATATCTTTTGCGCTGTCCTCACCACTCTCTGGAGAGACTTCCAGTCTGAGGCACTGCAGGCTCCAGTCCAGACAGAGATGGTTGGTCAGCAGGCTCTCTATAACAAAGATACAGTTCTCCAAGCATTATTAGCTATTTGCATTTGTTGTTTAGGATTTATGTTTAAATAACTGTCATAGTGAGTAAAACCTAAATTTTGTATTTGCAAATCTTACAAAAACAATTGATTCTAGTAAAACTCACAGATACAATATCACAGGCATTTTTAGACATAATGCGTGTTTGGTTTTGGAGTTGTGTTTATACAACTTTCATATTTAGTATTACAGTAATACTGTCTTATTCAGTAAAAAACAAAAAACTAACTTGTGTCTTTACAAACCTTACAAAATATGTTTTCCCAGTAAAACTCACAGAGATACATTTCTACAGGCATTATTAGCCATTTTGCATGTTTGGTTTAGGAGTTATGTTTAAATAACTGATATTGAGTGTGACAGTATACTGTCAAAGTGAGTAAAAAAACCTAACTTGTGTCTTGCAAACCTTACAAAAGAAAATGTTACGAGTAAAACTCACAGAGATACATTTCTTCATGCATTATTAGAAAATGTTCATGTGTAGTTTTGAAGTTATGTTTATATAACTTTCATAAATAGTATGACAGTTATACTGTTATATTGAGTAAAAAAAACTAACTTGTGTCTTTACAAACCTTACAAAATATTGTTTTCCATTAAAACTCACAAAGATACATTTCTACAGGCATTATTAGCCATTTTGTATGTGTGGTTTAGGAGTTTGTTTAAATAACTGAAATTGAGTGTGACAGTATACTGTCAAAGTGAGTAAAAAAAACTAACTTGTGTCTTTGCAAACCTTACAAAAGAAAATATTACTAGTAAAACTCATAAAGATACATTTCTTCATGCATTATTAGAAAATGGTCATGTGTAGTTAGGAGTTATGTTTAAATAACTGTCATATTGAGTGTGGTAGTATAACTGCCACACATATTGAGTTATAAAGTTAAGTGTAAAACCTAATTTTTGTATTTGCAAACCTTACAAAAACAACTGATTCTAGTAAAACTCACATAGATTCAATATTAAAGGCATTTTAGACATTTTACATGTTTTGTTCAGGAGTTGTGTTTGAATCCATTTTTATTGCTTTTTTTGTTAGGGCAAGTCCAACCGGCAGGAGGCCACGGGGAAGACAGAGGACACATTGGGAAGACTATGTAAGCCGGCTGGCCTGGGAACGCCTCAGGATCCCCCGAGAAGAGCTGGACGAAGTGGCTTGGGAGAGGGAAGTCTGGGCTTCTCTGCTTAGGCTGCTACCCCCACAACCCGACCTCGGATAAGCGGAAGAAAATGGATGTCATATTGGGTAAAAAAAAAAAACTAACGTGTCTTTGCAAACCTTACAAAAGATCATTATTCTGGTAAAGACTTAGACTTTCTTTTTATTGTCATTCAAATTTGAACTTTACAGCACAGATAACAAAATTTCGTTACATAAGCTCATGGTAGTGCAGGATAAAAAAGCAATAAGGTGCATATATAAATAAATAAATATAAATATATATATAAAATAAATAAATATACTTAAATAAATATAAATAAATAAATAAAAAGATTACTGTGCAGATAAATATATTGCACTTTTTCCACATGCGCCCACGTTTATGGGTGTATGTTATATTGTGTTTTTTTATTCCAGCGAGTTAATCCATTTTGAGGGGAATTGAGGGGATAATTTAATTATAATGCGTTCAAGAGTCTTACGGCCTGAGGGAAGAAGCTGTTACAGAAGCTGGAGGTTCTGCTTCGGAGGCTGCGGAACCTCTTTCTACAGTCCAGCAGTGAAAACAGTCCTCGGTGGGGGTGGGAGGAGTCTTTGCAAATTTTCTGAGCCCTGGTCAGGCAGCGCTTTTTGCGATCTCCTGGATAGGAGGAAGAGGATTCCTGAATATCTTTTGCGCTGTCCTCACCACTCTCTGGAGAGACTTCCAGTCTGAGGCACTGCAGGCTCCAATCCAGACAGAGATGGTTGGTCAGCAGGCTCTCTATAACAAAGATACAGTTCTCCAAGCATTATTAGCTATTTGCATTTGTTGTTTAGGATTTATGTTTTAATAACTGTCATAGTGAGTAAAACCTAAATTTTGTATTTGCAAATCTTACAAAAACAATTGATTCTAGTAAAACTCACAGATACAATATCACAGGCATTTTTAGATATAATGCATGTTTGGTTTTGGAGTTGTGTTTATACAACTTATATATTTAGTATTACAGTAATACTGTCTTATTCAGTAAAAAACAAAAAACTAACTTGTGTCTTTACAAACCTTACAAAATATGTTTTCCCAGTAAAACTCACAGAGATACATTTCTACAGGCATTATTAGCCATTTTGCATGTTTGGTTTAGGAGTTATGTTTAAATAACTGACATTGAGTGTGACAGTATACTGTCAAAGTGAGTAAAAAAAACTAACTTGTGTCTTTGCAAACCTTACAAAAGAAAATGTTACGAGTAAAACTCACAGAGTGTAGTTTAGGAGTTATGTTTAAATAACTGTCATATTGAGTGTGGTAGTATAACTGCCACACATATTGAGTTATAAAGTTAAGTGTAAAACCTAATTTTTGTATTTGCAAACCTTACAAAAACAACTGATTCTAGTAAAACTCACATAGATTCAATATTAAAGGCATTTTAGACATTTTACATGTTTTGTTCAGGAGTTGTGTTTGAATACATTTGTATTGCTTTTTTTGTTAAGGCAAGTCCAAACGGCAGGAGGCCACGGGGAAGACAGAGGACACATTGGGAAGATTATATCAGCTGGCTGGCCTGGGAACGCCTCGGGATCCCCCGAGAAGAGCTGGACGAAGTAGCTGGGGATAGGGAAGTATGGGCTTCTCTGCTTAGGCTGCAGCCCCCGCAACACGAGCTCGGATAAGCGGAAGAAAATTGATGGATTTAGTAAGACAGTTATACTACCATATTGAGTAAAAAAAAACTAACTTTTGTTTTTGTAAACATTCAAAATATATTTTTTCTAGTAAAACTCACAACGATACATATAGTTTAAATAACTGTCATAGTAAGTAAAACCTTTTTTTTGTATTTGCAAACCTTACAAAAACAACTGATTCTAGTAAAACTCACTTGCATTCAATGTTACAGTTATTTTTAGACAATTTGCCTGTTTGGTTTAGAAATTATGATGGAATACATTTTTTATTGCTTTTTTCGCATTATCTCAGGATTTTAGGAATTAAACTGTCATATTGAGTAAAACTACTTTTTGTGTTTGCAAGCCTTAAAAAAGCATATGTTTCGAGTAAAACTCATAAGAATGCAATTATTTCAGGCAATATTAGCTCATTTTTATGTGTAGTTTAGAGTAATGTTTAATTTACTGTCATATTGAGTGTACATTGTCATGGTGAAAAAAAACTAATTTTTGTATTTGCAAAAATTTCAAACACAGCTGATTCTAGTAAAACTCACATGGATTCAATATTACAGGCATTTTTACACATATTGCATGTTTGATTTAGGAAATATGATTGAATACATTTTTATTTCTTTTTTCGCATAATCTCAGGATATTAGGAATATAACTGTCAATTGAGTAAAAAACTACTTTTTGTGTTTGCAAGATTTAAAAAAGCATGTGTTTAGAGTAAAACTCCGTAGAATGCATTATGTGACGCATCATTAGCCATTTTGCACAAGTAGTTAGGAGTTATTTTTAAATAACTGTCATATTGAGTGTGAAAGTATACTGTCATAGTGAGTAAAACCTAATTTTTGTATTTGCAAACCTTACAAAAACAACTGATTCTTGTAAAACTCACCTGGCTTTAATATTACAGGCCTTTTTAGACAATTTGCATTGTTGGTTTAGGAATTATGTTGGAATACATTTTTATTAATTTTTTTGCATTATCTCAGGATTTTAAGAACATTACTGTCATATTGAGTAAAAAACTACTTTTTGTGTTTGCAAGCCTTAAAAAAGCATATGTTTCGATTAAAACACATAAGAATGCATTATTTCAGGCAATATTAGCTCATTTGTATGTGTAGTTTAGGAGTAATGTTTAATTTACTGTCATATTGAGTGTACATTGTCATGGTGAAAAAGAACTAATTTTTGCATTTGCAAAAATTTCAAACACAGCGGATTCTAGTAAAACTCACATGGATTCAATATTACAGGCATTTTTACACATATTGCATGTTTGATTTAGGAAATATGATTGAATACATTTTTATTGCTTTTTTTCGCATTATCTCAGGATATTAGGAATATAACTGTCCATTGAGTAAAAAACTACTTTTTGTGTTTGCAAGATTTAAAAAAAGCATGTGGGTAGAGTAAAACTCCTTAGAATGCATTATTTGAGGCATCATTAGCCATTTTGCATAAGTAGTTAGGAGTTATTTTTAAATAACTGTCATATTGAGTGTGAAAGTATACTGTCATAGTGAGTAAAACCTAATTTTTGTATTTGCAAACCTTACAAAAACAACTGATTCTAGTAAAACTCACCTGGCTTTAATATTACAGGGATTTTCAGATAATTTGCATTGTTGGTTTAGGAATTATGTTGGAATACATTTTTATTCCTTTTTTCGCATTATCTCAGGATATTAGGAATATAACTGTCAATTGAGTAAAAAACTACTTTTTGTGTTTGCAAGATTTAAAAAAGCATCTGTTTAGAGTAAAACTCCGTAGAATGCATTATTTGAGGCATCATTAGCCTTTTTGCATGTGTAGTTAGGAGTTATTTTTAAATAACTGTCATATTGAGTGGTGTGACAGTATACTGTCATAGTGAGTAAAACTTAATTTTTGTATTTGCAAACCTTACAAAAACAACTGATTCTAGTAAAACTCACATGGATTTAATAATACAAGTAATTTTAGACATTTTGCATTGTTGGTTTAGGAATTATGTTGGAATACATTTTTATTGCTTTTTTTGCATTATCTCAGGTTTTTAGGAATATAACTGTCATATTGAGTAAAAAATTACTTTTTGTGTTTGCAAGATTTAAAAAAGCATGTGTTTAGAGTAAAACTCCGTAGAATGCATTATGTGAGGCATCATTAGCCATTTTGCGTAAGTAGTTAGGAGTTATTTTTAAATAACTGTCATATTGAGTGTGAAAGTATACTGTCATAGAGTAAAACTTAATTTTTGTATTTGCAAACCTTACAAAAACAACTGATTCTAGTAAAACTCACATGGATTTAATATTACAGGCATTTTTAGACAATTTGCATTGTTGGTTTAGGAATTATGTTGGAATAACTCGCAGCCGAGTGTGAAGCGACTGGGATGGGAATCAGCACCTCCAAGTCCGAGTCCATGGTTCTCGCCCGGAAAAGGGTGGAGTGCCATCTCCGGGTTGGGGAGGAGATCTTGCCCCAAGTGGAGGAGTTCAAGTACCTCGGAGTCTTGTTCACGAGTGAGGGAAGAGTGGATCGTGAGATCGACAGGCGGATTGGTGCGGCGTCTTCAGTAATGCGGACGCTGTATCGATCCGTTGTGGTGAAGAAGGAGCTGAGCCGGAAGGCAAAGCTCTCAATTTACCGGTCGATCTACGTTCCCATCCTCACCTATGGTCATGAGCTTTGGGTTATGACCGAAAGGACAAGATCCCGGGTACAAGCGGCCGAAATGAGTTTCCTCCGCCGGGTGGCGGGGCTCTCCCTTACAGATAGGGTGAGAAGCTCTGCCATCCGGGGGGAGCTCAAAGTAAAGCCGCTGCTCCTCCACATCGAGAGGAGCCAGATGAGGTGGTTCAGGCATCTGGTCAGGATGCCACCCGAACGCCTCCCTAGGGAGGTGTTTAGGGCACGTCCGACCGGTAGGAGGCCGCAGGTAAGACCCAGGACACGTTGGGAAGACTATGTCTCCCGGCTGGCCTGGGAAGGCCTCGGGGTTCCACAGGAAGAGCTGGACGAAGTGGCTGGGAGAGGGAAGTCTGGGCTTCCCTGCTTAGGTTGCTGCCACCGCGACCCGACCTCGGATAAGCGGAAGAAGATGGATGGATGGATGGATCTACATTCCCATCCTGCACCCATGGTCATGGTTATGACCGAAAAGACAAGATCACGGGTACAAGCGGCCAAATAGAGTTTCCTCCGCCGGGTGGCGGGTCTCTCCCTTAGATATAGGATAAGAAGCTCTGTCACCCGGGAGGAACTCAGAGTAAAGCGCTGCTCCTCCAAATTGAGAGGAGCCAGGTGAGGTGGTTCGGGCAACTGCTCAGGATGCCACCCGAATGCCTCCCGAGGGAGGTGTTTAGGGCAAGTCCGACCGGCAGGAGGCCACGGGGAAGACCCAGGACACATTGGGAAGATTATGTCTCCCGGCTGGCCTGGGAACGCCTCAGAACCCCCCGAGAAGAGCTGGAAGAAGTGGCTGGGGAGAGGAAAGTCTTGGCTTCTCTGTTTAGACTGCTGCCCCCGCAACCCGACCTCGGTTAAGCGGAAGAAAATGGATGGATTTAGTAACGACAAAAAAAAATGATTCTAGTAAAACTCACATGGATATAATTTTACAGGTATTTTTAGACATAATGCATGTTTGGTTTTGGAATTATGTTTATATAACTTTCATATGTATTATGACAGTTATACTGTCATCTTGAGTAAAACTAACTTGTGTCTTTACAAACATTACAAACTATGTTTTTCCAGTAAAACAAAAAATTGTTGTATTTGCAAACCTTACAAAAAAAACTGATTCTAGTAAAACTCACAAAGATTCAATATTTCAGGCATTTTTAGACATTTCACATGTTTGAATACATTTTTATTGCTTTTTTCGTTAGGGCAAGTCCGATCGGCAGGAGGCCACGGGGAAGACCCAGGACACATTGGGAAGACTATGTCTCAGGCTGGCCTGGGAACGCCTCGGAATCCCCCGAGAAGAGCTGGACAAAGTGGCTGGGGAGAGGGAAGTCTGGGCTTCTCTGCTTAGGCTGCTGCCCCGCAACCCAACCTCCGATAAGCGGAAGAAAATGGATGGATTTAGTATGACAGTTATACTGTCATATTGAGTAAAAAAACTATTTTTCATTGATTCAATATTACAGGCATCTTTAGATGGATTGCATGTTTGGTTTTGGAGATATGTTTATACAACTTTCATATTTAGTATGACAGTTATACTGTCATATTGAGTAAAACAAACAAACTTGTGTCTGCAAACCTTACAATAGATTATTATTCTAGTAAAACTAACAAAGATACATTTTTCCAAGCATTATTAGCATTTGTTGTTTTGGAGTTATAATGCTTGCGTTGAGAGGCGACGGGCTCGGGTGGGAATTCTTGTTGCCCCCCGGCTCAAAGCCTGCACATTGGAGTTCAACCTAGTGACCAGTGGGTAGCTTTCCTCCGCCTTCGGGTGGGGGGACGGGTCCTGACTGTTGTTTGGCCTTACGCGCCAAACGGCAGCTCAGAGTACCCACCCTTTTTGGATTCACTCGAGGAAGTACTGGAAAGTGCTCCACTGGGTGATTCCCTCGTTCTACTGGGGGCCTTCAACGCTCATCTTGGCAAGAACAGTGAAACCTGGAGAGGCATGATTGGGAAGAATGGCCGCCCGGATCTGAACCCGAGTGGTGTTTTGTTATTGGACTTTTGTGCTCGTCACAGATTGTCAATAACAAACACCAAGTTCAAACATAAGGGTGTCCATATGTGCACTTGGCATCAGGACACCCTAGGCCGCAGTTCCATGATCGATTTTGTAGTTGTGTCATCGGATTTGCGGTCTCATGTTTTGGACACTCGGGTGAAGAGAGGGGCGGAGCTTTCTACCGATCACCACATGGTGGTGAGTTGGCTGCGATGGTGGGGGAGGATGCCTGACAGACCTGGCAGGCCCAAACGCATTGTGAGGGTTTGCTGGGAACGCCGCCGGAAGAACTTTGAACATGTCACGAGGGAGGCGCTGGACATTCAGTCTGAGTGGACCATGTTCCGTGCCTCTCTTGTCGAGCCGGCTGATTGGAGCTGTGGCCGCAAGGAGTTTGGTGCCTGTCGTGGCGGTAATCCTAGAACCCGCTGGTGGACACCAGCAGTGAGGGATGCCGTCAAGCTGAAGAAAGAGCCTATCGGGTCCTTTTGGCTCATGGGACTCCAGAGGCAGCCGACAGGCCAAGCGAAGTGCGGCTTCAGCGGTCGCAGAGGCAAAAACTCGGACATGGGAGGAGTTTGGAGAAGCCATGGAAAACGACTTCCAGACGGCTTCGAAGCGATTCTGGACCACCATCCGCCGGTTCAAGGGGGGGGAGCAGTGCACTGTAACACCGTGTATGGTGAGGATGGTGCGCTGCTGACCTCTACTGCAGCTGTTATTGATCGGTGGAGGAAATACTTCGAAGACCTCCTTATTCCCACCAACTATGAGGAAGCAGTGCCTGGGGAATCTGTGGTGGGCTCTCCTATTTCTGGGGCTGAGTCAAAAAGCTCCTCAATGGCAACGCCCTGGGGGTAGATGAGATCCGTCCGGAGTTCCTTAAGACTCTGGATGCTGTGGGGCTGTCTTGGTTGAAAAGACTCTGCAACATCGCGTGGACATCGGGGGCGGTACTTCTGGATTGGGAGACCGGGGTGGTGGTTCCTCTCTTTAAGAAGGGGAACCAGAGGGTGTGTTTCAACTATCGTGAGATCACACTCCTCAGTCTTCCCGGTAAGGTCTATTCATGTGTACTGGAGAAGAGGCTACGCCGGATAGTCAAACCTCAGATTCAGGAGGAACAGTGTGGTTTACGTCCTGGTCGTGGAATGCGGACCAGCTTTATACTCTCGGCAGGGTCCTTGAGGGTGCATGGGAGTTTGCCCAACCAGTCTACATGTGCTTTATGGACTTGGAGAAGGCATTTGACCATTTACCCCGGGAAGTCCTGTGGGGAGTGCTCAGAGAGTATGGGGTAACGACTGTCTTATTGTGGTGGTTCGCTCCCTTTGCAAGAGTCAGAGCTTGGTCCGCATTGCCGGCAGTAAGTCGGACCCGTTTCCAGTGAGGGTTGGACTCCGCCAAGGCTTCCCTTTGTCACCGATTCTGTTCATAACCTTTATGGTCAGAATTTCTAGGCGCAGTCAGGGCGTTGAGGGGATCCGGTTTGGTGTCTGCAGGATTAGGTCTATGCTATTTGCAGATGATGTGGTCCTGATGGCTTCATCTGGCCAAGATCTTCAGCCCTCACTGGATCGGTTCGCAGACGAGTGTGAAGTGACTGGGATGTGAATCAGCACCTCCAAGTCAGAGTCCATGGTTCTCGCCCGGAAAAGGGTGGAGTGCCATCTCCAGGTTGGGGAGGAGATCTTGCCCCAAGTGGAGGAGTTCAAGGACCTCAGAGTCTTGTTCATGAGTGAGAGAAGAGTGGATCGTGAGATCGACAGGCGGAACGGTGCGGCGTCTTCAGTAATGCGGACGCTGTATTGATCCGTTGTGGTGAAGAAGGAGCTGAGCCGGAAGGCAAAGCTCTCGATTTACCGGTCTATCTACGTTCCCATCCTCACCTATGGTAGTGAGCTTTGTGTCATGGCCGAAAGGACAAAATCACGGGTACAAGCGGCCGAAATGAGATTCCTCCGCCGGGTGGCGGGGCTCTCCCTTAGAGATAGGGTGAGAAGCTCTGTCATCCGGGAGGAGCTCAAAGTAAAGCCATTGCTCCTCCATTTCGAGAGGAGCCAGATGAGGTGGTTCGGGCATCTGGTCAGGATGCCACCCGAACGCCTCCCTAGGGAGGTGTTTGGGTCACGTCCGACCGGTAGGAGGCCCAGGAAGACCCAGGAAACGGGAAGCTTATCTCTCCCAGCTGGCCTGGGAACGCCCCGGGATCCCCCGGGAGGAGCTGGACGAAGTGGCTGGGGAGAGGAAAGTCTGGGCTTCCCTGCTTAGGCTGCAGCCCCCGCGACCCGACCTCGGATAAGCGGAAGAAAATGGATGGATGGATGGATGGAGTTATGTTTAAATAACTGTCATAAAGAGTAAAACCTAATTTTTGTATTTGTAAACCTTACCAAAACAACTGATTTTAGTAAAACTCACACAGATTCAATATTACAGGCATTTTTAGACATTTTGCTTACTTGGTGTAGGAATTATGATGGAATACATTGTTATTGCTTATTTCGCATTATATCAGGATTTTAAGATCTTTACTGTCATATTGAGGAAAACAAATACTTTTTGTGTTTGCAAGCCTTAAAAAAGCATATGTTTCGAGTAAAACACACAAGAATGCCTTATTTCAGGCATTATTAGCCATTTTTTATGTGTAGTTTAGGCATACTTGCCAAGCCTCCTGGATTTTCCAGGAGACTCCCGAAATTCAGCGCCTCTCCCGAAAACCTCCCGGGACAAATTTTCTCCCGAAAATCTCCCGAAATTCAGGCTGACCTGAGTGAGGACAGCCTGTATTCACGTCTGCTTTCCCACGATATAAACAGCATGCCTGCCCAATCACGTTATAACTGTAGAATGATCGAGGGCGAGTTCTTGGTTTCTTATGTGGGTTTATTGTTTGGTAGTTTCATTAACGTCCTCCCAGCGCGGTAACAACACTAAACAACAGCAGTCACGTTTTCGTCTACCGTAAAGCAGTTTGTCTGCCGTAAACAGCATCGACAGTTATACTGTCATATTAAGTAAAAAAAACTAACTTGTGTCTTTGCAAACTTTACAAAATATAATCATTCTAGTAAAACAAACAAAGATACATTTCTCCAAGCATTATTAGCCATTTTGCATTTGTTGTTTAGGAGTTATGTTTAAATAACTGTCAAAGTAAATAAAACCTAATTTTGGTATTTAAAAACCTTAAAAAAAACAACTGATTCTAGTAAAACTCACATGGATACAATATTACAGGCATTTTTAAACATAATGCATGTTTGGTTTTGGAGTAATGTTTATATAACTTTCATATTTAGTATGACAGTAATACTGTCATATTGAATAAAAAAAACTAACTTGTATCTGTACAAACCTTAAAAAATATTTTTTTCCAGTAAAACTCACAAAGGTGGTTTTGGAGTTATGTTTAAATAAATGTTAAATTGAATAAGACAGTTATACTGTTATTATGAGTAAAACCTAATTTTTGTAAATGTTAACCTTATTTTTAGACATTTTACATGTTTGGTTTAGAGTTGTGTTTGACTACATTTGTATTGCTTTTTTCATTAGGGCAAGTCCGACGAGCAGGAGGCCGCGGGGAAGACCCAGGACACATTGGGAAGACTATGTCTCCCGGCTGGGCTGGGAACGCCTCGGGATCCCCCGAGAAGAGCTGGACGAAGTGGTTGGGAGAGGGAAGTCCGGGCTTCTCTGCTTAAGCTGCTGCCCCCGCAACCCGACCTCGGATAAGCGGAAGAAAATGGATGGATTTAGTATGACAGTTATACTGTCATATTAAGTAAAAAAAACTAACTTGTGTCTTTGCACACCTTACAAAATATATTTTTTTCTAGTAAAACTCACAAAGATACATATCTACAGGCATTATTAGCCATTTTGCATGTGTGGTTTAGGAGTTATGTTTAAATAACTGTCATATTGAATGTGTCATTATGACCTAATTTTTGTAATTTTAAACCTTACCAAAATACCTGATTCTGGTAAAACTCACAAAGAGTCAATATTACAGGCATTTTTAGACAGATTACATGTTTGGTTTTGGGGTTATGTTTATACAACTTTCATATTTAGTATAACAGTTATACTATCATATTGAGTACAAAAAAAAGACTTGTGTCTTTGCAAACCATACAAAAGATCATTGTTTTAGTAAATCTAACAAAGATACATTTCTCTAAGCATTATTAGCCATTTTGCATTTGTTGTTTAGGAGTTATGTTTAAATAACTGTCATAGTGAGTAAAACCTAATTTTTGTATTTGCAAACCTTACAAAAACAACTGATTCTAGTAAAACTCACATGGATAACCTCACAAAATATTTTTTTTCCTGCAAAACTCACGAAGAGACATTTCTCCAGGCATTGTTAGCCATTTTGCATGTGTGGTTTAGGAGTTATGTTTAAATAACTGTCAGATTGAGTGTGACAGTATACTGTGAGTAAAACCCATATTTTGTATTTGCAAACCTTACAAGAACAACTGATTCTAGTAAAACTCACATGGATACAAAATTACAGGCATTTTTAGAGATAATGCATGTTTGGTTTTGAAGTTATGTTTATATAACTTTCATATTTAGTATGACAGTAACACTGTCATATTGAGTTAAAAAAACTAACTTGTGTCGGTACAAACATTACAAAATATTTTTTTTCCAGTAAAACTCAAAAAGAGACATTTTTCCAGGCATTATTAGCCATTGTGCATGTGTGGTTTAGGAGTTATGTTTAAATAAATGTCAAATTGAATGTGGCAGTTATACTGTCATTATGAGTGAAACCTAATTTTTGTAATTGTAAACCTTACCAAAATACCTGATTCTGGTAAAACTCACATAGATTCAATATTACATGCATTTTTAGACGGATTGCATGTTTGGTTTTGGAGTTATGTTTATACACCTTTCATATTTAGTATGACAGTTATACTGTATATTACCATTGAGAAAAAAAAAAACTAACTTGTGTAACTTGCAAACCTTACAAAAGATCGTTATTCTAGTAAAGACTTCGACTTCGACTTTCCTTTTATTGTCATTCAAATTTGAACTTTACAGCACAGATAAGAACAAAATGTCGTAGTGCAGGATAAAAAAGCAATAAGGTGCATATTTCGATAAATAAATATATATAAATAATATATAAGTAATATATATATATATATATATATATATATATATATATATATATATATATATATATATATATATATACATATATATAATAAATATAGATAAATAGATAAATAGATTACTGTGCAAATAAATATATTGCAGTTTTTTACATGCACCCAAGTTTATGGATGTATGTTGTCTTGTCTTTTTTATTCCAGCGAGTTAATTCATTTTGAGGGGAGTTGAGGAGATAATTTAATTATGATGCGTTCAAGAGTCTTACGGCCTGAGGGAGAAGCTGTTACAGAACCTGGAGGTTCTGCTTCGGAAGCTGCGGAACCTCTTTCTAGAGTCCAGCAGTGAAAACTGTCCTTGGTGGGGGTGGGAGGAGTCTTTGCAAATTTTCTGAGCCCTGGTCAGGCAGCACTTTTTGCGATCTCCTGGATAGGAGGAAGAGGAGTCCTGATGATCTTTTCCGCCGTCCTCACCACTCACTGGAGATACTTCCAGTCTGAGGCACTGCAGGCTCCAGTCCAGACAGAGATGCTGTTGGTCAGCAGGCTCTCTATAACAAAGATACATCTCTCCAAGCATTATTAGCTATTTTGCATTTGTTGTTTAGGAGTTATGTTTAAATAATTTTGGTATTTGAAAACCTTACAAAAACAACTGATTCTAGTAAAACTCACACAGATACAATATTACAGGCATTTTTAGACATAATACATGTTTGGTTTTGGAGTAATGTTTATATAACTTTCATATATAGTATGACAGCTATACTGTTATATTGAGTAAAAAAAACTAACTTGTGTCTTTAAAAACCTTATAAAATATATTTTTTCTAGTAAAACTCACAAAGAGACATTTCCCCAGGTATTATTAGCTATTGTGCATGTGTGGTTGAGGAGTTATGTTTAAATACATGTCAAATTGAATGTGGCAGGTATACTGTCATGAGTAAAACCTAATTTTTGCAATTGTAAACCTTACCAAAATACCTGATTCTGGTAAAACTCATATAAATTCAATATTACATGCATTTTTAGACGGATTGCTTGTCTGGTTTTGGAGTTATGTTTTTACAACTTTCATATTTAGTATGACAGTTATACTGTCATATTGAGTAAAAAAAACTAACTTGTGTCTTTGCAAACCTTACAAAAGATCATTATTCTGGTAAAGACTTAGACTTTCTTTTTATTGTCATTCAAATTTGAACTTTACAGCACAGATAACAAAATGTCGTTACATAAGCTCATGGTAGTGCAGGATAAAAAAGCAATAAGGTGCATATATAAATAAATAAATATAAATAATATATAAATATATATATATAATAAATAAATAAATATAAATAGATATAAAGAGATAAATAGATTATTGTGCAGATAAATATATTGCACTTTTTCCACATGCGCCCACGTTTATGGGTGTATGTTACATTGTTTTTTTCATTCCAGCGAGTTAATTCATTTTGAGGGGAGTTGAGGAGATAATTTAATTATGATGCGTTCAAGAGTCTTACGGCCTGAGGGAAGAAGCTGTAACAGAAGCTGCAGGTTCTGCTTCGGAGGCTGCGGAACCTCTTTCTAGAGTCCAGCAGTGAAAACTGTCCTTGGTGGGGGTGGGAGGAGACTTTGCACATTTTCTGAGCCCTGGTCAGGCAACACTTTTTGCGATCTCCTGGATAGGAGGAAGAGGAGTCCTGACGATCTTTTCCGCCGTCCACACCACTCTCTGGAGATACTTCCAGTCTGAGGCACTGCAGGCTCCAGTCCAGACAGAGATGCTGTTGGTCAGCAGGCTCTCTATAAAAAAGATACATCTCTCCAAGCATTATTAGCTATCTTGCATTTGTTGTTTAGGAGTTATGTTTAAATAACTGTCATAGTGAGTAAAACCTACATTTTGTATTTGCAAACCTTTCAAAAACAACTGATTCTAGTAAAACTCACACAGATACAATATTGCTGGCATTTTTTAGACATAATGCATGTTTGCTTTTGGAGTTATGTTTCTATAACTTTCATATGTATGACAGCTATACTGTTATATTTAATTTAAAAAAACTACTTTGTGTCTTTACAAACTTTACAAAATATCTTTTCCCCAGTAAAACTCACAAAGATACATTTCAACAGGCATTATTAGCCATTTTGCACGTGTGGTTTAGAAGTTATGTTTAAATAACTGTCATATGGAGTGTGACCGTAAAGTCATAGTGAGTAAAACAAACTAACTTGTGTCTTTGCAAACCTTACAAAAGAAAATGTTACTAGTAAAACTCACAAAGATACATTTCTTCATGCATTATTAGAAAATGTTCATGTGTAGTTTAGGAGTTATGTTTAAATAACTGTCATATTGAGTGTGGCAGTCATACAGTCATTAAGTGTTAAACCTAATTTTTGTTTTTGCACACCTTACAAAAACAACTGATTCTAGTAAAACTCACATTGATTCAATATTACAGGCATTTTAGACATATTTGGTTTAGGAGTTGTGTTTGAATCCATTTTTATTGCTTTTTTTGTTAGGGCAAGTCCAACCGGCAGGAGGCCACGGGGAAGACAGAGGACACATTGGGAAGACTATGTAAGCCGGCTGGCCTGGGAATGCCTCAGGATCCCCCGAGAAGAGCTGGACGAAGTGGCTTGGGAGAGGGAAGTCTGGGCTTCTCTGCTTAGGCTGCTACCCCCACAACCCGACCTCGGATAAGCGGAAGAAAATGGATGTCATATTGGGTAAAAAAACAAACTAACGTGTCTTTGCAAACCTTACAAAAGATCATTATTCTGGTAAAGACTTAGACTTTCTTTTTATTGTCATTCAAATTTTAACTTTACAGCACAGATAACAAAATTTCGTTACATAAGCTCATGGTAGTGCAGGATAAAAAAGCAATAAGGTGCATATATAAATACATAAATATAAATATATATATAAAATAAATAAATATACTTAAATATATATAAATATATAAATAAAAAGATTACTGTGCAGATAAATATATTGCACTTTTTCCACATGCGCCCACGTTTATGGGTGTATGTTATATTGTGTTTTTTTATTCCAGCGAGTTAATCCATTTTGAGGGGAATTGAGGGGATAATTTAATTATAATGCGTTCAAGAGTCTTACGGCCTGAGGGAAGAAGCTGTTACAGAAGCTGGAGGTTCTGCTTCGGAGGCTGCGGAACCTCTTTCTACAGTCCAGCAGTGAAAACAGTCCTCGGTGGGGGTGGGAGGAGTCTTTGCTCTCTGGAGAGACTTCCAGTCTGAGGCACTGCAGGCTCCAGTCCAGACAGAGATGGTTGGTCAGCAGGCTCTCTATAACAAAGATACAGTTCTCCAAGCATTATTAGCTATTTGCATTTGTTGTTTAGGATTTATGTTTAAATAACTGTCATAGTGAGTAAAACCTAAATTTTGTATTTGCAAATCTTACAAAAACAATTGATTCTAGTAAAACTCACAGATACAATATCACAGGCATTTTTAGACATAATGCATGTTTGGTTTTGGAGTTGTGTTTATACAACTTTCATATTTAGTATTACAGTAATACTGTCTTATTCAGTAAAAAACAAAAAACTAACTTGTGTCTTTACAAACCTTACAAAATATGTTTTCCCAGTAAAACTCACAGAGATACATTTCTACAGGCATTATTAGCCATTTTGCATGTTTGGTTTAGGAGTTATGTTTAAATAACTGATATTGAGTGTGACAGTATACTGTCAAAGTGAGTAAAAAAACCTAACTTGTGTCTTGCAAACCTTACAAAAGAAAATGTTACGAGTAAAACTCACAGAGATACATTTCTTCATGCATTATTAGAAAATGTTCATGTGTAGTTTTGAAGTTATGTTTATATAACTTTCATAAATAGTATGACAGTTATACTGTTATATTGAGTAAAAAAAACTAACTTGTGTCTTTACAAACCTTACAAAATATTGTTTTCCATTAAAACTCACAAAGATACATTTCTACAGGCATTATTAGCCATTTTGTATGTGTGGTTTAGGAGTTTGTTTAAATAACTGAAATTGAGTGTGACAGTATACTGTCAAAGTGAGTAAAAAAAACTAACTTGTGTCTTTGCAAACCTTACAAAAGAAAATATTACTAGTAAAACTCTTAAAGATACATTTCTTCATGCATTATTAGAAAATGGTCATGTGTAGTTAGGAGTTATGTTTAAATAACTGTCATATTGAGTGTGGTAGTATAACTGCCACACATATTGAGTTATAAAGTTAAGTGTAAAACCTAATTTTTGTATTTGCAAACCTTACAAAAACAACTGATTCTAGTAAAACTCACATAGATTCAATATTAAAGGCATTTTAGACATTTTACATGTTTTGTTCAGGAGTTGTGTTTGAATCCATTTTTATTGCTTTTTTTGTTAGGGCAAGTCCAACCGGCAGGAGGCCACGGGGAAGACAGAGGACACATTGGGAAGACTATGTAAGCCGGCTGGCCTGGGAACGCCTCAGGATCCCCCGAGAAGAGCTGGACGAAGTGGCTTGGGAGAGGGAAGTCTGGGCTTCTCTGCTTAGGCTGCTACCCCCACAACCCGACCTCGGATAAGCGGAAGAAAATGGATGTCATATTGGGTAAAAAAACAAAAACTAACGTGTCTTTGCAAACCTTACAAAAGATCATTATTCTGGTAAAGACTTAGACTTTCTTTTTATTGTCATTCAAATTTTAACTTTACAGCACAGATAACAAAATTTTGTTACATAAGCTCATGGTAGTGCAGGATAAAAAAGCAATAAGGTGCATATATAAATAAATAAATATAAATATATATATAAAATAAATAAATATACTTAAATATATATAAATAAATAAATAAAAAGATTACTGTGCAGATAAATATATTGCACTTTTTCCACATGCGCCCACGTTTATGGGTGTATGTTATATTGTGTTTTTTTATTCCAGCGAGTTAATCCATTTTGAGGGGAATTGAGGGGATAATTTAATTATAATGCGTTCAAGAGTCTTACGGCCTGAGGGAAGAAGCTGTTACAGAAGCTGGAGGTTCTGCTTCGGAGGCTGCGGAACCTCTTTCTACAGTCCAGCAGTGAAAACAGTCCTCGGTGGGGGTGGGAGGAGTCTTTGCAAATTTTCTGAGCCCTGGTCAGGCAGCGCTTTTTGCGATCTCCTGGATAGGAGGAAGAGGATTCCTGAATATCTTTTGCGCTGTCCTCACCACTCTCTGGAGAGACTTCCAGTCTGAGGCACTGCAGGCTCCAATCCAGACAGAGATGGTTGGTCAGCAGGCTCTCTATAACAAAGATACAGTTCTCCAAGCATTATTAGCTATTTGCATTTGTTGTTTAGGATTTATGTTTTAATAACTGTCATAGTGAGTAAAACCTAAATTTTGTATTTGCAAATCTTACAAAAACAATTGATTCTAGTAAAACTCACAGATACAATATCACAGGCATTTTTAGACATAATGCATGTTTGGTTTTGGAGTTGTGTTTATACAACTTTCATATTTAGTATTACAGTAATACTGTCTTATTCAGTAAAAAACAAAAAACTAACTTGTGTCTTTACAAACCTTACAAAATATGTTTTCCCAGTAAAACTCACAGAGATACATTTCTACAGGCATTATTAGCCATTTTGCATGTTTGGTTTAGGAGTTATGTTTAAATAACTGACATTGAGTGTGACAGTATACTGTCAAAGTGAGTAAAAAAAACTAACTTGTGTCTTTGCAAACCTTACAAAAGAAAATGTTACGAGTAAAACTCACAGAGTGTAGTTTAGGAGTTATGTTTAAATAACTGTCATATTGAGTGTGGTAGTATAACTGCCACACATATTGAGTTATAAAGTTAAGTGTAAAACCTAATTTTTGTATTTGCAAACCTTACAAAAACAACTGATTCTAGTAAAACTCACATAGATTCAATATTAAAGGCATTTTAGACATTTTACATGTTTTGTTCAGGAGTTGTGTTTGAATACATTTGTATTGCTTTTTTTGTTAAGGCAAGTCCAAACGGCAGGAGGCCACGGGGAAGACACAGGACACATTGGGAAGATTATATCAGCTGGCTGGCCTGGGAACGCCTCGGGATCCCCCGAGAAGAGCTGGACGAAGTAGCTGGGGATAGGGAAGTATGGGCTTCTCTGCTTAGGCTGCAGCCCCCGCAACACGAGCTCGGATAAGCGGAAGAAAATTGATGGATTTAGTAAGACAGTTATACTACCATATTGAGTAAAAAAAACCTAACTTTTGTTTTTGTAAACATTCAAAATATATTTTTTCTTGTAAAACTCACAACGATACATATAGTTTAAATAACTGTCATAGTAAGTAAAACCTTTTTTTTGTATTTGCAAACCTTACAAAAACAACTGATTCTAGTAAAACTCACTTGCATTCAATGTTACAGTTATTTTTAGACAATTTGCCTGTTTGGTTTAGAAATTATGATGGAATACATTTTTTATTGCTTTTTTCGCATTATCTCAGGATTTTAGGAATTAAACTGTCATATTGAGTAAAACTACTTTTTGTGTTTGCAAGCCTTAAAAAAGCATATGTTTCGAGTAAAACTAATAAGAATGCATTATTTCAGGCAATATTAGCTCATTTGTATGTGTAGTTTAGGAGTAATGTTTAATTTACTGTCATATTAAGTGTACATTGTCATGGTGAAAAAAAACTAATTTTTGCATTTGCAAAAATTTCAAACACAGCTGATTCTAGTAAAACTCACATGGATTCAATATTACAGGCATTTTTACACATATTGCATGTTTGATTTAGGAAATATGATTGAAATCATTTGTATTGCTTTTTTTGCATTAACTCAGGATTTTAGGAATATAACTGTCATATTGAGTAAAAAAAACTACTTTTTGTGTTTGCAAGATTTAAAAAAGCATGTGTTTAGAGTAAAACTCCGTAGAATGCATTATGTGAGGCATCATTAGCCATTTTGCATAAGTAGTTAGGAGTTATTTTTAAATAACTGTCATATTGAGTGTGAAAGTATACTGTCATAGAGTAAAACTTAATTTTTGTATTTGCAAACCTTACAAAAACAACTGATTCTAGTAAAACTCACATGGATTTAATATTACAGGCATTTTTAGACAATTTGCATTGTTGGTTTAGGAATTATGTTGGAATACATTTTTATTGCTTTTTTCGCATTATCTCAGGATTTTAAGAACATTTCTGTCATATTGAGTAAAAAACTACTTTTTGTGTTTGCAGCCTTAAAAAAGCACATGTTTCGAGTAAAACTCATAAGAATGCATTATTTTTTCAGGCAATATTAGCTCATTGTTATGTGTAGTTTAGGAGTAATGTTTAATATACTGTCATATTGAGTGTACATTGTCATGGTGAAAAAAAACTAATTTTTGTATTTTCAAAAATTTCAAACACAGCTGATTCTAGTAAAACTCACATGGATTCAATATTACAGGCAATTTTACACATATTGGATGTTTGATTTAGGAAATATGATTGAATACATTTTTATTGCTTTTTTCGCATTATCTCAGGATATTAGGAATATAACTGTCCATTGAGTAAAAAACTACTTTTTGTGTTTGCAAGATTTAAAAAAGCATGTGGGTAGAGTAAAACTCCGTAGAATGCATTATTTGAGGCATCATTAGCCATTTTGCATAAGTAGTTAGGAGTTATTTTTAAATAACTGTCATATTGAGTGTGAAAGTATACTGTCATAGTGAGTAAAACCTAATTTTTGTATTTGCAAACCTTACAAAAACAACTGATTCTAGTAAAACTCACCTGGCTTTAATATTACAGGCATTTTTAGACAATTTGCATTGTTGGTTTAGGAATTATGTTGGAATACATTTTTATTTCTTTTTTCGCATTATCCCAGGATATTAGGAATATAACTGTCAATTGAGTAAAAAACTACTTTTTGTGTTTGCAAGATTTAAAAAAGCATGTGTTTAGAGTAAAACTCCGTAGAATGCATTATTTGAGGCATCATTAGCCTTTTTGCATGTGTAGTTAGGAGTTATTTTTAAATAACTGTCATATTGCATTGTTGGTTTAGGAATTATGTTGGAATACATTTTTATTGCTTTTTTTGCATTATCTCAGGATTTTAGGAATATAACTGTCATATTGAGTAAAAAACTACTTTTTGTGTTTGCAAGATTTAAAAAAGCATGTGTTTAGAGTAAAACTCCGTAGAATGCATTATGTGAGGCATCATTAGCCATTTTGCGTAAGTAGTTAGGAGTTATTTTTAAATAACTGTCATATTGAGTGTGAAAGTATACTGTCATAGAGTAAAACTTAATTTTTGTATTTGCAAACCTTACAAAAACAACTGATTCTAGTAAAACTCACATGGATTTAATATTACAGGCATTTTTAGACAATTTGCATTGTTGGTTTAGGAATTATGTTGGAATACATTTTTATTGCTTTTTTCGCATTATCTCAAGATTTTAAGAATATTTCTGTCATATTGAGTAAAAAACTACTTTTTGTGTTTGCAGCCTTAAAAAAGCACATGTTTCGAGTAAAACTCATAAGAATGCATTATTTCAGGCAATATTAGCTAATTTTCATGTGTAGTTTAGGAGTAATGTTTAATTTACTGTCATATTGAGTGTACATTGTCATGGTGAAAAAAAACTAATTTTTGTATTTTCAAAAATTTCAAACACAGCTGATTCTAGTAAAACTCACATGGATTCAATATTACAGGCAATTTTACACATATTGGATGTTTGATTTAGGAAATATGATTGAATACATTTTTATTGCTTTTTTCGCATTATCTCAGGATATTAGGAATATAACTGTCCATTGAGTAAAAAACTACTTTTTGTGTTTGCAAGATTTAAAAAAGCATGTGGGTAGAGTAAAACTCCGTAGAATGCATTATTTGAGGCATCATTAGCCATTTTGCATAAGTAGTTAGGAGTTATTTTTAAATAACTGTCATATTGAGTGTGAAAGTATACTGTCATAGTGAGTAAAACCTAATTTTTGTATTTGCAAACCTTACAAAAACAACTGATTCTAGTAAAACTCACCTGGCTTTAATATTACAGGCATTTTTAGACAATTTGCATTGTTGGTTTAGGAATTATGTTGGAATACATTTTTATTTCTTTTTTCGCATTATCCCAGGATATTAGGAATATAACTGTCAATTGAGTAAAAAACTACTTTTTGTGTTTGCAAGATTTAAAAAAGCATGTGTTTAGAGTAAAACTCCGTAGAATGCATTATTTGAGGCATCATTAGCCTTTTTGCATGTGTAGTTAGGAGTTATTTTTAAATAACTGTCATATTGAGTGTGACAGTATACTGTCATAGTGAGTAAAACTTAATTTTTGTATTTGCAAACCTTACAAAAACAACTGATTCTAGTAAAACTCACATGGATTTAATAATACAAGCAATTTTAGACATTTTACATTGTTGGTTTAGGAATTATGTTGGAATACATTTTTATTGCTTTTTTCGCATTATCTCAGGATTTTAAGAACATTACTGTCATATTGAGTAAAAAACTACTTTTTGTGTTTGCAAGCCTTAAAAAAAGCATATGTTTCGAGTAAAACTCATAAGAATGCATTATTTCAGGCAATATTAGCTCATTTTTATGTGTAGTTTAGGAGTAATGTTTAATTTACTGTCATATTGAGTGTACATTGTCATGGTGAAAAAAAACTAATTTTTGTATTTGCAAAAAGTTCAAACAGCTGATTCTAGTAAAACTCACATGGATTCAATATTACAGGAATTTTTACACATATTGCTTGTTTGATTTAGGAAATATGATTGAATACACTTTTATTGCTTTTTTTGCATTATCTCAGGATTGTAAAAATATCACTGTCATATTGAGTAAAAAACTACTTTTTGTGTTTGCAAGATTTAAAAAAGCATGTGTTTAGAGTAAAACTCCGTAGAATGCATTATTTGAGGCATCATTAGCCATTTTGCATAAGTAGTTAGGAGTTATTTTTAAATAACTGTCATATTGAGTGGGGCAGTTTACTGTCATAGTGAGTAAAACTTAATTTTTGTATTTGCAAACCTTACAGAAACAACTGATTCTAGTAAAACTCACATGGATTTAATAATACAAGCAATTTTAGACATTTTGCATTGTTGGTTTAGGAATTATGTTGGAATACATTTTTATTGCTTTTTTCGCATTATCCCAGGATTTTAAGAACATTACTGTCATATTGAGTAAAAAACTACTTTTTGTGTTTGCAAGCCTTAAAAAAGCATATGTTTCGAGTAAATTTCACAATAATGCTTTATTTCAGGGAATATTAGCTCATTTTATGTGTAGTTTAGGGGTTATGTTTAATTTGTCATGGTGAAAAAAAACATATTTTTGTGTTTGCAAAAATTTCAAACACAGCTGTTTCTAGTAAAACTCACATGGATTCAATAATACAGGCATTTTTTAAACATATTGCATGTTTGATTTAGGAAATATGATTGAATACATTTTCATTGCTTTTTTCGCATTATCTCAGGATTTTAGGAATATAACTGTCATATTGAGTAAAAAACTACTTTTTGTGCTTGCAAGATTTAAAAAATGATGTGTTTGGAGTAAAACTCCGTAGAATGCATTATTTGAGGCATCATTAGCCATTTTGCATCAGTAGTTAGGTGTTATTTTTAAATAACTGTCATATTGAGTGTGGCAGATACTGTCATAGTGTGTAAAACTTAATTTTTATATTTGCAAACCTTACAAAAACAACTGATTCTAGTAAAACTCACATGGATTTAATAAAACAAGCATTTTTAGACATTTTGCATTGTTGGTTTAGGAATTATGTTGGAATACATTTTTATTGCTTCTTTCGCATTATCTCAGGATTTTAAGAACATTACTGTCATATTGAGTAAAAAACTACTTTTTGTGTTTGCAAGCCTTAAAAAAGCATATGTTTCGAGTACATTTCACAAGAATGCTTTATTTTAGGCAATATTAGCTCATTTTTATTTGTAGTTTAGGAGTTATGTTTAATTTACTGTTATATTGAGTGTACATTGTCATGGTGAAAAAAAACATATTTTTGTATTTGCAAAAATTTCAAACACAGCTGATTCTAGTAAAACTCACATGGATTCAATATTACAGGCATTTTTACACATATTGCATGTTTGATTTAGGAAATATGATTGAATACATTTTTATTGCTTTTTTCGCATTATCTCAGGATTTTAGGAATATAACTGTCATATTGAGTAAAAAACTACTTTTTGTGCTTGCAAGATTAAAAAAAAATGATGTGTTTGGAGTAAAACTCCGTAAAATGCATTATTTGAGGCATCATTAGCCATTTTGCATGTGTAGTTAGGAGTTATTTTTAAATAACTGTCATATTGAGTGTGACAGTATACTGTCATAGTGAGTAAAACATATTTTTTGTATTTGCAAACCTTACAAAAACAACTGATTCTAGTAAAACTCACATGGATTTAATATTACAGGCATTTTTAGACAATTTGCATTGTTGGTTTAGGAATTATGTTGAAATACATTTTTATTGCTTTTTTTGCATTATCTCAGAATTTTAAGAACATTACTGTCATATTTTGTAAAAAACTACTTTTTTTGTTTGCAAGCCTTAAAAAAGCATATGTTTTGAGTAAAACTCACAAAAATGCATTTTTTCAAGGCAATATTAGATGTGTAGTTTAGGAGTAATGTTTAATTTACTGTCATATTGAGTGTACATTGTCATGGTGAAAAAAAACTATTTTTTTTTTATTTGCAAACCTTACAAAAACAACTGATTCTAGTAAAACTCACATGGATTCAATAATACAGGCATTTTTACACATTTTGCATGTTTAGTTTAGAAATTACGATGGAATACATTTTTATTGCTTTTTTCGCATTATCTCAGGATTCTAAGAAGATTACTGTCATATTGAGTAAAAAACTACTTTTTGTGTTTGCAAGCCATAAAATAGCATATGTTTCGAGTAAAACTCACAAGAATGCATTATTTCAGGCAATATTAGCTCATTATTAAGTGTAGTTTAGGAGTTATGTTTAATTTACTCTCATATTGAGTGTACATTGTCATGGTGAAAAATTCCTAATTTTTGTATTTGCAAAAATTTCAAACACAACCAATTCTAGTAACACTCACATCGATTCAATACTACAGGATTTTTTTTTACATATTTTGCATGTTTGATTTAGGAAATATGATTGAATATAATTTCATTGCTTTTTTCGCATTATCTCAGGATTTTAGGAATATTACTGTCATATTGAGTAAAAAACTACTTTTTGTGTTTGCAAGATTTGAAAAAGCAAATGTTTTAAGTAAAACTCCGTAGAATGCATTATTTGAGGCATCATTAGACATTTTGCATTTGTAGTTTAGGAGTTATGATTAAATAAATATCATATTGAGTGTGACAGTTTACTTTCATAAAGTGTAAAACCTAATTTTTGTTTTTGCAAACCTTACTAAAACAACTGATTCTAGTAAAACTCACATGGATTCAATATTACAGGCATTTTTATACATTGTGCATGTTTAGTTTAGAAATTATGATTGAATACATTTTTATTGCTTTTTTCGCATTATCTCAGGATTTTAAGAACATTACTGTCATATTGAGTAAAAAAATACTTTTTGTGTTTGCAAGCCTTAAAAAAGCATATATTTCGAGGAAAACTCCCAAGGATGCATTATTTTAAGCATTATTAGCCATTTTGCATGTGTAGTTTAGGAGTTATGATTAAATAACTGTCATATTGAGTTTGACAGAGTAAAACCTAATTTTTGTATTTGCAAACCTTACTAAAACAACTGATTCTAGTAAAACTTACATGGATTTAATATTACAGGCATTTTTAGACATTTTGCATTGTTGGTTTAAGAATTATGTTGGAATACATTTTTATTGCTTTTTTCGCATTATCTCAGGATTTGAAGAACATTACTGTCATATTGAGTAAAAAACTACTTTTTGTTTTTGCAAGCCTTAAAGAAGCATATGTTTCGAGTAAAACTCACAAGAATGCATTATTTCAGGCAATATTAGCTCATTTTTAAGTGTAGTTTAGGAGCTATGTTTAATTTATTCTCATATTGAGTGTCACGGTTAAAAAAAACACCTAATTTTTGTATTTGCAAAAATTTCAAACACAACAGATTCTAGTAAAACTCACATGGTTTCAATACTACAGGCTTTTTTCGCATTATCTCAGGATTTTAGGAATATTACTGTCATATTGAGTAAAAAACTACTTTTTGTGTTTGCAAGATTTGAAAAAGCAAATGCTTCGAGTAAACTCCGTAGAATGCATTATTATTTTAGGCATCAATAGCCATTTTGCTTGTGTGGATTAGGAGTTTTTAAATAACTGTCATTATGAGTAAAACTTAATTTTTGTATTTTTAAACCTCCTGATTCTAGTAAAATTCACAAAGATATAATATTACAGGCATTTTTAGACATAATGCAGGTTTGGTTTTTGGAGTTAGGTTTATAACTTTTCATATTTAGTATGACAGTTAGACTGTCATATTAAGTAACAAAAAAAAAAAGACGTGTCTTTGCAAACCTTACAAAATATTTTTTTCCAGTAAAACTCACAAAGATACATTTCTCTTATTAGCCATTTTGCATGTGTGGTTTCGGAGTTATGTTTAAATAACTGTCAGATACAGAGACAGAGACAGTATACATGGGGAAGGCGTGGCGCAGTTGGGAGAGTGGCCGTTCCAGCAACTTGAGGGTTCTTGGTTCGATCCCCACCTTCTACCAACCTCGTCACGTCCGTTGTGTCCTTGAGGGAGACACTTTACCCTTGCTCCTGATGGGTTGTGGTTAGGGCCTTTCATGCCAGCTCCCACCATCAGTGTGTAAATGTGTGTGTGAATGGATGAATGTAAAAATAGTGTCAACGCGCTTTGTGTACCTTGAAGGTAGAAAAGCGCTATGCAAGTATAACCCATTTACCATAGTGAGTAAAACCAAATGTTTGTATTTACAAACCTTACAAAATAACCGATTCTAGTAAAAGTCACACAGATACAATATTTTAGGCATTTTTAGACATAATGCATGTTTGGTTTTGGAGTTATGTTTATATAACCTCCTTTCTGAGCCGCCACCTTATCGTGGTAGAGGAGTTTGCGTGTCCCACTGATCCTAGGAGCTATGCTGTCTGTGGGCTTCTATGCCCCCTCGTAGGCTCTCCCAAGACAAATAGGTCCTAGGTGAGGGATCAGACAAAGAGCAGCTCAAAGACCTTTATGAAAAGTACAAATCGAGGTCCTAGATTTTTCCTCGCCCGTGGCTCCCCTGTGGAGCCAGGCCCAGAGGTGGGGCACGATGGCGAGCGCCTGTTGGCTGGCTCAGCTCAATGAAGCAACGTGGTTCCCTCCTCCAATGGGCTCACCACTCATGGGCTGGGTTATAGAGGTCGGGTGCAGTGTGAGCTGAGCGGCAGCCGAAGGCAGAGCACTTGGCGGTCCGATCATCGACTACATAAGCTAGCTCTTCTGACGTGAAATGTCACCTCGCTGGGAGGGAAGGAGCCTGAGCTGGTGTGCGAGGTGGAGAAGTTCCGGCTAGATATAGTTAGACTCACTTCGACGCACAGGAACCTGTTCTCTCGAGAGGGGCTGGACTCTCTTCCACTATGGCGTTGCAAGCAATGAGAGGCTGGGGTGGCAATTCTTGTTGTCCCCCCGGCTCAAAGACAAGAGTATGGGGTATCGGACTGTTTGATTGTGGCGGGTCGCTCCCTGTATGATCAGTGTCAGAGCTTGGTCCGCATTGCCGGCAGTAAGTCGGACCTCTTTCCAGTTGGACTAAACCACACAAAGGGCAGCCTTGGCGGCCCAAGGCTGCCCTTTGTCACCGATTCTGTTGTTAACTTTTATGGACAGAATTACTAGGCGCAGTCATGGCGTTGAGGGGATCCGGTTTAGTGGTTGCAGGATTAGGTCTCTGCTTTTTGCAGATGATGTGGTCCTGATGGCTTCAACTGGCCAGGATCTCCAGCTCTCATTGGATGGCCGAGTATGAAGCGACTGGGATGAGAATCAGCACCTCCAAGTCCGAGTCCATGGTTCTCGCCCGGTAAAGGGTGGGGTGCCATTTCCAGGTTGAGGAGGCGATGGCACATACATAGATGGCCCCAAGTGGAGGAGTTCAAGTACCTTGGAGTCTTGTTCACGAGTGAGGGAAGAGTGCATCATGAGATCCACAGGCGGATCGGTGCGGCGTCTTCAGTAATGAGGACGCTATATCGATCCATTGTGGTGAAGAAGGAGCTGAGCCAGAATTAAAAGCTCTAAATTTACCGGTCGATCTACATTCCCATCCTGCACCCATGGTCATGGTTATGACCGAAAAGACAAGATCACGGGTACAAGCGGCCAAATTGAGTTTCCTCCGCCGGGTGGCGGGTCTCTCCCTTAGAGATAGGATAAGAAGCTCTGTCACCCGGGAGGAACTCAGAGTAAAGCGCTGCTCCTCCACATTGAGAGGAGCCAGGTGAGGTGGTTCGGGCATCTGCTCAGGATGCCACCCGAACGCCTCCCGAGGGAGGTGTTAGGGCAAGTCCGACCGGCAGGAGTCCACGGGGAAGACCCAGGACACATTGGGAAGATTATGTCTCCCGGCTGGCCTGGGAACGCCTGGGGATCCCCCGAGAAGAGCTGGAAGAAGTGGCTGGGGAGAGGAAAGTCTTGGCTTCTCTGTTTAGGCTGCTGCCCGCGCAACCCGACCTCGGTTAAGCGGAAGAAAATGGATGGATTTAGTAATGACAAAAAAAAATGATTCTAGTAAAACTCACAATTTTACAGGTATTTTTAGACATAATGCATGTTTGGTTTTGGAATTATGTTTATATAACTTTCATATGTATTATGACAGTTATACTGTCATCTTGAGTAAAACTAACTTGTGTCTTTACAAACATTACAAACTATGTTTTTCCAGTAAAACAAAAAGATTTTGTATTTGCAAACCTTACAAAAACAAATAATTCTAGTAAAACTCACATAGATTCAATATTTCAGGCATTTTTAGACATTTCACATGTTTGAATACATTTGTATTGCTTTTTTCGTTAGGGCAAGTCCGATCGGCAGGAGGCCACGGGGAAGACCCAGGACACATTGGGAAGACTATGTCTCAGGCTGGCCTGGGAACGCCTCGGGATCCCCCGAGAAGAGCTGGACAAAGTGGCTGGGAAGTCTGGGCTTCTCTGCTTAGGCTGCTGCCCCCGCAACCCAACCTCGGATAAGCGGAAGAAAATGGATGGATTTAGTATGACAGTTATACTGTCATATTGAGTAAAAAAACTATTTTTCATAGATTCAATATTACAGGCATCTTTAGCTGGATTGCATGTTTGGTTTTGGAGATATGTTTATACAACTTTCATATTTAGTATGACAGTTATACTGTCATATTGAGTAAAAAAAACAACTTGTGTCTGCAAACCTTACAAAAGATTATTATTCTAGTAAAACTAACAAAGATACATTTTTCCAAGCATTATTAGCATTTGTTGTTTTGGAGTTATAATGCTTGCGTTGAGAGGCGACGGGCTCGGGTGGCAATTCTTGTTGCCCCCCGGCTCAAAGCCTGCACGTTGGAGTTCAACCCAGTGGACCAGTGGGTAGCTTTCCTCCGCCTTCGGGTGGGGGGACGGGTCCTGACTGTTGTTTGGCCTTACGCGCCAAACGGCAGCTCAGAGTACCCACCCTTTTTGGATTCACTCGAGGGAGTACTGGAAAGTGCTCCACCGGGTGATTCCCTCGTTCTACTGGGGGCCTTCAACGCTCATCTTGGCAACAACAGTGAAACCTGGAGAGGCATGATTGGGAAGAATGGCCGCCTGGATCTGAACCCGAGTGGTGTTTTGTTATTGGACTTTTGTGCTCGTCACAGATTGTCAATAACAAACACCAAGTTCAAACATAAGGGTGTCCATATGTGCACTTGGCATCAGGACACCCTAGGCCGCAGTTCCATGATCGATTTTGTAGTTGTGTCATCGGATTTGCGGTCTCATGTTTTGGACACTCGGGTGAAGAGAGGGGCGGAGCTTTCTACCGATCACCACATGGTGGTGAGTTGGCTGCGATGGTGGGGGAGGATGCCTGACAGACCTGGCAGGCCCAAACGCATTGTGAGGGTTTGCTGGGAACGCCGCCGGAAGAACTTTGAACATGTCACGAGGGAGGCGCTGGACATTCAGTCTGAGTGGACCATGTTCCGTGCCTCTCTTGTCGAGCCGGCTGATTGGAGCTGTGGCCGCAAGGAGTTTGGTGCCTGTCGTGGCGGTAATCCTAGAACCCGCTGGTGGACACCAGCAGTGAGGGATGCCGTCAAGCTGAAGAAAGAGCCTATCGGGTCCTTTTGGCTCATGGGACTCCAGAGGCAGCCGACAGGCCAAGCGAAGTGCGGCTTCAGCGGTCGCAGAGGCAAAAATTCGGACATGGGAGGAGTTTGGAGAAGCCATGGAAAACGACTTCCAGACGGCTTCGAAGCGATTCTGGACCACCATCCGCCGGCTCAAGGGGGGGGAGCAGTGCACTGTAACACCGTGTATGGTGAGGATGGTGCGCTGCTGACCTCTACTGCAGCTGTTATTGATCGGTGGAGGAAATACTTCGAAGACCTCCTTATTCCCACCAACTATGAGGAAGCAGTGCCTGGGGAATCTGTGGTGGGCTCTCCTATTTCTGGGGCTGAGTCAAAAAGCTCCTCAATGGCAACGCCCTGGGGGTGGATGAGATCCGTCCGGAGTTCCTTAAGACTCTGGATGCTGTGGTGCTGTCTTGGTTGAAAAGACTCTGCAACATCGCGTGGACATCGGGGGCGGTACTTCTGGATTGGGAGACCGGGGTGGTGGTTCCTCTCTTTAAGAAGGGGAACCAGAGGGTGTGTTTCAACTATCGTGAGATCACACTCCTCAGTCTTCCCGGTAAGGTCTATTCATGTGTACTGGAGAAGAGGCTACGCCGGATAGTCAAACCTCAGATTCAGGAGGAACAGTGTGGTTTACGTCCTGGTCGTGGAACTGCGGACCAGCTTTATACTCTCGGCAGGGTCCTTGAGGGTGCATGGGAGTTTGCCCAACCAGTCTACATGTGCTTTATGGACTTGGAGAAGGCATTTGACCATTTACCCCGGGAAGTCCTGTGGGGAGTGCTCAGAGAGTATGGGGTAACGACTGTCTTATTGTGGCGGTTCGCTCCCTTTGCAAGAGTCAGAGCTTGGTCCGCATTGCCGGCAGTAAGTCGGACCCGTTTCCAGTGAGGGTTGGACTCCGCCAAGGCTGCCCTTTGTCACCGATTCTGTTCATAACCTTTATGGTCAGAATTTCTAGGCGCAGTCAGGGCGTTGAGGGGATCCGGTTTGGTGTCTGCAGGATTAGGTCTATGCTATTTGCAGATGATGTGGTCCTGATGGCTTCATCTGGCCAAGATCTTCAGCCCTCACTGGATCGGTTCGCAGACGAGTGTGAAGTGACTGGGATGTGAATAAGCACCTCCAAGTCAGAGTCCATGGTTCTCGCCCGGAAAAGGGTGGAGTGCCATCTCCGGGTTGGGGAGGAGATCTTGCCCCAAGTGGAGGAGTTCAAGGACCTCAGAGTCTTGTTCACGAGTGAGAGAAGAGTGGATCGTGAGATCGACAGGCGGAACGGTGCGGCGTCTTCAGTAATGCGGACGCTGTATTGATCCGTTGTGGTGAAGAAGGAGCTGAGCCGGAAGGCAAAGCTCTCGATTTACCGGTCTATCTACGTTCCCATCCTCACCTATGGTAATGAGCTTTGTGTCATGGCCGAAAGGACAAAATCACGGGTACAAGCGGCCGAAATGAGATTCCTCCGCCGGGTGGCGGGGCTCTCCCTTAGAGATAGGGTGAGAAGCTCTGTCATCCGGGAGGAGCTCAAAGTAAAGCCATTGCTCCTCCATTTCGAGAGGAGCCAGATGAGGTGGTTCGGGCATCTGGTCAGGATGCCACCCGAACGCCTCCCTAGGGAGGTTTTTGGGTCACGTCCGACCGGTAGGAGGCCCAGGAAGACCCAGGAAACGGGAAGCTTATCTCTCTCGGCTGGCCTGGGAACGCCCCGGGATCCCCCGGGAGGAGCTGGACGAAGTGGCTGGGGAGAGGAAAGTCTGGGCTTCCCTGCTTAGGCTGCAGCCCCCGCGACCCGACCTCGGATAAGCGGAAGAAAATGGATGGATGGATGGATGGAGTTATGTTTAAATAACTGTCATAAAGAGTAAAACCTAATTTTTGTATTTGTAAACCTTACCAAAACAACTGATTTTAGTAAAACTCACACAGATTCAATATTACAGGCATTTTTAGACATTTTGCTTACTTGGTGTAGGAATTATGATGGAATACATTGTTATTGCTTATTTCCTATTATATCAGGATTTTAAGATCTTTACTGTCATATTGAGGAAAACAAATACTTTTTGTGTTTGCAAGCCTTAAAAAAGCATATGTTTCGAGTAAAACACACAAGAATGCCTTATTTCAGGCATTATTAGCCATTTTTTATGTGTAGTTTAGGCATACTTGCCAAGCCTCCTGGATTTTCCAGGAGACTCCCGAAATTCAGCGCCTCTCCCGAAAACCTCCCGGGACAAATTTTCTCCCGAAAATCTCCCGAAATTCAGGCTGACCTGAGTGAGGACAGCCTGTATTCACGTCTGCTTTCCCACGATATAAACAGCATGCCTGCCCAATCACGTTATAACTGTAGAATGATCGAGGGCGAGTTCTTGGTTTCTTATGTGGGTTTATTGTTAGGTAGTTTCATTAACGTCCTCCCAGCGCGGTAACAACACTAAACAACAGCAGTCACGTTTTCGTCTACCGTAAAGCAGTTTGTCTGCCGTAAACAGCATCGACAGTTATACTGTCATATTAAGTAAAAAAAACTAACTTGTGTCTTTGCAAACTTTACAAAATATAATCATTCTAGTAAAACAAACAAAGATACATTTCTTCAAGCATTATTAGCCATTTTGCATTTGTTGTTTAGGAGTTATGTTTAAATAACTGTCAAAGTAAATAAAACCTAATTTTGGTATTTAAAAACCTTAAAAAAAACAACTGATTCTAGTAAAACTCACATGGATACAATATTACAGGCATTTTTAAACATAATGCATGTTTGGTTTTGGAGTAATGTTTATATAACTTTCATATTTAGTATGACAGTAATACTGTCATATTGAATAAAAAAAACTAACTTGTATCTGTACAAACCTTAAAAAATATTTTTTTCCAGTAAAACTCACAAAGGTGGTTTTGGAGTTATGTTTAAATAAATGTTAAATTGAATAAGGCAGTTATACTGTTATTATGAGTAAAACCTAATTTTTGTAAATGTTAACCTTATTTTTAGACATTTTACATGTTTGGTTTAGAGTTGTGTTTGACTACATTTGTATTGCTTTTTTCATTAGGGCAAGTCCGACGAGCAGGAGGCCGCGGGGAAGACCCAGGACACATTGGGAGGACTATGTCTCCCGGCTGGGCTGGGAACGCCTCGGGATCCCCCGAGAAGAGCTGGACGAAGTGGTTGGGAGAGGGAAGTCCGGGCTTCTCTGCTTAAGCTGCTGCCCCCGCAACCCGACCTCGGATAAGCGGAAGAAAATGGATGGATTTAGTATGACAGTTATACTGTCATATTAAGTAAAAAAAACTAACTTGTGTCTTTGCACACCTTACAAAATATATTTTTTTCTAGTAAAACTCACAAAGATACATATCTACAGGCATTATTAGCCATTTTGCATGTGTGGTTTAGGAGTTATGTTTAAATAACTGTCATATTGAATGTGTCATTATGACCTAATTTTTGTAATTTTAAACCTTACCAAAATACCTGATTCTGGTAAAACTCACAAAGAGTCAATATTACAGGCATTTTTAGACAGATTACATGTTTGGTTTTGGGGTTATGTTTATACAACTTTCATATTTAGTATAACAGTTATACTATCATATTGAGTACAAAAAAAAGACTTGTGTCTTTGCAAACCATACAAAAGATCATTGTTTTAGTAAATCTAACAAAGATACATTTCTCTAAGCATTATTAGCCATTTTGCATTTGTTGTTTAGGAGTTATGTTTAAATAACTGTCATAGTGAGTAAAACCTAATTTTTGTATTTGCAAACCTTACAAAAACAACTGATTCTAGTAAAACTCACATGGATAACCTCACAAAATATTTTTTTTCCTGCAAAACTCACGAAGAGACATTTCTCCAGGCATTGTTAGCCATTTTGCATGTGTGGTTTAGGAGTTATGTTTAAATAACTGTCAGATTGAGTGTGACAGTATACTGTGAGTAAAACCCATATTTTGTATTTGCAAACCTTACAAGAACAACTGATTCTAGTAAAACTCACATGGATACAAAATTACAGGCATTTTTAGAGATAATGCATGTTTGGTTTTGAAGTTATGTTTATATAACTTTCATATTTAGTATGACAGTAACACTGTCATATTGAGTTAAAAAAACTAACTTGTGTCGGTACAAACATTACAAAATATTTTTTTTCCAGTAAAACTCACAAAGAGACATTTTTCCAGGCATTATTAGCCATTGTGCATGTGTGGTTTAGGAGTTATGTTTAAATATATGTCAAATTGAATGTGGCTGTTATACTGTCATTATGAGTGAAACCTAATTTTTGTAATTGTAAACCTTACCAAAATACCTGATTCTGGTAAAACTCACATAGATTCAATATTACATGCATTTTTAGACGGATTGCATGTTTGGTTTTGGAGTTATGTTTATACACCTTTCATATTTAGTATGACAGTTATACTGTATATTACCATTGAGAAAAAAAACAACTAACTTGTGTAACTTGCAAACCTTACAAAAGATCGTTATTCTAGTAAAGACTTCGACTTCGACTTTCCTTTTATTGTCATTCAAATTTGAACTTTACAGCACAGATAAGAACAAAATGTCGTAGTGCAGGATAAAAAAGCAATAAGGTGCATATTTCGATAAATAAATATATATAAATATATATAAATAATATATATATATATATATATATATATATATATATATATATATATATATATATATACATATATATAATAAATATATATAAATAGATAAATAGATTACTGTGCAAATAAATATATTGCAGTTTTTTACATGCACCCAAGTTTATGGATGTATGTTATCTTGTCTATTTCATTCCAGCGAGTTAATTCATTTTGAGGGGAGTTGAGGAGATAATTTAATTATGATGCGTTCAAGAGTCTTACGGCCTGAGGGAGAAGCTGTTACAGAACCTGGAGGTTCTGCTTCGGAAGCTGCGGAACCTCTTTCTAGAGTCCAGCAGTGAAAACTGTCCTTGGTGGGGGTGGGAGGAGTCTTTGCCCATTTTCTGAGCCCTGGTCAGGCAACACTTTTTGCGATCTCCTGGATAGGAGGAAGAGGAGTCCTGACGATCTTTTCCGCCGTCCACACCACTCTCTGGAGATACTTCCAGTCTGAGGCACTGCAGGCTCCAGTCCAGACAGAGATGCTGTTGGTCAGCAGGCTCTCTATAAAAAAGATACATCTCTCCAAGCATTATTAGCTATCTTGCATTTGTTGTTTAGGAGTTATGTTTAAATAACTGTCATAGTGAGTAAAACCTACATTTTGTATTTGCAAACCTTTCAAAAACAACTGATTCTAGTAAAACTCACACAGATACAATATTGCTGGCATTTTTAGACATAATGCATGTTTGCTTTTGGAGTTATGTTTCTATAACTTTCATATGTATGACAGCTATACTGTTATATTTAATTATAAAAAACTACTTTGTGTCTTTACAAACTTTACAAAATATCTTTTTCCCAGTAAAACTCACAAAGATACATTTCAACAGGCATTATTAGCCATTTTGCATGTGTGGTTTAGAAGTTATGTTTAAATAACTGTCATATGGAGTGTGACCGTAAAGTCATAGTGAGTAAAACAAACTAACTTGTGTCTTTGCAAACCTTACAAAAGAAAATGTTACTAGTAAAACTCACAAAGATACATTTCTTCATGCATTATTAGAAAATGTTCATGTGTAGTTTAGGAGTTATGTTTAAATAACTGTCATATTGAGTGTGGCAGTCATACAGTCATTAAGTGTTAAACCTAATTTTTGTTTTTGCACACCTTACAAAAACAACTGATTCTAGTAAAACTCACATTGATTCAATATTACAGGCATTTTAGACATATTTGGTTTAGGAGTTGTGTTTGAATCCATTTTTATTGCTTTTTTTGTTAGGGCAAGTCCAACCGGCAGGAGGCCACGGGGAAGACAGAGGACACATTGGGAAGACTATGTAAGCCGGCTGGCCTGGGAACGCCTCAGGATCCCCCGAGAAGAGCTGGACGAAGTGGCTTGGGAGAGGGAAGTCTGGGCTTCTCTGCTTAGGCTGCTACCCCCACAACCCGACCTCGGATAAGCGGAAGAAAATGGATGTCATATTGGGTAAAAAAACAAACTAACGTGTCTTTGCAAACCTTACAAAAGATCATTATTCTGGTAAAGACTTAGACTTTCTTTTTATTGTCATTCAAATTTTAACTTTACAGCACAGATAACAAAATTTCGTTACATAAGCTCATGGTAGTGCAGGATAAAAAAGCAATAAGGTGCATATATAAATAAATAAATATAAATATATATATAAAATAAATAAATATACTTAAATATATATAAATATATAAATAAAAAGATTACTGTGCAGATAAATATATTGCACTTTTTCCACATGCGCCCACGTTTATGGGTGTATGTTATATTGTGTTTTTTTATTCCAGCGAGTTAATCCATTTTGAGGGGAATTGAGGGGATAATTTAATTATAATGCGTTCAAGAGTCTTACGGCCTGAGGGAAGAAGCTGTTACAGAAGCTGGAGGTTCTGCTTCGGAGGCTGCGGAACCTCTTTCTACAGTCCAGCAGTGAAAACAGTCCTCGGTGGGGGTGGGAGGAGTCTTTGCAAATTTTCTGAGCCCTGGTCAGGCAGCGCTTTTTGCGATCTCCTGGATAGGAGGAAGAGGATTCCTGAATATCTTTTGCGCTGTCCTCACCACTCTCTGGAGAGACTTCCAGTCTGAGGCACTGCAGGCTCCAGTCCAGACAGAGATGGTTGGTCAGCAGGCTCTCTATAACAAAGATACAGTTCTCCAAGCATTATTAGCTATTTGCATTTGTTGTTTAGGATTTATGTTTAAATAACTGTCATAGTGAGTAAAACCTAAATTTTGTATTTGCAAATCTTACAAAAACAATTGATTCTAGTAAAACTCACAGATACAATATCACAGGCATTTTTAGACATAATGCATGTTTGGTTTTGGAGTTGTGTTTATACAACTTTCATATTTAGTATTACAGTAATACTGTCTTATTCAGTAAAAAACAAAAAACTAACTTGTGTCTTTACAAACCTTACAAAATATGTTTTCCCAGTAAAACTCACAGAGATACATTTCTACAGGCATTATTAGCCATTTTGCATGTTTGGTTTAGGAGTTATGTTTAAATAACTGATATTGAGTGTGACAGTATACTGTCAAAGTGAGTAAAAAAACCTAACTTGTGTCTTGCAAACCTTACAAAAGAAAATGTTCCGAGTAAAACTCACAGAGATACATTTCTTCATGCATTATTAGAAAATGTTCATGTGTAGTTTTGAAGTTATGTTTATATAACTTTCATAAATAGTATGACAGTTATACTGTTATATTGAGTAAAAAAAACTAACTTGTGTCTTTACAAACCTTACAAAATATTGTTTTCCATTAAAACTCACAAAGATACATTTCTACAGGCATTATTAGCCATTTTGTATGTGTGGTTTAGGAGTTTGTTTAAATAACTGAAATTGAGTGTGACAGTATACTGTCAAAGTGAGTAAAAAAAACTAACTTGTGTCTTTGCAAACCTTACAAAAGAAAATATTACTAGTAAAACTCATAAAGATACATTTCTTCATGCATTATTAGAAAATGGTCATGTGTAGTTAGGAGTTATGTTTAAATAACTGTCATATTGAGTGTGGTAGTATAACTGCCACACATATTGAGTTATAAAGTTAAGTGTAAAACCTAATTTTTGTATTTGCAAACCTTACAAAAACAACTGATTCTAGTAAAACTCACATAGATTCAATATTAAAGGCATTTTAGACATTTTACATGTTTTGTTCAGGAGTTGTGTTTGAATCCATTTTTATTGCTTTTTTGTTAGGGCAAGTCCAACCGGCAGGAGGCCACGGGGAAGACAGAGGACACATTGGGAAGACTATGTAAGCCGGCTGGCCTGGGAACGCCTCAGGATCCCCCGAGAAGAGCTGGCCGAAGTGGCTTGGGAGAGGGAAGTCTGGGCTTCTCTGCTTAGGCTGCTACCCCCACAACCCGACCTCGGATAAGCGGAAGAAAATGGATGTCATATTGGGTAAAAAAAAAAACTAACGTGTCTTTGCAAACCTTACAAAAGATCATTATTCTGGTAAAGACTTAGACTTTCTTTTTATTGTCATTCAAATTTTAACTTTACAGCACAGATAACAAAATTTCGTTACATAAGCTCATGGTAGTGCAGGATAAAAAAGCAATAAGGTGCATATATAAATAAATAAATATAAATATATATATAAAATAAATAAATATACTTAAATATATATAAATAAATAAATAAAAAGATTACTGTGCAGATAAATATATTGCACTTTTTCCACATGCGCCCACGTTTATGGGTGTATGTTATATTGTGTTTTTTTATTCCAGCGAGTTAATCCATTTTGAGGGGAATTGAGGGGATAATTTAATTATAATGCGTTCAAGAGTCTTACGGCCTGAGGGAAGAAGCTGTTACAGAAGCTGGAGGTTCTGCTTCGGAGGCTGCGGAACCTCTTTCTACAGTCCAGCAGTGAAAACAGTCCTCGGTGGGGGTGGGAGGAGTCTTTGCAAATTTTCTGAGCCCTGGTCAGGCAGCGCTTTTTGCGATCTCCTGGATAGGAGGAAGAGGATTCCTGAATATCTTTTGCGCTGTCCTCACCACTCTCTGGAGAGACTTCCAGTCTGAGGCACTGCAGGCTCCAATCCAGACAGAGATGGTTGGTCAGCAGGCTCTCTATAACAAAGATACAGTTCTCCAAGCATTATTAGCTATTTGCATTTGTTGTTTAGGATTTATGTTTTAATAACTGTCATAGTGAGTAAAACCTAAATTTTGTATTTGCAAATCTTACAAAAACAATTGATTCTAGTAAAACTCACAGATACAATATCACAGGCATTTTTAGATATAATGCATGTTTGGTTTTGGAGTTGTGTTTATACAACTTTCATATTTAGTATTACAGTAATACTGTCTTATTCAGTAAAAAACAAAAAACTAACTTGTGTCTTTACAAACCTTACAAAATATGTTTTCCCAATAAAACTCACAGAGATACATTTCTACAGGCATTATTAGCCATTTTGCATGTTTGGTTTAGGAGTTATGTTTAAATAACTGACATTGAGTGTGACAGTATACTGTCAAAGTGAGTAAAAAAAACTAACTTGTGTCTTTGCAAACCTTACAGAAGAAAATGTTACGAGTAAAACTCACAGAGTGTAGTTTAGGAGTTATGTTTAAATAACTGTCATATTGAGTGTTTTAGTATAACTGCCACACATATTGAGTTATAAAGTTAAGTGTAAAACCTAATTTTTGTATTTGCAAACCTTACAAAAACAACTGATTCTAGTAAAACTCACATAGATTCAATATTAAAGGCATTTTAGACATTTTACATGTTTTGTTCAGGAGTTGTGTTTGAACACATTTGTATTGCTTTTTTTGTTAAGGCAAGTCCAAACGGCAGGAGGCCACGGGGAAGACACAGGACACATTGGGAAGATTATATCAGCTGGCTGGCCTGGGAACGCCTCGGGATCCCCCGAGAAGAGCTGGACGAAGTAGCTGGGGATAGGGAAGTATGGGCTTCTCTGCTTAGGCTGCAGCCCCCGCAACACGAGCTCGGATAAGCGGAAGAAAATTGATGGATTTAGTAAGACAGTTATACTACCATATTGAGTAAAAAAAAACTAACTTTTGTTTTTGTAAACATTCAAAATATATTTTTTCTAGTAAAACTCACAACGATACATATAGTTTAAATAACTGTCATAGTAAGTAAAACCTTTTTTTTGTATTTGCAAACCTTACAAAAACAACTGATTCTAGTAAAACTCACTTGCATTCAATGTTACAGTTATTTTTAGACAATTTGCCTGTTTTGTTTAGAAATTATGATGGAATACATTTTTTATTGCTTTTTTCGCATTATCTCAGGATTTTAGGAATTAAACTGTCATATTGAGTAAAACTACTTTTTGTGTTTGCAAGCCTTAAAAAAGCATATGTTTCGAGTAAAACTCATAAGAATGCATTATTTCAGGCAATATTAGCTCATTTTTATGTGTAGTTTAGAGTAATGTTTAATTTACTGTCATATTGAGTGTACATTGTCATGGTGAAAAAAAACTAATTTTTGTATTTGCAAAAATTTCAAACACAGCTGATTCTAGTAAAACTCACATGGATTCAATATTACAGGCATTTTTACACATATTGCATGTTTGATTTAGGAAATATGATTGAATACATTTTTATTTCTTTTTTCGCATAATCTCAGGATATTAGGAATATAACTGTCAATTGAGTAAAAAACTACTTTTTGTGTTTGCAAGATTTAAAAAAGCATGTGTTTAGAGTAAAACTCCGTAGAATGCATTATGTGAGGCATCAATAGCCATTTTGCACAAGTAGTTAGGAGTTATTTTTAAATAACTGTCATATTGAGTGTGAAAGTATACTGTCATAGTGAGTAAAACCTAATTTTTGTATTTGCAAACCTTACAAAAACAACTGATTCTTGTAAAACTCACCTGGCTTTAATATTACAGGCCTTTTTAGACAATTTGCATTGTTGGTTTAGGAATTATGTTGGAATACATTTTTATTAATTTTTTCGCATTATCTCAGGATTTTAAGAACATTACTGTCATATTGAGTAAAAAACTACTTTTTGTGTTTGCAAGCCTTAAAAAAGCATATGTTTCGATTAAAACACATAAGAATGCATTATTTCAGGCAATATTAGCTCATTTGTATGTGTAGTTTAGGAGTAATGTTTAATTTACTGTCATATTGAGTGTACATTGTCATGGTGAAAAAAAACTAATTTTTGCATTTGCAAAAATTTCAAACACAGCTGATTCTAGTAAAACTCACATGGATTCAATATTACAGGCATTTTTACACATATTGCATGTTTGATTTAGGAAATATGATTGAATACATTTGTATTGCTTTTTTTGCATTAACTCAGGATTTTAGGAATATAACTGTCATATTGAGTAAAAAAAACTACTTTTTGTGTTTGCAAGATTTAAAAAAGCATGTGTTTAGAGTAAAACTCCGTAGAATGCATTATGTGAGGCATCATTAGCCATTTTGCATAAGTAGTTAGGAGTTATTTTTAAATAACTGTCATATTGAGTGTGAAAGTATACTGTCATAGAGTAAAACTTAATTTTTGTATTTGCAAACCTTACAAAAACAACTGATTCTAGTAAAACTCACCTGGATTTAATATTACAGGCATTTTTAGACAATTTGCATTGTTGGTTTAGGAATTATGTTGGAATACATTTTTATTCCTTTTTTCGCATTATCTCAGGATTTTAAGAACATTTCTGTCATATTGAGTAAAAAACTACTTTTTGTGTTTGCAAGATTTAAAAAAGCATGTGTTTAGAGTAAAACTCCGTAGAATGCATTATTTGAGGCATCATTAGCCTTTTTGCATGTGTAGTTAGGAGTTATTTTTAAATAACTGTCATATTGAGTGGTGTGACAGTATACTGTCATAGTGAGTAAAACTTAATTTTTGTATTTGCAAACCTTACAAAAACAACTGATTCTTGTAAAACTCACATGGATTTAATAATACAAGCAATTTTAGACATTTTGCATTGTTGGTTTAGGAATTATGTTGGAATACATTTTTATTGCTTTTTTTGCATTATCTCAGGATTTTAGGAATATAACTGTCATATTGAGTAAAAAACTACTTTTTGTGTTTGCAAGATTTAAAAAAGCATGTGTTTAGAGTAAAACTCCGTAGAATGCATTATGTGAGGCATCATTAGCCATTTTGCGTAAGTAGTTAGGAGTTATTTTTAAATAACTGTCATATTGAGTGTGAAAGTATACTGTCATAGAGTAAAACTTAATTTTTGTATTTGCAAACCTTACAAAAACAACTGATTCTAGTAAAACTCACATGGATTTAATATTACAGGCATTTTTAGACAATTTGCATTGTTGGTTTAGGAATTATGTTGGAATACATTTTTATTGCTTTTTTCGCATTATCTCAGGATTTTAAGAATATTTCTGTCATATTGAGTAAAAAACTACTTTTTGTGTTTGCAGCCTTAAAAAAGCACATGTTTCGAGTAAAACTCCTAAGAATGCATTATTTCAGGCAATATTAGCTAATTTTTATGTGTAGTTTAGGAGTAATGTTTAATTTACTGTCATATTGAGTGTACATTGTCATGGTGAAAAAAAACAAATTTTTGTATTTTCAAAAATTTCAAACACAGCTGATTCTAGTAAAACTCACATGGATTCAATATTACAGGCAATTTTACACATATTGGATGTTTGATTTAGGAAATATGATTGAATACATTTTTATTGCTTTTTTCGCATTATCTCAGGATATTAGGAATATAACTGTCCATTGAGTAAAAAACTACTTTTTGTGTTTGCAAGATTTAAAAAAGCATGTGGGTAGAGTAAAACTCCGTAGAATGCATTATTTGAGGCATCATTAGCCATTTTGCATAAGTAGTTAGGAGTTATTTTTAAATTGTCATATTGAGTGTGAAAGTATACTGTCATAGTGAGTAAAACCTAATTTTTGTATTTGCAAACCTTACAAAAACAACTGATTCTAGTAAAACTCACCTGGCTTTAATATTACAGGCATTTTTAGACAAGTTGCATTGTTGGTTTAGGAATTATGTTGGAATACATTTTTATTTCTTTTTTCGCATTATCCCAGGATATTAGGAATATAACTGTCAATTCAGTAAAAAACTACTTTTTGTGTTTGCAAGATTTAAAAAAGCATGTGTTTAGAGTAAAACTCCGTAGAATGCATTATTTGAGGCATCATTAGCCTTTTTGCATGTGTAGTTAGGAGTTATTTTTAAATAACTGTCATATTGAGTGTGACAGTATACTGTCATAGTGAGTAAAACTTAATTTTTGTATTTGCAAACCTTACAAAAACAACTGATTCTAGTAAAACTCACATGGATTTAATAATACAAGCAATTTTAGACATTTTGCATTGTTGGTTTAGGAATTATGTTGGAATACATTTTTATTGCTTTTTTCGCATTATCTCAGGATTTTAAGAACATTACTGTAATATTGAGTAAAAAACTACTTTTTGTGTTTGCAAGCCTTAAAAAAAGCATATGTTTCGAGTAAAACTCATAAGAATGCATTATTTCAGGCAATATTAGCTCATTTTTATGTGTAGTTTAAGAGTAATGTTTAATTTACTGTCATATTGAGTGTACATTGTCATGGTGAAAAAAAACTAAAAAACAGCTGATTCTAGTAAAACTCACATGGATTCAATATTACAGGAATTTTTACACATATTGCTTGTTTGATTTAGGAAATATGATTGAATACACTTTTATTGCTTTTTTTTGCATTATCTCAGGATTGTAAAAATATCACTGTCATATTGAGTAAAAAACTACTTTTTGTGCTTGCAAGATTTAAAAAATGATGTGTTTGGAGTAAAACTCCGTAGAATGCATTATTTGAGGCATCATTAGCCATTTTGCATCAGTAGTTAGGTGTTATTTTTAAATAACTGTCATATTGAGTGTGGCAGTATACTGTCATAGTGAGTAAAACTTAATTTTTATATTTGCAAACCTTACAAAAACAACTGATTCTAGTAAAACTCACATGGATTTAATAAAACAAGCATTTTTAGACATTTTGCATTGTTGGTTTAGGAATTATGTTGGAATACATTTTTATTGCTTCGTTCGCATTATCTCAGGATTTTAAGAACATTACTGTCATATTGAGTAAAAAACTACTTTTTATGTTTGCAAGCCTTAAAAAAGCATATGTTTCGAGTACATTTCACAAGAATGCTTTATTTTAGAAAATATTAGCTCATTTTTATTTGTAGTTTAGGAGTTATGTTTAATTTACTGTTATATTGAGTGTACATTGTCATGGTGAAAAAAAACATATTTTTGTATTTGCAAAAATTTCAAACACAGCTGATTCTAGTAAAACTCACATGGATTCAATATTACAGGCATTTTTACACATCTTGCATGTTTGATTTAGGAAATATGATTGAATACATTTTTATTGCTTTTTTCGCATTATCTCAGGATTTTAGGAATATAACTGTCATATTGAGTAAAAAACTACTTTTTGTGCTTGCAAGATTTAAAAAAAATGATGTGTTTGGAGTAAAACTCCGTAAAATGCATTATTTGAGGCATCATTAGCCATTTTGTATGTGTAGTTAGGAGTTATTTTTAAATAACTGTCATATTGAGTGTGACAGTATACTGTCATAGTGAGTAAAACATAATTTTTGTATTTGCAAACCTTACAAAAACAACTGATTCTAGTAAAACTCACATGGATTTAATATTACAGGCATATTTAGACATTTTGCATTGTTGGTTTAGGAATTATGTTGAAATACATTTTTATTGCTTTTTTCGCATTATCTCAGAATTTTAAGAACATTACTGTCATATTTTGTAAAAAACTACTTTTTTTGTTTGCAAGCCTTAAAAAAGCATATGTTTTGAGTAAAACTCACAAAAATGCATTTTTTCAAGGCAATATTAGATGTGTAGTTTAGGAGTAATGTTTAATTTACTGTCATATTGAGTGTACATTGTCATGGTGAAAAAAAACTATTTTTTTTTTATTTGCAAACATTACAAAAACAACTGATTCTAGTAAAACTCACATGGATTCAATATTACAGGCATTTTTACACAATTTGCATGTTTAGTTTAGAAATTACGATGGAATACATTTTTATTGCTTTTTTCGCATTATCTCAGGATTCTAAGAAGATTACCGTCATATTGAGTAAAAAACACTTTGTGTTTGCAAGCCTTAAAAAAAGCATAGGTTTCGAGGAAAACTCCCAAAGATGCATTATTTCAAGCATTATTAGCCATTTTGCATGTGTAGTTTAGGAGTTATGATTAAATAACTGACATATTGAGTTTGACAGAGTAAAACCTAATTTTTGTATTTGCAAACCTTACTAAAACAACTGATTCTAGTAAAACTTACATGGATTTAATATTACAGGCATTTTTAGACATTTTGCATTGTTGGTTTAGGAATTATGTTGGAATACATTTTTATTGCTTTTTTCGTATTATCTCAGGATTTGAAGAACATTACTGTCATATTGAGTAAAAAACTACTTTTTGTGTTTGCAAGCCTTAAAATAGCATATGTTTCGAGTAAAACTCACAAGAATGCATTATTTCAGGCAATATTAGCTCATTTTTAAGTGTTGTTTAGGAGTTATGTTTAATTTACTCTCATATTGAGTGTACATTGTCATGGTGAAAAAATCCTAATTTTTGTATTTGCAAAAATTTCAAACACAACCAATTCTAGTAAAACTCACATCGATTCAATGCTACAGGATTTTTTTTTACATATTTTGCATGTTTGATTTAGGAAATATGATTGAATATAATTTCATTGCTTTTTTCGCATTATCTCAGGATTTTAGGAATATTACTGTCATATTGAGTAAAAAACTACTTTTTGTGTTTGCAAGATTTGAAAAAGCAAATGTTTCAAGTAAAACTCCGTAGAATGCATTATTTGAGGCATCATTAGACATTTTGCATTTGTAGTTTAGGAGTTATGATTAAATAAATATCATATTGAGTGTGACAGTTTACTTTCATAAAGTGTAAAACCTAATTTTTGTTTTTGCAAACCTTACTAAAACAACTGATTCTAGTAAAACTCACATGGATTCAATATTACAGGCATTTTTACACATTGTGCATGTTTAGTTTAGAAATTATGATTGAATACATTTTTATTGCTTTTTTCGCATTATCTCAGGATTTTAAGAACATTACTGTCATATTGAGTAAAAAAATACTTTTTGTGTTTGCAAGCCTTAAAAAAGCATATGTTTCGAGGAAAACTCCCAAGGATGCATTATTTTAAGCATTATTAGCCATTTTGCATGTGTAGTTTAGGAGTTATGATTAAATAACTGTCATATTGAGTTTGACAGAGTAAAACCTAATTTTTGTATTTTCAAACCTTACTAAAACAACTGATTCTAGTAAAACTTACATGGATTTAATATTACAGGCATTTTTAGACATTTTGCATTGTTGGTTTAAGAATTATGTTGGAATACATTTTTATTGCTTTTTTCGCATTATCTCAGGATTTGAAGAACATTACTGTCATATTGAGTAAAAAACTACTTTTTGTTTTTGCAAGCCTTAAAAAAGCATATGTTTCGAGTAAAACTCACAAGAATGCATTATTTCAGGCAATATTAGCTCATTTTTAAGTGTAGTTTAGGAGCTATGTTTAATTTATTCTCATATTGAGTGTCATGGTTAAAAAAAACACCTAATTTTTGTATTTGCAAAAATTTCAAACACAACAAATTCTAGTAAAACTCACATGGATTCAATACTACAGGCTTTTTTCGCATTATCTCAGGATTTTAGGAATATTACTGTCATATTGAGTAAAAAACTACTTTTTGTGTTTGCAAGATTTGAAAAAGCAAATGCTTCGAGTAAACTCCGTAGAATGCATTATTATTTTAGGCATCTGTAGCCATTTTGCTTGTGTGGATTAGGAGTTTTTAAATAACTGTCATTATGAGTAAAACTTAAATTTTGTATTTTTAAACCTCCTGATTCTAGTAAAATTCACAAAGATATAATATTACAGGCATTTTTAGACATAATGCAGGTTTGGTTTTTGGAGTTAGGTTTATAACTTTTCATATTTAGTATGACAGTTAGACTGTCATATTAAGTAACAAAAAAAAAAAAGACGTGTCTTTGCAAACCTTACAAAATATTTTTTTCCAGTAAAACTCACAAAGATACATTTCTCTTATTAGCCATTTTGCATGTGTGGTTTCGGAGTTATGTTTAAATAACTGTCAGATACAGAGACAGAGACAGTATACATGGGGAAGGCGTGGCGCAGTTGGGAGAGTGGCCGTTCCAGCAACTTGAGGGTTCTTGGTTCGATCCCCACCTTCTACCAACCTCGTCACGTCCGTTGTGTCCTTGAGGGAGACACTTTACCCTTGCTCCTGATGGGTTGTGGTTAGGGCCTTGCATGCCAGCTCCCGCCATCAGTGTGTAAATGTGTGTGTGAATGGATGAATGTAAAAGTAGTGTCAACGCGCTTTGTGTACCTTGAAGGTAGAAAAGCGCTATGCAAGTATAACCCATTTACCATAGTGAGTAAAACCAAATGTTTGTATTTACAAACCTTACAAAATAACCGATTCTAGTAAAAGTCACACAGATACAATATTTTAGGCATTTTTAGACATAATGCATGTTTGGTTTTGGAGTTATGTTTATATAACCTCCTTTCTGAGCCGCCACCTTATCGTGGTAGAGGAGTTTGCGTGTCCCACTGATCCTAGGAGCTATGCTGTCTGTGGGCTTCTATGCCCCCTCGTAGGCTCTCCCAAGACAAATAGGTCCTAGGTGAGGGATCAGACAAAGAGCAGCTCAAAGACCTTTATGAAAAGTACAAAGCGAGGTCCTAGATTTTTCCTCGCCCGGATGCGGTTCACCGTGGCTCCCCTGTGGAGCCAGGCCCAGAGGTGAGGCACGATGGCGAGCGCCTGTTGGCTGGCTCAGCTCAATGAAGCAACGTGGTTCCCTCCTCCAATGGGCTCACCACTCATGGGCTGGGTTATAGAGGTCGGGTGCAGTGTTAGCTGAGCGGCAGCCGAAGGCAGGGCACTTGGCGATCCGATCATCGGCTACATAAGCTAGCTCTTCTGACGTGAAATGTCACCTCGCTGGGAGGGAAGGAGCCTGAGCTGGTGTGCGAGGTGGAGAAGTTCCGGCTAGATATAGTTGGACTCACTTCGACGCACAGGAACCTGTTCTCTCGAGAGGGGCTGGACTCTCTTCCACTATGGCGTTGCAAGCAATGAGAGGCTGGGGTGGCAATTCTTGTTGTCCCCCCGGCTCAAAGACAAGAGTATGGGGTATCGGACTGTCTGATTGTGGCGGGTCGCTCCCTGTATGATCAGTGTCAGAGCTTGGTCCGCATTGCCGGCAGTAAGTCGGACCTCTTTCCAGTGAGGGTTGGACTAAACCACACAAAGGGCAGCCTTGGCGGCCCAAGGCTGCCCTTTGTCACCGATTCTGTTGTTAACTTTTATGGACAGAATTACTAGGCGCAGTCATGGCGTTGAGGGGATCCGGTTTAGTGGTTGCAGGATTAGGTCTCTGCTTTTTGCAGATGATGTGGTCCTGATGGCTTCAACTGGCCAGGATCTCCAGCTCTCATTGGATGGCCGAGTATGAAGCGACTGGGATGAGAATCAGCACCTCCAAGTCCGAGTCCATGGTTCTCGCCCGGTAAAGGGTGGGGTGCCATTTCCAGGTTGAGGAGGCGATGGCACATACATAGATGGCCCCAAGTGGAGGAGTTCAAGTACCTAGGAGTCTTGTTCACGAGTGAGGGAAGAGTGGATCATGAGATCCACAGGCGGATCGGTGCGGCGTCTTCAGAAATGAGGACGCTATATCGATCCATTGTGGTGAAGAAGGAGCTGAGCCAGAATTAAAAGCTCTAAATTTACCGGTCGATCTACATTCCCATCCTGCACCCATGGTCATGGTTATGACCGAAAAGACAAGATCACGGGTACAAGCGGCCAAATTGAGTTTCCTCCGCCGGGTGGCGGGTCTCTCCCTTAGAGATAGGATAAGAAGCTCTGTCACCCGGGAGAAACTCAGAGTAAAGCGCTGCTCCTCCACATTGAGAGGAGCCAGGTGAGGTGGTTCGGGCATCTGCTCAGGATGCCACCCGACGCCTCCCGAGGGAGGTGTTTAGGGCAAGTCCGACCGGCAGGAGGCCACGGGGAAGACCCAGGACACATTGGGAAGATTATGTCTCCCGGCTGGCCTGGGAACGCCTCAGGTTCCCCCAAGAAGAGCTGGAAGAAGTGGCTGGGGAGAGGAAAGTCTTGGCTTCTCTGTTTAGGCTGCTGCCCCCGCAACCCGACCTCGGTTAAGCGGAAGAAAATGGATGGATTTAGTAACGACAAAAAAAAATGATTCTAGTAAAACTCACATGGATACAATTTTACAGGTATTTTTAGACATAATGCATGTTTGGTTTTGGAATTATGTTTATATAACTTTCATATGTATTATGACAGTTATACTGTCATCTTGAGTAAAACTAACTTGTGTCTTTACAAACATTACAAACTATGTTTTTCCAGTAAAACAAAAAGATTTTGTATTTGCAAACCTTACAAAAACAACTGATTCTAGTAAAACTCACATAGATTCAATATTTCAGGCATTTTTAGACATTTCACATGTTTGAATACATTTTTATTGCTTTTTTCGTTAGGGCAAGTCCGATCGGCAGGAGGCCACGGGGAAGACCCAGGACACATTGGGAAGACTATGTCTCAGGCTGGCCTGGGAACGCCTCGGGATCCCCCGAGAAGAGCTGGACAAAGTGGCTGGGGAGAGGGAAGTCTGGGCTTCTCTGCTTAGGCTGCTGCCCCCGCAACCCAACCTCGGATAAGCGGAAGAAAATGGATGGATTTAGTATGACAGTTATACTGTCATATTGAGTAAAAAAACTTTTTTCCATAGATTCAATATTACAGGCATCTTTAGATGGATTGCATGTTTGGTTTTGGAGATATGTTTATACAACTTTCATATTTAGTATGACAGTTATACTGTCATATTGAGTAAAAAAAAACAACTTGTGTCTGCAAACCTTACAAAAGATTATTATTCTAGTAAAACTAACAAAGATACATTTTTCCAAGCATTATTAGCATTTGTTGTTTTGGAGTTATAATGCTTGCGTTGAGAGGCGACGGGCTCGGGTGGCAATTCTTGTTGCCCCCCGGCTCAAAGCCTGCACGTTGGAGTTCAACCCAGTGGACCAGTGGGTAGCTTTCCTCCGCCTTCGGGTGGGGGGACGGGTCCTGACTGTTGTTTGGCCTTACGCGCCAAACGGCAGCTCAGAGTACCCACCCTTTTTGGATTCACTCGAGGGAGTACTGGAAAGTGCTCCACCGGGTGATTCCCTCGTTCTACTGGGGGCCTTCAACGCTCATCTTGGCAACAACAGTGAAACCTGGAGAGGCATGATTGGGAAGAATGGCCGCCCGGATCTGAACCCGAGTGGTGTTTTGTTATTGGACTTTTGTGCTCGTCACAGATTGTCAATAACAAACACCAAGTTCAAACATAAGGGTGTCCATATGTGCACTTGGCATCAGGACACCCTAGGCCGCAGTTCCATGATCGATTTTGTAGTTGTGTCATCGGATTTGCGGTCTCATGTTTTGGACACTCGGGTGAAGAGAGGGGCGGAGCTTTCTACCGATCACCACATGGTGGTGAGTTGGCTGCTATGGTGGGGGAGGATGCCTGACAGACCTGGCAGGCCCAAACGCATTGTGAGGGTTTGCTGGGATCGCCTCCGGAAGAACTTTGAACATGTCACGAGGGAGGCGCTGGACATTGAGTCTGAGTGGACCATGTTCCGTGCCTCTCTTGTCGAGCCGGCTGATTGGAGCTGTGGCCGCAAGGAGTTTGGTGCCTGTCGTGGCGGTAATCCTAGAACCCGCTGGTGGACACCAGCAGTGAGGGATGCCGTCAAGCTGAAGAAAGAGCCTATCGGGTCCTTTTGGCTCATGGGACTCCAGAGGCAGCCGACAGGCCAAGCGAAGTGCGGCTTCAGCGGTCGCAGAGGCAAAAACTCGGACATGGGAGGAGTTTGGAGAAGCCATGGAAAACGACTTCCAGACGGCTTCGAAGCGATTCTGGACCACCATCCGCCGGCTCAAGGAGGGGGAGCAGTGCACTGTAACACCGTGTATGGTGAGGATGGTGCGCTGCTGACCTCTACTGCAGCTGTTATTGATCGGTGGAGGGAATACTTCGAAGACCTCCTTATTCCCACCAACATGTCTTCCTATGAGGAAGCAGTGCCTGGGGAATCTGTGGTGGGCTCTCCTATTTCTGAGGCTGAGGTCAAAAAGCTCCTCAATGGCAACGCCCTGGGGGTGGATGAGATCCGTCCGGAGTTCCTTAAGGCTCTGGATGCTGTGGGGCTGTCTTGGTTGACAAGACTCTGCAACATCGCGTGGACATCGGAGGCGGTACTTCTGGATTGGGAGACCGGGGTGGTGGTTCCTCTCTTTAAGAAGGGGAACCAGAGGGTGTGTTTCAACTATCGTGAGATCACACTCAGTCTTCCCGGTAAGGTCTATTCATGTGTACTGGAGAAGAGGCTATGCCGGATAGTCAAACCTCAGATTCAGGAGGAACAGTGTGGTTTACGTCCTGGTCGTGGAACTGCGGACCAGCTTTATACTCTCGGCAGGGTCCTTGAGGGTGCATGGGAGTGTGCCCAACCAGTCTACATGTGCTTTATGAACTTGGAGAAGGCATTCGACCATTTACCCCGGGAAGTCCTGTGGGGAGTGCTCAGAGAGTATGGGGTAACGACTGTCTTATTGTGGCGGTTCGCTCCCTTTGCAAGAGTCAGAGCTTGGTCCGCATTGCCGGCAGTAAGTTGGACCCGTTTAGTGAGGGTTGGACTCCGCCAAGGCTGCCCTTTGTCACCGATTCTGTTCATAGCCTTTATGGACAGAATTTCTAGGCGCAGTCAGGGCGTTGAGGGGATCCGGTTTGGTGTCTGCAGGATTAGGTCTATGCTATTTGCAGATGATGTGGTCCTGATGGCTTCATCTGGCCAAGATCTTCAGCCCTCACTGGATCGGTTCGCAGACGAGTGTGAAGTGACTAGGATGTGAATCAGCACCTCCAAGTCAGAGTCCATGGTTCTCGCCCGGAAAAGGGTGGAGTGCCATTTCCGGGTTGGGGAGGAGATCTTGCCCCAAGTGGAGGAGTTCAAGGACCTCAGAGTCTTGTTCACGAGTGAGGAAAGAGTGGATCGTGAGATCGACAGGCGGAACGGTGCGGCGTCTTCAGTAATGCGGACGCTGTATTGATCCGTTGTGGTGAAGAAGGAACTGAGCCGGAAGGCAAAGCTCTCGATTTACCGGTCGATCTACGTTCCCATCCTCACCTATGGTCATGGCCGAAAGGACAAGATCACGGGTACAAGCGGCCGAAATGAGATTCCTCCGCCGGGTGGCGGGGCTCTCCCTTAGAGATAGGGTGAGAAGCTCTGTCATCCGGGAGGAGCTCAAAGTAAAGCCATTGCTCCTCCATTTCGAGAGGAGCCAGATGAGGTGGTTCGGGCATCTGGTCAGGATGCCACCCGAACGCCTCCCTAAGGAGGTGTTTCGGGCACGTCCGACCGGTAGGAGGCCCAGGAAGACCCAGGAAACGGGAAGCTTATCTCTCCCGGCTGGCCTGGGAATGCCCCGGGATCCCCCGGGAGGAGCTGGACGAAGTGGCTGGGGAGAGGAAAGTCTGGGCTTCCCTGCTTAGGCTGCAGCCCCCGCGACCCGACCTCGGATAAGCGGAAGAAAATGGATGGATGGATGGATGGAGTTATGTTTAAATAACTGTCATAAAGAGTAAAACCTCATTTTTGTATTTGTAAACCTTACCAAAACAACTGATTTTAGTAAAACTCACACAGATTCAATATTACAGGCATTTTTAGACATTTTGCTTATTTGGTGTAGGAATTATGATGGAATACATTGTTATTGCTTATTTCGCATTATATCAGGATTTTAAGATCTTTACTGTCATATTGAGGAAAACAAATACTTTTTGTGTTTGCAAGCTTTAAAAAAGCATATGTTTCGAGTAAAACTCACAAGAATGCCTTATTTCAGGCATTATTAGCCATTTTTTATGTGTAGTTTAGGCATACTTGCCAAGTTTCCTGGATTTTTCAGGAGACTCCCGAAATTCAGCGCCTCTCCCGAAAACCTCCCGGGACAAATTTTCTCCCGAAAATCTCCCGAAATTCAGGCTGACCTGAGTGAGGACAGCCTGTATTCACGTCTGCTTTCCCACGATATAAACAGCATGCCTGCCCAATCACATTATAACTGTAGAATGATCGAGGGCGAGTTCTTGGTTTCTTATGTGGGTTTATTGTTAGGTAGTTTCATTAACGTCCTCCCAGCGCAGTAACAACACTAAACAACAGCAGTCACGTTTTCGTCTACCGTAAAGCAGTTTGTCTGCCGTAAACAGCAATGTTGTGACACTCTTTAAACAGGGAAATACTGCCATCTACTGTACATGCATATGTGACAATAACATCCAGGGCTTTTAGAGAGTGCAGCGCACAACTGCGCACACAACAAGGAGACGAAGCAGAAGAACGCGGAAGATACAGCCATGGCGACGCCGACGACGAGTAAGATGAAGAAACACGCTTATAAGTTCCAAGCCGCAGCTGCGAATGGACCTGGATAGCCTCCGGGAAGAAGTAGTGGAGTACCAAGTGCTTGGCAGTGAAGATCTTCCTCAGGAAGCAAAGATTGACCGGTTTTTGGCCATGCTCAGGAGGGGTGGAAAATTCCAGACTCTCGTGCATTTGATGAAAGCACTTTTGTGCGTGCCACACAGCAATGCATCATCAGAGAGGGTGTTCAGCATGGTTAGAAAAATAGTGACAGAGAATAGAACAAGGATGGACAATTCAACCCTTAACTCAACAATGAGTAGATGAGTGTTATGTGTGTGTATATGTGTAAATAAATGAAAACTGAAATTCAAGTATTTATTTTATTTTTATATATATATAGCTAGAATTCACTGAAAGTCAAGTTTTTCTTATATATGTGTGTATGTATATATATATATATATTTTTATATATATATATATATATATATATATATATATATATATATATATATATATATATATATATATATATATATATATATATATATTTATTTATATATATATATATTTATATATATATGTATATATATATATATATATATATATATATATATATATATATATATATATATATATATATATATATATATATATATATGAAATACTTGACTTGGTGATTTTAGCTCTAAATATACTCCTCCCCTCTTAACCACACCCCCAACCACGCCCCCACCCCACCCCCGACCACGCCTTCCCCACCCCCACCTCCTGAAATCGGAGGTCTCATTGTTGGCAAGTATGAGTTTAGGAGTTATGTTTAAATAACTGTCATAGTGAGTGTGGCAGTTACACTGTCATATTGAGTAAAAAAAACTAACTTGTGTCTTTGCAAACCTCACAAAAGAAAACGTTTCTAATAAAAATCACAAAGATACATTTCTTCACGCATTATTAGACATTTTTCATGTGTGGTTTAGGAGTTATGTTTAAATAACTGTCATATTGAGTGTGGCAGTTATACTGTCATTATGTGTAAAACCTAATTTTGTATTTGCAAACCTTATAAAAACAACTGATTCTAGTAAAACATAGATTCAATTTTACAGGCATTTTTAGACATTTTACATGTTTGGTTTAGGAGTTGTGTTTGAATACATTTTGTATTGCTATTTTCGTTAGGGCAAGGCCGACCGGCAGGAGACCAGGGGGAAGACCCAGGACACATTGGGAAGACTATCATTCAAGTACCTTGGGATGTGGGTGGACAATAAGCTGGACTGGACTGTTAACACAGACCACTTGTACAGGAAAGGACAGAGCTGTACTTCCTGAGGCGGCTGTCCTTTGTCCCACACGCCATTAGACTGTACAACTCTCCTCTGGGGGGAGGGGGCTACTAGGATGACAGGGGATGCAAATCAATAAGAGTGCAATATTTTTTCAAAACATGGTCACTACTGCCTAGTTTCTCATGTTATATTCTTATTTTACTGTTATATTTTTATTCTCATTGTTGCTTTTTATTTTTATTCTATTGTAATATGTTTCTATTTTGTTTCAATTTATACCCCCATTATTTACTTTTCACTTTTTAAAATTTTGTACACTACTGCTGGAATTTAAATTTTCCTGAGGGAACTCTCCTGAAGGAATCAATTAAGTACTATCTATCTATCTATCTATCTATCTATCTATCTATCTATCTATCTATCTATCTATCTATCTATCTATCTATCTATCTATCTATCTATTTATGTCTCCTGGCTGGACTGAAAACGCCTGGGATCCCCCGAGAAGAGCTGGACGAAGTGGCTGGGGAGAAGAAAGTCTGGGCTTCTCTGCTTAGGCTGCTGCCCCCGCAACCTGACCTCGGTTAAGCAGGAAGAAATGGATGGATTTAGTATGACAGTCATATTAAGTAAAAAACTAACTTGTGTTTTTGCAAACATTACAAAATATATTTTTTCTAGTAAAACTCACAAAGATACATAACTCAAGGCATTATTAGCCATTTTGCATGTGTGGTTTAGGACATATGTTTAAATAACCGTCAGATTGAGTGTGACAGTATACTGTCATAGTGAGTAAAACCCATATTTTGTAATTGCAAACCTTATGAAAACAAATGATTCTACTAAAACTCACATGGATACAATATCACAGGCATTTTAGACATAATGCATGTTTGGTTTTGGAGTAATGTTTATATAACTTTCATATTTAGTATGACAGTAATACTGTCATATTGAATAAAAAAAACTAACTTGTATCTGTACAAACCTTAAACAATATTTTTTTCCAGTAAAACTCACAAAGAGACATTTCTCCAGGCATTATTAGCCATTGTGCACATGTGGTTTAGGAGTTATGTTTAAATAAATGTCAAATTGAATGTGGCAGTTATACTGTTATTATGAGTAAAACCTAATTTTTGTAAATGTTAATCTTACCACAATACCTGATTCTGGTAAAACTCACATAGATTCAATATTACAGGCATTTTTAGACATTTTACATGTTTGGTTTAGAGTTGTGTTTGAATACATTTTTATTGCTTTTTTCATTAGGGCAAGTCCGACGGGCAGGAGGCCGCGGGGAAGACCCAGGACACATTGGGAAGACTATGTCTCCCGGCTGGGCTGGGAACGCCTCGGGATCCCCCGAGAAGAGCTGGACAAAGTGGTTGGGGAGAGCGAAGTCTGGGCTTCTCTGCTTAGGCTGCTGCCCCTGCAACCCGACCTCGGATAAGCGAAAGAAAATGGATGGATTTAGTATGACAGTTATACTGTCATATTAAGTAAAAAAAACTAACTTGTGTCTTTGCACACCTTACAAAATATATTTTTTCTAGCAAAACTCATAAAGATACATATCTACAGGCATTATTAGCCATTTTACATGTGTGGTTTAGGAGTTATGTTTAAATAACTGTCATATTGAATGTGGCAGTAATACTGTCATTATGACCTAATTTTTGTAATTTTAAACCTTACCAAAATACCTGATTCTGGTAAAACTCACAAAGATTCAATATTACAGGCATTTTTAGACGGATTACATGTTTGGTTTTGGGGTTATGTTTATACAACTATCATATTGAGTACAAAAAACAAACTTGTGTCTTTGCAAACCATACAAAAGATCATTGTTTTAGTAAATCTAACAAAGTCTCCAAGCATTATTAGCCATTTTGCATTTGTTGTTTAGGAGTTATGTTTAAATAACTGTCATAGTGAGTAAAACCTAATTTTTGTATTTGCAAACCATACAAAAACAACTGATTCTAGTAAAATATTGCAGGCATTTTTAGACATAATGCATGTTTGATTTTGGAGTTGTGTTTGTATAACTTTCATATTTAGTATTACAGTAATACTGTCATATTGAGTAATAAAAACTAACTTGTGTCTACAAACCTTACAAAATATTTTTTTTCCTGCAAAACTCACAAAGAGACATTTCTCCAGGCATTATTAGCCATTTTGCATGTGTGGTTTAGGAGTTATGTTTAAATAACTGACAGATTGAGTGTGCCAGTATACTGTGAGTAAAACCCATATTTTGTATTTGCAAACCTTACAAAATCAACTGATTCTAGTAAAACTCACATGGATACAAAATTACAGGCATTTTTAGAGATAATGCATGTTTGGTTTTGGAGTTATGTTTATAAAACTTTCATATTTAGTATGACAGTAACACTGTCATATTGAGTAAAAAAAACTAACTTGTGTCGGTACAAACATTACGAAATGTTTTTTTTCCAGTAAAACTCACAAAGAGACATTTCTCCAGGCATTATTAGCCATTGTGCATGTGTGGTTTAGGAGTTATGTTTAAATACATGTCAAATTGAATGTGGCAGTTATACTGTCATTATGAGTGAAACCTAATTTTTGTAATTGTAAACCTTACCAAAATATCTGATTCTGGTAAAACTCACATAGATTCAATATTACATGCATTTTTAGACGGATTGCATGTTTGGTTTTGGAGTTATGTTTATACAACTTTCATATTTAGTATGACAGTTATACTGTATATTACCATTGAGTAAAAAAAAAACTAACTTGTGTCTTTGCAAACCTTAAAAAAGATCGTTATTCTAGTAAAGACTTAGACTTCGACTTTGACTTTCTTTTTATTGTGATTCAAATTTGAACATTACAGCACAGATAAGAACGAAATGTAGTGCAGGATAAAAAAGCAATAAGGTGCATATTTCGATAAATAAATATATATAAATAATATATAAATACTATATATATATATATATATATATATATATATATATATATTTATATAAAATATATATATTTATAAATAGATAAAGAGATTACTGTGCAGATAAATATATTGCCCTTTTTTACATGCACCCGCGTTTATGGATGTATGTTATCTTGTCTTTTTCATTCCAGCGAGTTAATTCATTTTGAGGGGAGTTGAGGAGATAATTTAATTATGATGCGTTCAAGAGTCTTACGGCCTGAGGGAGAAGCTGTTACAGAACCTGGAGGTTCTGCTTCGGAAGCTGCGGAACCTCTTTCTAGAGTCCAGCAGTGAAAACTGTCCTTGGTGGGGGTGGGAGGAGTCTTTGCACATTTTCTGAGCCCTGGTCAGGCAACACTTTTTGCGATCTCCTGGATAGGAGGAAGAGGAGTCCTGATGATCTTTTCCGCCGTCCTCACCACTCTCTGGAGATACTTCCAGTCTGAGGCACTGCAGGCTCCAGTCCAGACAGAGATGCTGTTGGTCAGCAGGCTCTCTATAACAAAGATACATCTCTCCAAGCATTATTAGCTATTTTGCATTTGTTGTTTAGGAGTTATGTTTAAATAACTGTCATAGTGATTTAAACCTAAAATTTGTATTTGCAAACCTTTCAAAAACAACTGATTGTAGTAAAACTCACACAGATACAATATTGCAGGCATTTTTAGACATAATGCATGTTTGGTTTTGGAGTTATGTTTCTATAACTTTCATATGTATGACAGCTATACTGTTATATTTAATAAAAAAAACTAACTTGTCTTTACAAACCTTACAAAATATTTTTTCCCAGTAAAACTCTCAAAGATACATTTCAACAGGCATTATTAGCCATTTTGCATGTGTGGTTTAGAAGTTTTGTTTAAATAACTGTCATATGGAGTGTGACCGTAAAGTCATAGTGAGTAAAACAAACTAACTTGTGTCTTTGCAAACCTTACAAAAGAAAATGTTACTAGTAAAACTCACAAAGATACATTTCTTCTGCATTATTGGAAAATGCTCATGTGTAGTTTAGGAGTTATGTTTAAATAACTGTCATATTGAGTGTGGCAGTCATACAGTCATTAAGTGTTAAACCTAATTTTTGTTCTTGCAAACCTTACAAAAACAACTGATTCTAGTAAAACTCACATTGATTCAATATTACAGGCATTTTAGACATTATACATATTTGGTTTAGGAGTTGTGTTTGAATCCATTTTTATTGCTTTTTTCGTTAGGGCAAGTCCGACCGGCAGGTGGCCACGGGGAAGACAGAGGACACATTGGGAAGACTATGTAAGCCGGCTGGCCTGGGAACGCCTCAGAGTCCCCCGAGAAGAGCTGGACGAAGTGGCTTGGGAGAGGGAAGTCTGGGCTTCTCCGCTTAGGCTACTGCCCCCGCAACCCGACCTCGGATAAGCGGAAGAAAATGGATGGATTTAGTATGACAGTTATACTGTCATATTAAGTAAAAAAAACTAACTTGTGTCTTTGCAAACTTTACAAAATATAATCATTCTAGTAAAACAAACAAAGATACATCTCTCCAAGCATTATTAGCTATTTTGCATTTGTTGTTTAGGAGTTATGTTTAAATAACTGTCAAAGTAAATAAAACCTAATTTTGGTATTTGAAAACCTTACAAAAACAACTGATTTTAGTAAAACTCACACAGATACAATATTACAGGCATTTTTAGACATAATACAGGTTTGGTTTTGGAGTAATGTTTAAATAACTTTCATATATAGTATGACAGCTATACTGTTATATTGAGTAAAAAAAACAACTAACTTGCGTCTTTGCAAACCTTACAAAAGATCATTATTCTGGTAAAGACTTAGACTTTCTTTTTATTGTCATTCAAATTTGAACTTTACAGCACAGATAACAAAATTTCGTTACATAAACTCATGGTAGTGCAGGTTAAAAAAGCAATAAGGTGCATATACAAATAAATAAATATAAATATATATATAAAATAAATAAATATACTTAAATATATATAAATAAATAAATAAAAAGATTACTGTGCAGATAAATATATTGCACTTTTTCCACGTGCGCCCACGTTTATGGGTGTATGTTATATTGGGTTTTTTTTTATTCCAGCGAGTTAATCCATTTCGAGGGGAGTTGAGGGGATAATTTAATTATAATGCGTTCAAGAGTCTTACGGCCTGAGGGAAGAAGCTGCTACAGAAGCTGGAGGTTCTGCTTCGGAGGCTGCAGAACCTCTTTCTAGAGTCCAGCAGTGAAAACAGTCCTTGGTGGGGGTGGGAGGAGTCTTTGCAAATTTTCTGAGCCCTGGTCAGGCAGCGCTTTTTGCGATCTCCTGGATAGGAGGAAGAGGATTCCTGAAGATATTTTCCGCCGTCCTCACCACTCTCTGGAGAGACTTCCAATCTGAGGCACTGCAGGCTCCAGTCCAGACAGAGATGCTGTTGGTCAGCAGGCACTCTATAACAAAGTATAGTTCTCCAAGCATTATTAGCTATTTGCATTTGTTGTTTAGGATTTATGTTTAAATAACTGTCATAGTGAGTAAAACCTAAATTTTGTATTTGCAAACCTTACAAAAACAATTGATTCTAGTAAAACTCAGATACAATATCACTGGCATTTTTAGACATAATGCATATTTGGTTTTGGAGTTGTGTTTATATAACTTTCATATTTACTATTACAGTAATACTGTCATATTGAGTAAAAAAAAAAAAACTAACTTGTGTCTTTACAAACCTTACAAAATATTGTTCCCAGTAAAACTCAAAGATACATTTCTACAGGCATTATTAGCCATTTTGTATGTGCGGTTTAGGAGTTATGTTTAAATAACTGTCATATTGAGTGTGACAGTAAAGTCATAGTGAGTAAAACAAACTAACTTGTGTCTTTGCAATGCTTACAAAAGAAAATGTTACTAGTAAAACTCACAAAAGATGCATTTCTTCATGCATTAGAAAATGTTACTGTCATTAAGTGTTAAACCTAATTTTTGTATTTGCAAACCTTACAAAAACAACTGATTCTAGTAAAACTCACAGATTCAATATTGCAGGCATTTTAGACATTTCACATGTTTGGTTTAGGAGTTGTGTTTGAATACATTTTAATTGCTTTTTTCGTTAGGGCAAGTCCGACCGGCAGGTGGCCACGGGGAAGCCCCAGGACACATTGGGAAGACTATGTCAGCCGGCTGGCCTGGGAACGCTTCGGGATCCCCCGAGAAGAGCTGGACGAAGTGGCTGGGGAGAGGGAAGTCTGGGCTTCTCTGCTTAGGCTGCTGCCCCCGCAACCCCGACCTCGGATAAGCGGAAGAAAATGGATAGATTTAGTATGACAGTTATGCTATTATATTGAGTAAAAAAAACTAACTTGTGTCTTTACAAACCTTACAAATTATATGTTTTCTAGTAAAACTCACAAAGATACATCTCCAGGCATTATAAGCCATTTTGCATGTGGTTTAGGGGTTATGTTTAAATAACTGCCATATTGAATGTGGCAGTTATACTGTCATTATGAGTAAAACCTAATTTTTGTAATTGTAAACCTTACCAAAATACCTGATTCTGGTAAAACTCACATAGATTCAATATTACAGGCATTTTTAGACGGATTGCATGTGTAGTTTTGAAATTATGTTTATACAACTTTCTTATTAGTATGACAGTGTCATCTTGAGTAAAAAAACTAACTTGTGTCTTTGCAAACCTTACAAATTATATGTTTTCTAGTAAAACTCACAAAGATACATCTCCAGGCATTATTAGCCATTTTGCATTTGTTGTTTAGGAGTTATGTTTAAATAACTGGCATAGTGAGTAAAACCTAATTTTTGTATTTGCAAACCTTACAAAAACAACTGATTCTAGTAATACTCACATAGATACAATATTACAGGCATTTTTAGACATAATGCATGTTTAGTTTTAGAGTTATGTTTATATAACTTTCATATTTAGTATGACAGTAAAACTGTCATATTGAGTAAAAAAACTAACTTGTGTCTTTGCAAACCTTACAAAAGATCATTATTCTAGTAAAACATACTAAGATACATTCCTCCAGGCATTATTAGCCACTTTGCATGTGTGGTTTAGGAGTTATGTTTTAAACAACTGTCATATTTAGGTGGCAGTTATATGTCTATGCGTAAAACCAAATTTTTGTATTTGCAAATCTTTCAAAAACTGATTACAGTAATTGTCACATAGTTTTAATATTACAGGTATTTTTAGACATTTTGCATTGTTGGTTTAGGAATTATGTTGCAATACATTTTTTTTTGCTTTTTTTGCATTATCTCAGGATTGTAAAAATATTACTGTCATATTGAGTAAAAAAAACTACTGATTGGGTGTGGCAGTTATACTGTCATTATGTGTAAAACCTAATTGTTGTATTTGCAAACCTTACAAAAACAACCGATTGTAGTAACTCACATGGATAAAATATTACAGGCATTTTTAGACATAATACATCATTGGTTTATGAATCGTGTTCGATTGCTCCTGCTCACAGAACCACACAGCCAGCGCACGACACACGAGCCACAAGCCCACAGCCCAAGGCAGTTAAATACCCCTGCAAATCCACAAGGCACGACACTTACTTTGGAGGCAGAGTTTCCTCTGCCCCTGCGTATTGTGGGACTCTGGGGATTCTTTTCGGTAGCCTGCGGGTCTGCTGGGTAGTCCTGGGGATTCCTTCTCAACCTGCGCGCGTTCACCCGGTCCTCCTTGTTAAGCCTGACGATCCTCCTGGTCGCTCCTTTTTAAATGTGTGCAGCCCTAATGCTCCACAGGTGCGTCTGATTTCAGGTGCCGTTCGATTGGGCACTTTGGTTGTCAGGGGCAACAAGCTAAAAGGGGCAACGTCTTAAAATGCCAGCAAAGTCCACAAGGAATAAAATTATGCAATTAAAAATACAGTCAAAGTCCTCAAAGTGTAAAAACATGCAATTAAAAATACAATCAAATTGTAAAATGTAAAAACATGCAATTTAAATCTACAACAATAAAAACACTCAGACATGCATGACAATGAAACAAAAAAAATAAAATCCCCTACTTGTGTCCCATCACATCCCCCCCATACATTATCGTTGTCAGTCCCTGCAACGGGGGGAACTCTCGTCTGCATAGCGGGCAGGCAACTGTCGGTCAAAGCCTTTTTTAGCTCTTCAAAGGACGTCTGACACTCTGGTGTCCACACTATTTTGTGGGCCTCTGCCTTCTTGCCAGTGAGGCCGTCCCACCGACATGTATTTAGGGGACGGGCTATTTTAGCAAACCCAGCCACAAAACGTTGGTAATAGCCTGCCAATCCAAGAAACGCTCTCACTTCCTTGACAGTGGTCGGAGCGGCCCAGTCCTGTCCTGCCTTAATTTTACCTGGGTCCCGTCTCACTCCATCCCGATCCACCACATGTCCCAAGAATTTCACCTCACGCTGAAAGAGCTTGCACTTAGAGGGCTTGAGTTTAAGTCCATGTCGCTGCAACCGTTCAAACACCTGGTCCAGGTGCTGTAGATGGGCAGTGAAATAAATGATAAATACATGATAAATGGGTTGTACTTTTCTACCTTCAAGGTACTCAAAGTACTTTTTACTTCCACATTTACCCATTCACACACTGATGGAGGGAGCTGCCATGCAAGGCGCTAACCAGCACCCATCAGGAGCAAGGGTGAAGTGTCTTGCTCAGGACACAACGGACATGACGAGGTTGGTACTAGGTGGGGATTGAACCAGGGACCCTTGGGTTGCGCACGGCCACTCTTCCACTGCGCCACGCCGTCCCTCAACAGAAAAAATTATTATGTCATCAAGATAAACCAACAATGATTCCGCTATTTGACCATTCAAACAATGATGTGTAAGCCGTTGGAAAGTGGCAGCTGCATTGCATAGACCAAATGGCATGCGTTCAAACTCGAACAGTCCGAGGGGAGTTGTAAATGCAGTTTTTACACGATCGTCCGGGTGCACCTCCACTTGCCAATACCCACTAGCGAGGTCTAAGGTCGAAAACCATTCAGATTTGCTCAGACCAGTAAGGGTCTCTTCGATTCAGGGGAACGGAAAGGCGTCTTTATGTGTAACTGAGTTTAACCTCCGGTAGTCTACACAAAAGCGCCAACTCCCATCCTTTTTGCGGACTAACACTATAGGCGCTGCCCAGGGACTGCAGCTTTCCTTTATCACTCTCTGTTCAAGCATACCTGAAAGCATGCAGTGTCTTCACTTCCTTATACAACAGAGACGGGATGGGTCAGGTATCTCTCCCTGGTAGGGCGGAATCTCCAGTCAGTATCCTGTGTTGCACAACACTGGTCCTTCCAAAGTCCTCATGTTGTGCAAACACCTTCTCCCACTTCGCCAGCAGGGCGCGTAGCTGCACCTGTTGCTGCTCAGACAGATCCGGCTTATCACTCAAATCCCTAACATCTGGGGACAGTTCTGGATTGGTTTGGGCTGTGGCATCAATGAGTGACACTTCTACCACATCTAGAGATAAACACAGATCCTCAGCTCCATGCACATCACTATCATCAACACAAAACAGCTGCCCTATCTTTTTAAATCGTTTTAAGGAAATACTGTAGGAATGGGGGTTATAAACACGGAGGGGCAGCCTACCTCTGTTCATCACGACCAGTGATTTTGCCACGCCAACTGCACCGGGCATGGGCTCCACCAGGGCGCAGTAGTTAGCCCCACACCAACATCTCCTTTGGGGGATATGTAATACTAGTCTTCGAGGCCAATCTCACGTGGCCTAGCAAGCCATCTTCAGCAGCAACAGCTTCTATACGGGAACATGTAGCAAAAGCTTCCCTCCACACCTTTTGCTTTTGAAGATGCCGAAGAGTAGAGGTCTTAGGACATTTAAAAACGGCATCCCAACAACCCACGATTAGATTCATACCTACTATGAAGGGGTGTGTACAGTTTTGATCCGCAACAATTACTACTCCTCTTTCGGGAACTTTAACACCCTCTACCTCAAAATCAAGAACCGCATAGCCGATATAGGGGATTTCCAGGCCATTAGCTGCTCTTAGACGAAAAAGGGTAGGGGTCCTTTCGAGCTTAGCTTCGGTAAAGTGAGCATTAAATAGGCTTTCGGACATTAGCGTCACTTGGGACCCGGTGTCTAAAAGTCCTGGCAGAATAGTGCCTCCAGCGTCTACTTGTATTGTGGGGCATTGGGGGCCCTGGATGATGTTGGCGTGGTGGCCAGCCCTGCAACTCGGACCTAAGCAGCAGGGACATTTAGTTTAAATCCGGTGCATGTGTAGTTGCAGTGCTGAATTTTTAGAGATAATGCATGTTTGGTTTTGGAGTTATGTTTATATAACTTTTGTTTTTAGTTTGACAGTTATACAGTTATATTGAGTAAAAAAAACTAACTTGTGTCTTTACAAACCTTACAAAAGAAAATGTTACGAGTAAAACTCACAGAGATACATTTCTTCATGCATTATTAGAAAATGTTCATGTGTAGTTTTGAAGTTATGTTTATATAACTTTCATATATAGTATGACAGTTATACTGTTTTATTGAGTAAAAAAAACCTAACTTGTATCTTTACAAACCTTACAAAATATTGTTTTCCATTAAAACTCACAAAAATACATTTCTAAAGGCATTATTAGCCATTTTGTATGTGTGGTTTAGGAGTTATGTTTAAATAACTGAAATTGAGTGTGACAGTATACTGTCAAAGTGAGTAAAAAAAAAACTAACTTGTGTCTTTGCAAACCTTACAAAAGAAAATGTTACTAGTAAAACTCATTAAGATACATTTCTTCATGCATTATTAGAAAATGTTCATGTGTAGTTTAGGAGTTATGTTTAAATAACTGTCATATTGAGTGTGGCAGTCATACAGTCATTAAGTGTTAAACCTAATTTTTGTTTTTGCACACCTTACAAAAACAACTGATTCTAGTAAAACTCACATTGATTCAATATTACAGGCATTTTAGACATATTTGGTTTAGGAGTTGTGTTTGAATCCATTTTTATTGCTTTTTTTGTTAGGGCAAGTCCAACCGGCAGGAGGCCACGGGGAAGACAGAGGACACATTGGGAAGACTATGTAAGCCGGCTGGCCTGGGAACGCCTCAGGATCCCCCGAGAAGAGCTGGACGAAGTGGCTTGGGAGAGGGAAGTCTGGGCTTCTCTGCTTAGGCTGCTACCCCCACAACCCGACCTCGGATAAGCGGAAGAAAATGGATGTCATATTGGGTAAAAAAACAAACTAACGTGTCTTTGCAAACCTTACAAAAGATCATTATTCTGGTAAAGACTTAGACTTTCTTTTTATTGTCATTCAAATTTTAACTTTACAGCACAGATAACAAAATTTCGTTACATAAGCTCATGGTAGTGCAGGATAAAAAAGCAATAAGGTGCATATATAAATAAATAAATATAAATATATATATAAAATAAATAAATATACTTAAATATATATAAATATATAAATAAAAAGATTACTGTGCAGATAAATATATTGCACTTTTTCCACATGCGCCCACGTTTATGGGTGTATGTTATATTGTGTTTTTTTATTCCAGCGAGTTAATCCATTTTGAGGGGAATTGAGGGGATAATTTAATTATAATGCGTTCAAGAGTCTTACGGCCTGAGGGAAGAAGCTGTTACAGAAGCTGGAGGTTCTGCTTCGGAGGCTGCGGAACCTCTTTCTACAGTCCAGCAGTGAAAACAGTCCTCGGTGGGGGTGGGAGGAGTCTTTGCAAATTTTCTGAGCCCTGGTCAGGCAGCGCTTTTTGCGATCTCCTGGATAGGAGGAAGAGGATTCCTGAATATCTTTTGCGCTGTCCTCACCACTCTCTGGAGAGACTTCCAGTCTGAGGCACTGCAGGCTCCAGTCCAGACAGAGATGGTTGGTCAGCAGGCTCTCTATAACAAAGATACAGTTCTCCAAGCATTATTAGCTATTTGCATTTGTTGTTTAGGATTTATGTTTAAATAACTGTCATAGTGAGTAAAACCTAAATTTTGTATTTGCAAATCTTACAAAAACAATTGATTCTAGTAAAACTCACAGATACAATATCACAGGCATTTTTAGACATAATGCATGTTTGGTTTTGGAGTTGTGTTTATACAACTTTCATATTTAGTATTACAGTAATACTGTCTTATTCAGTAAAAAACAAAAAACTAACTTGTGTCTTTACAAACCTTACAAAATATGTTTTCCCAGTAAAACTCACAGAGATACATTTCTACAGGCATTATTAGCCATTTTGCATGTTTGGTTTAGGAGTTATGTTTAAATAACTGATATTGAGTGTGACAGTATACTGTCAAAGTGAGTAAAAAAACCTAACTTGTGTCTTGCAAACCTTACAAAAGAAAATGTTACGAGTAAAACTCACAGAGATACATTTCTTCATGCATTATTAGAAAATGTTCATGTGTAGTTTTGAAGTTATGTTTATATAACTTTCATAAATAGTATGACAGTTATACTGTTATATTGAGTAAAAAAAACTAACTTGTGTCTTTACAAACCTTACAAAATATTGTTTTCCATTAAAACTCACAAAGATACATTTCTACAGGCATTATTAGCCATTTTGTATGTGTGGTTTAGGAGTTTGTTTAAATAACTGAAATTGAGTGTGACAGTATACTGTCAAAGTGAGTAAAAAAAACTAACTTGTGTCTTTGCAAACCTTACAAAAGAAAATATTACTAGTAAAACTCATAAAGATACATTTCTTCATGCATTATTAGAAAATGGTCATGTGTAGTTAGGAGTTATGTTTAAATAACTGTCATATTGAGTGTGGTAGTATAACTGCCACACATATTGAGTTATAAAGTTAAGTGTAAAACCTAATTTTTGTATTTGCAAACCTTACAAAAACAACTGATTCTAGTAAAACTCACATAGATTCAATATTAAAGGCATTTTAGACATTTTACATGTTTTGTTCAGGAGTTGTGTTTGAATCCATTTTTATTGCTTTTTTTGTTAGGGCAAGTCCAACCGGCAGGAGGCCACGGGGAAGACAGAGGACACATTGGGAAGACTATGTAAGCCGGCTGGCCTGGGAACGCCTCAGGATCCCCCGAGAAGAGCTGGACGAAGTGGCTTGGGAGAGGGAAGTCTGGGCTTCTCTGCTTAGGCTGCTACCCCCACAACCCGACCTCGGATAAGCGGAAGAAAATGGATGTCATATTGGGTAAAAAAAAAAAACTAACGTGTCTTTGCAAACCTTACAAAAGATCATTATTCTGGTAAAGACTTAGACTTTCTTTTTATTGTCATTCAAATTTGAACTTTACAGCACAGATAACAAAATTTCGTTACATAAGCTCATGGTAGTGCAGGATAAAAAAGCAATAAGGTGCATATATAAATAAATAAATATAAATATATATATAAAATAAATAAATATACTTAAATAAATATAAATAAATAAATAAAAAGATTACTGTGCAGATAAATATATTGCACTTTTTCCACATGCGCCCACGTTTATGGGTGTATGTTATATTGTGTTTTTTTATTCCAGCGAGTTAATCCATTTTGAGGGGAATTGAGGGGATAATTTAATTATAATGCGTTAAAGAGTCTTACGGCCTGAGGGAAGAAGCTGTTACAGAAGCTGGAGGTTCTGCTTCGGAGGCTACGGAACCTCTTTCTACAGTCCAGCAGTGAAAACAGTCCTCGGTGGGGGTGGGAGGAGTCTTTGCAAATTTTCTGAGCCCTGGTCAGGCAGCGCTTTTTGCGATCTCCTGGATAGGAGGAAGAGGATTCCTGAATATCTTTTGCGCTGTCCTCACCACTCTCTGGAGAGACTTCCAGTCTGAGGCACTGCAGGCTCCAATCCAGACAGAGATGGTTGGTCAGCAGGCTCTCTATAACAAAGATACAGTTCTCCAAGCATTATTAGCTATTTGCATTTGTTGTTTAGGATTTATGTTTTAATAACTGTCATAGTGAGTAAAACCTAAATTTTGTATTTGCAAATCTTACAAAAACAATTGATTCTAGTAAAACTCACAGATACAATATCACAGGCATTTTTAGATATAATGCATGTTTGGTTTTGGAGTTGTGTTTATACAACTTATATATTTAGTATTACAGTAATACTGTCTTATTCAGTAAAAAACAAAAAACTAACTTGTGTCTTTACAAACCTTACAAAATATGTTTTCCCAGTAAAACTCACAGAGATACATTTCTACAGGCATTATTAGCCATTTTGCATGTTTGGTTTAGGAGTTATGTTTAAATAACTGACATTGAGTGTGACAGTATACTGTCAAAGTGAGTAAAAAAAACTAACTTGTGTCTTTGCAAACCTTACAAAAGAAAATGTTACGAGTAAAACTCACAGAGTGTAGTTTAGGAGTTATGTTTAAATAACTGTCATATTGAGTGTGGTAGTATAACTGCCACACATATTGAGTTATAAAGTTAAGTGTAAAACCTAATTTTTGTATTTGCAAACCTTACAAAAACAACTGATTCTAGTAAAACTCACATAGATTCAATATTAAAGGCATTTTAGACATTTTACATGTTTTGTTCAGGAGTTGTGTTTGAATACATTTGTATTGCTTTTTTTGTTAAGGCAAGTCCAAACGGCAGGAGGCCACGGGGAAGACAGAGGACACATTGGGAAGATTATATCAGCTGGCTGGCCTGGGAACGCCTCGGGATCCCCCGAGAAGAGCTGGACGAAGTAGCTGGGGATAGGGAAGTATGGGCTTCTCTGCTTAGGCTGCAGCCCCCGCAACACGAGCTCGGATAAGCGGAAGAAAATTGAAGGATTTAGTAAGACAGTTATACTACCATATTGAGTAAAAAAAAACTAACTTTTGTTTTTGTAAACATTCAAAATATATTTTTTCTAGTAAAACTCACAACGATACATATAGTTTAAATAACTGTCATAGTAAGTAAAACCTTTTTTTTGTATTTGCAAACCTTACAAAAACAACTGATTCTAGTAAAACTCACTTGCATTCAATGTTACAGTTATTTTTAGACAATTTGCCTGTTTGGTTTAGAAATTATGATGGAATACATTTTTTATTGCTTTTTTCGCATTATCTCAGGATTTTAGGAATTAAACTGTCATATTGAGTAAAACTACTTTTTGTGTTTGCAAGCCTTAAAAAAGCATATGTTTCTAGTAAAACTCATAAGAATGCAATTATTTCAGGCAATATTAGCTCATTTTTATGTGTAGTTTAGAGTAATGTTTAATTTACTGTCATATTGAGTGTACATTGTCATGGTGAAAAAAAACTAATTTTTGTATTTGCAAAAATTTCAAACACAGCTGATTCTAGTAAAACTCACATGGATTCAATATTACAGGCATTTTTACACATATTGCATGTTTGATTTAGGAAATATGATTGAATACATTTTTATTTCTTTTTTCGCATAATCTCAGGATATTAGGAATATAACTGTCAATTGAGTAAAAAACTACTTTTTGTGTTTGCAAGATTTAAAAAAGCATGTGTTTAGAGTAAAACTCCGTAGAATGCATTATGTGACGCATCATTAGCCATTTTGCACAAGTAGTTAGGAGTTATTTTTAAATAACTGTCATATTGAGTGTGAAAGTATACTGTCATAGTGAGTAAAACCTAATTTTTGTATTTGCAAACCTTACAAAAACAACTGATTCTTGTAAAACTCACCTGGCTTTAATATTACAGGCCTTTTTAGACAATTTGCATTGTTGGTTTAGGAATTATGTTGGAATACATTTTTATTAATTTTTTTGCATTATCTCAGGATTTTAAGAACATTACTGTCATATTGAGTAAAAAACTACTTTTTGTGTTTGCAAGCCTTAAAAAAGCATATGTTTCGATTAAAACACATAAGAATGCATTATTTCAGGCAATATTAGCTCATTTGTATGTGTAGTTTAGGAGTAATGTTTAATTTACTGTCATATTGAGTGTACATTGTCATGGTGAAAAAGAACTAATTTTTGCATTTGCAAAAATTTCAAACACAGCGGATTCTAGTAAAACTCACATGGATTCAATATTACAGGCATTTTTACACATATTGCATGTTTGATTTAGGAAATATGATTGAATACATTTTTATTGCTTTTTTTCGCATTATCTCAGGATATTAGGAATATAACTGTCCATTGAGTAAAAAACTACTTTTTGTGTTTGCAAGATTTAAAAAAAGCATGTGGGTAGAGTAAAACTCCTTAGAATGCATTATTTGAGGCATCATTAGCCATTTTGCATAAGTAGTTAGGAGTTATTTTTAAATAACTGTCATATTGAGTGTGAAAGTATACTGTCATAGTGAGTAAAACCTAATTTTTGTATTTGCAAACCTTACAAAAACAACTGATTCTAGTAAAACTCACCTGGCTTTAATATTACAGGGATTTTCAGATAATTTGCATTGTTGGTTTAGGAATTATGTTGGAATACATTTTTATTCCTTTTTTCGCATTATCTCAGGATATTAGGAATATAACTGTCAATTGAGTAAAAAACTACTTTTTGTGTTTGCAAGATTTAAAAAAGCATCTGTTTTGAGTAAAACTCCGTAGAATGCATTATTTGAGGCATCATTAGCCTTTTTGCATGTGTAGTTAGGAGTTATTTTTAAATAACTGTCATATTGAGTGGTGTGACAGTATACTGTCATAGTGAGTAAAACTTAATTTTTGTATTTGCAAACCTTACAAAAACAACTGATTCTAGTAAAACTCACATGGATTTAATAATACAAGCAATTTTAGACATTTTGCATTGTTGGTTTAGGAATTATGTTGGAATACATTTTTATTGCTTTTTTTGCATTATCTCAGGATTTTAGGAATATAACTGTCATATTGAGTAAAAAATTACTTTTTGTGTTTGCAAGATTTAAAAAAGCATGTGTTTAGAGTAAAACTCCGTAGAATGCATTATGTGAGGCATCATTAGCCATTTTGCGTAAGTAGTTAGGAGTTATTTTTAAATAACTGTCATATTGAGTGTGAAAGTATACTGTCATAGAGTAAAACTTAATTTTTGTATTTGCAAACCTTACAAAAACAACTGATTCTAGTAAAACTCACATGGATTTAATATTACAGGCATTTTTAGACAATTTGCATTGTTGGTTTAGGAATTATGTTGGAATACATTTTTATTGCTTTTTTCGCATTATCTCTGGATTTTAAGAATAATTCTGTCATATTGAGTAAAAAACTACTTTTTGTGTTTGCAGCCTTAAAAAAGCACATGTTTCGAGTAAAACTCATAAGAATGCATTATTTCAGGCAATATTAGCTAATTTTTATGTGTAGTTTAGGAGTAATGTTTAATTTACTGTCATATTGAGTGTACATTGTCATGGTGGAAAAAAAACAAATTTTTGTATTTTCAAAAATTTCAAACACAGTTGATTCTAGTAAAACTCACATGGATTCAATATTACAGGCAATTTTACACATATTGGATGTTTGATTTAGGAAATATGATTGAATACATTTTTATTGCTATTTTCGCATTATCTCAGGATATTAGGAATATAACTGTCCATTGAGTAAAAAACTACTTTTTGTGTTTGCAAGATTTAAAAAAGCATGTGTTTAGAGTAAAACTCCGTAGAATGCATTATGTGAGGCATCATTAGCCATTTTGCGTAAGTAGTTAGGAGTTATTTTTAAATAACTGTCATATTGAGTGTGAAAGTATACTGTCATAGAGTAAAACTTAATTTTTGTATTTGCAAACCTTACAAAAACAACTGATTCTAGTAAAACTCACCTGGCTTTAATATTACAGGCATTTTTAGACAATTTGCATTGTTGGTTTAGGAATTATGTTGGAATACATTTTTATTTCTTTTTTCGCATTATCCCAGGATATTAGGAATATAACTGTCAATTGAGTAAAAAACTACTTTTTGTGTTTGCAAGATTTAAAAAAGCATGTGTTTAGAGTAAAACTCCGTAGAATGCATTATTTGAGGCATCATTAGCCTTTTTGCATGTGTAGTTAGGAGTTATTTTTAAATAACTGTCATATTGAGTGTGACAGTATACTGTCATAGTGAGTAAAACTTAATTTTTGTATTTGCAAACCTTACAGAAACAACTGATTCTAGTAAAACTCACATGGATTTAATAATACAAGCAATTTTAGACATTTTGCATTGTTGGTTTAGGAATTATGTTGGAATACATTTTTATTGCTTTTTTCGCATTATCTCAGGATTTTAAGAACATTACTGTCATATTGAGTAAAAAAACTACTTTTTGTATTTGCAAGCCTTAAAAAAAGCATATGTTTCGAGTAAAACTCATAAGAATGCATTATTTCAGGCAATATTAGCTCATTTTTATGTGTAGTTTAGGAGTAATGTTTAATTTACTGTCATATTGAGTGTACATTGTCATGGTGAAAAAAAACTAATTTTTGTATTTGCAAAAATTTCAAACACAGCTGATTCTAGTAAAACTCACATGGATTCAATATTACAGGAATTTTTACACATATTGCTTGTTTGATTTAGGAAATATGATTGAATACACTTTTATTGCTTTTTTTGCATTATCTCAGGATTGTAAAAATATCACTGTCATATTGAGTAAAAAACTACTTTTTGTGTTTGCAAGATTTAAAAAAGCATGTGTTTAGAGTAAAACTCCGTAGAATGCATTATTTGAGGCATCATTAGCCATTTTGCATAAGTAGTTAGGAGTTATTTTTAAATAACTGTCATATTGAGTGGGGCAGTTTACTGTCATAGTGAGTATAACTTAATTTTTGTATTTGCAAACCTTACAGAAACAACTGATTCTAGTAAAACTCACATGGATTTAATAATACAAGCAATTTTAGACATTTTGCATTGTTGGTTTAGGAATTATGTTGGAATACATTTTTATTGCTTTTTTCGCATTATCTCAGGATTTTAAGAACATTACTGTCATATTGAGTAAAAAACTACTTTTTGTGTTTGCAAGCCTTAAAAAAGCATATGTTTCGAGTAAATTTCACAATAATGCTTTATTTCAGGCAATATTAGCTCATTTTATGTGTAGTTTAGGGGTTATGTTTAATTTGTCATGGTGAAAAAAACCATATTTTTGTGTTTGCAAAAATTTCAAACACAGCTGATTCTAGTAAAACTCACATGGATTCAATATTACAGGCATTTTTTACACATATTGCATGTTTGATTTAGGAAATATGATTGAATACATTTTCATTGCTTTTTTCGCATTATCTCAGGATTTTAGGAATATAACTGTCATATTGAGTAAAAAAATACTTTTTGTGCTTGCAAGATTTAAAAAATGATGTGTTTGGAGTAAAACTCCGTAGAATGCATTATTTGAGGCATCATTAGCCATTTTGCATCAGTAGTTAGGTGTTATTTTTAAAAAACTGTCATATTGAGTGTGGCAGATACTGTCATAGTGAGTAAAACTTAATTTTTATATTTGCAAACCTTACAAAAACAACTGATTCTAGTAAAACTCACATGGATTTAATAAAACAAGCATTTTTAGACAATTTGCATTGTTGGTTTAGGAATTATGTTGGAATACATTTTTATTGCTTTTTTCGCATTATCTCTGGATTTTAAGAATAATTCTGTCATATTGAGTAAAAAACTACTTTTTGTGTTTGCAGCCTTAAAAAAGCACATGTTTCGAGTAAAACTCATAAGAATGCATTATTTCAGGCAATATTAGCTAATTTTTATGTGTAGTTTAGGAGTAATGTTTAATTTACTGTCATATTGAGTGTACATTGTCATGGTGGAAAAAAAACAAATTTTTGTATTTTCAAAAATTTCAAACACAGTTGATTCTAGTAAAACTCACATGGATTCAATATTACAGGCAATTTTACACATATTGGATGTTTGATTTAGGAAATATGATTGAATACATTTTTATTGCTTTTTTCGCATTATCTCAGGATATTAGGAATATAACTGTCCATTGAGTAAAAAACTACTTTTTGTGTTTGCAAGATTTAAAAAAGCATGTGGGTAGAGTAAAACTCCGTAGAATGCATTATGTGAGGCATCATTAGCCATTTTGCGTAAGAAGTTAGGAGTTATTTTTAAATAACTGTCATATTGAGTGTGAAAGTATACTGTCATAGTGAGTAAAACCTAATTTTTGTATTTGCAAACCTTACAAAAACAACTGATTCTAGTAAAACTCACCTGGCTTTAATATTACAGGCATTTTTAGACAATTTGCATTGTTGGTTTAGGAATTATGTTGGAATACATTTTTATTTCTTTTTTCGCATTATCCCAGGATATTAGGAATATAACTGTCAATTGAGTAAAAAACTACTTTTTGTATTTGCAAGCCTTAAAAAAAGCATATGTTTCGAGTAAAACTCATAAGAATGCATTATTTCAGGCAATATTAGCTCATTTTTATGTGTAGTTTAGGAGTAATGTTTAATTTACTGTCATATTGAGTGTACATTGTCATGGTGAAAAAAAACTAATTTTTGTATTTGCAAAAATTTCAAACACAGCTGATTCTAGTAAAACTCACATGGATTCAATATTACAGGAATTTTTACACATATTGCTTGTTTGATTTAGGAAATATGATTGAATACACTTTTATTGCTTTTTTTGCATTATCTCAGGATTGTAAAAATATCACTGTCATATTGAGTAAAAAACTACTTTTTGTGTTTGCAAGATTTAAAAAAGCATGTGTTTAGAGTAAAACTCCGTAGAATGCATTATTTGAGGCATCATTAGCCATTTTGCATAAGTAGTTAGGAGTTATTTTTAAATAACTGTCATATTGAGTGGGGCAGTTTACTGTCATAGTGAGTATAACTTAATTTTTGTATTTGCAAACCTTACAGAAACAACTGATTCTAGTAAAACTCACATGGATTTAATAATACAAGCAATTTTAGACATTTTGCATTGTTGGTTTAGGAATTATGTTGGAATACATTTTTATTGCTTTTTTCGCATTATCCCAGGATTTTAAGAACATTACTGTCATATTGAGTAAAAAACTACTTTTTGTGTTTGCAAGCCTTAAAAAAGCATATGTTTCGAATAAATTTCACAATAATGCTTTATTTCAGGCAATATTAGCTCATTTTATGTGTAGTTTAGGGGTTATGTTTAATTTGTCATGGTGAAAAAAACCATATTTTTGTGTTTGCAAAAATTTCAAACACAGCTGATTCTAGTAAAACTCACATGGATTCAATAAAAAAAGGCATTTTTTAAACATATTGCATGTTTGATTTAGGAAATATGATTGAATACATTTTCATTGCTTTTTTCGCATTATCTCAGGATTTTAGGAATATAACTGTCATATTGAGTAAAAAACTACTTTTTGTGCTTGCAAGATTTAAAAAATGATGTGTTGGAGTAAAACTCCGTACAATACATTATTTGAGGCATCATTAGCCATTTTGCATCAGTAGTTAGGTGTTATTTTTAAATAACTGTCATATTGAGTGTGGCAGATACTGTCATAGTGAGTAAAACTTAATTTTTATATTTGCAAACCTTACAAAAACAACTGATTCTAGTAAAACTCACATGGATTTAATAAAACAAGCATTTTTAGACATTTTGCATTGTTGGTTTAGGAATTATGTTGGAATACATTTTTATTGCTTCTTTCGCATTATCTCAGGATTTTAAGAACATTACTGTCATATTGAGTAAAAAACTACTTTTTGTGTTTGCAAGCCTTAAAAAAGCATATGTTTCGAGTACATTTCACAAGAATGCTTTATTTTAGGCAATATTAGCTCATTTTTATTTGTAGTTTAGGAGTTATGTTTAATTTACTGTTATATTGAGTGTACATTGTCATGGTGAAAAAAAACATATTTTTGTATTTGCAAAAATTTCAAACACAGCTGATTCTAGTAAAACTCACATGGATTCAATATTACAGGCATTTTTACACATATTGCATGTTTGATTTAGGAAATATGATTGAATACATTTTTATTGCTTTTTTCGCATTATCTCAGGATTTTAGGAATATAACTGTCATATTGAGTAAAAAACTACTTTTTGTGCTTGCAAGATTTAAAAAAAATGATGTGTTTGGAGTAAAACTCCGTAAAATGCATTATTTGAGGCATCATTAGCCATTTTGTATGTGTAGTTAGGAGTTATTTTTAAATAACTGTCATATTGAGTGTGACAGTATACTGTCATAGTGAGTAAAACATAATTTTTGTATTTGCAAACCTTACAAAAACAACTGATTCTAGTAAAACTCACATGGATTTAATATTACAGGCATTTTTAGACATTTTGCATTGTTGGTTTAGGAATTATGTTGAAATACATTTTTATTGCTTTTTTCGCATTATCTCAGAATTTTAAGAACATTACTGTCATATTTTGTAAAAAACTACTTTTTTTGTTTGCAAGCCTTAAAAAAGCATATGTTTTGAGTAAAACTCACAAAAATGCATTTTTTCAAGGCAATATTAGATGTGTAGTTTAGGAGTAATGTTTAATTTACTGTCATATTGTCATACAAAACTATTTTTTTTTTTATTTGCAAACCTTACAAAAACAACTGATTCTAGTAAAACTCACATGGATTCAATAATACAGGCATTTTTACACATTTTGCATGTTTAGTTTAGAAATTACGATGGAATACATTTTTATTGCTTTTTTCGCATTATCTCAGGATTCTAAGAAGATTACCGTCATATTGAGTAAAAAACACTTTGTGTTTGCAAGCCTTAAAAAAAGCATAGGTTTCGAGGAAAACTCCCAAAGATGCATTATTTCAAGCATTATTAGCCATTTTGCATGTGTAGTTTAGGAGTTATGATTAAATAACTGTCATATTGAGTTTGACAGAGTAAAACCTAATTTTTGTATTTGCAAACCTTACTAAAACAACTGATTCTAGTAAAACTTACATGGATTTAATATTACAGGCATTTTTAGACATTTTGCATTGTTGGTTTAGGAATTATGTTGGAATACATTTTTATTGCTTTTTTCGTATTATCGCAGGATTTTAAGAACATTACTGTCATATTGAGTAAAAAACTACTTTTTGTGTTTGCAAGCCTTAAAATAGCATATGTTTCGAGTAAAACTCACAAGAATGCATTATTTCAGGCAATATTAGCTCATTTTTAAGTGTAGTTTAGGAGTTATGTTTAATTTACTCTCATATTGAGTGTACATTGTCATGGTGAAAAAATCCTAATTTTTGTATTTGCAAAAATTTCAAACACAACCAATTCTAGTAAAACTCACATCGATTCAATGCTACAGGATTTTTTTTAACATATTTTGCATGTTTGATTTAGGAAATATGATTGAATATAATTTCATTGCTTTTTTCGCATTATCTCAGGATTTTAGGAATATTACTGTCATATTGAGTAAAAAACTACGTTTTGTGTTTGCAAGATTTGAAAAAGCAAATGTTTCAAGTAAAACTCCGTAGAATGCATTATTTGAGGCATCATTAGACATTTTGCATTTGTAGTTTAGGAGTTATGATTAAATAAATATCATATTGAGTGTGACAGTTTACTTTCATAAAGTGTAAAACCTAATTTTTGTTTTTGCAAACCTTACTAAAACAACTGATTCTAGTAAAACTCACATGGATTCAATATTACAGGCATTTTTACACATTGTGCATGTTTAGTTCAGAAATTATGATTGAATACATTTTTATTGCTTTTTTCGCATTATCTCAGGATTTTAAGAACATTACTGTCATATTGAGTAAAAAAATACTTTTTGTGTTTGCAAGCCTTAAAAAAGCATATGTTTCGAGGAAAACTCCCAAGGATGCATTATTTTAAGCATTATTAGCCATTTTGCATGTGTAGTTTAGGAGTTATGATTAAATAACTGTCATATTGAGTTTGACAGAGTAAAACCTAATTTTTGTATTTGCAAACCTTACTAAAACAACTGATTCTAGTAAAACTTACATGGATTTAATATTACAGGCATTTTTAGACATTTTGCATTGTTGGTTTAAGAATTATGTTGGAATACATTTTTATTGCTTTTTTCGCATTATCTCAGGATTTGAAGAACATTACTGTCATATTGAGTAAAAAACTACTTTTTGTTTTTGCAAGCCTTAAAAAAGCATATGTTTCGAGTAAAACTCACAAGAATGCATTATTTCAGGCAATATTAGCTCATTTTTAAGTTTAGTTTAGGAGCTATGTTTAATTTATTCTCATATTGAGTGTCATGGTTAAAAAAAACACCTAATTTTTGTATTTGCAAAAATTTCAAACACAACAAATTCTAGTAAAACTCACATGGATTCAATACTACAGGCTTTTTTCGCATTATCTCAGGATTTTAGGAATATTACTGTCATATTGAGTAAAAAACTACTTTTTGTGTTTGCAAGATTTGAAAAAGCAAATGCTTCGAGTAAACTCCGTAGAATGCATTATTATTTTAGGCATCAATAGCCATTTTGCTTGTGTGGATTAGGAGTTTTTAAATAACTGTCATTATGAGTAAAACTTAATTTTTGTATTTTTAAACCTCCTGATTCTAGTAAAATTCACAAAGATATAATATTACAGGCATTTTTAGACATAATGCAGGTTTGGTTTTTGGAGTTAGGTTTATAACTTTTCATATTTAGTATGACAGTTAGACTGTCATATTAAGTAACAAAAAAAAAAAAGACGTGTCTTTGCAAACCTTACAAAATATTTTTTTCCAGTAAAACTCACAAAGATACATTTCTCTTATTAGCCATTTTGCATGTGTGGTTTCGGAGTTATGTTTAAATAACTGTTAGATACAGAGACAGAGACAGTATACATGGGGAAGGCGTGGCGCAGTTGGGAGAGTGGCCGTTCCAGCAACTTGAGGGTTCTTGGTTCGATCCCCACCTTCTACCAACCTCGTCACGTCCGTTGTGTCCTTGAGGGAGACACTTTACCCTTGCTCCTGATGGGTTGTGGTTAGGGCCTTGCATGCCAGCTCCCGCCATCAGTGTGTAAATGTGTGTGTGAATGGATGAATGTAAAAGTAGTGTCAACGCGCTTTGTGTACCTTGAAGGTAGAAAAGCGCTATGCAAGTATAACCCATTTACCATAGTGAGTAAAACCAAATGTTTGTATTTACAAACCTTACAAAATAACCGATTCTAGTAAAAGTCACACAGATACAATATTTTAGGCATTTTTAGACATAATGCATGTTTGGTTTTGGAGTTATGTTTATATAACCTCCTTTCTGAGCCGCCACCTTATCGTGGTAGAGGAGTTTGCGTGTCCCACTGATCCTAGGAGCTATGCTGTCTGTGGGCTTCTATGCCCCCTCGTAGGCTCTCCCAAGACAAATAGGTCCTAGGTGAGGGATCAGACAAAGAGCAGCTCAAAGACCTTTATGAAAAGTACAAAGCGAGGTCCTAGAGTTTTCCTCGCCCGGATGCGGTTCACCGTGGCTCCCCTGTGGAGCCAGGCCCAGAGGTGGGGCACGATGGCGAGCGCCTGTTGGCTGGCTCAGCTCAATGAAGCAACGTGGTTCCCTCCTCCAATGGGCTCACCACTCATGGGCTGGGTTATAGAGGTCGGGTGCAGTGTGAGCTGAGCGGCAGCCGAAGGCAGGGCACTTGGCGATCCGATCATCGGCTACATAAGCTAGCTCTTCTGACGTGAAATGTCACCTCGCTGGGAGGGAAGGAGCCTGAGCTGGTGTGCGAGGTGGAGAAGTTCCGGCTAGATATAGTTGGACTCACTTCGACGCACAGGAACCTGTTCTCTCGAGAGGGGCTGGACTCTCTTCCACTATGGCGTTGCAAGCAATGAGAGGCTGGGGTGGCAATTCTTGTTGTCCCCCCGGCTCAAAGACAAGAGTATGGGGTATCGGACTGTCTGATTGTGGCGGGTCGCTCCCTGTATGATCAGTGTCAGAGCTTGGTCCGCATTGCCGGCAGTAAGTCGGACCTCTTTCCAGTGAGGGTTGGACTAAACCACACAAAGGGCAGCCTTGGCGGCCCAAGGCTGCCCTTTGTCACCGATTCTGTTGTTAACTTTTATGGACAGAATTACTAGGCGCAGTCATGGCGTTGAGGGGATCCGGTTTAGTGGTTGCAGGATTAGGTCTCTGCTTTTTGCAGATGATGTGGTCCTGATGGCTTCAACTGGCCAGGATCTCCAGCTCTCATTGGATGGCCGAGTATGAAGCGACTGGGATGAGAATCAGCACCTCCAAGTCCGAGTCCATGGTTCTCGCCCGGTAAAGGGCGAGGAGGCGATGGCACATACATAGATGGCCCCAAGTGGAGGAGTTCAAGTACCTAGGAGTCTTGTTCACGAGTGAGGGAAGAGTGGATCATGAGATCCACAGGCGGATCGGTGCGGCGTCTTCAGTAATGAGGACGCTATATCGATCCATTGTGGTGAAGAAGGAGCTGAGCCAGAATTAAAAGCTCTAAATTTACCGGTCGATCTACATTCCCATCCTGCACCCATGGTCATGGTTATGACCGAAAAGACAAGATCACGGGTACAAGCGGCCAAATTGAGTTTCCTCCGCCGGGTGGCGGGTCTCTCCCTTAGAGATAGGATAAGAAGCTCTGTCACCCGGGAGGAACTCAGAGTAAAGCGCTGCTCCTCCACATTGAGAGGAGCCAGGTGAGGTGGTTCGGGCATCTGCTCAGGATGCCACCCGACGCCTCCCGAGGGAGGTGTTTAGGGCAAGTCCGACCGGCAGGAGGCCACGGGGAAGACCCAGGACACATTGGGAAGATTATGTCTCCCGGCTGGCCTGGGAACGCCTCAGGTTCCCCCAAGAAGAGCTGGAAGAAGTGGCTGGGGAGAGAAAAGTCTAGGCTTCTCTGTTTAGGCTGCTGCCCCCGCAACCCGACCTCGGTTAAGCGGAAGAAAATGGATGGATTTAGTAACGACAAAAAAAAATGATTCTAGTAAAACTCACATGGATACAATTTTACAGGTATTTTTAGACATAATGCATGTTTGGTTTTGGAATTATGTTTATATAACTTTCATATGTATTATGACAGTTATACTGTCATCTTGAGTAAAACTAACTTGTGTCTTTACAAACATTACAAACTATGTTTTTCCAGTAAAACAAAAAGATTTTGTATTTGCAAACCTTACAAAAACAACTGATTCTAGTAAAACTCACATAGATTCAATATTTCAGGCATTTTTAGACATTTCACATGTTTGAATACATTTTTATTGCTTTTTTCGTTAGGGCAAGTCCGATCGGCAGGAGGCCACGGGGAAGACCCAGGACACATTGGAAAGACTATGTCTCAGGCTGGCCTGGGAACGCCTCGGGATCCCCCGAGAAGAGCTGGACAAAGTGGCTGGGGAGAGGGAAGTCTGGGCTTCTCTGCTTAGGCTGCTGCCCCCGCAACCCAACCTCGGATAAGCGGAAGAAAATGGATGGATTTAGTATGACAGTTATACTGTCATATTGAGTAAAAAAACTTTTTTCCATAGATTCAATATTACAGGCATCTTTAGATGGATTGCATGTTTGGTTTTGGAGATATGTTTATACAACTTTCATATTTAGTATGACAGTTATACTGTCATATTGAGTAAAAAAAAACAACTTGTGTCTGCAAACCTTACAAAAGATTATTATTCTAGTAAAACTAACAAAGATACATTTTTCCAAGCATTATTAGCATTTGTTGTTTTGGAGTTATAATGCTTGCGTTGAGAGGCGACGGGCTCGGGTGGCAATTCTTGTTGCCCCCCGGCTCAAAGCCTGCACGTTGGAGTTCAACCCAGTGGACCAGTGGGTAGCTTTCCTCCGCCTTCGGGTGGGGGGACGGGTCCTGACTGTTGTTTGGCCTTACGCGCCAAACGGCAGCTCAGAGTACCCACCCTTTTTGGATTCACTCGAGGGAGTACTGGAAAGTGCTCCACCGGGTGATTCCCTCGTTCTACTGGGGGCCTTCAACGCTCATCTTGGCAACAACAGTGAAACCTGGAGAGGCATGATTGGGAAGAATGGCCGCCCGGATCTGAACCCGAGTGGTGTTTTGTTATTGGACTTTTGTGCTCGTCACAGATTGTCAATAACAAACACCAAGTTCAAACATAAGGGTGTCCATATGTGCACTTGGCATCAGGACACCCTAGGCCGCAGTTCCATGATCGATTTTGTAGTTGTGTCATCGGATTTGCGGTCTCATGTTTTGGACACTCGGGTGAAGAGAGGGGCGGAGCTTTCTACCGATCACCACATGGTGGTGAGTTGGCTGCGATGGTGGGGGAGGATGCCTGACAGACCTGGCAGGCCCAAACGCATTGTGAGGGTTTGCTGGGATCGCCTCCGGAAGAACTTTGAACATGTCACGAGGGAGGCGCTGGACATTGAGTCTGAGTGGACCATGTTCCGTGCCTCTCTTGTCGAGCCGGCTGATTGGAGCTGTGGCCGCAAGGAGTTTGGTGCCTGTCGTGGCGGTAATCCTAGAACCCGCTGGTGGACACCAGCAGTGAGGGATGCCGTCAAGCTGAAGAAAGAGCCTATCGGGTCCTTTTGGCTCATGGGACTCCAGAGGCAGCCGACAGGCCAAGCGAAGTGCGGCTTCAGCGGTCGCAGAGGCAAAAACTCGGACATGGGAGGAGTTTGGAGAAGCCATGGAAAACGACTTCCAGACGGCTTCGAAGCGATTCTGGACCACCATCCGCCGGCTCAAGGAGGGGGAGCAGTGCACTGTAACACCGTGTATGGTGAGGATGGTGCGCTGCTGACCTCTACTGCAGCTGTTATTGATCGGTGGAGGGAATACTTCGAAGACCTCCTTATTACCACCAACATGTCTTCCTATGAGGAAGCAGTGCCTGGGGAATCTGTGGTGGGCTCTCCTATTTCTGGGGCTGAGGTCAAAAAGCTCCTCAATGGCAACGCCCTGGGGGTGGATGAGATCCGTCCGGAGTTCCTTAAGGCTCTGGATGCTGTGGGGCTGTCTTGGTTGACAAGACTCTGCAACATCGCGTGGACATCGGAGGCGGTACTTCTGGATTGGGAGACCGGGGTGGTGGTTCCTCTCTTTAAGAAGGGGAACCAGAGGGTGTGTTTCAACTATCGTGAGATCACACTCAGTCTTCCCGGTAAGGTCTATTCATGTGTACTGGAGAAGAGGCTATGCCGGATAGTCAAACCTCAGATTCAGGAGGAACAGTGTGGTTTACGTCCTGGTCGTGGAACTGCGGACCAGCTTTATACTCTCGGCAGGGTCCTTGAGGGTGCATGGGAGTGTGCCCAACCAGTCTACATGTGCTTTATGAACTTGGAGAAGGCATTCGACCATTTACCCCGGGAAGTCCTGTGGGGAGTGCTCAGAGAGTATGGGGTAACGACTGTCTTATTGTGGCGGTTCGCTCCCTTTGCAAGAGTCAGAGCTTGGTCCGCATTGCCGGCAGTAAGTTGGACCCGTTTAGTGAGGGTTGGACTCCGCCAAGGCTGCCCTTTGTCACCGATTCTGTTCATAGCCTTTATGGACAGAATTTCTAGGCGCAGTCAGGGCGTTGAGGGGATCCGGTTTGGTGTCTGCAGGATTAGGTCTATGCTATTTGCAGATGATGTGGTCCTGATGGCTTCATCTGGCCAAGATCTTCAGCCCTCACTGGATCGGTTCGCAGACGAGTGTGAAGTGACTAGGATGTGAATCAGCACCTCCAAGTCAGAGTCCATGGTTCTCGCCCGGAAAAGGGTGGAGTGCCATTTCCGGGTTGGGGAGGAGATCTTGCCCCAAGTGGAGGAGTTCAAGGACCTCAGAGTCTTGTTCACGAGTGAGGAAAGAGTGGATCGTGAGATCGACAGGCGGAACGGTGCGGCGTCTTCAGTAATGCGGACGCTGTATTGATCCGTTGTGGTGAAGAAGGAACTGAGCCGGAAGGCAAAGCTCTCGATTTACCGGTCGATCTACGTTCCCATCCTCACCTATGGTCATGGCCGAAAGGACAAGATCACAGGTACAAGCGGCCGAAATGAGATTCCTCCGCCGGGTGGCGGGGCTCTCCCTTAGAGATAGGGTGAGAAGCTCTGTCATCCGGGAGGAGCTCAAAGTAAAGCCATTGCTCCTCCATTTCGAGAGGAGCCAGATGAGGTGGTTCGGGCATCTGGTCAGGATGCCACCCGAACGCCTCCCTAGGGAGGTGTTTCGGGCACGTCCGACCGGTAGGAGGCCCAGGAAGACCCAGGAAACGGGAAGCTTATCTCTCCCGGCTGGCCTGGGAATGCCCCGGGATCCCCCGGGAGGAGCTGGACGAAGTGGCTGGGGAGAGGAAAGTCTGGGCTTCCCTGCTTAGGCTGCAGCCCCCGCGACCCGACCTCGTCGGATAAGCGGAAGAAAATGGATGGATGGATGGATGGAGTTATGTTTAAATAACTGTCATAAAGAGTAAAACCTCATTTTTGTATTTGTAAACCTTACCAAAACAACTGATTTTAGTAAAACTCACACAGATTCAATATTACAGGCATTTTTAGACATTTTGCTTATTTGGTGTAGGAATTATGATGGAATACATTGTTATTGCTTATTTCGCATTATATCAGGATTTTAAGATCTTTACTGTCATATTGAGGAAAACAAATACTTTTTGTGTTTGCAAGCTTTAAAAAAGCATATGTTTCGAGTAAAACTCACAAGAATGCCTTATTTCAGGCATTATTAGCCATTTTTTATGTGTAGTTTAGGCATACTTGCCAAGTCTCCTGGATTTTTCAGGAGACTCCCGAAATTCAGCGCCTCTCCCGAAAACCTCCCGGGACAAATTTTCTCCCGAAAATCTCCCGAAATTCAGGCTGACCTGAGTGAGGACAGCCTGTATTCACGTCTGCTTTCCCACGATATAAACAGCATGCCTGCCCAATCACGTTATAACTGTAGAATGATCGAGGGCGAGTTCTTGGTTTCTTATGTGGGTTTATTGTTAGGTAGTTTCATTAACGTCCTCCCAGCGCAGTAACAACACTAAACAACAGCAGTCACGTTTTCGTCTACCGTAAAGCAGTTTGTCTGCCGTAAACAGCAATGTTGTGACACTCTTTAAACAGGGAAATACTGCAATCTACTGTACATGCATATGTGACAATAACATCCAGGGCTTTTAGAGAGTGCAGTGCACAACTGCGCACACAACAAGGAGACGAAGCAGAAGAACGCGGAAGATACAGCCATGGCGACGCCGACGACGAGTAAGATGAAGAAACACGCTTATAAGTTCCAAGCCGCAGCTGCGATTGGACCTGGATAGCCTCCGGGAAGAAGTAGTGGAGTACCAAGTGCTTGGCAGTGAAGATCTTCCTCAGGAAGCAAAGATTGACCGGTTTTTGGCCATGCTCAGGAGGGGTGGAAAATTCCAGACTCTCGTGCATTTGATGAAAGCACTTTTGTGCGTGCCACACAGCAATGCATCATCAGAGAGGGTGTTCAGCATGGTTAGAAAAATAGTGACAGAGAATAGAACAAGGATGGACAATTCAACCCTTAACTCAACAATGAGTAGATGAGTGTTATGTGTGTGTATATGTGTAAATAAATGAAAACTGAAATTCAAGTATTTATTTTATTTTTATATATATATATAGCTAGAATTCACTGAAAGTCAAGTTTTTCTTATATATGTGTGTATGTATATATATATATATATATATATATATATATATATATATATATATATATATATATATATATATATATATATATATATATATATGAAATACTTGACTTGGTGATTTTAGCTCTAAATATACTCCTCCCCTCTTAACCACACCCCCAACCACGCCCCCACCCCACCCCCAACCACGCCTTCCCCACCCCCACCTCCTGAAATCGGAGGTCTCATTGTTGGCAAGTATGAGTTTAGGAGTTATGTTTAAATAACTGTCATAGTGAGTGTGGCAGTTACACTGTCATATTGAGTAAAAAAAACTAACTTGTGTCTTTGCAAACCTCACAAAAGAAAACGTTTCTAATAAAAATCACAAAGATACATTTCTTCACGCATTATTAGACATTTTTCATGTGTGGTTTAGGAGTTATGTTTAAATAACTGTCATATTGAGTGTGGCAGTTATACTGTCATTATGTGTAAAACCTAATTTTGTATTTGCAAACCTTATAAAAACAACTGATTCAGTAAAACATAGATTCAATTTTACAGGCATTTTTAGACATTTTACATGTTTGGTTTAGGAGTTGTGTTTGAATACATTTTGTATTGCTATTTTCGTTAGGGCAAGGCCGACCGGCAGGAGACCAGGGGGAAGACCCAGGACACATTGGGAAGACTATCATTCAAGTACCTTGGGATGTGGGTGGACAATAAGCTGGACTGGACTGTTAACACAGACCACTTGTACAGGAAAGGACAGAGCTGTACTTCCTGAGGCGGCTGTCCTTTGTCCCACACGCCATTAGACTGTACAACTCTCCTCTGGGGGGAGGGGGCTACTAGGATGACAGGGGATGCAAATCAATAAGAGTGCAATATTTTTTCAAAACATGGTCACTACTGCCTAGTTTCTCATGTTATATTCTTATTTTACTGTTATATTTTTATTCTCATTGTTGCTTTTTATTTTTATTCTATTGTAATATGTTTCTATTTTGTTTCAATTTATACCCCCATTATTTACTTTTCACTTTTTAAAATTTTGTACACTACTGCTGGAATTTAAATTTTCCTGAGGGAACTCTCCTGAAGGAATCAATTAAGTACTATCTATCTATCCATCTATCTATCTATCTATCTATCTATCTATCTATCTATCTATCTATCTATCTATCTATTTATGTCTCCTGGCTGGACTGAAAACGCCTGGGATCCCCCGAGAAGAGCTGGACGAAGTGGCTGGGGAGAAGAAAGTCTGGGCTTCTCTGCTTAGGCTGCTGCCCCCGCAACCTGACCTCGGTTAAGCAGGAAGAAATGGATGGATTTAGTATGACAGTCATATTAAGTAAAAAACTAACTTGTGTTTTTGCAAACATTACAAAATATATTTTTTCTAGTAAAACTCACAAAGATACATAACTCAAGGCATTATTAGCCATTTTGCATGTGTGGTTTAGGACATATGTTTAAATAACCGTCAGATTGAGTGTGACAGTATACTGTCATAGTGAGTAAAACCCATATTTTGTAATTGCAAACCTTATGAAAACAAATGATTCTACTAAAACTCACATGGATACAATATCACAGGCATTTTAGACATAATGCATGTTTGGTTTTGGAGTAATGTTTATATAACTTTCATATTTAGTATGACAGTAATACTGTCATATTGAATAAAAAAAACTAACTTGTATCTGTACAAACCTTAAACAATATTTTTTTCCAGTAAAACTCACAAAGAGACATTTCTCCAGGCATTATTAGCCATTGTGCACATGTGGTTTAGGAGTTATGTTTAAATAAATGTCAAATTGAATGTGGCAGTTATACTGTTATTATGAGTAAAACCTAATTTTTGTAAATGTTAATCTTACCACAATACCTGATTCTGGTAAAACTCACATAGATTCAATATTACAGGCATTTTTAGACATTTTACATGTTTGGTTTAGAGTTGTGTTTGAATACATTTTTATTGCTTTTTTCATTAGGGCAAGTCCGACGGGCAGGAGGCCGCGGGGAAGACCCAGGACACATTGGGAAGACTATGTCTCCCGGCTGGGCTGGGAACGCCTCGGGATCCCCCGAGAAGAGCTGGACAAAGTGGTTGGGGAGAGCGAAGTCTGGGCTTCTCTGCTTAGGCTGCTGCCCCTGCAACCCGACCTCGGATAAGCGAAAGAAAATGGATGGATTTAGTATGACAGTTATACTGTCATATTAAGTAAAAAAAAACTAACTTGTGTCTTTGCACACCTTACAAAATATATTTTTTCTAGCAAAACTCATAAAGATACATATCTACAGGCATTATTAGCCATTTTACATGTGTGGTTTAGGAGTTATGTTTAAATAACTGTCATATTGAATGTGGCAGTAATACTGTCATTATGACCTAATTTTTGTAATTTTAAACCTTACCAAAATACCTGATTCTGGTAAAACTCACAAAGATTCAATATTACAGGCATTTTTAGACGGATTACATGTTTGGTTTTGGGGTTATGTTTATACAACTATCATATTGAGTACAAAAAACAAACTTGTGTCTTTGCAAACCATACAAAAGATCATTGTTTTAGTAAATCTAACAAAGTCTCCAAGCATTATTAGCCATTTTGCATTTGTTGTTTAGGAGTTATGTTTAAATAACTGTCATAGTGAGTAAAACCTAATTTTTGTATTTGCAAACCATACAAAAACAACTGATTCTAGTAAAATATTGCAGGCATTTTTAGACATAATGCATGTTTGATTTTGGAGTTGTGTTTGTATAACTTTCATATTTAGTATTACAGTAATACTGTCATATTGAGTAATAAAAACTAACTTGTGTCTACAAACCTTACAAAATATTTTTTTTCCTGCAAAACTCACAAAGAGACATTTCTCCAGGCATTATTAGCCATTTTGCATGTGTGGTTTAGGAGTTATGTTTAAATAACTGACAGATTGAGTGTGCCAGTATACTGTGAGTAAAACCCATATTTTGTATTTGCAAACCTTACAAAATCAACTGATTCTAGTAAAACTCACATGGATACAAAATTACAGGCATTTTTAGAGATAATGCATGTTTGGTTTTGGAGTTATGTTTATATAACTTTCATATTTAGTATGACAGTAACACTGTCATATTGAGTAAAAAAAACTAACTTGTGTCGGTACAAACATTACGAAATGTTTTTTTTCCAGTAAAACTCACAAAGAGACATTTCTCCAGGCATTATTAGCCATTGTGCATGTGTGGTTTAGGAGTTATGTTTAAATACATGTCAAATTGAATGTGGCAGTTATACTGTCATTATGAGTGAAACCTAATTTTTGTAATTGTAAACCTTACCAAAATATCTGATTCTGGTAAAACTCACATAGATTCAATATTACATGCATTTTTAGACGGATTGCATGTTTGGTTTTGGAGTTATGTTTATACAACTTTCATATTTAGTATGACAGTTATACTGTATATTACCATTGAGTAAAAAAAAAACTAACTTGTGTCTTTGCAAACCTTACAAAAGATCGTTATTCTAGTAAAGACTTAGACTTCGACTTTGACTTTCTTTTTATTGTGATTCAAATTTGAACATTACAGCACAGATAAGAACGAAATGTAGTGCAGGATAAAAAAGCAATAAGGTGCATATTTCGATAAATAAATATATATAAATAATATATAAATACTATATATATATATATATATATATATATATATATATATTTGTATAAAATATATATATTTATAAATAGATAAAGAGATTACTGTGCAGATAAATATATTGCCCTTTTTTACATGCACCCGCGTTTATGGATGTATGTTATCTTGTCTTTTTCATTCCAGCGAGTTAATTCATTTTGAGGGGAGTTGAGGAGATAATTTAATTATGATGCGTTCAAGAGTCTTACGGCCTGAGGGAGAAGCTGTTACAGAACCTGGAGGTTCTGCTTCGGAAGCTGCGGAACCTCTTTCTAAAGTCCAGCAGTGAAAACTGTCCTTGGTGGGGGTGGGAGGAGTCTTTGCACATTTTCTGAGCCCTGGTCAGGCAACACTTTTTGCGATCTCCTGGATAGGAGGAAGAGGAGTCCTGATGATCTTTTCCGCCGTCCTCACCACTCTCTGGAGATACTTCCAGTCTGAGGCACTGCAGGCTCCAGTCCAGACAGAGATGCTGTTGGTCAGCAGGCTCTCTATAACAAAGATACATCTCTCCAAGCATTATTAGCTATTTTGCATTTGTTGTTTAGGAGTTATGTTTAAATAACTGTCATAGTGATTTAAACCTAAAATTTGTATTTGCAAACCTTTCAAAAACAACTGATTGTAGTAAAACTCACACAGATACAATATTGCAGGCATTTTTAGACATAATGCATGTTTGGTTTTGGAGTTATGTTTCTATAACTTTCATATGTATGACAGCTATACTGTTATATTTAATAAAAAAAACTAACTTGTCTTTACAAACCTTACAAAATATTTTTTCCCAGTAAAACTCTCAAAGATACATTTCAACAGGCATTATTAGCCATTTTGCATGTGTGGTTTAGAAGTTTTGTTTAAATAACTGTCATATGGAGTGTGACCGTAAAGTCATAGTGAGTACGGTAAAACAAACTAACTTGTGTCTTTGCAAACCTTACAAAAGAAAATGTTACTAGTAAAACTCACAAAGATACATTTCTTCTGCATTATTGGAAAATGCTCATGTGTAGTTTAGGAGTTATGTTTAAATAACTGTCATATTGAGTGTGGCAGTCATACAGTCATTAAGTGTTAAACCTAATTTTTGTTTTTGCAAACCTTACAAAAACAACTGATTCTAGTAAAACTCACATTGATTCAATATTACAGGCATTTTAGACATTATACATATTTGGTTTAGGAGTTGTGTTTGAATCCATTTTTATTGCTTTTTTCGTCAGGGCAAGTCCGACCGGCAGGTGGCCACGGGGAAGACAGAGGACACATTGGGAAGACTATGTAAGCCGGCTGGCCTGGGAACGCCTCAGAGTCCCCCAAGAAGAGCTGGACGAAGTGGCTTGGGAGAGGGAAGTCTGGGCTTCTCCGCTTAGGCTGCTGCCCCCGCAACCCGACCTCGGATAAGCGGAAGAAAATGGATGGATTTAGTATGACAGTTATACTGTCATATTAAGTAAAAAAAACTAACTTGTGTCTTTGCAAACTTTACAAAATATAATCATTCTAGTAAAACAAACAAAGATACATCTCTCCAAGCATTATTAGCTATTTTGCATTTGTTGTTTAGGAGTTATGTTTAAATAACTGTCAAAGTAAATAAAACCTAATTTTGGTATTTGAAAACCTTACAAAAACAACTGATTTTAGTAAAACTCACACAGATACAATATTACAGGCATTTTTAGACATAATACAGGTTTGGTTTTGGAGTAATGTTTAAATAACTTTCATATATAGTATGACAGCTATACTGTTATATTGAGTAAAAAAAACAACTAACTTGCGTCTTTGCAAACCTTACAAAAGATCATTATTCTGGTAAAGACTTAGACTTTCTTTTTATTGTCATTCAAATTTGAACTTTACAGCACAGATAACAAAATTTCGTTACATAAACTCATGGTAGTGCAGGTTAAAAAAGCAATAAGGTGCATATACAAATAAATAAATATAAATATATATATATAAATAAATAAATAAAAAGATTACTGTGCAGATAAATATATTGCACTTTTTCCACGTGCGCCCACGTTTATGGGTGTATGTTATATTGGTTTTTTTTTATTCCAGCGAGTTAATCCATTTCGAGGGGAGTTGAGGGGATAATTTAATTATAATGCGTTCAAGAGTCTTACGGCCTGAGGGAAGAAGCTGTTACAGAAGCTGGAGGTTCTGCTTCGGAGGCTGCAGAACCTCTTTCTAGAGTCCAGCAGTGAAAACAGTCCTTGGTGGGGGTGGGAGGAGTCTTTGCAAATTTTCTGAGCCCTGGTCAGGCAGCGCTTTTTGCGATCTCCTGGATAGGAGGAAGAGGATTCCTGAAGATCTTTTCCGCCGTCCTCACCACTCTCTGGAGAGACTTCCAGTCTGAGGCACTGCAGGCTCCAGTCCAGACAGAGATGCTGTTGGTCAGCAGGCTCTCTATAACAAAGTATAGTTCTCCAAGCATTATTAGCTATTTGCATTTGTTGTTTAGGATTTATGTTTAAATAACTGTCATAGTGAGTAAAACCTAAATTTTGTATTTGCAAACCTTACAAAAACAATTGATTCTAGTAAAACTCAGATAAAATATCACTGGCATTTTTAGACATAATGCATATTTGGTTTTGGAGTTGTGTTTATATAACTTTCATATTTACTATTACAGTAATACTGTCATATTGAGTAAAAAAAAAAAAAACTAACTTGTGTCTTTACAAACCTTACAAAATATTGTTCCCAGTAAAACTCAAAGATACATTTCTACAGGCATTATTAGCCATTTTGTATGTGCGGTTTAGGAGTTATGTTTAAATAACTGTCATATTGAGTGTGACAGTAAAGTCATAGTGAGTAAAACAAACTAACTTGTGTCTTTGCAATGCTTACAAAAGAAAATGTTACTAGTAAAACTCACAAAAGATGCATTTCTTCATGCATTAGAAAATGTTACTGTCATTAAGTGTTAAACCTAATTTTTGTATTTGCAAACCTTACAAAAACAACTGATTCTAGTAAAACTCACAGATTCAATATTGCAGGCATTTTAGACATTTCACATGTTTGGTTTAGGAGTTGTGTTTGAATACATTTTAATTGCTTTTTTCGTTAGGGCAAGTCCGACCGGCAGGTGGCCACGGGGAAGCCCCAGGACACATTGGGAAGACTATGTCAGCCGGCTGGCCTGGGAACGCTTCGGGATCCCCCGAGAAGAGCTGGACGAAGTGGCTGGGGAGAGGGAAGTCTGGGCTTCTCTGCTTAGGCTGCTGCCCCCGCAACCCCGACCTCGGATAAGCGGAAGAAAATGGATAGATTTAGTATGACAGTTATGCTATTATATTGAGTAAAAAAAACTAACTTGTGTCTTTACAAACCTTACAAATTATATGTTTTCTAGTAAAACTCACAAAGATACATCTCCAGGCATTATAAGCCATTTTGCATGTGGTTTAGGGGTTATGTTTAAATAACTGCCATATTGAATGTGGCAGTTATACTGTCATTATGCGTAAAACCTAATTTTTGTAATTGTAAACCTTACCAAAATACCTGATTCTGGTAAAACTCACATAGATTCAATATTACAGGCTTTTTTAGACGGATTGCATGTGTAGTTTTGAAATTATGTTTATACAACTTTCTTATTAGTATGACAGTGTCATCTTGAGTAAAAAAACTAACTTGTGTCTTTGCAAACCTTACAAATTATATGTTTTCTAGTAAAACTCACAAAGATACATCTCCAGGCATTATTAGCCATTTTGCATTTGTTGTTTAGGAGTTATGTTTAAATAACTGGCATAGTGAGTAAAACTTAATTTTTGTATTTGCAAACCTTACAAAAACAACTGATTCTAGTAATACTCACATAGATACAATATTACAGGCATTTTTAGACATAATGCATGTTTAGTTTTAGAGTTATGTTTATATAACTTTCATATTTAGTATGACAGTAAAACTGTCATATTGAGTAAAAAAACTAACTTGTGTCTTTGCAAACCTTACAAAAGATCATTATTCTAGTAAAACATACTAAGATACATTCCTCCAGGCATTATTAGCCACTTTGCATGTGTGGTTTAGGAGTTATGTTTTAAACAACTGTCATATTTAGGTGGCAGTTATATGTCTATGCGTAAAACCTAATTTTTGTATTTGCAAATCTTTCAAAAACTGATTACAGTAATTGTCACATAGTTTTAATATTACAGGTATTTTTAGACATTTTGCATTGTTGGTTTAGGAATTATGTTGCAATACATTTTTTTTTGCTTTTTTTGCATTATCTCAGGATTGTAAAAATATTACTGTCATATTGAGTAAAAAAAACTACTGATTGGGTGTGGCAGTTATACTGTCATTATGTGTAAAACCTAATTGTTGTATTTGCAAACCTTACAAAAACAACCGATTGTAGTAACTCACATGGATAAAATATTACAGGCATTTTTAGACATAATACATCATTGGTTTATGAATCGTGTTCGATTGCTCCTGCTCACAGAACCACACAGCCAGCGCACGACACACGAGCCACAAGCCCACAGCCCAAGGCAGTTAAATACCCCTGCAAATCCACAAGGCACGACACTTACTTTGGAGGCAGAGTTTCCTCTGCCCCTGCGTATTGTGGGACTCTGGGGATTCTTTTCGGTAGCCTGCGGGTCTGCTGGGTAGTCCTGGGGATTCCTTCTCAACCTGCGCGCGTTCACCCGGTCCTCCTTGTTAAGCCTGACGATCCTCCTGGTCGCTCCTTTTTAAATGTGTGCAGCCCTAATGCTCCACAGGTGCGTCTGATTTCAGGTGCCGTTCGATTGGGCACTTTGGTTGTCAGGGGCAACAAGCTAAAAGGGGCAACGTCTTAAAATGCCAGCAAAGTCCACAAGGAATAAAATTATGCAATTAAAAATACAGTCAAAGTCCTCAAAGTGTAAAAACATGCAATTAAAAATACAATCAAATTGTAAAATGTAAAAACATGCAATTTAAATCTACAACAATAAAAACACTCAGACATGCATGACAATGAAACAAAAAAAATAAAATCCCCTACTTGTGTCCCATCACATCCCCCCCATACATTATCGTTGTCAGTCCCTGCAACGGGGGGAACTCTCGTCTGCATAGCGGGCAGGCAACTGTCGGTCAAAGCCTTTTTTAGCTCTTCAAAGGACGTCTGACACTCTGGTGTCCACACTATTTTGTGGGCCTCTGCCTTCTTGCCAGTGAGGCCGTCCCACCGACATGTATTTAGGGGACGGGCTATTTTAGCAAACCCAGCCACAAAACGTTGGTAATAGCCTGCCAATCCAAGAAACGCTCTCACTTCCTTGACAGTGGTCGGAGCGGCCCAGTCCTGTCCTGCCTTAATTTTACCTGGGTCCCGTCTCACTCCATCCCGATCCACCACATGTCCCAAGAATTTCACCTCACGCTGAAAGAGCTTGCACTTAGAGGGCTTGAGTTTAAGTCCATGTCGCTGCAACCGTTCAAACACCTGGTCCAGGTGCTGTAGATGGGCAGTGAAATAAATGATAAATACATGATAAATGGGTTGTACTTTTCTACCTTCAAGGTACTCAAAGCGCTTTGACACTACTTCCACATTTACCCATTCACACACTGATGGAGGGAGCTGCCATGCAAGGCGCTAACCAGCACCCATCAGGAGCAAGGGTGAAGTGTCTTGCTCAGGACACAACGGACATGACGAGGTTGGTACTAGGTGGGGATTGAACCAGGGACCCTTGGGTTGCGCACGGCCACTCTCCCACTGCGCCACGCCGTCCCTCAACAGAAAAAATTATTATGTCATCAAGATAAACCAACAATGATTCCGCTATTTGACCATTCAAACAATGATGTGTAAGCCGTTGGAAAGTGGCAGCTGCATTGCATAGACCAAATGGCATGCGTTCAAACTCGAACAGTCCGAGGGGAGTTGTAAATGCAGTTTTTACACGATCGTCCGGGTGCACCTCCACTTGCCAATACCCACTAGCGAGGTCTAAGGTCGAAAACCATTCAGATTTGCTCAGACCAGTAAGGGTCTCTTCGATTCAGGGGAACGGAAAGGCGTCTTTATGTGTAACTGAGTTTAACCTCCGGTAGTCTACACAAAAGCGCCAACTCCCATCCTTTTTGCGGACTAACACTATAGGCGCTGCCCAGGGACTGCAGCTTTCCTTTATCACTCTCTGTTCAAGCATACCTGAAAGCATGCAGTGTCTTCACTTCCTTATACAACAGAGACGGGATGGGTCAGGTATCTCTCCCTGGTAGGGCGGAATCTCCAGTCAGTATCCTGTGTTGCACAACACTGGTCCTTCCAAAGTCCTCATGTTGTGCAAACACCTTCTCCCACTTCGCCAGCAGGGCGCGTAGCTGCACCTGTTGCTGCTCAGACAGATCCGGATTGGTTTGGGCTGTGGCATCAATGAGTGACACTTCTACCACATCTAGAGATAAACACAGATCCTCAGCTCCATGCACATCACTATCATCAACACAAAACAGCTGCCCTATCTTTTTAAATCGTTTTAAGGAAATACTGTAGGAATGGGGGTTATAAACACGGAGGGGCAGCCTACCTCTCTTCATCACGACCAGTGATTTTGCCACGCCAACTGCACCGGGCATGGGCTCCACCAGGGCGCAGTAGTTAGCCCCACACCAACATCTCCTTTGGGGGATATGTAATACTAGTCTTCGAGGCCAATCTCATGTGGCCTAGCAAGCCATCTTCAGCAGCAACAGCTTCTATACGGGAACATGTAGCAAAAGCTTCCCTCCACACCTTTTGCTTTTGAAGATGCCGAAGAGTAGAGGTCTTAGGACATTTAAAAACGGCATCCCAACAACCCATCCGCAACAATTACTACTCCTCTTTCGGGAACTTTAACACCCTCTACCTCAAAATCAAGAACCGCATAGCCGATATAGGGGATTTCCAGGCCATTAGCTGCTCTTAGACGAAAAAGGGTAGGGGTCCTTTCGAGCTTAGCTTCGGTAAAGTGAGCATTAAATAGGCTTTCGGACATTAGCGTCACTTGGGACCCGGTGTCTAAAAGTCCTGGCAGAATAGTGCCTCCAGCGTCTACTTGTATTGTGGGGCATTGGGGGCCCTGGATGATGTTGGCGTGGTGGCCAGCCCTGCAACTCGGACCTCAGCAGCAGGGACATTTAGTTTAAATCCGGTGCATGTGTAGTTGCAGTGCTAAATTTTTAGAGATAATGCATGTTTGGTTTTGGAGTTATGTTTATATAACTTTTGTTTTTAGTTTGACAGTTATACAGTTATATTGAGTAAAAAAAACTAACTTGTGTCTTTACAAACCTTACAAAAGAAAATGTTACGAGTAAAACTCACAGAGATACATTTCTTCATGCATTATTAGAAAATGTTCATGTGTAGTTTTGAAGTTATGTTTATATAACTTTCATATATAGTATGACAGTTATACTGTTTTATTGAGTAAAAAAAAACCTAACTTGTGTCTTTACAAACCTTACAAAATATTGTTTTCCATTAAAACTCACAAAGATACATTTCTAAAGGCATTATTAGCCATTTTGTATGTGTGGTTTAGGAGTTATGTTTAAATAACTGAAATTGAGTGTGACAGTATACTGTCAAAGTGAGTAAAAAAAAAACTAACTTGTGTCTTTGCAAACCTTACAAAAGAAAATGTTACTAGTAAAACTCATTAAGATACATTTCTTCATGCATTATTAGAAAATGGTCATGTGTAGTTTAGGAGTTATGTTTAAATAACTGTCATATTGAGTGTGGTAGTATAACTGCCACACATATTGAGTTATAAAGTTAAGTGTAAAACCTAATTTTTGTATTTGCAAACCTTACAAAAACAACTGATTCTAGTAAAACTCACATAGATTCAATATTAAAGGCATTTTAGATATTTTACATGTTTTGTTTAGGAGTTGTGTTTGAATACATTTGTATTGCTTTTTTTGTTAAGGCAAGTCCAAACGGCAGGAGGCCACGGGGAAGACACAGAACACATTGGGAAGATTATATCAGCTGGCTGGCCTGGGAACGCCTCGGGATCCCCCGAGAAGAGCTGGACGAAGTAGCTGGGGATAGGGAAGTCTGGGCTTCTCTGCTTAGGCTGCAGCCCCTGCAACACGACCTCGGATAAGCGGAAGAAAATGGATGGATTTAGTATGACAGTTATACTATCATATTGATTAAAAAAAAACTAACTTTTGTTTTTGTAAACATTCAAAATATATTTTTTCTAGTAAAATTCACAAAGATACATATAGTTTAAATAACTGTCATAGTAAGTAAAACCTATTTTTTGTATTTGCAAACCTTACAAAAACAACTGATTCTAATAAAACTCACAGGCATTCAATATTACAGTTATTTTTAGACAATTTGCCTGTTTGGTTTAGAAATTATGATGGAATACATTTTTTATTGCTTTTTTCGCATTATCTCAGGATTTTAAGAACATTAAAGTCATATTGAGTAAAAAACTACTTTTTGTGTTTGCAAGCCTTAAAAAAGCATATGTTTCGAGTAAAACTCACAAGAATGCATTATTTCAGGCAATATTAGCTAATTTCTATGTGTAGTTTAGGAGTAATATTTAATTTACTGTCATATTGAGTGTACATTGTCATGGTGAATAAAAACTAATTTTTGGATTTGCAAAAATTTCAAACACAGCTGTTTCTAGTAAAACTCACATGATTCAATATTACAGGCATTTTTACACATATTGCATGTTTGATTTCGGAAATATGATTGAATACATTTTTATTGCTTTTTTCGCATTATCTCAGGATTTTAGGAATATAACTGTCATATTGAGTAAAAAACTACTTTTTGTGTTTGCAAGATTTAAAAAAGCATGTGTTTGGAGTAAAACTCCGTAGAATGCATTATTTGAGTCATCATTAGCCATTTTGCCTGTGTAGTTAGGAGTTATTTTTAAATAACTGTCATATTGAGTGTGACAGTATACTGTCATAGTGAGTAAAACTTAATTTTTGTATTTGCAAACCTTACAAAAACAACTGATTCTACTAGAACTCACATAGATTTAATATTACAGGCATTTTTAGACATTTGCATTGTTGGTTTAGGAATTATGTTGGAATAAATTTTTATTGCTTTTTTCGCATTATCTCAGGATTTTAAGAACAAACTACTTTTTGTTTTTGCAAGCCTTAAAAAAGCATATGTTTCGAGTAAAACTCACAAGAATGCATTATTTCAGGCAATATTAGCTAATTTTTATGTGTAGTTTAGGAGTAATGTTTAATTTACTGTCATATTGAGTGTACATTGTCATGGTGAAAAAAAACTAATTTTTGTATTTGCAAAAATTTCAAACACAGCTGTTTCTAGTAAAACTCACATGATTCAATATTACAGGCCTTTTTACACATATTGCATGTTTGATTTAGGAAATATGATTGAATACATTTTTATTGCTTTTTTCGCATTATCTCAGGATTTTAGGAATATAACTGTCATATTGAGTAAAAAACTACTTTTTGTGTTTGCAAGATTTAAAAAAGCATGTGTTTCGAGTAAAACTCCGTAGAATGCATTATTTGAGGCATCATTAGCCATTTTGCATGTGTAGTTAGGAGTTATTCTTAAATAACTGTCATATTGAGTGTGAAAGTATACTGTCATAGTGAGTAACATTTTTGTATTTGCAAACCTTACAAAAACAACTGATTCTAGTAAAACTCACATGGATTTAATATTACAGGCATTTTTAGACATTTTGCATTGTTGGTTTAGAAATTATGATGGAATAAATTTTTATTGCTTTTTTCGCATTATCTCAGGATTTTAAGAAGATTACCCTCATATTGAGTAAAAAACACTTTTTGTGTTTGCAAGCCTTAAAAAAGCATAGGTTTCGAGGAAAACTCCCAAGGATGCATTATTTCAAGCATTATTAGCCATTTTGCATGTGTAGTTTAGGAGTTATGATTAAATAACTGTCATATTGAGTTTGACAGAGGAAAACCAAATTTTTGTATTTGCAAACCTTACTAAAACAACTGATCCTAATAAAACTTACATGGATTTAATATTACAGGCATTTTTAGACATGTTGCATTGTTGGTTTAGGAATTATGTTGGAATACATTTTTATTGCTTTTTTCGTATTATCTCAGAATTTTAAGAACATTACTGTCATATTGAGTAAAAAACTACTTTTTGTGTTTGCAAGATTTGAAAAAGCAAATGTTTCGAGTAAAACTCCGTAGAATGCATTATTTAAGGCATCATTAGACATTTTGCATTTGTAGTTTAGGAGTTATGATTAAATAACTGTTTCATATTGAGTGTGACAGTTTACTTTCATAAATTCAATATTACAGCCATTTTTACACATTGTGCATGTTTAGTTTAGAAATTATCATTGAATACATGTTTATTGCTTTTTTCGTATTATCTCAGGATTTTAAGAACATTACTGTCATATTGAGTAAAAAAAATACTTTTTGTGTTTGCAAGCCTTAAAAAAGCATATGTTTCGAGGAAAACTCCCAAGGATGCATTATTTCAAACATTATTAGCCATTTTGCATGTGTAGTTTAGGAGTTATGATTAAATAACTGTCATATTGAGTTTGACAGAGTAAAACCTAATTTTTGTATTTGCAAACCTTACTAAAACAACTGATTCTAGTAAAACTTACATGGATTTAATATTACAGGCATTTTTAGACATTTTGCATTGTTGGTTTAGGAATTATGTTGGAATACATTTTTATTGCTTTTTTCGCATTATCTCAGGATTTGAAGAACATTACTGTCATATTGAGTAAAAAACTACTTTTTGTGTTTGCAAGCCTTAAAAAAGCATATGTTTCGAGTAAAACTCACAAGAATGCATTATTTCAGGCAATATTAGCTCATTTTTAAGTGTAGTTTAGGAGTTATGTTTAATTTACTCTCATATTGAGTTTACATTGTCATGGTGAAAAAAACCTAATTTTTGTATTTACAAAAATTTCAAACAACCAATTCTAGTAAAACTCACATGGATTCAATACTATAGGCTTTTTTTTTTTTACACATTTTGCATGTTTGATTTAGGAAATATGATTGAATATAATTTCATTGCTTTTTTCGCATTAGCTCAGGATTTTAAGAACATTACTGTCATATTGAGTAAAAAACTACTTTTTGTGTTTGCAAGCCTTAAAAAAGCATATGTTTCGAGTAAAACTCCCAAGAATGCATTATTTCAGGCAATATTAGCTCATTTTTATGTGTAGTTTGGGAGTAAGGTTTAATTTACTGTCATATTGAATATAATTTCATTGCTTTTTTCGCATTATCTCAGGATTTTAGGATTACTGTCATATTGAGTAAAAAACTACTTTTTGTGTTTGCAAGATTTAAAAAAGCATGTGTTTAGAGTAAAACTCCGTAGAATGCATTATTTGAGGCATCATTAGACATTTTGCATTTGTAGTTTAGGAGTTATGATTAAATAAATATCATATTGAGTGTGACAGTTTACTTTCATAAAGTGTAAAACCAAATTTTTGTTTTTGCAAACCTTACTAAAACAACTGATTCTAGTAAAACTCACATGGATTCAATATTACAGGCATTTTTACACATTGTGTATGTTTAGTTTAGAAATTATCATTGAATACATGTTTATTGCTTTTTTCGCATTATCTCAGGATTTTAAGAACATTACTGTCATATTGAGTAAAAAAATACTTTTTGTGTTTGCAAACCTTAAAAAAGCATATGTTTCGAGGAAAACTCACAAGAATGCATTATTTCAGGCATTATTAGCCATTTTGCATGTGTAGTTTAGGAGTTATGATTAAATAACTGTCATATTGAGTTTGACAGAGTAAAACCTAATTTTTGCATTTGCAAACCTTACTAAAACAACTGATTCTAGTAAAACGTACATGGATTTAATATTACAGGCATTTTTAGACATTTTGCATTGTTGGTTTAGGAATTATGTTGGAATACATTTTTATTGCTTTTTTCGCATTATCTCAGGATTTGAAGAACATTACTGTCATATTGAGTACAAAACTACTTTTTGTGTTTGCAAGCCTTAAAAAAGCATATGTTTCGAGTAAAACTCCGTAGAATGCATTATTTCAGGCAATATTAGCTCATTTTTAAGTGTAGTTTAGGAGTTATGTTTAATTTACTCTCATATTGAGTTTACATTGTCATGGTGAAAAAAACCTAATTTTTGTATTTGCAAAAATTTCAAACACAACCAATTCTAGTAAAACTCACATGGATTCAATACTACAGGCTTTTTTTTTTTTTTTTTTACACATTTTGCATGTTTGATTTAGGAAATATAATTGAATATAATTTCATTGCTTTTTTCGCATTAGCTCAGGATTTTAAGAATATTACTGTCATATTGAGTAAAAAACTACTTTTTGTGTTTGCAAGCCTTAAAAAAGCATATGTTTCGAGTAACACTCACAAGAATGCATTATTTCAGGCAATATTAGCTCATTTTTATGTGTAGTTTGGGTGTTATGTTTAATTTACTGTCATATGGAGTGTACTTTGTCATGGTGAAAAAAACCTAATTTTTCTATTTGCAAACCTTTCAAACACAACTGATTCTAGTAAAACATACATTGATTCAATATTACAGGCATTTTTACACATTTTGCATGTTTGGTTTAGGAATTATAATGGAATACATTTTTTTTTTTGCTTTTTTCGTATTATCTCAGGATTTTAAGAACATTGCTGTCATATTGAGTAAAAAACTACTTTTTGTGTTTGCAAGATTTAAAAAAGCATATGTTTTGAGTTATTTCAGGCATCAATAGCCATTTTGCTTGTGTGGATTAGGAGTTTTCAAATAACTGTCATATTGCGTGTGGCAGTTATACTGTCATAATGAGTAAACCTAATTTTTGTATTTTTAAACCTTATAAACCTCCTGATTCTAGTAAAATTCACAAAGATACAATATTACAGGCATTTGTAGACATAATGCAGGTTTGGTTTTGGAGTTAGGTTTATAACTTTTCATATTTAGTATGACTTGTGTCTTTGCAAACCTAACAAAATATTTTTTTCCAGTAAAACTCACAAAGATACATTTCTCTTATTAGCCATTTTGCATGTGTGGTTTCGGTCAGATACAGAGACAGAGACAGTATACATGGGGAAGTCGTGGCGCAGTTGGGAGAGTGGCCGTTCCAGCAACTTGAGGGTTCTTGGTTCGATCCCCACCTTCTACCAACCTCGTCACGTCCGTTGTGTCCTTGAGGGAGACACTTTACCCTTGCTCCTGATGGGTTGTGGTTAGGGCCTTGCATGCCAGCTCCCGCCATCAGTGTGTAAATGTGTGTGTGAATGGATGAATGTAAAAATAGTGTCAAAGCGCTTTGTGTACCTTGAAGGTAGAAAAGCGCTATGCAAGTATAACCCATTTACCATAGTGAGTAAAACCAAATGTTTGTATTTACAAACCTTACAAAATAACCGATTCTAGTAAAAGTCACACAGATACAATATTTTAGGCATTTTTAGACATAATGCATGTTTGGTTTTGGAGTTATGTTTATATAACCTCCTTTTTGAGCCGCCACCTTATCGTGGTAGAGGAGTTTGCGTGTCCCACTGATCCTAGGAGCTATGCTGTCTGTGGGCTTCTATGCCCCCTCGTAGGCTCTCCCAAGACAAATAGGTCCTAGGTGAGGGATCAGACAAAGAGCAGCTCAAAGACCTTTATGAAAAGTACAAATCGAGGTCCTAGATTTTTCCTCGCCCGTGGCTCCCCTGTGGAGCCAGGCCCAGAGGTGGGGCACGATGGCGAGCGCCTGTTGGCTGGCTCAGCTCAATGAAGCAACGTGGTTCCCTCCTCCAATGGGCTCACCACTCATGGGCTGGGTTATAGAGGTCGGGTGCAGTGTGAGCTGAGCGGCAGCCGAAGGCAGAGCACTTGGCGGTCCGATCATCGACTACATAAGCTAGCTCTTCTGACGTGAAATGTCACCTCGCTGGGAGGGAAGGAGCCTGAGCTGGTGTGCGAGGTGGAGAAGTTCCGGCTAGATATAGTTGGACTCACTTCGACGCACAGGAACCTGTTCTCTCGAGAGGGGCTGGACTCTCTTCCACTATGGCGTTGCAAGCAATGAGAGGCTGGGGTGGCAATTCTTGTTGTCCCCCCGGCTCAAAGACAAGAGTATGGGGTATCGGACTGTCTGATTGTGGCGGGTCGCTCCCTGTATGATCAGTGTCAGAGCTTGGTCCGCATTGCCGGCAGTAAGTCGGACCTCTTTCCAGTGAGGGTTGGACTAAACCACACAAAGGGCAGCCTTGGCGGCCCAAGGCTGCCCTTTGTCACCGATTCTGTTGTTAACTTTTATGGACAGAATTACTAGGCGCAGTCATGGCGTTGAGGGGATCCGGTTTAGTGGTTGCAGTATTAGGTCTCTGCTTTTTGCAGATGATGTGGTCCTGATGGCTTCAACTGGCCAGGATCTCCAGCTCTCATTGGATGGCCGAGTATGAAGCGACTGGGATGAGAATCAGCACCTCCAAGTCCGAGTCCATGGTTCTCGCCCGGTAAAGGGTGGGGTGCCATTTCCAGGTTGAGGAGGCGATGGCACATACATAGATGGCCCCAAGTGGAGGAGTTCAAGTACCTTGGAGTCTTGTTCACGAGTGAGGGAAGAGTGGATCATGAGATCCACAGGCGGATCGGTGCGGCGTCTTCAGTAATGAGGACGCTATATCGATCCATTGTGGTGAAGAAGGAGCTGAGCCAGAATTAAAAGCTCTAAATTTACCGGTCGATCTACATTCCCATCCTGCACCCATGGTCATGGTTATGACCGAAAAGACAAGATCACGGGTACAAGCGGCCAAATTGAGTTTCCTCCGCCGGGTGGCGGGTCTCTCCCTTAGAGATAGGATAAGAAGCTCTGTCACCCGGGAGGAACTCAGAGTAAAGCGCTGCTCCTCCACAATGAGAGGAGCCAGGTGAGGTGGTTCGGGCATCTGCTCAGGATGCCACCCGAACGCCTCCGGAGGGAGGTGTTTAGGGCAAGTCCGACCGGCAGGAGTCCACGGGGAAGACCCAGGACACATTGGGAAGATTATGTCTCCCGGCTGGCCTGGGAACGCCTGGGGATCCCCCGAGAAGAGCTGGAAGAAGTGGCTGGGGAGAGGAAAGTCTTGGCTTCTCTGTTTAGGCTGCTGCCCGCGCAACCCGACCTCGGTTAAGCGGAAGAAAATGGATGGATTTAGTAATGACAAAAAAAAATGATTCTAGTAAAACTCACATGGATACAATTTTACAGGTATTTTTAGACATAATGCATGTTTGGTTTTGGAATTATGTTTATATAACTTTCATATGTATTATGACAGTTATACTGTCATCTTGAGTAAAACTAACTTGTGTCTTTACAAACATTACAAACTATGTTTTTCCAGTAAAACAAAAAGATTTTGTATTTGCAAACCTTACAAAAACAAATGATTCTAGTAAAACTCACATAGATTCAATATTTCAGGCATTTTTAGACATTTCACATGTTTGAATACATTTGTATTGCTTTTTTCGTTAGGGCAAGTCCGATCGGCAGGAGGCCACGGGGAAGACCCAGGACACATTGGGAAGACTATGTCTCAGGCTGGCCTGGGAACGCCTCGGGATCCCCCGAGAAGAGCTGGACAAAGTGGCTGGGGAGAGGGAAGTCTGGGCTTCTCTGCTTAGGCTGCTGCCCCCGCAACCCAACCTCGGATAAGCGGAAGAAAATGGATGGATTTAGTATGACAGTTATACTGTCATATTGAGTAAAAAAACTATTTTTCATAGATTCAATATTACAGGCATCTTTAGCTGGATTGCATGTTTGGTTTTGGAGATATGTTTATACAACTTTCATATTTAGTATGACAGTTATACTGTCATATTGAGTAAAAACAACAACTTGTGTCTGCAAACCTTACAAAAGATTATTATTCTAGTAAAACTAACAAAGATACATTTTTCCAAGCATTATTAGCATTTGTTGTTTTGGAGTTATAATGCTTGCGTTGAGAGGCGACGGGCTCGGGTGGCAATTCTTGTTGCCCCCCGGCTCAAAGCCTGCACGTTGGAGTTCAACCCAGTGGACCAGTGGGTAGCTTTCCTCCGCCTTCGGGTGGGGGGACGGGTCCTGACTGTTGTTTGGCCTTACGCGCCAAACGGCAGCTCAGAGTACCCACCCTTTTTGGATTCACTCGAGGGAGTACTGGAAAGTGCTCCACCGGGTGATTCCCTCGTTCTACTGGGGGCCTTCAACGCTCATCTTGGCAACAACAGTGAAACCTGGAGAGGCATGATTGGGAAGAATGGCCGCCCGGATCTGAACCCGAGTGGTGTTTTGTTATTGGACTTTTGTGCTCGTCACAGATTGTCAATAACAAACACCAAGTTCAAACATAAGGGTGTCCATATGTGCACTTGGCATCAGGACACCCTAGGCCGCAGTTCCATGATCGATTTTGTAGTTGTGTCATCGGATTTGCGGTCTCATGTTTTGGACACTCGGGTGAAGAGAGGGGCGGAGCTTTCTACCGATCACCACATGGTGGTGAGTTGGCTGCGATGGTGGGGGAGGATGCCTGACAGACCTGGCAGGCCCAAACGCATTGTGAGGGTTTGCTGGGAACGCCGCCGGAAGAACTTTGAACATGTCACGAGGGAGGCGCTGGACATTCAGTCTGAGTGGACCATGTTCCGTGCCTCTCTTGTCGAGCCGGCTGATTGGAGCTGTGGCCGCAAGGAGTTTGGTGCCTGTCGTGGCGGTAATCCTAGAACCCGCTGGTGGACACCAGCAGTGAGGGATGCCGTCAAGCTGAAGAAAGAGCCTATCGGGTCCTTTTGGCTCATGGGACTCCAGAGGCAGCCGACAGGCCAAGCAAAGTGCGGCTTCAGCGGTCGCAGAGGCAAAAACTCGGACATGGGAGGAGTTTGGAGAAGCCATGGAAAACGACTTCCAGACGGCTTCGAAGCGATTCTGGACCACCATCCGCCGGCTCAAGGGGGGGGAGCAGTGCACTGTAACACCGTGTATGGTGAGGATGGTGCGCTGCTGACCTCTACTGCAGCTGTTATTGATCGGTGGAGGAAATACTTCGAAGACCTCCTTATTCCCACCAACTATGAGGAAGCAGTGCCTGGGGAATCTGTGGTGGGCTCTCCTATTTCTGGGGCTGAGTCAAAAAGCTCCTCAATGGCAACGCCCTGGGGGTGGATGAGATCCGTCCGGAGTTCCTTAAGACTCTGGATGCTGTGGGGCTGTCTTGGTTGAAAAGACTCTGCAACATCGCGTGGACATCGGGGGCGGTACTTCTGGATTGGGAGACCGGGGTGGTGGTTCCTCTCTTTAAGAAGGGGAACCAGAGGGTGTGTTTCAACTATCGTGAGATCACACTCCTCAGTCTTCCCGGTAAGGTCTATTCATGTGTACTGGAGAAGAGGCTACGCCGGATAGTCAAACCTCAGATTCAGGAGGAACAGTGTGGTTTACGTCCTGGTCGTGGAACTGCGGACCAGCTTTATACTCTCGGCAGGGTCCTTGAGGGTGCATGGGAGTTTGCCCAACCAGTCTACATGTGCTTTATGGACTTGGAGAAGGCATTTGACCATTTACCCCGGGAAGTCCTGTGGGGAGTGCTCAGAGAGTATGGGGTAACGACTGTCTTATTGTGGCGGTTCGCTCCCTTTGCAAGAGTCAGAGCTTGGTCCGCATTGCCGGCAGTAAGTCGGACCCGTTTCCAGTGAGGGTTGGACTCCGCCAAGGCTTCCCTTTGTCACCGATTCTGTTCATAACCTTTATGGTCAGAATTTCTAGGCGCAGTCAGGGCGTTGAGGGGATCCGGTTTGGTGTCTGCAGGATTAGGTCTATGCTATTTGCAGATGATGTGGTCCTGATGGCTTCATCTGGCCAAGATCTTCAGCCCTCACTGGATCGGTTCGCAGACGAGTGTGAAGTGACTGGGATGTGAATCAGCACCTCCAAGTCAGAGTCCATGGTTCTCGCCCGGAAAAGGGTGGAGTGCCATCTCCGGGTTGGGGAGGAGATCTTGCCCCAGGTGGAGGAGTTCAAGGACCTCAGAGTCTTGTTCACGAGTGAGAGAAGAGTGGATCGTGAGATCGACAGGCGGAACGGTGCGGCGTCTTCAGTAATGCGGACGCTGTATTGATCCGTTGTGGTGAAGAAGGAGCTGAGCCGGAAGGCAAAGCTCTCGATTTACCGGTCTATCTACGTTCCCATCCTCACCTATGGTAATGAGCTTTGTGTCATGGCCGAAAGGACAAAATCACGGGTACAAGCGGCCGAAATGAGATTCCTCCGCCGGGTGGCGGGGCTCTCCCTTAGAGATAGGGTGAGAAGCTCTGTCATCCGGGAGGAGCTCAAAGTAAAGCCATTGCTCCTCCATTTCGAGAGGAGCCAGATGAGGTGGTTCGGGCATCTGGTCAGGATGCCACCCGAACGCCTCCCTAGGGAGGTGTTTGGGTCACGTCCGACCGGTAGGAGGCCCAGGAAGACCCAGGAAACGGGAAGCTTATCTCTCCCGGCTGGCCCCGGGAGGAGCTGGACGAAGTGGCTGGGGAGAGGAAAGTCTGGGCTTCCCTGCTTAGGCTGCAGCCCCCGCGACCCGACCTCGGATAAGCGGAAGAAAATGGATGGATGGATGGATGGAGTTATGTTTAAATAACTGTCATAAAGAGTAAAACCTAATTTTTGTATTTGTAAACCTTACCAAAACAACTGATTTTAGTAAAACTCACACAGATTCAATATTACAGGCATTTTTAGACATTTTGCTTACTTGGTGTAGGAATTATGATGGAATACATTGTTATTGCTTATTTCCTATTATATCAGGATTTTAAGATCTTTACTGTCATATTGAGGAAAACAAATACTTTTTGTGTTTGCAAGCCTTAAAAAAGCATATGTTTCGAGTAAAACACACAAGAATGCCTTATTTCAGGCATTATTAGCCATTTTTTATGTGTAGTTTAGGCATACTTGCCAAGCCTCCTGGATTTTCCAGGAAACTCCCGAAATTCAGCGCCTCTCCCGAAAACCTCCCGGGACAAATTTTCTCCCGAAAATCTCCCGAAATTCAGGCTGACCTGAGTGAGGACAGCCTGTATTCACGTCTGCTTTCCCACGATATAAACAGCATGCCTGCCCAATCACGTTATAACTGTAGAATGATCGAGGGCGAGTTCTTGGTTTCTTATGTGGGTTTATTGTTAGGTAGTTTCATTAACGTCCTCCCAGCGCGGTAACAACACTAAACAACAGCAGTCACGTTTTCGTCTACCGTAAAGCAGTTTGTCTGCCGTAAACAGCATCGACAGTTATACTGTCATATTAAGTAAAAAAAACTAACTTGTGTCTTTGCAAACTTTACAAAATATAATCATTCTAGTAAAACAAACAAAGATACATTTCTCCAAGCATTATTAGCCATTTTGCATTTGTTGTTTAGGAGTTATGTTTAAATAACTGTCAAAGTAAATAAAACCTAATTTTGGTATTTAAAAACCTTAAAAAAAACAACTGATTCTAGTAAAACTCACATGGATACAATATTACAGGCATTTTTAAACATAATGCATGTTTGGTTTTGGAGTAATGTTTATATAACTTTCATATTTAGTATGACAGTACTACTGTCATATTGAATAAAAAAAACTAACTTGTATCTGTACAAACCTTAAAAAATATTTTTTTCCAGTAAAACTCACAAAGGTGGTTTTGGAGTTATGTTTAAATAAATGTTAAATTGAATAAGGCAGTTATACTGTTATTATGAGTAAAACCTAATTTTTGTAAATGTTAACCTTATTTTTAGACATTTTACATGTTTGGTTTAGAGTTGTGTTTGACTACATTTGTATTGCTTTTTTCATTAGGGCAAGTCCGACGAGCAGGAGGCCGCGGGGAAGACCCAGGACACATTGGGAAGACTATGTCTCCCGGCTGGGCTGGGAACGCCTCGGATCCCCCGAGAAGAGCTGGACGAAGTGGTTGGGAGAGGGAAGTCCGGGCTTCTCTGCTTAAGCTGCTGCCCCCGCAACCCGACCTCGGATAAGCGGAAGAAAATGGATGGATTTAGTATGACAGTTATACTGTCATATTAAGTAAAAAAAACTAACTTGTGTCTTTGCACACCTTACAAAATATATTTTTTTCTAGTAAAACTCACAAAGATACATATCTACAGGCATTATTAGCCATTTTGCATGTGTGGTTTAGGAGTTATGTTTAAATAACTGTCATATTGAATGTGTCATTATGACCTAATTTTTGTAATTTTAAACCTTACCAAAATACCTGATTCTGGTAAAACTCACAAAGAGTCAATATTACAGACATTTTTAGACAGATTACATGTTTGGTTTTGGGGTTATGTTTATACAACTTTCATATTTAGTATAACAGTTATACTATCATATTGGGTACAAAAAAAAGACGTGTGTCTTTGCAAACCATACAAAAGATCATTGTTTTAGTAAATCTAACAAAGATACATTTCTCTAAGCATTATTAGCCATTTTGCATTTGTTGTTTAGGAGTTATGTATAAATAACTGTCATAGTGAGTAAAACCTAATTTTTGTATTTGCAAACCTTACAAAAACAACTGATTCTAGTAAAACTCACATGGATAACCTCACAAAATATTTTTTTTCCTGCAAAACTCACGAAGAGACATTTCTCCAGGCATTGTTAGCCATTTTGCATGTGTGGTTTAGGAGTTATGTTTAAATAACTGTCAGATTGAGTGTGACAGTATACTGTGAGTAAAACCCATATTTTGTATTTGCAAACCTTACAAAGACAACTGATTCTAGTAAAACTCACATGGATACAAAATTACAGGCATTTTTAGAGATAATGCATGTTTGGTTTTGAAGTTATGTTTATATAACTTTCATATTTAGTATGACAGTAAAACTGTCATATTGAGTTAAAAAAACTAACTTGTGTCGGTACAAACATTACAAAATATTTTTTTTCCAGTAAAACTCACAAAGAGACATTTTTCCAGGCATTATTAGCCATTGTGCATGTGTGGTTTAGGAGTTATGTTTAAATAAATATCAAATTGAATGTGGCAGTTATACTGTCATTATGAGTGAAACCTAATTTTTGTAATTGTAAACCTTACCAAAATACCTGATTCTGGTAAAACTCACATAGATTCAATATTACATGCATTTTTAGACGGATTGCATGTTTGGTTTTGGAGTTATGTTTATACACCTTTCATATTTAGTATGACAGTTATACTGTATATTACCATTGAGTAAAAAAAAAAACTAACTTGTGTAACTTGCAAACCTTACAAAAGATCGTTATTCTAGTAAAGACTTCGACTTCGACTTTCTTTTTATTGTCATTCAAATTTGAACTTTACAGCACAGATAAGAACAAAATGTCGTAGTGCAGGATAAAAAAGCAATAAGGTGCATATTTCGATAAATAAATATATATAAATAATATATAAATAATATATAAATAATATATATATATATATATATATATATATATATATATATATATATATATATATATATATATATATATATATATATATATATATATATATATATAATAAATATATATAAATAGATAAATAGATTACTGTGCAAATAAATATATTGCAGTTTTTTACATGCACCCAAGTTTATGGATGTATGTTGTCTTGTCTTTTTTATTCCAGCGAGTTAATTCATTTTGAGGGGAGTTGAGGAGATAATTTAATTATGATGCGTTCAAGAGTCTTACGGCCTGAGGGAGAAGCTGTTACAGAACCTGGAGGTTCTGCTTCGGAAGCTGCGGAACCTCTTTCTAGAGTCCAGCAGTGAAAACTGTCCTTGGTGGGGGTGGGAGGAGTCTTTGCAAATTTTCTGAGCCCTGGTCAGGCAGCACTTTTTGCGATCTCCTGGATAGGAGGAAGAGGAGTCCTGATGATCTTTTCCGCCGTCCTCACCACTCACTGGAGATACTTCCAGTCTGAGGCACTGCAGGCTCCAGTCCAGACAGAGATGCTGTTGAGCAGCAGGCTCTCTATAACAAAGATACATCTCTCCAAGCATTATTAGCTATTTTGCATTTGTTGTTTAGGAGTTATGTTTAAATAATTTTGGTATTTGAAAACCTTACAAAAACAACTGATTCTAGTAAAACTCACACAGATACAATATTACAGGCATTTTTAGACATAATACATGTTTGGTTTTGGAGTAATGTTTATATAACTTTCATATATAGTATGACAGCTATACTGTTATATTGAGTAAAAAAAACTAACTTGTGTCTTTAAAAACCTTATAAAATATATTTTTTCTAGTAAAACTCACAAAGAGACATTTCCCCAGGTATTATTAGCTATTGTGCATGTGTGGTTGAGGAGTTATGTTTAAATACATGTCAAATTGAATGTGGCAGGTATACTGTCATGAGTAAAACCTAATTTTTGCAATTGTAAACCTTACCAAAATACCTGATTCTGGTAAAACTCATATAAATTCAATATTACATGCATTTTTAGACGGATTGCTTGTTTGGTTTTGGAGTTATGTTTTTACAACTTTCATATTTAGTATGACAGTTATACTGTCATATTGAGTAAAAAAAACTAACTTGTGTCTTTGCAAACCTTACAAAAGATCATTATTCTGGTAAAGACTTACACTTTCTTTTTATTGTCATTCAAATTTGAACTTTACAGCACAGATAACAAAATGTCGTTACATAAGCTCATGGTAGTGCAGGATAAAAAAGCAATAAGGTGCATATATAAATAAATAAATATAAATAATATATAAATATATATATATAATAAATAAATAAATATAAATAGATATAAAGAGATAAATAGATTACTGTGCAGATAAATATATTGCACTTTTTCCACATGCGCCCACGTTTATGGGTGTATGTTACATTGTTTTTTTCATTCCAGCGAGTTAATTCATTTTGAGGGGAGTTGAGGAGATAATTTAATTATGATGCGTTCAAGAGTCTTACGGCCTGAGGGAAGAAGCTGTAACAGAAGCTGCAGGTTCTGCTTCGGAGGCTGCGGAACCTCTTTCTAGAGTCCAGCAGTGAAAACTGTCCTTGGTGGGGGTGGGAGGAGTCTTTGCACATTTTCTGAGCCCTGGTCAGGCAACACTTTTTGCGATCTCCTGGATAGGAGGAAGAGGAGTCCTGACGATCTTTTCCGCCGTCCACACCACTCTCTGGAGATACTTCCAGTCTGAGGCACTGCAGGCTCCAGTCCAGACAGAGATGCTGTTGGTCAGCAGGCTCTCTATAAAAAAGATACATCTCTCCAAGCATTATTAGCTATCTTGCATTTGTTGTTTAGGAGTTATGTTTAAATAACTGTCATAGTGAGTAAAACCTACATTTTGTATTTGCAAACCTTTCAAAAACAACTGATTCTAGTAAAACTCACACAGATACAATATTGCTGGCATTTTTAGACATAATGCATGTTTGCTTTTGGAGTTATGTTTCTATAACTTTCATATGTATGACAGCTATACTGTTATATTTAATTATAAAAAACTACTTTGTGTCTTTACAAACTTTACAAAATATCTTTTTCCCAGTAAAACTCACAAAGATACATTTCAACAGGCATTATTAGCCATTTTGCATGTGTGGTTTAGAAGTTATGTTTAAATAACTGTCATATGGAGTGTGACCGTAAAGTCATAGTGAGTAAAACAAACTAACTTGTGTCTTTGCAAACCTTACAAAAGAAAATGTTACTAGTAAAACTCACAAAGATACATTTCTTCATGCATTATTAGAAAATGTTCATGTGTAGTTTAGGAGTTATGTTTAAATAACTGTCATATTGAGTGTGGCAGTCATACAGTCATTAAGTGTTAAACCTAATTTTTGTTTTTGCACACCTTACAAAAACAACTGATTCTAGTAAAACTCACATTGATTCAATATTACAGGCATTTTAGACATATTTGGTTTAGGAGTTGTGTTTGAATCCATTTTTATTGCTTTTTTTGTTAGGGCAAGTCCAACCGGCAGGAGGCCACGGGGAAGACAGAGGACACATTGGGAAGACTATGTAAGCCGGCTGGCCTGGGAACGCCTCAGGATCCCCCGAGAAGAGCTGGCCGAAGTGGCTTGGGAGAGGGAAGTCTGGGCTTCTCTGCTTAGGCTGCTACCCCCACAACCCGACCTCGGATAAGCGGAAGAAAATGGATGTCATATTGGGTAAAAAAAAAAAACTAACGTGTCTTTGCAAACCTTACAAAAGATCATTATTCTGGTAAAGACTTAGACTTTCTTTTTATTGTCATTCAAATTTTAACTTTACAGCACAGATAACAAAATTTCGTTACATAAGCTCATGGTAGTGCAGGATAAAAAAGCAATAAGGTGCATATATAAATAAATAAATATAAATATATATATAAAATAAATAAATATACTTAAATATATATAAATAAATAAATAAAAAGATTACTGTGCAGATAAATATATTGCACTTTTTCCACATGCGCCCACGTTTATGGGTGTATGTTATATTGTGTTTTTTTATTCCAGCGAGTTAATCCATTTTGAGGGGAATTGAGGGGATAATTTAATTATAATGCGTTCAAGAGTCTTACGGCCTGAGGGAAGAAGCTGTTACAGAAGCTGGAGGTTCTGCTTCGGAGGCTGCGGAACCTCTTTCTACAGTCCAGCAGTGAAAACAGTCCTCGGTGGGGGTGGGAGGAGTCTTTGCAAATTTTCTGAGCCCTGGTCAGGCAGCGCTTTTTGCGATCTCCTGGATAGGAGGAAGAGGATTCCTGAATATCTTTTGCGCTGTCCTCACCACTCTCTGGAGAGACTTCCAGTCTGAGGCACTGCAGGCTCCAATCCAGACAGAGATGGTTGGTCAGCAGGCTCTCTATAACAAAGATACAGTTCTCCAAGCATTATTAGCTATTTGCATTTGTTGTTTAGGATTTATGTTTTAATAACTGTCATAGTGAGTAAAACCTAAATTTTGTATTTGCAAATCTTACAAAAACAATTGATTCTAGTAAAACTCACAGATACAATATCACAGGCATTTTTAGATATAATGCATGTTTGGTTTTGGAGTTGTGTTTATACAACTTTCATATTTAGTATTACAGTAATACTGTCTTATTCAGTAAAAAACAAAAAACTAACTTGTGTCTTTACAAACCTTACAAAATATGTTTTCCCAGTAAAACTCACAGAGATACATTTCTACAGGCATTATTAGCCATTTTGCATGTTTGGTTTAGGAGTTATGTTTAAATAACTGACATTGAGTGTGACAGTATACTGTCAAAGTGAGTAAAAAAAACTAACTTGTGTCTTTGCAAACCTTACAAAAGAAAATGTTACGAGTAAAACTCACAGAGTGTAGTTTAGGAGTTATGTTTAAATAACTGTCATATTGAGTGTGGTAGTATAACTGCCACACATATTGAGTTATAAAGTTAAGTGTAAAACCTAATTTTTGTATTTGCAAACCTTACAAAAACAACTGATTCTAGTAAAACTCACATAGATTCAATATTAAAGGCATTTTAGACATTTTACATGTTTTGTTCAGGAGTTGTGTTTGAATACATTTGTATTGCTTTTTTTGTTAAGGCAAGTCCAAACGGCAGGAGGCCACGGGGAAGACACAGGACACATTGGGAAGATTATATCAGCTGGCTGGCCTGGGAACGCCTCGGGATCCCCCGAGAAGAGCTGGACGAAGTAGCTGGGGATAGGGAAGTATGGGCTTCTCTGCTTAGGCTGCAGCCCCCGCAACACGAGCTCGGATAAGCGGAAGAAAATTGAAGGATTTAGTAAGACAGTTATACTACCATATTGAGTAAAAAAAAACTAACTTTTGTTTTTGTAAACATTCAAAATATATTTTTTCTAGTAAAACTCACAACGATACATATAGTTTAAATAACTGTCATAGTAAGTAAAACCTTTTTTTTGTATTTGCAAACCTTACAAAAACAACTGATTCTAGTAAAACTCACTTGCATTCTATGTTACAGTTATTTTTAGACAATTTGCCTGTTTGGTTTAGAAATTATGATGGAATACATTTTTTATTGCTTTTTTCGCATTATCTCAGGATTTTAGGAATTAAACCGTCATATTGAGTAAAACTACTTTTTGTGTTTGCAAGCCTTAAAAAAGCATATGTTTCGAGTAAAACTCATAAGAATGCATTATTTCAGGCAATATTAGCTCATTTTTATGTGTAGTTTAGAGTAATGTTTAATTTACTGTCATATTGAGTGTACATTGTCATGGTGAAAAAAAACTAATTTTTGTATTTGCAAAAATTTCAAACACAGCTGATTCTAGTAAAACTCACATGGATTCAATATTACAGGCATTTTTACACATATTGCATGTTTGATTTAGGAAATATGATTGAATACATTTTTATTTCTTTTTTCGCATTATCTCAGGATATTAGGAATATAACTGTCAATTGAGTAAAAAACTACTTTTTGTGTTTGCAAGATTTAAAAAAGCATGTGTTTAGAGTAAAACTCCGTAGAATGCATTATGTGAGGCATCATTAGCCATTTTGCACAAGTAGTTAGGAGTTATTTTTAAATAACTGTCATATTGAGTGGGGCAGTTTACTGTCATAGTGAGTAAAACTTAATTTTTGTATTTGCAAACCTTACAGAAACAACTGATTCTAGTAAAACTCACATGGATTTAATAATACAAGCAATTTTAGACATTTTGCATTGTTGGTTTAGGAATTATGTTGGAATACATTTTTATTGCTTTTTTCGCATTATCTCAGGATTTTAAGAACATTACTGTCATATTGAGTAAAAAAACTACTTTTTGTATTTGCAAGCCTTAAAAAAAGCATATGTTTCGAGTAAAACTCATAAGAATGCATTATTTCAGGCAATATTAGCTCATTTTTATGTGTAGTTTAGGAGTAATGTTTAATTTACTGTCATATTGAGTGTACATTGTCATGGTGAAAAAAAACTAATTTTTGTATTTGCAAAAATTTCAAACACAGCTGATTCTAGTAAAACTCACATGGATTCAATATTACAGGAATTTTTACACATATTGCTCGTTTGATTTAGGAAATATGATTGAATACACTTTTATTGCTTTTTTTGCATTATCTCAGGATTGTAAAAATATCACTGTCATATTGAGTAAAAAACTACTTTTTGTGTTTGCAAGATTAAAAAAAGCATGTGTTTAGAGTTAAACTCCGTAGAATGCATTATTTGAGGCATCATTAGCCATTTTGCATAAGTAGTTAGGAGTTATTTTTAAATAACTGTCATATTGAGTGGGGCAGTTTACTGTCATAGTGAGTAAAACTTAATTTTTGTATTTGCAAACCTTACAGAAACAACTGATTCTAGTAAAACTCACATGGATTTAATAATACAAGCAATTTTAGACATTTTGCATTGTTGGTTTAGGAATTATGTTGGAATACATTTTTATTGCTTTTTTCGCATTATCTCAGGATTTTAAGAACATTACTGTCATATTGAGTAAAAAACTACTTTTTGTGTTTGCAAGCCTTAAAAAAGCATATGTTTCGAGTAAATTTCACAATAATGCTTTATTTCAGGCAATATTAGCTCATTTTATGTGTAGTTTAGGGGTTATGTTTAATTTGTCATGGTGAAAAAAACCATATTTTTGTGTTTGCAAAAATTTCAAACACAGCTGATTCTAGTGAAACTCACATGATTCAATATTACAGGCATTTTTACACATATTGCATGTTTGATTTAGGAAATATGATTGAATACATTTTTATTGCTTTTTTCGCATTATCTCAGGATTTTTGGAATATAACTGTCATATTGAGTAAAAAACTACTTTTTGTGCTTGCAAGATTTAAAAAAAATGATGTGTTTGGAGTAAAACTCCGTAGAATGCATTATTTGAAGCATCATTAGCCATTTTGCATGTGTAGTTAGGAGTTATTTTTAAATAACTGTCATATTGAGTGTGACAGTATACTGTCATAGTGAGTAAAACTTAATTTTTGTATTTGCAAACCTTACAAAAACAACTGATTCTAGTAAAACTCACATGGATTTAATATTACAGGCATTTTTAGACATTTTGCATTGTTGGTTTAGGAATTATGTTGAAATACATTTTTATTGCTTTTTTCGCATTATCTCAGAATTTTAAGAACATTAATGTCATATTTTGTAAAAAACTCCTTTTTTTGTTTGCAAGCCTTAAAAAAGCATATGTTTTGAGTAAAACTCACAAAAATGCATTTTTTCAAGGCAATATTAGATGTGTAGTTTAGGAGTAATGTTTAATTTACTGTCATATTGAGTGTACATTGTCATGGTGAAAAAAAACTATTTTTTTTTATTTGCAAACCTTACAAAAACAACTGATTCTAGTAAAACTCACATGGATTCAATAATACAGGCATTTTTACACATTTTGCATGTTTAGTTTAGAAATTACGATGGAATACATTTTTATTGCTTTTTTCGCATTATCTCAGGATTCTAAGAAGATTACCGTCATATTGAGTAAAAAACACTTTGTGTTTGCAAGCCTTAAAAAAGCATAGGTTTCGAGGAAAACTCCCAAAGATGCATTATTTCAAGCATTATTAGCCATTTTGCATGTGTAGTTTAGGAGTTATGATTAAATAACTGTCATATTGAGTTTGACAGAGTAAAACCTAATTTTTGTATTTGCAAACCTTACTAAAACAACTGATTCTAGTAAAACTTACATGGATTTAATATTACAGGCATTTTTAGACATTTTGCATTGTTGGTTTAGGAATTATGTTGGAATACATTTTTATTGCTTTTTTCGTATTATCTCAGGATTTTAAGAACATTACTGTCATATTGAGTAAAAAACTACTTTTTGTGTTTGCAAGCCTTAAAATAGCATATGTTTCGAGTAAAACTCACAAGAATGCATTATTTCAGGCAATATTAGCTCATTTTTAAGTGTAGTTTAGGAGTTATGTTTAATTTACTCTCATATTGAGTGTACATTGTCATGGTGAAAAAATCCTAATTTTTGTATTTGCAAAAATTTCAAACACAACCAATTCTAGTAAAACTCACATGGATTCAATACTACAGGATTTTTTTTACATATTTTGCATGTTTGATTTAGGAAATATGAATGAATATAATTTCATTGCTTTTTTCGCATTATCTCAGGAGTTTAGGAATATTACTGTCATATTGAGTAAAAAACTACTTTTTGTGTTTGCAAGATTTGAAAAAGCAAATGTTTCAAGTAAAACTCCGTAGAATGCATTATTTGAGGCATCATTAGACATTTTGCATTTGTAGTTTAGGAGTTATGATTAAATAAATATCATATTGAGTGTTGCAGTTTACTTTCATAAAGTGTAAAACCTAATTTTTGTTTTTGCAAACCTTACTAAAACAACTGATTCTAGTAAAACTCACATGGATTCAATATTACAGGCATTTTTACACATTGTGCATGTTTAGTTTAGAAATTATGATTGAATACATTTTTGTTGCTTTTTTCGCATTATCTCAGGATTTTAAGAACATTACTGTCATATTGAGTAAAAAAAATACTTTTTGTGTTTGCAAGCCTTAAAAAGGCATATGTTTCGAGGAAAACTCCCAAGGATGCATTATTTTAAGCATTATTAGCCATTTTGCATGTGTAGTTTAGGAGTTATGATTAAATAACTGTCATATTGAGTTTGACAGAGTAAAACCTAATTTTTGTATTTGCAAACCTTACTAAAACAACTGATTCTAGTAAAACTTACATGGATTTAATATTACAGGCATTTTTAGACATTTTGCATTGTTGGTTTAAGAATTATGTTGGAATACATTTTTATTGCTTTTTTCGCATTATCTCAGGATTTGAAGAACATTACTGTCATATTGAGTAAAAAAACTACTTTTTGTTTTTGCAAGCCTTAAAAAAAGCATATGTTTCGAGTAAAACTCACAAGAATGCATTATTTCAGGCAATATTAGCTCATTTTTAAGTGTAGTTTAGGAGCTATGCCTAATTTATTCTCATATTGAGTGTCATGGTTTAAAAAAACACCTAATTTTTGTATTTGCAAAAATTTCAAACACAACAAATTCTAGTAAAACTCACATGGATTCAATACTACAGGCTTTTTTCGCATTATCTCAGGATTTTAGGAATATTACTGTCATATTGAGTAAAAAACTACTTTTTGTGTTTGCAAGATTTGAAAAAGCAAATGCTTCGAGTAAACTCCGTAGAATGCATTATTATTTTAGGCATCAATAGCCATTTTGCTTGTGTGGATTAGGAGTTTTTAAATAACTGTCATTATGAGTAAAACTTAATTTTTGTATTTTTAAACCTCCTGATTCTAGTAAAATTCACAAAGATATAATATTACAGGCATTTTTAGACATAATGCAGGTTTGGTTTTTGGAGTTAGGTTTATAACTTTTCATATTTAGTATGACAGTTAGACTGTCATATTAAGTAACAAAAAAAAAAAAGACGTGTCTTTGCAAACCTTACAAAATATTTTTTTCCAGTAAAACTCACAAAGATACATTTCTCTTATTAGCCATTTTGCATGTGTGGTTTCGGAGTTATGTTTAAATAACTGTCAGATACAGAGACAGAGACAGTATACATGGGGAAGGCGTGGCGCAGTTGGGAGAGTGGCCGTTCCAGCAACTTGAGGGTTCTTGGTTCGATCTCCACCTTCTACCAACCTCGTCACGTCCGTTGTGTCCTTGAGGGAGACACTTTACCCTTGCTCCTGATGGGTTGTGGTTAGGGCCTTGCATGCCAGCTCCCGCCATCAGTGTGTAAATGTGTGTGTGAATGGATGAATGTAAAAATAGTGTCAACGCGCTTTGTGTACCTTGAAGGTAGAAAAGCGCTATGCAAGTATAACCCATTTACCATAGTGAGTAAAACCAAATGTTTGTATTTACAAACCTTACAAAATAACCGATTCTAGTAAAAGTCACACAGATACAATATTTTAGGCATTTTTAGACATAATGCATGTTTGGTTTTGGAGTTATGTTTATATAACCTCCTTTTTGAGCCGCCACCTTATCGTGGTAGAGGAGTTTGCGTGTCCCACTGATCCTAGGAGCTATGCTGTCTGTGGGCTTCTATGCCCCCTCGTAGGCTCTCCCAAGACAAATAGGTCCTAGGTGAGGGATCAGACAAAGAGCAGCTCAAAGACCTTTATGAAAAGTACAAAGCGAGGTCCTAGATTTTTCCTCGCCCGGATGCGGTTCACCGTGGCTCCCCTGTGGAGCCAGGCCCAGAGGTGGGGCACGATGGCGAGCGCCTGTTGGCTGGCTCAGCTCAATGAAGCAACGTGGTTCCCTCCTCCAATGGGCTCACCACTCATGGGCTGGGTTATAGAGGTCGGGTGCAGTGTTAGCTGAGCGGCAGCCGAAGGCAGGGCACTTGGCGATCCGATCATCGGCTACATAAGCTAGCTCTTCTGACGTGAAATGTCACCTCGCTGGGAGGGAAGGAGCCTGAGCTGGTGTGCGAGGTGGAGAAGTTCCGGCTAGATATAGTTGGACTCACTTCAACGCACAGGAACCTGTTCTCTCGAGAGGGGCTGGACTCTCTTCCACTATGGCGTTGCAAGCAATGAGAGGCTGGGGTGGCAATTCTTGTTGTCCCCCCGGCTCAAAGACAAGAGTATGGGGTATCGGACTGTCTGATTGTGGCGGGTCGCTCCCTGTATGATCAGTGTCAGAGCTTGGTCCGCATTGCCGGCAGTAAGTCGGACCTCTTTCCAGTGAGGGTTGGACTAAACCACACAAAGGGCAGCCTTGGCGGCCCAAGGCTGCCCTTTGTCACCGATTCTGTTGTTAACTTTTATGGACAGAATTCTAGGCGCAGTCATGGCGTTGAGGGGATCCGGTTTAGTGGTTGCAGGATTAGGTCTCTGCTTTTTGCAGATGATGTGGTCCTGATGGCTTCAACTGGCCAGGATCTCCAGCTCTCAATGGCTGGCCGAGTATGAAGCGACTGGGATGAGAATCAGCACCTCCAAGTCCGAGTCCATGGTTCTCGCCCGGTAAAGGGTGGGGTGCCATTTCCAGGTTGAGGAGGCGATGGCACATACATAGATGGCCCCAAGTGGAGGAGTTCAAGTACCTAGGAGTCTTGTTCACGAGTGAGGGAAGAGTGGATCATGAGATCCACAGGCGGATCGGTGCGGCGTCTTCAGTAATGAGGACGCTATATCGATCCATTGTGGTGAAGAAGGAGCTGAGCCAGAATTAAAAGCTCTAAATTTACCGGTCGATCTACATTCCCATCCTGCACCCATGGTCATGGTTATGACCGAAAAGACAAGATCACGGGTACAAGCGGCCAAATTGAGTTTCCTCCGCCGGGTGGCGGGTCTCTCCCTTAGAGATAGGATAAGAAGCTCTGTCACCCGGGAGGAACTCAGAGTAAAGCGCTGCTCCTCCACATTGAGAGGAGCCAGGTGAGGTGGTTCGGGCATCTGCTCAGGATGCCACCCGACGCCTCCCGAGGGAGGTGTTTAGGGCAAGTCCGACCGGCAGGAGGCCACGGGGAAGACCCAGGACACATTGGGAAGATTATGTCTCCCGGCTGGCCTGGGAACGCCTCAGGTTCCCCCAAGAAGAGCTGGAAGAAGTGGCTGGGGAGAGGAAAGTCTTGGCTTCTCTGTTTAGGCTGCTGCCCCCGCAACCCGACCTCGGTTAAGCGGAAGAAAATGGATGGATTTAGTAACGACAAAAAAAAATGATTCTAGTAAAACTCACATGGATACAATTTTACAGGTATTTTTAGACATAATGCATGTTTGGTTTTGGAATTATGTTTATATAACTTTCATATGTATTATGACAGTTATACTGTCATCTTGAGTAAAACTAACTTGTGTCTTTACAAACATTACAAACTATGTTTTTCCAGTAAAACAAAAACATTTTGTATTTGCAAACCTTACAAAAACAACTGATTCTAGTAAAACTCACATAGATTCAATATTTCAGGCATTTTTAGACATTTCACATGTTTGAATACATTTTTATTGCTTTTTTCGTGAGGGCAAGTCCGATCGGCAGGAGGCCACGGGGAAGACCCAGGACACATTGGGAAGACTATGTCTCAGGCTGGCCTGGGAACGCCTCGGGATCCCCCGAGAAGAGCTGGACAAAGTGGCTGGGGAGAGGGAAGTCTGGGCTTCTCTGCTTAGGCTGCTGCCCCCGCAACCCAACCTCGGATAAGCGGAAGAAAATGGATGGATTTAGTATGACAGTTATACTGTCATATTGAGTAAAAAAACTTTTTTCCATAGATTCAATATTACAGGCATCTTTAGATGGATTGCATGTTTGGTTTTGGAGATATGTTTATACAACTTTCATATTTAGTATGACTGTCATATTGAGTAAAAAAAAACAACTTGTGTCTGCAAACCTTACAAAAGATTATTATTCTAGTAAAACTAACAAAGATACATTTTTCCAAGCATTATTAGCATTTGTTGTTTTGGAGTTATAATGCTTGCGTTGAGAGGCGACGGGCTCGGGTGGCAATTCTTGTTGCCCCCCGGCTCAAAGCCTGCACGTTGGAGTTCAACCCAGTGGACCAGTGGGTAGCTTTCCTCCGCCTTCGGGTGGGGGGACGGGTCCTGACTGTTGTTTGGCCTTACGCGCCAAACGGCAGCTCAGAGTACCCACCCTTTTTGGATTCACTCGAGGGAGTACTGGAAAGTGCTCCACCGGGTGATTCCCTCGTTCTACTGGGGGCCTTCAACGCTCATCTTGGCAACAACAGTGAAACCTGGAGAGGCATGATTGGGAAGAATGGCCGCCCGGATCTGAACCCGAGTGGTGTTTTGTTATTGGACTTTTGTGCTCGTCACAGATTGTCAATAACAAACACCAAGTTCAAACATAAGGGTGTCCATATGTGCACTTGGCATCAGGACACCCTAGGCCGCAGTTCCATGATCGATTTTGTAGTTGTGTCATCGGATTTGCGGTCTCATGTTTTGGACACTCGGGTGAAGAGAGGGGCGGAGCTTTCTACCGATCACCACATGGTGGTGAGTTGGCTGCGATGGTGGGGGAGGATGCCTGACAGACCTGGCAGGCCCAAACGCATTGTGAGGGTTTGCTGGGATCGCCTCCGGAAGAACTTTGAACATGTCACGAGGGAGGCGCTGGACATTGAGTCTGAGTGGACCATGTTCCGTGCCTCTCTTGTCGAGCCGGCTGATTGGAGCTGTGGCCGCAAGGAGTTTGGTGCCTGTCGTGGCGGTAATCCTAGAACCCGCTGGTGGACACCAGCAGTGAGGGATGCCGTCAAGCTGAAGAAAGAGCCTATCGGGTCCTTTTGGCTCATGGGACTCCAGAGGCAGCCGACAGGCCAAGCGAAGTGCGGCTTCAGCGGTCGCAGAGGCAAAAACTCGGACATGGGAGGAGTTTGGAGAAGCCATGGAAAACGACTTCCAGACGGCTTCGAAGCGATTCTGGACCACCATCCGCCGGCTCAAGGAGGGGGAGCAGTGCACTGTAACACCGTGTATGGTGAGGATGGTGCGCTGCTGACCTCTACTGCAGCTGTTATTGATCGGTGGAGGGAATACTTCGAAGACCTCCTTATTCCCACCAACATGTCTTCCTATGAGGAAGCAGTGCCTGGGGAATCTGTGGTGGGCTCTCCTATTTCTGGGGCTGAGGTCAAAAAGCTCCTCAATGGCAACGCCCTGGGGGTGGATGAGATCCGTCCGGAGTTCCTTAAGGCTCTGGATGCTGTGGGGCTGTCTTGGTTGACAAGACTCTGCAACATCGCGTGGACATCGGAGGCGGTACTTCTGGATTGGGAGACCGGGGTGGTGGTTCCTCTCTTTAAGAAGGGGAACCAGAGGGTGTGTTTCAACTATCGTGAGATCACACTCCTCAGTCTTCCCGGTAAGGTCTATTCATGTGTACTGGAGAAGAGGCTATGCCGGATAGTCAAACCTCAGATTCAGGAGGAACAGTGTGGTTTACGTCCTGGTCGTGGAACTGCGGACCAGCTTTATACTCTCGGCAGGGTCCTTGAGGGTGCATGGGAGTGTGCCCAACCAGTCTACATGTGCTTTATGAACTTGGAGAAGGCATTCGACCATTTACCCCGGGAAGTCCTGTGGGGAGTGCTCAGAGAGTATGGGGTAACGACTGTCTTATTGTGGCGGTTCGCTCCCTTTGCAAGAGTCAGAGCTTGGTCCGCATTGCCGGCAGTAAGTTGGACCCGTTTAGTGAGGGTTGGACTCCGCCAAGGCTGCCCTTTGTCACCGATTCTGTTCATAGCCTTTATGGACAGAATTTCTAGGCGCAGTCAGGGCGTTGAGGGGATCCGGTTTGGTGTCTGCAGGATTAGGTCTATGCTATTTGCAGATGATGTGGTCCTGATGGCTTCATCTGGCCAAGATCTTCAGCCCTCACTGGATCGGTTCGCAGACGAGTGTGAAGTGACTAGGATGTGAATCAGCACCTCCAAGTCAGAGTCCATGGTTCTCGACCGGAAAAGGGTGGAGTGCCATTTCCGGGTTGGGGAGGAGATCTTGCCCCAAGTGGAGGAGTTCAAGGACCTCAGAGTCTTGTTCACGAGTGAGGAAAGAGTGGATCGTGAGATCGACAGGCGGAACGGTGCGGCGTCTTCAGTAATGCGGACGCTGTATTGATCCGTTGTGGTGAAGAAGGAACTGAGCCGGAAGGCAAAGCTCTCGATTTACCGGTCGATCTACGTTCCCATCCTCACCTATGGTCATGGCCGAAAGGACAAAATCACGGGTACAAGCGGCCGAAATGAGATTCCTCCGCCGGGTGGCGGGGCTCTCCCTTAGAGATAGGGTGAGAAGCTCTGTCATCCGGGAGGAGCTCAAAGTAAAGCCATTGCTCCTCCATTTCGAGAGGAGCCAGATGAGGTGGTTCGGGCATCTGGTCAGGATGCCACCCGAACGCCTCCCTAGGGAGGTGTTTCGGGCACGTCCGACCGGTAGGAGGCCCAGGAAGACCCAGGAAACGGGAAGCTTATCTCTCCCGGCTGGCCTGGGAATGCCCCGGGATCCCCCAGGAGGAGCTGGACGAAGTGGCTGGGGAGAGGAAAGTCTGGGCTTCCCTGCTTAGGCTGCAGCCCCCGCGACCCGACCTCGGATAAGCGGAAGAAAATGGATGGATGGATGGATGGAGTTATGTTTAAATAACTGTCATAAAGAGTAAAACCTCATTTTTGTATTTGTAAACCTTACCAAAACAACTGATTTTAGTAAAACTCACACAGATTCAATATTACAGGCATTTTTAGACATTTTGCTTATTTGGTGTAGGAATTATGATGGAATACATTGTTATTGCTTATTTCGCATTATATCAGGATTTTAAGATCTTTACTGTCATATTGAGGAAAACAAATACTTTTTGTGTTTGCAAGCTTTAAAAAAGCATATGTTTCGAGTAAAACTCACAAGAATGCCTTATTTCAGGCATTATTAGCCATTTTTTATGTGTAGTTTAGGCATACTTGCCAAGTCTCCTGGATTTTTCAGGAGACTCCCGAAATTCAGCGCCTCTCCCGAAAACCTCCCGGGACAAATTTTCTCCCGAAAATCTCCCGAAATTCAGGCTGACCTGAGTGAGGACAGCCTGTATTCACGTCTGCTTTCCCACGATATAAACAGCATGCCTGCCCAATCACGTTATAACTGTAGAATGATCGAGGGCGAGTTCTTGGTTTCTTATGTGGGTTTATTGTTAGGTAGTTTCATTAACGTCCTCCCAGCGCAGTAACAACACTAAACAACAGCAGTCACGTTTTCGTCTACCGTAAAGCAGTTTGTCTGCCGTAAACAGCAATGTTGTGACACTCTTTAAACAGGGAAATACTGCCATCTACTGTACATGCATATGTGACAATAACATCCAGGGCTTTTAGAGAGTGCAGTGCACAACTGCGCACACAACAAGGAGACGAAGCAGAAGAACGTGGAAGATACAGCCATGGCGACGCCGACGACGAGTAAGATGAAGAAACACGCTTATAAGTTCCAAGCCGCAGCTGCGATTGGACCTGGATAGCCTCCGGGAAGAAGTAGTGGAGTACCAAGTGCTTGGCAGTGAAGATCTTCCTCAGGAAGCAAAGATTGACCGGTTTTTGGCCATGCTCAGGAGGGGTGGAAAATTCCAGACTCTCGTGCATTTGATGAAAGCACTTTTGTGCGTGCCACACAGCAATGCATCATCAGAGAGGGTGTTCAGCATGGTTAGAAAAATAGTGACAGAGAATAGAACAAGGATGGACAATTCAACCCTTAACTCAACAATGAGTAGATGAGTGTTATGTGTGTGTATATGTGTAAATAAATGAAAACTGAAATTCAAGTATTTATTTTATTTTTATATATATATATAGCTAGAATTCACTGAAAGTCAAGTTTTTCTTATATATGTGTGTATGTATATATATATATATATTTTTATATATATATATATATATATATACATATATATATATATATATATATATATATATATATATATATATATATATATATATATATATATATTTATATATATATATATATATATATATATATATATATATATATATATATATATATATATATATATATATATATATGAAATACTTGACTTGGTGATTTTAGCTCTAAATATACTCCTCCCCTCTTAACCACACCCCCAACCACGCCCCCACCCCACCCCCGACCACGCCTTCCCCACCCCCACCTCCTGAAATCGGAGGTCTCATTGTTGGCAAGTATGAGTTTAGGAGTTATGTTTAAATAACTGTCATAGTGAGTGTGGCAGTTACACTGTCATATTGAGTAAAAAAAACTAACTTGTGTCTTTGCAAACCTCACAAAAGAAAACGTTTCTAATAAAAATCACAAAGATACATTTCTTCACGCATTATTAGACATTTTTCATGTGTGGTTTAGGAGTTATGTTTAAATAACTGTCATATTGAGTGTGGCAGTTATACTGTCATTATGTGTAAAACCTAATTTTGTATTTGCAAACCTTATAAAAACAACTGATTCTAGTAAAACATAGATTCAATTTTACAGGCATTTTTAGACATTTTACATGTTTGGTTTAGGAGTTGTGTTTGAATACATTTTGTATTGCTATTTTCGTTAGGGCAAGGCCGACCGGCAGGAGACCAGGGGGAAGACCCAGGACACATTGGGAAGACTATCATTCAAGTACCTTGGGATGTGGGTGGACAATAAGCTGGACTGGACTGTTAACACAGACCACTTGTACAGGAAAGGACAGAGCTGTACTTCCTGAGGCGGCTGTCCTTTGTCCCACACGCCATTAGACTGTACAACTCTCCTCTGGGGGGAGGGGGCTACTAGGATGACAGGGGATGCAAATCAATAAGAGTGCAATATTTTTTCAAAACATGGTCACTACTGCCTAGTTTCTCATGTTATATTCTTATTTTACTGTTATATTTTTATTCTCATTGTTGCTTTTTATTTTTATTCTATTGTAATATGTTTCTATTTTGTTTCAATTTATACCCCCATTATTTACTTTTCACTTTTTAAAATTTTGTACACTACTGCTGGAATTTAAATTTTCCTGAGGGAACTCTCCTGAAGGAATCAATTAAGTACTATCTATCTATCTATCTATCTATCTATCTATCTATCTATCTATCTATCTATCTATCTATCTATCTATCTATCTATCTATCTATTTATGTCTCCTGGCTGGACTGAAAACGCCTGGGATCCCCCGAGAAGAGCTGGACGAAGTGGCTGGGGAGAAGAAAGTCTGGGCTTCTCTGCTTAGGCTGCTGCCCCCGCAACCTGACCTCGGTTAAGCAGGAAGAAATGGATGGATTTAGTATGACAGTCATATTAAGTAAAAAACTAACTTGTGTTTTTGCAAACATTACAAAATATATTTGTTCTAGTAAAACTCACAAAGATACATAACTCAAGGCATTATTAGCCATTTTGCATGTGTGGTTTAGGACATATGTTTAAATAACCGTCAGATTGAGTGTGACAGTATACTGTCATAGTGAGTAAAACCCATATTTTGTAATTGCAAACCTTATGAAAACAAATGATTCTACTAAAACTCACATGGATACAATATCACAGGCATTTTAGACATAATGCATGTTTGGTTTTGGAGTAATGTTTATATAACTTTCATATTTAGTATGACAGTAATACTGTCATATTGAATAAAAAAAACTAACTTGTATCTGTACAAACCTTAAACAATATTTTTTTCCAGTAAAACTCACAAAGAGACATTTCTCCAGGCATTATTAGCCATTGTGCACATGTGGTTTAGGAGTTATGTTTAAATAAATGTCAAATTGAATGTGGCAGTTATACTGTTATTATGAGTAAAACCTAATTTTTGTAAATGTTAATCTTACCACAATACCTGATTCTGGTAAAACTCACATAGATTCAATATTACAGGCATTTTTAGACATTTTACATGTTTGGTTTAGAGTTGTGTTTGAATACATTTTTATTGCTTTTTTCATTAGGGCAAGTCCGACGGGCAGGAGGCCGCGGGGAAGACCCAGGACACATTGGGAAGACTATGTCTCCCGGCTGGGCTGGGAACGCCTCGGGATCCCCCGAGAAGAGCTGGACAAAGTGGTTGGGGAGAGCGAAGTCTGGGCTTCTCTGCTTAGGCTGCTGCCCCTGCAACCCGACCTCGGATAAGCGAAAGAAAATGGATGGATTTAGTATGACAGTTATACTGTCATATTAAGTAAAAAAAACTAACTTGTGTCTTTGCACACCTTACAAAATATATTTTTTCTAGCAAAACTCATAAAGATACATATCTACAGGCATTATTAGCCATTTTACATGTGTGGTTTAGGAGTTATGTTTAAATAACTGTCATATTGAATGTGGCAGTAATACTGTCATTATGACCTAATTTTTATAATTTTAAACCTTACCAAAATACCTGATTCTGGTAAAACTCACAAAGATTCAATATTACAGGCATTTTTAGACGGATTACATGTTTGGTTTTGGGGTTATGTTTATACAACTATCATATTGAGTACAAAAAACAAACTTGTGTCTTTGCAAACCATACAAAAGATCATTGTTTTAGTAAATCTAACAAAGTCTCCAAGCATTATTAGCCATTTTGCATTTGTTGTTTAGGAGTTATGTTTAAATAACGGTCATAGTGAGTAAAACCTAATTTTTGTATTTGCAAACCATACAAAAACAACTGATTCTAGTAAAATATTGCAGGCATTTTTAGACATAATGCATGTTTGATTTTGGAGTTGGGTTTGTATAACTTTCATATTTAGTATTACAGTAATACTGTCATATTGAGTAATAAAAACTAACTTGTGTCTACAAACCTTACAAAATATTTTTTTTCCTGCAAAACTCACAAAGAGACATTTCTCCAGGCATTATTAGCCATTTTGCATGTGTGGTTTAGGAGTTATGTTTAAATAACTGACAGATTGAGTGTGCCAGTATACTGTGAGTAAAACCCATATTTTGTATTTGCAAACCTTACAAAATCAACTGATTCTAGTAAAACTCACATGGATACAAAATTACAGGCATTTTTAGAGATAATGCATGTTTGGTTTTGGAGTTATGTTTATATAACTTTCATATTTAGTATGACAGTAACACTGTCATATTGAGTAAAAAAAACTAACTTGTGTCGGTACAAACATTACGAAATGTTTTTTTTCCAGTAAAACTCACAAAGAGACATTTCTCCAGGCATTATTAGCCATTGTGCATGTGTGGTTTAGGAGTTATGTTTAAATACATGTCAAATTGAATGTGGCAGTTATACTGTCATTATGAGTGAAACCTAATTTTTGTAATTGTAAACCTTACCAAAATATCTGATTCTGGTAAAACTCACATAGATTCAATATTACATGCATTTTTAGACGGATTGCATGTTTGGTTTTGGAGTTATGTTTATACAACTTTCATATTTAGTATGACAGTTATACTGTATATTACCATTGAGTAAAAAAAAAACTAACATGTGTCTTTGCAAACCTTACAAAAGATCGTTATTCTAGTAAAGACTTCGACTTCGACTTTCTTTTTATTGTGATTCAAATTTGAACATTACAGCACAGATAAGAACGAAATGTAGTAAAGGATAAAAAAGCAATAAGGTGCATATTTCGATAAATAAATATATATAAATAATATATAAATACTATATATATATATATATATATATATATATATATATATATATATATATATATATATATATATATAAAATATATATATTTATAAATAGATAAAGAGATTACTGTGCAGATAAATATATTGCCTTTTTTTACATGCACCCGCGTTTATGGATGTATGTTATCTTGTCTTTTTCATTCCAGCGAGTTAATTCATTTTGAGGGGAGTTGAGGAGATAATTTAATTATGATGCGTTCAAGAGTCTTACGGCCTGAGGGAGAAGCTGTTACAGAACCTGGAGGTTCTGCTTCGGAAGCTGCGGAACCTCTTTCTAGAGTCCAGCAGTGAAAACTGTCCTTGGTGGGGGTGGGAGGAGTCTTTGCACATTTTCTGAGCCCTGGTCAGGCAACACTTTTTGCGATCTCCTGGATAGGAGGAAGAGGAGTCCTGACGATCTTTTCCGCCGTCCTCACCACTCTCTGGAGATACTTCCAGTCTGAGGCACTGCAGGCTCCAGTCCAGACAGAGATGCTGTTGGTCAGCAGGCTCTCTATAACAAAGATACATCTCTCCAAGCATTATTAGCTATTTTGCATTTGTTGTTTAGGAGTTATGTTTAAATAACTGTCATAGTGATTTAAACCTAAAATTTGTATTTGCAAACCTTTCAAAAACAACTGATTGTAGTAAAACTCACACAGATACAATATTGCAGGCATTTTTAGACATAATGCATGTTTGGTTTTGGAGTTATGTTTCTATAACTTTCATATGTATGACAGCTATACTGTTATATTTAATAAAAAAAACTAACTTGTCTTTACAAACCTTACAAAATATTTTTTCCCAGTAAAACTCTCAAAGATACATTTCAACAGGCATTATTAGCCATTTTGCATGTGTGGTTTAGAAGTTTTGTTTAAATAACTGTCATATGGAGTGTGACCGTAAAGTCATAGTGAGTAAAACAAACTAACTTGTGTCTTTGCAAACCTTACAAAAGAAAATGTTACTAGTAAAACTCACAAAGATACATTTCTTCTGCATTATTGGAAAATGCTCATGTGTAGTTTAGGAGTTATGTTTAAATAACTGTCATATTGAGTGTTGCAGTCATACAGTCATTAAGTGTTAAACCTAATTTTTGTTTTTGCAAACCTTACAAAAACAACTGATTCTAGTAAAACTCACATTGATTCAATATTACAGGCATTTTAGACATTATACATATTTGGTTTAGGAGTTGTGTTTGAATCCATTTTTATTGCTTTTTTCGTTAGGGCAAGTCCGACCGGCAGGTGGCCACGGGGAAGACAGAGGACACATTGGGAAGACTATGTAAGCCGGCTGGCCTGGGAACGCCTCAGAGTCCCCCGAGAAGAGCTGGACGAAGTGGCTTGGGAGAGGGAAGTCTGGGCTTCTCCGCTTAGGCTGCTGCCCCCGCAACCCGACCTCGGATAAGCGGAAGAAAATGGATGGATTTAGTATGACAGTTATACTGTCATATTAAGTAAAAAAAAACTAACTTGTGTCTTTGCAAACTTTACAAAATATAATCATTCTAGTAAAACAAACAAAGATACATCTCTCCAAGCATTATTAGCTATTTTGCATTTGTTGTTTAGGAGTTATGTTTAAATAACTGTCAAAGTAAATAAAACCTAATTTTGGTATTTGAAATCCTTACAAAAACAACTGATTTTAGTAAAACTCACACAGATACAATATTACAGGCATTTTTAGACATAATACAGGTTTGGTTTTGGAGTAATGTTTATATAACTTTCATATATAGTATGACAGCTATACTGTTATATTGAGTAAAAAAAACAACTAACTTGCGTCTTTGCAAACCTTACAAAAGATCATTATTCTGGTAAAGAGTTAGACTTTCTTTTTATTGTCATTCAAATTTGAACTTTACAGCACAGATAACAAAATTGCGTTACATAAACTCATGGTAGTGCAGGTTAAAAAAGCAATAAGGTGCATATACAAATAAATAAATATATATATATAAAATAAATAAATATACTTAAATATATATAAATAAATAAATAAAAAGATTACTGTGCAGATAAATATATTGCATTTTTTCCACGTGCGCCCACGTTTATGGGTGTATGTTATATTGTTTTTTTTTTTTATTCCAGCGAGTTAATTCATTTTGAGGGGAGTTGAGGAGATAATTTAATTATGATGCGTTCAAGAGTCTTACGGCCTGAGGGAGAAGCTGTTACAGAACCTGGAGGTTCTGCTTCGGAAGCTGCGGAACCTCTTTCTAGAGTCCAGCAGTGAAAACTGTCCTTGGTGGGGGTGGGAGGAGTCTTTGCAAATTTTCTGAGCCCTGGTCAGGCAGCACTTTTTGCGATCTCCTGGATAGGAGGAAGAAGAGTCCTGATGATCTTTTCCGCCGTCCTCACCACTCACTGGAGATACTTCCAGTCTGAGGCACTGCAGGCTCCAGTCCAGACAGAGATGCTGTTGGTCAGCAGGCTCTCTATAACAAAGATACATCTCTCCAAGCATTATTAGCTATTTTGCATTTGTTGTTTAGGAGTTATGTTTAAATAATTTTGGTATTTGAAAACCTTACAAAAACAACTGATTCTAGTAAAACTCACACAGATACAATATTACAGGCATTTTTAGACATAATACATGTTTGGTTTTGGAGTAATGTTTATATAACTTTCATATATAGTATGACAGCTATACTGTTATATTGAGTAAAAAAAACTAACTTGTGTCTTTAAAAACCTTATAAAATATATTTTTTCTAGTAAAACTCACAAAGAGACATTTCCCCAGGTATTATTAGCTATTGTGCATGTGTGGTTGAGGAGTTATGTTTAAATACATGTCAAATTGAATGTGGCAGGTATACTGTCATGAGTAAAACCTAATTTTTGCAATTGTAAACCTTACCAAAATACCTGATTCTGGTAAAACTCATATAAATTCAATATTACATGCATTTTTAGACGGATTGCTTGTTTGGTTTTGGAGTTATGTTTTTACAACTTTCATATTTAGTATGACAGTTATACTGTCATATTGAGTAAAAAAAAACTAACTTGTGTCTTTGCAAACCTTACAAAAGATCATTATTCTGGTAAAGACTTAGACTTTCTTTTTATTGTCATTCAAATTTGAACTTTACAGCACAGATAACAAAATGTCGTTACATAAGCTCATGGTAGTGCAGGATAAAAAAGCAATAAGGTGCATATATAAATAAATAAATATAAATAATATATAAATATATATATATAATAAATAAATAAATATAAATAGATATAAAGAGATAAATAGATTACTGTGCAGATAAATATATTGCACTTTTTCCACATGCGCCCACGTTTATGGGTGTATGTTACATTGTTTTTTTCATTCCAGCGAGTTAATTCATTTTGAGGGGAGTTGAGGAGATCATTTAATTATGATGCGTTCAAGAGTCTTACGGCCTGAGGGAAGAAGCTGTAACAGAAGCTGCAGGTTCTGCTTCGGAGGCTGCGGAACCTCTTTCTAGAGTCCAGCAGTGAAAACTGTCCTTGGTGGGGGTGGGAGGAGTCTTTTGCACATTTTCTGAGCCCTGGTCAGGCAACACTTTTTGCGATCTCCTGGATAGGAGGAAGAGGAGTCCTGACGATCTTTTCCGCCGTCCACACCACTCTCTGGAGATACTTCCAGTCTGAGGCACTGCAGGCTCCAGTCCAGACAGAGATGCTGTTGGTCAGCAGGCTCTCTATAACAAAGATACATCTCTCCAAGCATTATTAGCTATCTTGCATTTGTTGTTTAGGAGTTATGTTTAAATAACTGTCATAGTGAGTAAAACCTACATTTTGTATTTGCAAACCTTTCAAAAACAACTGATTCTAGTAAAACTCACACAGATACAATATTGCTGGCATTTTTAGACATAATGCATGTTTGCTTTTGGAGTTATGTTTCTATAACTTTCATATGTATGACAGCTATACTGTTATATTTAATTTAAAAAAACTAACTTGTGTCTTTACAAACTTTACAAAATATATTTTTCCCAGTAAAACTCACAAAGATACATTTCAACAGGCATTATTAGCCATTTTGCATGTGTGGTTTAGAAGTTATGTTTAAATAACTGTCATATGGAGTGTGACCGTAAAGTCATAGTGAGTAAAACAAACTAACTTGTGTCTTTGCAAACCTTACAAAAGAAAATGTTACTAGTAAAACTCACAAAGATACATTTCTTCATGCATTATTAGAAAATGTTCATGTGTAGTTTAGGAGTTATGTTTAAATAACTGTCATATTGAGTGTGGCAGTCATACAGTCATTAAGTGTTAAACCTAATTTTTGTTTTTGCACACCTTACAAAAACAACTGATTCTAGTAAAACTCACATTGATTCAATATTACAGGCATTTTAGACATATTTGGTTTAGGAGTTGTGTTTGAATCCATTTTTATTGCTTTTTTTGTTAGGGCAAGTCCAACCGGCAGGAGGCCACGGGGAAGACAGAGGACACATTGGGAAGACTATGTAAGCCGGCTGGCCTGGGAACGCCTCAGGATCCCCCGAGAAGAGCTGGACGAAGTGGCTTGGGAGAGGGAAGTCTGGGCTTCTCTGCTTAGGCTGCTACCCCCACAACCCGACCTCGGATAAGCGGAAGAAAATGGATGTCATATTGGGTAAAAAAACAAACTAACGTGTCTTTGCAAACCTTACAAAAGATCATTATTCTGGTAAAGACTTAGACTTTCTTTTTATTGTCATTCAAATTTTAACTTTACAGCACAGATAACAAAATTTCGTTACATAAGCTCATGGTAGTGCAGGATAAAAAAGCAATAAGGTGCATATATAAATAAATAAATATAAATATATATATAAAATAAATAAATATACTTAAATATATATAAATATATAAATAAAAAGATTACTGTGCAGATAAATATATTGCACTTTTTCCACATGCGCCCACGTTTATGGGTGTATGTTATATTGTGTTTTTTTATTCCAGCGAGTTAATCCATTTTGAGGGGAATTGAGGGGATAATTTAATTATAATGCGTTCAAGAGTCTTACGGCCTGAGGGAAGAAGCTGTTACAGAAGCTGGAGGTTCTGCTTCGGAGGCTGCGGAACCTCTTTCTACAGTCCAGCAGTGAAAACAGTCCTCGGTGGGGGTGGGAGGAGTCTTTGCAAATTTTCTGAGCCCTGGTCAGGCAGCGCTTTTTGCGATCTCCTGGATAGGAGGAAGAGGATTCCTGAATATCTTTTCCGCTGTCCTCACCACTCTCTGGAGAGACTTCCAGTCTGAGGCACTGCAGGCTCCAGTCCAGACAGAGATGGTTGGTCAGCAGGCTCTCTATAACAAAGAAACAGTTCTCCAAGCATTATTAGCTATTTGCATTTGTTGTTTAGGATTTATGTTTAAATAACTGTCATAGTGAGTAAAACCTAAATTTTGTATTTGCAAATCTTACAAAAACAATTGATTCTAGTAAAACTCACAGATACAATATCACAGGCATTTTTAGACATAATGCATGTTTGGTTTTGGAGTTGTGTTTATACAACTTTCATATTTAGTATTACAGTAATACTGTCTTATTCAGTAAAAAACAAAAAACTAACTTGTGTCTTTACAAACCTTACAAAATATGTTTTCCCAGTAAAACTCACAGAGATACATTTCTACAGGCATTATTAGCCATTTTGCATGTTTGGTTTAGGAGTTATGTTTAAATAACTGACATTGAGTGTGACAGTATACTGTCAAAGTGAGTAAAAAAAACTAACTTGTGTCTTTGCAAACCTTACAAAAGAAAATGTTACGAGTAAAACTCACAGAGATACATTTCTTCATGCATTATTAGAAAATGTTCATGTGTAGTTTTGAAGTTATGTTTATATAACTTTCATATATAGTATGACAGTTATACTGTTATATTGAGTAAAAAAAACTAACTTGTGTCTTTACAAACCTTACAAAATATTGTTTTCCATTAAAACTCACAAAGATACATTTCTACAGGCATTATTAGCCATTTTGTATGTGTGGTTTAGGAGTTTGTTTAAATAACTGACATTGAGTGTGACAGTATACCGTCAAAGTGAGTAAAAAAAACTAACTTGTGTCTTTGAAAACCTTACAAAAGAAAATATTACTAGTAAAACTCATAAAGATACATTTCTTCATGCATTATTAGAAAATGGTCATGTGTAGTTTAGGAGTTATGTTTAAATAACTGTCATATTGAGTGTGGTAGTATAACTGCCACACATATTGAGTTATAAAGTTAAGTTCAAAACCTAATTTTTGTATTTGCAAACCTTACAAAAACAACTGATTCAAGTAAAACTCACATATATTCAATATTAAAGGCATTTTAGACATTTTACATGTTTTGTTCAGGAGTTGTGTTTGAATACATTTGTATTGCTTTTTTTGTTAAGGCAAGTCCAAACGGCAGGAGGCCACGGGGAAGACACAGGACACATTGGGAAGATTATATCAGCTGGCTGGCCTGGGAACGCCTCGGGATCCCCCGAGAAGAGCTGGACGAAGTAGCTGGGGATAGGGAAGTATGGGCTTCTCTGCTTAGGCTGCAGCCCCCGCAACACGAGCTCGGATAAGCGGAAGAAAATTGATGGATTTAGTAAGACAGTTATACTACCATATTGAGTAAAAAAAAACTAACTTTTGTTTTTGTAAACATTCAAAATATATGTTTTCTAGTAAAACTCACAACGATACATATAGTTTAAATAACTGTCATAGTAAGTAAAACCTTTTTTTTGTATTTGCAAACCTTACAAAAACAACTGATTCTAGTAAAACTCACTTGCATTCAATGTTACAGTTATTTTTAGACAATTTGCCTGTTTGGTTTAGAAATTATGATGGAATACATTTTTTATTGCTTTTTTCGCATTATCTCAGGATTTTAGGAATTAAACTGTCATATTGAGTAAAACTACTTTTTGTGTTTGCAAGCCTTAAAAAAGCATATGTTTCGAGTAAAACTCAAAAGAATGCATTATTTCAGGCAATATTAGCTCATTTGTATGTGTAGTTTAGAGTAATGTTTAATTTACTGTCATATTGAGTGTACATTGTCATGGTGAAAAAAAACTAATTTTTGTATTTGCAAAAATTTCAAACACAGCTGATTATAGTAAAACTCACATGGATTCAATATTACAGGCATTTTTACACATATTGCATGTTTGATTTAGGAAATATGATTGAATACATTTTTATTTCTTTTTTCGCATTATCTCAGGATATTAGGAATATAACTGTCAATTGAGTAAAAAACTACTTTTTGTGTTTGCAAGATTTAAAAAAGCATGTGTTTAGAGTAAAACTCCGTAGAATGCATTATTTGAGGCATCATTAGCCATTTTGCATAAGTAGTTAGGAGTTATTTTTAAATAACTGTCATATTGAGTGTGAAAGTATACTGTCATAGTAAGTAAAACTTAATTTTTGTGTTTGCAAACCTTACAAAAACAACTGATTCTAGTAAAACTCACATGGATTTAATATTACAGGCATTGTTAGACAATTTGCATTGTTGGTTTAGGAATTATGTTGGAATACATTTTTATTGCTTTTTTCGCATTATCTCAGGATTTTAAAAACATTAAAGTCATATTGAGTAAAAAACTACGTTTTGTGTTTGCAAGCCTTAAAAAAGCATATGTTTCGAGTAAAACTCACAAGAATGCATTATTTCAGGCAATATTAGCTCATTTTTATGTGTAGTTTAGGAGTAATGTTTAATTTACTGTCATATTGAGTGTACATTGTCATGGTGAAAAAAAAAAAATTTTTGTATTTGCAAAAATTTCAAACACAGCTGATTCTAGTAAAACTCACATAGATTCAAATTACAGGCATTTTTACCTATATTGCATGTTTGATTTAGGAAATATGATTGAATACATTATTATTGCTTTTTTCGCATTATCTCAAGATTTTAAGACCATTACTGTCATATTGAGTAAAAAACTACTTTTTGTGTTTGCAAGCCTTAAAAAAAGCATATGTTTCGAGTAAAACTCATAAGAATGCATTATTTCAGGCAATATTAGCTCATTTTTATGTGCAGTTTAGGAGTAATGTTTAATTTACTGTCATATTGAGTGTACATTGTCATGGTGAAAAAACCTAATTTTTTTATTTGCAAAAATTTCAAACACAGCTGATGCTAGTAAAATTCACATGGATTCAATATTACAGGCATTTTTACACACATTGCATGTTTGACTTAGGAAATATGTTTGAATACATTTGTATTGCTTTTTTCGCATTATCTCAGGATTTTAGGAATATAAACTGTCTATTGAGTAAAAAAATACTTTTTGTGTTTGCAAGATTTAAAAAAGCATATGTTTAGAGTAAAACTCCGTAGAATGCATTATTTGAGGCATCATTAACCATTTTGCATAAGTAGTTAGGAGTTATTTTTAAATAACTGTCAGATTGAGTGTGAAAGTATACTGTCGTAGTGAGTAAAACTTAATTTTTTTATTTGCAAACCTTACACAAACAACTGATTCTACTAAAACTCACATGGATTTAATATTACAGGCATTTTTAGACATTTTGCATTGTTGGTTTAGGAATTATGTTGGAATACATTTTTATTGCTTTTTTCGCATTATCTCAGGATTTTAATAACATTACTGTCATATTGAGTAAAAAAACTACTTTTTGTGTTTGCAAGCCTTAAAAAAGCATATGTTTCGAGTAAAACTCACAAGAATGCATTATTTCAGGCAATATTAGCTCATTTTTATGTGTAGTTTAGGAGTAATGTTTAATTTACTGTCATATTGAGTGTACATTGTCATGGTGAAAAAAAAAAAATTTTTGTATTTGCAAAAATTTCAAACACAGCTGATTCTACTAAAACTCACATGGATTCAAAATTACAGGCATTTTTACACAAATTGCATGTTTGATTTAGGAAATATGATTGAATACATTTGTATTGCTTTTTTCGCATTATCTCAGGATTTTAGGAATATAACTGTCATCTTGAGTAAAAAACTACTTTTTGTGTTTGCAAGATTTAAAAAAGCATGTGTTTAGAGTAAAACGCCGTAGAATGCATTATTTGAGGCATCATTAGCCATTTTGCATAAGTAGTTAGGAGTTTTTTTTAAATAACTGTCATATTGAGTGTGAAAGTATACTGTCATAGTAAGTAAAACTTAATTTTTGTATTTGCAAACCTTACAAAAACAACTGATTCTAGTAAAACTCACATGGATTTAATATTACAGGCATTTTTAGCCATTTTGCATTGTTGGTTTAGGAATTATGTTGGAATACATTTTTATTGCTTTTTTCGCATTATCTCAGGATTTTAAGAACATTACTGTCATATTGAGTAAAAAAACTACTTTTTGTGTTTGCAAGCCTTAAAAAAGCATATGTTTCGAGTAAAACTCATAAGAATGCATTATTTCAGGCAATATTAGCTCATTTTTATGTGTAGTTTAGGAGTAATGTTTAATTTACCGTCATATTGAGTGTACATTGTCATGGTGAAAAAAAACTAATTTTTGTATTTGCAAAAATTTCAAACACAGCTGATTCTAGTAAAACTCACATGGATTCAAAATTACAGGCATTTTTACACATATTGCATGTTTGATTTAGGAAATATGATTGAATACATTTTTATTGCTTTTTTCGCAATATCTCAGGATTTTAGGAATATAATTGTCATATTGAGTAAAAAACTACTTTTTGTGTTTGCAAGATTTAAAAAAGCATGTGTTTGGAGTAAAACTCCGTAGAATGCATTATTTGAGGCATCATTAGCCATTTTGCATGTGTAGTTAGGAGTTATTTTTAAATAACTGTCATATTGAGTGTGACAGTATACTGTCATAGTGAGTAAAACTTAATTTTTGTAATTGCAAACCTTACAAAAACATCTGATTCTACTAAAACTCACATAGATTTAATATTACAGGCATTTTTAGACATTTTGCATTGTTGGTTTAGAAATTATTTTTGTTTAGAAAGCATTTTTATTGCTTTTTTTGCATTATCTCAGGATTTTAAGAAGATTACCGTCATATTGAGTAAAAAACACTTTTTGTGTTTGCAAGCCTTAAAAAAAGCATAGGTTTCGAGGAAAACTCCCAAGGATGCATTATTTCAAGCATTATTAGCCATTTTGCATGTGTAGTTTAGGAGTTATGATTAAATAACTGTCATATTGAGTTTGACAGAGTAAAACCAATTTTTTGTAATTGCAAACCTTATTAAAACAACTGATTCTAGTAAAACTTACATGGATTTAATATAACAGGCATTTTTAGACATTTTGCATTGTTGGTTTAGGAATAATGTTGGAATACATTTTTTTGCTTTTTTCGTATTATCTCAGGATTTTAAAAACATTACTGTCATATTGAGTAAAAAACTACTTTTTGTGTTTGCAAGATTTGAAAAAGCAAATGTTTCGAGTAAAACTCCGTAGAATGCATTATTTGAGGCATCATTAGACATTTTGCATTTGCAGTTTAGGAGTTATGATTAAATAAATATCATATTGAGTGTGACAGTTTACTTTCATAAAGTGTAAAACCTAATTTTTGTTTTGCAAACCTTACTAAAACAACTGATTTTAGTAAAACTTACATGGATTCAATATTACAGGCATTTTTACACATTGTGCATGTTTAGTTTAGAAATTATGATTGAATACATTTTTATTGCTTTTTTCGCATTATCTCAGGATTTTAAGAACATTACTGTCATATTGAGTAAAAAAATACTTTTTTTGTTTGCAAGCCTTAAAAAAGCATATGTTTCGAGGAAAACTCCCAAGGATGCATTATTTCAAGCATTATTAGCCATTTTGCATGTGTAGTTTAGGAGTTATGATTAAATAACTGTCATATTGAGTTTGACAGAGTAAAACCTAATTTTTGTATTTGCAAACCTTACTAAAACAACTGATTCTAGTAAAACTTACATGGATTTAATATTACAGGCATTTTTAGACATTTTGCATTGTTGGTTTAGGAATTATGTTGGAATACATTTTTATTGCTTTTTTCGCATTATCTCAGGATTTGAAGAACATTACTGTCATATTGAGTAAAAAACTACTTTTTGTGTTTGCAAGCCTTTAAAAAGCATATGTTTCGAGTAAAACTCACAAGAATGCATTATTTCAGGCACTATTAGCTGATTTCTCTGTGTAGTTTAGGAGTTATGTTTAATTTACTCTCATATTGGGTGTACATTGTCATGGTGAAAAAAAACTAATTTTTGTATTTGCAAAAATTTCAAACACAACCAATTCTAGTAAAACTCACATGGATTCAATACTACAGGCTTTTTTTTTTTTACATATTTTGCATGTTTGATTTAGGAAATATGATTGAATATAATTTCATTGCTTTTTTCGCATTAGCTCAGGATTTTAAGAACATTACTGTCATATTGAGTAAAAAACTACTTTTTGTGTTTGCAAGCCTTAAAAAAGCATATGTTTCGAGTAAAACTCACAAGAATGCATTATTTCAGGCAATATTAGCTCATTTTAATGTGTAATTTAGGTGTTATGTTTAATTTACTGTCATATGGAGTGTGTCATGGTGAAAAAAAACCTAATTTTTCTATTTGCAAACCTTTCAAACACAACTGATTCTAGTAAAACTTACATTGATTCAATATTACAGGCATTTTTACACATTTTGCATGTTTGGTTTAGGAATTATAATGGAATACATTTTTTTGTTGTTGCTTTTTTCGTATTATCTCAGGATTTTAAGAACATTACTGTACATTGAGTAAAAAACTACTTTTTGTGTTTGCAAGATTTAAAAAAGCATATGTTTTGAGTTATTTCAGGCATCAATAGCCATTTTGCTTGTGTGGATTAGGAGTTTTCAAATAACTGTCATATTGCGTGCGGCAGTTATACTGTCATTATGAGTAAACCTAATTTTTGTATTTTTAAACCTTATAAACCTCCTGATTCTAGTAAAATTCACAAAGATACAATATTACAGGCATTTGTAGACATAATGCAGGTTTGGTTTTGGAGTTAGGTTTATAACTTTTCATATTTAGTATGACTTGTGTCTTTGCAAACCTTACAAAATATTTTTTTCCAGTAAAACTCAAAAATATACATTTCTCTTATTAGCCATTTTGCATGTGTGGTTTCGGAGTTATGTTTAAATAACTGTCAGATACAGAGACAGAGACAGTATACATGGGGAAGGTGTGGCGCAGTTGGGAGAGTGGCCGTTCCAGCAACTTGAGGGTTCTTGGTTCGATCCCCACCTTCTACCAACCTCGTCACGTCCATTGTGTCCTTGAGGGAGACACTTTACCCTTGCTCCTGATGGGTTGTGGTTAGGGCCTTGCATGCCAGTTCCCGCCATCAGTGTGTAAATGTGTGTGTGTGAATGGATGAATGTAAAAATAGTGTCAAAGCGCTTTGTGTACCTTGAAGGTAGAAAAGCGCTATGCAAGTATAACCCATTTACCATAGTGAGTAAAACCAAATGTTTGTATTTACAAACCTTACAAAATAACCGATTCTAGTAAAAGTCACACAGATACAATATTTTAGGCATTTTTAGACATAATGCATGTTTGGTTTTGGAGTTATGTTTATATAACCTCCTTTTTGAGCCGCCACCTTATCGTGGTAGAGGAGTTTGCGTGTCCCACTGATCCTAGGAGCTATGCTGTCTGTGGGCTTCTATGCCCCCTCATAGGCTCTCCCAAGACAAATAGGTCCTAGGTGAGGGATCAGACAAAGAGCAGCTCAAAGACCTTTATGAAAAGTACAAATCGAGGTCCTAGATTTTTTCTTGCCCGGACGCGGGTCACCGTGGCTCCACTGTGGAGCCAGGCCCAGAGGTGGGGCACGATGGCGAGCGCCTGGTGGCCGGGCCTGTCCCCATGGGGCCCGGCCGGGCACAGCCCGAAGAGGCAACGTGGGTCCCCCCTCCAATGGGCTCACCACCCATAGCAGGGGTCATAGAGGTCGGGTGCGATGTGAGCTGGGCGGCAGCCGAAGGCAGGGCACTTGGCGGTCCGATCCTCGGCTACAGAAGCTAGCTCTTGGGACGTGGAACGTCACCTCGCTGGGGGGGAAGGAGCCTGAGCTAGTGCGCGAGGTGGAGAAGTTCCGGCTAGATATAGTCGGACTCACTTCGACGCACAGCAAGGGCTCTGGAACCAGTTCTCTCGAGAGGGGCTGGACTCTCTTCCACTCTGGCGTTGCCGGCAGTGAGAGGCGACGGGCTGGGGTGGCAATTCTTGTTTCCCCCCGGCTCAGAGTCTGTACGTTGGAGAGGGTAGCTTCCCTCCGCCTTCGGGTGGGGGAACGGGTCCTGACTGTGGTTAGCGCTTACGCGCCAAACCGCAGCTCAGAGTACCCACCCTTTTTGTATTCACTCGAGGGAGTACTCGAGAGTGCTCCCCCGGGTGATTCCCTCGTTCTACTGGGGGACTTCAATGCTCATGTTGGCAGCGACAGTGAAACCTGGAGAGGCGTGATTGGGAAGAATGGCTTCCCGGATCTGAACCCGAGCGGTGTTTTGTTATTGGACTTTTGTGCCCGTCACAGATTGTCCATAACGAACACCATGTTCAAACATAAGGGTGTCCATATGTGCACTTGGCACCAGGACACTCTAGGCCGCAGTTCCATGATCGACTTTGTAGTTGTGTCATCGGATTTGCGGCCTCATGTTTTGGACACTCGGGTGAAGAGAGGGGCGGAGCTTTCTACCGATCACCACCTGGTGGTGAGTTGGCTGCGATGGTGGGGGAGGATGCTGGACAGACCTGGCAGGCCCAAACGCATTGTGAGGGTTTGCTGGGAACGTCTGGCAGAGTCTCCTGTCAGAGAGAGTTTCAATTCCCACCTCCGGAAGAACTTTGCACATGTCACGAGGGAGGTGCTGGACATTGAGTCCGAATGGAACATGTTCCGCGCCTCTATTGTCGAGGCGGCTGATTGGAGCTGTGGCCGCAAGGTAGTTGGTGCTTGTCGTGACGGTAATCCTAGAACCCGTTGGTGGACACCGGCGGTGAGGGATGCCGTCAAGCTGAAGAAGGAGTCCTATCGGGTTCTTTTGGCTCATAGGACTCCTGAGGCAGCGGACAGGTACCGACAGGCCAAGCGGTGTGCGGCTTCAGCGGTCGCAGAGGCAAAAACTCGGACATGGGAGGAGTTCGGGGAAGCCATGGAAAACGACTTCCGGACGGCTTCGAAGCAATTCTGGACCACCATCCGCCGCCTCAGGAAGGGGAAGCAGTGCACTATCAACACCGTGTATGGCCGGGATGGTGTTCTGCTGACCTCGACTGCGGATGTTGTGGATCGGTGGAGGAAATACTTCGAAGACCTCCTCAATCCCACCAACACGTCTTCCTATGAAGAAGCAGTGTCTGGGGAGTCTGTGGTGGGCTCTCCTATTTCTGGGGCTGAGGTTGCTGAGGTAGTTAAAAAGCTCCTCGGTGGCAAGGCCCCAGGGGTAGATGAGAGCCGCCCGGAGTTCCTTAAGGCTCTGGATGCTGTGGGGCTGTCTTGGTTGACAAGACTCTGCAGCATCGCGTGGACATCGGGGGCGGTACCTCTGGATTGGCAGACCGGGGTGGTGGTTCCTCTCTTTAAGAAGGGGAACCGGAGGGTGTGTTCTAACTATCGTGGGATCACACTCCTCAGCCTTCCCGGTAAGGTCTATTCAGGTGTACTGGAGAGGAGGCTAGGCCGGATAGTCGAACCTCGGATTCAGGAGGAACAGTGTGGTTTTCGTCCTGGTCGTGGAACTGTGGACCAGCTCTATACTCTCGGCAGGGTCCTTGAGGGTGCATGGGAGTTTGCCCAACCAGTCTACATGTGTTTTGTGGCCTTGGAGAAGGCATTCAACCGTGTCCCTCGGGAAGTCCTGTGGGGAGTGCTCAGAGAGTATGGGGTAACGGACTGTCTGATTGTGGCGGTCCACTCCCTGTATGCTCGGTGCCAGAGCTTGGTCCGCATTGCCGGCAGTAAGTCGGACACTTTTCCAGTGAGGGTTGGACTCCGCCAAGGCTGCCCTTTGTCACCGATTCTGTTCATAACCTTTATGGACAGAATTTCTAGGCGCAGTCAGGGCGTTGAGGGTATCTGGTTTGGTGGCTGCAGGATTAGGTCTCTGCTATTTGCAGATGATGTGGTCCTGATGGCTTCCTCCGGCCAAGATCTTCAGCTCTCACTGGATCGGTTCGCAGCCGAGTGTGAAGCGACTGGGATGGGAATCAGCACCTCCAAGTCCGAGTCCATGGTTCTCGCCCGGAAAAGGGTGGAGTGCCATCTCCGGGTTGGGGAGGAGATCTTGCCCCAAGTGGAGGAGTTCAAGTACCTCGGAGTTTTGTTCACGAGTGAGGGAAGAGTGGATCGTGAGATCGACAGGCGGATTGGTGCGGCGTCTTCAGTAATGCGGACGCTGTATCGATCCGTTGTGGTGAAGAAGGAGCTGAGCCGGAAGGCAAAGCTCTCAATTTACCGGTCGATCTACGTTCCCATCCTCACCTATGGTCATGAGCTTTGGGTTTTGACCGAAAGGACAAGATCCCGGGTACAAGCGGCCAAAATGAGTTTCCTCCGCCGGGTGGCGGGGCTCTCCCTTAGAGATAGGGTGAGAAGCTCTGCCATCCGGGGGGAGCTCAAAGTAAAGCCGCTGCTCCTCCACATCGAGAGGAGCCAGATGAGGTGGTTCAGGCATCTGGTCAGGATGCCACCCGAACGCCTCCCTAGGGAGGTGTTTAGGGCACGTCTGACCGGTAGGAGGCCGCAGGTAAGACCCAGGACAGGTTGGGAAGACTATGTCTCCCGGCTGGCCTGGGAAGGCCTCGGGGTTCGACAGGAAGAGCTGGACGAAGTGGCTGGGGAGAGGGAAGTCTGGGCTTCCCTGCTTAGGTTGCTGCCAAGGCGACCCGACCTCGGATAAGCGGAAGAAGATGGATGGATGGATGGATCTACATTCCCATCCTGCACCCATTGTCATGGTTATGACCGAAAAGACAAGATCACGGGTACAAGCGGCCAAATAGAGTTTCCTCCGCCGGGTGGCGGGTCTCTCCCTTAGAGATAGGATAAGAAGCTCTGTCACCCGGGAGGAACTCAGAGTAAAGCGCTGCTCCTCCACATTGAGAGGAGCCAGGTGAGGTGGTTCGGGCAACTGCTCAGGATGCCACCCGAATGCCTCCCGAGGGAGGTGTTTAGGGCAAGTCCGACTGGCAGGAGGCCACGGGGAAGACCCAGGACACATTGGGAAGATTATGTCTCCCGGCTGGCCTGGGAACGCCTCAGAACCCCCCGAGAAGAGCTGGAAGAAGTGGCTGGGGAGAGGAAAGTCTTGGCTTCTCTGTTTAGACTGCTGCCCCCGCAACCCGACCTCGGTTAAGCGGAAGAAAATGGATGGATTTAGTAACGACAAAAAAAAATGATTCTAGTAAAACTCACATGTATATAATTTTACAGGTATTTTTAGACATAATGCATGTTTGGTTTTGGAATTATGTTTATATAACTTTCATATGTATTATGACAGTTATACTGTCATCTTGAGTAAAACTAACTTGTGTCTTTACAAACATTACAAACTATGTTTTTCCAGTAAAACAAAAAATTGTTGTATTTGCAAACCTTACAAAAACAACTGATTCTAGTAAAACTCACAAAGATTCAATATTTCAGGCATTTTTAGACATTTCACATGTTTGAATACATTTTTATTGCTTTTTTCGTTAGGGCAAGTCCGATCGGCAGGAGGCCACGGGGAAGACCCAGGACACATTGGGAAGACTATGTCTCAGGCTGGCCTGGGAACGCCTCGGAATCCCCCGAGAAGAGCTGGACAAAGTGGCTGGGGAGAGGGAAGTCTGGGCTTCTCTGCTTAGGCTGCTGCCCCGCAACCCAACCTCCGATAAGCGGAAGAAAATGGATGGATTTAGTATGACAGTTATACTGTCATATTGAGTAAAAAAACTATTTTTCATTGATTCAATATTACAGGCATCTTTAGATGGATTGCATGTTTGGTTTTGGAGATATGTTTATACAACTTTCATATTTAGTATGACAGTTATACTGTCATATTGAGTAAAACAAACAAACTTGTGTCTGCAAACCTTACAATAGATTATTATTCTAGTAAAACTAACAAAGATACATTTTTCCAAGCATTATTAGCATTTGTTGTTTTGGAGTTATAATGCTTGCGTTGAGAGGCGACGGGCTCGGGTGGCAATTCTTGTTGCCCCCCGGCTCAAAGCCTGCACATTGGAGTTCAACCCAGTGACCAGTGGGTAGCTTTCCTCCGCCTTCGGGTGGGGGGACGGGTCCTGACTGTTGTTTGGCCTTACGCACCAAACGGCAGCTCAGAGTACCCACCCTTTTTGGATTCACTCGAGGAAGTACTGGAAAGTGCTCCACTGGGTGATTCCCTCGTTCTACTGGGGGCCTTCAACGCTCATCTTGGCAAGAACAGTGAAACCTGGAGAGGCATGATTGGGAAGAATGGCCGCCCGGATCTGAACCCGAGTGGTGTTTTGTTATTGGACTTTTGTGCTCGTCACAGATTGTCAATAACAAACACCAAGTTCAAACATAAGGGTGTCCATATGTGCACTTGGCATCAGGACACCCTAGGCCGCAGTTCCATGATCGATTTTGTAGTTGTGTCATCGGATTTGCGGTCTCATGTTTTGGACACTCGGGTGAAGAGAGGGGCGGAGCTTTCTACCGATCACCACATGGTGGTGAGTTGGCTGCGATGGTGGGGGAGGATGCCTGACAGACCTGGCAGGCCCAAACGCATTGTGAGGGTTTGCTGGGAACGCCGCCGGAAGAACTTTGAACATGTCATGAGGGAGGCGCTGGACATTCAGTCTGAGTAGACCATGTTCCGTGCCTCTCTTGTCGAGCCGGCTGATTGGAGCTGTGGCCGCAAGGAGTTTGGTGCCTGTCGTGGCGGTAATCCTAGAACCCGCTGGTGGACACCAGCAGTGAGGGATGCCGTCAAGCTGAAGAAAGAGCCTATCGGGTCCTTTTGGCTCATGGGACTCCAGAGGCAGCCGACAGGCCAAGCGAAGTGCGGCTTCAGCGGTCGCAGAGGCAAAAACTCGGACATGGGAGGAGTTTGGAGAAGCCATGGAAAACGACTTCCAGACGGCTTCGAAGCGATTCTGGACCACCATCCGCCGGCTCAAGGGGGGGGAGCAGTGCACTGTAACACCGTGTATGGTGAGGATGGTGCGCTGCTGACCTCTACTGCAGCTGTTATTGATCGGTGGAGGAAATACTTCGAAGACCTCCTTATTCCCACCAACTATGAGGAAGCAGTGCCTGGGGAATCTGTGGTGGGCTCTCCTATTTCTGGGGCTGAGTCAAAAAGCTCCTCAATGGCAACGCCCTGGGGGTGGATGAGATCCGTCCGGAGTTCCTTAAGACTCTGGATGCTGTGGGGCTGTCTTGGTTGAAAAGACTCTGCAACATCGCGTGGACATCGGGGGCGGTACTTCTGGATTGGGAGACCGGGGTGGTGGTTCCTCTCTTTAAGAAGGGGAACCAGAGGGTGTGTTTCAACTATCGTGAGATCACACTCCTCAGTCTTCCCGGTAAGGTCTATTCATGTGTACTGGAGAAGAGGCTACGCCGGATAGTCAAACCTCAGATTCAGGAGGAACAGTGTGGTTTACGTCCTGGTCGTGGAACTGCGGACCAGCTTTATACTCTCGGCAGGGTCCTTGAGGGTGCATGGGAGTTTGCCCAACCAGTCTACATGTGCTTTATGGACTTGGAGAAGGCATTTGACCATTTACCCCGGGAAGTCCTGTGGGGAGTGCTCAGAGAGTATGGGGTAACGACTGTCTTATTGTGGCGGTTCGCTCCCTTTGCAAGAGTCAGAGCTTGGTCCGCATTGCCGGCAGTAAGTCGGACCCGTTTCCAGTGAGGGTTGGACTCCGCCAAGGTTTCCCTTTGTCACCGATTCTGTTCATAACCTTTATGGTCAGAATTTCTAGGCGCAGTCAGGGCGTTGAGAGGATCCGGTTTGGTGTCTGCAGGATTAGGTCTATGCTATTTGCAGATGATGTGGTCCTGATGGCTTCATCTGGCCAAGATCTTCAGCCCTCACTGGATCGGTTCGCAGACGAGTGTGAAGTGACTGGGATGTGAATCAGCACCTCCAAGTCAGAGTCCATGGTTCTCGCCCGGAAAAGGGTGGAGTGCCATCTCCAGGTTGGGGAGGAGATCTTGCCCCAAGTGGAGGAGTTCAAGGACCTCAGAGTCTTGTTCACGAGTGAGAGAAGAGTGGATCGTGAGATCGACAGGCGGAACGGTGCGGCGTCTTCAGTAATGCGGACGCTGTATTGATCCGTTGTGGTGAAGAAGGAGCTGAGCCGGAAGGCAAAGCTCTCGATTTACCGGTCTATCTACGTTCCCATCCTCACCTATGGTAATGAGCTTTGTGTCATGGCCGAAAGGACAAAATCACGGGTACAAGCGGCCGAAATGAGATTCCTCCGCCGGGTGGCGGGGCTCTCCCTTAGAGATAGGGTGAGAAGCTCTGTCATCCGGGAGGAGCTCAAAGTAAAGCCATTGCTCCTCCATTTCGAGAGGAGCCAGATGAGGTGGTTCGGGCATCTGGTCAGGATGCCACCCGAACGCCTCCCTAGGAAGGTGTTTGGGTCACGTCCGACCGGTAGGAGGCCCAGGAAGACCCAGGAAACGGGAAGCTTATCTCTCCCGGCTGGCCTGGGAACGCCCCGGGATCCCCCGGGAGGAGCTGGACGAAGTGGCTGGGGAGAGGAAAGTCTGGGCTTCCCTGCTTAGGCTGCAGCCCCCGCGACCCGACCTCGGATAAGCGGAAGAAAATGGATGGATGGATGGATGGAGTTATGTTTAAATAACTGTCATAAAGAGTAAAACCTAATTTTTGTATTTGTAAACCTTACCAAAACAACTGATTTTAGTAAAACTCACACAGATTCAATATTACAGGCATTTTTAGACATTTTGCTTACTTGGTGTAGGAATTATGATGGAATACATTGTTATTGCTTATTTCGCATTATATCAGGATTTTAAGATCTTTACTGTCATATTGAGGAAAACAAATACTTTTTGTGTTTGCAAGCCTTAAAAAAGCATATGTTTCGAGTAAAACACACAAGAATGCCTTATTTCAGGCATTATTAGCCATTTTTTATGTGTAGTTTAGGCATACTTGCCAAGCCTCCTGGATTTTCCAGGAGACTCCCGAAATTCAGCGCCTCTCCCGAAAACCTCCCGGGACAAATTTTCTCCCGAAAATCTCCCGAAATTCAGGCTGACCTGAGTGAGGACAGCCTGTATTCACGTCTGCTTTCCCACGATATAAACAGCATGCCTGCCCAATCACGTTATAACTGTAGAATGATCGAGGGCGAATTCTTGGTTTCTTATGTGGGTTTATTGTTAGGTAGTTTCATTAACGTCCTCCCAGCGCGGTAACAACACTAAACAACAGCAGTCACGTTTTCGTCTACCGTAAAGCAGTTTGTCTGCCGTAAACAGCATCGACAGTTATACTGTCATATTAAGTAAAAAAAACTAACTTGTGTCTTTGCAAACTTTACAAAATATAATCATTCTAGTAAAACAAACAAAGATACATTTCTTCAAGCATTATTAGCCATTTTGCATTTGTTGTTTAGGAGTTATGTTTAAATAACTGTCAAAGTAAATAAAACCTAATTTTGGTATTTAAAAACCTTAAAAAAAACAACTGATTCTAGTAAAACTCACATGGATACAATATTACAGGCATTTTTAAACATAATGCATGTTTGGTTTTGGAGTAATGTTTATATAACTTTCATATTTAGTATGACAGTAATACTGTCATATTGAATAAAAAAAACTAACTTGTATCTGTACAAACCTTAAAAAATATTTTTTTCCAGTAAAACTCACAAAGGTGGTTTTGGAGTTATGTTTAAATAAATGTTAAATTGAATAAGGCAGTTATACTGTTATTATGAGTAAAACCTAATTTTTGTAAATGTTAACCTTATTTTTAGACATTTTACATGTTTGGTTTAGAGTTGTGTTTGACTACATTTGTATTGCTTTTTTCATTAGGGCAAGTCCGACGAGCAGGAGGCCGCGGGGAAGACCCAGGACACATTGGGAAGACTATGTCTCCCGGCTGGGCTGGGAACGCCTCGGGATCCCCCGAGAAGAGCTGGACGAAGTGGTTGGGAGAGGGAAGTCCGGGCTTCTCTGCTTAAGCTGCTGCCCCCGCAACCCGACCTCGGATAAGCGGAAGAAAATGGATGGATTTAGTATGACAGTTATACTGTCATATTAAGTAAAAAAAACTAACTTGTGTCTTTGCACACCTTACAAAATATATTTTTTTCTAGTAAAACTCACAAAGATACATATCTACAGGCATTATTAGCCATTTTGCATGTGTGGTTTAGGAGTTATGTTTAAATAACTGTCATATTGAATGTGTCATTATGACCTAATTTTTGTAATTTTAAACCTTACCAAAATACCTGATTCTGGTAAAACACACAAAGAGTCAATATTACAGGCATTTTTAGACAGATTACATATTTGGTTTTGGGGTTATGTTTATACAACTTTCATATTTAGTATAACAGTTATACTATCATATTGAGTACAAAAAAAAGACTTGTGTCTTTGCAAACCATACAAAAGATCATTGTTTTAGTAAATCTAACAAAGATACATTTCTCTAAGCATTATTAGCCATTTTGCATTTGTTGTTTAGGAGTTATGTTTAAATAACTGTCATAGTGAGTAAAACCTAATTTTTGTATTTGCAAACCTTACAAAAACAACTGATTCTAGTAAAACTCACATGGATAACCTCACAAAATATTTTTTTTCCTGCAAAACTCACGAAGAGACATTTCTCCAGGCATTGTTAGCCATTTTGCATGTGTGGTTTAGGAGTTATGTTTAAATAACTGTCAGATTGAGTGTGACAGTATACTGTGAGTAAAACCCATATTTTGTATTTGCAAACCTTACAAGAACAACTGATTCTAGTAAAACTCACATGGATACAAAATTACAGGCATTTTTAGAGATAATGCATGTTTGGTTTTGAAGTTATGTTTATATAACTTTCATATTTAGTATGACAGTAACACTGTCATATTGAGTTAAAAAAACTAACTTGTGTCGGTACAAACATTACAAAATATTTTTTTTCCAGTAAAACTCACAAAGAGACATTTTTCCAGGCATTATTAGCCATTGTGCATGTGTGGTTTAGGAGTTATGTTTGAATAAATGTCAAATTGAATGTGGCAGTTATACTGTCATTATGAGTGAAACCTAATTTTTGTAATTGTAAACCTTACCAAAATACCTGATTCTGGTAAAACTCACATAGATTCAATATTACATGCATTTTTAGACGGATTGCATGTTTGGTTTTGGAGTTATGTTTATACACCTTTCATATTTAGTATGACAGTTATACTGTATATTACCATTGAGGAAAAAAAAAACTAACTTGTGTAACTTGCAAACCTTACAAAAGATCGTTATTATAGTAAAGACTTCGACTTCGACTTTCCTTTTATTGTCATTCAAATTTGAACTTTACAGCACGGATAAGAACAAAATGTCGTAGTGCAGGATAAAAAAGCAATAAGGTGCATATTTCGATAAATAAATATATATAAATAATATATAAATTATATATATATATATATATATATATATATATATATATATATATATATATATATATATATATATATATATATATACATATATATTATAAATATATATAAATAGATAAATAGATTACTGTGCAAATAAATATATTGCAGTTTTTTACATGCACCCAAGTTTATGGATGTATGTTGTCTTGGCCTTTTTTATTCCAGCGAGTTAATTCATTTTGAGGGGAGTTGAGGAGATAATTTAATTATGATGCGTTCAAGAGTCTTACGGCCTGAGGGAGAAGCTGTTACAGAACCTGGAGGTTCTGCTTCGGAAGCTGCGGAACCTCTTTCTAGAGTCCAGCAGTGAAAACTGTCCTTGGTGGGGGTGGGAGGAGTCTTTGCAAATTTTCTGAGCCCTGGTCAGGCAGCACTTTTTGCGATCTCCTGGATAGGAGGAAGAGGAGTCCTGATGATCTTTTCCGCCGTCCTCACCACTCACTGGAGATACTTCCAGTCTGAGGCACTGCAGGCTCCAGTCCAGACAGAGATGCTGTTGGTCAGCAGGCTCTCTATAACAAAGATACATCTCTCCAAGCATTATTAGCTATTTTGCATTTGTTGTTTAGGAGTTATGTTTAAATAATTTTGGTATTTGAAAACCTTACAAAAACAACTGATTCTAGTAAAACTCACACAGATACAATATTACAGGCATTTTTAGACATAATACATGTTTGGTTTTGGAGTAATGTTTATATAACTTTCATATATAGTATGACAGCTATACTGTTATATTGAGTAAAAAAAACTAACTTGTGTCTTTAAAAACCTTATAAAATATATTTTTTCTAGTAAAACTCACAAAGAGACATTTCCCCAGGTATTATTAGCTATTGTGCATGTGTGGTTGAGGAGTTATGTTTAAATACATGTCAAATTGAATGTGGCAGGTATACTGTCATGAGTAAAACCTAATTTTTGCAATTGTAAACCTTACCAAAATACCTGATTCTGGTAAAACTCATATAAATTCAATATTACATGCATTTTTAGACGGATTGCTTGTTTGGTTTTGGAGTTATGTTTTTACAACTTTCATATTTAGTATGACAGTTATACTGTCATATTGAGTAAAAAAAACTAACTTGTGTCTTTGCAAACCTTACAAAAGATCATTATTCTGGTAAAGACTTAGACTTTCTTTTTATTGTCATTCAAATTTGAACTTTACAGCACAGATAACAAAATGTCGTTACATAAGCTCATGGTAGTGCAGGATAAAAAAGCAATAAGGTGCATATATAAATAAATAAATATAAATAATATATAAATATATATATATAATAAATAAATAAATATAAATAGATATAAAGAGATAAATAGATTACTGTGCAGATAAATATATTGCACTTTTTCCACATGCGCCCACGTTTATGGGTGTATGTTACATTGTTTTTTTCATTCCAGCGAGTTAATTCATTTTGAGGGGAGTTGAGGAGATAATTTAATTATGATGCGTTCAAGAGTCTTACGGCCTGAGGGAAGAAGCTGTAACAGAAGCTGCAGGTTCTGCTTCGGAGGCTGCGGAACCTCTTTCTAGAGTCCAGCAGTGAAAACTGTCCTTGGTGGGGGTGGGAGGAGTCTTTGCACATTTTCTGAGCCCTGGTCAGGCAACACTTTTTGCGATCTCCTGGATAGGAGGAAGAGGAGTCCTGACGATCTTTTCCGCCGTCCACACCACTCTCTGGAGATACTTCCAGTCTGAGGCACTGCAGGCTCCAGTCCAGACAGAGATGCTGTTGGTCAGCAGGCTCTCTATAACAAAGATACATCTCTCCAAGCATTATTAGCTATCTTGCATTTGTTGTTTAGGAGTTATGTTTAAATAACTGTCATAGTGAGTAAAACCTACATTTTGTATTTGCAAACCTTTCAAAAACAACTGATTCTAGTAAAACTCACACAGATACAATATTGCTGGCATTTTTAGACATAATGCATGTTTGCTTTTGGAGTTATGTTTCTATAACTTTCATATGTATGACAGCTATACTGTTATATTTAATTAAAAAAAACTACTTTGTGTCTTTACAAACTTTACAAAATATCTTTTTCCCAGTAAAACTCACAAAGATACATTTCAACAGGCATTATTAGCCATTTTGCAGGTGTGGTTTAGAAGTTATGTTTAAATAACTGTCATATGGAGTGTGACCGTAAAGTCATAGTGAGTAAAACAAACTAACTTGTGTCTTTGCAAACCTTACAAAAGAAAATGTTACTAGTAAAACTCACAAAGATACATTTCTTCATGCATTATTAGAAAATGTTCATGTGTAGTTTAGGAGTTATGTTTAAATAACTGTCATATTGAGTGTGGCAGTCATACAGTCATTAAGTGTTAAACCTAATTTTTGTTTTTGCACACCTTACAAAAACAACTGATTCTAGTAAAACTCACATTGATTCAATATTACAGGCATTTTAGACATATTTGGTTTAGGAGTTTGTGTTTGAATCCATTTTTATTGCTTTTTTTGTTAGGGCAAGTCCAACCGGCAGGAGGCCACGGGGAAGACAGAGGACACATTGGGAAGACTATGTAAGCCGGCTGGCCTGGGAACGCCTCAGGATCCCCCGAGAAGAGCTGGACGAAGTGGCTTGGGAGAGGGAAGTCTGGGCTTCTCTGCTTAGGCTGCTACCCCCACAACCCGACCTCGGATAAGCGGAAGAAAATGGATGTCATATTGGGTAAAAAAACAAACTAACGTGTCTTTGCAAACCTTACAAAAGATCATTATTCTGGTAAAGACTTAGACTTTCTTTTTATTGTCATTCAAATTTTAACTTTACAGCACAGATAACAAAATTTCGTTACATAAGCTCATGGTAGTGCAGGATAAAAAAGCAATAAGGTGCATATATAAATAAATAAATATAAATATATATATAAAATAAATAAATATACTTAAATATATATAAATAAATAAATAAAAAGATTACTGTGCAGATAAATATATTGCACTTTTTCCACATGCGCCCACGTTTATGGGTGTATGTTATATTGTGTTTTTTTATTCCAGCGAGTTAATCCATTTTGAGGGGAATTGAGGGGATAATTTAATTATAATGCGTTCAAGAGTCTTACGGCCTGAGGGAAGAAGCTGTTACAGAAGCTGGAGGTTCTGCTTCGGAGGCTGCGGAACCTCTTTCTACAGTCCAGCAGTGAAAACAGTCCTCGGTTGGGGTGGGAGGAGTCTTTGCAAATTTTCTGAGCCCTGGTCAGGCAGTGCATTTTGCGATCTCCTGGATAGGAGGAAGAGGATTCCTGAATATCTTTTCCGCTGTCCTCACCACTCTCTGGAGAGACTTCCAGTCTGAGGCACTGCAGGCTCCAGTCCAGACAGAGATGGTTGGTCAGCAGGCTCTCTATAACAAAGATACAGTTCTCCAAGCATTATTAGCTATTTGCATTTGTTGTTTAGGATTTATGTTTAAATAACTGTCATAGTGAGTAAAACCTAAATTTTGTATTTGCAAATCTTACAAAAACAATTGATTCTAGTAAAACTCACAGATACAATATCACAGGCATTTTTAGACATAATGCATGTTTGGTTTTGGAGTTGTGTTTATACAACTTTCATATTTAGTATTACAGTAATACTGTCTTATTCAGTAAAAAACAAAAAACTAACTTGTGTCTTTACAAACCTTACAAAATATGTTTTCCCAGTAAAACTCACAGAGATACATTTCTACAGGCATTATTAGCCATTTTGCATGTTTGGTTTAGGAGTTATGTTTAAATAACTGATATTGAGTGTGACAGTATACTGTCAAAGTGAGTAAAAAAACCTAACTTGTGTCTTGCAAACCTTACAAAAGAAAATGTTACGAGTAAAACTCACAGAGATACATTTCTTCATGCATTATTAGAAAATGTTCATGTGTAGTTTTGAAGTTATGTTTATATAACTTTCATAAATAGTATGACAGTTATACTGTTATATTGAGTAAAAAAAACTAACTTGTGTCTTTACAAACCTTACAAAATATTGTTTTCCATTAAAACTCACAAAGATACATTTCTACAGGCATTATTAGCCATTTTGTATGTGTGGTTTAGGAGTTTGTTTAAATAACTGAAATTGAGTGTGACAGTATACTGTCAAAGTGAGTAAAAAAAACTAACTTGTGTCTTTGCAAACCTTACAAAAGAAAATGTTACTAGTAAAACTCATAAAGATACATTTCTTCATGCATTATTAGAAAATGGTCATGTGTAGTTAGGAGTTATGTTTAAATAACTGTCATATTGAGTGTGGTAGTATAACTGCCACACATATTGAGTTATAAAGTTAAGTGTAAAACCTAATTTTTGTATTTGCAAACCTTACAAAAACAACTGATTCTAGTAAAACTCACATAGATTCAATATTAAAGGCATTTTAGACATTTTACATGTTTTGTTCAGGAGTTGTGTTTGAATCCATTTTTATTGCTTTTTTTGTTAGGGCAAGTCCAACCGGCAGGAGGCCACGGGGAAGACAGAGGACACTTTGGGAAGACTATGTAAGCCGGCTGGCCTGGGAACGCCTCAGGATCCCCCGAGAAGAGCTGGCCGAAGTGGCTTGGGAGAGGGAAGTCTGGGCTTCTCTGCTTAGGCTGCTACCCCCACAACCCGACCTCGGATAAGCGGAAGAAAATGGATGTCATATTGGGAATTATGTTGGAATACATTTTTATTGCTTTTTTTCGCATAATCTCAGGATATTAGGAATATAACTGTCCATTGAGTAAAAAACTACTTTTTGTGTTTGCAAGATTGAAAAAAGCATGTGGGTAGAGTAAAACTCCGTAGAATGCATTATTTGAGGCATCATTAGCCATTTTGCATAAGTAGTTAGGAGTTATTTTTAAATAACTGTCATATTGAGTGTGAAAGTATACTGTCATAGTGAGTAAAACCTAATTTTTGTATTTGCAAACCTTACAAAAACAACTGATTCTAGTAAAACTCACCTGGCTTTAATATTACAGGCATTTTTAGACAATTTGCATTGTTGGTTTAGGAATTATGTTGGAATACATTTTTATTCCTTTTTTCGCATTATCTCAGGATATTAGGAATATAACTGTCAATTGAGTAAAAAACTACTTTTTGTGTTTGCAAGATTTAAAAAAGCATGTGTTTAGAGTAAAACTCCGTAGAATGCATTATTTGAGGCATCATTAGCCTTTTTGCATGTGTAGTTAGGAGTTATTTTTAAATAACTGTCATATTGAGTGGTGTGACAGTATACTGTCATAGTGAGTAAAACTTAATTTTTGTATTTGCAAACCTTACAAAAACAACTGATTCTAGTAAAACTCACATGGATTTAATAATACAAGCAATTTTAGACATTTTGCATTGTTGGTTTAGGAATTATGTTGGAATACATTTTTATTGCTTTTTTTGCATTATCTCAGGATTTTAGGAATATAACTGTCATATTGAGTAAAAAACTACTTTTTGTGTTTGCAAGATTTAAAAAAGCATGTGTTTAGAGTAAAACTCCGTAGAATGCATTATGTGAGGCATCATTAGCCATTTTGCGTAAGTAGTTAGGAGTTATTTTTAAATAACTGTCATATTGAGTGTGAAAGTATACTGTCATAGAGTAAAACTTAATTTTTGTATTTGCAAACCTTACAAAAACAACTGATTCTAGTAAAACTCACATGGATTTAATATTACAGGCATTTTTAGACAATTTGCATTGTTGGTTTAGGAATTATGTTGGAATACATTTTTATTGCTTTTTTCGCATTATCTCAGGATTTTAAGAATATTTCTGTCATATTGAGTAAAAAACTACTTTTTGTGTTTGCAAGATTTAAAAAAGCATGTGTTTAGAGTGAAACTCCGTAGAATGCATTATTTGAGGCATCATTAGCCATTTTGCATAAGTAGTTAGGAGTTATTTTTAAATAACTGTCATATTGAGTGGGGCAGTTTACTGTCATAGTGAGTAAAACTTAATTCTTGTATTTGCAAACCTTACAGAAACAACTGATTCTAGTAAAACTCACATGGATTTAATAATACAAGCAATTTTAGACATTTTGCATTTTTGGTTTAGGAATTATGTTGGAATACATTTTTATTGCTTTTTTCGCATTATCTCAGGATTTTAAGAACATTACTGTCATATTGAGTAAAAAACTACTTTTTGTGTTTGCAAGCCTTAAAAAAGCATATGTTTCGAGTAAATTTCACAATAATGCTTTATTTCAGGCAATATTAGCTCATTTTATGTGTAGTTTAGGGGTTATGTTTAATTTGTCATGGTGAAAAAAACCATATTTTTGTGTTTGCAAAAATTTCAAACACAGCTGATTCTAGTAAAACTCACATGGATTCAATATTACAGACATTTTTTACACATATTGCATGTTTGATTTAGGAAATATGATTGAATACATTTTCATTGCTTTTTTCGCATTATCTCAGGATTTTAGGAATATAACTGTCATATTGAGTAAAAAACTACTTTTTGTGCTTGCAAGATTTAAAAAATGACGTGTTTGGAGTAAAACTCCGTAGAATGCATTATTTGAGGCATCATTAGCCATTTTGCATCTGTAGTTAGGTGTTATTTTTAAATAACTGTCATATTGAGTGTGGCAGATACTGTCATAGTGAGTAAAACTTAATTTTTGTATTTGCAAACCTTACAAAAACAACTGATTCTAGTAAAACTCACATGGATTTAATAAAACAAGCATTTTTAGACATTTTGCATTGTTGGTTTAGGAATTATGTTGGAATACATTTTTATTGCTTCTTTCGCATTATCTCAGGATTTTAAGAACATTACTGTCATATTGAGTAAAAAACTACTTTTTGTGTTTGCAAGCCTTAAAAAAGCATATGTTTCGAGTACATTTCACAAGAATGCTTTATTTTAGGCAATATTAGCTCATTTTTATTTGTAGTTTAGGAGTTATGTTTAATTTACTGTTATATTGAGTGTACATTGTCATGGTGAAAAAAAACATATTTTTGTATTTGCAAAAATTTCAAACACAGCTGATTCTAGTAAAACTCACATGGATTCAATATTACAGGCATTTTTACACATATTGCATGTTTGATTTAGGAAATATGATTGAATACATTTTTATTGCTTTTTTCGCATTATCTCAGGATTTTAGGAATATAACTGTCATATTGAGTAAAAAAACTACTTTTTGTGCTTGCAAGATTTAAAAAAAAATGATGTGTTTGGAGTAAAACTCCGTAGAATGCATTATTTGAGGCATCATTAGCCATTTTGCATGTGTAGTTAGGAGTTATTTTTAAATAACTGTCATATTGAGTGTGACAGTATACTGTCATAGTGAGTAAAACTTAATTTTTGTATTTGCAAACCTTACAAAAACAACTGATTCTAGTAAAACTCACATGGATTTAATATTACAGGCATTTTTAGACATTTTGCATTGTTGGTTTAGGAATTATGTTGAAATACATTTTTATTGCTTTTTTCGCATTATCTCAGAATTTTAAGAACATTACTGTCATATTTTGTAAAAAACTACTTTTTTTGTTTGCAAGCCTTAAAAAAGCATATGTTTTGAGTAAAACTCACAAAAATGCATTTTTTAAGGCAATATTAGATTTGTAGTTTAGGAGTAATGTTTAATTTACTGTCATATTGAGTGTACATTGTCATGGTAAAAAAAACTATTTTTTTTTATTTGCAAACCTTACAAAAACAACTGATTCTAGTAAAACTCACATGGATTCAATAATACAGTCATTTTTACACATTTTGCATTTTTAGTTTAGAAATTACGATGGAATACATTTTTATTGCTTTTTTCGCATTATCTCAGGATTCTAAGAAGATTACTGTCATATTGAGTAAAAAACACTGTGTTTGCAAGCCTTAAAAAAGCATAGGTTTCGAGGAAAACTCCCAAAGATGCATTATTCAAGCATTATTGGCCATTTTGCATGTGTAGTTTAGGAGTTATGATTAAATAACTGTCATATTGAGTTTGACAGAGTAAAACCTAATTTTTGTATTTGCAAACCTTACTAAAACAACTGATTCTAGTAAAACTTACATGGATTTAATATTACAGGCATTTTTAGACATTTTGCATTGTTGGTTTAGGAATTATGTTGGAATACATTTTTATTGCTTTTTTCGTATTATCTCAGGATTTTAAGAACATTACTGTCATATTGAGTAAAAAACTACTTTTTGTTTTTGCAAGCCTTAAAATAGCATATGTTTCGAGTAAAACTCACAAGAATGCATTATTTCAGGCAATATTAGCTCATTTTTAAGTGTAGTTTAGGAGTTATGTTTAATTTACTCTCATATTGAGTGTACATTGTCATGGTGAAAAAAACCTAATTTTTGTATTTGCAAAAATTTCAAACACAACCAATTCTAGTAAAACTCACATGGATTCAATACTACAGGATTTTTTTTTACATATTTTGCATGTTTGATTTAGGAAATATGATTGAATATAATTTCATTGCTTTTTTCGCATTATCTCAGGATTTTAGGAATATTACTGTCATATTGAGTAAAAAACTACTTTTTGTGTTTGCAAGATTTGAAAAAGCAAATGTTTCAAGTAAAACTCCGTAGAATGCATTATTTGAGGCATCATTAGACATTTTGCATTTGTAGTTTAGGAGTTATGATTAAATAAATATCATATTGAGTGTGACAGTATACTTTCATAAAGTGTAAAACCTAATTTTTGTTTTTGCAAACCTTACTAAAACAACTGATTCTAGTAAAACTCACATGGATTCAATATTACAGGCATTTTTACACATTATGCATGTTTAGTTTAGAAATTATGATTGAATACATTTTTGTTGCTTTTTTCGCATTATCTCAGGATTTTAAGAACATTACTGTCATATTGAGTAAAAAACTACTTTTTGTGTTTGCAAGCCTTAAAATAGCATATGTTTCGAGTAAAACTCACAAGAATGCATTATTTCAGGCAATATTAGCTCATTTTTAAGTGTAGTTTAGGAGTTATGTTTAATTTACTCTCATATTGAGTGTACATTGTCCTGGTGAAAAAAACCTAATTTTTGTATTTGCAAAAATTTCAAACACAACCAATTCTAGTAAAACTTACATGGATTCAATACTACAGGCTTTTTTACATATTTTGCATGTTTGATTTAGGAAATATGATTGAATATAATTTCATTGCTTTTTTCGCATTATCTCAGGATTTTAGGAATACTACTGTCATATTGAGTAAAAAACTACTTTTTGTGTTTGCAAGATTTGAAAAAGCAAATGTTTCGAGTAAAACTCCGTAGAATGCATTATTTGAGGCATCATTAGACATTTTGCATTTGTAGTTTAGGAGTTATGATTAAATTAATATCATATTGAGTGTGACAGTTTACGTTCATAAAGTGTTAAACCTAATTTTTGTTTTTGCAAACCTTACTAAAAAAACTGATTCTAGTAAAACTCACATGGATTCAATATTACAGGCATTTTTACACATTGTGCATGTTTAGTTTAGAAATTATGATTGAATACATTTTTATTGCTTTTTTCGCATTATCTCAGGATTTTAAGAACATTACTGTCATATTGAGTAAAAAAATACTTTTTGTGTTTGCAAGCCTTAAAAAAGCATATGTTTCGAGGAAAACTCCCAAGGATGCATTATTTTAAGCATTATTAGCCATTTTGCATGTGTAGTTTAGGAGTTATGATTAAATAACTGCCATATTGAGTTTGACAGAGTAAAACCAAATTTTTGTATTTACAAACCTTACTAAAACAACTGATTCTAGTAAAACTTACATGGATTTAATGTTACAGGCATTTTTAGACATTTTGCATTGTTGGTTTAAGAATTATGTTGGAATACATTTGTATTGCTTTTTTCGCATTATCTCAGGATTTGAAGAACATTACTGTCATATTGAGTAAAAAACTACTTTTTGTTTTTGCAAGCCTTAAAAAAGCATATGTTTCGAGTAAAACTCACAAGAATGCATTATTTCAGGCAATATTAGCTCATTTTTAAGTGTAGTTTAGGAGCTATGTTTAATTTATTCTCATATTGAGTGTCATGGTTAAAAAAAACACCTAATTTTTGTATTTGCAAAAATTTCAAACACAACAAATTCTAGTAAAACTCACATGGATTCAATACTACAGGCTTTTTTCGCATTATCTCAGGATTTTAGGAATATTACTGTCATATTGAGTAAAAAACTACTTTTTGTGTTTGCAAGATTTGAAAAAGCAAATGCTTCGAGTAAACTCCGTAGAATGCATTATTATTTTAGGCATCAATAGCCATTTTGCTTGTGTGGATTAGGAGTTTTTAAATAACTGTCATTATGAGTAAAACTTAATTTTTGTATTTTTAAACCTCCTGATTCTAGTAAAATTCACAAAGATATAATATTACAGGCATTTTTAGACATAATGCAGGTTTGGTTTTTGGAGTTAGGTTTATAACTTTTCATATTTAGTATGACAGTTAGACTGTCATATTAAGTAACAAAAAAAAAAAGACGTGTCTTTGCAAACCTTACAAAATATTTTTTTCCAGTAAAACTCACAAAGATACATTTCTCTTATTAGCCATTTTGCATGTGTGGTTTCGGAGTTATGTTTAAATAACTGTCAGATACAGAGACAGAGACAGTATACATGGGGAAGGCGTGGCGCAGTTGGGAGAGTGGCCGTTCCAGCAACTTGAGGGTTCTTGGTTCGATCCCCACCTTCTACCAACCTCGTCACGTCCGTTGTGTCCTTGAGGGAGACACTTTACCCTTGCTCCTGATGGGTTGTGGTTAGGGCCTTGCATGCCAGCTCCCGCCATCAGTGTGTAAATGTGTGTGTGAATGGATGAATGTAAAAATAGTGTCAACGCGCTTTGTGTACCTTGAAGGTAGAAAAGCGCTATGCAAGTATAACCCATTTACCATAGTGAGTAAAACCAAAAGTTTGTATTTACAAACCTTACAAAATAACCGATTCTAGTAAAAGTCACACAGATACAATATTTTAGGCATTTTTAGACATAATGCATGTTTGGTTTTGGAGTTATGTTTATATAACCTCCTTTCTGAGCCGCCACCTTATCGTGGTAGAGGAGTTTGCGTGTCCCACTGATCCTAGGAGCTATGCTGTCTGTGGGCTTCTATGCCCCCTCGTAGGCTCTCCCAAGACAAATAGGTCCTAGGTGAGGGATCAGACAAAGAGCAGCTCAAAGACCTTTATGAAAAGTACAAAGCGAGGTCCTAGATTTTTCCTCGCCCGGATGCGGTTCACCGTGGCTCCCCTGTGGAGCCAGGCCCAGAGGTGGGGCACGATGGCGAGCGCCTGTTGGCTGGCTCAGCTCAATGAAGCAACGTGGTTCCCTCCTCCAATGGGCTCACCACTCATGGGCTGGGTTATAGAGGTCGGGTGCAGTGTTAGCTGAGCGGCAGCCGAAGGCAGGGCACTTGGCGATCCGATCATCGGCTACATAAGCTAGCTCTTCTGACGTGAAATGTCACCTCGCTGGGAGGGAAGGAGCCTGAGCTGGTGTGCGAGGTGGAGAAGTTCCGGCTAGATATAGTTGGACTCACTTCGACGCACAGGAACCTGTTCTCTCGAGAGGGGCTGGACTCTCTTCCACTATGGCGTTGCAAGCAATGAGAGGCTGGGGTGGCAATTCTTGTTGTCCCCCCGGCTCAAAGACAAGAGTATGGGGTATCGGACTGTCTGATTGTGGCGGGTCGCTCCCTGTATGATCAGTGTCAGAGCTTGGTCCGCATTGCCGGCAGTAAGTCGGACCTCTTTCCAGTGAGGGTTGGACTAAACCACACAAAGGGCAGCCTTGGCGGCCCAAGGCTGCCCTTTGTCACCGATTCTGTTGTTAACTTTTATGGACAGAATTTCTAGGCGCAGTCATGGCGTTGAGGGGATCCGGTTTAGTGGTTGCATGATTAGGTCTCTGCTTTTTGCAGATGATGTGGTCCTGATGGCTTCAACTGGCCAGGATCTCCAGCTCTCATTGGATGGCCGAGTATGAAGCGACTGGGATGAGAATCAGCACCTCCAAGTCCGAGTCCATGGTTCTCGCCCGGTAAAGGGTGGGGTGCCATTTCCAGGTTGAGGAGGCGATGGCACATACATAGATGGCCCCAAGTGGAGGAGTTCAAGTACCTAGGAGTCTTGTTCGCGAGTGAGGGAAGAGTGGATCATGAGATCCACAGGCGGATCGGTGCGGCGTCTTCAGTAATGAGGACGCTATATCGATCCATTGTGGTGAAGAAGGAGCTGAGCCAGAATTAAAAGCTCTAAATTTACCGGTCGATCTACATTCCCATCCTGCACCCATGGTCATGGTTATGACCGAAAAGACAAGATCACGGGTACAAGCGGCCAAATTGAGTTTCCTCCGCCGGGTGGCGGGTCTCTCCCTTAGAGATAGGATAAGAAGCTCTGTCACCCGGGAGGAACTCAGAGTAAAGCGCTGCTCCTCCACATTGAGAGGAGCCAGGTGAGGTGGTTCGGGCATCTGCTCAGGATGCCACCCGACGCCTCCCGAGGGAGGTGTTTAGGGCAAGTCCGACCGGCAGGAGGCCACGGGGAAGACCCAGGACACATTGGGAAGATTATGTCTCCCGGCTGGCCTGGGAACGCCTCAGGTTCCCCCAAGAAGAGCTGGAAGAAGTGGCTGGGGAGAGGAAAGTCTTGGCTTCTCTGTTTAGGCTGCTGCCCCCGCAACCCGACCTCGGTTAAGCGGAAGAAAATGGATGGATTTAGTAACGACAAAAAAAAAATGATTCTAGTAAAACTCACATGGATACAATTTTACAGGTATTTTTAGACATAATGCATGTTTGGTTTTGGAATTATGTTTATATAACTTTCATATGTATTATGACAGTTATACTGTCATCTTGAGTAAAACTAACTTGTGTCTTTACAAACATTACAAACTATGTTTTTCCAGTAAAACAAAAACATTTTGTATTTGCAAACCTTACAAAAACAACTGATTCTAGTAAAACTCACATAGATTCAATATTTCAGGCATTTTTAGACATTTCACATGTTTGAATACATTTTTATTGCTTTTTTCGTTAGGGCAAGTCCGATCGGCAGGAGGCCACGGGGAAGACCCAGGACACATTGGGAAGACTATGTCTCAGGCTGGCCTGGGAACGCCTCGGGATCCCCCGAGAAGAGCTGGACAAAGTGGCTGGGGAGAGGGAAGTCTGGGCTTCTCTGCTTAGGCTGCTGCCCCCGCAACCCAACCTCGGATAAGCGGAAGAAAATGGATGGATTTAGTATGACAGTTATACTGTCATATTGAGTAAAAAAACTTTTTTCCATAGATTCAATATTACAGGCATCTTTAGATGGATTGCATGTTTGGTTTTGGAGATATGTTTATACAACTTTCATATTTAGTATGACAGTTATACTGTCATATTGAGTAAAAAAAAACAACTTGTGTCTGCAAACCTTACAAAAGATTATTATTCTAGTAAAACTAACAAAGATACATTTTTCCAAGCATTATTAGCATTTGTTGTTTTGGAGTTATAATGCTTGCGTTGAGAGGCGACGGGCTCGGGTGGCAATTCTTGTTGCCCCCCGGCTCAAAGCCTGCACGTTGGAGTTCAACCCAGTGGACCAGTGGGTAGCTTTCCTCCGCCTTCGGGTGGGGGGACGGGTCCTGACTGTTGTTTGGCCTTACGCGCCAAACGGCAGCTCAGAGTACCCACCCTTTTTGGATTCACTCGAGGGAGTACTGGAAAGTGCTCCACCGGGTGATTCCCTCGTTCTACTGGGGGCCTTCAACGCTCATCTTGGCAACAACAGTGAAACCTGGAGAGGCATGATTGGGAAGAATGGCCGCCCGGATCTGAACCCGAGTGGTGTTTTGTTATTGGACTTTTGTGCTCGTCACAGATTGTCAATAACAAACACCAAGTTCAAACATAAGGGTGTCCATATGTGCACTTGGCATCAGGACACCCTAGGCCGCAGTTCCATGATCGATTTTGTAGTTGTGTCATCGGATTTGCGGTCTCATGTTTTGGACACTCGGGTGAAGAGAGGGGCGGAGCTTTCTACCGATCACCACATGGTGGTGAGTTGGCTGCGATGGTGGGGGAGGATGCCTGACAGACCTGGCAGGCCCAAACGCATTGTGAGGGTTTGCTGGGATCGCCTCCGGAAGAACTTTGAACATGTCACGAGGGAGGCGCTGGACATTGAGTCTGAGTGGACCATGTTCCGTGCCTCTCTTGTCGAGCCGGCTGATTGGAGCTGTGGCCGCAAGGAGTTTGGTGCCTGTCGTGGCGGTAATCCTAGAACCCGCTGGTGGACACCAGCAGTGAGGGATGCCGTCAAGCTGAAGAAAGAGCCTATCGGGTCCTTTTGGCTCATGGGACTCCAGAGGCAGCCGACAGGCCAAGCGAAGTGCGGCTTCAGCGGTCGCAGAGGCAAAAACTCGGACATGGGAGGAGTTTGGAGAAGCCATGGAAAACGACTTCCAGACGGCTTCGAAGCGATTCTGGACCACCATCCGCCGGCTCAAGGAGGGGGAGCAGTGCACTGTAACACCGTGTATGGTGAGGATGGTGCGCTGCTGACCTCTACTGCAGCTGTTATTGATCGGTGGAGGGAATACTTCGAAGACCTCCTTATTCCCACCAACATGTCTTCCTATGAGGAAGCAGTGCCTGGGGAATCTGTGGTGGGCTCTCCTATTTCTGGGGCTGAGGTCAAAAAGCTCCTCAATGGCAACGCCCTGGGGGTGGATGAGATCCGTCCGGAGTTCCTTAAGGCTCTGGATGCTGTGGGGCTGTCTTGGTTGACAAGACTCTGCAACATCGCGTGGACATCGGAGGCGGTACTTCTGGATTGGGAGACCGGGGTGGTGGTTCCTCTCTTTAAGAAGGGGAACCAGAGGGTGTGTTTCAACTATCGTGAGATCACACTCCTCAGTCTTCCCGGTAAGGTCTATTCATGTGTACTGGAGAAGAGGCTATGCCGGATAGTCAAACCTCAGATTCAGGAGGAACAGTGTGGTTTACGTCCTGGTCGTGGAACTGCGGACCAGCTTTATACTCTCGGCAGGGTCCTTGAGGGTGCATGGGAGTGTGCCCAACCAGTCTACATGTGCTTTATGAACTTGGAGAAGGCATTCGACCATTTACCCCGGGAAGTCCTGTGGGGAGTGCTCAGAGAGTATGGGGTAACGACTGTCTTATTGTGGCGGTTCGCTCCCTTTGCAAGAGTCAGAGCTTGGTCCGCATTGCCGGCAGTAAGTTGGACCCGTTTAGTGAGGGTTGGACTCCGCCAAGGCTGCCCTTTGTCACCGATTCTGTTCAAAGCCTTTATGGACAGAATTTCTAGGCGCAGTCAGGGCGTTGAGGGGATCCGGTTTGGTGTCTGCAGGATTAGGTCTATGCTATTTGCAGATGATGTGGTCCTGATGGCTTCATCTGGCCAAGATCTTCAGCCCTCACTGGATCGGTTCGCAGACGAGTGTGAAGTGACTAGGATGTGAATCAGCACCTCCAAGTCAGAGTCCATGGTTCTCGACCGGAAAAGGGTGGAGTGCCATTTCCGGGTTGGGGAGGAGATCTTGCCCCAAGTGGAGGAGTTCAAGGACCTCAGAGTCTTGTTCACGAGTGAGGAAAGAGTGGATCGTGAGATCGACAGGCGGAACGGTGCGGCGTCTTCAGTAATGCGGACGCTGTATTGATCCGTTGTGGTGAAGAAGGAACTGAGCCGGAAGGCAAAGCTCTCGATTTACCGGTCGATCTACGTTCCCATCCTCACCTATGGTCATGGCCGAAAGGACAAGATCACGGGTACAAGCGGCCGAAATGAGATTCCTCCGCCGGGTGGCGGGGCTCTCCCTTAGAGATAGGGTGAGAAGCTCTGTCATCCGGGAGGAGCTCAAAGTAAAGCCATTGCTCCTCCATTTCGAGAGGAGCCAGATGAGGTGGTTCGGGCATCTGGTCAGGATGCCACCCGAACGCCTCCCTAGGGAGGTGTTTCGGGCACGTCCGACCGGTAGGAGGCCCAGGAAGACCCAGGAAACGGGAAGCTTATCTCTCCCGGCTGGCCTGGGAATGCCCCGGGATCCCCCGGGAGGAGCTGGACGAAGTGGCTGGGGAGAGGAAAGTCTGGGCTTCCCTGCTTAGGCTGCAGCCCCCGCGACCCGACCTCGTCGGATAAGCGGAAGAAAATGGATGGATGGATGGATGGAGTTATGTTTAAATAACTGTCATAAAGAGTAAAACCTCATTTTTGTATTTGTAAACCTTACCAAAACAACTGATTTTAGTAAAACTCACACAGATTCAATATTACAGGCATTTTTAGACATTTTGCTTATTTGGTGTAGGAATTATGATGGAATACATTGTTATTGCTTATTTCGCATTATATCAGGATTTTAAGATCTTTACTGTCATATTGAGGAAAACAAATACTTTTTGTGTTTGCAAGCTTTAAAAAAGCATATGTTTCGAGTAAAACTCACAAGAATGCCTTATTTCAGGCATTATTAGCCATTTTTTATGTGTAGTTTAGGCATACTTGCCAAGTCTCCTGGATTTTTCAGGAGACTCCCGAAATTCAGCGCCTCTCCCGAAAACCTCCCGGGACAAATTTTCTCCCGAAAATCTCCCGAAATTCAGGCTGACCTGAGTGAGGACAGCCTGTATTCACGTCTGCTTTCCCACGATATAAACAGCATGCCTGCCCAATCACGTTATAACTGTAGAATGATCGAGGGCGAGTTCTTGGTTTCTTATGTGGGTTTATTGTTAGGTAGTTTCATTAACGTCCTCCCAGCGCAGTAACAACACTAAACAACAGCAGTCACGTTTTCATCTACCGTAAAGCAGTTTGTCTGCCGTAAACAGCAATGTTGTGACACTCTTTAAACAGGGAAATACTGCCATCTACTGTACATGCATATGTGACAATAACATCCAGGGCTTTTAGAGAGTGCAGTGCACAACTGCGCACACAACAAGGAGACGAAGCAGAAGAACGCGGAAGATACAGCCATGGCGACGCCGACGACGAGTAAGATGAAGAAACACGCTTATAAGTTCCAAGCCGCAGCTGCGATTGGACCTGGATAGCCTCCGGGAAGAAGTAGTGGAGTACCAAGTGCTTGGCAGTGAAGATCTTCCTCAGGAAGCAAAGATTGACCGGTTTTTGGCCATGCTCAGGAGGGGTGGAAAATTCCAGACTCTCGTGCATTTGATGAAAGCACTTTATATATATATATATATATATATATATATATATATATATATATATATATATATATATATATATATATATATATATATATATATATATATATATATATATATATATATGAAATACTTGACTTGGTGATTTTAGCTCTAAATATACTCCTCCCCTCTTAACCACACCCCCAACCACGCCCCCACCCCACCCCCGACCACGCCTTCCCCACCCCCACCTCCTGAAATCGGAGGTCTCATTGTTGGCAAGTATGAGTTTAGGAGTTATGTTTAAATAACTGTCATAGTGAGTGTGGCAGTTACACTGTCATATTGAGTAAAAAAAAATAACTTGTGTCTTTGCAAACCTCACAAAAGAAAACGTTTCTAATAAAAATCACAAAGATACATTTCTTCACGCATTATTAGACATTTTTCATGTGTGGTTTAGGAGTTATGTTTAAATAACTGTCATATTGAGTGTGGCAGTTATACTGTCATTATGTGTAAAACCTAATTTTGTATTTGCAAACCTTATAAAAACAACTGATTCTAGTAAAACATAGATTCAATTTTACAGGCATTTTTAGACATTTTACATGTTTGGTTTAGGAGTTGTGTTTGAATACATTTTGTATTGCTATTTTCGTTAGGGCAAGGCCGACCGGCAGGAGACCAGGGGGAAGACCCAGGACACATTGGGAAGACTATCATTCAAGTACCTTGGGATGTGGGTGGACAATAAGCTGGACTGGACTGTTAACACAGACCACTTGTACAGGAAAGGACAGAGCTGTACTTCCTGAGGCGGCTGTCCTTTGTCCCACACGCCATTAGACTGTACAACTCTCCTCTGGGGGGATGGGGCTACTAGGATGACAGGGGATGCAAATCAATAAGAGTGCAATATTTTTTCAAAACATGGTCACTACTGCCTAGTTTCTCATGTTATATTCTTATTTTACTGTTATATTTTTATTCTCATTGTTGCTTTTTATTTTTATTCTATTGTAATATGTTTCTATTTTGTTTCAATTTATACCCCCATTATTTACTTTTCACTTTTTAAAATTTTGTACACTACTGCTGGAATTTAAATTTTCCTGAGGGAACTCTCCTGAAGGAATCAATTAAGTACTATCTATCTATCTATCTATCTATCTATCTATCTATCTATCTATCTATCTATCTATCTATCTATCTATTTATGTCTCCTGGCTGGACTGAAAACGCCTGGGATCCCCCGAGAAGAGCTGGACGAAGTGGCTGGGGAGAAGAAAGTCTGGGCTTCTCTGCTTAGGCTGCTGCCCCCGCAACCTGACCTCGGTTAAGCAGGAAGAAATGGATGGATTTAGTATGACAGTCATATTAAGTAAAAAACTAACTTGTGTTTTTGCAAACATTACAAAATATATTTGTTCTAGTAAAACTCACAAAGATACATAACTCAAGGCATTATTAGCCATTTTGCATGTGTGGTTTAGGACATATGTTTAAATAACCGTCAGATTGAGTGTGACAGTATACTGTCATAGTGAGTAAAACCCATATTTTGTAATTGCAAACCTTATGAAAACAAATGATTCTACTAAAACTCACATGGATACAATATCACAGGCATTTTAGACATAATGCATGTTTGGTTTTGGAGTAATGTTTATATAACTTTCATATTTAGTATGACAGTAATACTGTCATATTGAATAAAAAAAACTAACTTGTATCTGTACAAACCTTAAACAATATTTTTTTCCAGTAAAACTCACAAAGAGACATTTCTCCAGGCATTATTAGCCATTGTGCACATGTGGTTTAGGAGTTATGTTTAAATAAATGTCAAATTGAATGTGGCAGTTATACTGTTATTATGAGTAAAACCTAATTTTTGTAAATGTTAATCTTACCACAATACCTGATTCTGGTAAAACTCACATAGATTCAATATTACAGGCATTTTTAGACATTTTACATGTTTGGTTTAGAGTTGTGTTTGAATACATTTTTATTGCTTTTTTCATTAGGGCAAGTCCGACGGGCAGGAGGCCGCGGGGAAGACCCAGGACACATTGGGAAGACTATGTCTCCCGGCTGGGCTGGGAACGCCTCGGGATCCCCCGAGAAGAGCTGGACAAAGTGGTTGGGGAGAGCGAAGTCTGGGCTTCTCTGCTTAGGCTGCTGCCCCTGCAACCCGACCTCGGATAAGCGAAAGAAAATGGATGGATTTAGTATGACAGTTATACTGTCATATTAAGTAAAAAAAACTAACTTGTGTCTTTGCACACCTTACAAAATATATTTTTTCTAGCAAAACTCATAAAGATACATATCTACAGGCATTATTAGCCATTTTACATGTGTGGTTTAGGAGTTATGTTTAAATAACTGTCATATTGAATGTGGCAGTAATACTGTCATTATGACCTAATTTTTGTAATTTTAAACCTTACCAAAATACCTGATTCTGGTAAAACTCACAAAGATTCAATATTACAGGCATTTTTAGACGGATTACATGTTTGGTTTTGGGGTTATGTTTATACAACTATCATATTGAGTACAAAAAACAAACTTGTGTCTTTGCAAACCATACAAAAGATCATTGTTTTAGTAAATCTAACAAAGTCTCCAAGCATTATTAGCCATTTTGCATTTGTTGTTTAGGAGTTATGTTTAAATAACGGTCATAGTGAGTAAAACCTAATTTTTGTATTTGCAAACCATACAAAAACAACTGATTCTAGTAAAATATTGCAGGCATTTTTAGACATAATGCATGTTTGATTTTGGAGTTGGGTTTGTATAACTTTCATATTTAGTATTACAGTAATACTGTCATATTGAGTAATAAAAACTAACTTGTGTCTACAAACCTTACAAAATATTTTTTTTCCTGCAAAACTCACAAAGAGACATTTCTCCAGGCATTATTAGCCATTTTGCATGTGTGGTTTAGGAGTTATGTTTAAATAACTGACAGATTGAGTGTGCCAGTATACTGTGAGTAAAACCCATATTTTGTATTTGCAAACCTTACAAAATCAACTGATTCTAGTAAAACTCACATGGATACAAAATTACAGGCATTTTTAGAGATAATGCATGTTTGGTTTTGGAGTTATGTTTATATAACTTTCATATTTAGTATGACAGTAACACTGTCATATTGAGTAAAAAAAACTAACTTGTGTCGGTACAAACATTACGAAATGTTTTTTTTCCAGTAAAACTCACAAAGAGACATTTCTCCAGGCATTATTAGCCATTGTGCATGTGTGGTTTAGGAGTTATGTTTAAATACATGTCAAATTGAATGTGGCAGTTATACTGTCATTATGAGTGAAACCTAATTTTTGTAATTGTAAACCTTACCAAAATATCTGATTCTGGTAAAACTCACATAGATTCAATATTACATGCATTTTTAGACGGATTGCATGTTTGGTTTTGGAGTTATGTTTATACAACTTTCATATTTAGTATGACAGTTATACTGTATATTACCATTGAGTAAAAAAAAAACTAACATGTGTCTTTGCAAACCTTACAAAAGATCGTTATTCTAGTAAAGACTTAGACTTCGACTTTGACTTTCTTTTTATTGTGATTCAAATTTGAACATTACAGCACAGATAAGAACGAAATGTAGTAAAGGATAAAAAAGCAATAAGGTGCATATTTCGATAAATAAATATATATAAATAATATATATATATATATATATATATATATATATATATATATATATATATAAAATATATATATTTATAAATAGATAAAGAGATTACTGTGCAGATAAATATATTGCCCTTTTTTACATGCACCCGCGTTTATGGATGTATGTTATCTTGTCTTTTTCATTCCAGCGAGTTAATTCATTTTGAGGGGAGTTGAGGAGATAATTTAATTATGATGCGTTCAAGAGTCTTACGGCCTGAGGGAGAAGCTGTTACAGAACCTGGAGGTTCTGCTTCGGAAGCTGCGGAACCTCTTTCTAGAGTCCAGCAGTGAAAACTGTCCTTGGTGGGGGTGGGAGGAGTCTTTGCACATTTTCTGAGCCCTGGTCAGGCAAGACTTTTTGCGATCTCCTGGATAGGAGGAAGAGGAGTCCTGATAATCTTTTCCGCCGTCCTCACCACTCTCTGGAGATACTTCCAGTCTGAGGCACTGCAGGCTCCAGTCCAGACAGAGATGCTGTTGGTCAGCAAGCTCTCTATAACAAAGATACATCTCTCCAAGCATTATTAGCTATTTTGCATTTGTTGTTTAGGAGTTATGTTTAAATAACTGTCATAGTGATTTAAACCTAAAATTTGTATTTGCAAACCTTTCAAAAACAACTGATTGTAGTAAAACTCACACAGATACAATATTGCAGGCATTTTTAGACATAATGCATGTTTGGTTTTGGAGTTATGTTTCTATAACTTTCATATGTATGACAGCTATACTGTTATATTTAATAAAAAAAACTAACTTGTCTTTACAAACCTTACAAAATATTTTTTCCCAGTAAAACTCTCAAAGATACATTTCAACAGGCATTATTAGCCATTTTGCATGTGTGGTTTAGAAGTTTTGTTTAAATAACTGTCATATGGAGTGTGACCGTAAAGTCATAGTGAGTAAAACAAACTAACTTGTGTCTTTGCAAACCTTACAAAAGAAAATGTTACTAGTAAAACTCACAAAGATACATTTCTTCTGCATTATTGGAAAATGCTCATGTGTAGTTTAGGAGTTATGTTTAAATAACTGTCATATTGAGTGTGGCAGTCATACAGTCATTAAGTGTTAAACCTAATTTTTGTTTTTGCAAACCTTACAAAAACAACTGATTCTAGTAAAACTCACATTGATTCAATATTACAGGCATTTTAGACATTATACATATTTGGTTTAGGAGTTGTGTTTGAATCCATTTTTATTGCTTTTTTCGTTAGGGCAAGTCCGACCGGCAGGTGGCCACGGGGAAGACAGAGGACACATTGGGAAGACTATGTAAGCCGGCTGGCCTGGGAACGCCTCAGAGTCCCCCAAGAAGAGCTGGACGAAGTGGCTTGGGAGAGGGAAGTCTGGGCTTCTCCGCTTAGGCTGCTGCCCCCGCAACCCGACCTCGGATAAGCGGAAGGAAATGGATGGATTTAGTATGACAGTTATACTGTCATATTAAGTAAAAAAAACTAACTTGTGTCTTTGCAAACTTTACAAAATATAATCATTCTAGTAAAACAAACAAAGATACATCTCTCCAAGCATTAGCTATTTTGCATTTGTTGTTTAGGAGTTATGTTTAAATAACTGTCAAAGTAAATAAAACCTAATTTTGGTATTTGAAAACCTTACAAAAACAACTGATTTTAGTAAAACTCACACAGATACAATATTACAGGCATTTTTAGACATAATACAGGTTTGGTTTTGGAGTAATGTTTAAATAACTTTCATATATAGTATGACAGCTATACTGTTATATTGAGCAAAAAAAACAACTAACTTGCGTCTTTGCAAACCTTACAAAAGATCATTATTCTGGTAAAGACTTAGACTTTCTTTTTATTGTCATTCAAATTTGAACTTTACAGCACAGATAACAAAATTTCGTTACATAAACTCATGGTAGTGCAGGTTAAAAAAGCAATAAGGTGCATATACAAATAAATAAATATAAATATATATATAAAATAAATAAATATACTTAAATATATATAAATAAATAAATAAAAAGATTACTGTGCAGATAAATATATTGCACTTTTTCCACGTGCGCCCACGTTTATGGGTGTATGTTATATTGTTTTTTTTTTTATTCCAGCGAGTTAATCCATTTCGAGGGGAGTTGAGGGGATAATTTAATTATAATGCGTTCAAGAGTCTTACGGCCTGAGGGAAGAAGCTGCTACAGAAGCTGGAGGTTCTGTTTCGGAGGCTGCAGAACCTCTTTCTAGAGTCCAGCAGTGAAAACAGTCCTTGGTGGGGGTGGGAGGAGTCTTTGCAAATTTTCTGAGCCCTGGTCAGGCAGCGCTTTTTGCGATCTCCTGGATAGGAGGAAGAGGATTCCTGAAGATCTTTTCCGCCGTCCTCACCACTCTCTGGAGAGACTTCCAATCTGAGGCACTGCAGGCTCCAGTCCAGACAGAGATGCTGTTGGTCAGCAGGCTCTCTATAACAAAGTATAGTTCTCCAAGCATTATTAGCTATTTGCATTTGTTGTTTAGGATTTATGTTTAAATAACTGTCATAGTGAGTAAAACCTAAATTTTGTATTTGCAAATCTTACAAAAACAATTGATTCTAGTAAAACTCACAGATACAATATCACAGGCATTTTTAGACATAATGCATGTTTGGTTTTGGAGTTGTGTTTATACAACTTTCATATTTACTATTACAGTAATACTGTCATATTGAGTAAAAAAAAAAAAACTAACTTGTGTCTTTCCAAACCTTACAAAATATTGTTCCCAGTAAAACTCAAAGATACATTTCTACAGGCATTATTAGCCATTTTGTATGTGCGGTTTAGGAGTTATGTTTAAATAACTGTCATATTGAGTGTGACAGTAAAGTCATAGTGAGTAAAACAAACTAACTTGTGTCTTTGCAATGCTTACAAAAGAAAATGTTACTAGTAAAACTCACAAAAGATGCATTTCTTCATGCATTAGAAAATGTTACTGTCATTAAGTGTTAAACCTAATTTTTGTATTTGCAAACCTTACAAAAACAACTGATTCTAGTAAAACTCACAGATTCAATATTGCAGGCATTTTAGACATTTCACATGTTTGGTTTAGGAGTTGTGTTTGAATACATTTTAATTGCTTTTTTCGTTAGGGCAAGTCCGACCGGCAGGTGGCCACGGGGAAGCCCCAGGACACATTGGGAAGACTATGTCAGCCGGCTGGCCTGGGAACGCTTCGGGATCCCCCGAGAAGAGCTGGACGAAGTGGCTGGGGAGAGGGAAGTCTGGGCTTCTCTGCTTAGGCTGCTGCCCCCGCAACCCCGACCTCGGATAAGCGGAAGAAAATGGATAGATTTAGTATGACAGTTATGCTATTATATTGAGTAAAAAAAACTAACTTGTGTCTTTACAAACCTTACAAATTATATGTTTTCTAGTAAAACTCACAAAGATACATCTCCAGGCATTATAAGCCATTTTGCATGTGGTTTAGGGGTTATGTTTAAATAACTGCCATATTGAATGTGGCAGTTATACTGTCATTATGAGTAAAACCTAATTTTTGTAATTGTAAACCTTACCAAAATACCTGATTCTGGTAAAACTCACATAGATTCAATATTACAGGCATTTTTAGACGGATTGCATGTGTAGTTTTGAAATTATGTTTATACAACTTTCTTATTAGTATGACAGTGTCATCTTGAGTAAAAAAACTAACTTGTGTCTTTGCAAACCTTACAAATTATATGTTTTCTAGTAAAACTCACAAAGATACATCTCCAGGCATTATTAGCCATTTTGCATTTGTTGTTTAGGAGTTATGTTTAAATAACTGGCATAGTGAGTAAAACCTAATTTTTGTATTTGCAAACCTTACAAAAACTGATTCTAGTAATACTCACATAGATACAATATTACAGGCATTTTTAGACATAATGCATGTTTAGTTTTAGAGTTATGTTTATATAACTTTCATATTTAGTATGACAGTAAAACTGTCATATTGAGTAAAAAAACTAACTTGTGTCTTTGCAAACCTTACAAAAGATCATTATTCTAGTAAAACATACTAAGATACATTCCTCCAGGCATTATTAGCCACTTTGCATGTGTGGTTTAGGAGTTATGTTTTAAACAACTGTCATATTTAGGTGGCAGTTATATGTCTATGCGTAAAACCTAATTTTTGTATTTGCAAATCTTTCAAAAACTGATTACAGTAATTGTCACATAGTTTTAATATTACAGGTATTTTTAGACATTTTGCATTGTTGGTTTAGGAATTATGTTGCAATACATTTTTTTTTGCTTTTTTTGCATTATCTCAGGATTGTAAAAATATTACTGTCATATTGAGTAAAAAAAACTACTGATTGGGTGTGGCAGTTATACTGTCATTATGTGTAAAACCTAATTGTTGTATTTGCAAACCTTACAAAAACAACCGATTGTAGTAACTCACATGGATAAAATATTACAGGCATTTTTAGACATAATACATCATTGGTTTATGAATCGTGTTCGATTGCTCCTGCTCACAGAACCACACAGCCAGCGCACGACACACGAGCACAAGCCCACAGCCCAAGGCAGTTAAATACCCCTGCAAATCCACAAGGCACGACACTTACTTTGGAGGCAGAGTTTCCTCTGCCCCTGCGTATTGTGGGACTCTGGGGATTCTTTTCGGTAGCCTGCGGGTCTGCTGGGTAGTCCTGGGGATTCCTTCTCAACCTGCGCGCGTTCACCCGGTCCTCCTTGTTAAGCCTGACGATCCTCCTGGTCGCTCCTTTTTAAATGTGTGCAGCCCTAATGCTCCACAGGTGCGTCTGATTTCAGGTGCCGTTCGATTGGGCACTTTGGTTGTCAGGGGCAACAAGCTAAAAGGGGCAACGTCTTAAAATGCCAGCAAAGTCCACAAGGAATAAAATTATGCAATTAAAAATACAGTCAAAGTCCTCAAAGTGTAAAATCATGCAATTAAAAATACAATCAAATTGTAAAATGTAAAAACATGCAATTTAAATCTACAACAATAAAAACACTCAGACATGCATGACAATGAAACAAAAAAAATAAAATCCCCTACTTGTGTCCCATCACATCCCCCCCATACATTATCGTTGTCAGTCCCTGCAACGGGGGGAACTCTCGTCTGCATAGCGGGCAGGCAACTGTCGGTCAAAGCCTTTTTTAGCTCTTCAAAGGACGTCTGACACTCTGGTGTCCACACTATTTTGTGGGCCTCTGCCTTCTTGCCAGTGAGGCCGTCCCACCGACATGTATTTAGGGGATGGGCTATTTTAGCAAACCCAGCCACAAAACGTTGGTAATAGCCTGCCAATCCAAGAAACGCTCTCACTTCCTTGACAGTGGTCGGAGCGGCCCAGTCCTGTCCTGCCTTAATTTTACCTGGGTCCCGTCTCACTCCATCCCGATCCACCACATGTCCCAAGAATTTCACCTCACGCTGAAAGAGCTTGCACTTAGAGGGCTTGAGTTTAAGTCCATGTCGCTGCAACCGTTCAAACACCTGGTCCAGGTGCTGTAGATGGGCAGTGAAATAAATGATAAATACATGATAAATGGGTTGTACTTTTCTACCTTCAAGGTACTCAAAGCGCTTTGACACTACTTCCACATTTACCCATTCACACACTGATGGAGGGAGCTGCCATGCAAGGCGCTAACCAGCACCCATCAGGAGCAAGGGTGAAGTGTCTTGCTCAGGACACAACGGACATGACGAGGTTGGTACTAGGTGGGGATTGAACCAGGGACCCTTGGGTTGCGCACGGCCACTCTCCCACTGCGCCACGCCGTCCCTCAACAGAAAAAATTATTATGTCATCAAGATAAACCAACAATGATTCCGCTATTTGACCATTCAAACAATGATGTGTAAGCCGTTGGAAAGTGGCAGCTGCATTGCATAGACCAAATGGCATGCGTTCAAACTCGAACAGTCCGAGGGGAGTTGTAAATGCAGTTTTTACACGATCGTCCGGGTGCACCTCCACTTGCCAATACCCACTAGCGAGGTCTAAGGTCGAAAACCATTCAGATTTGCTCAGACCAGTAAGGGTCTCTTCGATTCAGGGGAACGGAAAGGCGTCTTTATGTGTAACTGAGTTTAACCTCCGGTAGTCTACACAAAAGCGCCAACTCCCATCCTTTTTGCGGACTAACACTATAGGCGCTGCCCAGGGACTGCAGCTTTCCTTTATCACTCTCTGTTCAAGCATACCTGAAAGCATGCAGTGTCTTCACTTCCTTATACAACAGAGACGGGATGGGTCAGGTATCTCTCCCTGGTAGGGCGGAATCTCCAGTCAGTATCCTGTGTTGCACAACACTGGTCCTTCCAAAGTCCTCATGTTGTGCAAACACCTTCTCCCACTTCGCCAGCAGGGCGCGTAGCTGCACCTGTTGCTGCTCAGACAGATCCGGCTTATCACTCAAATCCCTAACATCTGGGGACAGTTCTGGATTGGTTTGGGCTGTGGCATCAATGAGTGACACTTCTACCACATCTAGAGATAAACACAGATCCTCAGCTCCATGCACATCACTATCATCAACACAAAACAGCTGCCCTATCTTTTTAAATCGTTTTAAGGAAATACTGTAGGAATGGGGGTTATAAACACGGAGGGGCAGCCTACCTCTGTTCATCACGACCAGTGATTTTGCCACGCCAACTGCACCGGGCATGGGCTCCACCAGGGCGCAGTAGTTAGCCCCACACCAACATCTCCTTTGGGGGATATGTAATACTAGTCTTCGAGGCCAATCTCACGTGGCCTAGCAAGCCATCTTCAGCAGCAACAGCTTCTATACGGGAACATGTAGCAAAAGCTTCCCTCCACACCTTTTGCTTTTGAAGATGCCGAAGAGTAGAGGTCTTAGGACATTTAAAAACGGCATCCCAACAACCCACGATTAGATTCATACCTACTATGAAGGGGTGTGTACAGTTTTGATCCGCAACAATTACTACTCCTCTTTCGGGAACTTTAACACCCTCTACCTCAAAATCAAGAACCGCATAGCCGATATAGGGGATTTCCAGGCCATTAGCTGCTCTTAGACGAAAAAGGGTAGGGGTCCTTTCGAGCTTAGCTTCGGTAAAGTGAGCATTAAATAGGCTTTCGGACATTAGCGTCACTTGGGACCCGGTGTCTAAAAGTCCTGGCAGAATAGTGCCTCCAGCGTCTACTTGTATTGTGGGGCATTGGGGGCCCTGGATGATGTTGGCGTGGTGGCCAGCCCTGCAACTCGGACCTCAGCAGCAGGGACATTTAGTTTAAATCCGGTGCATGTGTAGTTGCAGTGCTGAATTTTTAGAGATAATGCATGTTTGGTTTTGGAGTTATGTTTATATAACTTTTGTTTTTAGTTTGACAGTTATACAGTTATATTGAGTAAAAAAAACTAACTTGTGTCTTTACAAACCTTACAAAAGAAAATGTTACGAGTAAAACTCACAGAGATACATTTCTTCATGCATTATTAGAAAATGTTCATGTGTAGTTTTGAAGTTATGTTTATATAACTTTCATATATAGTATGACAGTTATACTGTTTTATTGAGTAAAAAAAACCTAACTTGTGTCTTTACAAACCTTACAAAATATTGTTTTCCATTAAAACTCACAAAGATACATTTCTAAAGGCATTATTAGCCATTTTGTATGTGTGGTTTAGGAGTTATGTTTAAATAACTGAAATTGAGTGTGACAGTATACTGTCAAAGTGAGTAAAAAAAAAACTAACTTGTGTCTTTGCAAACCTTACAAAAGAAAATGTTACTAGTAAAACTCATTAAGATACATTTCTTCATGCATTATTAGAAAATGTTCATGTGTAGTTTAGGAGTTATGTTTAAATAACTGTCATATTGAGTGTGGCAGTCATACAGTCATTAAGTGTTAAACCTAATTTTTGTTTTTGCACACCTTACAAAAACAACTGATTCTAGTAAAACTCACATTGATTCAATATTACAGGCATTTTAGACATATTTGGTTTAGGAGTTGTGTTTGAATCCATTTTTATTGCTTTTTTTGTTAGGGCAAGTACAACCGGCAGGAGGCCACGGGGAAGACAGAGGACACATTGGGAAGACTATGTAAGCCGGCTGGCCTGGGAACGCCTCAGGATCCCCCGAGAAGAGCTGGACGAAGTGGCTTGGGAGAGGGAAGTCTGGGCTTCTCTGCTTAGGCTGCTACCCCCACAACCCGACCTCGGATAAGCGGAAGAAAATGGATGTCATATTGGGTAAAAAAACAAACTAACGTGTCTTTGCAAACCTTACAAAAGATCATTATTCTGGTAAAGACTTAGACTTTCTTTTTATTGTCATTCAAATTTTAACTTTACAGCACAGATAACAAAATTTCGTTACATAAGCTCATGGTAGTGCAGGATAAAAAAGCAATAAGGTGCATATATAAATAAATAAATATAAATATATATATAAAATAAATAAATATACTTAAATATATATAAATATATAAATAAAAAGATTACTGTGCAGATAAATATATTGCACTTTTTCCACATGCGCCCACGTTTATGGGTGTATGTTATATTGTGTTTTTTTTATTCCAGCGAGTTAATCCATTTTGAGGGGAATTGAGGGGATAATTTAATTATAATGCGTTCAAGAGTCTTACGGCCTGAGGGAAGAAGCTGTTACAGAAGCTGGAGGTTCTGCTTCGGAGGCTGCGGAACCTCTTTCTACAGTCCAGCAGTGAAAACAGTCCTCGGTGGGGGTGGGAGGAGTCTTTGCAAATTTTCTGAGCCCTGGTCAGGCAGCGCTTTTTGCGATCTCCTGGATAGGAGGAAGAGGATTCCTGAATATCTTTTGCGCTGTCCTCACCACTCTCTGGAGAGACTTCCAGTCTGAGGCACTGCAGGCTCCAGTCCAGACAGAGATGGTTGGTCAGCAGGCTCTCTATAACAAAGATACAGTTCTCCAAGCATTATTAGCTATTTGCATTTGTTGTTTAGGATTTATGTTTAAATAACTGTCATAGTGAGTAAAACCTAAATTTTGTATTTGCAAATCTTACAAAAACAATTGATTCTAGTAAAACTCACAGATACAATATCACAGGCATTTTTAGACATAATGCATGTTTGGTTTTGGAGTTGTGTTTATACAACTTTCATATTTAGTATTACAGTAATACTGTCTTATTCAGTAAAAAACAAAAAACTAACTTGTGTCTTTACAAACCTTACAAAATATGTTTTCCCAGTAAAACTCACAGAGATACATTTCTACAGGCATTATTAGCCATTTTGCATGTTTGGTTTAGGAGTTATGTTTAAATAACTGATATTGAGTGTGACAGTATACTGTCAAAGTGAGTAAAAAAACCTAACTTGTGTCTTGCAAACCTTACAAAAGAAAATGTTACGAGTAAAACTCACAGAGATACATTTCTTCATGCATTATTAGAAAATGTTCATGTGTAGTTTTGAAGTTATGTTTATATAACTTTCATAAATAGTATGACAGTTATACTGTTATATTGAGTAAAAAAAACTAACTTGTGTCTTTACAAACCTTACAAAATATTGTTTTCCATTAAAACTCACAAAGATACATTTCTACAGGCATTATTAGCCATTTTGTATGTGTGGTTTAGGAGTTTGTTTAAATAACTGAAATTGAGTGTGACAGTATACTGTCAAAGTGAGTAAAAAAAACTAACTTGTGTCTTTGCAAACCTTACAAAAGAAAATATTACTAGTAAAACTCATAAAGATACATTTCTTCATGCATTATTAGAAAATGGTCATGTGTAGTTAGGAGTTATGTTTAAATAACTGTCATATTGAGTGTGGTAGTATAACTGCCACACATATTGAGTTATAAAGTTAAGTGTAAAACCTAATTTTTGTATTTGCAAACCTTACAAAAACAACTGATTCTAGTAAAACTCACATAGATTCAATATTAAAGGCATTTTAGACATTTTACATGTTTTGTTCAGGAGTTGTGTTTGAATCCATTTTTATTGCTTTTTTTGTTAGGGCAAGTCCAACCGGCAGGAGGCCACGGGGAAGACAGAGGACACATTGGGAAGACTATGTAAGCCGGCTGGCCTGGGAACGCCTCAGGATCCCCCGAGAAGAGCTGGCCGAAGTGGCTTGGGAGAGGGAAGTCTGGGCTTCTCTGCTTAGGCTGCTACCCCCACAACCCGACCTCGGATAAGCGGAAGAAAATGGATGTCATATTGGGTAAAAAAACAAAACTAACGTGTCTTTGCAAACCTTACAAAAGATCATTATTCTGGTAAAGACTTAGACTTTCTTTTTATTGTCATTCAAATTTTAACTTTACAGCACAGATAACAAAATTTCGTTACATAAGCTCATGGTAGTGCAGGATAAAAAAGCAATAAGGTGCATATATAAATAAATAAATATAAATATATATATAAAATAAATAAATATACTTAAATATATATAAATAAATAAATAAAAAGATTACTGTGCAGATAAATATATTGCACTTTTTCCACATGCGCCCACGTTTATGGGTGTATGTTATATTGTGTTTTTTTATTCCAGCGAGTTAATCCATTTTGAGGGGAATTGAGGGGATAATTTAATTATAATGCGTTAAAGAGTCTTACGGCCTGAGGGAAGAAGCTGTTACAGAAGCTGGAGGTTCTGCTTCGGAGGCTGCGGAACCTCTTTCTACAGTCCAGCAGTGAAAACAGTCCTCGGTGGGGGTGGGAGGAGTCTTTGCAAATTTTCTGAGCCCTGGTCAGGCAGCGCTTTTTGCGATCTCCTGGATAGGAGGAAGAGGATTCCTGAATATCTTTTGCGCTGTCCTCACCACTCTCTGGAGAGACTTCCAGTCTGAGGCACTGCAGGCTCCAATCCAGACAGAGATGGTTGGTCAGCAGGCTCTCTATAACAAAGATACAGTTCTCCAAGCATTATTAGCTATTTGCATTTGTTGTTTAGGATTTATGTTTTAATAACTGTCATAGTGAGTAAAACCTAAATTTTATATTTGCAAATCTTACAAAAACAATTGATTCTAGTAAAACTCACAGATACAATATCACAGGCATTTTTAGATATAATGCATGTTTGGTTTTGGAGTTGTGTTTATACAACTTTCATATTTAGTATTACAGTAATACTGTCTTATTCAGTAAAAAACAAAAAACTAACTTGTGTCTTTACAAACCTTACAAAATATGTTTTCCCAGTAAAACTCACAGAGATACATTTCTACAGGCATTATTAGCCATTTTGCATGTTTGGTTTAGGAGTTATGTTTAAATAACTGACATTGAGTGTGACAGTATACTGTCAAAGTGAGTAAAAAAAACTAACTTGTGTCTTTGCAAACCTTACAAAAGAAAATGTTACGAGTAAAACTCACAGAGATACATTTCTTCATGCATTATTAGAAAATGGTCATGTGTAGTTTTGAAGTTATGTTTATATAACTTTCATATATAGTATGACAGTTATACTGTTATATTGAGTAAAAAAACTAACTTGTGTCTTTACAAACCTTACAAAATATTGTTTTCCATTAAAACTCACAAAGATACATTTCTACAGGCATTATTAGCCATTTTGTATGTGTGGTTTAGGAGTTTGTTTAAATAACTGACATTGAGTGTGACAGTATACTGTCAAAGTGAGTAAAAAAAACTAACTTGTGTCTTTGAAAACCTTACAAAAGAAAATATTACTAGTAAAACTCATAAAGATACATTTCTTCATGCATTATTAGAAAATGGTCATGTGTAGTTTAGGAGTTATGTTTAAATAACTGTCATATTGAGTGTGGTAGTATAACTGCCACACATATTGAGTTATAAAGTTAAGTGTAAAACCTAATTTTTGTATTTGCAAACCTTACAAAAACAACTGATTCTAGTAAAACTCACATATATTCAATATTAAAGGCATTTTAGACATTTTACATGTTTTGTTCAGGAGTTGTGTTTGAATACATTTGTATTGCTTTTTTTGTTAAGGCAAGTCCAAACGGCAGGAGGCCACGGGGAAGACACAGGACACATTGGGAAGATTATATCAGCTGGCTGGCCTGGGAACGCCTCGGGATCCCCCGAGAAGAGCTGGACGAAGTAGCTGGGGATAGGGAAGTATGGGCTTCTCTGCTTAGGCTGCAGCCCCCGCAACACGAGCTCGGATAAGCGGAAGAAAATGGATGGATTTAGTAAGACAGTTATACTACCATATTGAGTAAAAAAAAAAAAACTTTTGTTTTTGTAAACATTCAAAATATATTTTTTCTAGTAAAACTCACAACGATACATATAGTTTAAATAACTGTCATAGTAAGTAAAACCTTTTTTTTGTATTTGCAAACCTTACAAAAACAACTGATTCTAGTAAAACTCACTTGCATTCAATGATACAGTTATTTTTAGACAATTTGCCTGTTTGGTTTAGAAATTATGATGGAATACATTTTTTATTGCTTTTTTCGCATTATCTCAGGATTTTACGAATTAAACTGTCATATTGAGTAAAACTACTTTTTGTGTTTGCAAGATTTAAAAAAGCATGTGTTTAGAGTAAAACTCCGTAGAATGCATTATTTGAGGCATCATTAGCCATTTTGCATAAGTAGTTAGGAGTTATTTTTAAATAACTGTCATATTGAGTGTGAAAGTATACTGTCATAGTAAGTAAAACTTAATTTTTGTGTTTGCAAACCTTACAAAAACAACTGATTCTAGTAAAACTCACATGGATTTAATATTACAGGCATTGTTAGACAATTTGCATTGTTGGTTTAGGAATTATGTTGGAATACATTTTTATTGCTTTTTTCGCATTATCTCAGGATTTTAAGAACATTAAAGTCATATTGAGTAAAAAACTACTTTTTGTGTTTGCAAGCCTTAAAAAAGCATATGTTTCGAGTAAAACTCACAAGAATGCATTATTTCAGGCAATATTAGCTCATTTGTATGTGTAGTTTAGGAGTAATGTTTAATTTACTGTCATTTTGAGTGTACATTGTCATGGTGAATAAAAACAAATTTTTGTATTTGCAAAAATTTCAATCACAGCTGATTCTAGTAAAACTCACATAGATTCAAATTACAGGCATTTTTACCTATATTGCATGTTTGATTTAGGAAATATGATTGAATACATTATTATTGCTTTTTTCGCATTATCTCAGGATTTTAAGAACATTACTGTCATATTGAGTAAAAAACTACTTTTTGTGTTTGCAAGCCTTAAAAAAAGCATATGTTTCGAGTAAAACTCATAAGAATGCATTATTTCAGGCAATATTAGCTCATTTTTATGTGCAGTTTAGGAGTAATGTTTAATTTACTGTCATATTGAGTGTACATTGTCATGGTGAAAAAACCTAATTTTTTTATTTGCAAAAATTTCAAACACAGCTGATGCTAGTAAAATTCACATGGATTCAATATTACAGGCAATTTTACACATATTGCATGTTTGACTTAGGAAATATGTTTGAATACATTTGTATTGCTTTTTTCGCATTATCTCAGGATTTTAGGAATATAAACTGTCTATTGAGTAAAAAAATACTTTTTGTGTTTGCAAGATTTAAAAAAGCATATGTTTAGAGTGAAACTCCGTAGAATGCATTATTTGAGGCATCATTAACCATTTTGCATAAGTAGTTAGGAGTTATTTTTAAATAACTGTCATATTGAGTGTGAAAGTATACTGTCGTAGTGAGTAAAACTTAATTTTTTTATTTGCAAACCTTACACAAACAACTGATTCTACTAAAACTCACATGGATTTAATATTACAGGCATTTTTAGACATTTTGCATTGTTGGTTTAGGAATTATGTTGGAATACATTTTTATTGCTTTTTTCGCATTATCTCAGGATTTTAATAACATTACTGTCATATTGAGTAAAAAAACTACTTTTTGTGTTTGCAAGCCTTAAAAAAGCATATGTTTCGAGTAAAACTCACAAGAATGCATTATTTCAGGCAATATTAGCTCATTTTTATGTGTAGTTTAGGAGTAATGTTTAATTTACTGTCATATTGAGTGTACATTGTCATGGTGAAAAAAAAAATTTTTTGTATTTGCAAAAATTTCAAACACAGCTGATTCTACTAAAACTCACATGGATTCAAAATTACAGGCATTTTTACACAAATTGCATGTTTGATTTAGGAAATATGATTGAATACATTTGTATTGCTTTTTTCGCATTATCTCAGGATTTTAGGAATATAACTGTCATCTTGAGTAAAAAACTACTTTTTGTGTTTGCAAGATTTAAAAAAGCATGTGTTTAGAGTAAAACGCCGTAGAATGCATTATTTGGGGCATCATTAGCCATTTTGCATAAGTAGTTAGGAGTTTTTTTTAAATAACTGTCATATTGAGTGTGAAAGTATACTGTCATAGTAAGTAAAACTTAATTTTTGTATTTGCAAACCTTACAAAAACAACCGATTCTAGTAAAACTCACATGGATTTAATATTACAGGCATTTTTAGACATTTTGCATTGTTGGTTTAGGAATTATGTTGGAATACATTTTTATTGCTTTTTTCGCATTATCTCAGGATTTTAAGAACATTACTGTCATATTGAGTAAAAAAACTACTTTTTGTGTTTGCAAGCCTTAAAAATGCATATGTTTCGAGTAAAACTCATAAGAATGCATTATTTCAGGCAATATTAGCTCATTTTTATGTGTAGTTTAGGAGTAATGTTTAATTTACCGTCATATTGAGTGTACATTGTCATGGTGAAAAAAAAACTAATTTTTGTATTTGCAAAAATTTCAAACACAGCTGATTCTAGTAAAACTCACATGGATTCAATATTACAGGCATTTTTACACATATTGCATGTTTGATTTAGGAAATATGATTGAATACATTTTTATTGCTTTTTTCGCAATATCTCAGGATTTTAGGAATATTACTGTCATATTGAGTAAAAAACTACTTTTTGTGTTTGCAAGATTTAAAAAAGCATGTGTTTGGAGTAAAACTCCGTAGAATGCATTATTTGAGGCATCATTAGCCATTTTGCATGTGTAGTTAGGAGTTATTTTTAAATAACTGTCACATTGAGTGTGACAGTATACTGTCATAGTGAGTAAAACTTAATTTTTGTAATTGCAAACCTTACAAAAACAACTGATTCTACTAAAACTCACATAGATTTAATATTACAGGCATTTTTAGACATTTTGCATTGTTGGTTTAGAAATTATTTTTGTTTAGAAAGCATTTTTATTGCTTTTTTTTGCATTATCTCAGGATTTTAAGAAGATTACCGTCATATTGAGTAAAAAACACTTTTTGTGTTTGCAAGCCTTAAAAAAAGCATAGGTTTCGAGGAAAACTCCCAAGGATGCATTATTTCAAGCATTATTAGCCATTTTGCATGTGTAGTTTAGGAGTTATGATTAAATAACTGTCATATTGAGTTTGACAGAGTAAAACCAATTTTTTGTAATTGCAAACCTTATTAAAACAACTGATTCTAGTAAAACTTACATGGATTTAATATAACAGGCATTTTTAGACATTTTGCATTGTTGGTTAAGGAATAATGTTGGAATACATTTTTTTGCTTTTTTCGTATTATCTCAGGATTTTAAAAACATTACTGTCATATTGAGTAAAAAACTACTTTTTGTGTTTGCAAGATTTGAAAAAGCAAATGTTTCGAGTAAAACTCCGTAGAATGCATTATTTGAGGTATCATTAGACATTTTGCATTTGCAGTTTAGGAGTTATGATTAAATAAATATCATATTGAGTGTGACAGTTTACTTTCATAAAGTGTAAAACCTAATTTTTGTTTTTGCAAACCTTACTAAAAAAACTGATTTTAGTAAAACTTACATGGATTCAATATTACAGGCATTTTTACACATTGTGCATGTTTAGTTTAGAAATTATGATTGAATACATTTTTATTGCTTTTTTCGCATTATCTCAGGATTTTAAGAACATTACTGTCATATTGAGTAAAAAAATACTTTTTGTGTTTGCAAGCCTTAAAAAAGCATATGTTTCGAGGAAAACTCCCAAGGATGCATTATTTCAAGCATTATTAGCCATTTTGCATGTGTAGTTTAGGAGTTATGATTAAATAACTGTCATATTGAGTTTGACAGAGTAAAACCTAATTTTTGTATTTGCAAACCTTACTAAAACAACTGATTCTAGTAAAACTTACATGGATTTAATATTACAGGCATTTTTAGACATTTTGCATTGTTGGTTTAGGAATTATGTTGGAATACATTTTTATTGCTTTTTTCGCATTATCTCAGGATTTGAAGAACATTACTGTCATATTGAGTAAAAAACTACTTTTTGTGTTTGCAAGCCTTTAAAAAGCATATGTTTCGAGTAAAACTCACAAGAATGCATTATTTCAGGCACTATTAGCTGATTTCTCTGTGTAGTTTAGGAGTTATGTTTAATTTACTCTCATATTGGGTGTACATTGTCATGGTGAAAAAAAACTAATTTTTGTATTTGCAAAAATTTCAAACACAACCAATTCTAGTAAAACTCACATGGATTCAATACTACAGGCTTTTTTTTTTTTTTACACATTTTGCATGTTTGATTTAGGAAATATGATTGAATATAATTTCATTGCTTTTTTCGCATTAGCTCAGGATTTTAAGAACATTACTGTCATATTGAGTAAAAAACTACTTTTTGTGTTTGCAAGCCTTAAAAAAGCATATGTTTCGAGTAAAACTCACAAGAATGCATTATTTCAGGCAATATTAGCTCATTTTAATGTGTAGTTTAGGTGTTATGTTTAATTTACTGTCATATGGAGTGTACTTTGTCATGGTGAAAAAAACCTAATTTTTCTATTTGCAAACCTTTCAAACACAACTGATTCTAGTAAAACATACATTGATTCAATATTACAGGCATTTTTACACATTTTGCATGTTTGGTTTAGGAATTATAATGGAATACATTTTTTGTTGTTGCTTTTTTCGTATTATCTCAGGATTTTAAGAACATTACTGTATATTGAGTAAAAAACTACTTTTTGTGTTTGCAAGATTTAAAAAAGCATATGTTTTGAGTTATTTCAGGCATCAATAGCCATTTTGCTTGTGTGGATTAGGAGTTTTCAAATAACTGTCATATTGCGTGCGGCAGTTATACTGTCATTATGAGTAAACCTAATTTTTGTATTTTTAAACCTTATAAACCTCCTGATTCTAGTAAAATTCACAAAGATACAATATTACAGGCATTTGTAGACATAATGCAGGTTTGGTTTTGGAGTTAGGTTTATAACTTTTCATATTTAGTATGACTTGTGTCTTTGCAAACCTAACAAAATATTTTTTTCCAGTAAAACTCACAAAGATACATTTCTCTTATTAGCCATTTTGCATGTGTGGTTTCGGAGTTATGTTTAAATAACTGTCAGATACAGAGACAGAGACAGTATACATGGGGAAGTCGTGGCGCAGTTGGGAGAGTGGCCGTTCCAGCAACTTGAGGGTTCTTGGTTCGATCCCCACCTTCTACCAACCTCGTCACGTCCGTTGTGTCCTTGAGGGAGACACTTTACCCTTGCTCCTGATGGGTTGTGGTTAGGGCCTTGCATGCCAGCTCCCGCCATCAGTGTGTAAATGTGTGTGTGAATGGATGAATGTAAAAATAGTGTCAAAGCGCTTTGTGTACCTTGAAGGTAGAAAAGCGCTATGCAAGTATAACCCATTTACCATAGTGAGTAAAACCAAATGTTTGTATTTACAAACCTTACAAAATAACCGATTCTAGTAAAAGTCACACAGATACAATATTTTAGGCATTTTTAGACATAATGCATGTTTGGTTTTGGAGTTATGTTTATATAACCTCCTTTTTGAGCCGCCACCTTATCGTGGTAGAGGAGTTTGCGTGTCCCACTGATCCTAGGAGCTATGCTGTCTGTGGGCTTCTATGCCCCCTCGTAGGCTCTCCCAAGACAAATAGGTCCTAGGTGAGGGATCAGACAAAGAGCAGCTCAAAGACCTTTATGAAAAGTACAAATCGAGGTCCTAGATTTTTCCTCGCCCGGACGCGGGTCACCGTGGCTCCCCTGTGGAGCCAGGCCCAGAGGTGGGGCACGATGGCGAGCGCCTGGTGGCCGGGCCTGTCCCCATGGGGCCCGGCCGGGCACAGCCCGAAGAGGCAACGTGGGTCCCCCCTCCAATGGGCTCACCACCCATAGCAGGGGTCATAGAGGTCGGGTGCGATGTGAGCTGGGCGGCAGCCGAAGGCAGGGCACTTGGCGGTCCGATCCTCGGCTACAGAAGCTAGCTCTTGGGACGTGGAACGTCACCTCGCTGGGGGGGAAGGAGCCTGAGCTAGTGCGCGAGGTGGAGAAGTTCCGGCTAGATATAGTCGGACTCACTTCGACGCACAGCAAGGGCTCTGGAACCAGTTCTCTCGAGAGGGGCTGGACTCTCTTCCACTCTGGCGTTGCCGGCAGTGAGAGGCGACGGGCTGGGGTGGCAATTCTTGTTTCCCCCCGGCTCAGAGTCTGTACGTTGGAGAGGGTAGCTTCCCTCCGCCTTCGGGTGGGGGAACGGGTCCTGACTGTGGTTTGCGCTTACGCGCCAAACCGCAGCTCAGAGTACCCACCCTTTTTGGATTCACTCGAGGGAGTACTCGAGAGTGCTCCCCCGGGTGATTCCCTCGTTCTACTGGGGGACTTCAATGCTCATGTTGGCAGCGACAGTGAAATCTGGAGAGGCGTGATTGGGAAGAATGGCTTCCCGGATCTGAACCCGAGCGGTGTTTTGTTATTGGACTTTTGTGCCCGTCACAGATTGTCCATAACGAACACCATGTTCAAACATAAGGGTGTCCATATGTGCACTTGGCACCAGGACACTCTAGGCCGCAGTTCCATGATCGACTTTGTAGTTGTGTCATCGGATTTGCGGCCTCATGTTTTGGACACTCGGGTGAAGAGAGGGGCGGAGCTTTCTACCGATCACCACCTGGTGGTGAGTTGGCTGCGATGGTGGGGGAGGATGCTGGACAGACCTGGCAGGCCCAAACGCATTGTGAGGGTTTGCTGGGAACGTCTGGCAGAGTCTCCTGTCAGAGAGAGTTTCAATTCCCACCTCCGGAAGAACTTTGCACATGTCACGAGGGAGGTACTGGACATTGAGTCCGAATGGAACATGTTCCGCGCCTCTATTGTCGAGGCGGCTGATTGGAGCTGTGGCCGCAAGGTAGTTGGTGCTTGTCGTGACGGTAATCCTAGAACCCGTTGGTGGACACCGGCGGTGAGGGATGCCGTCAAGCTGAAGAAGGAGTCCTATCGGGTTCTTTTGGCTCATAGGACTCCTGAGGCAGCGGACAGGTACCGACAGGCCAAGCGGTGTGCGGCTTCAGCGGTCGCAGAGGCAAAAACTCGGACATGGGAGGAGTTCGGGGAAGCCATGGAAAACGACTTCCGGACGGCTTCGAAGCAATTCTGGACCACCATCCGCCGCCTCAGGAAGGGGAAGCAGTGCACTATCAACACCGTGTATGGCCGGGATGGTGTTCTGCTGACCTCGACTGCGGATGTTGTGGATCGGTGGAGGAAATACTTCGAAGACCTCCTCAATCCCACCAACACGTCTTCCTATGAAGAAGCAGTGTCTGGGGAGTCTGTGGTGGGCTCTCCTATTTCTGGGGCTGAGGTTGCTGAGGTAGTTAAAAAGCTCCTCGGTGGCAAGGCCCCAGGGGTAGATGAGATCCGCCCGGAGTTCCTTAAGGCTCTGGATGCTGTGGGGCTGTCTTGGTTGACAAGACTCTGCAGCATCGCGTGGACATCGGGGGCGGTACCTCTGGATTGGCAGACCGGGGTGGTGGTTCCTCTCTTTAAGAAGGGGAACCGGAGGGTGTGTTCTAACTATCGTGGGATCACACTCCTCAGCCTTCCCGGTAAGGTCTATTCAGGTGTACTGGAGAGGAGGCTACGCCGGATAGTCGAACCTCGGATTCAGGAGGAACAGTGTGGTTTTCGTCCTGGTCGTGGAACTGTGGACCAGCTCTATACTCTCGGCAGGGTCCTTGAGGGTGCATGGGAGTTTGCCCAACCAGTCTACATGTGTTTTGTGGACTTGGAGAAGGCATTCGACCGTGTGTCTCGGGAAGTCCTGTGGGGAGTGCTCAGAGAGTATGGGGTAACGGACTGTCTGATTGTGGCGGTCCGCTCCCTGTATGCTCGGTGCCAGAGCTTGGTCCGCATTGCCGGCAGTAAGTCGGACACTTTTCCAGTGAGGGTTGGACTCCGCCAAGGCTGCCCTTTGTCACCGATTCTGTTCATAACCTTTATGGACAGAATTTCTAGGCGCAGTCAGGGCGTTGAGGGTATCTGGTTTGGTGGCTGCAGGATTAGGTCTCTGCTATTTGCAGATGATGTGGTCCTGATGGCTTCCTCCGGCCAAGATCTTCAGCTCTCACTGGATCGGTTCGCAGCCGAGTGTGAAGCGACTGGGATGGGAATCAGCACCTCCAAGTCCGAGTCCATGGTTCTCGCCCGGAAAATGGTGGAGTGCCATCTCCGGGTTGGGGAGGAGATCTTGCCCCAAGTGGAGGAGTTCAAGTACCTCGGAGTCTTGTTCACGAGTGAGGGAAGAGTGGATCGTGAGATCGACAGGCGGATTGGTGCGGCGTCTTCAGTAATGCGGACGCTGTATCGATCCGTTGTGGTGAAGAAGGAGCTGAGCCGGAAGGCAAAGCTCTCAATTTACCGGTCGATCTACGTTCCCATCCTCACCTATGGTCATGAGCTTTGGGTTATGACCGAAAGGACAAGATCCCGGGTACAAGCGGCCGAAATGAGTTTCCTCCGCCGGGTGGCGGGGCTCTCCCTTAGAGATAGGGTGAGAAGCTCTGCCATCCGGGGGGAGCTCAAAGTAAAGCCGCTGCTCCTCCACATCGAGAGGAGCCAGATGAGGTGGTTCAGGCATCTGGTCAGGATGCCACCCGAACGCCTCCCTAGGGAGGTGTTTAGGGCACGTCCGACCGGTAGGAGGCCGCAGGTAAGACCCAGGACACGTTGGGAAGACTATGTCTCCCGGCTGGCCTGGGAAGGCCTCGGGGTTCCACAGGAAGAGCTGGACGAAGTGGCTGGGGAGAGGGAAGTCTGGGCTTCCCTGCTTAGGTTGCTGCCACCGCGACCCGACCTCGGATAAGCGGAAGAAGATGGATGGATGGATGGATCTACATTCCCATCCTGCACCCATGGTCATGGTTATGACCGAAAAGACAAGATCACGGGTACAAGCGGCCAAATAGAGTTTCCTCCGCCGGGTGGCGGGTCTCTCCCTTAGAGATAGGATAAGAAGCTCTGTCACCCGGGAGGAACTCAGAGTAAAGCGCTGCTCCTCCACATTGAGAGGAGCCATGTGAGGTGGTTCGGGCAACTGCTCAGGATGCCACCCGAATGCCTCCCGAGGGAGGTGTTTAGGGCAAGTCCGACCGGCAGGAGGCCACGGGGAAGACCCAGGACACATTGGGAAGATTATGTCTCCCGGCTGGCCTGGGAACGCCTCAGAACCCCCCGAGAAGAGCTGGAAGAAGTGGCTGGGGAGAGGAAAGTCTTGGCTTCTCTGTTTAGACTGCTGCCCCCGCAACCCGACCTCGGTTAAGCGGAAGAAAATGGATGGATTTAGTAACGACAAAAAAAAATGATTCTAGTAAAACTCACATGGATATAATTTTACAGGTATTTTTAGACATAATGCATGTTTGGTTTTGGAATTATGTTTATATAACTTTCATATGTATTATGACAGTTATACTGTCATCTTGAGTAAAACTAACTTGTGTCTTTACAAACATTACATACTATGTTTTTCCAGTAAAACAAAAAATTGTTGTATTTGCAAACCTTACAAAAACAACTGATTCTAGTAAAACTCACAAAGATTCAATATTTCAGGCATTTTTAGACATTTCACATGTTTGAATACATTTTTATTGCTTTTTTCGCTAGGGCAAGTCCGATCGGCAGGAGGCCACGGGGAAGACCCAGGACACATTGGGAAGACTATGTCTCAGGCTGGCCTGGGAACGCCTCGGAATCCCCCGAGAAGAGCTGGACAAAGTGGCTGGGGAGAGGGAAGTCTGGGCTTCTCTGCTTAGGCTGCTGCCCCGCAACCCAACCTCCGATAAGCGGAAGAAAATGGATGGATTTAGTATGACAGTTATACTGTCATATTGAGTAAAAAAACTATTTTTCATTGATTCAATATTACAGGCATCTTTAGATGGATTGCATGTTTGGTTTTGGAGATATGTTTATACAATTTTCATATTTAGTATGACAGTTATACTGTCATATTGAGTAAAACAAACAAACTTGTGTCTGCAAACCTTACAATAGATTATTATTCTAGTAAAACTAACAAAGATACATTTTTCCAAGCATTATTAGCATTTGTTGTTTTGGAGTTATAATGCTTGCGTTGAGAGGCGACGGGCTCGGGTGGCAATTCTTGTTGCCCCCCGGCTCAAAGCCTGCACATTGGAGTTCAACCCAGTGACCAGTGGGTAGCTTTCCTCCGCCTTCGGGTGGGGGGACGGGTCCTGACTGTTGTTTGGCCTTACGCGCCAAACGGCAGCTCAGAGTACCCACCCTTTTTGGATTCACTCGAGGAAGTACTGGAAAGTGCTCCACTGGGTGATTCCCTCGTTCTACTGGGGGCCTTCAACGCTCATCTTGGCAAGAACAGTGAAACCTGGAGAGGCATGATTGGGAAGAATGGCCGCCCGGATCTGAACCCGAGTGGTGTTTTGTTATTGGACTTTTGTGCTCGTCACAGATTGTCAATAACAAACACCAAGTTCAAACATAAGGGTGTCCATATGTGCACTTGGCATCAGGACACCCTAGGCCGCAGTTCCATGATCGATTTTGTAGTTGTGTCATCGGATTTGCGGTCTCATGTTTTGGACACTCGGGTGAAGAGAGGGGCGGAGCTTTCTACCGATCACCACATGGTGGTGAGTTGGCTGCGATGGTGGGGGAGGATGCCTGACAGACCTGGCAGGCCCAAACGCATTGTGAGGGTTTGCTGGGAACGCCGCCGGAAGAACTTTGAACATGTCACGAGGGAGGCGCTGGACATTCAGTCTGAGTGGACCATGTTCCGTGCCTCTCTTGTCGAGCCGGCTGATTGGAGCTGTGGCCGCAAGGAGTTTGGTGCCTGTCGTGGCGGTAATCCTAGAACCCGCTGGTGGACACCAGCAGTGAGGGATGCCGTCAAGCTGAAGAAAGAGCCTATCGGGTCCTTTTGGCTCATGGGACTCCAGAGGCAGCCGACAGGCCAAGCGAAGTGCGGCTTCAGCGGTCGCAGAGGCAAAAACTCGGACATGGGAGGAGTTTGGAGAAGCCATTGAAAACGACTTCCAGACGGCTTCGAAGCGATTCTGGACCACCATCCGCCGGCTCAAGGGGGGGGAGCAGTGCACTGTAACACCGTGTATGGTGAGGATGGTGCGCTGCTGACCTCTACTGCAGCTGTTATTGATCGGTGGAGGAAATACTTCGAAGACCTCCTTATTCCCACCAACTATGAGGAAGCAGTGCCTGGGGAATCTGTGGTGGGCTCTCCTATTTCTGGGGCTGAGTCAAAAAGCTCCTCAATGGCAACGCCCTGGGGGTGGATGAGATCCGTCCGGAGTTCCTTAAGACTCTGGATGCTGTGGGGCTGTCTTGGTTGAAAAGACTCTGCAACATCGCGTGGACATCGGGGGCGGTACTTCTGGATTGGGAGACCGGGGTGGTGGTTCCTCTCTTTAAGAAGGGGAACCAGAGGGTGTGTTTCAACTATCGTGAGATCACCCTCCTCAGTCTTCCCGGTAAGGTCTATTCACGTGTACTGGAGAAGAGGCTACGCCGGATAGTCAAACATCAGATTCAGGAGGAACAGTGTGGTTTACGTCCTGGTCGTGGAACTGCGGACCAGCTTTATACTCTCGGCAGGGTCCTTGAGGGTGCATGGGAGTTTGCCCAACCAGTCTACATGTGCTTTATGGACTTGGAGAAGGCATTTGACCATTTACCCCGGGAAGTCCTGTGGGGAGTGCTCAGAGAGTATGGGGTAACGACTGTCTTATTGTGGCGGTTCGCTCCCTTTGCAAGAGTCAGAGCTTGGTCCGCATTGCCGGCAGTAAGTCGGACCCGTTTCCAGTGAGGGTTGGACTCCGCCAAGGCTTCCCTTTGTCACCGATTCTGTTCATAACCTTTATGGTCAGAATTTCTAGGCGCAGTCAGGGTGTTGAGGGGATCCGGTTTGGTGTCTGCAGGATTAGGTCTATGCTATTTGCAGATGATGTGGTCCTGATGGCTTCATCTGGCCAAGATCTTCAGCCCTCACTGGATCGGTTCGCAGACGAGTGTGAAGTGACTGGGATGTGAATCAGCACCTCCAAGTCAGAGTCCATGGTTCTCGCCCGGAAAAGGGTGGAGTGCCATCTCCGGGTTGGAGAGGAGATCTTGCCCCAAGTGGAGGAGTTCAAGGACCTCAGAGTCTTGTTCACGAGTGAGAGAAGAGTGGATCGTGAGATCGACAGGCGGAACGGTGCGGCGTCTTCAGTAATGCGGACGCTGTATTGATCCGTTGTGGTGAAGAAGGAGCTGAGCCGGAAGGCAAAGCTCTCGATTTACCGGTCTATCTACGTTCCCATCCTCACCTATGGTAATGAGCTTTGTGTCATGGCCGAAAGGACAAAATCACGGGTACAAGCGGCCGAAATGAGATTCCTCCGCCGGGTGGCGGGGCTCTCCCTTAGAGATAGGGTGAGAAGCTCTGTCATCCGGGAGGAGCTCAAAGTAAAGCCATTGCTCCTCCATTTCGAGAGGAGCCAGATGAGGTGGTTCGGGCATCTGGTCAGGATGCCACCCGAACGCCTCCCTAGGGAGGTGTTTGGGTCACGTCCGACCGGTAGGAGGCCCAGGAAGACCCAGGAAACGGGAAGCTTATCTCTCCCGGCTGGCCTGGGAACGCCCCGGGATCCCCCGGGAGGAGCTGGACGAAGTGGCTGGGGAGAGGAAAGTCTGGGCTTCCCTGCTTAGGCTGCAGCCCCCGCGACCCGACCTCGGATAAGCGGAAGAAAATGGATGGATGGATGGATGGAGTTATGTTTAAATAACTGTCATAAAGAGTAAAACCTAATTTTTGTATTTGTAAACCTTACCAAAACAACTGATTTTAGTAAAACTCACACAGATTCAATATTACAGGCATTTTTAGACATTTTGCTTACTTGGTGTAGGAATTATGATGGAATACATTGTTATTGCTTATTTCCTATTGTATCAGGATTTTAAGATCTTTACTGTCATATTGAGGAAAACAAATACTTTTTGTGTTTGCAAGCCTTAAAAAACCATATGTTTCGAGTAAAACACACAAGAATGCCTTATTTCAGGCATTATTAGCCATTTTTTATGTGTAGTTTAGGCATACTTGCCAAGCCTCCTGGATTTTCCAGGAGACTCCCGAAATTCAGCGCCTCTCCCGAAAACCTCCCGGGACAAATTTTCTCCCGAAAATCTCCCGAAATTCAGGCTGACCTGAGTGAGGACAGCCTGTATTCACGTCTGCTTTCCCACGATATAAACAGCATGCCTGCCCAATCACGTTATAACTGTAGAATGATCGAGGGCGAGTTCTTGGTTTCTTATGTGGGTTTATTGTTAGGTAGTTTCATTAACGTCCTCCCAGCGCGGTAACAACACTAAACAACAGCAGTCACGTTTTCGTCTACCGTAAAGCAGTTTGTCTGCCGTAAACAGCATCGACAGTTATACTGTCATATTAAGTAAAAAAAACTAACTTGTGTCTTTGCAAACTTTACAAAATATAATCATTCTAGTAAAACAAACAAAGATACATTTCTCCAAGCATTATTAGCCATTTTGCATTTGTTGTTTAGGAGTTATGTTTAAATAACTGTCAAAGTAAATAAAACCTAATTTTGGTATTTAAAAACCTTAAAAAAAACAACTGATTCTAGTAAAACTCACATGGATACAATATTACAGGCATTTTTAAACATAATGCATGTTTGGTTTTGGAGTAATGTTTATATAACTTTCATATTTAGTATGACAGTACTACTGTCATATTGAATAAAAAAAACTAACTTGTATCTGTACAAACCTTAAAAAATATTTTTTTCCAGTAAAACTCACAAAGGTGGTTTTGGAGTTATGTTTAAATAAATGTTAAATTGAATAAGGCAGTTATACTGTTATTATGAGTAAAACCTAATTTTTGTAAATGTTAACCTTATTTTTAGACATTTTACATGTTTGGTTTAGAGTTGTGTTTGACTACATTTGTATTGCTTTTTTCATTAGGGCAAGTCCGACGAGCAGGAGGCCGCGGGGAAGACCCAGGACACATTGGGAAGACTATGTCTCCCGGCTGGGCTGGGAACGCCTCGGGATCCCCCGAGAAGAGCTGGACGAAGTGGTTGGGAGAGGGAAGTCCGGGCTTCTCTGCTTAAGCTGCTGCCCCCGCAACCCGACCTCGGATAAGCGGAAGAAAATGGATGGATTTAGTATGACAGTTATACTGTCATATTAAGTAAAAAAAACTAACTTGTGTCTTTGCACACCTTACAAAATATATTTTTTTCTAGTAAAACTCACAAAGATACATATCTACAGGCATGATTAGCCATTTTGCATGTGTGGTTTAGGAGTTATGTTTAAATAACTGTCATATTGAATGTGTCATTATGACCTAATTTTTGTAATTTTAAACCTTACCAAAATACCTGATTCTGGTAAAACTCACAAAGAGTCAATATTACAGGCATTTTTAGACAGATTACATGTTTGGTTTTGGGGTTATGTTTATACAACTTTCATATTTAGTATAACAGTTATACTATCATATTGAGTACAAAAAAAAGACTTGTGTCTTTGCAAACCATACAAAAGATCATTGTTTTAGTAAATCTAACAAAGATACATTTCTCTAAGCATTATTAGCCATTTTGCATTTGTTGTTTAGGAGTTATGTTTAAATAACTGTCATAGTGAGTAAAACCTAATTTTTGTATTTGCAAACCTTACAAAAACAACTGATTCTAGTAAAACTCACATGGATAACCTCACAAAATATTTTTTTTCCTGCAAAACTCACGAAGAGACATTTCTCCAGGCATTGTTAGCCATTTTGCATGTGTGGTTTAGGAGTTATGTTTAAATAACTGTCAGATTGAGTGTGACAGTATACTGTGAATAAAACCCATATTTTGTATTTGCAAACCTTACAAGAACAACTGATTCTAGTAAAACTCACATGGATACAAAATTACAGGCATTTTTAGAGATAATGCATGTTTGGTTTTGAAGTTATGTTTATATAACTTTCATATTTAGTATGACAGTAACACTGTCATATTGAGTTAAAAAAACTAACTTGTGTCGGTACAAACATTACAAAATATTTTTTTTCCAGTAAAACTCACAAAGAGACATTTTTCCAGGCATTATTAGCCATTGTGCATGTGTGGTTTAGGAGTTATGTTTAAATAAATGTCAAATTGAATGTGGCAGTTATACTGTAATTATGAGTGAAACCTAATTTTTGTAATTGTAAACCTTACCAAAATACCTGATTCTGGTAAAACTCACATAGATTCAATATTACATGCATTTTTAGACGGATTGCATGTTTGGTTTTGGAGTTATGTTTATACACCTTTCATATTTAGTATGACAGTTATACTGTATATTACCATTGAGAAAAAAAAAAACTAACTTGTGTAACTTGCAAACCTTACAAAAGATCGTTATTCTAGTAAAGACTTCGACTTCGACTTTCCTTTTATTGTCATTCAAATTTGAACTTTACAGCACAGATAAGAACAAAATGTCGTAGTGCAGGATAAAAAAGCAATAAGGTGCATATTTCGATAAATAAATATATATAAATAATATATAATATATATATATATATATATATATATATATATATATATATATATATATATATATATATATATATATATATATATATATATATATACACATATACATAATAAATATATATAAATAGATAAATAGATTACTGTGCAAATAAATATATTGCAGTTTTTTACATGCACCCAAGTTTATGGATGTATGTTGTCTTGTCTTTTTTATTCCAGCGAGTTAATTCATTTTGAGGGGAGTTGAGGAGATAATTTAATTATGATGCGTTCAAGAGTCTTACGGCCTGAGGGAGAAGCTGTTACAGAACCTGGAGGTTCTGCTTCGGAAGCTGCGGAACCTCTTTCTAGAGTCCAGCAGTGAAAACTGTCCTTGGTGGGGGTGGGAGGAGTCTTTGCAAATTTTCTGAGCCCTGGTCAGGCAGCACTTTTTGCGATCTCCTGGATAGGAGGAAGAGGAGTCCTGATGATCTTTTCCGCCGTCCTCACCACTCACTGGAGATACTTCCAGTCTGAGGCACTGCAGGCTCCAGTCCAGACAGAGATGCTGTTGGTCAGCAGGCTCTCTATAACAAAGATACATCTCTCCAAGCATTATTAGCTATTTTGCATTTGTTGTTTAGGAGTTATGTTTAAATAATTTTGGTATTTGAAAACCTTACAAAAACAACTGATTCTAGTAAAACTCACACAGATACAATATTACAGGCATTTTTAGACATAATACATGTTTGGTTTTGGAGTAATGTTTATATAACTTTCATATATAGTATGACAGCTATACTGTTATATTGAGTAAAAAAAACTAACTTGTGTCTTTAAAAACCTTATAAAATATATTTTTTCTAGTAAAACTCACAAAGAGACATTTCCCCAGGTATTATTAGCTATTGTGCATGTGTGGTTGAGGAGTTATGTTTAAATACATGTCAAATTGAATGTGGCAGGTATACTGTCATGAGTAAAACCTAATTTTTGCAATTGTAAACCTTACCAAAATACCTGATTCTGGTAAAACTCATATAAATTCAATATTACATGCATTTTTAGACGGATTGCTTGTTTGGTTTTGGAGTTATGTTTTTACAACTTTCATATTTAGTATGACAGTTATACTGTCATATTGAGTAAAAAAAACTAACTTGTGTCTTTGCAAACCTTACAAAAGATCATTATTCTGGTAAAGACTTAGACTTTCTTTTTATTGTCATTCAAATTTGAACTTTACAGCACAGATAACAAAATGTCGTTACATAAGCTCATGGTAGTGCAGGATAAAAAAGCAATAAGGTGCATATATAAATAAATAAATATAAATAATATATAAATATATATATATAATAAATAAATAAATATAAATAGATATAAAGAGATAAATAGATTACTGTGCAGATAAATATATTGCACTTTTTCCACATGCGCCCACGTTTATGGGTGTATGTTACATTGTTTTTTTCATTCCAGCGAGTTAATTCATTTTGAGGGGAGTTGAGGAGATAATTTAATTATGATGCGTTCAAGAGTCTTACGGCCTGAGGGAAGAAGCTGTAACAGAAGCTGCAGGTTCTGCTTCGGAGGCTGCGGAACCTCTTTCTAGAGTCCAGCAGTGAAAACTGTCCTTGGTGTGGGTGGGAGGAGTCTTTGCACATTTTCTGAGCCCTGGTCAGGCAACACTTTTTGCGATCTCCTGGATAGGAGGAAGAGGAGTCCTGACGATCTTTTCCGCCGTCCACACCACTCTCTGGAGATACTTCCAGTCTGAGGCACTGCAGGCTCCAGTTCAGACAGAGATGCTGTTGGTCAGCAGGCTCTCTATAAAAAAGATACATCTCTCCAAGCATTATTAGCTATCTTGCATTTGTTGTTTAGGAGTTATGTTTAAATAACTGTCATAGTGAGTAAAACCTACATTTTGTATTTGCAAACCTTTCAAAAACAACTGATTCTAGTAAAACTCACACAGATACAATATTGCTGGCATTTTTAGACATAATGCATGTTTGCTTTTGGAGTTATGTTTCTATAACTTTCATATGTATGACAGCTATACTGTTATATTTCATTAAAAAAAACTACTTTGTGTCTTTACAAACTTTACAAAATATCTTTTTCCCAGTAAAACTCACAAAGATACATTTCAACAGGCATTATTAGCTATTTTGCATGTGTGGTTTAGAAGTTATGTTTAAATAACTGTCATATGGAGTGTGACCGTAAAGTCATAGTGAGTAAAACAAACTAACTTGTGTCTTTGCAAACCTTACAAAAGAAAATGTTACTAGTAAAACTCACAAAGATACATTTCTTCATGCATTATTAGAAAATGTTCATGTGTAGTTTAGGAGTTATGTTTAAATAACTGTCATATTGAGTGTGGCAGTCATACAGTCATTAAGTGTTAAACCTAATTTTTGTTTTTGCACACCTTACAAAAACAACTGATTCTAGTAAAACTCACATTGATTCAATATTACAGGCAATTTAGACATATTTGGTTTAGGAGTTGTGTTTGATTCCATTTTTATTGCTTTTTTTGTTAGGGCAAGTCCAACCGGCAGGAGGCCACGGGGAAGACAGAGGACACATTGGGAAGACTATGTAAGCCGGCTGGCCTGGGAACGCCTCAGGATCCCCCGAGAAGAGCTGGACGAAGTGGCTTGGGAGAGGGAAGTCTGGGCTTCTCTGCTTAGGCTGCTACCCCCACAACCCGACCTCGGATAAGCGGAAGAAAATGGATGTCATATTGGGTAAAAAAACAAACTAACGTGTCTTTGCAAACCTTACAAAAGATCATTATTCTGGTAAAGACTTAGACTTTCTTTTTATTGTCATTCAAATTTTAACTTTACAGCACAGATAACAAAATTTCGTTACATAAGCTCATGGTAGTGCAGGATAAAAAAGCAATAAGGTGCATATATAAATAAATAAATATAAATATATATATAAAATAAATAAATATACTTAAATATATATAAATATATAAATAAAAAGATTACTGTGCAGATAAATATATTGCACTTTTTCCACATGCGCCCACGTTTATGGGTGTATGTTATATTGTGTTTTTTTATTCCAGCGAGTTAATCCATTTTGAGGGGAATTGAGGGGATAATTTAATTATAATGCGTTCAAGAGTCTTACGGCCTGAGGGAAGAAGCTGTTACAGAAGCTGGAGGTTCTGCTTCGGAGGCTGCGGAACCTACAGTCCAGCAGTGAAAACAGTCCTCGGTGGGGGTGGGAGGAGTCTTTGCAAATTTTCTGAGCCCTGGTCAGGCAGCGCTTTTTGCGATCTCCTGGATAGGAGGAAGAGGATTCCTGAATATCTTTTCCGCTGTCCTCACCACTCTCTGGAGAGACTTCCAGTCTGAGGCACTGCAGGCTCCAGTCCAGACAGAGATGGTTGGTCAGCAGGCTCTCTATAACAAAGATACAGTTCTCCAAGCATTATTAGCTATTTGCATTTGTTGTTTAGGATTTATGTTTAAATAACTGTCATAGTGAGTAAAACCTAAATTTTGTATTTGCAAATCTTACAAAAACAATTGATTCTAGTAAAACTCACAGATACAATATCACAGGCATTTTTAGACATAATGCATGTTTGGTTTTGGAGTTGTGTTTATACAACTTTCATATTTAGTATTACAGTAATACTGTCTTATTCAGTAAAAAACAAAAAACTAACTTGTGTCTTTACAAACCTTACAAAATATGTTTTCCCAGTAAAACTCACAGAGATACATTTCTACAGGCATTAATAGCCATTTTGCATGTTTTGGTTTAGGAGTTATGTTTAAATAACTGATATTGAGTGTGACAGTATATTGTCAAAGTGAGTAAAAAAACCTAACTTGTGTCTTGCAAACCTTACAAAAGAAAATGTTACGAGTAAAACTCACAGAGATACATTTCTTCATGCATTATTAGAAAATGTTCATGTGTAGTTTTGAAGTTATGTTTATATAACTTTCATAAATAGTATGACAGTTATACTGTTATATTGAGTAAAAAAAACTAACTTGTGTCTTTACAAACCTTACAAAATATTGTTTTCCATTAAAACTCACAAAGATACATTTCTACAGGCATTATTAGCCATTTTGTATGTGTGGTTTAGGAGTTTGTTTAAATAACTGAAATTGAGTGTGACAGTATACTGTCAAAGTGAGTAAAAAAAACTACTTGTGTCTTTGCAAACCTTACAAAAGAAAATATTACTAGTAAAACTCATAAAGATACATTTCTTCATGCATTATTAGAAAATGGTCATGTGTAGTTAGGAGTTATGTTTAAATAACTGTCATATTGAGTGTGGTAGTATAACTGCCACACATATTGAGTTATAAAGTTAAGTGTAAAACCTAATTTTTGTATTTGCAAAACTTACAAAAACAACTGATTCTAGTAAAACTCACATAGATTCAATATTAAAGGCATTTTAGACATTTTACATGTTTTGTTCAGGAGTTGTGTTTGAATCCATTTTTATTGCTTTTTTTGTTAGGGCAAGTCCAACCGGCAGGAGGCCACGGGCAAGACAGAGGACACATTGGGAAGACTATGTAAGCCGGCTGGCCTGGGAACGCCTCAGGATCCCCCGAGAAGAGCTGGCCGAAGTGGCTTGGGAGAGGGAAGTCTGGGCTTCTCTGCTTAGGCTGCTACCCCCACAACCCGACCTCGGATAAGCGGAAGAAAATGGATGTCATATTGGGTAAAAAAAAAAACAACTAACGTGTCTTTGCAAACCTTACAAAAGATCATTATTCTGGTAAAGACTTAGACTTTCTTTTTATTGCCATTCAAATTTTAACTTTACAGCACAGATAACAAAATTTCGTTACATAAGCTCATGGTAGTGCAGGATAAAAAAGCAATAAGGTGCATATATAAATAAATAAATATAAATATATATATAAAATAAATAAATATACTTAAATATATATAAATAAATAAATAAAAAGATTACTGTGCAGATAAATATATTGCACTTTTTCCACATGCGCCCACGTTTATGGGTGTATGTTATTTTGTGTTTTTTTATTCCAGCGAGTTAATCCATTTTGAGGGGAATTGAGGGGATGATTTAATTATAATGCGTTCAAGAGTCTTACGGCCTGAGGGAAGAAGCTGTTACAGAAGCTGGAGGTTCTGCTTCGGAGGCTGCGGAACCTACAGTCCAGCAGTGAAAACAGTCCTCGGTGGGGGTGGGAGGAGTCTTTGCAAATTTTCTGAGCCCTGGTCAGGCAGCGCTTTTTGCGATCTCCTGGATAGGAGGAAGAGGATTCCTGAATATCTTTTGCGCTGTCCTCACCACTCTCTGGAGAGACTTCCAGTCTGAGGCACTGCAGGCTCCAGTCCAGACAGAGATGGTTGGTCAGCAGGCTCTCTATAACAAAGATACAGTTCTCCAAGCATTATTAGCTATTTGCATTTGTTGTTTAGGATTTATGTTTAAATAACTGTCATAGTGAGTAAAACCTAAATTTTGTATTTGCAAATCTTACAAAAACAATTGATTCTAGTAAAACTCACAGATACAATATCACAGGCATGTTTAGACATAATGCATGTTTGGTTTTGGAGTTGTGTTTATACAACTTTCATATTTAGTATTACAGTAATACTGTCTTATTCAGTAAAAAACAAAAAACTAACGTGTGTCTTTACAAACCTTACAAAATATGTTTTCCCAGTAAAACTCACAGAGATACATTTCTACAGGCATTAATAGCCATTTTGCATGTTTGGTTTAGGAGTTATGTTTAAATAACTGATATTGAGTGTGACAGTATATTGTCAAAGTGAGTAAAAAAACCTAACTTGTGTCTTGCAAACCTTACAAAAGAAAATGTTACGAGTAAAACTCACAGAGATACATTTCTTCATGCATTATTAGAAAATGTTCATGTGTAGTTTTGAAGTTATGTTTATATAACTTTCATAAATAGTATGACAGTTATACTGTTATATTGAGTAAAAAAAACTAACTTGTGTCTTTACAAACCTTACAAAATATTGTTTTCCATTAAAACTCACAAAGATACATTTCTACAGGCATTATTAGCCATTTTGTATGTGTGGTTTAGGAGTTTGTTTAAATAACTGAAATTGAGTGTGACAGTATACTGTCAAAGTGAGTAAAAAAAACTACTTGTGTCTTTGCAAACCTTACAAAAGAAAATATTACTAGTAAAACTCATAAAGATACATTTCTTCATGCATTATTAGAAAATGGTCATGTGTAGTTAGGAGTTATGTTTAAATAACTGTCATATTGAGTGTGGTAGTATAACTGCCACACATATTGAGTTATAAAGTTAAGTGTAAAACCTAATTTTTGTATTTGCAAAACTTACAAAAACAACTGATTCTAGTAAAACTCACATAGATTCAATATTAAAGGCATTTTAGACATTTTACATGTTTTGTTCAGGAGTTGTGTTTGAATCCATTTTTATTGCTTTTTTTGTTAGGGCAAGTCCAACCGGCAGGAGGCCACGGGGAAGACAGAGGACACATTGGGAAGACTATGTAAGCCGGCTGGCCTGGGAACGCCTCAGGATCACCCGAGAAGAGCTGGCCGAAGTGGCTTGGGAGAGGGAAGTCTGGGCTTCTCTGCTTAGGCTGCTACCCCCACAACCCGACCTCGGATAAGCGGAAGAAAATGGATGTCATATTGGGTAAAAAAAAAAAAACTAACGTGTCTTTGCAAACCTTACAAAAGATCATTATTCTGGTAAAGACTTAGACTTTCTTTTTATTGTCATTCAAATTTTAACTTTACAGCACAGATAACAAAATTTCGTTACATAAGCTCATGGTAGTGCAGGATAAAAAAGCAATAAGGTGCATATATAAATAAATAAATATAAATATATATATAAAATAAATAAATATACTTAAATATATATAAATAAATAAATAAAAAGATTACTGTGCAGATAAATATATTGCACTTTTTCCACATGCGCCCACGTTTATGGGTGTATGTTATTTTGTGTTTTTTTATTCCAGCGAGTTAATCCATTTTGAGGGGAATTGAGGGGATGATTTAATTATAATGCGTTCAAGAGTCTTACGGCCTGAGGGAAGAAGCTGTTACAGAAGCTGGAGGTTCTGCTTCGGAGGCTGCGGAACCTACAGTCCAGCAGTGAAAACAGTCCTCGGTGGGGGTGGGAGGAGTCTTTGCAAATTTTCTGAGCCCTGGTCAGGCAGCGCTTTTTGCGATCTCCTGGATAGGAGGAAGAGGATTCCTGAATATCTTTTGCGCTGTCCTCACCACTCTCTGGAGAGACTTCCAGTCTGAGGCACTGCAGGCTCCAATCCAGACAGAGATGGTTGGTCAGCAGGCTCTCTATAACAAAGATACAGTTCTCCAAGCATTATTAGCTATTTGCATTTGTTGTTTAGGATTTATGTTTTAATAACTGTCATAGTGAGTAAAACCTAAATTTTGTATTTGCAAATCTTACAAAAACAATTGATTCTAGTAAAACTCACAGATACAATATCACAGGCATTTTTAGATATAATGCATGTTTGGTTTTGGAGTTGTGTTTATACAACTTTCATATTTAGTATTACAGTAATACTGTCTTATTCAGTAAAAAACAAAAAACTAACTTGTGTCTTTACAAACCTTACAAAATATGTTTTCCCAGTAAAACTCACAGAGATACATTTCTACAGGCATTATTAGCCATTTTGCATGTTTGGTTTAGGAGTTATGTTTAAATAACTGACATTGAGTGTGACAGTATACTGTCAAAGTGAGTAAAAAAAACTAACTTGTGTCTTTGCAAACCTTACAAAAGAAAATGTTACGAGTAAAACTCACAGAGTGTAGTTTAGGAGTTCTGTTTAAATAACTGTCATATTGAGTGTGGTAGTATATCTGCCACACATATTGAGTTATAAAGTTAAGTGTAAAACCTAATTTTTGTATTTGCAAACCTTACAAAAACAACTGATTCTAGTAAAACTCACATAGATTCAATATTAAAGGCATTTTAGACATTTTACATGTTTTGTTCAGGAGTTGTGTTTGAATACATTTGTATTGCTTTTTTTGTTAAGGCAAATCCAAACGGCAGGAGGCCACGGGGAAGACACAGGACACATTGGGAAGATTATATCAGCTGGCTGGCCTGGGAACGCCTCGGGATCCCCCGAGAAGAGCTGGACGAAGTAGCTGGGGATAGGGAAGTATGGGCTTCTCTGCTTAGGCTGCAGCCCCCGCAACACGAGCTCGGATAAGCGGAAGAAAATTGATGGATTTAGTAAGACAGTTATACTACCATATTGAGTAAAAAAAAAACTAACTTTTGTTTTTGTAAACATTCAAAATATATTTTTTCTAGTAAAACTCACAACGATACATATAGTTTAAATAACTGTCATAGTAAGTAAAACCTTTTTTTTGTATTTGCAAACCTTACAAAAACAACTGATTCTAGTAAAACTCACTTGCATTCAATGTTACAGTTATTTTTAGACAATTTGCCTGTTTGGTTTAGAAATTATGATGGAATACATTTTTTATTGCTTTTTTCGCATTATCTCAGGATTTTAGGAATTAAACTGTCATATTGAGTAAAACTACTTTTTGTGTTTGCAAGCCTTAAAAAAGCATATGTTTCGAGTAAAACTCATAAGAATGCATTATTTCAGGCAATATTAGCTCATTTTTATGTGTAGTTTAGAGTAATGTTTAATTTACTGTCATATTGAGTCATGGTGAAAAAAAACTAATTTTTGTATTTGCAAACATTTCAAACACAGCTGATTCTAGTAAAACTCACATGGATTCAATATTACAGGCATTTTTACACATATTGCATGTTTGATTTAGGAAATATGATTGAATACATTTTTATTTCTTTTTTCGCATAATCTCAGGATATTAGGAATATAACTGTCAAATGAGTAAAAAACTACTTTTTGTGTTTGCAAGATTTAAAAAAGCATGTGTTTAGAGTAAAACTCCGTAGAATGCATTATGTGAGGCATCATTAGCCATTTTGCACAAGTAGTTAGGAGTTATTTTTAAATAACTGTCATATTGAGTGTGAAAGTATACTGTCATAGTGAGTAAAACCTAATTTTTGTATTTGCAAACCTTACAAAAACAACTGATTCTTGTAAAACTCACCTGGCTTTAATATTACAGGCCTTTTTAGACAATTTGCATTGTTGGTTTAGGAATTATGTTGGAATACATTTTTATTAATTTTATTCGCATTATCTCAGGATTTTAAGAACATTACTGTCATATTGAGTAAAAAACTACTTTTTGTGTTTGCAAGCCTTAAAAAAGCATATGTTTCGATTAAAACACATAAGAATGCATTATTTCAGGCAATATTAGCTCATTTGTATGTGTAGTTTAGGAGTAATGTTTAATTTACTGTCATATTGAGTGTACATTGTCATGGTGAAAAAAAACTAATTTTTGCATTTGCAAAAATTTCAAACACAGCTGATTCTAGTAAAACTCACATGGATTCAATATTACAGGCATTTTTACACATATTGCATGTTTGATTTAGGAAATATGATTGAATACATTTTTATTGCTTTTTTTCGCATTATCTCAGGATATTAGGAATATAACTGTCCATTGAGTAAAAAACTACTTTTTGTGTTTGCAAGATTTAAAAAAGCAATTGGGTAGAGTTAAACTCCGTAGAATGCATTATTTGAGGCATCATTAGCCATTTTGCATAAGTAGTTAGGAGTTATTTTTAAATAACTGTCATATTGAGTGTGAAAGTATACTGTCATAGTGAGTAAAACCAAATTTTTGTATTTGCAAACCTTACAAAAACAACTGATTCTAGTAAAACTAACCTGGCTTTAATATTACAGGTATTTTTAGACAATTTGCATTGTTGGTTTAGGAATTATGTTGGAATACATTTTTATTCCTTTTTTCGCATTATCTCAGGATATTAGGAATATAACTGTCAATTGAGTAAAAAACTACTTTTTGTGTTTGCAAGATTTAAAAAAGCATGTGTTTAGAGTAAAACTCCGTAGAATGCATTATTTGAGGCATCATTAGCCTTTTTGCATGTGTAGTTAGGAGTTATTTTTAAATAACTGTCATATTGAGTGGTGTGACAGTATACTGTCATAGTGAGTAAAACTTAATTGTTGTATTTGCAAACCTTACAAAAACAACTGATTCTACTAAAACTCACATGGATTTAATAATACAAGCAATTTTAGACATTTTGCATTGTTGGTTTATGAATTATGTTGGAATACATTTTTATTGCTTTTTTTGCATTATCTCAGGATTTTAGGAATATAACTGTCATATTGAGTAAAAAACTACTTTTTGTGTTTGCAAGATTTAAAAAAGCATGTGTTTAGAGTAAAACTCCGTAGAATGCATTATGTGAGGCATCATTAGCCATTTTGCGTAAGTAGTTAGGAGTTATTTTTAAATAACTGTCATATTGAGTGTGAAAGTATACTGTCATAGAGTAAAACTTAATTTTTGTATTTGCAAACCTTACAAAAACAACTGATTCTAGTAAAACTCACATGGATTTAATACTACAGGCATTTTAAGACAATTTGCATTGTTGGTTTAGGAATTATGTTGGAATACATTTTTATTGCTTTTTTCGCATTATCTCAGGATTTTAAGAACATTAAAGTCATATTGAGTAAAAAACTACTTTTTGTGTTTGCAGCCTTAAAAAAGCACATGTTTCGAGTAAAACTCATAAGAATGCATTATTTCAGGCAATATTAGCTAATTTTTATGTTTAGTTTAGGAGTAATGTTTAATTTACTGTCATATTGAGTGTACATTGTCATGGTGAAAAAAAACTAATTTTTGTAATTTCAAAAATTTCAAACACAGCTGATTCTAGTAAAACTCACATGGATTCAATATTACAGGCAATTTAACACATATTGGATGTTTGATTTAGGAAATATGATTGAATACATTTTTATTGCTTTTTTCGCATTATCTCAGGATATTAGGAATATAACTGTCCATTGAGTAAAAAACTACTTTTTGTGTTTGCAAGATTTAAAAAAGCATGTGGGTAGAGTAAAACTCCGTAGAATGCATTATTTGAGGCATCATTAGCCATTTTGCATAAGTAGTTAGGAGTTATTTTTAAATAACTGTCATATTGAGTGTGAAAGTATACTCTCATAGAGTAAAACTTAATTTTTGTATTTGCAAACCTTACAAAAACAACTGATTCTTGTAAAACTCACCTGGCTTTAATATTACAGGCCTTTTTAGACCATTTGCATTGTTGGTTTAGGAATTATGTTGGAATACATTTTTATTAATTTTTTCGCATTATCTCAGGATTTTAAGAACATTACTGTCATATTGAGTAAAAAACTACTTTTTGTGTTTGCAAGCCTTAAAAAAGCATATGTTTCGATTAAAACACATAATAATGCATTATTTCAGGCAATATTAGCTCACTTGTATGTGTAGTTTAGGAGTAATGTTTAATTTACTGTCATATTGAGTGTACATTGTCATGGTGAAAAAAAACTAATTTTTGCATTTGCAAAAATTTCAAACACAGCTGATTCTAGTAAAACTCACATGGAGTCAATATTACAGGCATTTTTACACATATTGCATGTTTGATTTAGGAAATATGATTGAATACATTTGTATTGCTTTTTTTGCATTAACTCAGGATTTTAGGAATATAACTGTCATATTGAGTAAAAAAAACTACTTTTTGTGTTTGCAAGATTTAAAAAAGCATGTGTTTAGAGTAAAACTCCGTAGAATGCATTATGTGAGGCATCATTAGCCATTTTGCATAAGTAGTTAGGAGTTATTTTTAAATAACTGTCATATTGAGTGTGAAAGTATACTGTCATAGTGAGTAAAACCTAATTTTTGTATTTGCAAACCTTACAAAAACAACTGATTCTAGTAAAACTCACATGGATTTAATAATACAAGCAATTTTAGACATTTTGCATTGTTGGTTTAGGAATTATGTTGGAATACATTTTTATTGCTTTTTTCCCATTATTTCAGGATTTTAAGAATATTTCTGTCATATTGAGTAAAAAACTACTTTTTGTGTTTGCAGCCTTAAAAAAGCACATGTTTCGAGTAAAACTCATAAGAATGCATTATTTCAGGCAATATTAGCTAATTTTTATGTGTAGTTTAGGAGTAATGTTGAATTTACTGTCATATTGAGTGTACATTGTCATGGTGAAAAAAACCTAATTTTTGTATTTTCAAAAATTTCAAACACAGCTGATTCTAGTAAAACTCACATGGATTCAATATTACAGGCAATTTTACACATATTGGATGTTTGATTTAGGAAATATGATTGAATACATTTTTATTGCTTTTTTCGCATTATCTCAGGATATTAGGAATATAACTGTCCATTGAGTAAAAAACTACTTTTTGTGTTTGCAAGATTTAAAAAAGCATGTGTTTAGAGTAAAACTCCGTAGAATGCATTATTTGAGGCATCATTAGCCTTTTTGCATGGTAGTTGGGAGTTTTTTTTAAATAACTGTCATATTGAGTGTGACAGTATACTGTCATAGTGAGTAAAACTTAATTTTTGTATTTGCAAACCTTACAAAAACAACTGATTCTAGTAAAACTCACATGGATTTAATAATACAAGCAATTTTAGACATTTTGCATTGTTGGTTTAGGAATTATGTTGGAATACATTTTTATTGCTTTTTTCGCATTATCTCAGGATTTTAAGAACATTACTGTCATATTGAGTAAAAAACTACTTTTTGTGTTCGCAAGCCTTAAAAAAAGCATATGTTTCGAGTAAAACTCATAAGAATGCATTATTTCAGGCAATATTAGCTCATTTGTATGTGTAGTTTAGGAGTAATGTTTAATTTACTGTCATATTGAGTGTACATTGTCATGGTGAAAAAAAACTAATTTTTGTATTTGCAAACATTTCAAACACAGCTGATTCTAGTAAAACTCACATGGATTCAATATTACAGGAATTTTTACACATATTGCTTGTTTGATTTAGGAAATATGATTGAATACACTTTTATTGCTTTTTTTGCATTATCTCAGGATTGTAAAAATATCACTGTCATATTGAGTAAAAAACTACTTTTTGTGTTTGCAAGATTCAAAAAAGCATGTGTTTAGAGTAAAACTCCGTAGAATTCATTATTTGAGGCATCATTAGCCATTTTGCATAAGTAGTTAGGAGTTATTTTTAAATAACTGTCATATTGTGTGGGGCAGTTTACTGTCATAGTGAGTAAAACTTAATTTTTGTATTTGCAAACCTTACAGAAACAACTGATTCTAGTAAAACTCACATGGATTTAATAATACAAGCAATTTTAGACATTTTGCATTGTTGGTTTAGGAATTATGTTGGAATACATTTTTATTGCTTTTTTCGCATTATCTCAGGATTTTAAGAACATTACTGTCATATTGAGTAAAAAACTACTTTTTGTGTTTGCAAGCCTTAAAAAAAGCATATGTTTCGAGTAAATTTCACAATAATGCTTTATTTCAGGCAATATTAGCTCATTTTATGTGTAGTTTAGGGGTTATGTTTAATTTGTCATGGTGAAAAAAAACCATATTTTTGTGTTTGCAAAAATTTCAAACACAGCTGATTCTAGTAAAACTCACATGGATTCAATATTACAGGCATTTTTTACACATATTGCATGTTTGATTTAGGAAATATGATTGAATACATTTTCATTGCTTTTTTCGCATTATCTCAGGATTTTAGGAATATAACTGTCATATTGAGTAAAAAACTACTTTTTGTGCTTGCAAGATTTAAAAAATGATGTGTTTGGAGTAAAACTCCGTAGAATGCATTATTTGAGGCATCATTAGCCATTTTGCATCAGTAGTTAGGTGTTATTTTTAAATAACTGTCATATTGAGTGTGGCAGATACTGTCATAGTGAGTAAAACTTAATTTTTATATTTGCAAACCTTACAAAAACAACTGATTCTAGTAAAACTCACATGGATTTAATAAAACAAGCATTTTTAGACATTTTGCATTGTTGGTTTAGGAATTATGTTGGAATACATTTTTATTGCTTTTTTCGTATTATCTCAGGATTTTAAGAACATTACTGTCATATTGAGTAAAAAACTACTTTTTGTGTTTGAAAGCCTTAAAATAGCATATGTTTCGAGTAAAACTCACAAGAATGCATTATTTCAGGCAATATTAGCTCATTTTTAAGTGTAGTTTAGGAGTTATGTTTAATTTACTCTCATATTGAGTGTACATTGTCATGGTGAAAAAATCCTAAGTTTTGTATTTGCAAAAATTTCAAACACAACCAATTCTAGTAAAACTCACATGGATTCAATACTACAGGATTTTTTTTTTTTACATATTTTGCATGTTTGATTTAGGAAATATGATTGAATATAATTTCATTGCTTTTTTCGCATTATCTCAGGATTTTAGGAATATTACTGTCATATTGAGTAAAAAACTACTTTTTGTGTTTGCAAGATTTGAAAAAGCAAATGTTTCAAGTAAAACTCCGTAGAATGCATTATTTGAGGCATCATTAGACATTTTGCATTTGTAGTTTAGGAGTTATGATTAAATAAATATCATATTGAGTGTGACAGTTTACTTTCATAAAGTGTAAAACCTAATTTTTGTTTTTGCAAACCTTACTAAAACAACTGATTCTAGTAAAACTCACATGGATTCAATATTACAGGCATTTTTACACATTGTGCATGTTTAGTTTAGAAATTATGATTGGATACATTTTTATTGCTTTTTTCGCATTATCTCAGGATTTTAAGAACATTACTGTCATATTGAGTAAAAAAATACTTTTTGTGTTTGCAAGCCTTAAAAAAGCATATGTTTCGAGGAAAACTCCCAAGGATGCATTATTTTAAGCATTATTAGCCATTTTGCATGTGTAGTTTAGGAGTTATGATTAAATAACTGTCATATTGAGTTTGACAGAGTAAAACCTAATTTTTTTATTTGCAAACCTTACTAAAACAACTGATTCTAGTAAAACTTACATGGATTTAATATTACAGGCATTTTTAGACATTTTGCATTGTTGGTTTAAGAATTATGTTGGAATACATTTTTATTGCTTTTTTCGCATTATCTCAGGATTTGAAGAACATTACTGTCATATTGAGTAAAAAACTACTTTTTGTTTTTGCAAGCCTTAAAAAAGCATATGTTTCGAGTAAAACTCACAAGAATGCATTATTTCAGGCAATATTAGCTCATTTTTAAGTGTAGTTTAGGAGCTATGTTTAATTTATTCTCATATTGAGTGTCATGGTTTAAAAAAACACCTAATTTTTGTATTTGCAAAAATTTCAAACACAACAAATTCTAGTAAAACTCACATGGATTCAATACTACAGGCTTTTTTCGCATTATCTCAGGATTTTAGGAATATTACTGTCATATTGAGTAAAAAACTACTTTTTGTGTTTGCAAGATTTGAAAAAGCAAATGCTTCGAGTAAACTCCGTAGAATGCATTATTATTTTAGGCATCAATAGCCATTTTGCTTGTGTGGATTAGGAGTTTTTAAATAACTGTCATTATGAGTAAAACTTAATTTTTGTATTTTTAAACCTCCTGATTCTAGTAAAATTCACAAAGATATAATATTACAGGCATTTTTAGACATAATGCAGGTTTGGTTTTTGGAGTTAGGTTTATAACTTTTCATATTTAGTATGACAGTTAGACTGTCATATTAAGTATCAAAAAAAAAAAAGACGTGTCTTTGCAAACCTTACAAAATATTTTTTTCCAGTAAAACTCACAAAGATACATTTCTCTTATTAGCCATTTTGCATGTGTGGTTTCGGAGTTATGTTTAAATAACTGTCAGATACAGAGACAGAGACAGTATACATGGGGAAGGCGTGGCGCAGTTGGGAGAGTGGCCGTTCCAGCAACTTGAGGGTTCTTGGTTCGATCCCCACCTTCTACCAACCTCGTCACGTCCGTTGTGTCCTTGAGGGAGACACTTTACCCTTGCTCCTGATGGGTTGTGGTTAGGGCCTTGCATGCCAGCTCCCGCCATCAGTGTGTAAATGTGTGTGTGAATGGATGAATGTAAAAATAGTGTCAACGCGCTTTGTGTACCTTGAAGGTAGAAAAGCGCTATGCAAGTATAACCCATTTACCATAGTGAGTAAAACCAAATGTTTGTATTTACAAACCTTACAAAATAACCGATTCTAGTAAAAGTCACACAGATACAATATTTTAGGCATTTTTAGACATAATGCATGTTTGGTTTTGGAGTTATGTTTATATAACCTCCTTTCTGAGCCGTCACCTTATCGTGGTAGAGGAGTTTGCGTGTCCCACTGATCCTAGGAGCTATGCTGTCTGTGGGCTTCTATGCCCCCTCGTAGGCTCTCCCAAGACAAATAGGTCCTAGGTGAGGGATCAGACAAAGAGCAGCTCAAAGACCTTTATGAAAAGTACAAAGCGAGGTCCTAGATTTTTCCTCGCCCGGATGCGGTTCACCGTGGCACCCCTGTGGAGCCAGGCCCAGAGGTGGGGCACGATGGCGAGCGCCTGTTGGCTGGCTCAGCTCAATGAAGCAACGTGGTTCCCTCCTCCAATGGGCTCACCACTCATGGGCTGGGTTATAGCAGTGTTAGCTGAGCGGCAGCCGAAGGCAGGGCACTTGGCGATCCGATCATCGGCTACATAAGCTAGCTCTTCTGACGTGAAATGTCACCTCGCTGGGAGGGAAGGAGCCTGAGCTGGTGTGCGAGGTGGAGAAGTTCCGGCTAGATATAGTTGGACTCACTTCGACGCACAGGAACCTGTTCTCTCGAGAGGGGCTGGACTCTCTTCCACTATGGCGTTGCAAGCAATGAGAGGCTGGGGTGGCAATTCTTGTTGTCCCCCCGGCTCAAAGACAAGAGTATGGGGTATCGGACTGTCTGATTGTGGCGGGTCGCTCCCTGTATGATCAGTGTCAGAGCTTGGTCCGCATTGCCGGCAGTAAGTCGGACCTCTTTCCAGTGAGGGTTGGACTAAACCACACAAAGGGCAGCCTTGGCGGCCCAAGGCTGCCCTTTGTCACCGATTCTGTTGTTAACTTTTATGGACAGAATTACTAGGCGCAGTCATGGCGTTGAGGGGATCCGGTTTAGTGGTTGCAGGATTAGGTCTCTGCTTTTTGCAGATGATGTGGTCCTGATGGCTTCAACTGGCCAGGATCTCCAGCTCTCATTGGATGGCCGAGTATGAAGCGACTGGGATGAGAATCAGCACCTCCAAGTCCGAGTCCATGGTTCTCGCCCGGTAAAGGGTGGGGTGCCATTTCCAGGTTGAGGAGGCGATGGCACATACATAGATGGCCCCAAGTGGAGGAGTTCAAGTACCTAGGAGTCTTGTTCACGAGTGAGGGAAGAGTGGATCATGAGATCCACAGGCGGATCGGTGCGGCGTCTTCAGTAATGAGGACGCTATATCGATCCATTGTGGTGAAGAAGGAGCTGAGCCAGAATTAAAAGCTCTAAATTTACCGGTCGATCTACATTCCCATCCTGCACCCATGGTCATGGTTATGACCGAAAAGACAAGATCACGGGTACAAGCGGCCAAATTGAGTTTCCTCCGCCGGGTGGCGGGTCTCTCCCTTAGAGATAGGATAAGAAGCTCTGTCACCCGGGAGGAACTCAGAGTAAAGCGCTGCTCCTCCACATTGAGAGGAGCCAGGTGAGGTGGTTCCGGCATCTGCTCAGGATGCCACCCGACGCCTCCCGAGGGAGGTGTTTAGGGCAAGTCCGACCGGCAGGAGGCCACGGGGAAGACCCAGGACCCGGCTGGCCTGGGAACGCCTCAGGTTCCCCCAAGAAGAGCTGGAAGAAGTGGCTGGGGAGAGGAAAGTCTTGGCTTCTCTGTTTAGGCTGCTGCCCCCGCAACCCGACCTCGGTTAAGCGGAAGAAAATGGATGGATTTAGTAACGACAAAAAAAAATGATTCTAGTAAAACTCACATGGATACAATTTTACAGGTATTTTTAGACATAATGCATGTTTGGTTTTGGAATTATGTTTATATAACTTTCATATGTATTATGACAGTTATACTGTCATCTTGAGTAAAACTAACTTGTGTCTTTACAAACATTACAAACTATGTTTTTCCACTAAAACAAAAACATTTTGTATTTGCAAACCTTACAAAAACAACTGATTGTAGTAAAACTCACATAGATTCAATATGTCAGGCATTTTTAGACATTTCACATGTTTGAATACATTTTTATTGCTTTTTTCGTTAGGGCAAGTCCGATCGGCAGGAAGCCACGGGGAAGACCCAGGACACATTGGGAAGACTATGTCTCAGGCTGGCCTGGGAACGCCTCGGGATCCCCCGAGAAGAGCTGGACAAAGTGGCTGGGTAGAGGGAAGTCTGGGCTTCTCTGCTTAGGCTGCTGCCCCCGCAACCCAACCTCGGATAAGCGGAAGAAAATGGATGGATTTAGTATGACAGTTATACTGTCATATTGAGTAAAAAAACTTTTTTCCATAGATTCAATATTACAGGCATCTTTAGATGGATTGCATGTTTGGTTTTGGAGATATGTTTATACAACTTTCATATTTAGTATGACAGTTATACTGTCATATTGAGTAAAAAAAAACAACTTGTGTCTGCAAACCTTACAAAAGATTATTATTCTAGTAAAACTAACAAAGATACATTTTTCCAAGCATTATTAGCATTTGTTGTTTTGGAGTTATAATGCTTGCGTTGAGAGACGACGGGCTCGGGTGGCAATTCTTGTTGCCCCCCGGCTCAAAGCCTGCACGTTGGAGTTCAACCCAGTGGACCAGTGGGTAGCTTTCCTCCGCCTTCGGGTGGGGGGACGGGTCCTGACTGTTGTTTGGCCTTACGCGCCAAACGGCAGCTCAGAGTACCCACCCTTTTTGGATTCACTCGAGGGAGTACTGGAAAGTGCTCCACCGGGTGATTCCCTCGTTCTACTGGGGGCCTTCAACGCTCATCTTGGCAACAACAGTGAAACCTGGAGAGGCATGATTGGGACGAATGGCCGCCCGGATCTGAACCCGAGTGGTGTTTTGTTATTGGACTTTTGTGCTCGTCACAGATTGTCAATAACAAACACCAAGTTCAAACATAAGGGTGTCCATATGTGCACTTGGCATCAGGACACCCTAGGCCGCAGTTCCATGATCGATTTTGTAGTTGTGTCATCGGATTTGCGGTCTCATGTTTTGGACACTCGGGTGAAGAGAGGGGCGGAGCTTTCTACCGATCACCACATGGTGGTGAGTTGGCTGCGATGGTGGGGGAGGATGCCTGACAGACCTGGCAGGCCCAAACGCATTGTGAGGGTTTGCTGGGATCGCCTCCGGAAGAACTTTGAACATGTCACGAGGGAGGCGCTGGACATTGAGTCTGAGTGGACCATGTTCCGTGCCTCCCTTGTCGAGCCGGCTGATTGGAGCTGTGGCCGCAAGGAGTTTGGTGCCTGTCGTGGCGGTAATCCTAGAACCCGCTGGTGGACACCAGCAGTGAGGGATGCCGTCAAGCTGAAGAAAGAGCCTATCGGGTCCTTTTGGCTCATGGGACTCCAGAGGCAGCCGACAGGCCAAGCGAAGTGCGGCTTCAGCGGTCGCAGAGGCAAAAACTTGGACATGGGAGGAGTTTGGAGAAGCCATGGAAAATGACTTCCAGACGGCTTCGAAGCGATTCTGGACCACCATCCGCCGGCTCAAGGAGGGGGAGCAGTGCACTGTAACACCGTGTATGGTGAGGATGGTGCGCTGCTGACCTCTACTGCAGCTGTTATTGATCGGTGGAGGGAATACTTCGAAGACCTCCTTATTCCCACCAACATGTCTTCCTATGAGGAAGCAGTGCCTGGGGAATCTGTGGTGGGCTCTCCTATTTCTGGGGCTGAGGTCAAAAAGCTCCTCAATGGCAACGCCCTGGGGGTGGATGAGATCCGTCCGGAGTTCCTTAAGGCTCTGGATGCTGTGGGGCTGTCTTGGTTGACAAGACTCTGCAACATCGCGTGGACATCGGAGGCGGTACTTCTGGATTGGGAGACCGGGGTGGTGGTTCCTCTCTTTAAGAAGGGGAACCAGAGGGTGTGTTTCAACTATCGTGAGATCACACTCCTCAGTCTTCCCGGTAAGGTCTATTCATGTGTACTGGAGAAGAGGCTATGCCGGATAGTCAAACCTCAGATTCAGGAGGAACAGTGTGGTTTACGTCCTGGTCGTGGAACTGCGGACCAGCTTTATACTCTCGGCAGGGTCCTTGAGGGTGCATGGGAGTGTGCCCAACCAGTGCTTTATGAACTTGGAGAAGGCATTCGACCATTTACCCCGGGAAGTCCTGTGGGGAGTGCTCAGAGAGTATGGGGTAACGACTGTCTTATTGTGGCGGTTCGCTCCCTTTGCAAGAGTCAGAGCTTGGTCCGCATTGCCGGCAGTAAGTTGGACCCGTTTAGTGAGGGTTGGACTCCGCCAAGGCTGCCCTTTGTCACCGATTCTGTTCATAGCCTTTATGGACAGAATTTCTAGGCGCAGTCAGGGCGTTGAGGGGATCCGGTTTGGTGTCTGCAGGATTAGGTCTATGCTATTTGCAGATGATGTGGTCCTGATGGCTTCATCTGGCCAAGATCTTCAGCCCTCACTGGATCGGTTCGCAGACGAGTGTGAAGTGACTAGGATGTGAATCAGCACCTCCAAGTCAGAGTCCATGGTTCTCGCCCGGAAAAGGGTGGAGTGCCATTTCCGGGTTGGGGAGGAGATCTTGCCCCAAGTGGAGGAGTTCAAGGACCTCAGAGTCTTGTTCACGAGTGAGGAAAGAGTGGATCGTGAGATCGACAGGCGGAACGGTGCGGCGTCTTCAGTAATGCGGACGCTGTATTGATCCGTTGTGGTGAAGAAGGAACTGAGCCGGAAGGCAAAGCTCTCGATTTACCGGTCGATCTACGTTCCCATCCTCACCTATGGTCATGGCCGAAAGGACAAAATCACGGGTACAAGCGGCCGAAATGAGATTCCTCCGCCGGGTGGCGGGGCTCTCCCTTAGAGATAGGGTGAGAAGCTCTGTCATCCGGGAGGAGCTCAAAGTAAAGCCATTGCTCCTCCATTTCGAGAGGAGCCAGATGAGGTGGTTCGGGCATCTGGTCAGGATGCCACCCGAACGCCTCCCTAGGGAGGTGTTTCGGGCACGTCCGACCGGTAGGAGGCCCAGGAAGACCCAGGAAACGGGAAGCTTATCTCTCCCGGCTGGCCTGGGAACGCCCCGGGATCCCCCGGGAGGAGCTGGACGAAGTGGCTGGGGAGAGGAAAGTCTGGGCTTCCCTGCTTAGGCTGCAGCCCCCGCGACCCGACCTCGGATAAGCGGAAGAAAATGGATGGATGGATGGATGGAGTTATGTTTAAATAACTGTCATAAAGAGTAAAACCTCATTTTTGTATTTGTAAACCTTACCAAAACAACTGATTTTAGTAAAACTCACACAGATTCAATATTACAGGCATTTTTAGACATTTTGCTTATTTGGTGTAGGAATTATGATGGAATACATTGTTATTGCTTATTTCGCATTATATCAGGATTTTAAGATCTTTACTGTCATATTGAGGAAAACAAATACTTTTTGTGTTTGCAAGCTTTAAAAAAGCATATGTTTCGAGTAAAACTCACAAGAATGCCTTATTTCAGGCATTATTAGCCATTTTTTATGTGTAGTTTAGGCATACTTGCCAAGTCTCCTGGATTTTTCAGGAGACTCCCGAAATTCAGCGCCTCTCCCGAAAACCTCCCGGGACAAATTTTCTCCCGAAAATCTCCCGAAATTCAGGCTGACCTGAGTGAGGACAGCCTGTATTCACGTCTGCTTTCCCACGATATAAACAGCATGCCTGCCCAATCACATTATAACTGTAGAATGATCGAGGGCGAGTTCTTGGTTTCTTATGTGGGTTTATTGTTAGGTAGTTTCATTAACGTCCTCCCAGCGCAGTAACAACACTAAACAACAGCAGTCACGTTTTCGTCTACCGTAAAGCAGTTTGTCTGCCGTAAACAGCAATGTTGTGACACTCTTTAAACAGGGAAATACTGCCATCTACTGTACATGCATATGTGACAATAACATCCAGGGCTTTTAGAGAGTGCAGTGCACAACTGCGCACACAACAAGGAGACGAAGCAGAAGAACGCGGAAGATACAGCCATGGCGACGCCGACGACGAGTAAGATGAAGAAACACGCTTATAAGTTCCAAGCCGCAGCTGCGATTGGACCTGGATAGCCTCCGGGAAGAAGTAGTGGAGTACCAAGTGCTTGGCAGTGAAGATCTTCCTCAGGAAGCAAAGATTGACCGGTTTTTGGCCATGCTCAGGAGGGGTGGAAAATTCCAGACTCTCGTGCATTTGATGAAAGCACTTTTGTGCGTGCCACACAGCAATGCATCATCAGAGAGGGTGTTCAGCATGGTTAGAAAAATAGTGACAGAGAATAGAACAAGGATGGACAATTCAACCCTTAACTCAACAATGAGTAGATGAGTGTTATGTGTGTGTATATGTGTAAATAAATGAAAACTGAAATTCAAGTATTTATTTTATTTTTATATATATATATAGCTAGAATTCACTGAAAGTCAAGTTTTTCTTATATATATGTGTATGTATATATATATATATATATTTATATATATATATATATATATATATATATATATATATATATATATATATATATATATATATATATATATATATATATATTTATTTATATATATATATATATATATATATATATATATATATATATATATATATATATATATATATATATATATATATTTATTTATATATATATATATATATATATATATATATATATATATATATATATATATATATATATATATATATATATATATATATATATATATATGAAATACTTGACTTGGTGATTTTAGCTCTAAATATACTCCTCCCCTCTTAACCACACCCCCAACCACGCCCCCACCCCACCCCCGACCACGCCTTCCCCACCCCCACCTCCTGAAATCGGAGGTCTCATTGTTGGCAAGTATGAGTTTAGGAGTTATGTTTAAATAATTGTCATAGTGAGTGTGGCAGTTACACTGTCATATTGAGTAAAAAAAACTAACTTGTGTCTTTGCAAACCTCACAAAAGAAAACGTTTCTAATAAAAATCACAAAGATACATTTCTTCACGCATTATTAGACATTTTTCATGTGTGGTTTAGGAGTTATGTTTAAATAACTGTCATATTGAGTGTGGCAGTTATACTGTCATTATGTGTAAAACCTAATTTTGTATTTGCAAACCTTATAAAAACAACTGATTCTAGTAAAACATAGATTCAATTTTACAGGCATTTTTAGACATTTTACATGTTTGGTTTAGGAGTTGTGTTTGAATACATTTTGTATTGCTATTTTCGTTAGGGCAAGGCCGACCGGCAGGAGACCAGGGGGAAGACCCAGGACACATTGGGAAGACTATCATTCAAGTACCTTGGGATGTGGGTGGACAATAAGCTGGACTGGACTGTTAACACAGACCACTTGTACAGGAAAGGACAGAGCTGTACTTCCTGAGGCGGCTGTCCTTTGTCCCACACGCCATTAGACTGTACAACTCTCCTCTGGGGGGAGGGGGCTACTAGGATGACAGGGGATGCAAATCAATAAGAGTGCAATATTTTTTCAAAACATGGTCACTACTGCCTAGTTTCTCATGTTATATTCTTATTTTACTGTTATATTTTTATTCTCATTGTTGCTTTTTATTTTTATTCTATTGTAATATGTTTCTATTTTGTTTCAATTTATACCCCCATTATTTACTTCTCACTTTTTAAAATTTTGTACACTACTGCTGGAATTTAAATTTTCCTGAGGGAACTCTCCTGAAGGAATCAATTAAGTACTATCTATCTATCTATCTATCTATCTATCTATCTATCTATCTATCTATCTATCTATCTATCTATCTATCTATCTATCTATCTATTTATGTCTCCTGGCTGGACTGAAAACGCCTGGGATCCCCCGAGAAGAGCTGGACGAAGTGGCTGGGGAGAAGAAAGTCTGGGCTTCTCTGCTTAGGCTGCTGCCCCCGCAACCTGACCTCGGTTAAGCAGGAAGAAATGGATGGATTTAGTATGACAGTCATATTAAGTAAAAAACTAACTTGTGTTTTTGCAAACATTACAAAATATATTTTTTCTAGTAAAACTCACAAAGATACATAACTCAAGGCATTATTAGCCATTTTGCATGTGTGGTTTAGGACATATGTTTAAATAACCGTCAGATTGAGTGTGACAGTATACTGTCATAGTGAGTAAAACCCATATTTTGTAATTGCAAACCTTATGAAAACAAATGATTCTACTAAAACTCACATGGATACAATATCACAGGCATTTTAGACATAATGCATGTTTGGTTTTGGAGTAATGTTTATATAACTTTCATATTTAGTATGACAGTAATACTGTCATATTGAATAAAAAAAACTAACTTGTATCTGTACAAACCTTAAACAATATTTTTTTCCAGTAAAACTCACAAAGAGACATTTCTCCAGGCATTATTAGCCATTGTGCACATGTGGTTTAGGAGTTATGTTTAAATAAATGTCAAATTGAATGTGGCAGTTATACTGTTATTATGAGTAAAACCTAATTTTTGTAAATGTTAATCTTACCACAATACCTGATTCTGGTAAAACTCACATAGATTCAATATTACAGGCATTTTTAGACATTTTACATGTTTGGTTTAGAGTTGTGTTTGAATACATTTTTATTGCTTTTTTCATTAGGGCAAGTCCGACGGGCAGGAGGCCGCGGGGAAGACCCAGGACACATTGGGAAGACTATGTCTCCCGGCTGGGCTGGGAACGCCTCGGGATCCCCCGAGAAGAGCTGGACAAAGTGGTTGGGGAGAGCGAAGTCTGGGCTTCTCTGCTTAGGCTGCTGCCCCTGCAACCCGACCTCGGATAAGCGAAAGAAAATGGATGGATTTAGTATGACAGTTATACTGTCATATTAAGTAAAAAAAACTAACTTGTGTCTTTGCACACCTTACAAAATATATTTTTTCTAGCAAAACTCATAAAGATACATATCTACAGGCATTATTAGCCATTTTACATGTGTGGTTTAGGAGTTATGTTTAAATAACTGTCATATTGAATGTGGCAGTAATACTGTCATTATGACCTAATTTTTGTAATTTTAAACCTTACCAAAATACCTGATTCTGGTAAAACTCACAAAGATTCAATATTACAGGCATTTTTAGACGGATTACATGTTTGGTTTTGGGGTTATGTTTATACAACTATCATATTGAGTACAAAAAACAAACTTGTGTCTTTGCAAACCATACAAAAGATCATTGTTTTAGTAAATCTAACAAAGTCTCCAAGCATTATTAGCCATTTTGCATTTGTTGTTTAGGAGTTATGTTTAAATAACTGTCATAGTGAGTAAAACCTAATTTTTGTATTTGCAAACCATACAAAAACAACTGATTCTAGTAAAATATTGCAGGCATTTTTAGACATAATGCATGTTTGATTTTGGAGTTGTGTTTGTATAACTTTCATATTTAGTATTACAGTAATACTGTCATATTGAGTAATAAAAACTAACTTGTGTCTACAAACCTTACAAAATATTTTTTTTCCTGCAAAACTCACAAAGAGACATTTCTCCAGGCATTATTAGCCATTTTGCATGTGTGGTTTAGGAGTTATGTTTAAATAACTGACAGATTGAGTGTGCCAGTATACTGTGAGTAAAACCCATATTTTGTATTTGCAAACCTTACAAAATCAACTGATTCTAGTAAAACTCACATGGATACAAAATTACAGGCATTTTTAGAGATAATGCATGTTTGGTTTTGGAGTTATGTTTATATAACTTTCATATTTAGTATGACAGTAACACTGTCATATTGAGTAAAAAAAACTAACTTGTGTCGGTACAAACATTACGAAATGTTTTTTTTCCAGTAAAACTCACAAAGAGACATTTCTCCAGGCATTATTAGCCATTGTGCATGTGTGGTTTAGGAGTTATGTTTAAATACATGTCAAATTGAATGTGGCAGTTATACTGTCATTATGAGTGAAACCTAATTTTTGTAATTGTAAACCTTACCAAAATATCTGATTCTGGTAAAACTCACATAGATTCAATATTACATGCATTTTTAGAAGGATTGCATGTTTGGTTTTGGAGTTATGTTTATACAACTTTCATATTTAGTATGACAGTTATACTGTATATTACCATTGAGTAAAAAAAACAACTAACTTGTGTAACTTGCAAACCTTACAAAAGATCGTTATTCTAGTAAAGACTTCGACTTCGACTTTCTTTTTATTGTCATTCAAATTTGAACTTTACAGCACAGATAAGAACAAAATGTCGTAGTGCAGGATAAAAAAGCAATAAGGTGCATATTTCGATAAATAAATATATATAAATAATATATAAATAATATATATATATATATATATATATATATATATATATATATATATATACATATATATAATAAATATATATAAATAGATAAATAGATTACTGTGCAAATAAATATATTGCAGTTTTTTACATGCACCCAAGTTGATGGATGTATGTTGTCTTGTCTTTTTTATTCCAGCGAGTTAATTAATTTTGAGGGGAGTTGAGGAGATAATTTAATTATGATGCGTTCAAGAGTCTTACGGCCTGAGGGAGAAGCTGTTACAGAACCTGGAGGTTCTGCTTCGGAAGCTGCGGAACCTCTTTCTAGAGTCCAGCAGTGAAAACTGTCCTTGGTGGGGGTGGGAGGAGTCTTTGCAAATTTTCTGAGCCCTGGTCAGGCAGCACTTTTTGCGATCTCCTGGATAGGAGGAAGAGGAGTCCTGATGATCTTTTCCGCCGTCCTCACCACTCACTGGAGATACTTCCAGTCTGAGGCACTGCAGGCTCCAGTCCAGACAGAGATGCTGTTGGTCAGCAGGCTCTCTATAACAAAGATACATCTCTCCAAGCATTATTAGCTATTTTGCATTTGTTGTTTAGGAGTTATGTTTAAATAATTTTGGTATTTGAAAACCTTACAAAAACAACTGATTCTAGTAAAACTCACACAGATACAATATTACAGGCATTTTTAGACATAATACATGTTTGGTTTTGGAGTAATGTTTATATAACTTTCATATATAGTATGACAGCTATACTGTTATATTGAGTAAAAAAAACTAACTTGTGTCTTTAAAAACCTTATAAAATATATTTTTTCTAGTAAAACTCACAAAGAGACATTTCCCCAGGTATTATTAGCTATTGTGCATGTGTGGTTGAGGAGTTATGTTTAAATACATGTCAAATTGAATGTGGCAGGTATACTGTCATGAGTAAAACCTAATTTTTGCAATTGTAAACCTTACCAAAATACCTGATTCTGGTAAAACTCATATAAATTCAATATTACATGCATTTTTAGACGGATTGCTTGTTTGGTTTTGGAGTTATGTTTTTACAACTTTCATATTTAGTATGACAGTTATACTGTCATATTGAGTAAAAAAAAACTAACTTGTGTCTTTGCAAACCTTACAAAAGATCATTATTCTGGTAAAGACTTAGACTTTCTTTTTATTGTCATTCAAATTTGAACTTTACAGCACAGATAACAAAATGTCGTTACATAAGCTCATGGTAGTGCAGGATAAAAAAGCAATAAGGTGCATATATAAATAAATAAATATAAATAATATATAAATATATATATATAATAAATAAATAAATATAAATAGATATAAAGAGATAAATAGATTACTGTGCAGATAAATATATTGCACTTTTTCCACATGCGCCCACGTTTATGGGTGTATGTTACATTGTTTTTTTCATTCCAGCGAGTTAATTCATTTTGAGGGGAGTTGAGGAGATAATTTAATTATGATGCGTTCAAGAGTCTTACGGCCTGAGGGAAGAAGCTGTAACAGAAGCTGCAGGTTCTGCTTCGGAGGCTGCGGAACCTCTTTCTAGAGTCCAGCAGTGAAAACTGTCCTTGGTGGGGGTGGGAGGAGTCTTTGCACATTTTCTGAGCCCTGGTCAGGCAACACTTTTTGCGATCTCCTGGATAGGAGGAAGAGGAGTCCTGACGATCTTTTCCGCCGTCCACACCACTCTCTGGAGATACTTCCAGTCTGAGGCACTGCAGGCTCCAGTCCAGACAGAGATGCTGTTGTCAGCAGGCTCTCTATAACAAAGATACATCTCTCCAAGCATTATTAGCTATCTTGCATTTGTTGTTTAGGAGTTATGTTTAAATAACTGTCATAGTGAGTAAAACCTAAATTTTGTATTTGCAAACCTTTCAAAAACAACTGATTCTAGTAAAACTCACACAGATACAATATTGCTGGCATTTTTAGACATAATGCATGTTTGCTTTTGGAGTTATGTTTCTATAACTTTCATATGTATGACAGCTATACTGTTATATTTAATTTAAAAAAACTAACTTGTGTCTTTACAAACTTTACAAAATATCTTTTTCCCAGTAAAACTCACAAAGATACATTTCAACAGGCATTATTAGCCATTTTGCATGTGTGGTTTAGAAGTTATGTTTAAATAACTGTCATATGGAGTGTGACCGTAAAGTCATAGTGAGTAAAACAAACTAACTTGTGTCTTTGCAAACCTTACAAAAGAAAATGTTACTAGTAAAACTCACAAAGATACATTTCTTCATGCATTATTAGAAAATGTTCATGTGTAGTTTAGGAGTTATGTTTAAATAACTGTCATATTGAGTGTGGCAGTCATACAGTCATTAAGTGTTAAACCTAATTTTTGTTTTTGCACACCTTACAAAAACAACTGATTCTAGTAAAACTCACATTGATTCAATATTACAGGCATTTTAGACATATTTGGTTTAGGAGTTGTGTTTGAATCCATTTTTATTGCTTTTTTTGTTAGGGCAAGTCCAACCGGCAGGAGGCCACGGGGAAGACAGAGGACACATTGGGAAGACTATGTAAGCCGGCTGGCCTGGGAACGCCTCAGGATCCCCCGAGAAGAGCTGGACGAAGTGGCTTGGGAGAGGGAAGTCTGGGCTTCTCTGCTTAGGCTGCTACCCCCACAACCCGACCTCGGATAAGCGGAAGAAAATGGATGTCATATTGGGTAAAAAAACAAACTAACGTGTCTTTGCAAACCTTACAAAAGATCATTATTCTGGTAAAGACTTAGACTTTCTTTTTATTGTCATTCAAATTTTAACTTTACAGCACAGATAACAAAATTTCGTTACATAAGCTCATGGTAGTGCAGGATAAAAAAGCAATAAGGTGCATATATAAATAAATAAATATAAATATATATATAAAATAAATAAATATACTTAAATATATATAAATATATAAATAAAAAGATTACTGTGCAGATAAATATATTGCACTTTTTCCACATGCGCCCACGTTTATGGGTGTATGTTATATTGTGTTTTTTTATTCCAGCGAGTTAATCCATTTTGAGGGGAATTGAGGGGATAATTTAATTATAATGCGTTCAAGAGTCTTACGGCCTGAGGGAAGAAGCTGTTACAGAAGCTGGAGGTTCTGCTTCGGAGGCTGCGGAACCTCTTTCTACAGTCCAGCAGTGAAAACAGTCCTCGGTGGGGGTGGGAGGAGTCTTTGCAAATTTTCTGAGCCCTGGTCAGGCAGCGCTTTTTGCGATCTCCTGGATAGGAGGAAGAGGATTCCTGAATATCTTTTCCGCTGTCCTCACCACTCTCTGGAGAGACTTCCAGTCTGAGGCACTGCAGGCTCCAGTCCAGACAGAGATGGTTGGTCAGCAGGCTCTCTATAACAAAGATACAGTTCTCCAAGCATTATTAGCTATTTGCATTTGTTGTTTAGGATTTATGTTTAAATAACTGTCATAGTGAGTAAAACCTAAATTTTGTATTTGCAAATCTTACAAAAACAATTGATTCTAGTAAAACTCACAGATACAATATCACAGGCATTTTTAGACATAATGCATGTTTGGTTTTGGAGTTGTGTTTATACAACTTTCATATTTAGTATTACAGTAATACTGTCTTATTCAGTAAAAAACAAAAAACTAACTTGTGTCTTTACAAACCTTACAAAATATGTTTTCCCAGTAAAACTCACAGAGATACATTTCTACAGGCATTATTAGCCATTTTGCATGTTTGGTTTAGGAGTTATGTTTAAATAACTGATATTGAGTGTGACAGTATACTGTCAAAGTGAGTAAAAAAACCTAACTTGTGTCTTGCAAACCTTACAAAAGAAAATGTTACGAGTAAAACTCACAGAGATGCATTTCTTCATGCATTATTAGAAAATGTTCATGTGTAGTTTTGAAGTTATGTTTATATAACTTTCATATATAGTATGACAGTTATACTTTTATATTGAGTAAAAAAAACTAACTTGTGTCTTTACAAACCTTACAAAATATTGTTTTCCATTAAAACTCACAAAGATACATTTCTACAGGCATTATTAGCCATTTTGTATGTGTGGTTTAGGAGTTTGTTTAAATAACTGACATTGAGTGTGACAGTATACTGTCAAAGTGAGTAAAAAAAACTAACTTGTGTCTTTGAAAACCTTACAAAAGAAAATATTACTAGTAAAACTCATAAAGATACATTTCTTCATGCATTATTAGAAAATGGTCATGTGTAGTTTAGGAGTTATGTTTAAATAACTGTCATATTGAGTGTGGTAGTATAACTGCCACACATATTGAGTTATAAAGTTAAGTGTAAAACCTAATTTTTGTATTTGCAAACCTTACAAAAACAACTGATTCAAGTAAAACTCACATATATTCAATATTAAAGGCATTTTAGACATTTTACATGTTTTGTTCAGGAGTTGTGTTTGAATACATTTGTATTGCTTTTTTTGTTAAGGCAAGTCCAAACGGCAGGAGGCCACGGGGAAGACACAGGACACATTGGGAAGATTATATCAGCTGGCTGGCCTGGGAACGCCTCGGGATCCCCCGAGAAGAGCTGGACGAAGTAGCTGGGGATAGGGAAGTATGGGCTTCTCTGCTTAGGCTGCAGCCCCCGCAACACGAGCTCGGATAAGCGGAAGAAAATTGATGGATTTAGTAAGACAGTTATACTACCATATTGAGTAAAAAAAAACTAACTTTTGTTTTTGTAAACATTCAAAATATATTTTTTCTAGTAAAACTCACAACGATACATATAGTTTAAATAACTGTCATAGTAAGTAAAACCTTTTTTTTGTATTTGCAAACCTTACAAAAACAACTGATTCTAGTAAAACTCACTTGCATTCAATGTTACAGTTATTTTTAGACAATTTGCCTGTTTGGTTTAGAAATTATGATGGAATACATTTTTTATTGCTTTTTTCGCATTATCTCAGGATTTTAGGAATTAAACTGTCATATTGAGTAAAACTACTTTTTGTGTTTGCAAGCCTTAAAAAAGCATATGTTTCGAGTAAAACTCAAAAGAATGCATTATTTCAGGCAATATTAGCTCATTTTTATGTGTAGTTTAGAGTAATGTTTAATTTACTGTCATATTGAGTGTACATTGTCATGGTGAAAAAAAACCAATTTTTGTATTTGCAAAAATTTCAAACACAGCTGATTCTAGTAAAACTCACATGGATTCAATATTACAGGCATTTTCACATATATTGCATGTTTGATTTAGGAAATATGATTGAATGCATTTTTATTTCTTTTTTCGCATTATCTCAGGATATTAGGAATATAACTGTCAATTGAGTAAAAAACTACTTTTTGTGTTTGCAAGATTTAAAAAAGCATGTGTTTAGAGTAAAACTCCGTAGAATGCATTATTTGAGGCATCATTAGCCATTTTGCATAAGTAGTTAGGAGTTATTTTTAAATAACTGTCATATTGAGTGTGAAAGTATACTGTCATAGTAAGTAAAACTTAATTTTTGTGTTTGCAAACCTTACAAAAACAACTGATTCTAGTAAAACTCACATGGATTTAATATTACAGGCATTGTTAGACAATTTGCATTGTTGGTTTAGGAATTATGTTGGAATACATTTTTATTGCTTTTTTCGCATTATCTCAGGATTTTAAAAACATTAAAGTCATATTGAGTAAAAAACTACTTTTTGTGTTTGCAAGCCTTAAAAAAGCATATGTTTCGAGTAAAACTCACAAGAATGCATTATTTCAGGCAATATTAGCTCATTTTTATGTGTAGTTTAGGAGTAATGTTTAATTTACTGTCATATTGAGTGTACATTGTCATGGTGAATAAAAACTAATTTTTGTATTTGCAAAAATTTCAAACACAGCTGATTCTAGTAAAACTCACATAGATTCAAATTACAGGCATTTTTACCTATATTGCATGTTTGATTTAGGAAATATGATTGAATACATTATTATTGCTTTTTTTGCATTATCTCAGGATTTTAAGACCATTACTGTCATATTGAGTAAAAAACTACTTTTTGTGTTTGCAAGCCTTAAAAAAAGCATATGTTTCGAGTAAAACTCATAAGAATGCATTATTTCAGGCAATATTAGCTCATTTTTATGTGCAGTTTAGGAGTAATGTTTAATTTACTGTCATATTGAGTGTACATTGTCATGGTGAAAAAACCTAATTTTTTTATTTGCAAAAGTTTCAAACACAGCTGATGCTAGTAAAATTCACATGGATTCAATATTACAGGCATTTTTACACATATTGCATGTTTGACTTAGGAAATATGTTTGAATACATTTGTATTGCTTTTTTCGCATTATCTCAGGATTTTAGGAATATAAACTGTCTATTGAGTAAAAAAATACTTTTTGTGTTTGCAAGATTTAAAAAAGCATATGTTTAGAGTAAAACTCCGTAGAATGCATTATTTGAGGCATCATTAACCATTTTGCATAAGTAGTTAGGAGTTATTTTTAAATAACTGTCATATTGAGTGTGAAAGTATACTGTCGTAGTGAGTAAAACTTAATTTTTTTATTTGCAAACCTTACACAAACAACTGATTCTACTAAAACTCACATGGATTTAATATTACAGGCATTTTTAGACATTTTGCATTGTTGGTTTAGGAATTATGTTGGAATACATTTTTATTGCTTTTTTCGCATTATCTCAGGATTTTAATAACATTACTGTCATATTGAGTAAAAAAACTACTTCTTGTGTTTGCAAGCCTTAAAAAAGCATATGTTTCGAGTAAAACTCACAAGAATGCATTATTTCAGGCAATATTAGCTCATTTTTATGTGTAGTTTAGGAGTAATGTTTAATTTACTGTCATATTGAGTGTACATTGTCATGGTGAAAAAAAAAAAATTTTTGTATTTGCAAAAATTTCAAACACAGCTGATTCTACTAAAACTCACATGGATTCAAAATTACAGGCATTTTTACACAAATTGCATGTTTGATTTAGGAAATATGATTGAATACATTTGTATTGCTTTTTTCGCATTATCTCAGGATTTTAGGAATATAACTGTCATCTTGAGTAAAAAACTACTTTTTGTGTTTGCAAGATTTAAAAAAGCATGTGTTTAGAGTAAAACGCCGTAGAATGCATTATTTGAGGCATCATTAGCCATTTTGCATAAGTAGTTAGGAGTTTTTTTAAAATAACTGTCATATTGAGTGTGAAAGTATACTGTCATAGTAAGTAAAACTTAATTTTTGTATTTGCAAACCTTCCAAAAACAACCGATTCTAGTAAAACTCACATGGATTTAATATTACAGGCATTTTTAGCCATTTTGCATTGTTGGTTTAGGAATTATGTTGGAATACATTTTTATTGCTTTTTTCGCATTATCTCAGGATTTTAAGAACATTACTGTCATATTGAGTAAAAAAACTACTTTTTGTGTTTGCAAGCCTTAAAAAAGCATATGTTTCGAGTAAAACTCATAAGAATGCATTATTTCAGGCAATATTAGCTCATTTTTATGTGTAGTTTAGGAGTAATGTTTAATTTACCGTCATATTGAGTGTACATTGTCATGGTGAAAAAAAACTAATTTTTGTATTTGCAAAAATTTCAAACACAGCTGATTCTAGTAAAACTCACATGGATTCAATATTACAGGCATTTTTACACATATTGCATGTTTGATTTAGGAAATATGATTGAATACATTTTTATTGCTTTTTTTCGCAATATCTCAGGATTTTAGGAATATAATTGTCATATTGAGTAAAAAACTACTTTTTGTGTTTGCAAGATTTAAAAAAGCATGTGTTTGGAGTAAAACTCCGTAGAATGCATTATTTGAGGCATCATTAGCCATTTTGCATGTGTAGTTAGGAGTTATTTTTAAATAACTGTCATATTGAGTGTGACAGTATACTGTCATAGTGAGTAAAACTTAATTTTTGTAATTGCAAACCTTACAAAAACAACTGATTCTACTATAACTCACATAGATTTAATATTACAGGCATTTTTAGACATTTTGCATTGTTGGTTTAGAAATTATTTTTGTTTAGAAAGCATTTTTATTGCTTTTTTTGCATTATCTCAGGATTTTAAGAAGATTACCGTCATATTGAGTAAAAAACACTTTTTGTGTTTGCAAGCCTTAAAAAAAGCATAGGTTTCGAGGAAAACTCCCAAGGATGCATTATTTCAAGCATTATTAGCCATTTTGCATGTGTAGTTTAGGAGTTATGATTAAATAACTGTCATATTGAGTTTGACAGAGTAAAACCAATTTTTTGTAATTGCAAACCTTATTAAAACAACTGATTCTAGTAAAACTTACATGGATTTAATATAACAGGCATTTTTAGACATTTTGCATTGTTGGTTTAGGAATAATGTTGGAATACCTTTTTTTGCTTTTTTCGTATTATCTCAGGATTTTAAAAACATTACTGTCATATTGAGTAAAAAACTACTTTTTGTGTTTGCAAGATTTGAAAAAGCAAATGTTTCGAGTAAAACTCCGTAGAATGCATTATTTGAGGCATCATTAGACATTTTGCATTTGCAGTTTAGGAGTTATGATTAAATAAATATCATATTGAGTGTGACAGTTTACTTTCATAAAGTGTAAAACCTAATTTTTGTTTTGCAAACCTTACTAAAACAACTGATTTTAGTAAAACTTACATGGATTCAATATTACAGGCATTTTTATACATTGTGCATGTTTAGTTTAAAAATTATGATTGAATACATTTTTATTGCTTTTTTCGCATTATCTCAGGATTTTAAGAACATTACTGTCATATTGAGTAAAAAAATACTTTTTTTGTTTGCAAGCCTTAAAAAAGCATATGTTTCGAGGAAAACTCCCAAGGATGCATTATTTCAAGCATTATTAGCCATTTTGCATGTGTAGTTTAGGAGTTATGATTAAATAACTGTCATATTGAGTTTGACAGAGTAAAACCTAATTTTTGCATTTGCAAACCTTACTAAAACAACTGATTCTAGTAAAACTTACATGGATTTAATATTACAGGCATTTTTAGACATTTTGCATTGTTGGTTTAGGAATTATGTTGGAATACATTTTTATTGCTTTTTTCGCATTATCTCAGGATTTGAAGAACATTACTGTCATATTAAGTAAAAAACTACTTTTTGTGTTTGCAAGCCTTTAAAAAGCATATGTTTCGAGTAAAACTCACAAGAATGCATTATTTCAGGCACTATTAGCTGATTTCTCTGTGTAGTTTAGGAGTTATGTTTAATTTACTCTCATATTGGGTGTACATTGTCATGGTGAAAAAAAACTAATTTTTGTATTTGCAAAAATTTCAAACACAACCAATTCTAGTAAAACTCACATGGATTCAATACTACAGGCTTTTTTTTTTTTTTTACATATTTTGCATGTTTGATTTAGGAAATATGATTGAATATAATTTCATTGCTTTTTTCGCATTAGCTCAGGATTTTAAGAACATTACTGTCATATTGAGTAAAAAACTACTTTTTGTGTTTGCAAGCCTTAAAAAAGCATATGTTTCGAGTAAAACTCACAAGAATGCATTATTTCAGGCAATATTAGCTCATTTTAATGTGTAGTTTAGGTGTTATGTTTAATTTACTGTCATATGGAGTGTGTCATGGTGAAAAAAACCTAATTTTTCTATTTGCAAACCTTTCAAACACAACTGATTCTAGTAAAACTTACATTGATTCAATATTACAGGCATTTTTACAAATTTTGCATGTTTGGTTTAGGAATTATAATGGAATACATTTTTTTTTGTTGCTTTTTTCGTATTATCTCAGGATTTTAAGAACATTACTGTACATTGAGTAAAAAACTACTTTTTGTGTTTGCAAGATTTAAAAAAGCATATGTTTTGAGTTATTTCAGGCATCAATAGCCATTTTGCTTGTGTGGATTAGGAGTTTTCAAATAACTGTCATATTGCGTGCGGCAGTTATACTGTCATTATGAGTAAACCTAATTTTTGTATTTTTAAACCTTATAAACCTCCTGATTCTAGTAAAATTCACAAAGATACAATATTACAGGCATTTGTAGACATAATGCAGGTTTGGTTTTGGAGTTAGGTTTATAACTTTTCATATTTAGTATGACTTGTGTCTTTGCAAACCTTACAAAATATTTTTTTCCAGTAAAACTCAAAAATATACATTTCTCTTATTAGCCATTTTGCATGTGTGGTTTCGGAGTTATGTTTAAATAACTGTCAGATACAGAGACAGAGACAGTATACATGGGGAAGGTGTGGCGCAGTTGGGAGAGTGGCCGTTCCAGCAACTTGAGGGTTCTTGGTTCGATCCCCACCTTCTACCAACCTCGTCACGTCCATTGTGTCCTTGAGGGAGACACTTTACCCTTGCTCCTGATGGGTTGTGGTTAGGGCCTTGCATGCCAGTTCCCGCCATCAGTGTGTAAATGTGTGTGTGTGAATGGATGAATGTAAAAATAGTGTCAAAGCGCTTTGTGTACCTTGAAGGTAGAAAAGCGCTATGCAAGTATAACCCATTTACCATAGTGAGTAAAACCAAATGTTTGTATTTACAAACCTTACAAAATAACCGATTCTAGTAAAAGTCACACAGATACAATATTTTAGGCATTTTTAGACATAATGCATGTTTGGTTTTGGAGTTATGTTTATATAACCTCCTTTTTGAGCCGCCACCTTATCGTGGTAGAGGAGTTTGCGTGTCCCACTGATCCTAGGAGCTATGCTGTCTGTGGGCTTCTATGCCCCCTCGTAGGCTCTCCCAAGACAAATAGGTCCTAGGTGAGGGATCAGACAAAGAGCAGCTCAAAGACCTTTATGAAAAGTACAAATCGAGGTCCTAGATTTTTCCTCGCCCGGACGCGGGTCACCGTGGCTCCCCTGTGGAGCCAGGCCCAGAGGTGGGGCACGATGGCGAGCGCCTGGTGGCCGGGCCTGTCCCCATGGGGCCCGGCCGGGCACAGCCCGAAGAGGCAACGTGGGTCCCCCCTCCAATGGGCTCACCACCCATAGCAGGGGTCATAGAGGTCGGGTGCGATGTGAGCTGGGCGGCAGCCGAAGGCAGGGCACTTGGCGGTCCGATCCTCGGCTACAGAAGCTAGCTCTTGGGACGTGGAACGTCACCTCGCTGGGGGGGAAGGAGCCTGAGCTAGTGCGCGAGGTGGAGAAGTTCCGGCTAGATATAGTCGGACTCTCTCGAGAGGGGCTGGACTCTCTTCCACTCTGGCGTTGCCGGCAGTGAGAGGCGACGGGCTGGGGTGGCAATTCTTGTTTCCCCCCGGCTCAGAGTCTGTACGTTGGAGAGGGTAGCTTCCCTCCGCCTTCGGGTGGGGGAACGGGTCCTGACTGTGGTTTGCGCTTACGCGCCAAACCGCAGCTCAGAGTACCCACCCTTTTTGGATTCACTCGAGGGAGTACTCGAGAGTGCTCCCCCGGGTGATTCCCTCGTTCTACTGGGGGACTTCAATGCTCATGTTGGCAGCGACAGTGAAACCTGGAGAGGCGTGATTGGGAAGAATGGCCGCCCGGATCTGAACCCGAGCGGTGTTTTGTTATTGGACTTTTGTGCCCGTCACAGATTGTCCATAACGAACACCATGTTCAAACATAAGGGTGTCCATATGTGCACTTGGCACCAGGACACTCTAGGCCGCAGTTCCATGATCGACTTTGTAGTTGTGTCATCGGATTTGCGGCCTCATGTTTTGGACACTCGGGTGAAGAGAGGGGCGGAGCTTTCTACCGATCACCACCTGGTGGTGAGTTGGCTGCGATGGTGGGGGAGGATGCTGGACAGACCTGGCAGGCCCAAACGCATTGTGAGGGTTTGCTGGGAACGTCTGGCAGAGTCTCCTGTCAGAGAGAGTTTCAATTCCCACCTCCGGAAGAACTTTGCACATGTCACGAGGGAGGTGCTGGACATTGAGTCCGAATGGAACATGTTCCGCGCCTCTATTGTCGAGGCGGCTGATTGGAGCTGTGGCCGCAAGGTAGTTGGTGCTTGTCGTGACGGTAATCCTAGAACCCGTTGGTGGACACCGGCGGTGAGGGATGCCGTCAAGCTGAAGAAGGAGTCCTATCGGGTTCTTTTGGCTCATAGGACTCCTGAGGCAGCGGACAGGTACCGACAGGCCAAGCGGTGTGCGGCTTCAGCGGTCGCAGAGGCAAAAACTCGGACATGGGAGGAGTTCGGGGAAGCCATGGAAAACGACTTCCGGACGGCTTCGAAGCAATTCTGGACCACCATCCGCCGCCTCAGGAAGGGGAAGCAGTGCACTATCAACACCGTGTATGGCCGGGATGGTGTTCTGCTGACCTCGACTGCGGATGTTGTGGATCGGTGGAGGAAATACTTCGAAGACCTCCTCAATCCCACCAACACGTCTTCCTATGAAGAAGCAGTGCCTGGGGAGTCTGTGGTGGGCTCTCCTATTTCTGGGGCTGAGGTTGCTGAGGTAGTTAAAAAGCTCCTCGGTGGCAAGGCCCCAGGGGTAGATGAGATCCGCCCGGAGTTCCTTAAGGCTCTGGATGCTGTGGGGCTGTCTTGGTTGACAAGACTCTGCAGCATCGCGTGGACATCGGGGGCGGTACCTCTGGATTGGCAGACCGGGGTGGTGGTTCCTCTCTTGAAGAAGGGGAACCGGAGGGTGTGTTCTAACTATCGTGGGATCACACTCCTCAGCCTTCCCGGTAAGGTCTATTCAGGTGTACTGGAGAGGAGGCTACGCCGGATAGTCGAACCTCGGATTCAGGAGGAACAGTGTGGTTTTCGTCCTGGTCGTGGAACTGTGGACCAGCTCTATACTCTTGGCAGGGTCCTTGAGGGTGCATGGGAGTTTGCCCAACCAGTCTACATGTGTTTTGTGGACTTGGAGAAGGCATTCGACCGTGTCCCTCGGGAAGTCCTGTGGGGAGTGCTCAGAGAGTATGGGGTAACGGACTGTCTGATTGTGGCGGTCCGCTCCCTGTATGCTCGGTGCCAGAGCTTGGTCCGCATTGCCGGCAGTAAGTCGGACACTTTTCCAGTGAGGGTTGGACTCCGCCAAGGCTGCCCTTTGTCACCGATTCTGTTCATAACCTTTATGGACAGAATTTTTAGGCGCAGTCAGGGCATTGAGGGTATCTGGTTTGGTGGCTGCAGGATTAGGTCTCTGCTATTTGCAGATGATGTGGTCCTGATGGCTTCCTCCGGCCAAGATCTTCAGCTCTCACTGGATCGGTTCGCAGCCGAGTGTGAAGCGACTGGGATGGGAATCAGCACCTCCAAGTCCGAGTCCATGGTTCTCGCCCGGAAAAGGGTGGAGTGCCATCTCCGGGTTGGGGAGGAGATCTTGCCCCAAGTGGAGGAGTTCAAGTACCTCGGAGTCTTGTTCACGAGTGAGGGAAGAGTGGATCGTGAGATCGACAGGCGGATTGGTGCGGCGTCTTCAGTAATGCGGACGCTGTATCGATCCGTTGTGGTGAAGAAGGAGCTGAGCCGGAAGGCAAAGCTCTCAATTTACCGGTCGATCTACGTTCCCATCCTCACCTATGGTCATGAGCTTTGGGTTATGACCGAAAGGACAAGATCCCGGGTACAAGCGGCCGAAATGAGTTTCCTCCGCCGGGTGGCGGGGCTCTCCCTTACAGATAGGGTGAGAAGCTCTGCCATCCGGGGGGAGCTCAAAGTAAAGCCGCTGCTCCTCCACATCGAGAGGAGCCAGATGAGGTGGTTCAGGCATCTGGTCAGGATGCCACCCGAACGCCTCCCTAGGGAGGTGTTTAGGGCACGTCCGACCGGTAGGAGGCCGCAGGTAAGACCCAGGACACGTTGGGAAGACTATGTCTCCCGGCTGGCCTGGGAAGGCCTCGGGGTTCCACAGGAAGAGCTGGACGAAGTGGCTGGGGAGAGGGAAGTCTGGGCTTCCCTGCTTAGGTTGCTGCCACCGCGACCCGACCTCGGATAAGCGGAAGAAGATGGATGGATGGATGGATCTACATTCCCATCCTGCACCCATGGTCATGGTTATGACCGAAAAGACAAGATCACGGGTACAAGCGGCCAAATAGAGTTTCCTCCGCCGGGTGGCGGGTCTCTCCCTTAGATATAGGATAAGAAGCTCTGTCACCCGGGAGGAACTCAGAGTAAAGCGCTGCTCCTCCAAATTGAGAGGAGCCAGGTGAGGTGGTTCGGGCAACTGCTCAGGATGCCACCCGAATGCCTCCCGAGGGAGGTGTTTAGGGCAAGTCCGACCGGCAGGAGGCCACGGGGAAGACCCAGGACACATTGGGAAGATTATGTCTCCCGGCTGGCCTGGGAACGCCTCAGAACCCCCCGAGAAGAGCTGGAAGAAGTGGCTGGGGAGAGGAAAGTCTTGGCTTCTCTGTTTAGACTGCTGCCCCCGCAACCCGACCTCGGTTAAGCGGAAGAAAATGGATGGATTTAGTAACGACAAAAAAAAATGATTCTAGTAAAACTCACATGGATATAATTTTACAGGTATTTTTAGACATAATGCATGTTTGGTTTTGGAATTATGTTTATATAACTTTCATATGTATTATGACAGTTATACTGTCATCTTGAGTAAAACTAACTTGTGTCTTTACAAACATTACAAACTATGTTTTTCCAGTAAAACAAAAAATTGTTGTATTTGCAAACCTTACAAAAAAAACTGATTCTAGTAAAACTCACAAAGATTCAATATTTCAGGCATTTTTAGACATTTCACATGTTTGAATACATTTTTATTGCTTTTTTCGTTAGGGCAAGTCCGATCGGCAGGAGGCCACGGGGAAGACCCAGGACACATTGGGAAGACTATGTCTCAGGCTGGCCTGGGAACGCCTCGGAATCCCCCGAGAAGAGCTGGACAAAGTGGCTGGGGAGAGGGAAGTCTGGGCTTCTCTGCTTAGGCTGCTGCCCCGCAACCCAACCTCCGATAAGCGGAAGAAAATGGATGGATTTAGTATGACAGTTATACTGTCATATTGAGTAAAAAAACTATTTTTCATTGATTCAATATTACAGGCATCTTTAGATGGATTGCATGTTTGGTTTTGGAGATATGTTTATACAACTTTCATATTTAGTATGACAGTTATACTGTCATATTGAGTAAAACAAACAAACTTGTGTCTGCAAACCTTACAATAGATTATTATTCTAGTAAAACTAACAAAGATACATTTTTCCAAGCATTATTAGCATTTGTTGTTTTGGAGTTATAATGCTTGCGTTGAGAGGCGACGGGCTCGGGTGGGAATTCTTGTTGCCCCCCGGCTCAAAGCCTGCACATTGGAGTTCAACCTAGTGACCAGTGGGTAGCTTTCCTCCGCCTTCGGGTGGGGGGACGGGTCCTGACTGTTGTTTGGCCTTACGCGCCAAACGGCAGCTCAGAGTACCCACCCTTTTTGGATTCACTCGAGGAAGTACTGGAAAGTGCTCCACTGGGTGATTCCCTCGTTCTACTGGGGGCCTTCAACGCTCATCTTGGCAAGAACAGTGAAACCTGGAGAGGCATGATTGGGAAGAATGGCCGCCCGGATCTGAACCCGAGTGGTGTTTTGTTATTGGACTTTTGTGCTCGTCACAGATTGTCAATAACAAACACCAAGTTCAAACATAAGGGTGTCCATATGTGCACTTGGCATCAGGACACCCTAGGCCGCAGTTCCATGATCGATTTTGTAGTTGTGTCATCGGATTTGCGGTCTCATGTTTTGGACACTCGGGTGAAGAGAGGGGCGGAGCTTTCTACCGATCACCACATGGTGGTGAGTTGGCTGCGATGGTGGGGGAGGATGCCTGACAGACCTGGCAGGCCCAAACGCATTGTGAGGGTTTGCTGGGAACGCCGCCGGAAGAACTTTGAACATGTCACGAGGGAGGCGCTGGACATTCAGTCTGAGTGGACCATGTTCCGTGCCTCTCTTGTCGAGCCGGCTGATTGGAGCTGTGGCCGCAAGGAGTTTGGTGCCTGTCGTGGCGGTAATCCTAGAACCCGCTGGTGGACACCAGCAGTGAGGGATGCCGTCAAGCTGAAGAAAGAGCCTATCGGGTCCTTTTGGCTCATGGGACTCCAGAGGCAGCCGACAGGCCAAGCGAAGTGCGGCTTCAGCGGTCGCAGAGGCAAAAACTCGGACATGGGAGGAGTTTGGAGAAGCCATGGAAAACGACTTCCAGACGGCTTCGAAGCGATTCTGGACCACCATCCGCCGGTTCAAGGGGGGGGAGCAGTGCACTGTAACACCGTGTATGGTGAGGATGGTGCGCTGCTGACCTCTACTGCAGCTGTTATTGATCGGTGGAGGAAATACTTCGAAGACCTCCTTATTCCCACCAACTATGAGGAAGCAGTGCCTGGGGAATCTGTGGTGGGCTCTCCTATTTCTGGGGCTGAGTCAAAAAGCTCCTCAATGGCAACGCCCTGGGGGTAGATGAGATCCGTCCGGAGTTCCTTAAGACTCTGGATGCTGTGGGGCTGTCTTGGTTGAAAAGACTCTGCAACATCGCGTGGACATCGGGGGCGGTACTTCTGGATTGGGAGACCGGGGTGGTGGTTCCTCTCTTTAAGAAGGGGAACCAGAGGGTGTGTTTCAACTATCGTGAGATCACACTCCTCAGTCTTCCCGGTAAGGTCTATTCATGTGTACTGGAGAAGAGGCTACGCCGGATAGTCAAACCTCAGATTCAGGAGGAACAGTGTGGTTTACGTCCTGGTCGTGGAATGCGGACCAGCTTTATACTCTCGGCAGGGTCCTTGAGGGTGCATGGGAGTTTGCCCAACCAGTCTACATGTGCTTTATGGACTTGGAGAAGGCATTTGACCATTTACCCCGGGAAGTCCTGTGGGGAGTGCTCAGAGAGTATGGGGTAACGACTGTCTTATTGTGGTGGTTCGCTCCCTTTGCAAGAGTCAGAGCTTGGTCCGCATTGCCGGCAGTAAGTCGGACCCGTTTCCAGTGAGGGTTGGACTCCGCCAAGGCTTCCCTTTGTCACCGATTCTGTTCATAACCTTTATGGTCAGAATTTCTAGGCGCAGTCAGGGCGTTGAGGGGATCCGGTTTGGTGTCTGCAGGATTAGGTCTATGCTATTTGCAGATGATGTGGTCCTGATGGCTTCATCTGGCCAAGATCTTCAGCCCTCACTGGATCGGTTCGCAGACGAGTGTGAAGTGACTGGGATGTGAATCAGCACCTCCAAGTCAGAGTCCATGGTTCTCGCCCGGAAAAGGGTGGAGTGCCATCTCCAGGTTGGGGAGGAGATCTTGCCCCAAGTGGAGGAGTTCAAGGACCTCAGAGTCTTGTTCATGAGTGAGAGAAGAGTGGATCGTGAGATCGACAGGCGGAACGGTGCGGCGTCTTCAGTAATGCGGACGCTGTATTGATCCGTTGTGGTGAAGAAGGAGCTGAGCCGGAAGGCAAAGCTCTCGATTTACCGGTCTATCTACGTTCCCATCCTCACCTATGGTAGTGAGCTTTGTGTCATGGCCGAAAGGACAAAATCACGGGTACAAGCGGCCGAAATGAGATTCCTCCGCCGGGTGGCGGGGCTCTCCCTTAGAGATAGGGTGAGAAGCTCTGTCATCCGGGAGGAGCTCAAAGTAAAGCCATTGCTCCTCCATTTCGAGAGGAGCCAGATGAGGTGGTTCGGGCATCTGGTCAGGATGCCACCCGAACGCCTCCCTAGGGAGGTGTTTGGGTCACGTCCGACCGGTAGGAGGCCCAGGAAGACCCAGGAAACGGGAAGCTTATCTCTCCCAGCTGGCCTGGGAACGCCCCGGGATCCCCCGGGAGGAGCTGGACGAAGTGGCTGGGGAGAGGAAAGTCTGGGCTTCCCTGCTTAGGCTGCAGCCCCCGCGACCCGACCTCGGATAAGCGGAAGAAAATGGATGGATGGATGGATGGAGTTATGTTTAAATAACTGTCATAAAGAGTAAAACCTAATTTTTGTATTTGTAAACCTTACCAAAACAACTGATTTTAGTAAAACTCACACAGATTCAATATTACAGGCATTTTTAGACATTTTGCTTACTTGGTGTAGGAATTATGATGGAATACATTGTTATTGCTTATTTCGCATTATATCAGGATTTTAAGATCTTTACTGTCATATTGAGGAAAACAAATACTTTTTGTGTTTGCAAGCCTTAAAAAAGCATATGTTTCGAGTAAAACACACAAGAATGCCTTATTTCAGGCATTATTAGCCATTTTTTATGTGTAGTTTAGGCATACTTGCCAAGCCTCCTGGATTTTCCAGGAGACTCCCGAAATTCAGCGCCTCTCCCGAAAACCTCCCGGGACAAATTTTCTCCCGAAAATCTCCCGAAATTCAGGCTGACCTGAGTGAGGACAGCCTGTATTCACGTCTGCTTTCCCACGATATAAACAGCATGCCTGCCCAATCACGTTATAACTGTAGAATGATCGAGGGCGAGTTCTTGGTTTCTTATGTGGGTTTATTGTTTGGTAGTTTCATTAACGTCCTCCCAGCGCGGTAACAACACTAAACAACAGCAGTCACGTTTTCGTCTACCGTAAAGCAGTTTGTCTGCCGTAAACAGCATCGACAGTTATACTGTCATATTAAGTAAAAAAAACTAACTTGTGTCTTTGCAAACTTTACAAAATATAATCATTCTAGTAAAACAAACAAAGATACATTTCTCCAAGCATTATTAGCCATTTTGCATTTGTTGTTTAGGAGTTATGTTTAAATAACTGTCAAAGTAAATAAAACCTAATTTTGGTATTTAAAAACCTTAAAAAAAACAACTGATTCTAGTAAAACTCACATGGATACAATATTACAGGCATTTTTAAACATAATGCATGTTTGGTTTTGGAGTAATGTTTATATAACTTTCATATTTAGTATGACAGTAATACTGTCATATTGAATAAAAAAAACTAACTTGTATCTGTACAAACCTTAAAAAATATTTTTTTCCAGTAAAACTCACAAAGGTGGTTTTGGAGTTATGTTTAAATAAATGTTAAATTGAATAAGACAGTTATACTGTTATTATGAGTAAAACCTAATTTTTGTAAATGTTAACCTTATTTTTAGACATTTTACATGTTTGGTTTAGAGTTGTGTTTGACTACATTTGTATTGCTTTTTTCATTAGGGCAAGTCCGACGAGCAGGAGGCCGCGGTGAAGACCCAGGACACATTGGGAAGACTATGTCTCCCGGCTGGGCTGGGAACGCCTCGGGATCCCCCGAGAAGAGCTGGACGAAGTGGTTGGGAGAGGGAAGTCCGGGCTTCTCTGCTTAAGCTGCTGCCCCCGCAACCCGACCTCGGATAAGCGGAAGAAAATGGATGGATTTAGTATGACAGTTATACTGTCATATTAAGTAAAAAAAACTAACTTGTGTCTTTGCACACCTTACAAAATATATTTTTTTCTAGTAAAACTCACAAAGATACATATCTACAGGCATTATTAGCCATTTTGCATGTGTGGTTTAGGAGTCATGTTTAAATAACTGTCATATTGAATGTGTCATTATGACCTAATTTTTGTAATTTTAAACCTTACCAAAATACCTGATTCTGGTAAAACTCACAAAGAGTCAATATTACAGGCATTTTTAGACAGATTACATGTTTGGTTTTGGGGTTATGTTTATACAACTTTCATATTTAGTATAACAGTTATACTATCATATTGAGTACAAAAAAAAGACTTGTGTCTTTGCAAACCATACAAAAGATCATTGTTTTAGTAAATCTAACAAAGATACATTTCTCTAAGCATTATTAGCCATTTTGCATTTGTTGTTTAGGAGTTATGTTTAAATAACTGTCATAGTGAGTAAAACCTAATTTTTGTATTTGCAAACCTTACAAAAACAACTGATTCTAGTAAAACTCACATGGATAACCTCACAAAATATTTTTTTTCCTGCAAAACTCACGAAGAGACATTTCTCCAGGCATTGTTAGCCATTTTGCATGTGTGGTTTAGGAGTTATGTTTAAATAACTGTCAGATTGAGTGTGACAGTATACTGTGAGTAAAACCCATATTTTGTATTTGCAAACCTTACAAGAACAACTGATTCTAGTAAAACTCACATGGATTCAAAATTACAGGCATTTTTAGAGATAATGCATGTTTGGTTTTGAAGTTATGTTTATATAACTTTCATATTTAGTATGACAGTAACACTGTCATATTGAGTTAAAAAAACTAACTTGTGTCGGTACAAACATTACAAAATATTTTTTTTCCAGTAAAACTCAAAAAGAGACATTTTTCCAGGCATTATTAGCCATTGTGCATGTGTGGTTTAGGAGTAATGTTTAAATAAATGTCAAATTGAATGTGGCAGTTATACTGTCATTATGAGTGAAACCTAATTTTTGTAATTGTAAACCTTACCAAAATACCTGATTCTGGTAAAACTCACATAGATTCAATATTACATGCATTTTTAGACGGATTGCATGTTTGGTTTTGGAGTTATGTTTATACACCTTTCATATTTAGTATGACAGTTATACTGTATATTACCATTGAGAAAAAAAAAACTAACTTGTGTAACTTGCAAACCTTACAAAAGATCGTTATTCTAGTAAAGACTTCGACTTCGACTTTCCTTTTATTGTCATTCAAATTTGAACTTTACAGCACAGATAAGAACAAAATGTCGTAGTGCAGGATAAAAAAGCAATAAGGTGCATATTTCGATAAATAAATATATATAAATAATATATAAGTAATATATATATATATATATATATATATATATATATATATATATATATATATATATATATATATATATATATATATATATATATATATACATATATATAATAAATATAGATAAATAGATAAATAGATTACTGTGCAAATAAATATATTGCAGTTTTTTACATGCACCCAAGTTTATGGATGTATGTTGTCTTGTCTTTTTTATTCCAGCGAGTTAATTCATTTTGAGGGGAGTTGAGGAGATAATTTAATTATGATGCGTTCAAGAGTCTTACGGCCTGAGGGAGAAGCTGTTACAGAACCTGGAGGTTCTGCTTCGGAAGCTGCGGAACCTCTTTCTAGAGTCCAGCAGTGAAAACTGTCCTTGGTGGGGGTGGGAGGAGTCTTTGCAAATTTTCTGAGCCCTGGTCAGGCAGCACTTTTTGCGATCTCCTGGATAGGAGGAAGAGGAGTCCTGATGATCTTTTCCGCCGTCCTCACCACTCACTGGAGATACTTCCAGTCTGAGGCACTGCAGGCTCCAGTCCAGACAGAGATGCTGTTGGTCAGCAGGCTCTCTATAACAAAGATACATCTCTCCAAGCATTATTAGCTATTTTGCATTTGTTGTTTAGGAGTTATGTTTAAATAATTTTGGTATTTGAAAACCTTACAAAAACAACTGATTCTAGTAAAACTCACACAGATACAATATTACAGGCATTTTTAGACATAATACATGTTTGGTTTTGGAGTAATGTTTATATAACTTTCATATATAGTATGACAGCTATACTGTTATATTGAGTAAAAAAAACTAACTTGTGTCTTTAAAAACCTTATAAAATATATTTTTTCTAGTAAAACTCACAAAGAGACATTTCCCCAGGTATTATTAGCTATTGTGCATGTGTGGTTGAGGAGTTATGTTTAAATACATGTCAAATTGAATGTGGCAGGTATACTGTCATGAGTAAAACCTAATTTTTGCAATTGTAAACCTTACCAAAATACCTGATTCTGGTAAAACTCATATAAATTCAATATTACATGCATTTTTAGACGGATTGCTTGTCTGGTTTTGGAGTTATGTTTTTACAACTTTCATATTTAGTATGACAGTTATACTGTCATATTGAGTAAAAAAAACTAACTTGTGTCTTTGCAAACCTTACAAAAGATCATTATTCTGGTAAAGACTTAGACTTTCTTTTTATTGTCATTCAAATTTGAACTTTACAGCACAGATAACAAAATGTCGTTACATAAGCTCATGGTAGTGCAGGATAAAAAAGCAATAAGGTGCATATATAAATAAATAAATATAAATAATATATAAATATATATATATATAATAAATAAATAAATATAAATAGATATAAAGAGATAAATAGATTATTGTGCAGATAAATATATTGCACTTTTTCCACATGCGCCCACGTTTATGGGTGTATGTTACATTGTTTTTTTCATTCCAGCGAGTTAATTCATTTTGAGGGGAGTTGAGGAGATAATTTAATTATGATGCGTTCAAGAGTCTTACGGCCTGAGGGAAGAAGCTGTAACAGAAGCTGCAGGTTCTGCTTCGGAGGCTGCGGAACCTCTTTCTAGAGTCCAGCAGTGAAAACTGTCCTTGGTGGGGGTGGGAGGAGACTTTGCACATTTTCTGAGCCCTGGTCAGGCAACACTTTTTGCGATCTCCTGGATAGGAGGAAGAGGAGTCCTGACGATCTTTTCCGCCGTCCACACCACTCTCTGGAGATACTTCCAGTCTGAGGCACTGCAGGCTCCAGTCCAGACAGAGATGCTGTTGGTCAGCAGGCTCTCTATAAAAAAGATACATCTCTCCAAGCATTATTAGCTATCTTGCATTTGTTGTTTAGGAGTTATGTTTAAATAACTGTCATAGTGAGTAAAACCTACATTTTGTATTTGCAAACCTTTCAAAAACAACTGATTCTAGTAAAACTCACACAGATACAATATTGCTGGCATTTTTAGACATAATGCATGTTTGCTTTTGGAGTTATGTTTCTATAACTTTCATATGTATGACAGCTATACTGTTATATTTAATTTAAAAAAACTACTTTGTGTCTTTACAAACTTTACAAAATATCTTTTCCCCAGTAAAACTCACAAAGATACATTTCAACAGGCATTATTAGCCATTTTGCATGTGTGGTTTAGAAGTTATGTTTAAATAACTGTCATATGGAGTGTGACCGTAAAGTCATAGTGAGTAAAACAAACTAACTTGTGTCTTTGCAAACCTTACAAAAGAAAATGTTACTAGTAAAACTCACAAAGATACATTTCTTCATGCATTATTAGAAAATGTTCATGTGTAGTTTAGGAGTTATGTTTAAATAACTGTCATATTGAGTGTGGCAGTCATACAGTCATTAAGTGTTAAACCTAATTTTTGTTTTTGCACACCTTACAAAAACAACTGATTCTAGTAAAACTCACATTGATTCAATATTACAGGCATTTTAGACATATTTGGTTTAGGAGTTGTGTTTGAATCCATTTTTATTGCTTTTTTTGTTAGGGCAAGTCCAACCGGCAGGAGGCCACGGGGAAGACAGAGGACACATTGGGAAGACTATGTAAGCCGGCTGGCCTGGGAATGCCTCAGGATCCCCCGAGAAGAGCTGGACGAAGTGGCTTGGGAGAGGGAAGTCTGGGCTTCTCTGCTTAGGCTGCTACCCCCACAACCCGACCTCGGATAAGCGGAAGAAAATGGATGTCATATTGGGTAAAAAAACAAACTAACGTGTCTTTGCAAACCTTACAAAAGATCATTATTCTGGTAAAGACTTAGACTTTCTTTTTATTGTCATTCAAATTTTAACTTTACAGCACAGATAACAAAATTTCGTTACATAAGCTCATGGTAGTGCAGGATAAAAAAGCAATAAGGTGCATATATAAATACATAAATATAAATATATATATAAAATAAATAAATATACTTAAATATATATAAATATATAAATAAAAAGATTACTGTGCAGATAAATATATTGCACTTTTTCCACATGCGCCCACGTTTATGGGTGTATGTTATATTGTGTTTTTTTATTCCAGCGAGTTAATCCATTTTGAGGGGAATTGAGGGGATAATTTAATTATAATGCGTTCAAGAGTCTTACGGCCTGAGGGAAGAAGCTGTTACAGAAGCTGGAGGTTCTGCTTCGGAGGCTGCGGAACCTCTTTCTACAGTCCAGCAGTGAAAACAGTCCTCGGTGGGGGTGGGAGGAGTCTTTGCTCTCTGGAGAGACTTCCAGTCTGAGGCACTGCAGGCTCCAGTCCAGACAGAGATGGTTGGTCAGCAGGCTCTCTATAACAAAGATACCGTTCTCCAAGCATTATTAGCTATTTGCATTTGTTGTTTAGGATTTATGTTTAAATAACTGTCATAGTGAGTAAAACCTAAATTTTGTATTTGCAAATCTTACAAAAACAATTGATTCTAGTAAAACTCACAGATACAATATCACAGGCATTTTTAGACATAATGCATGTTTGGTTTTGGAGTTGTGTTTATACAACTTTCATATTTAGTATTACAGTAATACTGTCTTATTCAGTAAAAAACAAAAAACTAACTTGTGTCTTTACAAACCTTACAAAATATGTTTTCCCAGTAAAACTCACAGAGATACATTTCTACAGGCATTATTAGCCATTTTGCATGTTTGGTTTAGGAGTTATGTTTAAATAACTGATATTGAGTGTGACAGTATACTGTCAAAGTGAGTAAAAAAACCTAACTTGTGTCTTGCAAACCTTACAAAAGAAAATGTTACGAGTAAAACTCACAGAGATACATTTCTTCATGCATTATTAGAAAATGTTCATGTGTAGTTTTGAAGTTATGTTTATATAACTTTCATAAATAGTATGACAGTTATACTGTTATATTGAGTAAAAAAAACTAACTTGTGTCTTTACAAACCTTACAAAATATTGTTTTCCATTAAAACTCACAAAGATACATTTCTACAGGCATTATTAGCCATTTTGTATGTGTGGTTTAGGAGTTTGTTTAAATAACTGAAATTGAGTGTGACAGTATACTGTCAAAGTGAGTAAAAAAAACTAACTTGTGTCTTTGCAAACCTTACAAAAGAAAATATTACTAGTAAAACTCTTAAAGATACATTTCTTCATGCATTATTAGAAAATGGTCATGTGTAGTTAGGAGTTATGTTTAAATAACTGTCATATTGAGTGTGGTAGTATAACTGCCACACATATTGAGTTATAAAGTTAAGTGTAAAACCTAATTTTTGTATTTGCAAACCTTACAAAAACAACTGATTCTAGTAAAACTCACATAGATTCAATATTAAAGGCATTTTAGACATTTTACATGTTTTGTTCAGGAGTTGTGTTTGAATCCATTTTTATTGCTTTTTTTGTTAGGGCAAGTCCAACCGGCAGGAGGCCACGGGGAAGACAGAGGACACATTGGGAAGACTATGTAAGCCGGCTGGCCTGGGAACGCCTCAGGATCCCCCGAGAAGAGCTGGACGAAGTGGCTTGGGAGAGGGAAGTCTGGGCTTCTCTGCTTAGGCTGCTACCCCCACAACCCGACCTCGGATAAGCGGAAGAAAATGGATGTCATATTGGGTAAAAAAAACAAAAACTAACGTGTCTTTGCAAACCTTACAAAAGATCATTATTCTGGTAAAGACTTAGACTTTCTTTTTATTGTCATTCAAATTTTAACTTTACAGCACAGATAACAAAATTTTGTTACATAAGCTCATGGTAGTGCAGGATAAAAAAGCAATAAGGTGCATATATAAATAAATAAATATAAATATATATATAAAATAAATAAATATACTTAAATATATATAAATAAATAAATAAAAAGATTACTGTGCAGATAAATATATTGCACTTTTTCCACATGCGCCCACGTTTATGGGTGTATGTTATATTGTGTTTTTTTATTCCAGCGAGTTAATCCATTTTGAGGGGAATTGAGGGGATAATTTAATTATAATGCGTTCAAGAGTCTTACGGCCTGAGGGAAGAAGCTGTTACAGAAGCTGGAGGTTCTGCTTCGGAGGCTGCGGAACCTCTTTCTACAGTCCAGCAGTGAAAACAGTCCTCGGTGGGGGTGGGAGGAGTCTTTGCAAATTTTCTGAGCCCTGGTCAGGCAGCGCTTTTTGCGATCTCCTGGATAGGAGGAAGAGGATTCCTGAATATCTTTTGCGCTGTCCTCACCACTCTCTGGAGAGACTTCCAGTCTGAGGCACTGCAGGCTCCAATCCAGACAGAGATGGTTGGTCAGCAGGCTCTCTATAACAAAGATACAGTTCTCCAAGCATTATTAGCTATTTGCATTTGTTGTTTAGGATTTATGTTTTAATAACTGTCATAGTGAGTAAAACCTAAATTTTGTATTTGCAAATCTTACAAAAACAATTGATTCTAGTAAAACTCACAGATACAATATCACAGGCATTTTTAGACATAATGCATGTTTGGTTTTGGAGTTGTGTTTATACAACTTTCATATTTAGTATTACAGTAATACTGTCTTATTCAGTAAAAAACAAAAAACTAACTTGTGTCTTTACAAACCTTACAAAATATGTTTTCCCAGTAAAACTCACAGAGATACATTTCTACAGGCATTATTAGCCATTTTGCATGTTTGGTTTAGGAGTTATGTTTAAATAACTGACATTGAGTGTGACAGTATACTGTCAAAGTGAGTAAAAAAAACTAACTTGTGTCTTTGCAAACCTTACAAAAGAAAATGTTACGAGTAAAACTCACAGAGTGTAGTTTAGGAGTTATGTTTAAATAACTGTCATATTGAGTGTGGTAGTATAACTGCCACACATATTGAGTTATAAAGTTAAGTGTAAAACCTAATTTTTGTATTTGCAAACCTTACAAAAACAACTGATTCTAGTAAAACTCACATAGATTCAATATTAAAGGCATTTTAGACATTTTACATGTTTTGTTCAGGAGTTGTGTTTGAATACATTTGTATTGCTTTTTTTGTTAAGGCAAGTCCAAACGGCAGGAGGCCACGGGGAAGACACAGGACACATTGGGAAGATTATATCAGCTGGCTGGCCTGGGAACGCCTCGGGATCCCCCGAGAAGAGCTGGACGAAGTAGCTGGGGATAGGGAAGTATGGGCTTCTCTGCTTAGGCTGCAGCCCCCGCAACACGAGCTCGGATAAGCGGAAGAAAATTGATGGATTTAGTAAGACAGTTATACCACCATATTGAGTAAAAAAAACCTAACTTTTGTTTTTGTAAACATTCAAAATATATTTTTTCTTGTAAAACTCACAACGATACATATAGTTTAAATAACTGTCATAGTAAGTAAAACCTTTTTTTTGTATTTGCAAACCTTACAAAAACAACTGATTCTAGTAAAACTCACTTGCATTCAATGTTACAGTTATTTTTAGACAATTTGCCTGTTTGGTTTAGAAATTATGATGGAATACATTTTTTATTGCTTTTTTCGCATTATCTCAGGATTTTAGGAATTAAACTGTCATATTGAGTAAAACTACTTTTTGTGTTTGCAAGCCTTAAAAAAGCATATGTTTCGAGTAAAACTAATAAGAATGCATTATTTCAGGCAATATTAGCTCATTTGTATGTGTAGTTTAGGAGTAATGTTTAATTTACTGTCATATTGAGTGTACATTGTCATGGTGAAAAAAAACTAATTTTTGCATTTGCAAAAATTTCAAACACAGCTGATTCTAGTAAAACTCACATGGATTCAATATTACAGGCATTTTTACACATATTGCATGTTTGATTTAGGAAATATGATTGAATACATTTGTATTGCTTTTTTTGCATTAACTCAGGATTTTAGGAATATAACTGTCATATTGAGTAAAAAAAACTACTTTTTGTGTTTGCAAGATTTAAAAAAGCATGTGTTTAGAGTAAAACTCCGTAGAATGCATTATGTGAGGCATCATTAGCCATTTTGCATAAGTAGTTAGGAGTTATTTTTAAATAACTGTCATATTGAGTGTGAAAGTATACTGTCATAGAGTAAAACTTAATTTTTGTATTTGCAAACCTTACAAAAACAACTGATTCTAGTAAAACTCACATGGATTTAATATTACAGGCATTTTTAGACAATTTGCATTGTTGGTTTAGGAATTATGTTGGAATACATTTTTATTGCTTTTTTCGCATTATCTCAGGATTTTAAGAACATTTCTGTCATATTGAGTAAAAAACTACTTTTTGTGTTTGCAGCCTTAAAAAAGCACATGTTTCGAGTAAAACTCATAAGAATGCATTATTTTAGGCAATATTAGCTCATTGTTATGTGTAGTTTAGGAGTAATGTTTAATATACTGTCATATTGAGTGTACATTGTCATGGTGAAAAAAAACTAATTTTTGTATTTTCAAAAATTTCAAACACAGCTGATTCTAGTAAAACTCACATGGATTCAATATTACAGGCAATTTTACACATATTGGATGTTTGATTTAGGAAATATGATTGAATACATTTTTATTGCTTTTTTCGCATTATCTCAGGATATTAGGAATATAACTGTCCATTGAGTAAAAAACTACTTTTTGTGTTTGCAAGATTTAAAAAAGCATGTGGGTAGAGTAAAACTCCGTAGAATGCATTATTTGAGGCATCATTAGCCATTTTGCATAAGTAGTTAGGAGTTATTTTTAAATAACTGTCATATTGAGTGTGAAAGTATACTGTCATAGTGAGTAAAACCTAATTTTTGTATTTGCAAACCTTACAAAAACAACTGATTCTAGTAAAACTCACCTGGCTTTAATATTACAGGCATTTTTAGACAATTTGCATTGTTGGTTTAGGAATTATGTTGGAATACATTTTTATTTCTTTTTTCGCATTATCCCAGGATATTAGGAATATAATGGTCAATTGAGTAAAAAACTACTTTTTGTGTTTGCAAGATTTAAAAAAGCATGTGTTTAGAGTAAAACTCCGTAGAATGCATTATTTGAGGCATCATTAGCCTTTTTGCATGTGTAGTTAGGAGTTATTTTTAAATAACTGTCATATTGCATTGTTGGTTTAGGAATTATGTTGGAATACATTTTTATTGCTTTTTTTGCATTATCTCAGGATTTTAGGAATATAACTGTCATATTGAGTAAAAAACTACTTTTTGTGTTTGCAAGATTTAAAAAAGCATGTGTTTAGAGTAAAACTCCGTAGAATGCATTATGTGAGGCATCATTAGTCATTTTGCGTAAGTAGTTAGGAGTTATTTTTAAATAACTGTCATATTGAGTGTGAAAGTATACTGTCATAGAGTAAAACTTAATTTTTGTATTTGCAAACCTTACAAAAACAACTGATTCTAGTAAAACTCACATGGATTTAATATTACAGGCATTTTTAGACAATTTGCATTGTTGGTTTAGGAATTATGTTGGAATACATTTTTATTGCTTTTTTCGCATTATCTCAAGATTTTAAGAATATTTCTGTCATATTGAGTAAAAAACTACTTTTTGTGTTTGCAGCCTTAAAAAAGCACATGTTTCGAGTAAAACTCATAAGAATGCATTATTTCAGGCAATATTAGCTAATTTTCATGTGTAGTTTAGGAGTAATGTTTAATTTACTGTCATATTGAGTGTACATTGTCATGGTGAAAAAAAACTAATTTTTGTATTTTCAAAAATTTCAAACACAGCTGATTCTAGTAAAACTCACATGGATTCAATATTACAGGCAATTTTACACATATTGGATGTTTGATTTAGGAAATATGATTGAATACATTTTTATTGCTTTTTTCGCATTATCTCAGGATATTAGGAATATAACTGTCCATTGAGTAAAAAACTACTTTTTGTGTTTGCAAGATTTAAAAAAGCATGTGGGTAGAGTAAAACTCCGTAGAATGCATTATTTGAGGCATCATTAGCCATTTTGCATAAGTAGTTAGGAGTTATTTTTAAATAACTGTCATATTGAGTGTGAAAGTATACTGTCATAGTGAGTAAAACCTAATTTTTGTATTTGCAAACCTTACAAAAACAACTGATTCTAGTAAAACTCACCTGGCTTTAATATTACAGGCATTTTTAGACAATTTGCATTGTTGGTTTAGGAATTATGTTGGAATACATTTTTATTTCTTTTTTCGCATTATCCCAGGATATTAGGAATATAACTGTCAATTGAGTAAAAAACTACTTTTTGTGTTTGCAAGATTTAAAAAAGCATGTGTTTAGAGTAAAACTCCGTAGAATGCATTATTTGAGGCATCATTAGCCTTTTTGCATGTGTAGTTAGGAGTTATTTTTAAATAACTGTCATATTGAGTGTGACAGTATACTGTCATAGTGAGTAAAACTTAATTTTTGTATTTGCAAACCTTACAAAAACAACTGATTCTAGTAAAACTCACATGGATTTAATAATACAAGCAATTTTAGACATTTTACATTGTTGGTTTAGGAATTATGTTGGAATACATTTTTATTGCTTTTTTCGCATTATCTCAGGATTTTAAGAACATTACTGTCATATTGAGTAAAAAACTACTTTTTGTGTTTGCAAGCCTTAAAAAAAGCATATGTTTCGAGTAAAACTCATAAGAATGCATTATTTCAGGCAATATTAGCTCATTTTTATGTGTAGTTTAGGAGTAATGTTTAATTTACTGTCATATTGAGTGTACATTGTCATGGTGAAAAAAAACTAATTTTTGTATTTGCAAAAAGTTCAAACAGCTGATTCTAGTAAAACTCACATGGATTCAATATTACAGGAATTTTTACACATATTGCTTGTTTGATTTAGGAAATATGATTGAATACACTTTTATTGCTTTTTTTGCATTATCTCAGGATTGTAAAAATATCACTGTCATATTGAGTAAAAAACTACTTTTTGTGTTTGCAAAATTTAAAAAAGCATGTGTTTAGAGTAAAACTCCGTAGAATGCATTATTTGAGGCATCATTAGCCATTTTGCATAAGTAGTTAGGAGTTATTTTTAAATAACTGTCATATTGAGTGGGGCAGTTTACTGTCATAGTGAGTAAAACTTAATTTTTGTATTTGCAAACCTTACAGAAACAACTGATTCTAGTAAAACTCACATGGATTTAATAATACAAGCAATTTTAGACATTTTGCATTGTTGGTTTAGGAATTATGTTGGAATACATTTTTATTGCTTTTTTCGCATTATCCCAGGATTTTAAGAACATTACTGTCATATTGAGTAAAAAACTACTTTTTGTGTTTGCAAGCCTTAAAAAAGCATATGTTTCGAGTAAATTTCACAATAATGCTTTATTTCAGGGAATATTAGCTCATTTTATGTGTAGTTTAGGGGTTATGTTTAATTTGTCATGGTGAAAAAAAACATATTTTTGTGTTTGCAAAAATTTCAAACACAGCTGATTCTAGTAAAACTCACATGGATTCAATAATACAGGCATTTTTTAAACATATTGCATGTTTGATTTAGGAAATATGATTGAATACATTTTCATTGCTTTTTTCGCATTATCTCAGGATTTTAGGAATATAACTGTCATATTGAGTAAAAAACTACTTTTTGTGCTTGCAAGATTTAAAAAATGATGTGTTTGGAGTAAAACTCCGTAGAATGCATTATTTGAGGCATCATTAGCCATTTTGCATCAGTAGTTAGGTGTTATTTTTAAATAACTGTCATATTGAGTGTGGCAGATACTGTCATAGTGTGTAAAACTTAATTTTTATATTTGCAAACCTTACAAAAACAACTGATTCTAGTAAAACTCACATGGATTTAATAAAACAAGCATTTTTAGACATTTTGCATTGTTGGTTTAGGAATTATGTTGGAATACATTTTTATTGCTTCTTTCGCATTATCTCAGGATTTTAAGAACATTACTGTCATATTGAGTAAAAAACTACTTTTTGTGTTTGCAAGCCTTAAAAAAGCATATGTTTCGAGTACATTTCACAAGAATGCTTTATTTTAGGCAATATTAGCTCATTTTTATTTGTAGTTTAGGAGTTATGTTTAATTTACTGTTATATTGAGTGTACATTGTCATGGTGAAAAAAAACATATTTTTGTATTTGCAAAAATTTCAAACACAGCTGATTCTAGTAAAACTCACATGGATTCAATATTACAGGCATTTTTACACATATTGCATGTTTGATTTAGGAAATATGATTGAATACATTTTTATTGCTTTTTTCGCATTATCTCAGGATTTTAGGAATATAACTGTCATATTGAGTAAAAAACTACTTTTTGTGCTTGCAAGATTAAAAAAAAATGATGTGTTTGGAGTAAAACTCCGTAAAATGCATTATTTGAGGCATCATTAGCCATTTTGCATGTGTAGTTAGGAGTTATTTTTAAATAACTGTCATATTGAGTGTGACAGTATACTGTCATAGTGAGTAAAACATATTTTTTGTATTTGCAAACCTTACAAAAACAACTGATTCTAGTAAAACTCACATGGATTTAATATTACAGGCATTTTTAGACAATTTGCATTGTTGGTTTAGGAATTATGTTGAAATACATTTTTATTGCTTTTTTTGCATTATCTCAGAATTTTAAGAACATTACTGTCATATTTTGTAAAAAACTACTTTTTTTGTTTGCAAGCCTTAAAAAAGCATATGTTTTGAGCAAAACTCACAAAAATGCATTTTTTCAAGGCAATATTAGATGTGTAGTTTAGGAGTAATGTTTAATTTACTGTCATATTGAGTGTACATTGTCATGGTGAAAAAAAACTATTTTTTTTTTATTTGCAAACCTTACAAAAACAACTGATTCTAGTAAAACTCACATGGATTCAATAATACAGGCATTTTTACACATTTTGCATGTTTAGTTTAGAAATTACGATGGAATACATTTTTATTGCTTTTTTCGCATTATCTCAGGATTCTAAGAAGATTACTGTCATATTGAGTAAAAAACTACTTTTTGTGTTTGCAAGCCATAAAATAGCATATGTTTCGAGTAAAACTCACAAGAATGCATTATTTCAGGCAATATTAGCTCATTATTAAGTGTAGTTTAGGAGTTATGTTTAATTTACTCTCATATTGAGTGTACATTGTCATGGTGAAAAATTCCTAATTTTTGTATTTGCAAAAATTTCAAACACAACCAATTCTAGTAACACTCACATCGATTCAATACTACAGGATTTTTTTTTACATATTTTGCATGTTTGATTTAGGAAATATGATTGAATATAATTTCATTGCTTTTTTCGCATTATCTCAGGATTTTAGGAATATTACTGTCATATTGAGTAAAAAACTACTTTTTGTGTTTGCAAGATTTGAAAAAGCAAATGTTTTAAGTAAAACTCCGTAGAATGCATTATTTGAGGCATCATTAGACATTTTGCATTTGTAGTTTAGGAGTTATGATTAAATAAATATCATATTGAGTGTGACAGTTTACTTTCATAAAGTGTAAAACCTAATTTTTGTTTTTGCAAACCTTACTAAAACAACTGATTCTAGTAAAACTCACATGGATTAAATATTACAGGCATTTTTATACATTGTGCATGTTTAGTTTAGAAATTATGATTGAATACATTTTTATTGCTTTTTTCGCATTATCTCAGGATTTTAAGAACATTACTGTCATATTGAGTAAAAAAATACTTTTTGTGTTTGCAAGCCTTAAAAAAGCATATATTTCGAGGAAAACTCCCAAGGATGCATTATTTTAAGCATTATTAGCCATTTTGCATGTGTAGTTTAGGAGTTATGATTAAATAACTGTCATATTGAGTTTGACAGAGTAAAACCTAATTTTTGTATTTGCAAACCTTACTAAAACAACTGATTCTAGTAAAACTTACATGGATTTAATATTACAGGCATTTTTAGACATTTTGCATTGTTGGTTTAAGAATTATGTTGGAATACATTTTTATTGCTTTTTTCGCATTATCTCAGGATTTGAAGAACATTACTGTCATATTGAGTAAAAAACTACTTTTTGTTTTTGCAAGCCTTAAAGAAGCATATGTTTCGAGTAAAACTCACAAGAATGCATTATTTCAGGCAATATTAGCTCATTTTTAAGTGTAGTTTAGGAGCTATGTTTAATTTATTCTCATATTGAGTGTCATGGTTAAAAAAAACACCTAATTTTTGTATTTGCAAAAATTTCAAACACAACAGATTCTAGTAAAACTCACATGGTTTCAATACTACAGGCTTTTTTCGCATTATCTCAGGATTTTAGGAATATTACTGTCATATTGAGTAAAAAACTACTTTTTGTGTTTGCAAGATTTGAAAAAGCAAATGCTTCGAGTAAACTCCGTAGAATGCATTATTATTTTAGGCATCAATAGCCATTTTGCTTGTGTGGATTAGGAGTTTTTAAATAACTGTCATTATGAGTAAAACTTAATTTTTGTATTTTTAAACCTCCTGATTCTAGTAAAATTCACAAAGATATAATATTACAGGCATTTTTAGACATAATGCAGGTTTGGTTTTTGGAGTTAGGTTTATAACTTTTCATATTTAGTATGACAGTTAGACTGTCATATTAAGTAACAAAAAAAAAAAGACGTGTCTTTGCAAACCTTACAAAATATTTTTTTCCAGTAAAACTCACAAAGATACATTTCTCTTATTAGCCATTTTGCATGTGTGGTTTCGGAGTTATGTTTAAATAACTGTCAGATACAGAGACAGAGACAGTATACATGGGGAAGGCGTGGCGCAGTTGGGAGAGTGGCCGTTCCAGCAACTTGAGGGTTCTTGGTTCGATCCCCACCTTCTACCAACCTCGTCACGTCCGTTGTGTCCTTGAGGGAGACACTTTACCCTTGCTCCTGATGGGTTGTGGTTAGGGCCTTTCATGCCAGCTCCCACCATCAGTGTGTAAATGTGTGTGTGAATGGATGAATGTAAAAATAGTGTCAACGCGCTTTGTGTACCTTGAAGGTAGAAAAGCGCTATGCAAGTATAACCCATTTACCATAGTGAGTAAAACCAAATGTTTGTATTTACAAACCTTACAAAATAACCGATTCTAGTAAAAGTCACACAGATACAATATTTTAGGCATTTTTAGACATAATGCATGTTTGGTTTTGGAGTTATGTTTATATAACCTCCTTTCTGAGCCGCCACCTTATCGTGGTAGAGGAGTTTGCGTGTCCCACTGATCCTAGGAGCTATGCTGTCTGTGGGCTTCTATGCCCCCTCGTAGGCTCTCCCAAGACAAATAGGTCCTAGGTGAGGGATCAGACAAAGAGCAGCTCAAAGACCTTTATGAAAAGTACAAATCGAGGTCCTAGATTTTTCCTCGCCCGTGGCTCCCCTGTGGAGCCAGGCCCAGAGGTGGGGCACGATGGCGAGCGCCTGTTGGCTGGCTCAGCTCAATGAAGCAACGTGGTTCCCTCCTCCAATGGGCTCACCACTCATGGGCTGGGTTATAGAGGTCGGGTGCAGTGTGAGCTGAGCGGCAGCCGAAGGCAGAGCACTTGGCGGTCCGATCATCGACTACATAAGCTAGCTCTTCTGACGTGAAATGTCACCTCGCTGGGAGGGAAGGAGCCTGAGCTGGTGTGCGAGGTGGAGAAGTTCCGGCTAGATATAGTTGGACTCACTTCGACGCACAGGAACCTGTTCTCTCGAGAGGGGCTGGACTCTCTTCCACTATGGCGTTGCAAGCAATGAGAGGCTGGGGTGGCAATTCTTGTTGTCCCCCCGGCTCAAAGACAAGAGTATGGGGTATCGGACTGTTTGATTGTGGCGGGTCGCTCCCTGTATGATCAGTGTCAGAGCTTGGTCCGCATTGCCGGCAGTAAGTCGGACCTCTTTCCAGTTGGACTAAACCACACAAAGGGCAGCCTTGGCGGCCCAAGGCTGCCCTTTGTCACCGATTCTGTTGTTAACTTTTATGGACAGAATTACTAGGCGCAGTCATGGCGTTGAGGGGATCCGGTTTAGTGGTTGCAGGATTAGGTCTCTGCTTTTTGCAGATGATGTGGTCCTGATGGCTTCAACTGGCCAGGATCTCCAGCTCTCATTGGATGGCCGAGTATGAAGCGACTGGGATGAGAATCAGCACCTCCAAGTCCGAGTCCATGGTTCTCGCCCGGTAAAGGGTGGGGTGCCATTTCCAGGTTGAGGAGGCGATGGCACATACATAGATGGCCCCAAGTGGAGGAGTTCAAGTACCTTGGAGTCTTGTTCACGAGTGAGGGAAGAGTGCATCATGAGATCCACAGGCGGATCGGTGCGGCGTCTTCAGTAATGAGGACGCTATATCGATCCATTGTGGTGAAGAAGGAGCTGAGCCAGAATTAAAAGCTCTAAATTTACCGGTCGATCTACATTCCCATCCTGCACCCATGGTCATGGTTATGACCGAAAAGACAAGATCACGGGTACAAGCGGCCAAATTGAGTTTCCTCCGCCGGGTGGCGGGTCTCTCCCTTAGAGATAGGATAAGAAGCTCTGTCACCCGGGAGGAACTCAGAGTAAAGCGCTGCTCCTCCACATTGAGAGGAGCCAGGTGAGGTGGTTCGGGCATCTGCTCAGGATGCCACCCGAACGCCTCCCGAGGGAGGTGTTAGGGCAAGTCCGACCGGCAGGAGTCCACGGGGAAGACCCAGGACACATTGGGAAGATTATGTCTCCCGGCTGGCCTGGGAACGCCTGGGGATCCCCCGAGAAGAGCTGGAAGAAGTGGCTGGGGAGAGGAAAGTCTTGGCTTCTCTGTTTAGGCTGCTGCCCGCGCAACCCGACCTCGGTTAAGCGGAAGAAAATGGTTGGATTTAGTAATGACAAAAAAAAATGATTCTAGTAAAACTCACAATTTTACAGGTATTTTTAGACATAATGCATGTTTGGTTTTGGAATTATGTTTATATAACTTTCATATGTATTATGACAGTTATACTGTCATCTTGAGTAAAACTAACTTGTGTCTTTACAAACATTACAAACTATGTTTTTCCAGTAAAACAAAAAGATTTTGTATTTGCAAACCTTACAAAAACAAATGATTCTAGTAAAACTCACATAGATTCAATATTTCAGGCATTTTTAGACATTTCACATGTTTGAATACATTTGTATTGCTTTTTTCGTTAGGGCAAGTCCGATCGGCAGGAGGCCACGGGGAAGACCCAGGACACATTGGGAAGACTATGTCTCAGGCTGGCCTGGGAACGCCTCGGGATCCCCCGAGAAGAGCTGGACAAAGTGGCTGGGAAGTCTGGGCTTCTCTGCTTAGGCTGCTGCCCCCGCAACCCAACCTCGGATAAGCGGAAGAAAATGGATGGATTTAGTATGACAGTTATACTGTCATATTGAGTAAAAAAACTATTTTTCATAGATTCAATATTACAGGCATCTTTAGCTGGATTGCATGTTTGGTTTTGGAGATATGTTTATACAACTTTCATATTTAGTATGACAGTTATACTGTCATATTGAGTAAAAAAAACAACTTGTGTCTGCAAACCTTACAAAAGATTATTATTCTAGTAAAACTAACAAAGATACATTTTTCCAAGCATTATTAGCATTTGTTGTTTTGGAGTTATAATGCTTGCGTTGAGAGGCGACGGGCTCGGGTGGCAATTCTTGTTGCCCCCCGGCTCAAAGCCTGCACGTTGGAGTTCAACCCAGTGGACCAGTGGGTAGCTTTCCTCCGCCTTCGGGTGGGGGGACGGGTCCTGACTGTTGTTTGGCCTTACGCGCCAAACGGCAGCTCAGAGTACCCACCCTTTTTGGATTCACTCGAGGGAGTACTGGAAAGTGCTCCACCGGGTGATTCCCTCGTTCTACTGGGGGCCTTCAACGCTCATCTTGGCAACAACAGTGAAACCTGGAGAGGCATGATTGGGAAGAATGGCCGCCTGGATCTGAACCCGAGTGGTGTTTTGTTATTGGACTTTTGTGCTCGTCACAGATTGTCAATAACAAACACCAAGTTCAAACATAAGGGTGTCCATATGTGCACTTGGCATCAGGACACCCTAGGCCGCAGTTCCATGATCGATTTTGTAGTTGTGTCATCGGATTTGCGGTCTCATGTTTTGGACACTCGGGTGAAGAGAGGGGCGGAGCTTTCTACCGATCACCACATGGTGGTGAGTTGGCTGCGATGGTGGGGGAGGATGCCTGACAGACCTGGCAGGCCCAAACGCATTGTGAGGGTTTGCTGGGAACGCCGCCGGAAGAACTTTGAACATGTCACGAGGGAGGCGCTGGACATTCAGTCTGAGTGGACCATGTTCCGTGCCTCTCTTGTCGAGCCGGCTGATTGGAGCTGTGGCCGCAAGGAGTTTGGTGCCTGTCGTGGCGGTAATCCTAGAACCCGCTGGTGGACACCAGCAGTGAGGGATGCCGTCAAGCTGAAGAAAGAGCCTATCGGGTCCTTTTGGCTCATGGGACTCCAGAGGCAGCCGACAGGCCAAGCGAAGTGCGGCTTCAGCGGTCGCAGAGGCAAAAATTCGGACATGGGAGGAGTTTGGAGAAGCCATGGAAAACGACTTCCAGACGGCTTCGAAGCGATTCTGGACCACCATCCGCCGGCTCAAGGGGGGGGAGCAGTGCACTGTAACACCGTGTATGGTGAGGATGGTGCGCTGCTGACCTCTACTGCAGCTGTTATTGATCGGTGGAGGAAATACTTCGAAGACCTCCTTATTCCCACCAACTATGAGGAAGCAGTGCCTGGGGAATCTGTGGTGGGCTCTCCTATTTCTGGGGCTGAGTCAAAAAGCTCCTCAATGGCAACGCCCTGGGGGTGGATGAGATCCGTCCGGAGTTCCTTAAGACTCTGGATGCTGTGGGGCTGTCTTGGTTGAAAAGACTCTGCAACATCGCGTGGACATCGGGGGCGGTACTTCTGGATTGGGAGACCGGGGTGGTGGTTCCTCTCTTTAAGAAGGGGAACCAGAGGGTGTGTTTCAACTATCGTGAGATCACACTCCTCAGTCTTCCCGGTAAGGTCTATTCATGTGTACTGGAGAAGAGGCTACGCCGGATAGTCAAACCTCAGATTCAGGAGGAACAGTGTGGTTTACGTCCTGGTCGTGGAACTGCGGACCAGCTTTATACTCTCGGCAGGGTCCTTGAGGGTGCATGGGAGTTTGCCCAACCAGTCTACATGTGCTTTATGGACTTGGAGAAGGCATTTGACCATTTACCCCGGGAAGTCCTGTGGGGAGTGCTCAGAGAGTATGGGGTAACGACTGTCTTATTGTGGCGGTTCGCTCCCTTTGCAAGAGTCAGAGCTTGGTCCGCATTGCCGGCAGTAAGTCGGACCCGTTTCCAGTGAGGGTTGGACTCCGCCAAGGCTGCCCTTTGTCACCGATTCTGTTCATAACCTTTATGGTCAGAATTTCTAGGCGCAGTCAGGGCGTTGAGGGGATCCGGTTTGGTGTCTGCAGGATTAGGTCTATGCTATTTGCAGATGATGTGGTCCTGATGGCTTCATCTGGCCAAGATCTTCAGCCCTCACTGGATCGGTTCGCAGACGAGTGTGAAGTGACTGGGATGTGAATAAGCACCTCCAAGTCAGAGTCCATGGTTCTCGCCCGGAAAAGGGTGGAGTGCCATCTCCGGGTTGGGGAGGAGATCTTGCCCCAAGTGGAGGAGTTCAAGGACCTCAGAGTCTTGTTCACGAGTGAGAGAAGAGTGGATCGTGAGATCGACAGGCGGAACGGTGCGGCGTCTTCAGTAATGCGGACGCTGTATTGATCCGTTGTGGTGAAGAAGGAGCTGAGCCGGAAGGCAAAGCTCTCGATTTACCGGTCTATCTACGTTCCCATCCTCACCTATGGTAATGAGCTTTGTGTCATGGCCGAAAGGACAAAATCACGGGTACAAGCGGCCGAAATGAGATTCCTCCGCCGGGTGGCGGGGCTCTCCCTTAGAGATAGGGTGAGAAGCTCTGTCATCCGGGAGGAGCTCAAAGTAAAGCCATTGCTCCTCCATTTCGAGAGGAGCCAGATGAGGTGGTTCGGGCATCTGGTCAGGATGCCACCCGAACGCCTCCCTAGGGAGGTTTTTGGGTCACGTCCGACCGGTAGGAGGCCCAGGAAGACCCAGGAAACGGGAAGCTTATCTCTCTCGGCTGGCCTGGGAACGCCCCGGGATCCCCCGGGAGGAGCTGGACGAAGTGGCTGGGGAGAGGAAAGTCTGGGCTTCCCTGCTTAGGCTGCAGCCCCCGCGACCCGACCTCGGATAAGCGGAAGAAAATGGATGGATGGATGGATGGAGTTATGTTTAAATAACTGTCATAAAGAGTAAAACCTAATTTTTGTATTTGTAAACCTTACCAAAACAACTGATTTTAGTAAAACTCACACAGATTCAATATTACAGGCATTTTTAGACATTTTGCTTACTTGGTGTAGGAATTATGATGGAATACATTGTTATTGCTTATTTCCTATTATATCAGGATTTTAAGATCTTTACTGTCATATTGAGGAAAACAAATACTTTTTGTGTTTGCAAGCCTTAAAAAAGCATATGTTTCGAGTAAAACACACAAGAATGCCTTATTTCAGGCATTATTAGCCATTTTTTATGTGTAGTTTAGGCATACTTGCCAAGCCTCCTGGATTTTCCAGGAGACTCCCGAAATTCAGCGCCTCTCCCGAAAACCTCCCGGGACAAATTTTCTCCCGAAAATCTCCCGAAATTCAGGCTGACCTGAGTGAGGACAGCCTGTATTCACGTCTGCTTTCCCACGATATAAACAGCATGCCTGCCCAATCACGTTATAACTGTAGAATGATCGAGGGCGAGTTCTTGGTTTCTTATGTGGGTTTATTGTTAGGTAGTTTCATTAACGTCCTCCCAGCGCGGTAACAACACTAAACAACAGCAGTCACGTTTTCGTCTACCGTAAAGCAGTTTGTCTGCCGTAAACAGCATCGACAGTTATACTGTCATATTAAGTAAAAAAAACTAACTTGTGTCTTTGCAAACTTTACAAAATATAATCATTCTAGTAAAACAAACAAAGATACATTTCTTCAAGCATTATTAGCCATTTTGCATTTGTTGTTTAGGAGTTATGTTTAAATAACTGTCAAAGTAAATAAAACCTAATTTTGGTATTTAAAAACCTTAAAAAAAACAACTGATTCTAGTAAAACTCACATGGATACAATATTACAGGCATTTTTAAACATAATGCATGTTTGGTTTTGGAGTAATGTTTATATAACTTTCATATTTAGTATGACAGTAATACTGTCATATTGAATAAAAAAAACTAACTTGTATCTGTACAAACCTTAAAAAATATTTTTTTCCAGTAAAACTCACAAAGGTGGTTTTGGAGTTATGTTTAAATAAATGTTAAATTGAATAAGGCAGTTATACTGTTATTATGAGTAAAACCTAATTTTTGTAAATGTTAACCTTATTTTTAGACATTTTACATGTTTGGTTTAGAGTTGTGTTTGACTACATTTGTATTGCTTTTTTCATTAGGGCAAGTCCGACGAGCAGGAGGCCGCGGGGAAGACCCAGGACACATTGGGAGGACTATGTCTCCCGGCTGGGCTGGGAACGCCTCGGGATCCCCCGAGAAGAGCTGGACGAAGTGGTTGGGAGAGGGAAGTCCGGGCTTCTCTGCTTAAGCTGCTGCCCCCGCAACCCGACCTCGGATAAGCGGAAGAAAATGGATGGATTTAGTATGACAGTTATACTGTCATATTAAGTAAAAAAAACTAACTTGTGTCTTTGCACACCTTACAAAATATATTTTTTTCTAGTAAAACTCACAAAGATACATATCTACAGGCATTATTAGCCATTTTGCATGTGTGGTTTAGGAGTTATGTTTAAATAACTGTCATATTGAATGTGTCATTATGACCTAATTTTTGTAATTTTAAACCTTACCAAAATACCTGATTCTGGTAAAACTCACAAAGAGTCAATATTACAGGCATTTTTAGACAGATTACATGTTTGGTTTTGGGGTTATGTTTATACAACTTTCATATTTAGTATAACAGTTATACTATCATATTGAGTACAAAAAAAAGACTTGTGTCTTTGCAAACCATACAAAAGATCATTGTTTTAGTAAATCTAACAAAGATACATTTCTCTAAGCATTATTAGCCATTTTGCATTTGTTGTTTAGGAGTTATGTTTAAATAACTGTCATAGTGAGTAAAACCTAATTTTTGTATTTGCAAACCTTACAAAAACAACTGATTCTAGTAAAACTCACATGGATAACCTCACAAAATATTTTTTTTCCTGCAAAACTCACGAAGAGACATTTCTCCAGGCATTGTTAGCCATTTTGCATGTGTGGTTTAGGAGTTATGTTTAAATAACTGTCAGATTGAGTGTGACAGTATACTGTGAGTAAAACCCATATTTTGTATTTGCAAACCTTACAAGAACAACTGATTCTAGTAAAACTCACATGGATACAAAATTACAGGCATTTTTAGAGATAATGCATGTTTGGTTTTGAAGTTATGTTTATATAACTTTCATATTTAGTATGACAGTAACACTGTCATATTGAGTTAAAAAAACTAACTTGTGTCGGTACAAACATTACAAAATATTTTTTTTCCAGTAAAACTCACAAAGAGACATTTTTCCAGGCATTATTAGCCATTGTGCATGTGTGGTTTAGGAGTTATGTTTAAATATATGTCAAATTGAATGTGGCTGTTATACTGTCATTATGAGTGAAACCTAATTTTTGTAATTGTAAACCTTACCAAAATACCTGATTCTGGTAAAACTCACATAGATTCAATATTACATGCATTTTTAGACGGATTGCATGTTTGGTTTTGGAGTTATGTTTATACACCTTTCATATTTAGTATGACAGTTATACTGTATATTACCATTGAGAAAAAAAACAACTAACTTGTGTAACTTGCAAACCTTACAAAAGATCGTTATTCTAGTAAAGACTTCGACTTCGACTTTCCTTTTATTGTCATTCAAATTTGAACTTTACAGCACAGATAAGAACAAAATGTCGTAGTGCAGGATAAAAAAGCAATAAGGTGCATATTTCGATAAATAAATATATATAAATATATATAAATAATATATATATATATATATATATATATATATATATATATATATATATATATATATACATATATATAATAAATATATATAAATAGATAAATAGATTACTGTGCAAATAAATATATTGCAGTTTTTTACATGCACCCAAGTTTATGGATGTATGTTATCTTGTCTTTTTCATTCCAGCGAGTTAATTCATTTTGAGGGGAGTTGAGGAGATAATTTAATTATGATGCGTTCAAGAGTCTTACGGCCTGAGGGAGAAGCTGTTACAGAACCTGGAGGTTCTGCTTCGGAAGCTGCGGAACCTCTTTCTAGAGTCCAGCAGTGAAAACTGTCCTTGGTGGGGGTGGGAGGAGTCTTTGCCCATTTTCTGAGCCCTGGTCAGGCAACACTTTTTGCGATCTCCTGGATAGGAGGAAGAGGAGTCCTGACGATCTTTTCCGCCGTCCACACCACTCTCTGGAGATACTTCCAGTCTGAGGCACTGCAGGCTCCAGTCCAGACAGAGATGCTGTTGGTCAGCAGGCTCTCTATAAAAAAGATACATCTCTCCAAGCATTATTAGCTATCTTGCATTTGTTGTTTAGGAGTTATGTTTAAATAACTGTCATAGTGAGTAAAACCTACATTTTGTATTTGCAAACCTTTCAAAAACAACTGATTCTAGTAAAACTCACACAGATACAATATTGCTGGCATTTTTAGACATAATGCATGTTTGCTTTTGGAGTTATGTTTCTATAACTTTCATATGTATGACAGCTATACTGTTATATTTAATTATAAAAAACTACTTTGTGTCTTTACAAACTTTACAAAATATCTTTTTCCCAGTAAAACTCACAAAGATACATTTCAACAGGCATTATTAGCCATTTTGCATGTGTGGTTTAGAAGTTATGTTTAAATAACTGTCATATGGAGTGTGACCGTAAAGTCATAGTGAGTAAAACAAACTAACTTGTGTCTTTGCAAACCTTACAAAAGAAAATGTTACTAGTAAAACTCACAAAGATACATTTCTTCATGCATTATTAGAAAATGTTCATGTGTAGTTTAGGAGTTATGTTTAAATAACTGTCATATTGAGTGTGGCAGTCATACAGTCATTAAGTGTTAAACCTAATTTTTGTTTTTGCACACCTTACAAAAACAACTGATTCTAGTAAAACTCACATTGATTCAATATTACAGGCATTTTAGACATATTTGGTTTAGGAGTTGTGTTTGAATCCATTTTTATTGCTTTTTTTGTTAGGGCAAGTCCAACCGGCAGGAGGCCACGGGGAAGACAGAGGACACATTGGGAAGACTATGTAAGCCGGCTGGCCTGGGAACGCCTCAGGATCCCCCGAGAAGAGCTGGACGAAGTGGCTTGGGAGAGGGAAGTCTGGGCTTCTCTGCTTAGGCTGCTACCCCCACAACCCGACCTCGGATAAGCGGAAGAAAATGGATGTCATATTGGGTAAAAAAACAAACTAACGTGTCTTTGCAAACCTTACAAAAGATCATTATTCTGGTAAAGACTTAGACTTTCTTTTTATTGTCATTCAAATTTTAACTTTACAGCACAGATAACAAAATTTCGTTACATAAGCTCATGGTAGTGCAGGATAAAAAAGCAATAAGGTGCATATATAAATAAATAAATATAAATATATATATAAAATAAATAAATATACTTAAATATATATAAATATATAAATAAAAAGATTACTGTGCAGATAAATATATTGCACTTTTTCCACATGCGCCCACGTTTATGGGTGTATGTTATATTGTGTTTTTTTATTCCAGCGAGTTAATCCATTTTGAGGGGAATTGAGGGGATAATTTAATTATAATGCGTTCAAGAGTCTTACGGCCTGAGGGAAGAAGCTGTTACAGAAGCTGGAGGTTCTGCTTCGGAGGCTGCGGAACCTCTTTCTACAGTCCAGCAGTGAAAACAGTCCTCGGTGGGGGTGGGAGGAGTCTTTGCAAATTTTCTGAGCCCTGGTCAGGCAGCGCTTTTTGCGATCTCCTGGATAGGAGGAAGAGGATTCCTGAATATCTTTTGCGCTGTCCTCACCACTCTCTGGAGAGACTTCCAGTCTGAGGCACTGCAGGCTCCAGTCCAGACAGAGATGGTTGGTCAGCAGGCTCTCTATAACAAAGATACAGTTCTCCAAGCATTATTAGCTATTTGCATTTGTTGTTTAGGATTTATGTTTAAATAACTGTCATAGTGAGTAAAACCTAAATTTTGTATTTGCAAATCTTACAAAAACAATTGATTCTAGTAAAACTCACAGATACAATATCACAGGCATTTTTAGACATAATGCATGTTTGGTTTTGGAGTTGTGTTTATACAACTTTCATATTTAGTATTACAGTAATACTGTCTTATTCAGTAAAAAACAAAAAACTAACTTGTGTCTTTACAAACCTTACAAAATATGTTTTCCCAGTAAAACTCACAGAGATACATTTCTACAGGCATTATTAGCCATTTTGCATGTTTGGTTTAGGAGTTATGTTTAAATAACTGATATTGAGTGTGACAGTATACTGTCAAAGTGAGTAAAAAAACCTAACTTGTGTCTTGCAAACCTTACAAAAGAAAATGTTCCGAGTAAAACTCACAGAGATACATTTCTTCATGCATTATTAGAAAATGTTCATGTGTAGTTTTGAAGTTATGTTTATATAACTTTCATAAATAGTATGACAGTTATACTGTTATATTGAGTAAAAAAAACTAACTTGTGTCTTTACAAACCTTACAAAATATTGTTTTCCATTAAAACTCACAAAGATACATTTCTACAGGCATTATTAGCCATTTTGTATGTGTGGTTTAGGAGTTTGTTTAAATAACTGAAATTGAGTGTGACAGTATACTGTCAAAGTGAGTAAAAAAAACTAACTTGTGTCTTTGCAAACCTTACAAAAGAAAATATTACTAGTAAAACTCATAAAGATACATTTCTTCATGCATTATTAGAAAATGGTCATGTGTAGTTAGGAGTTATGTTTAAATAACTGTCATATTGAGTGTGGTAGTATAACTGCCACACATATTGAGTTATAAAGTTAAGTGTAAAACCTAATTTTTGTATTTGCAAACCTTACAAAAACAACTGATTCTAGTAAAACTCACATAGATTCAATATTAAAGGCATTTTAGACATTTTACATGTTTTGTTCAGGAGTTGTGTTTGAATCCATTTTTATTGCTTTTTTGTTAGGGCAAGTCCAACCGGCAGGAGGCCACGGGGAAGACAGAGGACACATTGGGAAGACTATGTAAGCCGGCTGGCCTGGGAACGCCTCAGGATCCCCCGAGAAGAGCTGGCCGAAGTGGCTTGGGAGAGGGAAGTCTGGGCTTCTCTGCTTAGGCTGCTACCCCCACAACCCGACCTCGGATAAGCGGAAGAAAATGGATGTCATATTGGGTAAAAAAAAAAAACTAACGTGTCTTTGCAAACCTTACAAAAGATCATTATTCTGGTAAAGACTTAGACTTTCTTTTTATTGTCATTCAAATTTTAACTTTACAGCACAGATAACAAAATTTCGTTACATAAGCTCATGGTAGTGCAGGATAAAAAAGCAATAAGGTGCATATATAAATAAATAAATATAAATATATATATAAAATAAATAAATATACTTAAATATATATAAATAAATAAATAAAAAGATTACTGTGCAGATAAATATATTGCACTTTTTCCACATGCGCCCACGTTTATGGGTGTATGTTATATTGTGTTTTTTTATTCCAGCGAGTTAATCCATTTTGAGGGGAATTGAGGGGATAATTTAATTATAATGCGTTCAAGAGTCTTACGGCCTGAGGGAAGAAGCTGTTACAGAAGCTGGAGGTTCTGCTTCGGAGGCTGCGGAACCTCTTTCTACAGTCCAGCAGTGAAAACAGTCCTCGGTGGGGGTGGGAGGAGTCTTTGCAAATTTTCTGAGCCCTGGTCAGGCAGCGCTTTTTGCGATCTCCTGGATAGGAGGAAGAGGATTCCTGAATATCTTTTGCGCTGTCCTCACCACTCTCTGGAGAGACTTCCAGTCTGAGGCACTGCAGGCTCCAATCCAGACAGAGATGGTTGGTCAGCAGGCTCTCTATAACAAAGATACAGTTCTCCAAGCATTATTAGCTATTTGCATTTGTTGTTTAGGATTTATGTTTTAATAACTGTCATAGTGAGTAAAACCTAAATTTTGTATTTGCAAATCTTACAAAAACAATTGATTCTAGTAAAACTCACAGATACAATATCACAGGCATTTTTAGATATAATGCATGTTTGGTTTTGGAGTTGTGTTTATACAACTTTCATATTTAGTATTACAGTAATACTGTCTTATTCAGTAAAAAACAAAAAACTAACTTGTGTCTTTACAAACCTTACAAAATATGTTTTCCCAATAAAACTCACAGAGATACATTTCTACAGGCATTATTAGCCATTTTGCATGTTTGGTTTAGGAGTTATGTTTAAATAACTGACATTGAGTGTGACAGTATACTGTCAAAGTGAGTAAAAAAAAACTAACTTGTGTCTTTGCAAACCTTACAGAAGAAAATGTTACGAGTAAAACTCACAGAGTGTAGTTTAGGAGTTATGTTTAAATAACTGTCATATTGAGTGTTTTAGTATAACTGCCACACATATTGAGTTATAAAGTTAAGTGTAAAACCTAATTTTTGTATTTGCAAACCTTACAAAAACAACTGATTATAGTAAAACTCACATAGATTCAATATTAAAGGCATTTTAGACATTTTACATGTTTTGTTCAGGAGTTGTGTTTGAACACATTTGTATTGCTTTTTTTGTTAAGGCAAGTCCAAACGGCAGGAGGCCACGGGGAAGACACAGGACACATTGGGAAGATTATATCAGCTGGCTGGCCTGGGAACGCCTCGGGATCCCCCGAGAAGAGCTGGACGAAGTAGCTGGGGATAGGGAAGTATGGGCTTCTCTGCTTAGGCTGCAGCCCCCGCAACACGAGCTCGGATAAGCGGAAGAAAATTGATGGATTTAGTAAGACAGTTATACTACCATATTGAGTAAAAAAAAACTAACTTTTGTTTTTGTAAACATTCAAAATATATTTTTTCTAGTAAAACTCACAACGATACATATAGTTTAAATAACTGTCATAGTAAGTAAAACCTTTTTTTTGTATTTGCAAACCTTACAAAAACAACTGATTCTAGTAAAACTCACTTGCATTCAATGTTACAGTTATTTTTAGACAATTTGCCTGTTTTGTTTAGAAATTATGATGGAATACATTTTTTATTGCTTTTTTCGCATTATCTCAGGATTTTAGGAATTAAACTGTCATATTGAGTAAAACTACTTTTTGTGTTTGCAAGCCTTAAAAAAGCATATGTTTCGAGTAAAACTCATAAGAATGCATTATTTCAGGCAATATTAGCTCATTTTTATGTGTAGTTTAGAGTAATGTTTAATTTACTGTCATATTGAGTGTACATTGTCATGGTGAAAAAAAACTAATTTTTGTATTTGCAAAAATTTCAAACACAGCTGATTCTAGTAAAACTCACATGGATTCAATATTACAGGCATTTTTACACATATTGCATGTTTGATTTAGGAAATATGATTGAATACATTTTTATTTCTTTTTTCGCATAATCTCAGGATATTAGGAATATAACTGTCAATTGAGTAAAAAACTACTTTTTGTGTTTGCAAGATTTAAAAAAGCATGTGTTTAGAGTAAAACTCCGTAGAATGCATTATGTGAGGCATCAATAGCCATTTTGCACAAGTAGTTAGGAGTTATTTTTAAATAACTGTCATATTGAGTGTGAAAGTATACTGTCATAGTGAGTAAAACCTAATTTTTGTATTTGCAAACCTTACAAAAACAACTGATTCTTGTAAAACTCACCTGGCTTTAATATTACAGGCCTTTTTAGACAATTTGCATTGTTGGTTTAGGAATTATGTTGGAATACATTTTTATTAATTTTTTCGCATTATCTCAGGATTTTAAGAACATTACTGTCATATTGAGTAAAAAACTACTTTTTGTGTTTGCAAGCCTTAAAAAAGCATATGTTTCGATTAAAACACATAAGAATGCATTATTTCAGGCAATATTAGCTCATTTGTATGTGTAGTTTAGGAGTAATGTTTAATTTACTGTCATATTGAGTGTACATTGTCATGGTGAAAAAAAACTAATTTTTGCATTTGCAAAAATTTCAAACACAGCTGATTCTAGTAAAACTCACATGGATTCAATATTACAGGCATTTTTACACATATTGCATGTTTGATTTAGGAAATATGATTGAATACATTTGTATTGCTTTTTTTGCATTAACTCAGGATTTTAGGAATATAACTGTCATATTGAGTAAAAAAAACTACTTTTTGTGTTTGCAAGATTTAAAAAAGCATGTGTTTAGAGTAAAACTCCGTAGAATGCATTATGTGAGGCATCATTAGCCATTTTGCATAAGTAGTTAGGAGTTATTTTTAAATAACTGTCATATTGAGTGTGAAAGTATACTGTCATAGAGTAAAACTTAATTTTTGTATTTGCAAACCTTACAAAAACAACTGATTCTAGTAAAACTCACCTGGATTTAATATTACAGGCATTTTTAGACAATTTGCATTGTTGGTTTAGGAATTATGTTGGAATACATTTTTATTCCTTTTTTCGCATTATCTCAGGATTTTAAGAACATTTCTGTCATATTGAGTAAAAAACTACTTTTTGTTTTTGCAAGCCTTAAAAAAGCATATGTTTTTCACAAGAATGCTTTATTTTAGAAAATATTAGCTCATTTTTATTTGTAGTTTAGGAGTTATGTTTAATTTGCTGTTATATTGAGTGTACATTGTCATGGTGAAAAAAAACATATTTTTGTATTTGCAAAAATTTCAAACACAGCTGATTCTAGTAAAACTCACATGGATTCAATATTACAGGCATTTTTACACATCTTGCATGTTTGATTTAGGAAATATGATTGAATACATTTTTATTGCTTTTTTCGCATTATCTCAGGATTTTAGGAATATAACTGTCATATTGAGTAAAAAACTACTTTTTGTGCTTGCAAGATTTAAAAAAAAATGATGTGTTTGGAGTAAAACTCCGTAAAATGCATTATTTGAGGCATCATTAGCCATTTTGTATGTGTAGTTAGGAGTTATTTTTAAATAACTGTCATATTGAGTGTGACAGTATACTGTCATAGTGAGTAAAACATAATTTTTGTATTTGCAAACCTTACAAAAACAACTGATTCTAGTAAAACTCACATGGATTTAATATTACAGGCATATTTAGACATTTTGCATTGTTGGTTTAGGAATTATGTTGAAATACATTTTTATTGCTTTTTTCGCATTATCTCAGAATTTTAAGAACATTACTGTCATATTTTGTAAAAAACTACTTTTTTTGTTTGCAAGCCTTAAAAAAGCATATGTTTTGAGTAAAACTCACAAAAATGCATTTTTTCAAGGCAATATTAGATGTGTAGTTTAGGAGTAATGTTTAATTTACTGTCATATTGAGTGTACATTGTCATGGTGAAAAAAAACTATTTTTTTTTTATTTGCAAACATTACAAAAACAACTGATTCTAGTAAAACTCACATGGATTCAATAATACAGGCATTTTTACACAATTTGCATGTTTAGTTTAGAAATTACGATGGAATACATTTTTATTGCTTTTTTCGCATTATCTCAGGATTCTAAGAAGATTACCGTCATATTGAGTAAAAAACACTTTGTGTTTGCAAGCCTTAAAAAAAGCATAGGTTTCGAGGAAAACTCCCAAAGATGCATTATTTCAAGCATTATTAGCCATTTTGCATGTGTAGTTTAGGAGTTATGATTAAATAACTGACATATTGAGTTTGACAGAGTAAAACCTAATTTTTGTATTTGCAAACCTTACTAAAACAACTGATTCTAGTAAAACTTACATGGATTTAATATTACAGGCATTTTTAGACATTTTGCATTGTTGGTTTAGGAATTATGTTGGAATACATTTTTATTGCTTTTTTCGTATTATCTCAGGATTTGAAGAACATTACTGTCATATTGAGTAAAAAACTACTTTTTGTGTTTGCAAGCCTTAAAATAGCATATGTTTCGAGTAAAACTCACAAGAATGCATTATTTCAGGCAATATTAGCTCATTTTTAAGTGTTGTTTAGGAGTTATGTTTAATTTACTCTCATATTGAGTGTACATTGTCATGGTGAAAAAATCCTAATTTTTGTATTTGCAAAAATTTCAAACACAACCAATTCTAGTAAAACTCACATCGATTCAATGCTACAGGATTTTTTTTTACATATTTTGCATGTTTGATTTAGGAAATATGATTGAATATAATTTCATTGCTTTTTTCGCATTATCTCAGGATTTTAGGAATATTACTGTCATATTGAGTAAAAAACTACTTTTTGTGTTTGCAAGATTTGAAAAAGCAAATGTTTCAAGTAAAACTCCGTAGAATGCATTATTTGAGGCATCATTAGACATTTTGCATTTGTAGTTTAGGAGTTATGATTAAATAAATATCATATTGAGTGTGACAGTTTACTTTCATAAAGTGTAAAACCTAATTTTTGTTTTTGCAAACCTTACTAAAACAACTGATTCTAGTAAAACTCACATGGATTCAATATTACAGGCATTTTTACACATTGTGCATGTTTAGTTTAGAAATTATGATTGAATACATTTTTATTGCTTTTTTCGCATTATCTCAGGATTTTAAGAACATTACTGTCATATTGAGTAAAAAAATACTTTTTGTGTTTGCAAGCCTTAAAAAAGCATATGTTTCGAGGAAAACTCCCAAGGATGCATTATTTTAAGCATTATTAGCCATTTTGCATGTGTAGTTTAGGAGTTATGATTAAATAACTGTCATATTGAGTTTGACAGAGTAAAACCTAATTTTTGTATTTTCAAACCTTACTAAAACAACTGATTCTAGTAAAACTTACATGGATTTAATATTACAGGCATTTTTAGACATTTTGCATTGTTGGTTTAAGAATTATGTTGGAATACATTTTTATTGCTTTTTTCGCATTATCTCAGGATTTGAAGAACATTACTGTCATATTGAGTAAAAAACTACTTTTTGTTTTTGCAAGCCTTAAAAAAGCATATGTTTCGAGTAAAACTCACAAGAATGCATTATTTCAGGCAATATTAGCTCATTTTTAAGTGTAGTTTAGGAGCTATGTTTAATTTATTCTCATATTGAGTGTCATGGTTAAAAAAAACACCTAATTTTTGTATTTGCAAAAATTTCAAACACAACAAATTCTAGTAAAACTCACATGGATTCAATACTACAGGCTTTTTTCGCATTATCTCAGGATTTTAGGAATATTACTGTCATATTGAGTAAAAAACTACTTTTTGTGTTTGCAAGATTTGAAAAAGCAAATGCTTCGAGTAAACTCCGTAGAATGCATTATTATTTTAGGCATCTGTAGCCATTTTGCTTGTGTGGATTAGGAGTTTTTAAATAACTGTCATTATGAGTAAAACTTAAATTTTGTATTTTTAAACCTCCTGATTCTAGTAAAATTCACAAAGATATAATATTACAGGCATTTTTAGACATAATGCAGGTTTGGTTTTTGGAGTTAGGTTTATAACTTTTCATATTTAGTATGACAGTTAGACTGTCATATTAAGTAACAAAAAAAAAAAAGACGTGTCTTTGCAAACCTTACAAAATATTTTTTTCCAGTAAAACTCACAAAGATACATTTCTCTTATTAGCCATTTTGCATGTGTGGTTTCGGAGTTATGTTTAAATAACTGTCAGATACAGAGACAGAGACAGTATACATGGGGAAGGCGTGGCGCAGTTGGGAGAGTGGCCGTTCCAGCAACTTGAGGGTTCTTGGTTCGATCCCCACCTTCTACCAACCTCGTCACGTCCGTTGTGTCCTTGAGGGAGACACTTTACCCTTGCTCCTGATGGGTTGTGGTTAGGGCCTTGCATGCCAGCTCCCGCCATCAGTGTGTAAATGTGTGTGTGAATGGATGAATGTAAAAGTAGTGTCAACGCGCTTTGTGTACCTTGAAGGTAGAAAAGCGCTATGCAAGTATAACCCATTTACCATAGTGAGTAAAACCAAATGTTTGTATTTACAAACCTTACAAAATAACCGATTCTAGTAAAAGTCACACAGATACAATATTTTAGGCATTTTTAGACATAATGCATGTTTGGTTTTGGAGTTATGTTTATATAACCTCCTTTCTGAGCCGCCACCTTATCGTGGTAGAGGAGTTTGCGTGTCCCACTGATCCTAGGAGCTATGCTGTCTGTGGGCTTCTATGCCCCCTCGTAGGCTCTCCCAAGACAAATAGGTCCTAGGTGAGGGATCAGACAAAGAGCAGCTCAAAGACCTTTATGAAAAGTACAAAGCGAGGTCCTAGATTTTTCCTCGCCCGGATGCGGTTCACCGTGGCTCCCCTGTGGAGCCAGGCCCAGAGGTGAGGCACGATGGCGAGCGCCTGTTGGCTGGCTCAGCTCAATGAAGCAACGTGGTTCCCTCCTCCAATGGGCTCACCACTCATGGGCTGGGTTATAGAGGTCGGGTGCAGTGTTAGCTGAGCGGCAGCCGAAGGCAGGGCACTTGGCGATCCGATCATCGGCTACATAAGCTAGCTCTTCTGACGTGAAATGTCACCTCGCTGGGAGGGAAGGAGCCTGAGCTGGTGTGCGAGGTGGAGAAGTTCCGGCTAGATATAGTTGGACTCACTTCGACGCACAGGAACCTGTTCTCTCGAGAGGGGCTGGACTCTCTTCCACTATGGCGTTGCAAGCAATGAGAGGCTGGGGTGGCAATTCTTGTTGTCCCCCCGGCTCAAAGACAAGAGTATGGGGTATCGGACTGTCTGATTGTGGCGGGTCGCTCCCTGTATGATCAGTGTCAGAGCTTGGTCCGCATTGCCGGCAGTAAGTCGGACCTCTTTCCAGTGAGGGTTGGACTAAACCACACAAAGGGCAGCCTTGGCGGCCCAAGGCTGCCCTTTGTCACCGATTCTGTTGTTAACTTTTATGGACAGAATTACTAGGCGCAGTCATGGCGTTGAGGGGATCCGGTTTAGTGGTTGCAGGATTAGGTCTCTGCTTTTTGCAGATGATGTGGTCCTGATGGCTTCAACTGGCCAGGATCTCCAGCTCTCATTGGATGGCCGAGTATGAAGCGACTGGGATGAGAATCAGCACCTCCAAGTCCGAGTCCATGGTTCTCGCCCGGTAAAGGGTGGGGTGCCATTTCCAGGTTGAGGAGGCGATGGCACATACATAGATGGCCCCAAGTGGAGGAGTTCAAGTACCTAGGAGTCTTGTTCACGAGTGAGGGAAGAGTGGATCATGAGATCCACAGGCGGATCGGTGCGGCGTCTTCAGAAATGAGGACGCTATATCGATCCATTGTGGTGAAGAAGGAGCTGAGCCAGAATTAAAAGCTCTAAATTTACCGGTCGATCTACATTCCCATCCTGCACCCATGGTCATGGTTATGACCGAAAAGACAAGATCACGGGTACAAGCGGCCAAATTGAGTTTCCTCCGCCGGGTGGCGGGTCTCTCCCTTAGAGATAGGATAAGAAGCTCTGTCACCCGGGAGAAACTCAGAGTAAAGCGCTGCTCCTCCACATTGAGAGGAGCCAGGTGAGGTGGTTCGGGCATCTGCTCAGGATGCCACCCGACGCCTCCCGAGGGAGGTGTTTAGGGCAAGTCCGACCGGCAGGAGGCCACGGGGAAGACCCAGGACACATTGGGAAGATTATGTCTCCCGGCTGGCCTGGGAACGCCTCAGGTTCCCCCAAGAAGAGCTGGAAGAAGTGGCTGGGGAGAGGAAAGTCTTGGCTTCTCTGTTTAGGCTGCTGCCCCCGCAACCCGACCTCGGTTAAGCGGAAGAAAATGGATGGATTTAGTAACGACAAAAAAAAATGATTCTAGTAAAACTCACATGGATACAATTTTACAGGTATTTTTAGACATAATGCATGTTTGGTTTTGGAATTATGTTTATATAACTTTCATATGTATTATGACAGTTATACTGTCATCTTGAGTAAAACTAACTTGTGTCTTTACAAACATTACAAACTATGTTTTTCCAGTAAAACAAAAAGATTTTGTATTTGCAAACCTTACAAAAACAACTGATTCTAGTAAAACTCACATAGATTCAATATTTCAGGCATTTTTAGACATTTCACATGTTTGAATACATTTTTATTGCTTTTTTCGTTAGGGCAAGTCCGATCGGCAGGAGGCCACGGGGAAGACCCAGGACACATTGGGAAGACTATGTCTCAGGCTGGCCTGGGAACGCCTCGGGATCCCCCGAGAAGAGCTGGACAAAGTGGCTGGGGAGAGGGAAGTCTGGGCTTCTCTGCTTAGGCTGCTGCCCCCGCAACCCAACCTCGGATAAGCGGAAGAAAATGGATGGATTTAGTATGACAGTTATACTGTCATATTGAGTAAAAAAACTTTTTTCCATAGATTCAATATTACAGGCATCTTTAGATGGATTGCATGTTTGGTTTTGGAGATATGTTTATACAACTTTCATATTTAGTATGACAGTTATACTGTCATATTGAGTAAAAAAAAACAACTTGTGTCTGCAAACCTTACAAAAGATTATTATTCTAGTAAAACTAACAAAGATACATTTTTCCAAGCATTATTAGCATTTGTTGTTTTGGAGTTATAATGCTTGCGTTGAGAGGCGACGGGCTCGGGTGGCAATTCTTGTTGCCCCCCGGCTCAAAGCCTGCACGTTGGAGTTCAACCCAGTGGACCAGTGGGTAGCTTTCCTCCGCCTTCGGGTGGGGGGACGGGTCCTGACTGTTGTTTGGCCTTACGCGCCAAACGGCAGCTCAGAGTACCCACCCTTTTTGGATTCACTCGAGGGAGTACTGGAAAGTGCTCCACCGGGTGATTCCCTCGTTCTACTGGGGGCCTTCAACGCTCATCTTGGCAACAACAGTGAAACCTGGAGAGGCATGATTGGGAAGAATGGCCGCCCGGATCTGAACCCGAGTGGTGTTTTGTTATTGGACTTTTGTGCTCGTCACAGATTGTCAATAACAAACACCAAGTTCAAACATAAGGGTGTCCATATGTGCACTTGGCATCAGGACACCCTAGGCCGCAGTTCCATGATCGATTTTGTAGTTGTGTCATCGGATTTGCGGTCTCATGTTTTGGACACTCGGGTGAAGAGAGGGGCGGAGCTTTCTACCGATCACCACATGGTGGTGAGTTGGCTGCGATGGTGGGGGAGGATGCCTGACAGACCTGGCAGGCCCAAACGCATTGTGAGGGTTTGCTGGGATCGCCTCCGGAAGAACTTTGAACATGTCACGAGGGAGGCGCTGGACATTGAGTCTGAGTGGACCATGTTCCGTGCCTCTCTTGTCGAGCCGGCTGATTGGAGCTGTGGCCGCAAGGAGTTTGGTGCCTGTCGTGGCGGTAATCCTAGAACCCGCTGGTGGACACCAGCAGTGAGGGATGCCGTCAAGCTGAAGAAAGAGCCTATCGGGTCCTTTTGGCTCATGGGACTCCAGAGGCAGCCGACAGGCCAAGCGAAGTGCGGCTTCAGCGGTCGCAGAGGCAAAAACTCGGACATGGGAGGAGTTTGGAGAAGCCATGGAAAACGACTTCCAGACGGCTTCGAAGCGATTCTGGACCACCATCCGCCGGCTCAAGGAGGGGGAGCAGTGCACTGTAACACCGTGTATGGTGAGGATGGTGCGCTGCTGACCTCTACTGCAGCTGTTATTGATCGGTGGAGGGAATACTTCGAAGACCTCCTTATTCCCACCAACATGTCTTCCTATGAGGAAGCAGTGCCTGGGGAATCTGTGGTGGGCTCTCCTATTTCTGAGGCTGAGGTCAAAAAGCTCCTCAATGGCAACGCCCTGGGGGTGGATGAGATCCGTCCGGAGTTCCTTAAGGCTCTGGATGCTGTGGGGCTGTCTTGGTTGACAAGACTCTGCAACATCGCGTGGACATCGGAGGCGGTACTTCTGGATTGGGAGACCGGGGTGGTGGTTCCTCTCTTTAAGAAGGGGAACCAGAGGGTGTGTTTCAACTATCGTGAGATCACACTCAGTCTTCCCGGTAAGGTCTATTCATGTGTACTGGAGAAGAGGCTATGCCGGATAGTCAAACCTCAGATTCAGGAGGAACAGTGTGGTTTACGTCCTGGTCGTGGAACTGCGGACCAGCTTTATACTCTCGGCAGGGTCCTTGAGGGTGCATGGGAGTGTGCCCAACCAGTCTACATGTGCTTTATGAACTTGGAGAAGGCATTCGACCATTTACCCCGGGAAGTCCTGTGGGGAGTGCTCAGAGAGTATGGGGTAACGACTGTCTTATTGTGGCGGTTCGCTCCCTTTGCAAGAGTCAGAGCTTGGTCCGCATTGCCGGCAGTAAGTTGGACCCGTTTAGTGAGGGTTGGACTCCGCCAAGGCTGCCCTTTGTCACCGATTCTGTTCATAGCCTTTATGGACAGAATTTCTAGGCGCAGTCAGGGCGTTGAGGGGATCCGGTTTGGTGTCTGCAGGATTAGGTCTATGCTATTTGCAGATGATGTGGTCCTGATGGCTTCATCTGGCCAAGATCTTCAGCCCTCACTGGATCGGTTCGCAGACGAGTGTGAAGTGACTAGGATGTGAATCAGCACCTCCAAGTCAGAGTCCATGGTTCTCGCCCGGAAAAGGGTGGAGTGCCATTTCCGGGTTGGGGAGGAGATCTTGCCCCAAGTGGAGGAGTTCAAGGACCTCAGAGTCTTGTTCACGAGTGAGGAAAGAGTGGATCGTGAGATCGACAGGCGGAACGGTGCGGCGTCTTCAGTAATGCGGACGCTGTATTGATCCGTTGTGGTGAAGAAGGAACTGAGCCGGAAGGCAAAGCTCTCGATTTACCGGTCGATCTACGTTCCCATCCTCACCTATGGTCATGGCCGAAAGGACAAGATCACGGGTACAAGCGGCCGAAATGAGATTCCTCCGCCGGGTGGCGGGGCTCTCCCTTAGAGATAGGGTGAGAAGCTCTGTCATCCGGGAGGAGCTCAAAGTAAAGCCATTGCTCCTCCATTTCGAGAGGAGCCAGATGAGGTGGTTCGGGCATCTGGTCAGGATGCCACCCGAACGCCTCCCTAAGGAGGTGTTTCGGGCACGTCCGACCGGTAGGAGGCCCAGGAAGACCCAGGAAACGGGAAGCTTATCTCTCCCGGCTGGCCTGGGAATGCCCCGGGATCCCCCGGGAGGAGCTGGACGAAGTGGCTGGGGAGAGGAAAGTCTGGGCTTCCCTGCTTAGGCTGCAGCCCCCGCGACCCGACCTCGGATAAGCGGAAGAAAATGGATGGATGGATGGATGGAGTTATGTTTAAATAACTGTCATAAAGAGTAAAACCTCATTTTTGTATTTGTAAACCTTACCAAAACAACTGATTTTAGTAAAACTCACACAGATTCAATATTACAGGCATTTTTAGACATTTTGCTTATTTGGTGTAGGAATTATGATGGAATACATTGTTATTGCTTATTTCGCATTATATCATTAAGATCTTTACTGTCATATTGAGGAAAACAAATACTTTTTGTGTTTGCAAGCTTTAAAAAAGCATATGTTTCGAGTAAAACTCACAAGAATGCCTTATTTCAGGCATTATTAGCCATTTTTTATGTGTAGTTTAGGCATACTTGCCAAGTTTCCTGGATTTTTCAGGAGACTCCCGAAATTCAGCGCCTCTCCCGAAAACCTCCCGGGACAAATTTTCTCCCGAAAATCTCCCGAAATTCAGGCTGACCTGAGTGAGGACAGCCTGTATTCACGTCTGCTTTCCCACGATATAAACAGCATGCCTGCCCAATCACATTATAACTGTAGAATGATCGAGGGCGAGTTCTTGGTTTCTTATGTGGGTTTATTGTTAGGTAGTTTCATTAACGTCCTCCCAGCGCAGTAACAACACTAAACAACAGCAGTCACGTTTTCGTCTACCGTAAAGCAGTTTGTCTGCCGTAAACAGCAATGTTGTGACACTCTTTAAACAGGGAAATACTGCCATCTACTGTACATGCATATGTGACAATAACATCCAGGGCTTTTAGAGAGTGCAGCGCACAACTGCGCACACAACAAGGAGACGAAGCAGAAGAACGCGGAAGATACAGCCATGGCGACGCCGACGACGAGTAAGATGAAGAAACACGCTTATAAGTTCCAAGCCGCAGCTGCGAATGGACCTGGATAGCCTCCGGGAAGAAGTAGTGGAGTACCAAGTGCTTGGCAGTGAAGATCTTCCTCAGGAAGCAAAGATTGACCGGTTTTTGGCCATGCTCAGGAGGGGTGGAAAATTCCAGACTCTCGTGCATTTGATGAAAGCACTTTTGTGCGTGCCACACAGCAATGCATCATCAGAGAGGGTGTTCAGCATGGTTAGAAAAATAGTGACAGAGAATAGAACAAGGATGGACAATTCAACCCTTAACTCAACAATGAGTAGATGAGTGTTATGTGTGTGTATATGTGTAAATAAATGAAAACTGAAATTCAAGTATTTATTTTATTTTTATATATATATAGCTAGAATTCACTGAAAGTCAAGTTTTTCTTATATATGTGTGTATGTATATATATATATATATTTTTATATATATATATATATATATATATATATATATATATATATATATATATATATATATATATATATATATATATATATATATTTATTTATATATATATATATTTATATATATATATATATATATATATATATATATATATATATATATATATATATATATATATATATATATATATATATATATATATGAAATACTTGACTTGGTGATTTTAGCTCTAAATATACTCCTCCCCTCTTAACCACACCCCCAACCACGCCCCCACCCCACCCCCGACCACGCCTTCCCCACCCCCACCTCCTGAAATCGGAGGTCTCATTGTTGGCAAGTATGAGTTTAGGAGTTATGTTTAAATAACTGTCATAGTGAGTGTGGCAGTTACACTGTCATATTGAGTAAAAAAAACTAACTTGTGTCTTTGCAAACCTCACAAAAGAAAACGTTTCTAATAAAAATCACAAAGATACATTTCTTCACGCATTATTAGACATTTTTCATGTGTGGTTTAGGAGTTATGTTTAAATAACTGTCATATTGAGTGTGGCAGTTATACTGTCATTATGTGTAAAACCTAATTTTGTATTTGCAAACCTTATAAAAACAACTGATTCTAGTAAAACATAGATTCAATTTTACAGGCATTTTTAGACATTTTACATGTTTGGTTTAGGAGTTGTGTTTGAATACATTTTGTATTGCTATTTTCGTTAGGGCAAGGCCGACCGGCAGGAGACCAGGGGGAAGACCCAGGACACATTGGGAAGACTATCATTCAAGTACCTTGGGATGTGGGTGGACAATAAGCTGGACTGGACTGTTAACACAGACCACTTGTACAGGAAAGGACAGAGCTGTACTTCCTGAGGCGGCTGTCCTTTGTCCCACACGCCATTAGACTGTACAACTCTCCTCTGGGGGGAGGGGGCTACTAGGATGACAGGGGATGCAAATCAATAAGAGTGCAATATTTTTTCAAAACATGGTCACTACTGCCTAGTTTCTCATGTTATATTCTTATTTTACTGTTATATTTTTATTCTCATTGTTGCTTTTTATTTTTATTCTATTGTAATATGTTTCTATTTTGTTTCAATTTATACCCCCATTATTTACTTTTCACTTTTTAAAATTTTGTACACTACTGCTGGAATTTAAATTTTCCTGAGGGAACTCTCCTGAAGGAATCAATTAAGTACTATCTATCTATCTATCTATCTATCTATCTATCTATCTATCTATCTATCTATCTATCTATCTATCTATCTATCTATCTATCTATCTATTTATGTCTCCTGGCTGGACTGAAAACGCCTGGGATCCCCCGAGAAGAGCTGGACGAAGTGGCTGGGGAGAAGAAAGTCTGGGCTTCTCTGCTTAGGCTGCTGCCCCCGCAACCTGACCTCGGTTAAGCAGGAAGAAATGGATGGATTTAGTATGACAGTCATATTAAGTAAAAAACTAACTTGTGTTTTTGCAAACATTACAAAATATATTTTTTCTAGTAAAACTCACAAAGATACATAACTCAAGGCATTATTAGCCATTTTGCATGTGTGGTTTAGGACATATGTTTAAATAACCGTCAGATTGAGTGTGACAGTATACTGTCATAGTGAGTAAAACCCATATTTTGTAATTGCAAACCTTATGAAAACAAATGATTCTACTAAAACTCACATGGATACAATATCACAGGCATTTTAGACATAATGCATGTTTGGTTTTGGAGTAATGTTTATATAACTTTCATATTTAGTATGACAGTAATACTGTCATATTGAATAAAAAAAACTAACTTGTATCTGTACAAACCTTAAACAATATTTTTTTCCAGTAAAACTCACAAAGAGACATTTCTCCAGGCATTATTAGCCATTGTGCACATGTGGTTTAGGAGTTATGTTTAAATAAATGTCAAATTGAATGTGGCAGTTATACTGTTATTATGAGTAAAACCTAATTTTTGTAAATGTTAATCTTACCACAATACCTGATTCTGGTAAAACTCACATAGATTCAATATTACAGGCATTTTTAGACATTTTACATGTTTGGTTTAGAGTTGTGTTTGAATACATTTTTATTGCTTTTTTCATTAGGGCAAGTCCGACGGGCAGGAGGCCGCGGGGAAGACCCAGGACACATTGGGAAGACTATGTCTCCCGGCTGGGCTGGGAACGCCTCGGGATCCCCCGAGAAGAGCTGGACAAAGTGGTTGGGGAGAGCGAAGTCTGGGCTTCTCTGCTTAGGCTGCTGCCCCTGCAACCCGACCTCGGATAAGCGAAAGAAAATGGATGGATTTAGTATGACAGTTATACTGTCATATTAAGTAAAAAAAACTAACTTGTGTCTTTGCACACCTTACAAAATATATTTTTTCTAGCAAAACTCATAAAGATACATATCTACAGGCATTATTAGCCATTTTACATGTGTGGTTTAGGAGTTATGTTTAAATAACTGTCATATTGAATGTGGCAGTAATACTGTCATTATGACCTAATTTTTGTAATTTTAAACCTTACCAAAATACCTGATTCTGGTAAAACTCACAAAGATTCAATATTACAGGCATTTTTAGACGGATTACATGTTTGGTTTTGGGGTTATGTTTATACAACTATCATATTGAGTACAAAAAACAAACTTGTGTCTTTGCAAACCATACAAAAGATCATTGTTTTAGTAAATCTAACAAAGTCTCCAAGCATTATTAGCCATTTTGCATTTGTTGTTTAGGAGTTATGTTTAAATAACTGTCATAGTGAGTAAAACCTAATTTTTGTATTTGCAAACCATACAAAAACAACTGATTCTAGTAAAATATTGCAGGCATTTTTAGACATAATGCATGTTTGATTTTGGAGTTGTGTTTGTATAACTTTCATATTTAGTATTACAGTAATACTGTCATATTGAGTAATAAAAACTAACTTGTGTCTACAAACCTTACAAAATATTTTTTTTCCTGCAAAACTCACAAAGAGACATTTCTCCAGGCATTATTAGCCATTTTGCATGTGTGGTTTAGGAGTTATGTTTAAATAACTGACAGATTGAGTGTGCCAGTATACTGTGAGTAAAACCCATATTTTGTATTTGCAAACCTTACAAAATCAACTGATTCTAGTAAAACTCACATGGATACAAAATTACAGGCATTTTTAGAGATAATGCATGTTTGGTTTTGGAGTTATGTTTATAAAACTTTCATATTTAGTATGACAGTAACACTGTCATATTGAGTAAAAAAAACTAACTTGTGTCGGTACAAACATTACGAAATGTTTTTTTTCCAGTAAAACTCACAAAGAGACATTTCTCCAGGCATTATTAGCCATTGTGCATGTGTGGTTTAGGAGTTATGTTTAAATACATGTCAAATTGAATGTGGCAGTTATACTGTCATTATGAGTGAAACCTAATTTTTGTAATTGTAAACCTTACCAAAATATCTGATTCTGGTAAAACTCACATAGATTCAATATTACATGCATTTTTAGACGGATTGCATGTTTGGTTTTGGAGTTATGTTTATACAACTTTCATATTTAGTATGACAGTTATACTGTATATTACCATTGAGTAAAAAAAAAACTAACTTGTGTCTTTGCAAACCTTAAAAAAGATCGTTATTCTAGTAAAGACTTAGACTTCGACTTTGACTTTCTTTTTATTGTGATTCAAATTTGAACATTACAGCACAGATAAGAACGAAATGTAGTGCAGGATAAAAAAGCAATAAGGTGCATATTTCGATAAATAAATATATATAAATAATATATAAATACTATATATATATATATATATATATATATATATATATATATATTTATATAAAATATATATATTTATAAATAGATAAAGAGATTACTGTGCAGATAAATATATTGCCCTTTTTTACATGCACCCGCGTTTATGGATGTATGTTATCTTGTCTTTTTCATTCCAGCGAGTTAATTCATTTTGAGGGGAGTTGAGGAGATAATTTAATTATGATGCGTTCAAGAGTCTTACGGCCTGAGGGAGAAGCTGTTACAGAACCTGGAGGTTCTGCTTCGGAAGCTGCGGAACCTCTTTCTAGAGTCCAGCAGTGAAAACTGTCCTTGGTGGGGGTGGGAGGAGTCTTTGCACATTTTCTGAGCCCTGGTCAGGCAACACTTTTTGCGATCTCCTGGATAGGAGGAAGAGGAGTCCTGATGATCTTTTCCGCCGTCCTCACCACTCTCTGGAGATACTTCCAGTCTGAGGCACTGCAGGCTCCAGTCCAGACAGAGATGCTGTTGGTCAGCAGGCTCTCTATAACAAAGATACATCTCTCCAAGCATTATTAGCTATTTTGCATTTGTTGTTTAGGAGTTATGTTTAAATAACTGTCATAGTGATTTAAACCTAAAATTTGTATTTGCAAACCTTTCAAAAACAACTGATTGTAGTAAAACTCACACAGATACAATATTGCAGGCATTTTTAGACATAATGCATGTTTGGTTTTGGAGTTATGTTTCTATAACTTTCATATGTATGACAGCTATACTGTTATATTTAATAAAAAAAACTAACTTGTCTTTACAAACCTTACAAAATATTTTTTCCCAGTAAAACTCTCAAAGATACATTTCAACAGGCATTATTAGCCATTTTGCATGTGTGGTTTAGAAGTTTTGTTTAAATAACTGTCATATGGAGTGTGACCGTAAAGTCATAGTGAGTAAAACAAACTAACTTGTGTCTTTGCAAACCTTACAAAAGAAAATGTTACTAGTAAAACTCACAAAGATACATTTCTTCTGCATTATTGGAAAATGCTCATGTGTAGTTTAGGAGTTATGTTTAAATAACTGTCATATTGAGTGTGGCAGTCATACAGTCATTAAGTGTTAAACCTAATTTTTGTTTTTGCAAACCTTACAAAAACAACTGATTCTAGTAAAACTCACATTGATTCAATATTACAGGCATTTTAGACATTATACATATTTGGTTTAGGAGTTGTGTTTGAATCCATTTTTATTGCTTTTTTCGTTAGGGCAAGTCCGACCGGCAGGTGGCCACGGGGAAGACAGAGGACACATTGGGAAGACTATGTAAGCCGGCTGGCCTGGGAACGCCTCAGAGTCCCCCGAGAAGAGCTGGACGAAGTGGCTTGGGAGAGGGAAGTCTGGGCTTCTCCGCTTAGGCTGCTGCCCCCGCAACCCGACCTCGGATAAGCGGAAGAAAATGGATGGATTTAGTATGACAGTTATACTGTCATATTAAGTAAAAAAAACTAACTTGTGTCTTTGCAAACTTTACAAAATATAATCATTCTAGTAAAACAAACAAAGATACATCTCTCCAAGCATTATTAGCTATTTTGCATTTGTTGTTTAGGAGTTATGTTTAAATAACTGTCAAAGTAAATAAAACCTAATTTTGGTATTTGAAAACCTTACAAAAACAACTGATTTTAGTAAAACTCACACAGATACAATATTACAGGCATTTTTAGACATAATACAGGTTTGGTTTTGGAGTAATGTTTAAATAACTTTCATATATAGTATGACAGCTATACTGTTATATTGAGTAAAAAAAACAACTAACTTGCGTCTTTGCAAACCTTACAAAAGATCATTATTCTGGTAAAGACTTAGACTTTCTTTTTATTGTCATTCAAATTTGAACTTTACAGCACAGATAACAAAATTTCGTTACATAAACTCATGGTAGTGCAGGTTAAAAAAGCAATAAGGTGCATATACAAATAAATAAATATAAATATATATATAAAATAAATAAATATACTTAAATATATATAAATAAATAAATAAAAAGATTACTGTGCAGATAAATATATTGCACTTTTTCCACGTGCGCCCACGTTTATGGGTGTATGTTATATTGGGTTTTTTTTTATTCCAGCGAGTTAATCCATTTCGAGGGGAGTTGAGGGGATAATTTAATTATAATGCGTTCAAGAGTCTTACGGCCTGAGGGAAGAAGCTGCTACAGAAGCTGGAGGTTCTGCTTCGGAGGCTGCAGAACCTCTTTCTAGAGTCCAGCAGTGAAAACAGTCCTTGGTGGGGGTGGGAGGAGTCTTTGCAAATTTTCTGAGCCCTGGTCAGGCAGCGCTTTTTGCGATCTCCTGGATAGGAGGAAGAGGATTCCTGAAGATCTTTTCCGCCGTCCTCACCACTCTCTGGAGAGACTTCCAATCTGAGGCACTGCAGGCTCCAGTCCAGACAGAGATGCTGTTGGTCAGCAGGCACTCTATAACAAAGTATAGTTCTCCAAGCATTATTAGCTATTTGCATTTGTTGTTTAGGATTTATGTTTAAATAACTGTCATAGTGAGTAAAACCTAAATTTTGTATTTGCAAACCTTACAAAAACAATTGATTCTAGTAAAACTCAGATACAATATCACTGGCATTTTTAGACATAATGCATATTTGGTTTTGGAGTTGTGTTTATATAACTTTCATATTTACTATTACAGTAATACTGTCATATTGAGTAAAAAAAAAAAAACTAACTTGTGTCTTTACAAACCTTACAAAATATTGTTCCCAGTAAAACTCAAAGATACATTTCTACAGGCATTATTAGCCATTTTGTATGTGCGGTTTAGGAGTTATGTTTAAATAACTGTCATATTGAGTGTGACAGTAAAGTCATAGTGAGTAAAACAAACTAACTTGTGTCTTTGCAATGCTTACAAAAGAAAATGTTACTAGTAAAACTCACAAAAGATGCATTTCTTCATGCATTAGAAAATGTTACTGTCATTAAGTGTTAAACCTAATTTTTGTATTTGCAAACCTTACAAAAACAACTGATTCTAGTAAAACTCACAGATTCAATATTGCAGGCATTTTAGACATTTCACATGTTTGGTTTAGGAGTTGTGTTTGAATACATTTTAATTGCTTTTTTCGTTAGGGCAAGTCCGACCGGCAGGTGGCCACGGGGAAGCCCCAGGACACATTGGGAAGACTATGTCAGCCGGCTGGCCTGGGAACGCTTCGGGATCCCCCGAGAAGAGCTGGACGAAGTGGCTGGGGAGAGGGAAGTCTGGGCTTCTCTGCTTAGGCTGCTGCCCCCGCAACCCCGACCTCGGATAAGCGGAAGAAAATGGATAGATTTAGTATGACAGTTATGCTATTATATTGAGTAAAAAAAACTAACTTGTGTCTTTACAAACCTTACAAATTATATGTTTTCTAGTAAAACTCACAAAGATACATCTCCAGGCATTATAAGCCATTTTGCATGTGGTTTAGGGGTTATGTTTAAATAACTGCCATATTGAATGTGGCAGTTATACTGTCATTATGAGTAAAACCTAATTTTTGTAATTGTAAACCTTACCAAAATACCTGATTCTGGTAAAACTCACATAGATTCAATATTACAGGCATTTTTAGACGGATTGCATGTGTAGTTTTGAAATTATGTTTATACAACTTTCTTATTAGTATGACAGTGTCATCTTGAGTAAAAAAACTAACTTGTGTCTTTGCAAACCTTACAAATTATATGTTTTCTAGTAAAACTCACAAAGATACATCTCCAGGCATTATTAGCCATTTTGCATTTGTTGTTTAGGAGTTATGTTTAAATAACTGGCATAGTGAGTAAAACCTAATTTTTGTATTTGCAAACCTTACAAAAACAACTGATTCTAGTAATACTCACATAGATACAATATTACAGGCATTTTTAGACATAATGCATGTTTAGTTTTAGAGTTATGTTTATATAACTTTCATATTTAGTATGACAGTAAAACTGTCATATTGAGTAAAAAAACTAACTTGTGTCTTTGCAAACCTTACAAAAGATCATTATTCTAGTAAAACATACTAAGATACATTCCTCCAGGCATTATTAGCCACTTTGCATGTGTGGTTTAGGAGTTATGTTTTAAACAACTGTCATATTTAGGTGGCAGTTATATGTCTATGCGTAAAACCAAATTTTTGTATTTGCAAATCTTTCAAAAACTGATTACAGTAATTGTCACATAGTTTTAATATTACAGGTATTTTTAGACATTTTGCATTGTTGGTTTAGGAATTATGTTGCAATACATTTTTTTTTGCTTTTTTTGCATTATCTCAGGATTGTAAAAATATTACTGTCATATTGAGTAAAAAAAACTACTGATTGGGTGTGGCAGTTATACTGTCATTATGTGTAAAACCTAATTGTTGTATTTGCAAACCTTACAAAAACAACCGATTGTAGTAACTCACATGGATAAAATATTACAGGCATTTTTAGACATAATACATCATTGGTTTATGAATCGTGTTCGATTGCTCCTGCTCACAGAACCACACAGCCAGCGCACGACACACGAGCCACAAGCCCACAGCCCAAGGCAGTTAAATACCCCTGCAAATCCACAAGGCACGACACTTACTTTGGAGGCAGAGTTTCCTCTGCCCCTGCGTATTGTGGGACTCTGGGGATTCTTTTCGGTAGCCTGCGGGTCTGCTGGGTAGTCCTGGGGATTCCTTCTCAACCTGCGCGCGTTCACCCGGTCCTCCTTGTTAAGCCTGACGATCCTCCTGGTCGCTCCTTTTTAAATGTGTGCAGCCCTAATGCTCCACAGGTGCGTCTGATTTCAGGTGCCGTTCGATTGGGCACTTTGGTTGTCAGGGGCAACAAGCTAAAAGGGGCAACGTCTTAAAATGCCAGCAAAGTCCACAAGGAATAAAATTATGCAATTAAAAATACAGTCAAAGTCCTCAAAGTGTAAAAACATGCAATTAAAAATACAATCAAATTGTAAAATGTAAAAACATGCAATTTAAATCTACAACAATAAAAACACTCAGACATGCATGACAATGAAACAAAAAAAATAAAATCCCCTACTTGTGTCCCATCACATCCCCCCCATACATTATCGTTGTCAGTCCCTGCAACGGGGGGAACTCTCGTCTGCATAGCGGGCAGGCAACTGTCGGTCAAAGCCTTTTTTAGCTCTTCAAAGGACGTCTGACACTCTGGTGTCCACACTATTTTGTGGGCCTCTGCCTTCTTGCCAGTGAGGCCGTCCCACCGACATGTATTTAGGGGACGGGCTATTTTAGCAAACCCAGCCACAAAACGTTGGTAATAGCCTGCCAATCCAAGAAACGCTCTCACTTCCTTGACAGTGGTCGGAGCGGCCCAGTCCTGTCCTGCCTTAATTTTACCTGGGTCCCGTCTCACTCCATCCCGATCCACCACATGTCCCAAGAATTTCACCTCACGCTGAAAGAGCTTGCACTTAGAGGGCTTGAGTTTAAGTCCATGTCGCTGCAACCGTTCAAACACCTGGTCCAGGTGCTGTAGATGGGCAGTGAAATAAATGATAAATACATGATAAATGGGTTGTACTTTTCTACCTTCAAGGTACTCAAAGCGCTTTGACACTACTTCCACATTTACCCATTCACACACTGATGGAGGGAGCTGCCATGCAAGGCGCTAACCAGCACCCATCAGGAGCAAGGGTGAAGTGTCTTGCTCAGGACACAACGGACATGACGAGGTTGGTACTAGGTGGGGATTGAACCAGGGACCCTTGGGTTGCGCACGGCCACTCTTCCACTGCGCCACGCCGTCCCTCAACAGAAAAAATTATTATGTCATCAAGATAAACCAACAATGATTCCGCTATTTGACCATTCAAACAATGATGTGTAAGCCGTTGGAAAGTGGCAGCTGCATTGCATAGACCAAATGGCATGCGTTCAAACTCGAACAGTCCGAGGGGAGTTGTAAATGCAGTTTTTACACGATCGTCCGGGTGCACCTCCACTTGCCAATACCCACTAGCGAGGTCTAAGGTCGAAAACCATTCAGATTTGCTCAGACCAGTAAGGGTCTCTTCGATTCAGGGGAACGGAAAGGCGTCTTTATGTGTAACTGAGTTTAACCTCCGGTAGTCTACACAAAAGCGCCAACTCCCATCCTTTTTGCGGACTAACACTATAGGCGCTGCCCAGGGACTGCAGCTTTCCTTTATCACTCTCTGTTCAAGCATACCTGAAAGCATGCAGTGTCTTCACTTCCTTATACAACAGAGACGGGATGGGTCAGGTATCTCTCCCTGGTAGGGCGGAATCTCCAGTCAGTATCCTGTGTTGCACAACACTGGTCCTTCCAAAGTCCTCATGTTGTGCAAACACCTTCTCCCACTTCGCCAGCAGGGCGCGTAGCTGCACCTGTTGCTGCTCAGACAGATCCGGCTTATCACTCAAATCCCTAACATCTGGGGACAGTTCTGGATTGGTTTGGGCTGTGGCATCAATGAGTGACACTTCTACCACATCTAGAGATAAACACAGATCCTCAGCTCCATGCACATCACTATCATCAACACAAAACAGCTGCCCTATCTTTTTAAATCGTTTTAAGGAAATACTGTAGGAATGGGGGTTATAAACACGGAGGGGCAGCCTACCTCTGTTCATCACGACCAGTGATTTTGCCACGCCAACTGCACCGGGCATGGGCTCCACCAGGGCGCAGTAGTTAGCCCCACACCAACATCTCCTTTGGGGGATATGTAATACTAGTCTTCGAGGCCAATCTCACGTGGCCTAGCAAGCCATCTTCAGCAGCAACAGCTTCTATACGGGAACATGTAGCAAAAGCTTCCCTCCACACCTTTTGCTTTTGAAGATGCCGAAGAGTAGAGGTCTTAGGACATTTAAAAACGGCATCCCAACAACCCACGATTAGATTCATACCTACTATGAAGGGGTGTGTACAGTTTTGATCCGCAACAATTACTACTCCTCTTTCGGGAACTTTAACACCCTCTACCTCAAAATCAAGAACCGCATAGCCGATATAGGGGATTTCCAGGCCATTAGCTGCTCTTAGACGAAAAAGGGTAGGGGTCCTTTCGAGCTTAGCTTCGGTAAAGTGAGCATTAAATAGGCTTTCGGACATTAGCGTCACTTGGGACCCGGTGTCTAAAAGTCCTGGCAGAATAGTGCCTCCAGCGTCTACTTGTATTGTGGGGCATTGGGGGCCCTGGATGATGTTGGCGTGGTGGCCAGCCCTGCAACTCGGACCTAAGCAGCAGGGACATTTAGTTTAAATCCGGTGCATGTGTAGTTGCAGTGCTGAATTTTTAGAGATAATGCATGTTTGGTTTTGGAGTTATGTTTATATAACTTTTGTTTTTAGTTTGACAGTTATACAGTTATATTGAGTAAAAAAAACTAACTTGTGTCTTTACAAACCTTACAAAAGAAAATGTTACGAGTAAAACTCACAGAGATACATTTCTTCATGCATTATTAGAAAATGTTCATGTGTAGTTTTGAAGTTATGTTTATATAACTTTCATATATAGTATGACAGTTATACTGTTTTATTGAGTAAAAAAAACCTAACTTGTATCTTTACAAACCTTACAAAATATTGTTTTCCATTAAAACTCACAAAAATACATTTCTAAAGGCATTATTAGCCATTTTGTATGTGTGGTTTAGGAGTTATGTTTAAATAACTGAAATTGAGTGTGACAGTATACTGTCAAAGTGAGTAAAAAAAAAACTAACTTGTGTCTTTGCAAACCTTACAAAAGAAAATGTTACTAGTAAAACTCATTAAGATACATTTCTTCATGCATTATTAGAAAATGTTCATGTGTAGTTTAGGAGTTATGTTTAAATAACTGTCATATTGAGTGTGGCAGTCATACAGTCATTAAGTGTTAAACCTAATTTTTGTTTTTGCACACCTTACAAAAACAACTGATTCTAGTAAAACTCACATTGATTCAATATTACAGGCATTTTAGACATATTTGGTTTAGGAGTTGTGTTTGAATCCATTTTTATTGCTTTTTTTGTTAGGGCAAGTCCAACCGGCAGGAGGCCACGGGGAAGACAGAGGACACATTGGGAAGACTATGTAAGCCGGCTGGCCTGGGAACGCCTCAGGATCCCCCGAGAAGAGCTGGACGAAGTGGCTTGGGAGAGGGAAGTCTGGGCTTCTCTGCTTAGGCTGCTACCCCCACAACCCGACCTCGGATAAGCGGAAGAAAATGGATGTCATATTGGGTAAAAAAACAAACTAACGTGTCTTTGCAAACCTTACAAAAGATCATTATTCTGGTAAAGACTTAGACTTTCTTTTTATTGTCATTCAAATTTTAACTTTACAGCACAGATAACAAAATTTCGTTACATAAGCTCATGGTAGTGCAGGATAAAAAAGCAATAAGGTGCATATATAAATAAATAAATATAAATATATATATAAAATAAATAAATATACTTAAATATATATAAATATATAAATAAAAAGATTACTGTGCAGATAAATATATTGCACTTTTTCCACATGCGCCCACGTTTATGGGTGTATGTTATATTGTGTTTTTTTATTCCAGCGAGTTAATCCATTTTGAGGGGAATTGAGGGGATAATTTAATTATAATGCGTTCAAGAGTCTTACGGCCTGAGGGAAGAAGCTGTTACAGAAGCTGGAGGTTCTGCTTCGGAGGCTGCGGAACCTCTTTCTACAGTCCAGCAGTGAAAACAGTCCTCGGTGGGGGTGGGAGGAGTCTTTGCAAATTTTCTGAGCCCTGGTCAGGCAGCGCTTTTTGCGATCTCCTGGATAGGAGGAAGAGGATTCCTGAATATCTTTTGCGCTGTCCTCACCACTCTCTGGAGAGACTTCCAGTCTGAGGCACTGCAGGCTCCAGTCCAGACAGAGATGGTTGGTCAGCAGGCTCTCTATAACAAAGATACAGTTCTCCAAGCATTATTAGCTATTTGCATTTGTTGTTTAGGATTTATGTTTAAATAACTGTCATAGTGAGTAAAACCTAAATTTTGTATTTGCAAATCTTACAAAAACAATTGATTCTAGTAAAACTCACAGATACAATATCACAGGCATTTTTAGACATAATGCATGTTTGGTTTTGGAGTTGTGTTTATACAACTTTCATATTTAGTATTACAGTAATACTGTCTTATTCAGTAAAAAACAAAAAACTAACTTGTGTCTTTACAAACCTTACAAAATATGTTTTCCCAGTAAAACTCACAGAGATACATTTCTACAGGCATTATTAGCCATTTTGCATGTTTGGTTTAGGAGTTATGTTTAAATAACTGATATTGAGTGTGACAGTATACTGTCAAAGTGAGTAAAAAAACCTAACTTGTGTCTTGCAAACCTTACAAAAGAAAATGTTACGAGTAAAACTCACAGAGATACATTTCTTCATGCATTATTAGAAAATGTTCATGTGTAGTTTTGAAGTTATGTTTATATAACTTTCATAAATAGTATGACAGTTATACTGTTATATTGAGTAAAAAAAACTAACTTGTGTCTTTACAAACCTTACAAAATATTGTTTTCCATTAAAACTCACAAAGATACATTTCTACAGGCATTATTAGCCATTTTGTATGTGTGGTTTAGGAGTTTGTTTAAATAACTGAAATTGAGTGTGACAGTATACTGTCAAAGTGAGTAAAAAAAACTAACTTGTGTCTTTGCAAACCTTACAAAAGAAAATATTACTAGTAAAACTCATAAAGATACATTTCTTCATGCATTATTAGAAAATGGTCATGTGTAGTTAGGAGTTATGTTTAAATAACTGTCATATTGAGTGTGGTAGTATAACTGCCACACATATTGAGTTATAAAGTTAAGTGTAAAACCTAATTTTTGTATTTGCAAACCTTACAAAAACAACTGATTCTAGTAAAACTCACATAGATTCAATATTAAAGGCATTTTAGACATTTTACATGTTTTGTTCAGGAGTTGTGTTTGAATCCATTTTTATTGCTTTTTTTGTTAGGGCAAGTCCAACCGGCAGGAGGCCACGGGGAAGACAGAGGACACATTGGGAAGACTATGTAAGCCGGCTGGCCTGGGAACGCCTCAGGATCCCCCGAGAAGAGCTGGACGAAGTGGCTTGGGAGAGGGAAGTCTGGGCTTCTCTGCTTAGGCTGCTACCCCCACAACCCGACCTCGGATAAGCGGAAGAAAATGGATGTCATATTGGGTAAAAAAAAAAAACTAACGTGTCTTTGCAAACCTTACAAAAGATCATTATTCTGGTAAAGACTTAGACTTTCTTTTTATTGTCATTCAAATTTTAACTTTACAGCACAGATAACAAAATTTCGTTACATAAGCTCATGGTAGTGCAGGATAAAAAAGCAATAAGGTGCATATATAAATAAATAAATATAAATATATATATAAAATAAATAAATATACTTAAATATATATAAATATATAAATAAAAAGATTACTGTGCAGATAAATATATTGCACTTTTTCCACATGCGCCCACGTTTATGGGTGTATGTTATATTGTGTTTTTTTATTCCAGCGAGTTAATCCATTTTGAGGGGAATTGAGGGGATAATTTAATTATAATGCGTTCAAGAGTCTTACGGCCTGAGGGAAGAAGCTGTTACAGAAGCTGGAGGTTCTGCTTCGGAGGCTGCGGAACCTCTTTCTACAGTCCAGCAGTGAAAACAGTCCTCGGTGGGGGTGGGAGGAGTCTTTGCAAATTTTCTGAGCCCTGGTCAGGCAGCGCTTTTTGCGATCTCCTGGATAGGAGGAAGAGGATTCCTGAATATCTTTTGCGCTGTCCTCACCACTCTCTGGAGAGACTTCCAGTCTGAGGCACTGCAGGCTCCAGTCCAGACAGAGATGGTTGGTCAGCAGGCTCTCTATAACAAAGATACAGTTCTCCAAGCATTATTAGCTATTTGCATTTGTTGTTTAGGATTTATGTTTAAATAACTGTCATAGTGAGTAAAACCTAAATTTTGTATTTGCAAATCTTACAAAAACAATTGATTCTAGTAAAACTCACAGATACAATATCACAGGCATTTTTAGACATAATGCATGTTTGGTTTTGGAGTTGTGTTTATACAACTTTCATATTTAGTATTACAGTAATACTGTCTTATTCAGTAAAAAACAAAAAACTAACTTGTGTCTTTACAAACCTTACAAAATATGTTTTCCCAGTAAAACTCACAGAGATACATTTCTACAGGCATTATTAGCCATTTTGCATGTTTGGTTTAGGAGTTATGTTTAAATAACTGATATTGAGTGTGACAGTATACTGTCAAAGTGAGTAAAAAAACCTAACTTGTGTCTTGCAAACCTTACAAAAGAAAATGTTACGAGTAAAACTCACAGAGATACATTTCTTCATGCATTATTAGAAAATGTTCATGTGTAGTTTTGAAGTTATGTTTATATAACTTTCATAAATAGTATGACAGTTATACTGTTATATTGAGTAAAAAAAACTAACTTGTGTCTTTACAAACCTTACAAAATATTGTTTTCCATTAAAACTCACAAAGATACATTTCTACAGGCATTATTAGCCATTTTGTATGTGTGGTTTAGGAGTTTGTTTAAATAACTGAAATTGAGTGTGACAGTATACTGTCAAAGTGAGTAAAAAAAACTAACTTGTGTCTTTGCAAACCTTACAAAAGAAAATATTACTAGTAAAACTCATAAAGATACATTTCTTCATGCATTATTAGAAAATGGTCATGTGTAGTTAGGAGTTATGTTTAAATAACTGTCATATTGAGTGTGGTAGTATAACTGCCACACATATTGAGTTATAAAGTTAAGTGTAAAACCTAATTTTTGTATTTGCAAACCTTACAAAAACAACTGATTCTAGTAAAACTCACATAGATTCAATATTAAAGGCATTTTAGACATTTTACATGTTTTGTTCAGGAGTTGTGTTTGAATCCATTTTTATTGCTTTTTTTGTTAGGGCAAGTCCAACCGGCAGGAGGCCACGGGGAAGACAGAGGACACATTGGGAAGACTATGTAAGCCGGCTGGCCTGGGAACGCCTCAGGATCCCCCGAGAAGAGCTGGACGAAGTGGCTTGGGAGAGGGAAGTCTGGGCTTCTCTGCTTAGGCTGCTACCCCCACAACCCGACCTCGGATAAGCGGAAGAAAATGGATGTCATATTGGGTAAAAAAAAAAAACTAACGTGTCTTTGCAAACCTTACAAAAGATCATTATTCTGGTAAAGACTTAGACTTTCTTTTTATTGTCATTCAAATTTTAACTTTACAGCACAGATAACAAAATTTCGTTACATAAGCTCATGGTAGTGCAGGATAAAAAAGCAATAAGGTGCATATATAAATAAATAAATATAAATATATATATAAAATAAATAAATATACTTAAATATATATAAATATATAAATAAAAAGATTACTGTGCAGATAAATATATTGCACTTTTTCCACATGCGCCCACGTTTATGGGTGTATGTTATATTGTGTTTTTTTATTCCAGCGAGTTAATCCATTTTGAGGGGAATTGAGGGGATAATTTAATTATAATGCGTTCAAGAGTCTTACGGCCTGAGGGAAGAAGCTGTTACAGAAGCTGGAGGTTCTGCTTCGGAGGCTGCGGAACCTCTTTCTACAGTCCAGCAGTGAAAACAGTCCTCGGTGGGGGTGGGAGGAGTCTTTGCAAATTTTCTGAGCCCTGGTCAGGCAGCGCTTTTTGCGATCTCCTGGATAGGAGGAAGAGGATTCCTGAATATCTTTTGCGCTGTCCTCACCACTCTCTGGAGAGACTTCCAGTCTGAGGCACTGCAGGCTCCAGTCCAGACAGAGATGGTTGGTCAGCAGGCTCTCTATAACAAAGATACAGTTCTCCAAGCATTATTAGCTATTTGCATTTGTTGTTTAGGATTTATGTTTAAATAACTGTCATAGTGAGTAAAACCTAAATTTTGTATTTGCAAATCTTACAAAAACAATTGATTCTAGTAAAACTCACAGATACAATATCACAGGCATTTTTAGACATAATGCATGTTTGGTTTTGGAGTTGTGTTTATACAACTTTCATATTTAGTATTACAGTAATACTGTCTTATTCAGTAAAAAACAAAAAACTAACTTGTGTCTTTACAAACCTTACAAAATATGTTTTCCCAGTAAAACTCACAGAGATACATTTCTACAGGCATTATTAGCCATTTTGCATGTTTGGTTTAGGAGTTATGTTTAAATAACTGATATTGAGTGTGACAGTATACTGTCAAAGTGAGTAAAAAAACCTAACTTGTGTCTTGCAAACCTTACAAAAGAAAATGTTACGAGTAAAACTCACAGAGATACATTTCTTCATGCATTATTAGAAAATGTTCATGTGTAGTTTTGAAGTTATGTTTATATAACTTTCATAAATAGTATGACAGTTATACTGTTATATTGAGTAAAAAAAACTAACTTGTGTCTTTACAAACCTTACAAAATATTGTTTTCCATTAAAACTCACAAAGATACATTTCTACAGGCATTATTAGCCATTTTGTATGTGTGGTTTAGGAGTTTGTTTAAATAACTGAAATTGAGTGTGACAGTATACTGTCAAAGTGAGTAAAAAAAACTAACTTGTGTCTTTGCAAACCTTACAAAAGAAAATATTACTAGTAAAACTCATAAAGATACATTTCTTCATGCATTATTAGAAAATGGTCATGTGTAGTTAGGAGTTATGTTTAAATAACTGTCATATTGAGTGTGGTAGTATAACTGCCACACATATTGAGTTATAAAGTTAAGTGTAAAACCTAATTTTTGTATTTGCAAACCTTACAAAAACAACTGATTCTAGTAAAACTCACATAGATTCAATATTAAAGGCATTTTAGACATTTTACATGTTTTGTTCAGGAGTTGTGTTTGAATCCATTTTTATTGCTTTTTTTGTTAGGGCAAGTCCAACCGGCAGGAGGCCACGGGGAAGACAGAGGACACATTGGGAAGACTATGTAAGCCGGCTGGCCTGGGAACGCCTCAGGATCCCCCGAGAAGAGCTGGACGAAGTGGCTTGGGAGAGGGAAGTCTGGGCTTCTCTGCTTAGGCTGCTACCCCCACAACCCGACCTCGGATAAGCGGAAGAAAATGGATGTCATATTGGGTAAAAAAAAAAAACTAACGTGTCTTTGCAAACCTTACAAAAGATCATTATTCTGGTAAAGACTTAGACTTTCTTTTTATTGTCATTCAAATTTGAACTTTACAGCACAGATAACAAAATTTCGTTACATAAGCTCATGGTAGTGCAGGATAAAAAAGCAATAAGGTGCATATATAAATAAATAAATATAAATATATATATAAAATAAATAAATATACTTAAATAAATATAAATAAATAAATAAAAAGATTACTGTGCAGATAAATATATTGCACTTTTTCCACATGCGCCCACGTTTATGGGTGTATGTTATATTGTGTTTTTTTATTCCAGCGAGTTAATCCATTTTGAGGGGAATTGAGGGGATAATTTAATTATAATGCGTTAAAGAGTCTTACGGCCTGAGGGAAGAAGCTGTTACAGAAGCTGGAGGTTCTGCTTCGGAGGCTACGGAACCTCTTTCTACAGTCCAGCAGTGAAAACAGTCCTCGGTGGGGGTGGGAGGAGTCTTTGCAAATTTTCTGAGCCCTGGTCAGGCAGCGCTTTTTGCGATCTCCTGGATAGGAGGAAGAGGATTCCTGAATATCTTTTGCGCTGTCCTCACCACTCTCTGGAGAGACTTCCAGTCTGAGGCACTGCAGGCTCCAATCCAGACAGAGATGGTTGGTCAGCAGGCTCTCTATAACAAAGATACAGTTCTCCAAGCATTATTAGCTATTTGCATTTGTTGTTTAGGATTTATGTTTTAATAACTGTCATAGTGAGTAAAACCTAAATTTTGTATTTGCAAATCTTACAAAAACAATTGATTCTAGTAAAACTCACAGATACAATATCACAGGCATTTTTAGATATAATGCATGTTTGGTTTTGGAGTTGTGTTTATACAACTTATATATTTAGTATTACAGTAATACTGTCTTATTCAGTAAAAAACAAAAAACTAACTTGTGTCTTTACAAACCTTACAAAATATGTTTTCCCAGTAAAACTCACAGAGATACATTTCTACAGGCATTATTAGCCATTTTGCATGTTTGGTTTAGGAGTTATGTTTAAATAACTGACATTGAGTGTGACAGTATACTGTCAAAGTGAGTAAAAAAAACTAACTTGTGTCTTTGCAAACCTTACAAAAGAAAATGTTACGAGTAAAACTCACAGAGTGTAGTTTAGGAGTTATGTTTAAATAACTGTCATATTGAGTGTGGTAGTATAACTGCCACACATATTGAGTTATAAAGTTAAGTGTAAAACCTAATTTTTGTATTTGCAAACCTTACAAAAACAACTGATTCTAGTAAAACTCACATAGATTCAATATTAAAGGCATTTTAGACATTTTACATGTTTTGTTCAGGAGTTGTGTTTGAATACATTTGTATTGCTTTTTTTGTTAAGGCAAGTCCAAACGGCAGGAGGCCACGGGGAAGACAGAGGACACATTGGGAAGATTATATCAGCTGGCTGGCCTGGGAACGCCTCGGGATCCCCCGAGAAGAGCTGGACGAAGTAGCTGGGGATAGGGAAGTATGGGCTTCTCTGCTTAGGCTGCAGCCCCCGCAACACGAGCTCGGATAAGCGGAAGAAAATTGATGGATTTAGTAAGACAGTTATACTACCATATTGAGTAAAAAAAAACTAACTTTTGTTTTTGTAAACATTCAAAATATATTTTTTCTAGTAAAACTCACAACGATACATATAGTTTAAATAACTGTCATAGTAAGTAAAACCTTTTTTTTGTATTTGCAAACCTTACAAAAACAACTGATTCTAGTAAAACTCACTTGCATTCAATGTTACAGTTATTTTTAGACAATTTGCCTGTTTGGTTTAGAAATTATGATGGAATACATTTTTTATTGCTTTTTTCGCATTATCTCAGGATTTTAGGAATTAAACTGTCATATTGAGTAAAACTACTTTTTGTGTTTGCAAGCCTTAAAAAAGCATATGTTTCGAGTAAAACTCATAAGAATGCAATTATTTCAGGCAATATTAGCTCATTTTTATGTGTAGTTTAGAGTAATGTTTAATTTACTGTCATATTGAGTGTACATTGTCATGGTGAAAAAAAACTAATTTTTGTATTTGCAAAAATTTCAAACACAGCTGATTCTAGTAAAACTCACATGGATTCAATATTACAGGCATTTTTACACATATTGCATGTTTGATTTAGGAAATATGATTGAATACATTTTTATTTCTTTTTTCGCATAATCTCAGGATATTAGGAATATAACTGTCAATTGAGTAAAAAACTACTTTTTGTGTTTGCAAGATTTAAAAAAGCATGTGTTTAGAGTAAAACTCCGTAGAATGCATTATGTGACGCATCATTAGCCATTTTGCACAAGTAGTTAGGAGTTATTTTTAAATAACTGTCATATTGAGTGTGAAAGTATACTGTCATAGTGAGTAAAACCTAATTTTTGTATTTGCAAACCTTACAAAAACAACTGATTCTTGTAAAACTCACCTGGCTTTAATATTACAGGCCTTTTTAGACAATTTGCATTGTTGGTTTAGGAATTATGTTGGAATACATTTTTATTAATTTTTTTGCATTATCTCAGGATTTTAAGAACATTACTGTCATATTGAGTAAAAAACTACTTTTTGTGTTTGCAAGCCTTAAAAAAGCATATGTTTCGATTAAAACACATAAGAATGCATTATTTCAGGCAATATTAGCTCATTTGTATGTGTAGTTTAGGAGTAATGTTTAATTTACTGTCATATTGAGTGTACATTGTCATTGTGAAAAAGAACTAATTTTTGCATTTGCAAAAATTTCAAACACAGCGGATTCTAGTAAAACTCACATGGATTCAATATTACAGGCATTTTTACACATATTGCATGTTTGATTTAGGAAATATGATTGAATACATTTTTATTGCTTTTTTTCGCATTATCTCAGGATATTAGGAATATAACTGTCCATTGAGTAAAAAACTACTTTTTGTGTTTGCAAGATTTAAAAAAAGCATGTGGGTAGAGTAAAACTCCTTAGAATGCATTATTTGAGGCATCATTAGCCATTTTGCATAAGTAGTTAGGAGTTATTTTTAAATAACTGTCATATTGAGTGTGAAAGTATACTGTCATAGTGAGTAAAACCTAATTTTTGTATTTGCAAACCTTACAAAAACAACTGATTCTAGTAAAACTCACCTGGCTTTAATATTACAGGGATTTTCAGATAATTTGCATTGTTGGTTTAGGAATTATGTTGGAATACATTTTTATTCCTTTTTTCGCATTATCTCAGGATATTAGGAATATAACTGTCAATTGAGTAAAAAACTACTTTTTGTGTTTGCAAGATTTAAAAAAGCATCTGTTTAGAGTAAAACTCCGTAGAATGCATTATTTGAGGCATCATTAGCCTTTTTGCATGTGTAGTTAGGAGTTATTTTTAAATAACTGTCATATTGAGTGGTGTGACAGTATACTGTCATAGTGAGTAAAACTTAATTTTTGTATTTGCAAACCTTACAAAAACAACTGATTCTAGTAAAACTCACATGGATTTAATAATACAAGCAATTTTAGACATTTTGCATTGTTGGTTTAGGAATTATGTTGGAATACATTTTTATTGCTTTTTTTGCATTATCTCAGGATTTTAGGAATATAACTGTCATATTGAGTAAAAAATTACTTTTTGTGTTTGCAAGATTTAAAAAAGCATGTGTTTAGAGTAAAACTCCGTAGAATGCATTATGTGAGGCATCATTAGCCATTTTGCGTAAGTAGTTAGGAGTTATTTTTAAATAACTGTCATATTGAGTGTGAAAGTATACTGTCATAGAGTAAAACTTAATTTTTGTATTTGCAAACCTTACAAAAACAACTGATTCTAGTAAAACTCACATGGATTTAATATTACAGGCATTTTTAGACAATTTGCATTGTTGGTTTAGGAATTATGTTGGAATACATTTTTATTGCTTTTTTCGCATTATCTCTGGATTTTAAGAATAATTCTGTCATATTGAGTAAAAAACTACTTTTTGTGTTTGCAGCCTTAAAAAAGCACATGTTTCGAGTAAAACTCATAAGAATGCATTATTTCAGGCAATATTAGCTAATTTTTATGTGTAGTTTAGGAGTAATGTTTAATTTACTGTCATATTGAGTGTACATTGTCATGGTGGAAAAAAAACAAATTTTTGTATTTTCAAAAATTTCAAACACAGTTGATTCTAGTAAAACTCACATGGATTCAATATTACAGGCAATTTTACACATATTGGATGTTTCATTTAGGAAATATGATTGAATACATTTTTATTGCTTTTTTCGCATTATCTCAGGATATTAGGAATATAACTGTCCATTGAGTAAAAAACTACTTTTTGTGTTTGCAAGATTTAAAAAAGCATGTGTTTAGAGTAAAACTCCGTAGAATGCATTATGTGAGGCATCATTAGCCATTTTGCGTAAGTAGTTAGGAGTTATTTTTAAATAACTGTCATATTGAGTGTGAAAGTATACTGTCATAGAGTAAAACTTAATTTTTGTATTTGCAAACCTTACAAAAACAACTGATTCTAGTAAAACTCACCTGGCTTTAATATTACAGGCATTTTTAGACAATTTGCATTGTTGGTTTAGGAATTATGTTGGAATACATTTTTATTTCTTTTTTCGCATTATCCCAGGATATTAGGAATATAACTGTCAATTGAGTAAAAAACTACTTTTTGTGTTTGCAAGATTTAAAAAAGCATGTGTTTAGAGTAAAACTCCGTAGAATGCATTATTTGAGGCATCATTAGCCTTTTTGCATGTGTAGTTAGGAGTTATTTTTAAATAACTGTCATATTGAGTGTGACAGTATACTGTCATAGTGAGTAAAACTTAATTTTTGTATTTGCAAACCTTACAGAAACAACTGATTCTAGTAAAACTCACATGGATTTAATAATACAAGCAATTTTAGACATTTTGCATTGTTGGTTTAGGAATTATGTTGGAATACATTTTTATTGCTTTTTTCGCATTATCTCAGGATTTTAAGAACATTACTGTCATATTGAGTAAAAAAACTACTTTTTGTATTTGCAAGCCTTAAAAAAAGCATATGTTTCGAGTAAAACTCATAAGAATGCATTATTTCAGGCAATATTAGCTCATTTTTATGTGTAGTTTAGGAGTAATGTTTAATTTACTGTCATATTGAGTGTACATTGTCATGGTGAAAAAAAACTAATTTTTGTATTTGCAAAAATTTCAAACACAGCTGATTCTAGTAAAACTCACATGGATTCAATATTACAGGAATTTTTACACATATTGCTTGTTTGATTTAGGAAATATGATTGAATACACTTTTATTGCTTTTTTTGCATTATCTCAGGATTGTAAAAATATCACTGTCATATTGAGTAAAAAACTACTTTTTGTGTTTGCAAGATTTAAAAAAGCATGTGTTTAGAGTAAAACTCCGTAGAATGCATTATTTGAGGCATCATTAGCCATTTTGCATAAGTAGTTAGGAGTTATTTTTAAATAACTGTCATATTGAGTGGGGCAGTTTACTGTCATAGTGAGTATAACTTAATTTTTGTATTTGCAAACCTTACAGAAACAACTGATTCTAGTAAAACTCACATGGATTTAATAATACAAGCAATTTTAGACATTTTGCATTGTTGGTTTAGGAATTATGTTGGAATACATTTTTATTGCTTTTTTCGCATTATCTCAGGATTTTAAGAACATTACTGTCATATTGAGTAAAAAACTACTTTTTGTGTTTGCAAGCCTTAAAAAAGCATATGTTTCGAGTAAATTTCACAATAATGCTTTATTTCAGGCAATATTAGCTCATTTTATGTGTAGTTTAGGGGTTATGTTTAATTTGTCATGGTGAAAAAAACCATATTTTTGTGTTTGCAAAAATTTCAAACACAGCTGATTCTAGTAAAACTCACATGGATTCAATATTACAGGCATTTTTTACACATATTGCATGTTTGATTTAGGAAATATGATTGAATACATTTTCATTGCTTTTTTCGCATTATCTCAGGATTTTAGGAATATAACTGTCATATTGAGTAAAAAAATACTTTTTGTGCTTGCAAGATTTAAAAAATGATGTGTTTGGAGTAAAACTCCGTAGAATGCATTATTTGAGGCATCATTAGCCATTTTGCATCAGTAGTTAGGTGTTATTTTTAAAAAACTGTCATATTGAGTGTGGCAGATACTGTCATAGTGAGTAAAACTTAATTTTTATATTTGCAAACCTTACAAAAACAACTGATTCTAGTAAAACTCACATGGATTTAATAAAACAAGCATTTTTAGACAATTTGCATTGTTGGTTTAGGAATTATGTTGGAATACATTTTTATTGCTTTTTTCGCATTATCTCTGGATTTTAAGAATAATTCTGTCATATTGAGTAAAAAACTACTTTTTGTGTTTGCAGCCTTAAAAAAGCACATGTTTCGAGTAAAACTCATAAGAATGCATTATTTCAGGCAATATTAGCTAATTTTTATGTGTAGTTTAGGAGTAATGTTTAATTTACTGTCATATTGAGTGTACATTGTCATGGTGGAAAAAAAACAAATTTTTGTATTTTCAAAAATTTCAAACACAGTTGATTCTAGTAAAACTCACATGGATTCAATATTACAGGCAATTTTACACATATTGGATGTTTGATTTAGGAAATATGATTGAATACATTTTTATTGCTTTTTTCGCATTATCTCAGGATATTAGGAATATAACTGTCCATTGAGTAAAAAACTACTTTTTGTGTTTGCAAGATTTAAAAAAGCATGTGGGTAGAGTAAAACTCCGTAGAATGCATTATGTGAGGCATCATTAGCCATTTTGCGTAAGAAGTTAGGAGTTATTTTTAAATAACTGTCATATTGAGTGTGAAAGTATACTGTCATAGTGAGTAAAACCTAATTTTTGTATTTGCAAACCTTACAAAAACAACTGATTCTAGTAAAACTCACCTGGCTTTAATATTACAGGCATTTTTAGACAATTTGCATTGTTGGTTTAGGAATTATGTTGGAATACATTTTTATTTCTTTTTTCGCATTATCCCAGGATATTAGGAATATAACTGTCAATTGAGTAAAAAACTACTTTTTGTGTTTGCAAGATTTAAAAAAGCATGTGTTTAGAGTAAAACTCCGTAGAATGCATTATTTGAGGCATCATTAGCCTTTTTGCATGTGTAGTTAGGAGTTATTTTTAAATAACTGTCATATTGAGTGTGACAGTATACTGTCATAGTGAGTAAAACTTAATTTTTGTATTTGCAAACCTTACAGAAACAACTGATTCTAGTAAAACTCACATGGATTTAATAATACAAGCAATTTTAGACATTTTGCATTGTTGGTTTAGGAATTATGTTGGAATACATTTTTATTGCTTTTTTCGCATTATCTCAGGATTTTAAGAACATTACTGTCATATTGAGTAAAAAAACTACTTTTTGTATTTGCAAGCCTTAAAAAAAGCATATGTTTCGAGTAAAACTCATAAGAATGCATTATTTCAGGCAATATTAGCTCATTTTTATGTGTAGTTTAGGAGTAATGTTTAATTTACTGTCATATTGAGTGTACATTGTCATGGTGAAAAAAAACTAATTTTTGTATTTGCAAAAATTTCAAACACAGCTGATTCTAGTAAAACTCACATGGATTCAATATTACAGGAATTTTTACACATATTGCTTGTTTGATTTAGGAAATATGATTGAATACACTTTTATTGCTTTTTTTGCATTATCTCAGGATTGTAAAAATATCACTGTCATATTGAGTAAAAAACTACTTTTTGTGTTTGCAAGATTTAAAAAAGCATGTGTTTAGAGTAAAACTCCGTAGAATGCATTATTTGAGGCATCATTAGCCATTTTGCATAAGTAGTTAGGAGTTATTTTTAAATAACTGTCATATTGAGTGGGGCAGTTTACTGTCATAGTGAGTATAACTTAATTTTTGTATTTGCAAACCTTACAGAAACAACTGATTCTAGTAAAACTCACATGGATTTAATAATACAAGCAATTTTAGACATTTTGCATTGTTGGTTTAGGAATTATGTTGGAATACATTTTTATTGCTTTTTTCGCATTATCTCAGGATTTTAAGAACATTACTGTCATATTGAGTAAAAAACTACTTTTTGTGTTTGCAAGCCTTAAAAAAGCATATGTTTCGAGTAAATTTCACAATAATGCTTTATTTCAGGCAATATTAGCTCATTTTATGTGTAGTTTAGGGGTTATGTTTAATTTGTCATGGTGAAAAAAACCATATTTTTGTGTTTGCAAAAATTTCAAACACAGCTGATTCTAGTAAAACTCACATGGATTCAATATTACAGGCATTTTTTACACATATTGCATGTTTGATTTAGGAAATATGATTGAATACATTTTCATTGCTTTTTTCGCATTATCTCAGGATTTTAGGAATATAACTGTCATATTGAGTAAAAAAATACTTTTTGTGCTTGCAAGATTTAAAAAATGATGTGTTTGGAGTAAAACTCCGTAGAATGCATTATTTGAGGCATCATTAGCCATTTTGCATCAGTAGTTAGGTGTTATTTTTAAATAACTGTCATATTGAGTGTGGCAGATACTGTCATAGTGAGTAAAACTTAATTTTTATATTTGCAAACCTTACAAAAACAACTGATTCTAGTAAAACTCACATGGATTTAATAAAACAAGCATTTTTAGACATTTTGCATTGTTGGTTTAGGAATTATGTTGGAATACATTTTTATTGCTTCTTTCGCATTATCTCAGGATTTGAAGAACATTACTGTCATATTGAGTAAAAAACTACTTTTTGTGTTTGCAAGCCTTAAAAAAGCATATGTTTCGAGTACATTTCACAAGAATACTTTATTTTAGGCAATATTAGCTCATTTCTATTTGTAGTTTAGGAGTTATGTTTAATTTACTGTTATATTGAGTGTACATTGTCATGGTGAAAAAAAACATATTTTTGTATTTGCAAAAATTTCAAACACAGCTGATTCTAGTAAAACTCACATGATTCAATATTACAGGCATTTTTACACATATTGCATGTTTGATTTAGGAAATATGATTGAATACATTTGTATTGCTTTTTTCGCATTATCTCAGGATATTAGGAATATAACTGTCCATTGAGTAAAAAACTACTTTTTGTGTTTGCAAGATTTAAAAAAGCATGTGGGTAGAGTAAAACTCCGTAGAATGCATTATGTGAGGCATCATTAGCCATTTTGCGTAAGAAGTTAGGAGTTATTTTTAAATAACTGTCATATTGAGTGTGAAAGTATACTGTCATAGTGAGTAAAACCTAATTTTTGTATTTGCAAACCTTACAAAAACAACTGATTCTAGTAAAACTCACCTGGCTTTAATATTACAGGCATTTTTAGACAATTTGCATTGTTGGTTTAGGAATTATGTTGGAATACATTTTTATTTCTTTTTTCGCATTATCCCAGGATATTAGGAATATAACTGTCAATTGAGTAAAAAACTACTTTTTGTGTTTGCAAGATTTAAAAAAGCATGTGTTTAGAGTAAAACTCCGTAGAATGCATTATTTGAGGCATCATTAGCCTTTTTGCATGTGTAGTTAGGAGTTATTTTTAAATAACTGTCATATTGAGTGTGACAGTATACTGTCATAGTGAGTAAAACTTAATTTTTGTATTTGCAAACCTTACAGAAACAACTGATTCTAGTAAAACTCACATGGATTTAATAATACAAGCAATTTTAGACATTTTGCATTGTTGGTTTAGGAATTATGTTGGAATACATTTTTATTGCTTTTTTCGCATTATCTCAGGATTTTAAGAACATTACTGTCATATTGAGTAAAAAAACTACTTTTTGTATTTGCAAGCCTTAAAAAAAGCATATGTTTCGAGTAAAACTCATAAGAATGCATTATTTCAGGCAATATTAGCTCATTTTTATGTGTAGTTTAGGAGTAATGTTTAATTTACTGTCATATTGAGTGTACATTGTCATGGTGAAAAAAAACTAATTTTTGTATTTGCAAAAATTTCAAACACAGCTGATTCTAGTAAAACTCACATGGATTCAATATTACAGGAATTTTTACACATATTGCTTGTTTGATTTAGGAAATATGATTGAATACACTTTTATTGCTTTTTTTGCATTATCTCAGGATTGTAAAAATATCACTGTCATATTGAGTAAAAAACTACTTTTTGTGTTTGCAAGATTTAAAAAAGCATGTGTTTAGAGTAAAACTCCGTAGAATGCATTATTTGAGGCATCATTAGCCATTTTGCATAAGTAGTTAGGAGTTATTTTTAAATAACTGTCATATTGAGTGGGGCAGTTTACTGTCATAGTGAGTATAACTTAATTTTTGTATTTGCAAACCTTACAGAAACAACTGATTCTAGTAAAACTCACATGGATTTAATAATACAAGCAATTTTAGACATTTTGCATTGTTGGTTTAGGAATTATGTTGGAATACATTTTTATTGCTTTTTTCGCATTATCCCAGGATTTTAAGAACATTACTGTCATATTGAGTAAAAAACTACTTTTTGTGTTTGCAAGCCTTAAAAAAGCATATGTTTCGAATAAATTTCACAATAATGCTTTATTTCAGGCAATATTAGCTCATTTTATGTGTAGTTTAGGGGTTATGTTTAATTTGTCATGGTGAAAAAAACCATATTTTTGTGTTTGCAAAAATTTCAAACACAGCTGATTCTAGTAAAACTCACATGGATTCAATAATACAGGCATTTTTTAAACATATTGCATGTTTGATTTAGGAAATATGATTGAATACATTTTCATTGCTTTTTTCGCATTATCTCAGGATTTTAGGAATATAACTGTCATATTGAGTAAAAAACTACTTTTTGTGCTTGCAAGATTTAAAAAATGATGTGTTTGGAGTAAAACTCCGTAGAATACATTATTTGAGGCATCATTAGCCATTTTGCATCAGTAGTTAGGTGTTATTTTTAAATAACTGTCATATTGAGTGTGGCAGATACTGTCATAGTGAGTAAAACTTAATTTTTATATTTGCAAACCTTACAAAAACAACTGATTCTAGTAAAACTCACATGGATTTAATAAAACAAGCATTTTTAGACATTTTGCATTGTTGGTTTAGGAATTATGTTGGAATACATTTTTATTGCTTCTTTCGCATTATCTCAGGATTTTAAGAACATTACTGTCATATTGAGTAAAAAACTACTTTTTGTGTTTGCAAGCCTTAAAAAAGCATATGTTTCGAGTACATTTCACAAGAATGCTTTATTTTAGGCAATATTAGCTCATTTTTATTTGTAGTTTAGGAGTTATGTTTAATTTACTGTTATATTGAGTGTACATTGTCATGGTGAAAAAAAACATATTTTTGTATTTGCAAAAATTTCAAACACAGCTGATTCTAGTAAAACTCACATGGATTCAATATTACAGGCATTTTTACACATATTGCATGTTTGATTTAGGAAATATGATTGAATACATTTTTATTGCTTTTTTCGCATTATCTCAGGATTTTAGGAATATAACTGTCATATTGAGTAAAAAACTACTTTTTGTGCTTGCAAGATTTAAAAAAAATGATGTGTTTGGAGTAAAACTCCGTAAAATGCATTATTTGAGGCATCATTAGCCATTTTGTATGTGTAGTTAGGAGTTATTTTTAAATAACTGTCATATTGAGTGTGACAGTATACTGTCATAGTGAGTAAAACATAATTTTTGTATTTGCAAACCTTACAAAAACAACTGATTCTAGTAAAACTCACATGGATTTAATATTACAGGCATTTTTAGACATTTTGCATTGTTGGTTTAGGAATTATGTTGAAATACATTTTTATTGCTTTTTTCGCATTATCTCAGAATTTTAAGAACATTACTGTCATATTTTGTAAAAAACTACTTTTTTTGTTTGCAAGCCTTAAAAAAGCATATGTTTTGAGTAAAACTCACAAAAATGCATTTTTTCAAGGCAATATTAGATGTGTAGTTTAGGAGTAATGTTTAATTTACTGTCATATTGAGTGTACATTGTCATGGTGAAAAAAAACTATTTTTTTTTTTATTTGCAAACCTTACAAAAACAACTGATTCTAGTAAAACTCACATGGATTCAATAATACAGGCATTTTTACACATTTTGCATGTTTAGTTTAGAAATTACGATGGAATACATTTTTATTGCTTTTTTCGCATTATCTCAGGATTCTAAGAAGATTACCGTCATATTGAGTAAAAAACACTTTGTGTTTGCAAGCCTTAAAAAAAGCATAGGTTTCGAGGAAAACTCCCAAAGATGCATTATTTCAAGCATTATTAGCCATTTTGCATGTGTAGTTTAGGAGTTATGATTAAATAACTGTCATATTGAGTTTGACAGAGTAAAACCTAATTTTTGTATTTGCAAACCTTACTAAAACAACTGATTCTAGTAAAACTTACATGGATTTAATATTACAGGCATTTTTAGACATTTTGCATTGTTGGTTTAGGAATTATGTTGGAATACATTTTTATTGCTTTTTTCGTATTATCGCAGGATTTTAAGAACATTACTGTCATATTGAGTAAAAAACTACTTTTTGTGTTTGCAAGCCTTAAAATAGCATATGTTTCGAGTAAAACTCACAAGAATGCATTATTTCAGGCAATATTAGCTCATTTTTAAGTGTAGTTTAGGAGTTATGTTTAATTTACTCTCATATTGAGTGTACATTGTCATGGTGAAAAAATCCTAATTTTTGTATTTGCAAAAATTTCAAACACAACCAATTCTAGTAAAACTCACATCGATTCAATGCTACAGGATTTTTTTTAACATATTTTGCATGTTTGATTTAGGAAATATGATTGAATATAATTTCATTGCTTTTTTCGCATTATCTCAGGATTTTAGGAATATTACTGTCATATTGAGTAAAAAACTACGTTTTGTGTTTGCAAGATTTGAAAAAGCAAATGTTTCAAGTAAAACTCCGTAGAATGCATTATTTGAGGCATCATTAGACATTTTGCATTTGTAGTTTAGGAGTTATGATTAAATAAATATCATATTGAGTGTGACAGTTTACTTTCATAAAGTGTAAAACCTAATTTTTGTTTTTGCAAACCTTACTAAAACAACTGATTCTAGTAAAACTCACATGGATTCAATATTACAGGCATTTTTACACATTGTGCATGTTTAGTTCAGAAATTATGATTGAATACATTTTTATTGCTTTTTTCGCATTATCTCAGGATTTTAAGAACATTACTGTCATATTGAGTAAAAAAATACTTTTTGTGTTTGCAAGCCTTAAAAAAGCATATGTTTCGAGGAAAACTCCCAAGGATGCATTATTTTAAGCATTATTAGCCATTTTGCATGTGTAGTTTAGGAGTTATGATTAAATAACTGTCATATTGAGTTTGACAGAGTAAAACCTAATTTTTGTATTTGCAAACCTTACTAAAACAACTGATTCTAGTAAAACTTACATGGATTTAATATTACAGGCATTTTTAGACATTTTGCATTGTTGGTTTAAGAATTATGTTGGAATACATTTTTATTGCTTTTTTCGCATTATCTCAGGATTTGAAGAACATTACTGTCATATTGAGTAAAAAACTACTTTTTGTTTTTGCAAGCCTTAAAAAAGCATATGTTTCGAGTAAAACTCACAAGAATGCATTATTTCAGGCAATATTAGCTCATTTTTAAGTTTAGTTTAGGAGCTATGTTTAATTTATTCTCATATTGAGTGTCATGGTTAAAAAAAACACCTAATTTTTGTATTTGCAAAAATTTCAAACACAACAAATTCTAGTAAAACTCACATGGATTCAATACTACAGGCTTTTTTCGCATTATCTCAGGATTTTAGGAATATTACTGTCATATTGAGTAAAAAACTACTTTTTGTGTTTGCAAGATTTGAAAAAGCAAATGCTTCGAGTAAACTCCGTAGAATGCATTATTATTTTAGGCATCAATAGCCATTTTGCTTGTGTGGATTAGGAGTTTTTAAATAACTGTCATTATGAGTAAAACTTAATTTTTGTATTTTTAAACCTCCTGATTCTAGTAAAATTCACAAAGATATAATATTACAGGCATTTTTAGACATAATGCAGGTTTGGTTTTTGGAGTTAGGTTTATAACTTTTCATATTTAGTATGACAGTTAGACTGTCATATTAAGTAACAAAAAAAAAAAAGACGTGTCTTTGCAAACCTTACAAAATATTTTTTTCCAGTAAAACTCACAAAGATACATTTCTCTTATTAGCCATTTTGCATGTGTGGTTTCGGAGTTATGTTTAAATAACTGTTAGATACAGAGACAGAGACAGTATACATGGGGAAGGCGTGGCGCAGTTGGGAGAGTGGCCGTTCCAGCAACTTGAGGGTTCTTGGTTCGATCCCCACCTTCTACCAACCTCGTCACGTCCGTTGTGTCCTTGAGGGAGACACTTTACCCTTGCTCCTGATGGGTTGTGGTTAGGGCCTTGCATGCCAGCTCCCGCCATCAGTGTGTAAATGTGTGTGTGAATGGATGAATGTAAAAGTAGTGTCAACGCGCTTTGTGTACCTTGAAGGTAGAAAAGCGCTATGCAAGTATAACCCATTTACCATAGTGAGTAAAACCAAATGTTTGTATTTACAAACCTTACAAAATAACCGATTCTAGTAAAAGTCACACAGATACAATATTTTAGGCATTTTTAGACATAATGCATGTTTGGTTTTGGAGTTATGTTTATATAACCTCCTTTCTGAGCCGCCACCTTATCGTGGTAGAGGAGTTTGCGTGTCCCACTGATCCTAGGAGCTATGCTGTCTGTGGGCTTCTATGCCCCCTCGTAGGCTCTCCCAAGACAAATAGGTCCTAGGTGAGGGATCAGACAAAGAGCAGCTCAAAGACCTTTATGAAAAGTACAAAGCGAGGTCCTAGAGTTTTCCTCGCCCGGATGCGGTTCACCGTGGCTCCCCTGTGGAGCCAGGCCCAGAGGTGGGGCACGATGGCGAGCGCCTGTTGGCTGGCTCAGCTCAATGAAGCAACGTGGTTCCCTCCTCCAATGGGCTCACCACTCATGGGCTGGGTTATAGAGGTCGGGTGCAGTGTTAGCTGAGCGGCAGCCGAAGGCAGGGCACTTGGCGATCCGATCATCGGCTACATAAGCTAGCTCTTCTGACGTGAAATGTCACCTCGCTGGGAGGGAAGGAGCCTGAGCTGGTGTGCGAGGTGGAGAAGTTCCGGCTAGATATAGTTGGACTCACTTCGACGCACAGGAACCTGTTCTCTCGAGAGGGGCTGGACTCTCTTCCACTATGGCGTTGCAAGCAATGAGAGGCTGGGGTGGCAATTCTTGTTGTCCCCCCGGCTCAAAGACAAGAGTATGGGGTATCGGACTGTCTGATTGTGGCGGGTCGCTCCCTGTATGATCAGTGTCAGAGCTTGGTCCGCATTGCCGGCAGTAAGTCGGACCTCTTTCCAGTGAGGGTTGGACTAAACCACACAAAGGGCAGCCTTGGCGGCCCAAGGCTGCCCTTTGTCACCGATTCTGTTGTTAACTTTTATGGACAGAATTACTAGGCGCAGTCATGGCGTTGAGGGGATCCGGTTTAGTGGTTGCAGGATTAGGTCTCTGCTTTTTGCAGATGATGTGGTCCTGATGGCTTCAACTGGCCAGGATCTCCAGCTCTCATTGGATGGCCGAGTATGAAGCGACTGGGATGAGAATCAGCACCTCCAAGTCCGAGTCCATGGTTCTCGCCCGGTAAAGGGCGAGGAGGCGATGGCACATACATAGATGGCCCCAAGTGGAGGAGTTCAAGTACCTAGGAGTCTTGTTCACGAGTGAGGGAAGAGTGGATCATGAGATCCACAGGCGGATCGGTGCGGCGTCTTCAGTAATGAGGACGCTATATCGATCCATTGTGGTGAAGAAGGAGCTGAGCCAGAATTAAAAGCTCTAAATTTACCGGTCGATCTACATTCCCATCCTGCACCCATGGTCATGGTTATGACCGAAAAGACAAGATCACGGGTACAAGCGGCCAAATTGAGTTTCCTCCGCCGGGTGGCGGGTCTCTCCCTTAGAGATAGGATAAGAAGCTCTGTCACCCGGGAGGAACTCAGAGTAAAGCGCTGCTCCTCCACATTGAGAGGAGCCAGGTGAGGTGGTTCGGGCATCTGCTCAGGATGCCACCCGACGCCTCCCGAGGGAGGTGTTTAGGGCAAGTCCGACCGGCAGGAGGCCACGGGGAAGACCCAGGACACATTGGGAAGATTATGTCTCCCGGCTGGCCTGGGAACGCCTCAGGTTCCCCCAAGAAGAGCTGGAAGAAGTGGCTGGGGAGAGAAAAGTCTAGGCTTCTCTGTTTAGGCTGCTGCCCCCGCAACCCGACCTCGGTTAAGCGGAAGAAAATGGATGGATTTAGTAACGACAAAAAAAAATGATTCTAGTAAAACTCACATGGATACAATTTTACAGGTATTTTTAGACATAATGCATGTTTGGTTTTGGAATTATGTTTATATAACTTTCATATGTATTATGACAGTTATACTGTCATCTTGAGTAAAACTAACTTGTGTCTTTACAAACATTACAAACTATGTTTTTCCAGTAAAACAAAAAGATTTTGTATTTGCAAACCTTACAAAAACAACTGATTCTAGTAAAACTCACATAGATTCAATATTTCAGGCATTTTTAGACATTTCACATGTTTGAATACATTTTTATTGCTTTTTTCGTTAGGGCAAGTCCGATCGGCAGGAGGCCACGGGGAAGACCCAGGACACATTGGAAAGACTATGTCTCAGGCTGGCCTGGGAACGCCTCGGGATCCCCCGAGAAGAGCTGGACAAAGTGGCTGGGGAGAGGGAAGTCTGGGCTTCTCTGCTTAGGCTGCTGCCCCCGCAACCCAACCTCGGATAAGCGGAAGAAAATGGATGGATTTAGTATGACAGTTATACTGTCATATTGAGTAAAAAAACTTTTTTCCATAGATTCAATATTACAGGCATCTTTAGATGGATTGCATGTTTGGTTTTGGAGATATGTTTATACAACTTTCATATTTAGTATGACAGTTATACTGTCATATTGAGTAAAAAAAAACAACTTGTGTCTGCAAACCTTACAAAAGATTATTATTCTAGTAAAACTAACAAAGATACATTTTTCCAAGCATTATTAGCATTTGTTGTTTTGGAGTTATAATGCTTGCGTTGAGAGGCGACGGGCTCGGGTGGCAATTCTTGTTGCCCCCCGGCTCAAAGCCTGCACGTTGGAGTTCAACCCAGTGGACCAGTGGGTAGCTTTCCTCCGCCTTCGGGTGGGGGGACGGGTCCTGACTGTTGTTTGGCCTTACGCGCCAAACGGCAGCTCAGAGTACCCACCCTTTTTGGATTCACTCGAGGGAGTACTGGAAAGTGCTCCACCGGGTGATTCCCTCGTTCTACTGGGGGCCTTCAACGCTCATCTTGGCAACAACAGTGAAACCTGGAGAGGCATGATTGGGAAGAATGGCCGCCCGGATCTGAACCCGAGTGGTGTTTTGTTATTGGACTTTTGTGCTCGTCACAGATTGTCAATAACAAACACCAAGTTCAAACATAAGGGTGTCCATATGTGCACTTGGCATCAGGACACCCTAGGCCGCAGTTCCATGATCGATTTTGTAGTTGTGTCATCGGATTTGCGGTCTCATGTTTTGGACACTCGGGTGAAGAGAGGGGCGGAGCTTTCTACCGATCACCACATGGTGGTGAGTTGGCTGCGATGGTGGGGGAGGATGCCTGACAGACCTGGCAGGCCCAGACGCATTGTGAGGGTTTGCTGGGATCGCCTCCGGAAGAACTTTGAACATGTCACGAGGGAGGCGCTGGACATTGAGTCTGAGTGGACCATGTTCCGTGCCTCTCTTGTCGAGCCGGCTGATTGGAGCTGTGGCCGCAAGGAGTTTGGTGCCTGTCGTGGCGGTAATCCTAGAACCCGCTGGTGGACACCAGCAGTGAGGGATGCCGTCAAGCTGAAGAAAGAGCCTATCGGGTCCTTTTGGCTCATGGGACTCCAGAGGCAGCCGACAGGCCAAGCGAAGTGCGGCTTCAGCGGTCGCAGAGGCAAAAACTCGGACATGGGAGGAGTTTGGAGAAGCCATGGAAAACGACTTCCAGACGGCTTCGAAGCGATTCTGGACCACCATCCGCCGGCTCAAGGAGGGGGAGCAGTGCACTGTAACACCGTGTATGGTGAGGATGGTGCGCTGCTGACCTCTACTGCAGCTGTTATTGATCGGTGGAGGGAATACTTCGAAGACCTCCTTATTACCACCAACATGTCTTCCTATGAGGAAGCAGTGCCTGGGGAATCTGTGGTGGGCTCTCCTATTTCTGGGGCTGAGGTCAAAAAGCTCCTCAATGGCAACGCCCTGGGGGTGGATGAGATCCGTCCGGAGTTCCTTAAGGCTCTGGATGCTGTGGGGCTGTCTTGGTTGACAAGACTCTGCAACATCGCGTGGACATCGGAGGCGGTACTTCTGGATTGGGAGACCGGGGTGGTGGTTCCTCTCTTTAAGAAGGGGAACCAGAGGGTGTGTTTCAACTATCGTGAGATCACACTCAGTCTTCCCGGTAAGGTCTATTCATGTGTACTGGAGAAGAGGCTATGCCGGATAGTCAAACCTCAGATTCAGGAGGAACAGTGTGGTTTACGTCCTGGTCGTGGAACTGCGGACCAGCTTTATACTCTCGGCAGGGTCCTTGAGGGTGCATGGGAGTGTGCCCAACCAGTCTACATGTGCTTTATGAACTTGGAGAAGGCATTCGACCATTTACCCCGGGAAGTCCTGTGGGGAGTGCTCAGAGAGTATGGGGTAACGACTGTCTTATTGTGGCGGTTCGCTCCCTTTGCAAGAGTCAGAGCTTGGTCCGCATTGCCGGCAGTAAGTTGGACCCGTTTAGTGAGGGTTGGACTCCGCCAAGGCTGCCCTTTGTCACCGATTCTGTTCATAGCCTTTATGGACAGAATTTCTAGGCGCAGTCAGGGCGTTGAGGGGATCCGGTTTGGTGTCTGCAGGATTAGGTCTATGCTATTTGCAGATGATGTGGTCCTGATGGCTTCATCTGGCCAAGATCTTCAGCCCTCACTGGATCGGTTCGCAGACAAGTGTGAAGTGACTAGGATGTGAATCAGCACCTCCAAGTCAGAGTCCATGGTTCTCGCCCGGAAAAGGGTGGAGTGCCATTTCCGGGTTGGGGAGGAGATCTTGCCCCAAGTGGAGGAGTTCAAGGACCTCAGAGTCTTGTTCACGAGTGAGGAAAGAGTGGATCGTGAGATCGACAGGCGGAACGGTGCGGCGTCTTCAGTAATGCGGACGCTGTATTGATCCGTTGTGGTGAAGAAGGAACTGAGCCGGAAGGCAAAGCTCTCGATTTACCGGTCGATCTACGTTCCCATCCTCACCTATGGTCATGGCCGAAAGGACAAGATCCCGGGTACAAGCGGCCGAAATGAGATTCCTCCGCCGGGTGGCGGGGCTCTCCCTTAGAGATAGGGTGAGAAGCTCTGTCATCCGGGAGGAGCTCAAAGTAAAGCCATTGCTCCTCCATTTCGAGAGGAGCCAGATGAGGTGGTTCGGGCATCTGGTCAGGATGCCACCCGAACGCCTCCCTAGGGAGGTGTTTCGGGCACGTCCGACCGGTAGGAGGCCCAGGAAGACCCAGGAAACGGGAAGCTTATCTCTCCCGGCTGGCCTGGGAATGCCCCGGGATCCCCCGGGAGGAGCTGGACGAAGTGGCTGGGGAGAGGAAAGTCTGGGCTTCCCTGCTTAGGCTGCAGCCCCCGCGACCCGACCTCGTCGGATAAGCGGAAGAAAATGGATGGATGGATGGATGGAGTTATGTTTAAATAACTGTCATAAAGAGTAAAACCTCATTTTTGTATTTGTAAACCTTACCAAAACAACTGATTTTAGTAAAACTCACACAGATTCAATATTACAGGCATTTTTAGACATTTTGCTTATTTGGTGTAGGAATTATGATGGAATACATTGTTATTGCTTATTTCGCATTATATCAGGATTTTAAGATCTTTACTGTCATATTGAGGAAAACAAATACTTTTTGTGTTTGCAAGCTTTAAAAAAGCATATGTTTCGAGTAAAACTCACAAGAATGCCTTATTTCAGGCATTATTAGCCATTTTTTATGTGTAGTTTAGGCATACTTGCCAAGTCTCCTGGATTTTTCAGGAGACTCCCGAAATTCAGCGCCTCTCCCGAAAACCTCCCGGGACAAATTTTCTCCCGAAAATCTCCCGAAATTCAGGCTGACCTGAGTGAGGACAGCCTGTATTCACGTCTGCTTTCCCACGATATAAACAGCATGCCTGCCCAATCACGTTATAACTGTAGAATGATCGAGGGCGAGTTCTTGGTTTCTTATGTGGGTTTATTGTTAGGTAGTTTCATTAACGTCCTCCCAGCGCAGTAACAACACTAAACAACAGCAGTCACGTTTTCGTCTACCGTAAAGCAGTTTGTCTGCCGTAAACAGCAATGTTGTGACACTCTTTAAACAGGGAAATACTGCAATCTACTGTACATGCATATGTGACAATAACATCCAGGGCTTTTAGAGAGTGCAGTGCACAACTGCGCACACAACAAGGAGACGAAGCAGAAGAACGCGGAAGATACAGCCATGGCGACGCCGACGACGAGTAAGATGAAGAAACACGCTTATAAGTTCCAAGCCGCAGCTGCGATTGGACCTGGATAGCCTCCGGGAAGAAGTAGTGGAGTACCAAGTGCTTGGCAGTGAAGATCTTCCTCAGGAAGCAAAGATTGACCGGTTTTTGGCCATGCTCAGGAGGGGTGGAAAATTCCAGACTCTCGTGCATTTGATGAAAGCACTTTTGTGCGTGCCACACAGCAATGCATCATCAGAGAGGGTGTTCAGCATGGTTAGAAAAATAGTGACAGAGAATAGAACAAGGATGGACAATTCAACCCTTAACTCAACAATGAGTAGATGAGTGTTATGTGTGTGTATATGTGTAAATAAATGAAAACTGAAATTCAAGTATTTATTTTATTTTTATATATATATATAGCTAGAATTCACTGAAAGTCAAGTTTTTCTTATATATGTGTGTATGTATATATATATATATATATATATATATATATATATATATATATATATATATATATATATATATATATATATATGAAATACTTGACTTGGTGATTTTAGCTCTAAATATACTCCTCCCCTCTTAACCACACCCCCAACCACGCCCCCACCCCACCCCCGACCACGCCTTCCCCACCCCCACCTCCTGAAATCGGAGGTCTCATTGTTGGCAAGTATGAGTTTAGGAGTTATGTTTAAATAACTGTCATAGTGAGTGTGGCAGTTACACTGTCATATTGAGTAAAAAAAACTAACTTGTGTCTTTGCAAACCTCACAAAAGAAAACGTTTCTAATAAAAATCACAAAGATACATTTCTTCACGCATTATTAGACATTTTTCATGTGTGGTTTAGGAGTTATGTTTAAATAACTGTCATATTGAGTGTGGCAGTTATACTGTCATTATGTGTAAAACCTAATTTTGTATTTGCAAACCTTATAAAAACAACTGATTCAGTAAAACATAGATTCAATTTTACAGGCATTTTTAGACATTTTACATGTTTGGTTTAGGAGTTGTGTTTGAATACATTTTGTATTGCTATTTTCGTTAGGGCAAGGCCGACCGGCAGGAGACCAGGGGGAAGACCCAGGACACATTGGGAAGACTATCATTCAAGTACCTTGGGATGTGGGTGGACAATAAGCTGGACTGGACTGTTAACACAGACCACTTGTACAGGAAAGGACAGAGCTGTACTTCCTGAGGCGGCTGTCCTTTGTCCCACACGCCATTAGACTGTACAACTCTCCTCTGGGGGGAGGGGGCTACTAGGATGACAGGGGATGCAAATCAATAAGAGTGCAATATTTTTTCAAAACATGGTCACTACTGCCTAGTTTCTCATGTTATATTCTTATTTTACTGTTATATTTTTATTCTCATTGTTGCTTTTTATTTTTATTCTATTGTAATATGTTTCTATTTTGTTTCAATTTATACCCCCATTATTTACTTTTCACTTTTTAAAATTTTGTACACTACTGCTGGAATTTAAATTTTCCTGAGGGAACTCTCCTGAAGGAATCAATTAAGTACTATCTATCTATCTATCTATCTATCTATCTATCTATCTATCTATCTATCTATCTATCTATCTATCTATCTATCTATTTATGTCTCCTGGCTGGACTGAAAACGCCTGGGATCCCCCGAGAAGAGCTGGACGAAGTGGCTGGGGAGAAGAAAGTCTGGGCTTCTCTGCTTAGGCTGCTGCCCCCGCAACCTGACCTCGGTTAAGCAGGAAGAAATGGATGGATTTAGTATGACAGTCATATTAAGTAAAAAACTAACTTGTGTTTTTGCAAACATTACAAAATATATTTTTTCTAGTAAAACTCACAAAGATACATAACTCAAGGCATTATTAGCCATTTTGCATGTGTGGTTTAGGACATATGTTTAAATAACCGTCAGATTGAGTGTGACAGTATACTGTCATAGTGAGTAAAACCCATATTTTGTAATTGCAAACCTTATGAAAACAAATGATTCTACTAAAACTCACATGGATACAATATCACAGGCATTTTAGACATAATGCATGTTTGGTTTTGGAGTAATGTTTATATAACTTTCATATTTAGTATGACAGTAATACTGTCATATTGAATAAAAAAAACTAACTTGTATCTGTACAAACCTTAAACAATATTTTTTTCCAGTAAAACTCACAAAGAGACATTTCTCCAGGCATTATTAGCCATTGTGCACATGTGGTTTAGGAGTTATGTTTAAATAAATGTCAAATTGAATGTGGCAGTTATACTGTTATTATGAGTAAAACCTAATTTTTGTAAATGTTAATCTTACCACAATACCTGATTCTGGTAAAACTCACATAGATTCAATATTACAGGCATTTTTAGACATTTTACATGTTTGGTTTAGAGTTGTGTTTGAATACATTTTTATTGCTTTTTTCATTAGGGCAAGTCCGACGGGCAGGAGGCCGCGGGGAAGACCCAGGACACATTGGGAAGACTATGTCTCCCGGCTGGGCTGGGAACGCCTCGGGATCCCCCGAGAAGAGCTGGACAAAGTGGTTGGGGAGAGCGAAGTCTGGGCTTCTCTGCTTAGGCTGCTGCCCCTGCAACCCGACCTCGGATAAGCGAAAGAAAATGGATGGATTTAGTATGACAGTTATACTGTCATATTAAGTAAAAAAAAAACTAACTTGTGTCTTTGCACACCTTACAAAATATATTTTTTCTAGCAAAACTCATAAAGATACATATCTACAGGCATTATTAGCCATTTTACATGTGTGGTTTAGGAGTTATGTTTAAATAACTGTCATATTGAATGTGGCAGTAATACTGTCATTATGACCTAATTTTTGTAATTTTAAACCTTACCAAAATACCTGATTCTGGTAAAACTCACAAAGATTCAATATTACAGGCATTTTTAGACGGATTACATGTTTGGTTTTGGGGTTATGTTTATACAACTATCATATTGAGTACAAAAAACAAACTTGTGTCTTTGCAAACCATACAAAAGATCATTGTTTTAGTAAATCTAACAAAGTCTCCAAGCATTATTAGCCATTTTGCATTTGTTGTTTAGGAGTTATGTTTAAATAACTGTCATAGTGAGTAAAACCTAATTTTTGTATTTGCAAACCATACAAAAACAACTGATTCTAGTAAAATATTGCAGGCATTTTTAGACATAATGCATGTTTGATTTTGGAGTTGTGTTTGTATAACTTTCATATTTAGTATTACAGTAATACTGTCATATTGAGTAATAAAAACTAACTTGTGTCTACAAACCTTACAAAATATTTTTTTTCCTGCAAAACTCACAAAGAAACATTTCTCCAGGCATTATTAGCCATTTTGCATGTGTGGTTTAGGAGTTATGTTTAAATAACTGACAGATTGAGTGTGCCAGTATACTGTGAGTAAAACCCATATTTTGTATTTGCAAACCTTACAAAATCAACTGATTCTAGTAAAACTCACATGGATACAAAATTACAGGCATTTTTAGAGATAATGCATGTTTGGTTTTGGAGTTATGTTTATATAACTTTCATATTTAGTATGACAGTAACACTGTCATATTGAGTAAAAAAAACTAACTTGTGTCGGTACAAACATTACGAAATGTTTTTTTTCCAGTAAAACTCACAAAGAGACATTTCTCCAGGCATTATTAGCCATTGTGCATGTGTGGTTTAGGAGTTATGTTTAAATACATGTCAAATTGAATGTGGCAGTTATACTGTCATTATGAGTGAAACCTAATTTTTGTAATTGTAAACCTTACCAAAATATCTGATTCTGGTAAAACTCACATAGATTCAATATTACATGCATTTTTAGACGGATTGCATGTTTGGTTTTGGAGTTATGTTTATACAACTTTCATATTTAGTATGACAGTTATACTGTATATTACCATTGAGTAAAAAAAAAACTAACTTGTGTCTTTGCAAACCTTACAAAAGATCGTTATTCTAGTAAAGACTTAGACTTCGACTTTGACTTTCTTTTTATTGTGATTCAAATTTGAACATTACAGCACAGATAAGAACGAAATGTAGTGCAGGATAAAAAAGCAATAAGGTGCATATTTCGATAAATAAATATATATAAATAATATATAAATACTATATATATATATATATATATATATATATATATATATATTTGTATAAAATATATATATTTATAAATAGATAAAGAGATTACTGTGCAGATAAATATATTGCCCTTTTTTACATGCACCCGCGTTTATGGATGTATGTTATCTTGTCTTTTTCATTCCAGCGAGTTAATTCATTTTGAGGGGAGTTGAGGAGATAATTTAATTATGATGCGTTCAAGAGTCTTACGGCCTGAGGGAGAAGCTGTTACAGAACCTGGAGGTTCTGCTTCGGAAGCTGCGGAACCTCTTTCTAAAGTCCAGCAGTGAAAACTGTCCTTGGTGGGGGTGGGAGGAGTCTTTGCACATTTTCTGAGCCCTGGTCAGGCAACACTTTTTGCGATCTCCTGGATAGGAGGAAGAGGAGTCCTGATGATCTTTTCCGCCGTCCTCACCACTCTCTGGAGATACTTCCAGTCTGAGGCACTGCAGGCTCCAGTCCAGACAGAGATGCTGTTGGTCAGCAGGCTCTCTATAACAAAGATACATCTCTCCAAGCATTATTAGCTATTTTGCATTTGTTGTTTAGGAGTTATGTTTAAATAACTGTCATAGTGATTTAAACCTAAAATTTGTATTTGCAAACCTTTCAAAAACAACTGATTGTAGTAAAACTCACACAGATACAATATTGCAGGCATTTTTAGACATAATGCATGTTTGGTTTTGGAGTTATGTTTCTATAACTTTCATATGTATGACAGCTATACTGTTATATTTAATAAAAAAAACTAACTTGTCTTTACAAACCTTACAAAATATTTTTTCCCAGTAAAACTCTCAAAGATACATTTCAACAGGCATTATTAGCCATTTTGCATGTGTGGTTTAGAAGTTTTGTTTAAATAACTGTCATATGGAGTGTGACCGTAAAGTCATAGTGAGTAAAACAAACTAACTTGTGTCTTTGCAAACCTTACAAAAGAAAATGTTACTAGTAAAACTCACAAAGATACATTTCTTCTGCATTATTGGAAAATGCTCATGTGTAGTTTAGGAGTTATGTTTAAATAACTGTCATATTGAGTGTGGCAGTCATACAGTCATTAAGTGTTAAACCTAATTTTTGTTTTTGCAAACCTTACAAAAACAACTGATTCTAGTAAAACTCACATTGATTCAATATTACAGGCATTTTAGACATTATACATATTTGGTTTAGGAGTTGTGTTTGAATCCATTTTTATTGCTTTTTTCGTCAGGGCAAGTCCGACCGGCAGGTGGCCACGGGGAAGACAGAGGACACATTGGGAAGACTATGTAAGCCGGCTGGCCTGGGAACGCCTCAGAGTCCCCCAAGAAGAGCTGGACGAAGTGGCTTGGGAGAGGGAAGTCTGGGCTTCTCCGCTTAGGCTGCTGCCCCCGCAACCCGACCTCGGATAAGCGGAAGAAAATGGATGGATTTAGTATGACAGTTATACTGTCATATTAAGTAAAAAAAACTAACTTGTGTCTTTGCAAACTTTACAAAATATAATCATTCTAGTAAAACAAACAAAGATACATCTCTCCAAGCATTATTAGCTATTTTGCATTTGTTGTTTAGGAGTTATGTTTAAATAACTGTCAAAGTAAATAAAACCTAATTTTGGTATTTGAAAACCTTACAAAAACAACTGATTTTAGTAAAACTCACACAGATACAATATTACAGGCATTTTTAGACATAATACAGGTTTGGTTTTGGAGTAATGTTTAAATAACTTTCATATATAGTATGACAGCTATACTGTTATATTGAGTAAAAAAAACAACTAACTTGCGTCTTTGCAAACCTTACAAAAGATCATTATTCTGGTAAAGACTTAGACTTTCTTTTTATTGTCATTCAAATTTGAACTTTACAGCACAGATAACAAAATTTCGTTACATAAACTCATGGTAGTGCAGGTTAAAAAAGCAATAAGGTGCATATACAAATAAATAAATATAAATATATATATATAAATAAATAAATAAAAAGATTACTGTGCAGATAAATATATTGCACTTTTTCCACGTGCGCCCACGTTTATGGGTGTATGTTATATTGGTTTTTTTTTATTCCAGCGAGTTAATCCATTTCGAGGGGAGTTGAGGGGATAATTTAATTATAATGCGTTCAAGAGTCTTACGGCCTGAGGGAAGAAGCTGTTACAGAAGCTGGAGGTTCTGCTTCGGAGGCTGCAGAACCTCTTTCTAGAGTCCAGCAGTGAAAACAGTCCTTGGTGGGGGTGGGAGGAGTCTTTGCAAATTTTCTGAGCCCTGGTCAGGCAGCGCTTTTTGCGATCTCCTGGATAGGAGGAAGAGGATTCCTGAAGATCTTTTCCGCCGTCCTCACCACTCTCTGGAGAGACTTCCAGTCTGAGGCACTGCAGGCTCCAGTCCAGACAGAGATGCTGTTGGTCAGCAGGCTCTCTATAACAAAGTATAGTTCTCCAAGCATTATTAGCTATTTGCATTTGTTGTTTAGGATTTATGTTTAAATAACTGTCATAGTGAGTAAAACCTAAATTTTGTATTTGCAAACCTTACAAAAACAATTGATTCTAGTAAAACTCAGATAAAATATCACTGGCATTTTTAGACATAATGCATATTTGGTTTTGGAGTTGTGTTTATATAACTTTCATATTTACTATTACAGTAATACTGTCATATTGAGTAAAAAAAAAAAAAACTAACTTGTGTCTTTACAAACCTTACAAAATATTGTTCCCAGTAAAACTCAAAGATACATTTCTACAGGCATTATTAGCCATTTTGTATGTGCGGTTTAGGAGTTATGTTTAAATAACTGTCATATTGAGTGTGACAGTAAAGTCATAGTGAGTAAAACAAACTAACTTGTGTCTTTGCAATGCTTACAAAAGAAAATGTTACTAGTAAAACTCACAAAAGATGCATTTCTTCATGCATTAGAAAATGTTACTGTCATTAAGTGTTAAACCTAATTTTTGTATTTGCAAACCTTACAAAAACAACTGATTCTAGTATAACTCACAGATTCAATATTGCAGGCATTTTAGACATTTCACATGTTTGGTTTAGGAGTTGTGTTTGAATACATTTTAATTGCTTTTTTCGTTAGGGCAAGTCCGACCGGCAGGTGGCCACGGGGAAGCCCCAGGACACATTGGGAAGACTATGTCAGCCGGCTGGCCTGGGAACGCTTCGGGATCCCCCGAGAAGAGCTGGACGAAGTGGCTGGGGAGAGGGAAGTCTGGGCTTCTCTGCTTAGGCTGCTGCCCCCGCAACCCCGACCTCGGATAAGCGGAAGAAAATGGATAGATTTAGTATGACAGTTATGCTATTATATTGAGTAAAAAAAACTAACTTGTGTCTTTACAAACCTTACAAATTATATGTTTTCTAGTAAAACTCACAAAGATACATCTCCAGGCATTATAAGCCATTTTGCATGTGGTTTAGGGGTTATGTTTAAATAACTGCCATATTGAATGTGGCAGTTATACTGTCATTATGAGTAAAACCTAATTTTTGTAATTGTAAACCTTACCAAAATACCTGATTCTGGTAAAACTCACATAGATTCAATATTACAGGCTTTTTTAGACGGATTGCATGTGTAGTTTTGAAATTATGTTTATACAACTTTCTTATTAGTATGACAGTGTCATCTTGAGTAAAAAAACTAACTTGTGTCTTTGCAAACCTTACAAATTATATGTTTTCTAGTAAAACTCACAAAGATACATCTCCAGGCATTATTAGCCATTTTGCATTTGTTGTTTAGGAGTTATGTTTAAATAACTGGCATAGTGAGTAAAACTTAATTTTTGTATTTGCAAACCTTACAAAAACAACTGATTCTAGTAATACTCACATAGATACAATATTACAGGCATTTTTAGACATAATGCATGTTTAGTTTTAGAGTTATGTTTATATAACTTTCATATTTAGTATGACAGTAAAACTGTCATATTGAGTAAAAAAACTAACTTGTGTCTTTGCAAACCTTACAAAAGATCATTATTCTAGTAAAACATAATAAGATACATTCCTCCAGGCATTATTAGCCACTTTGCATGTGTGGTTTAGGAGTTATGTTTTAAACAACTGTCATATTTAGGTGGCAGTTATATGTCTATGCGTAAAACCTAATTTTTGTATTTGCAAATCTTTCAAAAACTGATTACAGTAATTGTCACATAGTTTTAATATTACAGGTATTTTTAGACATTTTGCATTGTTGGTTTAGGAATTATGTTGCAATACATTTTTTTTGCTTTTTTTGCATTATCTCAGGATTGTAAAAATATTACTGTCATATTGAGTAAAAAAAACTACTGATTGGGTGTGGCAGTTATACTGTCATTATGTGTAAAACCTAATTGTTGTATTTGCAAACCTTACAAAAACAACCGATTGTAGTAACTCACATGGATAAAATATTACAGGCATTTTTAGACATAATACATCATTGGTTTATGAATCGTGTTCGATTGCTCCTGCTCACAGAACCACACAGCCAGCGCACGACACACGAGCCACAAGCCCACAGCCCAAGGCAGTTAAATACCCCTGCAAATCCACAAGGCACGACACTTACTTTGGAGGCAGAGTTTCCTCTGCCCCTGCGTATTGTGGGACTCTGGGGATTCTTTTCGGTAGCCTGCGGGTCTGCTGGGTAGTCCTGGGGATTCCTTCTCAACCTGCGCGCGTTCACCCGGTCCTCCTTGTTAAGCCTGACGATCCTCCTGGTCGCTCCTTTTTAAATGTGTGCAGCCCTAATGCTCCACAGGTGCGTCTGATTTCAGGTGCCGTTCGATTGGGCACTTTGGTTGTCAGGGGCAACAAGCTAAAAGGGGCAACGTCTTAAAATGCCAGCAAAGTCCACAAGGAATAAAATTATGCAATTAAAAATACAGTCAAAGTCCTCAAAGTGTAAAAACATGCAATTAAAAATACAATCAAATTGTAAAATGTAAAAACATGCAATTTAAATCTACAACAATAAAAACACTCAGACATGCATGACAATGAAACAAAAAAAATAAAATCCCCTACTTGTGTCCCATCACATCCCCCCCATACATTATCGTTGTCAGTCCCTGCAACGGGGGGAACTCTCGTCTGCATAGCGGGCAGGCAACTGTCGGTCAAAGCCTTTTTTAGCTCTTCAAAGGACGTCTGACACTCTGGTGTCCACACTATTTTGTGGGCCTCTGCCTTCTTGCCAGTGAGGCCGTCCCACCGACATGTATTTAGGGGACGGGCTATTTTAGCAAACCCAGCCACAAAACGTTGGTAATAGCCTGCCAATCCAAGAAACGCTCTCACTTCCTTGACAGTGGTCGGAGCGGCCCAGTCCTGTCCTGCCTTAATTTTACCTGGGTCCCGTCTCACTCCATCCCGATCCACCACATGTCCCAAGAATTTCACCTCACGCTGAAAGAGCTTGCACTTAGAGGGCTTGAGTTTAAGTCCATGTCGCTGCAACCGTTCAAACACCTGGTCCAGGTGCTGTAGATGGGCAGTGAAATAAATGATAAATACATGATAAATGGGTTGTACTTTTCTACCTTCAAGGTACTCAAAGCGCTTTGACACTACTTCCACATTTACCCATTCACACACTGATGGAGGGAGCTGCCATGCAAGGCGCTAACCAGCACCCATCAGGAGCAAGGGTGAAGTGTCTTGCTCAGGACACAACGGACATGACGAGGTTGGTACTAGGTGGGGATTGAACCAGGGACCCTTGGGTTGCGCACGGCCACTCTCCCACTGCGCCACGCCGTCCCTCAACAGAAAAAATTATTATGTCATCAAGATAAACCAACAATGATTCCGCTATTTGACCATTCAAACAATGATGTGTAAGCCGTTGGAAAGTGGCAGCTGCATTGCATAGACCAAATGGCATGCGTTCAAACTCGAACAGTCCGAGGGGAGTTGTAAATGCAGTTTTTACACGATCGTCCGGGTGCACCTCCACTTGCCAATACCCACTAGCGAGGTCTAAGGTCGAAAACCATTCAGATTTGCTCAGACCAGTAAGGGTCTCTTCGATTCAGGGGAACGGAAAGGCGTCTTTATGTGTAACTGAGTTTAACCTCCGGTAGTCTACACAAAAGCGCCAACTCCCATCCTTTTTGCGGACTAACACTATAGGCGCTGCCCAGGGACTGCAGCTTTCCTTTATCACTCTCTGTTCAAGCATACCTGAAAGCATGCAGTGTCTTCACTTCCTTATACAACAGAGACGGGATGGGTCAGGTATCTCTCCCTGGTAGGGCGGAATCTCCAGTCAGTATCCTGTGTTGCACAACACTGGTCCTTCCAAAGTCCTCATGTTGTGCAAACACCTTCTCCCACTTCGCCAGCAGGGCGCGTAGCTGCACCTGTTGCTGCTCAGACAGATCCGGATTGGTTTGGGCTGTGGCATCAATGAGTGACACTTCTACCACATCTAGAGATAAACACAGATCCTCAGCTCCATGCACATCACTATCATCAACACAAAACAGCTGCCCTATCTTTTTAAATCGTTTTAAGGAAATACTGTAGGAATGGGGGTTATAAACACGGAGGGGCAGCCTACCTCTGTTCATCACGACCAGTGATTTTGCCACGCCAACTGCACCGGGCATGGGCTCCACCAGGGCGCAGTAGTTAGCCCCACACCAACATCTCCTTTGGGGGATATGTAATACTAGTCTTCGAGGCCAATCTCATGTGGCCTAGCAAGCCATCTTCAGCAGCAACAGCTTCTATACGGGAACATGTAGCAAAAGCTTCCCTCCACACCTTTTGCTTTTGAAGATGCCGAAGAGTAGAGGTCTTAGGACATTTAAAAACGGCATCCCAACAACCCATCCGCAACAATTACTACTCCTCTTTCGGGAACTTTAACACCCTCTACCTCAAAATCAAGAACCGCATAGCCGATATAGGGGATTTCCAGGCCATTAGCTGCTCTTAGACGAAAAAGGGTAGGGGTCCTTTCGAGCTTAGCTTCGGTAAAGTGAGCATTAAATAGGCTTTCGGACATTAGCGTCACTTGGGACCCGGTGTCTAAAAGTCCTGGCAGAATAGTGCCTCCAGCGTCTACTTGTATTGTGGGGCATTGGGGGCCCTGGATGATGTTGGCGTGGTGGCCAGCCCTGCAACTCGGACCTCAGCAGCAGGGACATTTAGTTTAAATCCGGTGCATGTGTAGTTGCAGTGCTAAATTTTTAGAGATAATGCATGTTTGGTTTTGGAGTTATGTTTATATAACTTTTGTTTTTAGTTTGACAGTTATACAGTTATATTGAGTAAAAAAAACTAACTTGTGTCTTTACAAACCTTACAAAAGAAAATGTTACGAGTAAAACTCACAGAGATACATTTCTTCATGCATTATTAGAAAATGTTCATGTGTAGTTTTGAAGTTATGTTTATATAACTTTCATATATAGTATGACAGTTATACTGTTTTATTGAGTAAAAAAAAACCTAACTTGTGTCTTTACAAACCTTACAAAATATTGTTTTCCATTAAAACTCACAAAGATACATTTCTAAAGGCATTATTAGCCATTTTGTATGTGTGGTTTAGGAGTTATGTTTAAATAACTGAAATTGAGTGTGACAGTATACTGTCAAAGTGAGTAAAAAAAAAACTAACTTGTGTCTTTGCAAACCTTACAAAAGAAAATGTTACTAGTAAAACTCATTAAGATACATTTCTTCATGCATTATTAGAAAATGGTCATGTGTAGTTTAGGAGTTATGTTTAAATAACTGTCATATTGAGTGTGGTAGTATAACTGCCACACATATTGAGTTATAAAGTTAAGTGTAAAACCTAATTTTTGTATTTGCAAACCTTACAAAAACAACTGATTCTAGTAAAACTCACATAGATTCAATATTAAAGGCATTTTAGATATTTTACATGTTTTGTTTAGGAGTTGTGTTTGAATACATTTGTATTGCTTTTTTTGTTAAGGCAAGTCCAAACGGCAGGAGGCCACGGGGAAGACACAGAACACATTGGGAAGATTATATCAGCTGGCTGGCCTGGGAACGCCTCGGGATCCCCCGAGAAGAGCTGGACGAAGTAGCTGGGGATAGGGAAGTCTGGGCTTCTCTGCTTAGGCTGCAGCCCCTGCAACACGACCTCGGATAAGCGGAAGAAAATGGATGGATTTAGTATGACAGTTATACTATCATATTGATTAAAAAAAAACTAACTTTTGTTTTTGTAAACATTCAAAATATATTTTTTCTAGTAAAATTCACAAAGATACATATAGTTTAAATAACTGTCATAGTAAGTAAAACCTATTTTTTGTATTTGCAAACCTTACAAAAACAACTGATTCTAATAAAACTCACAGGCATTCAATATTACAGTTATTTTTAGACAATTTGCCTGTTTGGTTTAGAAATTATGATGGAATACATTTTTTATTGCTTTTTTCGCATTATCTCAGGATTTTAAGAACATTAAAGTCATATTGAGTAAAAAACTACTTTTTGTGTTTGCAAGCCTTAAAAAAGCATATGTTTCGAGTAAAACTCACAAGAATGCATTATTTCAGGCAATATTAGCTAATTTCTATGTGTAGTTTAGGAGTAATATTTAATTTACTGTCATATTGAGTGTACATTGTCATGGTGAATAAAAACTAATTTTTGGATTTGCAAAAATTTCAAACACAGCTGTTTCTAGTAAAACTCACATGATTCAATATTACAGGCATTTTTACACATATTGCATGTTTGATTTCGGAAATATGATTGAATACATTTTTATTGCTTTTTTCGCATTATCTCAGGATTTTAGGAATATAACTGTCATATTGAGTAAAAAACTACTTTTTGTGTTTGCAAGATTTAAAAAAGCATGTGTTTGGAGTAAAACTCCGTAGAATGCATTATTTGAGTCATCATTAGCCATTTTGCCTGTGTAGTTAGGTGTTATTTTTAAATAACTGTCATATTGAGTGTGACAGTATACTGTCATAGTGAGTAAAACTTAATTTTTGTATTTGCAAACCTTACAAAAACAACTGATTCTACTAGAACTCACATAGATTTAATATTACAGGCATTTTTAGACATTTTGCATTGTTGGTTTAGGAATTATGTTGGAATAAATTTTTATTGCTTTTTTCGCATTATCTCAGGATTTTAAGAACAAACTACTTTTTGTTTTTGCAAGCCTTAAAAAAGCATATGTTTCGAGTAAAACTCACAAGAATGCATTATTTCAGGCAATATTAGCTAATTTTTATGTGTAGTTTAGGAGTAATGTTTAATTTACTGTCATATTGAGTGTACATTGTCATGGTGAAAAAAAACTAATTTTTGTATTTGCAAAAATTTCAAACACAGCTGTTTCTAGTAAAACTCACATGATTCAATATTACAGGCCTTTTTACACATATTGCATGTTTGATTTAGGAAATATGATTGAATACATTTTTATTGCTTTTTTCGCATTATCTCAGGATTTTAGGAATATAACTGTCATATTGAGTAAAAAACTACTTTTTGTGTTTGCAAGATTTAAAAAAGCATGTGTTTCGAGTAAAACTCCGTAGAATGCATTATTTGAGGCATCATTAGCCATTTTGCATGTGTAGTTAGGAGTTATTCTTAAATAACTGTCATATTGAGTGTGAAAGTATACTGTCATAGTGAGTAACATTTTTGTATTTGCAAACCTTACAAAAACAACTGATTCTAGTAAAACTCACATGGATTTAATATTACAGGCATTTTTAGACATTTTGCATTGTTGGTTTAGAAATTATGATGGAATACATTTTTATTGCTTTTTTCGCATTATCTCAGGATTTTAAGAAGATTACCCTCATATTGAGTAAAAAACACTTTTTGTGTTTGCAAGCCTTAAAAAAGCATAGGTTTCGAGGAAAACTCCCAAGGATGCATTATTTCAAGCATTATTAGCCATTTTGCATGTGTAGTTTAGGAGTTATGATTAAATAACTGTCATATTGAGTTTGACAGAGGAAAACCAAATTTTTGTATTTGCAAACCTTACTAAAACAACTGATCCTAATAAAACTTACATGGATTTAATATTACAGGCATTTTTAGACATGTTGCATTGTTGGTTTAGGAATTATGTTGGAATACATTTTTATTGCTTTTTTCGTATTATCTCAGAATTTTAAGAACATTACTGTCATATTGAGTAAAAAACTACTTTTTGTGTTTGCAAGATTTGAAAAAGCAAATGTTTCGAGTAAAACTCCGTAGAATGCATTATTTAAGGCATCATTAGACATTTTGCATTTGTAGTTTAGGAGTTATGATTAAATAACTGTTTCATATTGAGTGTGACAGTTTACTTTCATAAATTCAATATTACAGCCATTTTTACACATTGTGCATGTTTAGTTTAGAAATTATCATTGAATACATGTTTATTGCTTTTTTCGTATTATCTCAGGATTTTAAGAACATTACTGTCATATTGAGTAAAAAAAATACTTTTTGTGTTTGCAAGCCTTAAAAAAGCATATGTTTCGAGGAAAACTCCCAAGGATGCATTATTTCAAACATTATTAGCCATTTTGCATGTGTAGTTTAGGAGTTATGATTAAATAACTGTCATATTGAGTTTGACAGAGTAAAACCTAATTTTTGTATTTGCAAACCTTACTAAAACAACTGATTCTAGTAAAACTTACATGGATTTAATATTACAGGCATTTTTAGACATTTTGCATTGTTGGTTTAGGAATTATGTTGGAATACATTTTTATTGCTTTTTTCGCATTATCTCAGGATTTGAAGAACATTACTGTCATATTGAGTAAAAAACTACTTTTTGTGTTTGCAAGCCTTAAAAAAGCATATGTTTCGAGTAAAACTCACAAGAATGCATTATTTCAGGCAATATTAGCTCATTTTTAAGTGTAGTTTAGGAGTTATGTTTAATTTACTCTCATATTGAGTTTACATTGTCATGGTGAAAAAAACCTAATTTTTGTATTTACAAAAATTTCAAACAACCAATTCTAGTAAAACTCACATGGATTCAATACTATAGGCTTTTTTTTTTTTACACATTTTGCATGTTTGATTTAGGAAATATGATTGAATATAATTTCATTGCTTTTTTCGCATTAGCTCAGGATTTTAAGAACATTACTGTCATATTGAGTAAAAAACTACTTTTTGTGTTTGCAAGCCTTAAAAAAGCATATGTTTCGAGTAAAACTCCCAAGAATGCATTATTTCAGGCAATATTAGCTCATTTTTATGTGTAGTTTGGGAGTAAGGTTTAATTTACTGTCATATTGAATATAATTTCATTGCTTTTTTCGCATTATCTCAGGATTTTAGGATTACTGTCATATTGAGTAAAAAACTACTTTTTGTGTTTGCAAGATTTAAAAAAGCATGTGTTTAGAGTAAAACTCCGTAGAATGCATTATTTGAGGCATCATTAGACATTTTGCATTTGTAGTTTAGGAGTTATGATTAAATAAATATCATATTGAGTGTGACAGTTTACTTTCATAAAGTGTAAAACCTAATTTTTGTTTTTGCAAACCTTACTAAAACAACTGATTCTAGTAAAACTCACATGGATTCAATATTACAGGCATTTTTACACATTGTGTATGTTTAGTTTAGAAATTATCATTGAATACATGTTTATTGCTTTTTTCGCATTATCTCAGGATTTTAAGAACATTACTGTCATATTGAGTAAAAAAATACTTTTTGTGTTTGCAAACCTTAAAAAAGCATATGTTTCGAGGAAAACTCACAAGAATGCATTATTTCAGGCATTATTAGCCATTTTGCATGTGTAGTTTAGGAGTTATGATTAAATAACTGTCATATTGAGTTTGACAGAGTAAAACCTAATTTTTGCATTTGCAAACCTTACTAAAACAACTGATTCTAGTAAAACGTACATGGATTTAATATTACAGGCATTTTTAGACATTTTGCATTGTTGGTTTAGGAATTATGTTGGAATACATTTTTATTGCTTTTTTCGCATTATCTCAGGATTTGAAGAACATTACTGTCATATTGAGTACAAAACTACTTTTTGTGTTTGCAAGCCTTAAAAAAGCATATGTTTCGAGTAAAACTCCGTAGAATGCATTATTTCAGGCAATATTAGCTCATTTTTAAGTGTAGTTTAGGAGTTATGTTTAATTTACTCTCATATTGAGTTTACATTGTCATGGTGAAAAAAACCTAATTTTTGTATTTGCAAAAATTTCAAACACAACCAATTCTAGTAAAACTCACATGGATTCAATACTACAGGCTTTTTTTTTTTTTTTTTACACATTTTGCATGTTTGATTTAGGAAATATAATTGAATATAATTTCATTGCTTTTTTCGCATTAGCTCAGGATTTTAAGAATATTACTGTCATATTGAGTAAAAAACTACTTTTTGTGTTTGCAAGCCTTAAAAAAGCATATGTTTCGAGTAACACTCACAAGAATGCATTATTTCAGGCAATATTAGCTCATTTTTATGTGTAGTTTGGGTGTTATGTTTAATTTACTGTCATATGGAGTGTACTTTGTCATGGTGAAAAAAACCTAATTTTTCTATTTGCAAACCTTTCAAACACAACTGATTCTAGTAAAACATACATTGATTCAATATTACAGGCATTTTTACACATTTTGCATGTTTGGTTTAGGAATTATAATGGAATACATTTTTTTTTTTGCTTTTTTCGTATTATCTCAGGATTTTAAGAACATTGCTGTCATATTGAGTAAAAAACTACTTTTTGTGTTTGCAAGATTTAAAAAAGCATATGTTTTGAGTTATTTCAGGCATCAATAGCCATTTTGCTTGTGTGGATTAGGAGTTTTCAAATAACTGTCATATTGCGTGTGGCAGTTATACTGTCATAATGAGTAAACCTAATTTTTGTATTTTTAAACCTTATAAACCTCCTGATTCTAGTAAAATTCACAAAGATACAATATTACAGGCATTTGTAGACATAATGCAGGTTTGGTTTTGGAGTTAGGTTTATAACTTTTCATATTTAGTATGACTTGTGTCTTTGCAAACCTAACAAAATATTTTTTTCCAGTAAAACTCACAAAGATACATTTCTCTTATTAGCCATTTTGCATGTGTGGTTTCGGTCAGATACAGAGACAGAGACAGTATACATGGGGAAGTCGTGGTGCAGTTGGGAGAGTGGCCGTTCCAGCAACTTGAGGGTTCTTGGTTCGATCCCCACCTTCTACCAACCTCGTCACGTCCGTTGTGTCCTTGAGGGAGACACTTTACCCTTGCTCCTGATGGGTTGTGGTTAGGGCCTTGCATGCCAGCTCCCGCCATCAGTGTGTAAATGTGTGTGTGAATGGATGAATGTAAAAATAGTGTCAAAGCGCTTTGTGTACCTTGAAGGTAGAAAAGCGCTATGCAAGTATAACCCATTTACCATAGTGAGTAAAACCAAATGTTTGTATTTACAAACCTTACAAAATAACCGATTCTAGTAAAAGTCACACAGATACAATATTTTAGGCATTTTTAGACATAATGCATGTTTGGTTTTGGAGTTATGTTTATATAACCTCCTTTTTGAGCCGCCACCTTATCGTGGTAGAGGAGTTTGCGTGTCCCACTGATCCTAGGAGCTATGCTGTCTGTGGGCTTCTATGCCCCCTCGTAGGCTCTCCCAAGACAAATAGGTCCTAGGTGAGGGATCAGACAAAGAGCAGCTCAAAGACCTTTATGAAAAGTACAAATCGAGGTCCTAGATTTTTCCTCGCCCGTGGCTCCCCTGTGGAGCCAGGCCCAGAGGTGGGGCACGATGGCGAGCGCCTGTTGGCTGGCTCAGCTCAATGAAGCAACGTGGTTCCCTCCTCCAATGGGCTCACCACTCATGGGCTGGGTTATAGAGGTCGGGTGCAGTGTGAGCTGAGCGGCAGCCGAAGGCAGAGCACTTGGCGGTCCGATCATCGACTACATAAGCTAGCTCTTCTGACGTGAAATGTCACCTCGCTGGGAGGGAAGGAGCCTGAGCTGGTGTGCGAGGTGGAGAAGTTCCGGCTAGATATAGTTGGACTCACTTCGACGCACAGGAACCTGTTCTCTCGAGAGGGGCTGGACTCTCTTCCACTATGGCGTTGCAAGCAATGAGAGGCTGGGGTGGCAATTCTTGTTGTCCCCCCGGCTCAAAGACAAGAGTATGGGGTATCGGACTGTCTGATTGTGGCGGGTCGCTCCCTGTATGATCAGTGTCAGAGCTTGGTCCGCATTGCCGGCAGTAAGTCGGACCTCTTTCCAGTGAGGGTTGGACTAAACCACACAAAGGGCAGCCTTGGCGGCCCAAGGCTGCCCTTTGTCACCGATTCTGTTGTTAACTTTTATGGACAGAATTACTAGGCGCAGTCATGGCGTTGAGGGGATCCGGTTTAGTGGTTGCAGGATTAGGTCTCTGCTTTTTGCAGATGATGTGGTCCTGATGGCTTCAACTGGCCAGGATCTCCAGCTCTCATTGGATGGCCGAGTATGAAGCGACTGGGATGAGAATCAGCACCTCCAAGTCCGAGTCCATGGTTCTCGCCCGGTAAAGGGTGGGGTGCCATTTCCAGGTTGAGGAGGCGATGGCACATACATAGATGGCCCCAAGTGGAGGAGTTCAAGTACCTTGGAGTCTTGTTCACGAGTGAGGGAAGAGTGGATCATGAGATCCACAGGCGGATCGGTGCGGCGTCTTCAGTAATGAGGACGCTATATCGATCCATTGTGGTGAAGAAGGAGCTGAGCCAGAATTAAAAGCTCTAAATTTACCGGTCGATCTACATTCCCATCCTGCACCCATGGTCATGGTTATGACCGAAAAGACAAGATCACGGGTACAAGCGGCCAAATTGAGTTTCCTCCGCCGGGTGGCGGGTCTCTCCCTTAGAGATAGGATAAGAAGCTCTGTCACCCGGGAGGAACTCAGAGTAAAGCGCTGCTCCTCCACAATGAGAGGAGCCAGGTGAGGTGGTTCGGGCATCTGCTCAGGATGCCACCCGAACGCCTCCGGAGGGAGGTGTTTAGGGCAAGTCCGACCGGCAGGAGTCCACGGGGAAGACCCAGGACACATTGGGAAGATTATGTCTCCCGGCTGGCCTGGGAACGCCTGGGGATCCCCCGAGAAGAGCTGGAAGAAGTGGCTGGGGAGAGGAAAGTCTTGGCTTCTCTGTTTAGGCTGCTGCCCGCGCAACCCGACCTCGGTTAAGCGGAAGAAAATGGATGGATTTAGTAATGACAAAAAAAAATGATTCTAGTAAAACTCACATGGATACAATTTTACAGGTATTTTTAGACATAATGCATGTTTGGTTTTGGAATTATGTTTATATAACTTTCATATGTATTATGACAGTTATACTGTCATCTTGAGTAAAACTAACTTGTGTCTTTACAAACATTACAAACTATGTTTTTCCAGTAAAACAAAAAGATTTTGTATTTGCAAACCTTACAAAAACAAATGATTCTAGTAAAACTCACATAGATTCAATATTTCAGGCATTTTTAGACATTTCACATGTTTGAATACATTTGTATTGCTTTTTTCGTTAGGGCAAGTCCGATCGGCAGGAGGCCACGGGGAAGACCCAGGACACATTGGGAAGACTATGTCTCAGGCTGGCCTGGGAACGCCTCGGGATCCCCCGAGAAGAGCTGGACAAAGTGGCTGGGGAGAGGGAAGTCTGGGCTTCTCTGCTTAGGCTGCTGCCCCCGCAACCCAACCTCGGATAAGCGGAAGAAAATGGATGGATTTAGTATGACAGTTATACTGTCATATTGAGTAAAAAAACTATTTTTCATAGATTCAATATTACAGGCATCTTTAGCTGGATTGCATGTTTGGTTTTGGAGATATGTTTATACAACTTTCATATTTAGTATGACAGTTATACTGTCATATTGAGTAAAAACAACAACTTGTGTCTGCAAACCTTACAAAAGATTATTATTCTAGTAAAACTAACAAAGATACATTTTTCCAAGCATTATTAGCATTTGTTGTTTTGGAGTTATAATGCTTGCGTTGAGAGGCGACGGGCTCGGGTGGCAATTCTTGTTGCCCCCCGGCTCAAAGCCTGCACGTTGGAGTTCAACCCAGTGGACCAGTGGGTAGCTTTCCTCCGCCTTCGGGTGGGGGGACGGGTCCTGACTGTTGTTTGGCCTTACGCGCCAAACGGCAGCTCAGAGTACCCACCCTTTTTGGATTCACTCGAGGGAGTACTGGAAAGTGCTCCACCGGGTGATTCCCTCGTTCTACTGGGGGCCTTCAACGCTCATCTTGGCAACAACAGTGAAACCTGGAGAGGCATGATTGGGAAGAATGGCCGCCCGGATCTGAACCCGAGTGGTGTTTTGTTATTGGACTTTTGTGCTCGTCACAGATTGTCAATAACAAACACCAAGTTCAAACATAAGGGTGTCCATATGTGCACTTGGCATCAGGACACCCTAGGCCGCAGTTCCATGATCGATTTTGTAGTTGTGTCATCGGATTTGCGGTCTCATGTTTTGGACACTCGGGTGAAGAGAGGGGCGGAGCTTTCTACCGATCACCACATGGTGGTGAGTTGGCTGCGATGGTGGGGGAGGATGCCTGACAGACCTGGCAGGCCCAAACGCATTGTGAGGGTTTGCTGGGAACGCCGCCGGAAGAACTTTGAACATGTCACGAGGGAGGCGCTGGACATTCAGTCTGAGTGGACCATGTTCCGTGCCTCTCTTGTCGAGCCGGCTGATTGGAGCTGTGGCCGCAAGGAGTTTGGTGCCTGTCGTGGCGGTAATCCTAGAACCCGCTGGTGGACACCAGCAGTGAGGGATGCCGTCAAGCTGAAGAAAGAGCCTATCGGGTCCTTTTGGCTCATGGGACTCCAGAGGCAGCCGACAGGCCAAGCGAAGTGCGGCTTCAGCGGTCGCAGAGGCAAAAACTCGGACATGGGAGGAGTTTGGAGAAGCCATGGAAAACGACTTCCAGACGGCTTCGAAGCGATTCTGGACCACCATCCGCCGGCTCAAGGGGGGGGAGCAGTGCACTGTAACACCGTGTATGGTGAGGATGGTGCGCTGCTGACCTCTACTGCAGCTGTTATTGATCGGTGGAGGAAATACTTCGAAGACCTCCTTATTCCCACCAACTATGAGGAAGCAGTGCCTGGGGAATCTGTGGTGGGCTCTCCTATTTCTGGGGCTGAGTCAAAAAGCTCCTCAATGGCAACGCCCTGGGGGTGGATGAGATCCGTCCGGAGTTCCTTAAGACTCTGGATGCTGTGGGGCTGTCTTGGTTGAAAAGACTCTGCAACATCGCGTGGACATCGGGGGCGGTACTTCTGGATTGGGAGACCGGGGTGGTGGTTCCTCTCTTTAAGAAGGGGAACCAGAGGGTGTGTTTCAACTATCGTGAGATCACACTCCTCAGTCTTCCCGGTAAGGTCTATTCATGTGTACTGGAGAAGAGGCTACGCCGGATAGTCAAACCTCAGATTCAGGAGGAACAGTGTGGTTTACGTCCTGGTCGTGGAACTGCGGACCAGCTTTATACTCTCGGCAGGGTCCTTGAGGGTGCATGGGAGTTTGCCCAACCAGTCTACATGTGCTTTATGGACTTGGAGAAGGCATTTGACCATTTACCCCGGGAAGTCCTGTGGGGAGTGCTCAGAGAGTATGGGGTAACGACTGTCTTATTGTGGCGGTTCGCTCCCTTTGCAAGAGTCAGAGCTTGGTCCGCATTGCCGGCAGTAAGTCGGACCCGTTTCCAGTGAGGGTTGGACTCCGCCAAGGCTTCCCTTTGTCACCGATTCTGTTCATAACCTTTATGGTCAGAATTTCTAGGCGCAGTCAGGGCGTTGAGGGGATCCGGTTTGGTGTCTGCAGGATTAGGTCTATGCTATTTGCAGATGATGTGGTCCTGATGGCTTCATCTGGCCAAGATCTTCAGCCCTCACTGGATCGGTTCGCAGACGAGTGTGAAGTGACTGGGATGTGAATCAGCACCTCCAAGTCAGAGTCCATGGTTCTCGCCCGGAAAAGGGTGGAGTGCCATCTCCGGGTTGGGGAGGAGATCTTGCCCCAGGTGGAGGAGTTCAAGGACCTCAGAGTCTTGTTCACGAGTGAGAGAAGAGTGGATCGTGAGATCGACAGGCGGAACGGTGCGGCGTCTTCAGTAATGCGGACGCTGTATTGATCCGTTGTGGTGAAGAAGGAGCTGAGCCGGAAGGCAAAGCTCTCGATTTACCGGTCTATCTACGTTCCCATCCTCACCTATGGTAATGAGCTTTGTGTCATGGCCGAAAGGACAAAATCACGGGTACAAGCGGCCGAAATGAGATTCCTCCGCCGGGTGGCGGGGCTCTCCCTTAGAGATAGGGTGAGAAGCTCTGTCATCCGGGAGGAGCTCAAAGTAAAGCCATTGCTCCTCCATTTCGAGAGGAGCCAGATGAGGTGGTTCGGGCATCTGGTCAGGATGCCACCCGAACGCCTCCCTAGGGAGGTGTTTGGGTCACGTCCGACCGGTAGGAGGCCCAGGAAGACCCAGGAAACGGGAAGCTTATCTCTCCCGGCTGGCCCCGGGAGGAGCTGGACGAAGTGGCTGGGGAGAGGAAAGTCTGGGCTTCCCTGCTTAGGCTGCAGCCCCCGCGACCCGACCTCGGATAAGCGGAAGAAAATGGATGGATGGATGGATGGAGTTATGTTTAAATAACTGTCATAAAGAGTAAAACCTAATTTTTGTATTTGTAAACCTTACCAAAACAACTGATTTTAGTAAAACTCACACAGATTCAATATTACAGGCATTTTTAGACATTTTGCTTACTTGGTGTAGGAATTATGATGGAATACATTGTTATTGCTTATTTCCTATTATATCAGGATTTTAAGATCTTTACTGTCATATTGAGGAAAACAAATACTTTTTGTGTTTGCAAGCCTTAAAAAAGCATATGTTTCGAGTAAAACACACAAGAATGCCTTATTTCAGGCATTATTAGCCATTTTTTATGTGTAGTTTAGGCATACTTGCCAAGCCTCCTGGATTTTCCAGGAAACTCCCGAAATTCAGCGCCTCTCCCGAAAACCTCCCGGGACAAATTTTCTCCCGAAAATCTCCCGAAATTCAGGCTGACCTGAGTGAGGACAGCCTGTATTCACGTCTGCTTTCCCACGATATAAACAGCATGCCTGCCCAATCACGTTATAACTGTAGAATGATCGAGGGCGAGTTCTTGGTTTCTTATGTGGGTTTATTGTTAGGTAGTTTCATTAACGTCCTCCCAGCGCGGTAACAACACTAAACAACAGCAGTCACGTTTTCGTCTACCGTAAAGCAGTTTGTCTGCCGTAAACAGCATCGACAGTTATACTGTCATATTAAGTAAAAAAAACTAACTTGTGTCTTTGCAAACTTTACAAAATATAATCATTCTAGTAAAACAAACAAAGATACATTTCTCCAAGCATTATTAGCCATTTTGCATTTGTTGTTTAGGAGTTATGTTTAAATAACTGTCAAAGTAAATAAAACCTAATTTTGGTATTTAAAAACCTTAAAAAAAACAACTGATTCTAGTAAAACTCACATGGATACAATATTACAGGCATTTTTAAACATAATGCATGTTTGGTTTTGGAGTAATGTTTATATAACTTTCATATTTAGTATGACAGTAATACTGTCATATTGAATAAAAAAAACTAACTTGTATCTGTACAAACCTTAAAAAATATTTTTTTCCAGTAAAACTCACAAAGGTGGTTTTGGAGTTATGTTTAAATAAATGTTAAATTGAATAAGGCAGTTATACTGTTATTATGAGTAAAACCTAATTTTTGTAAATGTTAACCTTATTTTTAGACATTTTACATGTTTGGTTTAGAGTTGTGTTTGACTACATTTGTATTGCTTTTTTCATTAGGGCAAGTCCGACGAGCAGGAGGCCGCGGGGAAGACCCAGGACACATTGGGAAGACTATGTCTCCCGGCTGGGCTGGGAACGCCTCGGATCCCCCGAGAAGAGCTGGACGAAGTGGTTGGGAGAGGGAAGTCCGGGCTTCTCTGCTTAAGCTGCTGCCCCCGCAACCCGACCTCGGATAAGCGGAAGAAAATGGATGGATTTAGTATGACAGTTATACTGTCATATTAAGTAAAAAAAACTAACTTGTGTCTTTGCACACCTTACAAAATATATTTTTTTCTAGTAAAACTCACAAAGATACATATCTACAGGCATTATTAGCCATTTTGCATGTGTGGTTTAGGAGTTATGTTTAAATAACTGTCATATTGAATGTGTCATTATGACCTAATTTTTGTAATTTTAAACCTTACCAAAATACCTGATTCTGGTAAAACTCACAAAGAGTCAATATTACAGACATTTTTAGACAGATTACATGTTTGGTTTTGGGGTTATGTTTATACAACTTTCATATTTAGTATAACAGTTATACTATCATATTGGGTACAAAAAAAAGACGTGTGTCTTTGCAAACCATACAAAAGATCATTGTTTTAGTAAATCTAACAAAGATACATTTCTCTAAGCATTATTAGCCATTTTGCATTTGTTGTTTAGGAGTTATGTATAAATAACTGTCATAGTGAGTAAAACCTAATTTTTGTATTTGCAAACCTTACAAAAACAACTGATTCTAGTAAAACTCACTTGCATTCAATGTTACAGTTATTTTTAGACAATTTGCCTGTTTGGTTTAGAAATTATGATGGAATACATTTTTTATTGCTTTTTTCGCATTATCTCAGGATTTTAAGAACATTAAAGTCATATTGAGTAAAAAACTACTTTTTGTGTTTGCAAGCCTTAAAAAAGCATATGTTTCGAGTAAAACTCACAAGAATGCATTATTTCAGGCAATATTAGCTAATTTCTATGTGTAGTTTAGGAGTAATATTTAATTTACTGTCATATTGAGTGTACATTGTCATGGTGAATAAAAACTAATTTTTGGATTTGCAAAAATTTCAAACACAGCTGTTTCTAGTAAAACTCACATGATTCAATATTACAGGCATTTTTACACATATTGCATGTTTGATTTCGGAAATATGATTGAATACATTTTTATTGCTTTTTTCGCATTATCTCAGGATTTTAGGAATATAACTGTCATATTGAGTAAAAAACTACTTTTTGTGTTTGCAAGATTTAAAAAAGCATGTGTTTGGAGTAAAACTCCGTAGAATGCATTATTTGAGTCATCATTAGCCATTTTGCCTGTGTAGTTAGGTGTTATTTTTAAATAACTGTCATATTGAGTGTGACAGTATACTGTCATAGTGAGTAAAACTTAATTTTTGTATTTGCAAACCTTACAAAAACAACTGATTCTACTAGAACTCACATAGATTTAATATTACAGGCATTTTTAGACATTTTGCATTGTTGGTTTAGGAATTATGTTGGAATAAATTTTTATTGCTTTTTTCGCATTATCTCAGGATTTTAAGAACAAACTACTTTTTGTTTTTGCAAGCCTTAAAAAAGCATATGTTTCGAGTAAAACTCACAAGAATGCATTATTTCAGGCAATATTAGCTAATTTTTATGTGTAGTTTAGGAGTAATGTTTAATTTACTGTCATATTGAGTGTACATTGTCATGGTGAAAAAAAACTAATTTTTGTATTTGCAAAAATTTCAAACACAGCTGTTTCTAGTAAAACTCACATGATTCAATATTACAGGCCTTTTTACACATATTGCATGTTTGATTTAGGAAATATGATTGAATACATTTTTATTGCTTTTTTCGCATTATCTCAGGATTTTAGGAATATAACTGTCATATTGAGTAAAAAACTACTTTTTGTGTTTGCAAGATTTAAAAAAGCATGTGTTTCGAGTAAAACTCCGTAGAATGCATTATTTGAGGCATCATTAGCCATTTTGCATGTGTAGTTAGGAGTTATTCTTAAATAACTGTCATATTGAGTGTGAAAGTATACTGTCATAGTGAGTAACATTTTTGTATTTGCAAACCTTACAAAAACAACTGATTCTAGTAAAACTCACATGGATTTAATATTACAGGCATTTTTAGACATTTTGCATTGTTGGTTTAGAAATTATGATGGAATACATTTTTATTGCTTTTTTCGCATTATCTCAGGATTTTAAGAAGATTACCCTCATATTGAGTAAAAAACACTTTTTGTGTTTGCAAGCCTTAAAAAAGCATAGGTTTCGAGGAAAACTCCCAAGGATGCATTATTTCAAGCATTATTAGCCATTTTGCATGTGTAGTTTAGGAGTTATGATTAAATAACTGTCATATTGAGTTTGACAGAGGAAAACCAAATTTTTGTATTTGCAAACCTTACTAAAACAACTGATCCTAATAAAACTTACATGGATTTAATATTACAGGCATTTTTAGACATGTTGCATTGTTGGTTTAGGAATTATGTTGGAATACATTTTTATTGCTTTTTTCGTATTATCTCAGAATTTTAAGAACATTACTGTCATATTGAGTAAAAAACTACTTTTTGTGTTTGCAAGATTTGAAAAAGCAAATGTTTCGAGTAAAACTCCGTAGAATGCATTATTTAAGGCATCATTAGACATTTTGCATTTGTAGTTTAGGAGTTATGATTAAATAACTGTTTCATATTGAGTGTGACAGTTTACTTTCATAAATTCAATATTACAGCCATTTTTACACATTGTGCATGTTTAGTTTAGAAATTATCATTGAATACATGTTTATTGCTTTTTTCGTATTATCTCAGGATTTTAAGAACATTACTGTCATATTGAGTAAAAAAAATACTTTTTGTGTTTGCAAGCCTTAAAAAAGCATATGTTTCGAGGAAAACTCCCAAGGATGCATTATTTCAAACATTATTAGCCATTTTGCATGTGTAGTTTAGGAGTTATGATTAAATAACTGTCATATTGAGTTTGACAGAGTAAAACCTAATTTTTGTATTTGCAAACCTTACTAAAACAACTGATTCTAGTAAAACTTACATGGATTTAATATTACAGGCATTTTTAGACATTTTGCATTGTTGGTTTAGGAATTATGTTGGAATACATTTTTATTGCTTTTTTCGCATTATCTCAGGATTTGAAGAACATTACTGTCATATTGAGTAAAAAACTACTTTTTGTGTTTGCAAGCCTTAAAAAAGCATATGTTTCGAGTAAAACTCACAAGAATGCATTATTTCAGGCAATATTAGCTCATTTTTAAGTGTAGTTTAGGAGTTATGTTTAATTTACTCTCATATTGAGTTTACATTGTCATGGTGAAAAAAACCTAATTTTTGTATTTACAAAAATTTCAAACAACCAATTCTAGTAAAACTCACATGGATTCAATACTATAGGCTTTTTTTTTTTTACACATTTTGCATGTTTGATTTAGGAAATATGATTGAATATAATTTCATTGCTTTTTTCGCATTAGCTCAGGATTTTAAGAACATTACTGTCATATTGAGTAAAAAACTACTTTTTGTGTTTGCAAGCCTTAAAAAAGCATATGTTTCGAGTAAAACTCCCAAGAATGCATTATTTCAGGCAATATTAGCTCATTTTTATGTGTAGTTTGGGAGTAAGGTTTAATTTACTGTCATATTGAATATAATTTCATTGCTTTTTTCGCATTATCTCAGGATTTTAGGATTACTGTCATATTGAGTAAAAAACTACTTTTTGTGTTTGCAAGATTTAAAAAAGCATGTGTTTAGAGTAAAACTCCGTAGAATGCATTATTTGAGGCATCATTAGACATTTTGCATTTGTAGTTTAGGAGTTATGATTAAATAAATATCATATTGAGTGTGACAGTTTACTTTCATAAAGTGTAAAACCTAATTTTTGTTTTTGCAAACCTTACTAAAACAACTGATTCTAGTAAAACTCACATGGATTCAATATTACAGGCATTTTTACACATTGTGTATGTTTAGTTTAGAAATTATCATTGAATACATGTTTATTGCTTTTTTCGCATTATCTCAGGATTTTAAGAACATTACTGTCATATTGAGTAAAAAAATACTTTTTGTGTTTGCAAACCTTAAAAAAGCATATGTTTCGAGGAAAACTCACAAGAATGCATTATTTCAGGCATTATTAGCCATTTTGCATGTGTAGTTTAGGAGTTATGATTAAATAACTGTCATATTGAGTTTGACAGAGTAAAACCTAATTTTTGCATTTGCAAACCTTACTAAAACAACTGATTCTAGTAAAACGTACATGGATTTAATATTACAGGCATTTTTAGACATTTTGCATTGTTGGTTTAGGAATTATGTTGGAATACATTTTTATTGCTTTTTTCGCATTATCTCAGGATTTGAAGAACATTACTGTCATATTGAGTACAAAACTACTTTTTGTGTTTGCAAGCCTTAAAAAAGCATATGTTTCGAGTAAAACTCCGTAGAATGCATTATTTCAGGCAATATTAGCTCATTTTTAAGTGTAGTTTAGGAGTTATGTTTAATTTACTCTCATATTGAGTTTACATTGTCATGGTGAAAAAAACCTAATTTTTGTATTTGCAAAAATTTCAAACACAACCAATTCTAGTAAAACTCACATGGATTCAATACTACAGGCTTTTTTTTTTTTTTTTTACACATTTTGCATGTTTGATTTAGGAAATATAATTGAATATAATTTCATTGCTTTTTTCGCATTAGCTCAGGATTTTAAGAATATTACTGTCATATTGAGTAAAAAACTACTTTTTGTGTTTGCAAGCCTTAAAAAAGCATATGTTTCGAGTAACACTCACAAGAATGCATTATTTCAGGCAATATTAGCTCATTTTTATGTGTAGTTTGGGTGTTATGTTTAATTTACTGTCATATGGAGTGTACTTTGTCATGGTGAAAAAAACCTAATTTTTCTATTTGCAAACCTTTCAAACACAACTGATTCTAGTAAAACATACATTGATTCAATATTACAGGCATTTTTACACATTTTGCATGTTTGGTTTAGGAATTATAATGGAATACATTTTTTTTTTTGCTTTTTTCGTATTATCTCAGGATTTTAAGAACATTGCTGTCATATTGAGTAAAAAACTACTTTTTGTGTTTGCAAGATTTAAAAAAGCATATGTTTTGAGTTATTTCAGGCATCAATAGCCATTTTGCTTGTGTGGATTAGGAGTTTTCAAATAACTGTCATATTGCGTGTGGCAGTTATACTGTCATAATGAGTAAACCTAATTTTTGTATTTTTAAACCTTATAAACCTCCTGATTCTAGTAAAATTCACAAAGATACAATATTACAGGCATTTGTAGACATAATGCAGGTTTGGTTTTGGAGTTAGGTTTATAACTTTTCATATTTAGTATGACTTGTGTCTTTGCAAACCTAACAAAATATTTTTTTCCAGTAAAACTCACAAAGATACATTTCTCTTATTAGCCATTTTGCATGTGTGGTTTCGGTCAGATACAGAGACAGAGACAGTATACATGGGGAAGTCGTGGTGCAGTTGGGAGAGTGGCCGTTCCAGCAACTTGAGGGTTCTTGGTTCGATCCCCACCTTCTACCAACCTCGTCACGTCCGTTGTGTCCTTGAGGGAGACACTTTACCCTTGCTCCTGATGGGTTGTGGTTAGGGCCTTGCATGCCAGCTCCCGCCATCAGTGTGTAAATGTGTGTGTGAATGGATGAATGTAAAAATAGTGTCAAAGCGCTTTGTGTACCTTGAAGGTAGAAAAGCGCTATGCAAGTATAACCCATTTACCATAGTGAGTAAAACCAAATGTTTGTATTTACAAACCTTACAAAATAACCGATTCTAGTAAAAGTCACACAGATACAATATTTTAGGCATTTTTAGACATAATGCATGTTTGGTTTTGGAGTTATGTTTATATAACCTCCTTTTTGAGCCGCCACCTTATCGTGGTAGAGGAGTTTGCGTGTCCCACTGATCCTAGGAGCTATGCTGTCTGTGGGCTTCTATGCCCCCTCGTAGGCTCTCCCAAGACAAATAGGTCCTAGGTGAGGGATCAGACAAAGAGCAGCTCAAAGACCTTTATGAAAAGTACAAATCGAGGTCCTAGATTTTTCCTCGCCCGTGGCTCCCCTGTGGAGCCAGGCCCAGAGGTGGGGCACGATGGCGAGCGCCTGTTGGCTGGCTCAGCTCAATGAAGCAACGTGGTTCCCTCCTCCAATGGGCTCACCACTCATGGGCTGGGTTATAGAGGTCGGGTGCAGTGTGAGCTGAGCGGCAGCCGAAGGCAGAGCACTTGGCGGTCCGATCATCGACTACATAAGCTAGCTCTTCTGACGTGAAATGTCACCTCGCTGGGAGGGAAGGAGCCTGAGCTGGTGTGCGAGGTGGAGAAGTTCCGGCTAGATATAGTTGGACTCACTTCGACGCACAGGAACCTGTTCTCTCGAGAGGGGCTGGACTCTCTTCCACTATGGCGTTGCAAGCAATGAGAGGCTGGGGTGGCAATTCTTGTTGTCCCCCCGGCTCAAAGACAAGAGTATGGGGTATCGGACTGTCTGATTGTGGCGGGTCGCTCCCTGTATGATCAGTGTCAGAGCTTGGTCCGCATTGCCGGCAGTAAGTCGGACCTCTTTCCAGTGAGGGTTGGACTAAACCACACAAAGGGCAGCCTTGGCGGCCCAAGGCTGCCCTTTGTCACCGATTCTGTTGTTAACTTTTATGGACAGAATTACTAGGCGCAGTCATGGCGTTGAGGGGATCCGGTTTAGTGGTTGCAGGATTAGGTCTCTGCTTTTTGCAGATGATGTGGTCCTGATGGCTTCAACTGGCCAGGATCTCCAGCTCTCATTGGATGGCCGAGTATGAAGCGACTGGGATGAGAATCAGCACCTCCAAGTCCGAGTCCATGGTTCTCGCCCGGTAAAGGGTGGGGTGCCATTTCCAGGTTGAGGAGGCGATGGCACATACATAGATGGCCCCAAGTGGAGGAGTTCAAGTACCTTGGAGTCTTGTTCACGAGTGAGGGAAGAGTGGATCATGAGATCCACAGGCGGATCGGTGCGGCGTCTTCAGTAATGAGGACGCTATATCGATCCATTGTGGTGAAGAAGGAGCTGAGCCAGAATTAAAAGCTCTAAATTTACCGGTCGATCTACATTCCCATCCTGCACCCATGGTCATGGTTATGACCGAAAAGACAAGATCACGGGTACAAGCGGCCAAATTGAGTTTCCTCCGCCGGGTGGCGGGTCTCTCCCTTAGAGATAGGATAAGAAGCTCTGTCACCCGGGAGGAACTCAGAGTAAAGCGCTGCTCCTCCACAATGAGAGGAGCCAGGTGAGGTGGTTCGGGCATCTGCTCAGGATGCCACCCGAACGCCTCCGGAGGGAGGTGTTTAGGGCAAGTCCGACCGGCAGGAGTCCACGGGGAAGACCCAGGACACATTGGGAAGATTATGTCTCCCGGCTGGCCTGGGAACGCCTGGGGATCCCCCGAGAAGAGCTGGAAGAAGTGGCTGGGGAGAGGAAAGTCTTGGCTTCTCTGTTTAGGCTGCTGCCCGCGCAACCCGACCTCGGTTAAGCGGAAGAAAATGGATGGATTTAGTAATGACAAAAAAAAATGATTCTAGTAAAACTCACATGGATACAATTTTACAGGTATTTTTAGACATAATGCATGTTTGGTTTTGGAATTATGTTTATATAACTTTCATATGTATTATGACAGTTATACTGTCATCTTGAGTAAAACTAACTTGTGTCTTTACAAACATTACAAACTATGTTTTTCCAGTAAAACAAAAAGATTTTGTATTTGCAAACCTTACAAAAACAAATGATTCTAGTAAAACTCACATAGATTCAATATTTCAGGCATTTTTAGACATTTCACATGTTTGAATACATTTGTATTGCTTTTTTCGTTAGGGCAAGTCCGATCGGCAGGAGGCCACGGGGAAGACCCAGGACACATTGGGAAGACTATGTCTCAGGCTGGCCTGGGAACGCCTCGGGATCCCCCGAGAAGAGCTGGACAAAGTGGCTGGGGAGAGGGAAGTCTGGGCTTCTCTGCTTAGGCTGCTGCCCCCGCAACCCAACCTCGGATAAGCGGAAGAAAATGGATGGATTTAGTATGACAGTTATACTGTCATATTGAGTAAAAAAACTATTTTTCATAGATTCAATATTACAGGCATCTTTAGCTGGATTGCATGTTTGGTTTTGGAGATATGTTTATACAACTTTCATATTTAGTATGACAGTTATACTGTCATATTGAGTAAAAACAACAACTTGTGTCTGCAAACCTTACAAAAGATTATTATTCTAGTAAAACTAACAAAGATACATTTTTCCAAGCATTATTAGCATTTGTTGTTTTGGAGTTATAATGCTTGCGTTGAGAGGCGACGGGCTCGGGTGGCAATTCTTGTTGCCCCCCGGCTCAAAGCCTGCACGTTGGAGTTCAACCCAGTGGACCAGTGGGTAGCTTTCCTCCGCCTTCGGGTGGGGGGACGGGTCCTGACTGTTGTTTGGCCTTACGCGCCAAACGGCAGCTCAGAGTACCCACCCTTTTTGGATTCACTCGAGGGAGTACTGGAAAGTGCTCCACCGGGTGATTCCCTCGTTCTACTGGGGGCCTTCAACGCTCATCTTGGCAACAACAGTGAAACCTGGAGAGGCATGATTGGGAAGAATGGCCGCCCGGATCTGAACCCGAGTGGTGTTTTGTTATTGGACTTTTGTGCTCGTCACAGATTGTCAATAACAAACACCAAGTTCAAACATAAGGGTGTCCATATGTGCACTTGGCATCAGGACACCCTAGGCCGCAGTTCCATGATCGATTTTGTAGTTGTGTCATCGGATTTGCGGTCTCATGTTTTGGACACTCGGGTGAAGAGAGGGGCGGAGCTTTCTACCGATCACCACATGGTGGTGAGTTGGCTGCGATGGTGGGGGAGGATGCCTGACAGACCTGGCAGGCCCAAACGCATTGTGAGGGTTTGCTGGGAACGCCGCCGGAAGAACTTTGAACATGTCACGAGGGAGGCGCTGGACATTCAGTCTGAGTGGACCATGTTCCGTGCCTCTCTTGTCGAGCCGGCTGATTGGAGCTGTGGCCGCAAGGAGTTTGGTGCCTGTCGTGGCGGTAATCCTAGAACCCGCTGGTGGACACCAGCAGTGAGGGATGCCGTCAAGCTGAAGAAAGAGCCTATCGGGTCCTTTTGGCTCATGGGACTCCAGAGGCAGCCGACAGGCCAAGCGAAGTGCGGCTTCAGCGGTCGCAGAGGCAAAAACTCGGACATGGGAGGAGTTTGGAGAAGCCATGGAAAACGACTTCCAGACGGCTTCGAAGCGATTCTGGACCACCATCCGCCGGCTCAAGGGGGGGGAGCAGTGCACTGTAACACCGTGTATGGTGAGGATGGTGCGCTGCTGACCTCTACTGCAGCTGTTATTGATCGGTGGAGGAAATACTTCGAAGACCTCCTTATTCCCACCAACTATGAGGAAGCAGTGCCTGGGGAATCTGTGGTGGGCTCTCCTATTTCTGGGGCTGAGTCAAAAAGCTCCTCAATGGCAACGCCCTGGGGGTGGATGAGATCCGTCCGGAGTTCCTTAAGACTCTGGATGCTGTGGGGCTGTCTTGGTTGAAAAGACTCTGCAACATCGCGTGGACATCGGGGGCGGTACTTCTGGATTGGGAGACCGGGGTGGTGGTTCCTCTCTTTAAGAAGGGGAACCAGAGGGTGTGTTTCAACTATCGTGAGATCACACTCCTCAGTCTTCCCGGTAAGGTCTATTCATGTGTACTGGAGAAGAGGCTACGCCGGATAGTCAAACCTCAGATTCAGGAGGAACAGTGTGGTTTACGTCCTGGTCGTGGAACTGCGGACCAGCTTTATACTCTCGGCAGGGTCCTTGAGGGTGCATGGGAGTTTGCCCAACCAGTCTACATGTGCTTTATGGACTTGGAGAAGGCATTTGACCATTTACCCCGGGAAGTCCTGTGGGGAGTGCTCAGAGAGTATGGGGTAACGACTGTCTTATTGTGGCGGTTCGCTCCCTTTGCAAGAGTCAGAGCTTGGTCCGCATTGCCGGCAGTAAGTCGGACCCGTTTCCAGTGAGGGTTGGACTCCGCCAAGGCTTCCCTTTGTCACCGATTCTGTTCATAACCTTTATGGTCAGAATTTCTAGGCGCAGTCAGGGCGTTGAGGGGATCCGGTTTGGTGTCTGCAGGATTAGGTCTATGCTATTTGCAGATGATGTGGTCCTGATGGCTTCATCTGGCCAAGATCTTCAGCCCTCACTGGATCGGTTCGCAGACGAGTGTGAAGTGACTGGGATGTGAATCAGCACCTCCAAGTCAGAGTCCATGGTTCTCGCCCGGAAAAGGGTGGAGTGCCATCTCCGGGTTGGGGAGGAGATCTTGCCCCAGGTGGAGGAGTTCAAGGACCTCAGAGTCTTGTTCACGAGTGAGAGAAGAGTGGATCGTGAGATCGACAGGCGGAACGGTGCGGCGTCTTCAGTAATGCGGACGCTGTATTGATCCGTTGTGGTGAAGAAGGAGCTGAGCCGGAAGGCAAAGCTCTCGATTTACCGGTCTATCTACGTTCCCATCCTCACCTATGGTAATGAGCTTTGTGTCATGGCCGAAAGGACAAAATCACGGGTACAAGCGGCCGAAATGAGATTCCTCCGCCGGGTGGCGGGGCTCTCCCTTAGAGATAGGGTGAGAAGCTCTGTCATCCGGGAGGAGCTCAAAGTAAAGCCATTGCTCCTCCATTTCGAGAGGAGCCAGATGAGGTGGTTCGGGCATCTGGTCAGGATGCCACCCGAACGCCTCCCTAGGGAGGTGTTTGGGTCACGTCCGACCGGTAGGAGGCCCAGGAAGACCCAGGAAACGGGAAGCTTATCTCTCCCGGCTGGCCCCGGGAGGAGCTGGACGAAGTGGCTGGGGAGAGGAAAGTCTGGGCTTCCCTGCTTAGGCTGCAGCCCCCGCGACCCGACCTCGGATAAGCGGAAGAAAATGGATGGATGGATGGATGGAGTTATGTTTAAATAACTGTCATAAAGAGTAAAACCTAATTTTTGTATTTGTAAACCTTACCAAAACAACTGATTTTAGTAAAACTCACACAGATTCAATATTACAGGCATTTTTAGACATTTTGCTTACTTGGTGTAGGAATTATGATGGAATACATTGTTATTGCTTATTTCCTATTATATCAGGATTTTAAGATCTTTACTGTCATATTGAGGAAAACAAATACTTTTTGTGTTTGCAAGCCTTAAAAAAGCATATGTTTCGAGTAAAACACACAAGAATGCCTTATTTCAGGCATTATTAGCCATTTTTTATGTGTAGTTTAGGCATACTTGCCAAGCCTCCTGGATTTTCCAGGAAACTCCCGAAATTCAGCGCCTCTCCCGAAAACCTCCCGGGACAAATTTTCTCCCGAAAATCTCCCGAAATTCAGGCTGACCTGAGTGAGGACAGCCTGTATTCACGTCTGCTTTCCCACGATATAAACAGCATGCCTGCCCAATCACGTTATAACTGTAGAATGATCGAGGGCGAGTTCTTGGTTTCTTATGTGGGTTTATTGTTAGGTAGTTTCATTAACGTCCTCCCAGCGCGGTAACAACACTAAACAACAGCAGTCACGTTTTCGTCTACCGTAAAGCAGTTTGTCTGCCGTAAACAGCATCGACAGTTATACTGTCATATTAAGTAAAAAAAACTAACTTGTGTCTTTGCAAACTTTACAAAATATAATCATTCTAGTAAAACAAACAAAGATACATTTCTCCAAGCATTATTAGCCATTTTGCATTTGTTGTTTAGGAGTTATGTTTAAATAACTGTCAAAGTAAATAAAACCTAATTTTGGTATTTAAAAACCTTAAAAAAAACAACTGATTCTAGTAAAACTCACATGGATACAATATTACAGGCATTTTTAAACATAATGCATGTTTGGTTTTGGAGTAATGTTTATATAACTTTCATATTTAGTATGACAGTAATACTGTCATATTGAATAAAAAAAACTAACTTGTATCTGTACAAACCTTAAAAAATATTTTTTTCCAGTAAAACTCACAAAGGTGGTTTTGGAGTTATGTTTAAATAAATGTTAAATTGAATAAGGCAGTTATACTGTTATTATGAGTAAAACCTAATTTTTGTAAATGTTAACCTTATTTTTAGACATTTTACATGTTTGGTTTAGAGTTGTGTTTGACTACATTTGTATTGCTTTTTTCATTAGGGCAAGTCCGACGAGCAGGAGGCCGCGGGGAAGACCCAGGACACATTGGGAAGACTATGTCTCCCGGCTGGGCTGGGAACGCCTCGGATCCCCCGAGAAGAGCTGGACGAAGTGGTTGGGAGAGGGAAGTCCGGGCTTCTCTGCTTAAGCTGCTGCCCCCGCAACCCGACCTCGGATAAGCGGAAGAAAATGGATGGATTTAGTATGACAGTTATACTGTCATATTAAGTAAAAAAAACTAACTTGTGTCTTTGCACACCTTACAAAATATATTTTTTTCTAGTAAAACTCACAAAGATACATATCTACAGGCATTATTAGCCATTTTGCATGTGTGGTTTAGGAGTTATGTTTAAATAACTGTCATATTGAATGTGTCATTATGACCTAATTTTTGTAATTTTAAACCTTACCAAAATACCTGATTCTGGTAAAACTCACAAAGAGTCAATATTACAGACATTTTTAGACAGATTACATGTTTGGTTTTGGGGTTATGTTTATACAACTTTCATATTTAGTATAACAGTTATACTATCATATTGGGTACAAAAAAAAGACGTGTGTCTTTGCAAACCATACAAAAGATCATTGTTTTAGTAAATCTAACAAAGATACATTTCTCTAAGCATTATTAGCCATTTTGCATTTGTTGTTTAGGAGTTATGTATAAATAACTGTCATAGTGAGTAAAACCTAATTTTTGTATTTGCAAACCTTACAAAAACAACTGATTCTAGTAAAACTCACATGGATAACCTCACAAAATATTTTTTTTCCTGCAAAACTCACGAAGAGACATTTCTCCAGGCATTGTTAGCCATTTTGCATGTGTGGTTTAGGAGTTATGTTTAAATAACTGTCAGATTGAGTGTGACAGTATACTGTGAGTAAAACCCATATTTTGTATTTGCAAACCTTACAAAGACAACTGATTCTAGTAAAACTCACATGGATACAAAATTACAGGCATTTTTAGAGATAATGCATGTTTGGTTTTGAAGTTATGTTTATATAACTTTCATATTTAGTATGACAGTAAAACTGTCATATTGAGTTAAAAAAACTAACTTGTGTCGGTACAAACATTACAAAATATTTTTTTTCCAGTAAAACTCACAAAGAGACATTTTTCCAGGCATTATTAGCCATTGTGCATGTGTGGTTTAGGAGTTATGTTTAAATAAATATCAAATTGAATGTGGCAGTTATACTGTCATTATGAGTGAAACCTAATTTTTGTAATTGTAAACCTTACCAAAATACCTGATTCTGGTAAAACTCACATAGATTCAATATTACATGCATTTTTAGACGGATTGCATGTTTGGTTTTGGAGTTATGTTTATACACCTTTCATATTTAGTATGACAGTTATACTGTATATTACCATTGAGTAAAAAAAAAAACTAACTTGTGTAACTTGCAAACCTTACAAAAGATCGTTATTCTAGTAAAGACTTCGACTTCGACTTTCTTTTTATTGTCATTCAAATTTGAACTTTACAGCACAGATAAGAACAAAATGTCGTAGTGCAGGATAAAAAAGCAATAAGGTGCATATTTCGATAAATAAATATATATAAATAATATATAAATAATATATAAATAATATATATATATATATATATATATATATATATATATATATATATATATATATATATATATATATATATATATAATAAATATATATAAATAGATAAATAGATTACTGTGCAAATAAATATATTGCAGTTTTTTACATGCACCCAAGTTTATGGATGTATGTTGTCTTGTCTTTTTTATTCCAGCGAGTTAATTCATTTTGAGGGGAGTTGAGGAGATAATTTAATTATGATGCGTTCAAGAGTCTTACGGCCTGAGGGAGAAGCTGTTACAGAACCTGGAGGTTCTGCTTCGGAAGCTGCGGAACCTCTTTCTAGAGTCCAGCAGTGAAAACTGTCCTTGGTGGGGGTGGGAGGAGTCTTTGCAAATTTTCTGAGCCCTGGTCAGGCAGCACTTTTTGCGATCTCCTGGATAGGAGGAAGAGGAGTCCTGATGATCTTTTCCGCCGTCCTCACCACTCACTGGAGATACTTCCAGTCTGAGGCACTGCAGGCTCCAGTCCAGACAGAGATGCTGTTGGTCAGCAGGCTCTCTATAACAAAGATACATCTCTCCAAGCATTATTAGCTATTTTGCATTTGTTGTTTAGGAGTTATGTTTAAATAATTTTGGTATTTGAAAACCTTACAAAAACAACTGATTCTAGTAAAACTCACACAGATACAATATTACAGGCATTTTTAGACATAATACATGTTTGGTTTTGGAGTAATGTTTATATAACTTTCATATATAGTATGACAGCTATACTGTTATATTGAGTAAAAAAAACTAACTTGTGTCTTTAAAAACCTTATAAAATATATTTTTTCTAGTAAAACTCACAAAGAGACATTTCCCCAGGTATTATTAGCTATTGTGCATGTGTGGTTGAGGAGTTATGTTTAAATACATGTCAAATTGAATGTGGCAGGTATACTGTCATGAGTAAAACCTAATTTTTGCAATTGTAAACCTTACCAAAATACCTGATTCTGGTAAAACTCATATAAATTCAATATTACATGCATTTTTAGACGGATTGCTTGTTTGGTTTTGGAGTTATGTTTTTACAACTTTCATATTTAGTATGACAGTTACACTGTCATATTGAGTAAAAAAAACTAACTTGTGTCTTTGCAAACCTTACAAAAGATCATTATTCTGGTAAAGACTTACACTTTCTTTTTATTGTCATTCAAATTTGAACTTTACAGCACAGATAACAAAATGTCGTTACATAAGCTCATGGTAGTGCAGGATAAAAAAGCAATAAGGTGCATATATAAATAAATAAATATAAATAATATATAAATATATATATATAATAAATAAATAAATATAAATAGATATAAAGAGATAAATAGATTACTGTGCAGATAAATATATTGCACTTTTTCCACATGCGCCCACGTTTATGGGTGTATGTTACATTGTTTTTTTCATTCCAGCGAGTTAATTCATTTTGAGGGGAGTTGAGGAGATAATTTAATTATGATGCGTTCAAGAGTCTTACGGCCTGAGGGAAGAAGCTGTAACAGAAGCTGCAGGTTCTGCTTCGGAGGCTGCGGAACCTCTTTCTAGAGTCCAGCAGTGAAAACTGTCCTTGGTGGGGGTGGGAGGAGTCTTTGCACATTTTCTGAGCCCTGGTCAGGCAACACTTTTTGCGATCTCCTGGATAGGAGGAAGAGGAGTCCTGACGATCTTTTCCGCCGTCCACACCACTCTCTGGAGATACTTCCAGTCTGAGGCACTGCAGGCTCCAGTCCAGACAGAGATGCTGTTGGTCAGCAGGCTCTCTATAAAAAAGATACATCTCTCCAAGCATTATTAGCTATCTTGCATTTGTTGTTTAGGAGTTATGTTTAAATAACTGTCATAGTGAGTAAAACCTACATTTTGTATTTGCAAACCTTTCAAAAACAACTGATTCTAGTAAAACTCACACAGATACAATATTGCTGGCATTTTTAGACATAATGCATGTTTGCTTTTGGAGTTATGTTTCTATAACTTTCATATGTATGACAGCTATACTGTTATATTTAATTTAAAAAAACTAACTTGTGTCTTTACAAACTTTACAAAATATATTTTTCCCAGTAAAACTCACAAAGATACATTTCAACAGGCATTATTAGCCATTTTGCATGTGTGGTTTAGAAGTTATGTTTAAATAACTGTCATATGGAGTGTGACCGTAAAGTCATAGTGAGTAAAACAAACTAACTTGTGTCTTTGCAAACCTTACAAAAGAAAATGTTACTAGTAAAACTCACAAAGATACATTTCTTCATGCATTATTAGAAAATGTTCATGTGTAGTTTAGGAGTTATGTTTAAATAACTGTCATATTGAGTGTGGCAGTCATACAGTCATTAAGTGTTAAACCTAATTTTTGTTTTTGCACACCTTACAAAAACAACTGATTCTAGTAAAACTCACATTGATTCAATATTACAGGCATTTTAGACATATTTGGTTTAGGAGTTGTGTTTGAATCCATTTTTATTGCTTTTTTTGTTAGGGCAAGTCCAACCGGCAGGAGGCCACGGGGAAGACAGAGGACACATTGGGAAGACTATGTAAGCCGGCTGGCCTGGGAACGCCTCAGGATCCCCCGAGAAGAGCTGGACGAAGTGGCTTGGGAGAGGGAAGTCTGGGCTTCTCTGCTTAGGCTGCTACCCCCACAACCCGACCTCGGATAAGCGGAAGAAAATGGATGTCATATTGGGTAAAAAAACAAACTAACGTGTCTTTGCAAACCTTACAAAAGATCATTATTCTGGTAAAGACTTAGACTTTCTTTTTATTGTCATTCAAATTTTAACTTTACAGCACAGATAACAAAATTTCGTTACATAAGCTCATGGTAGTGCAGGATAAAAAAGCAATAAGGTGCATATATAAATAAATAAATATAAATATATATATAAAATAAATAAATATACTTAAATATATATAAATATATAAATAAAAAGATTACTGTGCAGATAAATATATTGCACTTTTTCCACATGCGCCCACGTTTATGGGTGTATGTTATATTGTGTTTTTTTATTCCAGCGAGTTAATCCATTTTGAGGGGAATTGAGGGGATAATTTAATTATAATGCGTTCAAGAGTCTTACGGCCTGAGGGAAGAAGCTGTTACAGAAGCTGGAGGTTCTGCTTCGGAGGCTGCGGAACCTCTTTCTACAGTCCAGCAGTGAAAACAGTCCTCGGTGGGGGTGGGAGGAGTCTTTGCAAATTTTCTGAGCCCTGGTCAGGCAGCGCTTTTTGCGATCTCCTGGATAGGAGGAAGAGGATTCCTGAATATCTTTTCCGCTGTCCTCACCACTCTCTGGAGAGACTTCCAGTCTGAGGCACTGCAGGCTCCAGTCCAGACAGAGATGGTTGGTCAGCAGGCTCTCTATAACAAAGAAACAGTTCTCCAAGCATTATTAGCTATTTGCATTTGTTGTTTAGGATTTATGTTTAAATAACTGTCATAGTGAGTAAAACCTAAATTTTGTATTTGCAAATCTTACAAAAACAATTGATTCTAGTAAAACTCACAGATACAATATCACAGGCATTTTTAGACATAATGCATGTTTGGTTTTGGAGTTGTGTTTATACAACTTTCATATTTAGTATTACAGTAATACTGTCTTATTCAGTAAAAAACAAAAAACTAACTTGTGTCTTTACAAACCTTACAAAATATGTTTTCCCAGTAAAACTCACAGAGATACATTTCTACAGGCATTATTAGCCATTTTGCATGTTTGGTTTAGGAGTTATGTTTAAATAACTGACATTGAGTGTGACAGTATACTGTCAAAGTGAGTAAAAAAAACTAACTTGTGTCTTTGCAAACCTTACAAAAGAAAATGTTACGAGTAAAACTCACAGAGATACATTTCTTCATGCATTATTAGAAAATGTTCATGTGTAGTTTTGAAGTTATGTTTATATAACTTTCATATATAGTATGACAGTTATACTGTTATATTGAGTAAAAAAAACTAACTTGTGTCTTTACAAACCTTACAAAATATTGTTTTCCATTAAAACTCACAAAGATACATTTCTACAGGCATTATTAGCCATTTTGTATGTGTGGTTTAGGAGTTTGTTTAAATAACTGACATTGAGTGTGACAGTATACTGTCAAAGTGAGTAAAAAAAACTAACTTGTGTCTTTGAAAACCTTACAAAAGAAAATATTACTAGTAAAACTCATAAAGATACATTTCTTCATGCATTATTAGAAAATGGTCATGTGTAGTTTAGGAGTTATGTTTAAATAACTGTCATATTGAGTGTGGTAGTATAACTGCCACACATATTGAGTTATAAAGTTAAGTTCAAAACCTAATTTTTGTATTTGCAAACCTTACAAAAACAACTGATTCAAGTAAAACTCACATATATTCAATATTAAAGGCATTTTAGACATTTTACATGTTTTGTTCAGGAGTTGTGTTTGAATACATTTGTATTGCTTTTTTTGTTAAGGCAAGTCCAAACGGCAGGAGGCCACGGGGAAGACACAGGACACATTGGGAAGATTATATCAGCTGGCTGGCCTGGGAACGCCTCGGGATCCCCCGAGAAGAGCTGGACGAAGTAGCTGGGGATAGGGAAGTATGGGCTTCTCTGCTTAGGCTGCAGCCCCCGCAACACGAGCTCGGATAAGCGGAAGAAAATTGATGGATTTAGTAAGACAGTTATACTACCATATTGAGTAAAAAAAAACTAACTTTTGTTTTTGTAAACATTCAAAATATATTTTTTCTAGTAAAACTCACAACGATACATATAGTTTAAATAACTGTCATAGTAAGTAAAACCTTTTTTTTGTATTTGCAAACCTTACAAAAACAACTGATTCTAGTAAAACTCACTTGCATTCAATGTTACAGTTATTTTTAGACAATTTGCCTGTTTGGTTTAGAAATTATGATGGAATACATTTTTTATTGCTTTTTTCGCATTATCTCAGGATTTTAGGAATTAAACTGTCATATTGAGTAAAACTACTTTTTGTGTTTGCAAGCCTTAAAAAAGCATATGTTTCGAGTAAAACTCAAAAGAATGCATTATTTCAGGCAATATTAGCTCATTTGTATGTGTAGTTTAGAGTAATGTTTAATTTACTGTCATATTGAGTGTACATTGTCATGGTGAAAAAAAACTAATTTTTGTATTTGCAAAAATTTCAAACACAGCTGATTATAGTAAAACTCACATGGATTCAATATTACAGGCATTTTTACACATATTGCATGTTTGATTTAGGAAATATGATTGAATACATTTTTATTTCTTTTTTCGCATTATCTCAGGATATTAGGAATATAACTGTCAATTGAGTAAAAAACTACTTTTTGTGTTTGCAAGATTTAAAAAAGCATGTGTTTAGAGTAAAACTCCGTAGAATGCATTATTTGAGGCATCATTAGCCATTTTGCATAAGTAGTTAGGAGTTATTTTTAAATAATTGTCATATTGAGTGTGAAAGTATACTGTCATAGTAAGTAAAACTTAATTTTTGTGTTTGCAAACCTTACAAAAACAACTGATTCTAGTAAAACTCACATGGATTTAATATTACAGGCATTGTTAGACAATTTGCATTGTTGGTTTAGGAATTATGTTGGAATACATTTTTATTGCTTTTTTCGCATTATCTCAGGATTTTAAAAACATTAAAGTCATATTGAGTAAAAAACTACGTTTTGTGTTTGCAAGCCTTAAAAAAGCATATGTTTCGAGTAAAACTCACAAGAATGCATTATTTCAGGCAATATTAGCTCATTTTTATGTGTAGTTTAGGAGTAATGTTTAATTTACTGTCATATTGAGTGTACATTGTCATGGTGAAAAAAAAAAAATTTTTGTATTTGCAAAAATTTCAAACACAGCTGATTCTAGTAAAACTCACATAGATTCAAATTACAGGCATTTTTACCTATATTGCATGTTTGATTTAGGAAATATGATTGAATACATTATTATTGCTTTTTTCGCATTATCTCAAGATTTTAAGACCATTACTGTCATGTTGAGTAAAAAACTACTTTTTGTGTTTGCAAGCCTTAAAAAAAGCATATGTTTCGAGTAAAACTCATAAGAATGCATTATTTCAGGCAATATTAGCTCATTTTTATGTGCAGTTTAGGAGTAATGTTTAATTTACTGTCATATTGAGTGTACATTGTCATGGTGAAAAAACCTAATTTTTTTATTTGCAAAAATTTCAAACACAGCTGATGCTAGTAAAATTCACATGGATTCAATATTACAGGCATTTTTACACACATTGCATGTTTGACTTAGGAAATATGTTTGAATACATTTGTATTGCTTTTTTCGCATTATCTCAGGATTTTAGGAATATAAACTGTCTATTGAGTAAAAAAATACTTTTTGTGTTTGCAAGATTTAAAAAAGCATATGTTTAGAGTAAAACTCCGTAGAATGCATTATTTGAGGCATCATTAACCATTTTGCATAAGTAGTTAGGAGTTATTTTTAAATAACTGTCAGATTGAGTGTGAAAGTATACTGTCGTAGTGAGTAAAACTTAATTTTTTTATTTGCAAACCTTACACAAACAACTGATTCTACTAAAACTCACATGGATTTAATATTACAGGCATTTTTAGACATTTTGCATTGTTGGTTTAGGAATTATGTTGGAATACATTTTTATTGCTTTTTTCGCATTATCTCAGGATTTTAATAACATTACTGTCATATTGAGTAAAAAAACTACTTTTTGTGTTTGCAAGCCTTAAAAAAGCATATGTTTCGAGTAAAACTCACAAGAATGCATTATTTCAGGCAATATTAGCTCATTTTTATGTGTAGTTTAGGAGTAATGTTTAATTTACTGTCATATTGAGTGTACATTGTCATGGTGAAAAAAAAAAAAATTTTTGTATTTGCAAAAATTTCAAACACAGCTGATTCTACTAAAACTCACATGGATTCAAAATTACAGGCATTTTTACACAAATTGCATGTTTGATTTAGGAAATATGATTGAATACATTTGTATTGCTTTTTTCGCATTATCTCAGGATTTTAGGAATATAACTGTCATCTTGAGTAAAAAACTACTTTTTGTGTTTGCAAGATTTAAAAAAGCATGTGTTTAGAGTAAAACGCCGTAGAATGCATTATTTGAGGCATCATTAGCCATTTTGCATAAGTAGTTAGGAGTTTTTTTTAAATAACTGTCATATTGAGTGTGAAAGTATACTGTCATAGTAAGTAAAACTTAATTTTTGTATTTGCAAACCTTACAAAAACAACTGATTCTAGTAAAACTCACATGGATTTAATATTACAGGCATTTTTAGCCATTTTGCATTGTTGGTTTAGGAATTATGTTGGAATACATTTTTATTGCTTTTTTCGCATTATCTCAGGATTTTAAGAACATTACTGTCATATTGAGTAAAAAAACTACTTTTTGTGTTTGCAAGCCTTAAAAAAGCATATGTTTCGAGTAAAACTCATAAGAATGCATTATTTCAGGCAATATTAGCTCATTTTTATGTGTAGTTTAGGAGTAATGTTTAATTTACCGTCATATTGAGTGTACATTGTCATGGTGAAAAAAAACTAATTTTTGTATTTGCAAAAATTTCAAACACAGCTGATTCTAGTAAAACTCACATGGATTCAAAATTACAGGCATTTTTACACATATTGCATGTTTGATTTAGGAAATATGATTGAATACATTTTTATTGCTTTTTTCGCAATATCTCAGGATTTTAGGAATATAATTGTCATATTGAGTAAAAAACTACTTTTTGTGTTTGCAAGATTTAAAAAAGCATGTGTTTGGAGTAAAACTCCGTAGAATGCATTATTTGAGGCATCATTAGCCATTTTGCATGTGTAGTTAGGAGTTATTTTTAAATAACTGTCATATTGAGTGTGACAGTATACTGTCATAGTGAGTAAAACTTAATTTTTGTAATTGCAAACCTTACAAAAACATCTGATTCTACTAAAACTCACATAGATTTAATATTACAGGCATTTTTAGACATTTTGCATTGTTGGTTTAGAAATTATTTTTGTTTAGAAAGCATTTTTATTGCTTTTTTTGCATTATCTCAGGATTTTAAGAAGATTACCGTCATATTGAGTAAAAAACACTTTTTGTGTTTGCAAGCCTTAAAAAAAGCATAGGTTTCGAGGAAAACTCCCAAGGATGCATTATTTCAAGCATTATTAGCCATTTTGCATGTGTAGTTTAGGAGTTATGATTAAATAACTGTCATATTGAGTTTGACAGAGTAAAACCAATTTTTTGTAATTGCAAACCTTATTAAAACAACTGATTCTAGTAAAACTTACATGGATTTAATATAACAGGCATTTTTAGACATTTTGCATTGTTGGTTTAGGAATAATGTTGGAATACATTTTTTTGCTTTTTTCGTATTATCTCAGGATTTTAAAAACATTACTGTCATATTGAGTAAAAAACTACTTTTTGTGTTTGCAAGATTTGAAAAAGCAAATGTTTCGAGTAAAACTCCGTAGAATGCATTATTTGAGGCATCATTAGACATTTTGCATTTGCAGTTTAGGAGTTATGATTAAATAAATATCATATTGAGTGTGACAGTTTACTTTCATAAAGTGTAAAACCTAATTTTTGTTTTGCAAACCTTACTAAAACAACTGATTTTAGTAAAACTTACATGGATTCAATATTACAGGCATTTTTACACATTGTGCATGTTTAGTTTAGAAATTATGATTGAATACATTTTTATTGCTTTTTTCGCATTATCTCAGGATTTTAAGAACATTACTGTCATATTGAGTAAAAAAATACTTTTTTTGTTTGCAAGCCTTAAAAAAGCATATGTTTCGAGGAAAACTCCCAAGGATGCATTATTTCAAGCATTATTAGCCATTTTGCATGTGTAGTTTAGGAGTTATGATTAAATAACTGTCATATTGAGTTTGACAGAGTAAAACCTAATTTTTGTATTTGCAAACCTTACTAAAACAACTGATTCTAGTAAAACTCACATGGATTTAATATTACAGGCATTTTTAGACATTTTGCATTGTTGGTTTAGGAATTATGTTGGAATACATTTTTATTGCTTTTTTCGCATTATCTCAGGATTTGAAGAACATTACTGTCATATTGAGTAAAAAACTACTTTTTGTGTTTGCAAGCCTTTAAAAAGCATATGTTTCGAGTAAAACTCACAAGAATGCATTATTTCAGGCACTATTAGCTGATTTCTCTGTGTAGTTTAGGAGTTATGTTTAATTTACTCTCATATTGGGTGTACATTGTCATGGTGAAAAAAAACTAATTTTTGTATTTGCAAAAATTTCAAACACAACCAATTCTAGTAAAACTCACATGGATTCAATACTACAGGCTTTTTTTTTTTTACATATTTTGCATGTTTGATTTAGGAAATATGATTGAATATAATTTCATTGCTTTTTTCGCATTAGCTCAGGATTTTAAGAACATTACTGTCATATTGAGTAAAAAACTACTTTTTGTGTTTGCAAGCCTTAAAAAAGCATATGTTTCGAGTAAAACTCACAAGAATGCATTATTTCAGGCAATATTAGCTCATTTTAATGTGTAATTTAGGTGTTATGTTTAATTTACTGTCATATGGAGTGTGTCATGGTGAAAAAAACCTAATTTTTCTATTTGCAAACCTTTCAAACACAACTGATTCTAGTAAAACTTACATTGATTCAATATTACAGGCATTTTTACACATTTTGCATGTTTGGTTTAGGAATTATAATGGAATACATTTTTTTTTGTTGCTTTTTTCGTATTATCTCAGGATTTTAAGAACATTACTGTACATTGAGTAAAAAACTACTTTTTGTGTTTGCAAGATTTAAAAAAGCATATGTTTTGAGTTATTTCAGGCATCAATAGCCATTTTGCTTGTGTGGATTAGGAGTTTTCAAATAACTGTCATATTGCGTGCGGCAGTTATACTGTCATTATGAGTAAACCTAATTTTTGTATTTTTAAACCTTATAAACCTCCTGATTCTAGTAAAATTCACAAAGATACAATATTACAGGCATTTGTAGACATAATGCAGGTTTGGTTTTGGAGTTAGGTTTATAACTTTTCATATTTAGTATGACTTGTGTCTTTGCAAACCTTACAAAATATTTTTTTCCAGTAAAACTCAAAAATATACATTTCTCTTATTAGCCATTTTGCATGTGTGGTTTCGGAGTTATGTTTAAATAACTGTCAGATACAGAGACAGAGACAGTATACATGGGGAAGGTGTGGCGCAGTTGGGAGAGTGGCCGTTCCAGCAACTTGAGGGTTCTTGGTTCGATCCCCACCTTCTACCAACCTCGTCACGTCCATTGTGTCCTTGAGGGAGACACTTTACCCTTGCTCCTGATGGGTTGTGGTTAGGGCCTTGCATGCCAGTTCCCGCCATCAGTGTGTAAATGTGTGTGTGTGAATGGATGAATGTAAAAATAGTGTCAAAGCGCTTTGTGTACCTTGAAGGTAGAAAAGCGCTATGCAAGTATAACCCATTTACCATAGTGAGTAAAACCAAATGTTTGTATTTACAAACCTTACAAAATAACCGATTCTAGTAAAAGTCACACAGATACAATATTTTAGGCATTTTTAGACATAATGCATGTTTGGTTTTGGAGTTATGTTTATATAACCTCCTTTTTGAGCCGCCACCTTATCGTGGTAGAGGAGTTTGCGTGTCCCACTGATCCTAGGAGCTATGCTGTCTGTGGGCTTCTATGCCCCCTCATAGGCTCTCCCAAGACAAATAGGTCCTAGGTGAGGGATCAGACAAAGAGCAGCTCAAAGACCTTTATGAAAAGTACAAATCGAGGTCCTAGATTTTTTCTTGCCCGGACGCGGGTCACCGTGGCTCCACTGTGGAGCCAGGCCCAGAGGTGGGGCACGATGGCGAGCGCCTGGTGGCCGGGCCTGTCCCCATGGGGCCCGGCCGGGCACAGCCCGAAGAGGCAACGTGGGTCCCCCCTCCAATGGGCTCACCACCCATAGCAGGGGTCATAGAGGTCGGGTGCGATGTGAGCTGGGCGGCAGCCGAAGGCAGGGCACTTGGCGGTCCGATCCTCGGCTACAGAAGCTAGCTCTTGGGACGTGGAACGTCACCTCGCTGGGGGGGAAGGAGCCTGAGCTAGTGCGCGAGGTGGAGAAGTTCCGGCTAGATATAGTCGGACTCACTTCGACGCACAGCAAGGGCTCTGGAACCAGTTCTCTCGAGAGGGGCTGGACTCTCTTCCACTCTGGCGTTGCCGGCAGTGAGAGGCGACGGGCTGGGGTGGCAATTCTTGTTTCCCCCCGGCTCAGAGTCTGTACGTTGGAGAGGGTAGCTTCCCTCCGCCTTCGGGTGGGGGAACGGGTCCTGACTGTGGTTAGCGCTTACGCGCCAAACCGCAGCTCAGAGTACCCACCCTTTTTGTATTCACTCGAGGGAGTACTCGAGAGTGCTCCCCCGGGTGATTCCCTCGTTCTACTGGGGGACTTCAATGCTCATGTTGGCAGCGACAGTGAAACCTGGAGAGGCGTGATTGGGAAGAATGGCTTCCCGGATCTGAACCCGAGCGGTGTTTTGTTATTGGACTTTTGTGCCCGTCACAGATTGTCCATAACGAACACCATGTTCAAACATAAGGGTGTCCATATGTGCACTTGGCACCAGGACACTCTAGGCCGCAGTTCCATGATCGACTTTGTAGTTGTGTCATCGGATTTGCGGCCTCATGTTTTGGACACTCGGGTGAAGAGAGGGGCGGAGCTTTCTACCGATCACCACCTGGTGGTGAGTTGGCTGCGATGGTGGGGGAGGATGCTGGACAGACCTGGCAGGCCCAAACGCATTGTGAGGGTTTGCTGGGAACGTCTGGCAGAGTCTCCTGTCAGAGAGAGTTTCAATTCCCACCTCCGGAAGAACTTTGCACATGTCACGAGGGAGGTGCTGGACATTGAGTCCGAATGGAACATGTTCCGCGCCTCTATTGTCGAGGCGGCTGATTGGAGCTGTGGCCGCAAGGTAGTTGGTGCTTGTCGTGACGGTAATCCTAGAACCCGTTGGTGGACACCGGCGGTGAGGGATGCCGTCAAGCTGAAGAAGGAGTCCTATCGGGTTCTTTTGGCTCATAGGACTCCTGAGGCAGCGGACAGGTACCGACAGGCCAAGCGGTGTGCGGCTTCAGCGGTCGCAGAGGCAAAAACTCGGACATGGGAGGAGTTCGGGGAAGCCATGGAAAACGACTTCCGGACGGCTTCGAAGCAATTCTGGACCACCATCCGCCGCCTCAGGAAGGGGAAGCAGTGCACTATCAACACCGTGTATGGCCGGGATGGTGTTCTGCTGACCTCGACTGCGGATGTTGTGGATCGGTGGAGGAAATACTTCGAAGACCTCCTCAATCCCACCAACACGTCTTCCTATGAAGAAGCAGTGTCTGGGGAGTCTGTGGTGGGCTCTCCTATTTCTGGGGCTGAGGTTGCTGAGGTAGTTAAAAAGCTCCTCGGTGGCAAGGCCCCAGGGGTAGATGAGAGCCGCCCGGAGTTCCTTAAGGCTCTGGATGCTGTGGGGCTGTCTTGGTTGACAAGACTCTGCAGCATCGCGTGGACATCGGGGGCGGTACCTCTGGATTGGCAGACCGGGGTGGTGGTTCCTCTCTTTAAGAAGGGGAACCGGAGGGTGTGTTCTAACTATCGTGGGATCACACTCCTCAGCCTTCCCGGTAAGGTCTATTCAGGTGTACTGGAGAGGAGGCTAGGCCGGATAGTCGAACCTCGGATTCAGGAGGAACAGTGTGGTTTTCGTCCTGGTCGTGGAACTGTGGACCAGCTCTATACTCTCGGCAGGGTCCTTGAGGGTGCATGGGAGTTTGCCCAACCAGTCTACATGTGTTTTGTGGCCTTGGAGAAGGCATTCAACCGTGTCCCTCGGGAAGTCCTGTGGGGAGTGCTCAGAGAGTATGGGGTAACGGACTGTCTGATTGTGGCGGTCCACTCCCTGTATGCTCGGTGCCAGAGCTTGGTCCGCATTGCCGGCAGTAAGTCGGACACTTTTCCAGTGAGGGTTGGACTCCGCCAAGGCTGCCCTTTGTCACCGATTCTGTTCATAACCTTTATGGACAGAATTTCTAGGCGCAGTCAGGGCGTTGAGGGTATCTGGTTTGGTGGCTGCAGGATTAGGTCTCTGCTATTTGCAGATGATGTGGTCCTGATGGCTTCCTCCGGCCAAGATCTTCAGCTCTCACTGGATCGGTTCGCAGCCGAGTGTGAAGCGACTGGGATGGGAATCAGCACCTCCAAGTCCGAGTCCATGGTTCTCGCCCGGAAAAGGGTGGAGTGCCATCTCCGGGTTGGGGAGGAGATCTTGCCCCAAGTGGAGGAGTTCAAGTACCTCGGAGTTTTGTTCACGAGTGAGGGAAGAGTGGATCGTGAGATCGACAGGCGGATTGGTGCGGCGTCTTCAGTAATGCGGACGCTGTATCGATCCGTTGTGGTGAAGAAGGAGCTGAGCCGGAAGGCAAAGCTCTCAATTTACCGGTCGATCTACGTTCCCATCCTCACCTATGGTCATGAGCTTTGGGTTATGACCGAAAGGACAAGATCCCGGGTACAAGCGGCCAAAATGAGTTTCCTCCGCCGGGTGGCGGGGCTCTCCCTTAGAGATAGGGTGAGAAGCTCTGCCATCCGGGGGGAGCTCAAAGTAAAGCCGCTGCTCCTCCACATCGAGAGGAGCCAGATGAGGTGGTTCAGGCATCTGGTCAGGATGCCACCCGAACGCCTCCCTAGGGAGGTGTTTAGGGCACGTCTGACCGGTAGGAGGCCGCAGGTAAGACCCAGGACAGGTTGGGAAGACTATGTCTCCCGGCTGGCCTGGGAAGGCCTCGGGGTTCGACAGGAAGAGCTGGACGAAGTGGCTGGGGAGAGGGAAGTCTGGGCTTCCCTGCTTAGGTTGCTGCCAAGGCGACCCGACCTCGGATAAGCGGAAGAAGATGGATGGATGGATGGATCTACATTCCCATCCTGCACCCATTGTCATGGTTATGACCGAAAAGACAAGATCACGGGTACAAGCGGCCAAATAGAGTTTCCTCCGCCGGGTGGCGGGTCTCTCCCTTAGAGATAGGATAAGAAGCTCTGTCACCCGGGAGGAACTCAGAGTAAAGCGCTGCTCCTCCACATTGAGAGGAGCCAGGTGAGGTGGTTCGGGCAACTGCTCAGGATGCCACCCGAATGCCTCCCGAGGGAGGTGTTTAGGGCAAGTCCGACTGGCAGGAGGCCACGGGGAAGACCCAGGACACATTGGGAAGATTATGTCTCCCGGCTGGCCTGGGAACGCCTCAGAACCCCCCGAGAAGAGCTGGAAGAAGTGGCTGGGGAGAGGAAAGTCTTGGCTTCTCTGTTTAGACTGCTGCCCCCGCAACCCGACCTCGGTTAAGCGGAAGAAAATGGATGGATTTAGTAACGACAAAAAAAAATGATTCTAGTAAAACTCACATGTATATAATTTTACAGGTATTTTTAGACATAATGCATGTTTGGTTTTGGAATTATGTTTATATAACTTTCATATGTATTATGACAGTTATACTGTCATCTTGAGTAAAACTAACTTGTGTCTTTACAAACATTACAAACTATGTTTTTCCAGTAAAACAAAAAATTGTTGTATTTGCAAACCTTACAAAAACAACTGATTCTAGTAAAACTCACAAAGATTCAATATTTCAGGCATTTTTAGACATTTCACATGTTTGAATACATTTTTATTGCTTTTTTCGTTAGGGCAAGTCCGATCGGCAGGAGGCCACGGGGAAGACCCAGGACACATTGGGAAGACTATGTCTCAGGCTGGCCTGGGAACGCCTCGGAATCCCCCGAGAAGAGCTGGACAAAGTGGCTGGGGAGAGGGAAGTCTGGGCTTCTCTGCTTAGGCTGCTGCCCCGCAACCCAACCTCCGATAAGCGGAAGAAAATGGATGGATTTAGTATGACAGTTATACTGTCATATTGAGTAAAAAAACTATTTTTCATTGATTCAATATTACAGGCATCTTTAGATGGATTGCATGTTTGGTTTTGGAGATATGTTTATACAACTTTCATATTTAGTATGACAGTTATACTGTCATATTGAGTAAAACAAACAAACTTGTGTCTGCAAACCTTACAATAGATTATTATTCTAGTAAAACTAACAAAGATACATTTTTCCAAGCATTATTAGCATTTGTTGTTTTGGAGTTATAATGCTTGCGTTGAGAGGCGACGGGCTCGGGTGGCAATTCTTGTTGCCCCCCGGCTCAAAGCCTGCACATTGGAGTTCAACCCAGTGACCAGTGGGTAGCTTTCCTCCGCCTTCGGGTGGGGGGACGGGTCCTGACTGTTGTTTGGCCTTACGCACCAAACGGCAGCTCAGAGTACCCACCCTTTTTGGATTCACTCGAGGAAGTACTGGAAAGTGCTCCACTGGGTGATTCCCTCGTTCTACTGGGGGCCTTCAACGCTCATCTTGGCAAGAACAGTGAAACCTGGAGAGGCATGATTGGGAAGAATGGCCGCCCGGATCTGAACCCGAGTGGTGTTTTGTTATTGGACTTTTGTGCTCGTCACAGATTGTCAATAACAAACACCAAGTTCAAACATAAGGGTGTCCATATGTGCACTTGGCATCAGGACACCCTAGGCCGCAGTTCCATGATCGATTTTGTAGTTGTGTCATCGGATTTGCGGTCTCATGTTTTGGACACTCGGGTGAAGAGAGGGGCGGAGCTTTCTACCGATCACCACATGGTGGTGAGTTGGCTGCGATGGTGGGGGAGGATGCCTGACAGACCTGGCAGGCCCAAACGCATTGTGAGGGTTTGCTGGGAACGCCGCCGGAAGAACTTTGAACATGTCATGAGGGAGGCGCTGGACATTCAGTCTGAGTAGACCATGTTCCGTGCCTCTCTTGTCGAGCCGGCTGATTGGAGCTGTGGCCGCAAGGAGTTTGGTGCCTGTCGTGGCGGTAATCCTAGAACCCGCTGGTGGACACCAGCAGTGAGGGATGCCGTCAAGCTGAAGAAAGAGCCTATCGGGTCCTTTTGGCTCATGGGACTCCAGAGGCAGCCGACAGGCCAAGCGAAGTGCGGCTTCAGCGGTCGCAGAGGCAAAAACTCGGACATGGGAGGAGTTTGGAGAAGCCATGGAAAACGACTTCCAGACGGCTTCGAAGCGATTCTGGACCACCATCCGCCGGCTCAAGGGGGGGGAGCAGTGCACTGTAACACCGTGTATGGTGAGGATGGTGCGCTGCTGACCTCTACTGCAGCTGTTATTGATCGGTGGAGGAAATACTTCGAAGACCTCCTTATTCCCACCAACTATGAGGAAGCAGTGCCTGGGGAATCTGTGGTGGGCTCTCCTATTTCTGGGGCTGAGTCAAAAAGCTCCTCAATGGCAACGCCCTGGGGGTGGATGAGATCCGTCCGGAGTTCCTTAAGACTCTGGATGCTGTGGGGCTGTCTTGGTTGAAAAGACTCTGCAACATCGCGTGGACATCGGGGGCGGTACTTCTGGATTGGGAGACCGGGGTGGTGGTTCCTCTCTTTAAGAAGGGGAACCAGAGGGTGTGTTTCAACTATCGTGAGATCACACTCCTCAGTCTTCCCGGTAAGGTCTATTCATGTGTACTGGAGAAGAGGCTACGCCGGATAGTCAAACCTCAGATTCAGGAGGAACAGTGTGGTTTACGTCCTGGTCGTGGAACTGCGGACCAGCTTTATACTCTCGGCAGGGTCCTTGAGGGTGCATGGGAGTTTGCCCAACCAGTCTACATGTGCTTTATGGACTTGGAGAAGGCATTTGACCATTTACCCCGGGAAGTCCTGTGGGGAGTGCTCAGAGAGTATGGGGTAACGACTGTCTTATTGTGGCGGTTCGCTCCCTTTGCAAGAGTCAGAGCTTGGTCCGCATTGCCGGCAGTAAGTCGGACCCGTTTCCAGTGAGGGTTGGACTCCGCCAAGGTTTCCCTTTGTCACCGATTCTGTTCATAACCTTTATGGTCAGAATTTCTAGGCGCAGTCAGGGCGTTGAGAGGATCCGGTTTGGTGTCTGCAGGATTAGGTCTATGCTATTTGCAGATGATGTGGTCCTGATGGCTTCATCTGGCCAAGATCTTCAGCCCTCACTGGATCGGTTCGCAGACGAGTGTGAAGTGACTGGGATGTGAATCAGCACCTCCAAGTCAGAGTCCATGGTTCTCGCCCGGAAAAGGGTGGAGTGCCATCTCCAGGTTGGGGAGGAGATCTTGCCCCAAGTGGAGGAGTTCAAGGACCTCAGAGTCTTGTTCACGAGTGAGAGAAGAGTGGATCGTGAGATCGACAGGCGGAACGGTGCGGCGTCTTCAGTAATGCGGACGCTGTATTGATCCGTTGTGGTGAAGAAGGAGCTGAGCCGGAAGGCAAAGCTCTCGATTTACCGGTCTATCTACGTTCCCATCCTCACCTATGGTAATGAGCTTTGTGTCATGGCCGAAAGGACAAAATCACGGGTACAAGCGGCCGAAATGAGATTCCTCCGCCGGGTGGCGGGGCTCTCCCTTAGAGATAGGGTGAGAAGCTCTGTCATCCGGGAGGAGCTCAAAGTAAAGCCATTGCTCCTCCATTTCGAGAGGAGCCAGATGAGGTGGTTCGGGCATCTGGTCAGGATGCCACCCGAACGCCTCCCTAGGAAGGTGTTTGGGTCACGTCCGACCGGTAGGAGGCCCAGGAAGACCCAGGAAACGGGAAGCTTATCTCTCCCGGCTGGCCTGGGAACGCCCCGGGATCCCCCGGGAGGAGCTGGACGAAGTGGCTGGGGAGAGGAAAGTCTGGGCTTCCCTGCTTAGGCTGCAGCCCCCGCGACCCGACCTCGGATAAGCGGAAGAAAATGGATGGATGGATGGATGGAGTTATGTTTAAATAACTGTCATAAAGAGTAAAACCTAATTTTTGTATTTGTAAACCTTACCAAAACAACTGATTTTAGTAAAACTCACACAGATTCAATATTACAGGCATTTTTAGACATTTTGCTTACTTGGTGTAGGAATTATGATGGAATACATTGTTATTGCTTATTTCGCATTATATCAGGATTTTAAGATCTTTACTGTCATATTGAGGAAAACAAATACTTTTTGTGTTTGCAAGCCTTAAAAAAGCATATGTTTCGAGTAAAACACACAAGAATGCCTTATTTCAGGCATTATTAGCCATTTTTTATGTGTAGTTTAGGCATACTTGCCAAGCCTCCTGGATTTTCCAGGAGACTCCCGAAATTCAGCGCCTCTCCCGAAAACCTCCCGGGACAAATTTTCTCCCGAAAATCTCCCGAAATTCAGGCTGACCTGAGTGAGGACAGCCTGTATTCACGTCTGCTTTCCCACGATATAAACAGCATGCCTGCCCAATCACGTTATAACTGTAGAATGATCGAGGGCGAATTCTTGGTTTCTTATGTGGGTTTATTGTTAGGTAGTTTCATTAACGTCCTCCCAGCGCGGTAACAACACTAAACAACAGCAGTCACGTTTTCGTCTACCGTAAAGCAGTTTGTCTGCCGTAAACAGCATCGACAGTTATACTGTCATATTAAGTAAAAAAAACTAACTTGTGTCTTTGCAAACTTTACAAAATATAATCATTCTAGTAAAACAAACAAAGATACATTTCTTCAAGCATTATTAGCCATTTTGCATTTGTTGTTTAGGAGTTATGTTTAAATAACTGTCAAAGTAAATAAAACCTAATTTTGGTATTTAAAAACCTTAAAAAAAACAACTGATTCTAGTAAAACTCACATGGATACAATATTACAGGCATTTTTAAACATAATGCATGTTTGGTTTTGGAGTAATGTTTATATAACTTTCATATTTAGTATGACAGTAATACTGTCATATTGAATAAAAAAAACTAACTTGTATCTGTACAAACCTTAAAAAATATTTTTTTCCAGTAAAACTCACAAAGGTGGTTTTGGAGTTATGTTTAAATAAATGTTAAATTGAATAAGGCAGTTATACTGTTATTATGAGTAAAACCTAATTTTTGTAAATGTTAACCTTATTTTTAGACATTTTACATGTTTGGTTTAGAGTTGTGTTTGACTACATTTGTATTGCTTTTTTCATTAGGGCAAGTCCGACGAGCAGGAGGCCGCGGGGAAGACCCAGGACACATTGGGAAGACTATGTCTCCCGGCTGGGCTGGGAACGCCTCGGGATCCCCCGAGAAGAGCTGGACGAAGTGGTTGGGAGAGGGAAGTCCGGGCTTCTCTGCTTAAGCTGCTGCCCCCGCAACCCGACCTCGGATAAGCGGAAGAAAATGGATGGATTTAGTATGACAGTTATACTGTCATATTAAGTAAAAAAAACTAACTTGTGTCTTTGCACACCTTACAAAATATATTTTTTTCTAGTAAAACTCACAAAGATACATATCTACAGGCATTATTAGCCATTTTGCATGTGTGGTTTAGGAGTTATGTTTAAATAACTGTCATATTGAATGTGTCATTATGACCTAATTTTTGTAATTTTAAACCTTACCAAAATACCTGATTCTGGTAAAACACACAAATAGTCAATATTACAGGCATTTTTAGACAGATTACATATTTGGTTTTGGGGTTATGTTTATACAACTTTCATATTTAGTATAACAGTTATACTATCATATTGAGTACAAAAAAAAGACTTGTGTCTTTGCAAACCATACAAAAGATCATTGTTTTAGTAAATCTAACAAAGATACATTTCTCTAAGCATTATTAGCCATTTTGCATTTGTTGTTTAGGAGTTATGTTTAAATAACTGTCATAGTGAGTAAAACCTAATTTTTGTATTTGCAAACCTTACAAAAACAACTGATTCTAGTAAAACTCACATGGATAACCTCACAAAATATTTTTTTTCCTGCAAAACTCACGAAGAGACATTTCTCCAGGCATTGTTAGCCATTTTGCATGTGTGGTTTAGGAGTTATGTTTAAATAACTGTCAGATTGAGTGTGACAGTATACTGTGAGTAAAACCCATATTTTGTATTTGCAAACCTTACAAGAACAACTGATTCTAGTAAAACTCACATGGATACAAAATTACAGGCATTTTTAGAGATAATGCATGTTTGGTTTTGAAGTTATGTTTATATAACTTTCATATTTAGTATGACAGTAACACTGTCATATTGAGTTAAAAAAACTAACTTGTGTCGGTACAAACATTACAAAATATTTTTTTTCCAGTAAAACTCACAAAGAGACATTTTTCCAGGCATTATTAGCCATTGTGCATGTGTGGTTTAGGAGTTATGTTTAAATAAATGTCAAATTGAATGTGGCAGTTATACTGTCATTATGAGTGAAACCTAATTTTTGTAATTGTAAACCTTACCAAAATACCTGATTCTGGTAAAACTCACATAGATTCAATATTACATGCATTTTTAGACGGATTGCATGTTTGGTTTTGGAGTTATGTTTATACACCTTTCATATTTAGTATGACAGTTATACTGTATATTACCATTGAGGAAAAAAAAAACTAACTTGTGTAACTTGCAAACCTTACAAAAGATCGTTATTATAGTAAAGACTTCGACTTCGACTTTCCTTTTATTGTCATTCAAATTTGAACTTTACAGCACGGATAAGAACAAAATGTCGTAGTGCAGGATAAAAAAGCAATAAGGTGCATATTTCGATAAATAAATATATATAAATAATATATAAATTATATATATATATATATATATATATATATATATATATATATATATATATATATATATATATATATATATATATATATATATATATATATATACATATATATTATAAATATATATAAATAGATAAATAGATTACTGTGCAAATAAATATATTGCAGTTTTTTACATGCACCCAAGTTTATGGATGTATGTTGTCTTGTCTTTTTTATTCCAGCGAGTTAATTCATTTTGAGGGGAGTTGAGGAGATAATTTAATTATGATGCGTTCAAGAGTCTTACGGCCTGAGGGAGAAGCTGTTACAGAACCTGGAGGTTCTGCTTCGGAAGCTGCGGAACCTCTTTCTAGAGTCCAGCAGTGAAAACTGTCCTTGGTGGGGGTGGGAGGAGTCTTTGCAAATTTTCTGAGCCCTGGTCAGGCAGCACTTTTTGCGATCTCCTGGATAGGAGGAAGAGGAGTCCTGATGATCTTTTCCGCCGTCCTCACCACTCACTGGAGATACTTCCAGTCTGAGGCACTGCAGGCTCCAGTCCAGACAGAGATGCTGTTGGTCAGCAGGCTCTCTATAACAAAGATACATCTCTCCAAGCATTATTAGCTATTTTGCATTTGTTGTTTAGGAGTTATGTTTAAATAATTTTGGTATTTGAAAACCTTACAAAAACAACTGATTCTAGTAAAACTCACACAGATACAATATTACAGGCATTTTTAGACATAATACATGTTTGGTTTTGGAGTAATGTTTATATAACTTTCATATATAGTATGACAGCTATACTGTTATATTGAGTAAAAAAAACTAACTTGTGTCTTTAAAAACCTTATAAAATATATTTTTTCTAGTAAAACTCACAAAGAGACATTTCCCCAGGTATTATTAGCTATTGTGCATGTGTGGTTGAGGAGTTATGTTTAAATACATGTCAAATTGAATGTGGCAGGTATACTGTCATGAGTAAAACCTAATTTTTGCAATTGTAAACCTTACCAAAATACCTGATTCTGGTAAAACTCATATAAATTCAATATTACATGCATTTTTAGACGGATTGCTTGTTTGGTTTTGGAGTTATGTTTTTACAACTTTCATATTTAGTATGACAGTTATACTGTCATATTGAGTAAAAAAAAACTAACTTGTGTCTTTGCAAACCTTACAAAAGATCATTATTCTGGTAAAGACTTAGACTTTCTTTTTATTGTCATTCAAATTTGAACTTTACAGCACAGATAACAAAATGTCGTTACATAAGCTCATGGTAGTGCAGGATAAAAAAGCAATAAGGTGCATATATAAATAAATAAATATAAATAATATATAAATATATATATATAATAAATAAATAAATATAAATAGATATAAAGAGATAAATAGATTACTGTGCAGATAAATATATTGCACTTTTTCCACATGCGCCCACGTTTATGGGTGTATGTTACATTGTTTTTTTCATTCCAGCGAGTTAATTCATTTTGAGGGGAGTTGAGGAGATAATTTAATTATGATGCGTTCAAGAGTCTTACGGCCTGAGGGAAGAAGCTGTAACAGAAGCTGCAGGTTCTGCTTCGGAGGCTGCGGAACCTCTTTCTAGAGTCCAGCAGTGAAAACTGTCCTTGGTGGGGGTGGGAGGAGTCTTTGCACATTTTCTGAGCCCTGGTCAGGCAACACTTTTTGCGATCTCCTGGATAGGAGGAAGAGGAGTCCTGACGATCTTTTCCGCCGTCCACACCACTCTCTGGAGATACTTCCAGTCTGAGGCACTGCAGGCTCCAGTCCAGACAGAGATGCTGTTGGTCAGCAGGCTCTCTATAACAAAGATACATCTCTCCAAGCATTATTAGCTATCTTGCATTTGTTGTTTAGGAGTTATGTTTAAATAACTGTCATAGTGAGTAAAACCTACATTTTGTATTTGCAAACCTTTCAAAAACAACTGATTCTAGTAAAACTCACACAGATACAATATTGCTGGCATTTTTAGACATAATGCATGTTTGCTTTTGGAGTTATGTTTCTATAACTTTCATATGTATGACAGCTATACTGTTATATTTCATTAAAAAAAACTACTTTGTGTCTTTACAAACTTTACAAAATATCTTTTTCCCAGTAAAACTCACAAAGATACATTTCAACAGGCATTATTAGCCATTTTGCAGGTGTGGTTTAGAAGTTATGTTTAAATAACTGTCATATGGAGTGTGACCGTAAAGTCATAGTGAGTAAAACAAACTAACTTGTGTCTTTGCAAACCTTACAAAAGAAAATGTTACTAGTAAAACTCACAAAGATACATTTCTTCATGCATTATTAGAAAATGTTCATGTGTAGTTTAGGAGTTATGTTTAAATAACTGTCATATTGAGTGTGGCAGTCATACAGTCATTAAGTGTTAAACCTAATTTTTGTTTTTGCACACCTTACAAAAACAACTGATTCTAGTAAAACTCACATTGATTCAATATTACAGGCATTTTAGACATATTTGGTTTAGGAGTTTGTGTTTGAATCCATTTTTATTGCTTTTTTTGTTAGGGCAAGTCCAACCGGCAGGAGGCCACGGGGAAGACAGAGGACACATTGGGAAGACTATGTAAGCCGGCTGGCCTGGGAACGCCTCAGGATCCCCCGAGAAGAGCTGGACGAAGTGGCTTGGGAGAGGGAAGTCTGGGCTTCTCTGCTTAGGCTGCTACCCCCACAACCCGACCTCGGATAAGCGGAAGAAAATGGATGTCATATTGGGTAAAAAAACAAACTAACGTGTCTTTGCAAACCTTACAAAAGATCATTATTCTGGTAAAGACTTAGACTTTCTTTTTATTGTCATTCAAATTTTAACTTTACAGCACAGATAACAAAATTTCGTTACATAAGCTCATGGTAGTGCAGGATAAAAAAGCAATAAGGTGCATATATAAATAAATAAATATAAATATATATATAAAATAAATAAATATACTTAAATATATATAAATAAATAAATAAAAAGATTACTGTGCAGATAAATATATTGCACTTTTTCCACATGCGCCCACGTTTATGGGTGTATGTTATATTGTGTTTTTTTATTCCAGCGAGTTAATCCATTTTGAGGGGAATTGAGGGGATAATTTAATTATAATGCGTTCAAGAGTCTTACGGCCTGAGGGAAGAAGCTGTTACAGAAGCTGGAGGTTCTGCTTCGGAGGCTGCGGAACCTCTTTCTACAGTCCAGCAGTGAAAACAGTCCTCGGTGGGGGTGGGAGGAGTCTTTGCAAATTTTCTGAGCCCTGGTCAGGCAGTGCATTTTGCGATCTCCTGGATAGGAGGAAGAGGATTCCTGAATATCTTTTCCGCTGTCCTCACCACTCTCTGGAGAGACTTCCAGTCTGAGGCACTGCAGGCTCCAGTCCAGACAGAGATGGTTGGTCAGCAGGCTCTCTATAACAAAGATACAGTTCTCCAAGCATTATTAGCTATTTGCATTTGTTGTTTAGGATTTATGTTTAAATAACTGTCATAGTGAGTAAAACCTAAATTTTGTATTTGCAAATCTTACAAAAACAATTGATTCTAGTAAAACTCACAGATACAATATCACAGGCATTTTTAGACATAATGCATGTTTGGTTTTGGAGTTGTGTTTATACAACTTTCATATTTAGTATTACAGTAATACTGTCTTATTCAGTAAAAAACAAAAAACTAACTTGTGTCTTTACAAACCTTACAAAATATGTTTTCCCAGTAAAACTCACAGAGATACATTTCTACAGGCATTATTAGCCATTTTGCATGTTTGGTTTAGGAGTTATGTTTAAATAACTGATATTGAGTGTGACAGTATACTGTCAAAGTGAGTAAAAAAACCTAACTTGTGTCTTGCAAACCTTACAAAAGAAAATGTTACGAGTAAAACTCACAGAGATACATTTCTTCATGCATTATTAGAAAATGTTCATGTGTAGTTTTGAAGTTATGTTTATATAACTTTCATAAATAGTATGACAGTTATACTGTTATATTGAGTAAAAAAAACTAACTTGTGTCTTTACAAACCTTACAAAATATTGTTTTCCATTAAAACTCACAAAGATACATTTCTACAGGCATTATTAGCCATTTTGTATGTGTGGTTTAGGAGTTTGTTTAAATAACTGAAATTGAGTGTGACAGTATACTGTCAAAGTGAGTAAAAAAAACTAACTTGTGTCTTTGCAAACCTTACAAAAGAAAATATTACTAGTAAAACTCATAAAGATACATTTCTTCATGCATTATTAGAAAATGGTCATGTGTAGTTAGGAGTTATGTTTAAATAACTGTCATATTGAGTGTGGTAGTATAACTGCCACACATATTGAGTTATAAAGTTAAGTGTAAAACCTAATTTTTGTATTTGCAAACCTTACAAAAACAACTGATTCTAGTAAAACTCACATAGATTCAATATTAAAGGCATTTTAGACATTTTACATGTTTTGTTCAGGAGTTGTGTTTGAATCCATTTTTATTGCTTTTTTTGTTAGGGCAAGTCCAACCGGCAGGAGGCCACGGGGAAGACAGAGGACACATTGGGAAGACTATGTAAGCCGGCTGGCCTGGGAACGCCTCAGGATCCCCCGAGAAGAGCTGGCCGAAGTGGCTTGGGAGAGGGAAGTCTGGGCTTCTCTGCTTAGGCTGCTACCCCCACAACCCGACCTCGGATAAGCGGAAGAAAATGGATGTCATATTGGGAATTATGTTGGAATACATTTTTATTGCTTTTTTTCGCATAATCTCAGGATATTAGGAATATAACTGTCCATTGAGTAAAAAACTACTTTTTGTGTTTGCAAGATTGAAAAAAGCATGTGGGTAGAGTAAAACTCCGTAGAATGCATTATTTGAGGCATCATTAGCCATTTTGCATAAGTAGTTAGGAGTTATTTTTAAATAACTGTCATATTGAGTGTGAAAGTATACTGTCATAGTGAGTAAAACCTAATTTTTGTATTTGCAAACCTTACAAAAACAACTGATTCTAGTAAAACTCACCTGGCTTTAATATTACAGGCATTTTTAGACAATTTGCATTGTTGGTTTAGGAATTATGTTGGAATACATTTTTATTCCTTTTTTCGCATTATCTCAGGATATTAGGAATATAACTGTCAATTGAGTAAAAAACTACTTTTTGTGTTTGCAAGATTTAAAAAAGCATGTGTTTAGAGTAAAACTCCGTAGAATGCATTATTTGAGGCATCATTAGCCTTTTTGCATGTGTAGTTAGGAGTTATTTTTAAATAACTGTCATATTGAGTGGTGTGACAGTATACTGTCATAGTGAGTAAAACTTAATTTTTGTATTTGCAAACCTTACAAAAACAACTGATTCTAGTAAAACTCACATGGATTTAATAATACAAGCAATTTTAGACATTTTGCATTGTTGGTTTAGGAATTATGTTGGAATACATTTTTATTGCTTTTTTTGCATTATCTCAGGATTTTAGGAATATAACTGTCATATTGAGTAAAAAACTACTTTTTGTGTTTGCAAGATTTAAAAAAGCATGTGTTTAGAGTAAAACTCCGTAGAATGCATTATGTGAGGCATCATTAGCCATTTTGCGTAAGTAGTTAGGAGTTATTTTTAAATAACTGTCATATTGAGTGTGAAAGTATACTGTCATAGAGTAAAACTTAATTTTTGTATTTGCAAACCTTACAAAAACAACTGATTCTAGTAAAACTCACATGGATTTAATATTACAGGCATTTTTAGACAATTTGCATTGTTGGTTTAGGAATTATGTTGGAATACATTTTTATTGCTTTTTTCGCATTATCTCAGGATTTTAAGAATATTTCTGTCATATTGAGTAAAAAACTACTTTTTGTGTTTGCAAGATTTAAAAAAGCATGTGTTTAGAGTGAAACTCCGTAGAATGCAATATTTGAGGCATCATTAGCCATTTTGCATAAGTAGTTAGGAGTTATTTTTAAATAACTGTCATATTGAGTGGGGCAGTTTACTGTCATAGTGAGTAAAACTTAATTCTTGTATTTGCAAACCTTACAGAAACAACTGATTCTAGTAAAACTCACATGGATTTAATAATACAAGCAATTTTAGACATTTTGCATTTTTGGTTTAGGAATTATGTTGGAATACATTTTTATTGCTTTTTTCGCATTATCTCAGGATTTTAAGAACATTACTGTCATATTGAGTAAAAAACTACTTTTTGTGTTTGCAAGCCTTAAAAAAGCATATGTTTCGAGTAAATTTCACAATAATGCTTTATTTCAGGCAATATTAGCTCATTTTATGTGTAGTTTAGGGGTTATGTTTAATTTGTCATGGTGAAAAAAACCCTATTTTTGTGTTTGCAAAAATTTCAAACACAGCTGATTCTAGTAAAACTCACATGGATTCAATATTACAGACATTTTTTACACATATTGCATGTTTGATTTAGGAAATATGATTGAATACATTTTCATTGCTTTTTTCGCATTATCTCAGGATTTTAGGAATATAACTGTCATATTGAGTAAAAAACTACTTTTTGTGCTTGCAAGATTTAAAAAATGACGTGTTTGGAGTAAAACTCCGTAGAATGCATTATTTGAGGCATCATTAGCCATTTTGCATCTGTAGTTAGGTGTTATTTTTAAATAACTGTCATATTGAGTGTGGCAGATACTGTCATAGTGAGTAAAACTTAATTTTTGTATTTGCAAACCTTACAAAAACAACTGATTCTAGTAAAACTCACATGGATTTAATAAAACAAGCATTTTTAGACATTTTGCATTGTTGGTTTAGGAATTATGTTGGAATACATTTTTATTGCTTCTTTCGCATTATCTCAGGATTTTAAGAACATTACTGTCATATTGAGTAAAAAACTACTTTTTGTGTTTGCAAGCCTTAAAAAAGCATATGTTTCGAGTACATTTCACAAGAATGCTTTATTTTAGGCAATATTAGCTCATTTTTATTTGTAGTTTAGGAGTTATGTTTAATTTACTGTTATATTGAGTGTACATTGTCATGGTGAAAAAAAACATATTTTTGTATTTGCAAAAATTTCAAACACAGCTGATTCTAGTAAAACTCACATGGATTCAATATTACAGGCATTTTTACACATATTGCATGTTTGATTTAGGAAATATGATTGAATACATTTTTATTGCTTTTTTCGCATTATCTCAGGATTTTAGGAATATAACTGTCATATTGAGTAAAAAAAACTACTTTTTGTGCTTGCAAGATTTAAAAAAAATGATGTGTTTGGAGTAAAACTCCGTAGAATGCATTATTTGAGGCATCATTAGCCATTTTGCATGTGTAGTTAGGAGTTATTTTTAAATAACTGTCATATTGAGTGTGACAGTATACTGTCATAGTGAGTAAAACTTAATTTTTGTATTTGCAAACCTTACAAAACAACTGATTCTAGTAAAACTCACATGGATTTAATATTACAGGCATTTTTAGACATTTTGCATTGTTGGTTTAGGAATTATGTTGAAATACATTTTTATTGCTTTTTTCGCATTATCTCAGAATTTTAAGAACATTACTGTCATATTTTGTAAAAAACTACTTTTTTTGTTTGCAAGCCTTAAAAAAGCATATGTTTTGAGTAAAACTCACAAAAATGCATTTTTTAATTCAATATTAGATTTGTAGTTTAGGAGTAATGTTTAATTTACTGTCATATTGAGTGTACATTGTCATGGTAAAAAAAACTATTTTTTTTTATTTGCAAACCTTACAAAAACAACTGATTCTAGTAAAACTCACATGGATTCAATATTACAGTCATTTTTACACATTTTGCATTTTTAGTTTAGAAATTACGATGGAATACATTTTTATTGCTTTTTTCGCATTATCTCAGGATTCTAAGAAGATTACTGTCATATTGAGTAAAAAACACTTTGTGTTTGCAAGCCTTAAAAAAGCATAGGTTTCGAGGAAAACTCCCAAAGATGCATTATTTCAAGCATTATTGGCCATTTTGCATGTGTAGTTTAGGAGTTATGATTAAATAACTGTCATATTGAGTTTGACAGAGTAAAACCTAATTTTTGTATTTGCAAACCTTACTAAAACAACTGATTCTAGTAAAACTTACATGGATTTAATATTACAGGCATTTTTAGACATTTTGCATTGTTGGTTTAGGAATTATGTTGGAATACATTTTTATTGCTTTTTTCGTATTATCTCAGGATTTTAAGAACATTACTGTCATATTGAGTAAAAAACTACTTTTTGTTTTTGCAAGCCTTAAAATAGCATATGTTTCGAGTAAAACTCACAAGAATGCATTATTTCAGGCAATATTAGCTCATTTTTAAGTGTAGTTTAGGAGTTATGTTTAATTTACTCTCATATTGAGTGTACATTGTCATGGTGAAAAAAACCTAATTTTTGTATTTGCAAAAATTTCAAACACAACCAATTCTAGTAAAACTCACATGGATTCAATACTACAGGATTTTTTTTACATATTTTGCATGTTTGATTTAGGAAATATGATTGAATATAATTTCATTGCTTTTTTCGCATTATCTCAGGATTTTAGGAATATTACTGTCATATTGAGTAAAAAACTACTTTTTGTGTTTGCAAGATTTGAAAAAGCAAATGTTTCAAGTAAAACTCCGTAGAATGCATTATTTGAGGCATCATTAGACATTTTGCATTTGTAGTTTAGGAGTTATGATTAAATAAATATCATATTGAGTGTGACAGTATACTTTCATAAAGTGTAAAACCTAATTTTTGTTTTTGCAAACCTTACTAAAACAACTGATTCTAGTAAAACTCACATGGATTCAATATTACAGGCATTTTTACACATTGTGCATGTTTAGTTTAGAAATTATGATTGAATACATTTTTATTGCTTTTTTCGCATTATCTCAGGATTTTAAGAACATTACTGTCATATTGAGTAAAAAACTACTTTTTGTGTTTGCAAGCCTTAAAATAGCATATGTTTCGAGTAAAACTCACAAGAATGCATTATTTCAGGCAATATTAGCTCATTTTTAAGTGTAGTTTAGGAGTTATGTTTAATTTACTCTCATATTGAGTGTACATTGTCCTGGTGAAAAAAACCTAATTTTTGTATTTGCAAAAATTTCAAACACAACCAATTCTAGTAAAACTCACATGGATTCAATACTACAGGCTTTTTTACATATTTTGCATGTTTGATTTAGGAAATATGATTGAATATAATTTCATTGCTTTTTTCGCATTATCTCAGGATTTTAGGAATACTACTGTCATATTGAGTAAAAAACTACTTTTTGTGTTTGCAAGATTTGAAAAAGCAAATGTTTCGAGTAAAACTCCGTAGAATGCATTATTTGAGGCATCATTAGACATTTTGCATTTGTAGTTTAGGAGTTATGATTAAATTAATATCATATTGAGTGTGACAGTTTACGTTCATAAAGTGTTAAACCTAATTTTTGTTTTTGCAAACCTTACTAAAACAACTGATTCTAGTAAAACTCACATGGATTCAATATTACAGGCATTTTTACACATTGTGCATGTTTAGTTTAGAAATTATGATTGAATACATTTTTATTGCTTTTTTCGCATTATCTCAGGATTTTAAGAACATTACTGTCATATTGAGTAAAAAAATACTTTTTGTGTTTGCAAGCCTTAAAAAAGCATATGTTTCGAGGAAAACTCCCAAGGATGCATTATTTTAAGCATTATTAGCCATTTTGCATGTGTAGTTTAGGAGTTATGATTAAATAACTGTCATATTGAGTTTGACAGAGTAAAACCTAATTTTTGTATTTACAACCTTACTAAAACAACTGATTCTAGTAAAACTTACATGGATTTAATGTTACAGGCATTTTTAGACATTTTGCATTGTTGGTTTAAGAATTATGTTGGAATACATTTGTATTGCTTTTTTCGCATTATCTCAGGATTTGAAGAACATTACTGTCATATTGAGTAAAAAACTACTTTTTGTTTTTGCAAGCCTTAAAAAAGCATATGTTTCGAGTAAAACTCACAAGAATGCATTATTTCAGGCAATATTAGCTCATTTTTAAGTGTAGTTTAGGAGCTATGTTTAATTTATTCTCATATTGAGTGTCATGGTTAAAAAAAACACCTAATTTTTGTATTTGCAAAAATTTCAAACACAACAAATTCTAGTAAAACTCACATGGATTCAATACTACAGGCTTTTTTCGCATTATCTCAGGATTTTAGGAATATTACTGTCATATTGAGTAAAAAACTACTTTTTGTGTTTGCAAGATTTGAAAAAGCAAATGCTTCGAGTAAACTCCGTAGAATGCATTATTATTTTAGGCATCAATAGCCATTTTGCTTGTGTGGATTAGGAGTTTTTAAATAACTGTCATTATGAGTAAAACTTAATTTTTGTATTTTTAAACCTCCTGATTCTAGTAAAATTCACAAAGATATAATATTACAGGCATTTTTAGACATAATGCAGGTTTGGTTTTTGGAGTTAGGTTTATAACTTTTCATATTTAGTATGACAGTTAGACTGTCATATTAAGTAACAAAAAAAAAAAGACGTGTCTTTGCAAACCTTACAAAATATTTTTTTCCAGTAAAACTCACAAAGATACATTTCTCTTATTAGCCATTTTGCATGTGTGGTTTCGGAGTTATGTTTAAATAACTGTCAGATACAGAGACAGAGACAGTATACATGGGGAAGGCGTGGCGCAGTTGGGAGAGTGGCCGTTCCAGCAACTTGAGGGTTCTTGGTTCGATCCCCACCTTCTACCAACCTCGTCACGTCCGTTGTGTCCTTGAGGGAGACACTTTACCCTTGCTCCTGATGGGTTGTGGTTAGGGCCTTGCATGCCAGCTCCCGCCATCAGTGTGTAAATGTGTGTGTGAATGGATGAATGTAAAAATAGTGTCAACGCGCTTTGTGTACCTTGAAGGTAGAAAAGCGCTATGCAAGTATAACCCATTTACCATAGTGAGTAAAACCAAAAGTTTGTATTTACAAACCTTACAAAATAACCGATTCTAGTAAAAGTCACACAGATACAATATTTTAGGCATTTTTAGACATAATGCATGTTTGGTTTTGGAGTTATGTTTATATAACCTCCTTTCTGAGCCGCCACCTTATCGTGGTAGAGGAGTTTGCGTGTCCCACTGATCCTAGGAGCTATGCTGTCTGTGGGCTTCTATGCCCCCTCGTAGGCTCTCCCAAGACAAATAGGTCCTAGGTGAGGGATCAGACAAAGAGCAGCTCAAAGACCTTTATGAAAAGTACAAAGCGAGGTCCTAGATTTTTCCTCGCCCGGATGCGGTTCACCGTGGCTCCCCTGTGGAGCCAGGCCCAGAGGTGGGGCACGATGGCGAGCGCCTGTTGGCTGGCTCAGCTCAATGAAGCAACGTGGTTCCCTCCATCAATGGGCTCACCACTCATGGGCTGGGTTATAGAGGTCGGGTGCAGTGTTAGCTGAGCGGCAGCCGAAGGCAGGGCACTTGGCGATCCGATCATCGGCTACATAAGCTAGCTCTTCTGACGTGAAATGTCACCTCGCTGGGAGGGAAGGAGCCTGAGCTGGTGTGCGAGGTGGAGAAGTTCCGGCTAGATATAGTTGGACTCACTTCGACGCACAGGAACCTGTTCTCTCCACTATGGCGTTGCAAGCAATGAGAGGCTGGGGTGGCAATTCTTGTTGTCCCCCCGGCTCAAAGACAAGAGTATGGGGTATCGGACTGTCTGATTGTGGCGGGTCGCTCCCTGTATGATCAGTGTCAGAGCTTGGTCCGCATTGCCGGCAGTAAGTCGGACCTCTTTCCAGTGAGGGTTGGACTAAACCACACAAAGGGCAGCCTTGGCGGCCCAAGGCTGCCCTTTGTCACCGATTCTGTTGTTAACTTTTATGGACAGAATTCTAGGCGCAGTCATGGCGTTGAGGGGATCCGGTTTAGTGGTTGCATGATTAGGTCTCTGCTTTTTGCAGATGATGTGGTCCTGATGGCTTCAACTGGCCAGGATCTCCAGCTCTCATTGGATGGCCGAGTATGAAGCGACTGGGATGAGAATCAGCACCTCCAAGTCCGAGTCCATGGTTCTCGCCCGGTAAAGGGTGGGGTGCCATTTCCAGGTTGAGGAGGCGATGGCACATACATAGATGGCCCCAAGTGGAGGAGTTCAAGTACCTAGGAGTCTTGTTCGCGAGTGAGGGAAGAGTGGATCATGAGATCCACAGGCGGATCGGTGCGGCGTCTTCAGTAATGAGGACGCTATATCGATCCATTGTGGTGAAGAAGGAGCTGAGCCAGAATTAAAAGCTCTAAATTTACCGGTCGATCTACATTCCCATCCTGCACCCATGGTCATGGTTATGACCGAAAAGACAAGATCACGGGTACAAGCGGCCAAATTGAGTTTCCTCCGCCGGGTGGCGGGTCTCTCCCTTAGAGATAGGATAAGAAGCTCTGTCACCCGGGAGGAACTCAGAGTAAAGCGCTGCTCCTCCACATTGAGAGGAGCCAGGTGAGGTGGTTCGGGCATCTGCTCAGGATGCCACCCGACGCCTCCCGAGGGAGGTGTTTAGGGCAAGTCCGACCGGCAGGAGGCCACGGGGAAGACCCAGGACACATTGGGAAGATTATGTCTCCCGGCTGGCCTGGGAACGCCTCAGGTTCCCCCAAGAAGAGCTGGAAGAAGTGGCTGGGGAGAGGAAAGTCTTGGCTTCTCTGTTTAGGCTGCTGCCCCCGCAACCCGACCTCGGTTAAGCGGAAGAAAATGGATGGATTTAGTAACGACAAAAAAAAATGATTCTAGTAAAACTCACATGGATACAATTTTACAGGTATTTTTAGACATAATGCATGTTTGGTTTTGGAATTATGTTTATATAACTTTCATATGTATTATGACAGTTATACTGTCATCTTGAGTAAAACTAACTTGTGTCTTTACAAACATTACAAACTATGTTTTTCCAGTAAAACAAAAACATTTTGTATTTGCAAACCTTACAAAAACAACTGATTCTAGTAAAACTCACATAGATTCAATATTTCAGGCATTTTTAGACATTTCACATGTTTGAATACATTTTTATTGCTTTTTTCGTTAGGGCAAGTCCGATCGGCAGGAGGCCACGGGGAAGACCCAGGACACATTGGGAAGACTATGTCTCAGGCTGGCCTGGGAACGCCTCGGGATCCCCCGAGAAGAGCTGGACAAAGTGGCTGGGGAGAGGGAAGTCTGGGCTTCTCTGCTTAGGCTGCTGCCCCCGCAACCCAACCTCGGATAAGCGGAAGAAAATGGATGGATTTAGTATGACAGTTATACTGTCATATTGAGTAAAAAAACTTTTTTCCATAGATTCAATATTACAGGCATCTTTAGATGGATTGCATGTTTGGTTTTGGAGATATGTTTATACAACTTTCATATTTAGTATGACAGTTATACTGTCATATTGAGTAAAAAAAAACAACTTGTGTCTGCAAACCTTACAAAAGATTATTATTCTAGTAAAACTAACAAAGATACATTTTTCCAAGCATTATTAGCATTTGTTGTTTTGGAGTTATAATGCTTGCGTTGAGAGGCGACGGGCTCGGGTGGCAATTCTTGTTGCCCCCCGGCTCAAAGCCTGCACGTTGGAGTTCAACCCAGTGGACCAGTGGGTAGCTTTCCTCCGCCTTCGGGTGGGGGGACGGGTCCTGACTGTTGTTTGGCCTTACGCGCCAAACGGCAGCTCAGAGTACCCACCCTTTTTGGATTCACTCGAGGGAGTACTGGAAAGTGCTCCACCGGGTGATTCCCTCGTTCTACTGGGGGCCTTCAACGCTCATCTTGGCAACAACAGTGAAACCTGGAGAGGCATGATTGGGAAGAATGGCCGCCCGGATCTGAACCCGAGTGGTGTTTTGTTATTGGACTTTTGTGCTCGTCACAGATTGTCAATAACAAACACCAAGTTCAAACATAAGGGTGTCCATATGTGCACTTGGCATCAGGACACCCTAGGCCGCAGTTCCATGATCGATTTTGTAGTTGTGTCATCGGATTTGCGGTCTCATGTTTTGGACACTCGGGTGAAGAGAGGGGCGGAGCTTTCTACCGATCACCACATGGTGGTGAGTTGGCTGCGATGGTGGGGGAGGATGCCTGACAGACCTGGCAGGCCCAAACGCATTGTGAGGGTTTGCTGGGATCGCCTCCGGAAGAACTTTGAACATGTCACGAGGGAGGCGCTGGACATTGAGTCTGAGTGGACCATGTTCCGTGCCTCTCTTGTCGAGCCGGCTGATTGGAGCTGTGGCCGCAAGGAGTTTGGTGCCTGTCGTGGCGGTAATCCTAGAACCCGCTGGTGGACACCAGCAGTGAGGGATGCCGTCAAGCTGAAGAAAGAGCCTATCGGGTCCTTTTGGCTCATGGGACTCCAGAGGCAGCCGACAGGCCAAGCGAAGTGCGGCTTCAGCGGTCGCAGAGGCAAAAACTCGGACATGGGAGGAGTTTGGAGAAGCCATGGAAAACGACTTCCAGACGGCTTCGAAGCGATTCTGGACCACCATCCGCCGGCTCAAGGAGGGGGAGCAGTGCACTGTAACACCGTGTATGGTGAGGATGGTGCGCTGCTGACCTCTACTGCAGCTGTTATTGATCGGTGGAGGGAATACTTCGAAGACCTCCTTATTCCCACCAACATGTCTTCCTATGAGGAAGCAGTGCCTGGGGAATCTGTGGTGGGCTCTCCTATTTCTGGGGCTGAGGTCAAAAAGCTCCTCAATGGCAACGCCCTGGGGGTGGATGAGATCCGTCCGGAGTTCCTTAAGGCTCTGGATGCTGTGGGGCTGTCTTGGTTGACAAGACTCTGCAACATCGCGTGGACATCGGAGGCGGTACTTCTGGATTGGGAGACCGGGGTGGTGGTTCCTCTCTTTAAGAAGGGGAACCAGAGGGTGTGTTTCAACTATCGTGAGATCACACTCCTCAGTCTTCCCGGTAAGGTCTATTCATGTGTACTGGAGAAGAGGCTATGCCGGATAGTCAAACCTCAGATTCAGGAGGAACAGTGTGGTTTACGTCCTGGTCGTGGAACTGCGGACCAGCTTTATACTCTCGGCAGGGTCCTTGAGGGTGCATGGGAGTGTGCCCAACCAGTCTACATGTGCTTTATGAACTTGGAGAAGGCATTCGACCATTTACCCCGGGAAGTCCTGTGGGGAGTGCTCAGAGAGTATGGGGTAACGACTGTCTTATTGTGGCGGTTCGCTCCCTTTGCAAGAGTCAGAGCTTGGTCCGCATTGCCGGCAGTAAGTTGGACCCGTTTAGTGAGGGTTGGACTCCGCCAAGGCTGCCCTTTGTCACCGATTCTGTTCATAGCCTTTATGGACAGAATTTCTAGGCGCAGTCAGGGCGTTGAGGGGATCCGGTTTGGTGTCTGCAGGATTAGGTCTATGCTATTTGCAGATGATGTGGTCCTGATGGCTTCATCTGGCCAAGATCTTCAGCCCTCACTGGATCGGTTCGCAGACGAGTGTGAAGTGACTAGGATGTGAATCAGCACCTCCAAGTCAGAGTCCATGGTTCTCGACCGGAAAAGGGTGGAGTGCCATTTCCGGGTTGGGGAGGAGATCTTGCCCCAAGTGGAGGAGTTCAAGGACCTCAGAGTCTTGTTCACGAGTGAGGAAAGAGTGGATCGTGAGATCGACAGGCGGAACGGTGCGGCGTCTTCAGTAATGCGGACGCTGTATTGATCCGTTGTGGTGAAGAAGGAACTGAGCCGGAAGGCAAAGCTCTCGATTTACCGGTCGATCTACGTTCCCATCCTCACCTATGGTCATGGCCGAAAGGACAAAATCACGGGTACAAGCGGCCGAAATGAGATTCCTCCGCCGGGTGGCGGGGCTCTCCCTTAGAGATAGGGTGAGAAGCTCTGTCATCCGGGAGGAGCTCAAAGTAAAGCCATTGCTCCTCCATTTCGAGAGGAGCCAGATGAGGTGGTTCGGGCATCTGGTCAGGATGCCACCCGAACGCCTCCCTAGGGAGGTGTTTCGGGCACGTCCGACCGGTAGGAGGCCCAGGAAGACCCAGGAAACGGGAAGCTTATCTCTCCCGGCTGGCCTGGGAATGCCCCGGGATCCCCCGGGAGGAGCTGGACGAAGTGGCTGGGGAGAGGAAAGTCTGGGCTTCCCTGCTTAGGCTGCAGCCCCCGCGACCCGACCTCGTCGGATAAGCGGAAGAAAATGGATGGATGGATGGATGGAGTTATGTTTAAATAACTGTCATAAAGAGTAAAACCTCATTTTTGTATTTGTAAACCTTACCAAAACAACTGATTTTAGTAAAACTCACACAGATTCAATATTACAGGCATTTTTAGACATTTTGCTTATTTGGTGTAGGAATTATGATGGAATACATTGTTATTGCTTATTTCGCATTATATCAGGATTTTAAGATCTTTACTGTCATATTGAGGAAAACAAATACTTTTTGTGTTTGCAAGCTTTAAAAAAGCATATGTTTCGAGTAAAACTCACAAGAATGCCTTATTTCAGGCATTATTAGCCATTTTTAATGTGTAGTTTAGGCATACTTGCCAAGTCTCCTGGATTTTTCAGGAGACTCCCGAAATTCAGCGCCTCTCCCGAAAACCTCCCGGGACAAATTTTCTCCCGAAAATCTCCCGAAATTCAGGCTGACCTGAGTGAGGACAGCCTGTATTCACGTCTGCTTTCCCACGATATAAACAGCATGCCTGCCCAATCACGTTATAACTGTAGAATGATCGAGGGCGAGTTCTTGGTTTCTTATGTGGGTTTATTGTTAGGTAGTTTCATTAACGTCCTCCCAGCGCAGTAACAACACTAAACAACAGCAGTCACGTTTTCATCTACCGTAAAGCAGTTTGTCTGCCGTAAACAGCAATGTTGTGACACTCTTTAAACAGGGAAATACTGCCATCTACTGTACATGCATATGTGACAATAACATCCAGGGCTTTTAGAGAGTGCAGTGCACAACTGCGCACACAACAAGGAGACGAAGCAGAAGAACGCGGAAGATACAGCCATGGCGACGCCGACGACGAGTAAGATGAAGAAACACGCTTATAAGTTCCAAGCCGCAGCTGCGATTGGACCTGGATAGCCTCCGGGAAGAAGTAGTGGAGTACCAAGTGCTTGGCAGTGAAGATCTTCCTCAGGAAGCAAAGATTGACCGGTTTTTGGCCATGCTCAGGAGGGGTGGAAAATTCCAGACTCTCGTGCATTTGATGAAAGCACTTTATATATATATATATATATATATATATATATATATATATGAAATACTTGACTTGGTGATTTTAGCTCTAAATATACTCCTCCCCTCTTAACCACACCCCCAACCACGCCCCCACCCCACCCCCGACCACGCCTTCCCCACCCCCACCTCCTGAAATCGGAGGTCTCATTGTTGGCAAGTATGAGTTTAGGAGTTATGTTTAAATAACTGTCATAGTGAGTGTGGCAGTTACACTGTCATATTGAGTAAAAAAAAATAACTTGTGTCTTTGCAAACCTCACAAAAGAAAACGTTTCTAATAAAAATCACAAAGATACATTTCTTCACGCATTATTAGACATTTTTCATGTGTGGTTTAGGAGTTATGTTTAAATAACTGTCATATTGAGTGTGGCAGTTATACTGTCATTATGTGTAAAACCTAATTTTGTATTTGCAAACCTTATAAAAACAACTGATTCTAGTAAAACATAGATTCAATTTTACAGGCATTTTTAGACATTTTACATGTTTGGTTTAGGAGTTGTGTTTGAATACATTTTGTATTGCTATTTTCGTTAGGGCAAGGCCGACCGGCAGGAGACCAGGGGGAAGACCCAGGACACATTGGGAAGACTATCATTCAAGTACCTTGGGATGTGGGTGGACAATAAGCTGGACTGGACTGTTAACACAGACCACTTGTACAGGAAAGGACAGAGCTGTACTTCCTGAGGCGGCTGTCCTTTGTCCCACACGCCATTAGACTGTACAACTCTCCTCTGGGGGGATGGGGCTACTAGGATGACAGGGGATGCAAATCAATAAGAGTGCAATATTTTTTCAAAACATGGTCACTACTGCCTAGTTTCTCATGTTATATTCTTATTTTACTGTTATATTTTTATTCTCATTGTTGCTTTTTATTTTTATTCTATTGTAATATGTTTCTATTTTGTTTCAATTTATACCCCCATTATTTACTTTTCACTTTTTAAAATTTTGTACACTACTGCTGGAATTTAAATTTTCCTGAGGGAACTCTCCTGAAGGAATCAATTAAGTACTATCTATCTATCTATCTATCTATCTATCTATCTATCTATCTATCTATTTATGTCTCCTGGCTGGACTGAAAACGCCTGGGATCCCCCGAGAAGAGCTGGACGAAGTGGCTGGGGAGAAGAAAGTCTGGGCTTCTCTGCTTAGGCTGCTGCCCCCGCAACCTGACCTCGGTTAAGCAGGAAGAAATGGATGGATTTAGTATGACAGTCATATTAAGTAAAAAACTAACTTGTGTTTTTGCAAACATTACAAAATATATTTGTTCTAGTAAAACTCACAAAGATACATAACTCAAGGCATTATTAGCCATTTTGCATGTGTGGTTTAGGACATATGTTTAAATAACCGTCAGATTGAGTGTGACAGTATACTGTCATAGTGAGTAAAACCCATATTTTGTAATTGCAAACCTTATGAAAACAAATGATTCTACTAAAACTCACATGGATACAATATCACAGGCATTTTAGACATAATGCATGTTTGGTTTTGGAGTAATGTTTATATAACTTTCATATTTAGTATGACAGTAATACTGTCATATTGAATAAAAAAAACTAACTTGTATCTGTACAAACCTTAAACAATATTTTTTTCCAGTAAAACTCACAAAGAGACATTTCTCCAGGCATTATTAGCCATTGTGCACATGTGGTTTAGGAGTTATGTTTAAATAAATGTCAAATTGAATGTGGCAGTTATACTGTTATGAGTAAAACCTAATTTTTGTAAATGTTAATCTTACCACAATACCTGATTCTGGTAAAACTCACATAGATTCAATATTACAGGCATTTTTAGACATTTTACATGTTTGGTTTAGAGTTGTGTTTGAATACATTTTTATTGCTTTTTTCATTAGGGCAAGTCCGACGGGCAGGAGGCCGCGGGGAAGACCCAGGACACATTGGGAAGACTATGTCTCCCGGCTGGGCTGGGAACGCCTCGGGATCCCCCGAGAAGAGCTGGACAAAGTGGTTGGGGAGAGCGAAGTCTGGGCTTCTCTGCTTAGGCTGCTGCCCCTGCAACCCGACCTCGGATAAGCGAAAGAAAATGGATGGATTTAGTATGACAGTTATACTGTCATATTAAGTAAAAAAAAACTAACTTGTGTCTTTGCACACCTTACAAAATATATTTTTTCTAGCAAAACTCATAAAGATACATATCTACAGGCATTATTAGCCATTTTACATGTGTGGTTTAGGAGTTATGTTTAAATAACTGTCATATTGAATGTGGCAGTAATACTGTCATTATGACCTAATTTTTGTAATTTTAAACCTTACCAAAATACCTGATTCTGGTAAAACTCACAAAGATTCAATATTACAGGCATTTTTAGACGGATTACATGTTTGGTTTTGGGGTTATGTTTATACAACTATCATATTGAGTACAAAAAACAAACTTGTGTCTTTGCAAACCATACAAAAGATCATTGTTTTAGTAAATCTAACAAAGTCTCCAAGCATTATTAGCCATTTTGCATTTGTTGTTTAGGAGTTATGTTTAAATAACGGTCATAGTGAGTAAAACCTAATTTTTGTATTTGCAAACCATACAAAAACAACTGATTCTAGTAAAATATTGCAGGCATTTTTAGACATAATGCATGTTTGATTTTGGAGTTGGGTTTGTATAACTTTCATATTTAGTATTACAGTAATACTGTCATATTGAGTAATAAAAACTAACTTGTGTCTACAAACCTTACAAAATATTTTTTTTCCTGCAAAACTCACAAAGAGACATTTCTCCAGGCATTATTAGCCATTTTGCATGTGTGGTTTAGGAGTTATGTTTAAATAACTGACAGATTGAGTGTGCCAGTATACTGTGAGTAAAACCCATATTTTGTATTTGCAAACCTTACAAAATCAACTGATTCTAGTAAAACTCACATGGATACAAAATTACAGGCATTTTTAGAGATAATGCATGTTTGGTTTTGGAGTTATGTTTATATAACTTTCATATTTAGTATGACAGTAACACTGTCATATTGAGTAAAAAAAACTAACTTGTGTCGGTACAAACATTACGAAATGTTTTTTTTCCAGTAAAACTCACAAAGAGACATTTCTCCAGGCATTATTAGCCATTGTGCATGTGTGGTTTAGGAGTTATGTTTAAATACATGTCAAATTGAATGTGGCAGTTATACTGTCATTATGAGTGAAACCTAATTTTTGTAATTGTAAACCTTACCAAAATATCTGATTCTGGTAAAACTCACATAGATTCAATATTACATGCATTTTTAGACGGATTGCATGTTTGGTTTTGGAGTTATGTTTATACAACTTTCATATTTAGTATGACAGTTATACTGTATATTACCATTGAGTAAAAAAAAAACTAACATGTGTCTTTGCAAACCTTACAAAAGATCGTTATTCTAGTAAAGACTTAGACTTCGACTTTGACTTTCTTTTTATTGTGATTCAAATTTGAACATTACAGCACAGATAAGAACGAAATGTAGTAAAGGATAAAAAAGCAATAAGGTGCATATTTCGATAAATAAATATATATAAATAATATATATATATATATATATATATATATATATATATATATATATATATATATATATAAAATATATATATTTATAAATAGATAAAGAGATTACTGTGCAGATAAATATATTGCCCTTTTTTACATGCACCCGCGTTTATGGATGTATGTTATCTTGTCTTTTTCATTCCAGCGAGTTAATTCATTTTGAGGGGAGTTGAGGAGATAATTTAATTATGATGCGTTCAAGAGTCTTACGGCCTGAGGGAGAAGCTGTTACAGAACCTGGAGGTTCTGCTTCGGAAGCTGCGGAACCTCTTTCTAGAGTCCAGCAGTGAAAACTGTCCTTGGTGGGGGTGGGAGGAGTCTTTGCACATTTTCTGAGCCCTGGTCAGGCAAGACTTTTTGCGATCTCCTGGATAGGAGGAAGAGGAGTCCTGATAATCTTTTCCGCCGTCCTCACCACTCTCTGGAGATACTTCCAGTCTGAGGCACTGCAGGCTCCAGTCCAGACAGAGATGCTGTTGGTCAGCAAGCTCTCTATAACAAAGATACATCTCTCCAAGCATTATTAGCTATTTTGCATTTGTTGTTTAGGAGTTATGTTTAAATAACTGTCATAGTGATTTAAACCTAAAATTTGTATTTGCAAACCTTTCAAAAACAACTGATTGTAGTAAAACTCACACAGATACAATATTGCAGGCATTTTTAGACATAATGCATGTTTGGTTTTGGAGTTATGTTTCTATAACTTTCATATGTATGACAGCTATACTGTTATATTTAATAAAAAAAACTAACTTGTCTTTACAAACCTTACAAAATATTTTTTCCCAGTAAAACTCTCAAAGATACATTTCAACAGGCATTATTAGCCATTTTGCATGTGTGGTTTAGAAGTTTTGTTTAAATAACTGTCATATGGAGTGTGATCGTAAAGTCATAGTGAGTAAAACAAACTAACTTGTGTCTTTGCAAACCTTACAAAAGAAAATGTTACTAGTAAAACTCACAAAGATACATTTCTTCTGCATTATTGGAAAATGCTCATGTGTAGTTTAGGAGTTATGTTTAAATAACTGTCATATTGAGTGTGGCAGTCATACAGTCATTAAGTGTTAAACCTAATTTTTGTTTTTGCAAACCTTACAAAAACAACTGATTCTAGTAAAACTCACATTGATTCAATATTACAGGCATTTTAGACATTATACATATTTGGTTTAGGAGTTGTGTTTGAATCCATTTTTATTGCTTTTTTCGTTAGGGCAAGTCCGGCAGGTGGCCACGGGGAAGACAGAGGACACATTGGGAAGACTATGTAAGCCGGCTGGCCTGGGAACGCCTCAGAGTCCCCCAAGAAGAGCTGGACGAAGTGGCTTGGGAGAGGGAAGTCTGGGCTTCTCCGCTTAGGCTGCTGCCCCCGCAACCCGACCTCGGATAAGCGGAAGAAAATGGATGGATTTAGTATGACAGTTATACTGTCATATTAAGTAAAAAAAACTAACTTGTGTCTTTGCAAACTTTACAAAATATAATCATTCTAGTAAAACAAACAAAGATACATCTCTCCAAGCATTATTAGCTATTTTGCATTTGTTGTTTAGGAGTTATGTTTAAATAACTGTCAAAGTAAATAAAACCTAATTTTGGTATTTGAAAACCTTACAAAAACAACTGATTTTAGTAAAACTCACACAGATACAATATTACAGGCATTTTTAGACATAATACAGGTTTGGTTTTGGAGTAATGTTTAAATAACTTTCATATATAGTATGACAGCTATACTGTTATATTGAGTAAAAAAAACAACTAACTTGCGTCTTTGCAAACCTTACAAAAGATCATTATTCTGGTAAAGACTTAGACTTTCTTTTTATTGTCATTCAAATTTGAACTTTACAGCACAGATAACAAAATTTCGTTACATAAACTCATGGTAGTGCAGGTTAAAAAAGCAATAAGGTGCATATACAAATAAATAAATATAAATATACATATAAAATAAATAAATATACTTAAATATATATAAATAAATAAATAAAAAGATTACTGTGCAGATAAATATATTGCACTTTTTCCACGTGCGCCCACGTTTATGGGTGTATGTTATATTGTTTTTTTTTTTATTCCAGCGAGTTAATCCATTTCGAGGGGAGTTGAGGGGATAATTTAATTATAATGCGTTCAAGAGTCTTACGGCCTGAGGGAAGAAGCTGCTACAGAAGCTGGAGGTTCTGTTTCGGAGGCTGCAGAACCTCTTTCTAGAGTCCAGCAGTGAAAACAGTCCTTGGTGGGGGTGGGAGGAGTCTTTGCAAATTTTCTGAGCCCTGGTCAGGCAGCGCTTTTTGCGATCTCCTGGATAGGAGGAAGAGGATTCCTGAAGATCTTTTCCGCCGTCCTCACCACTCTCTGGAGAGACTTCCAATCTGAGGCACTGCAGGCTCCAGTCCAGACAGAGATGCTGTTGGTCAGCAGGCTCTCTATAACAAAGTATAGTTCTCCAAGCATTATTAGCTATTTGCATTTGTTGTTTAGGATTTATGTTTAAATAACTGTCATAGTGAGTAAAACCTAAATTTTGTATTTGCAAACCTTACAAAAACAATTGATTCTAGTAAAACTCAGATACAATATCACTGGCATTTTTAGACATAATGCATATTTGGTTTTGGAGTTGTGTTTATATAACTTTCATATTTACTATTACAGTAATACTGTCATATTGAGTAAAAAAAAAAAACTAACTTGTGTCTTTACAAACCTTACAAAATATTGTTCCCAGTAAAACTCAAAGATACATTTCTACAGGCATTATTAGCCATTTTGTATGTGCGGTTTAGGAGTTATGTTTAAATAACTGTCATATTGAGTGTGACAGTAAAGTCATAGTGAGTAAAACTAACTTGTGTCTTTGCAATGCTTACAAAAGAAAATGTTACTAGTAAAACTCACAAAAGATGCATTTCTTCATGCATTAGAAAATGTTACTGTCATTAAGTGTTAAACCTAATTTTTGTATTTGCAAACCTTACAAAAACAACTGATTCTAGTAAAACTCACAGATTCAATATTGCAGGCATTTTAGACATTTCACATGTTTGGTTTAGGAGTTGTGTTTGAATACATTTTAATTGCTTTTTTCGTTAGGGCAAGTCCGACCGGCAGGTGGCCACGGGGAAGCCCCAGGACACATTGGGAAGACTATGTCAGCCGGCTGGCCTGGGAACGCTTCGGGATCCCCCGAGAAGAGCTGGACGAAGTGGCTGGGGAGAGGGAAGTCTGGGCTTCTCTGCTTAGGCTGCTGCCCCCGCAACCCCGACCTCGGATAAGCGGAAGAAAATGGATAGATTTAGTATGACAGTTATGCTATTATATTGAGTAAAAAAAACTAACTTGTGTCTTTACAAACCTTACAAATTATATGTTTTCTAGTAAAACTCACAAAGATACATCTCCAGGCATTATAAGCCATTTTGCATGTGGTTTAGGGGTTATGTTTAAATAACTGCCATATTGAATGTGGCAGTTATACTGTCATTATGAGTAAAACCTAATTTTTGTAATTGTAAACCTTACCAAAATACCGGATTCTGGTAAAACTCACATAGATTCAATATTACAGGCATTTTTAGACGGATTGCATGTGTAGTTTTGAAATTATGTTTATACAACTTTCTTATTAGTATGACAGTGTCATCTTGAGTAAAAAAACTAACTTGTGTCTTTGCAAACCTTACAAATTATATGTTTTCTAGTAAAACTCACAAAGATACATCTCCAGGCATTATTAGCCATTTTGCATTTGTTGTTTAGGAGTTATGTTTAAATAACTGGCATAGTGAGTAAAACCTAATTTTTGTATTTGCAAACCTTACAAAAACTGATTCTAGTAATACTCACATAGATACAATATTACAGGCATTTTTAGACATAATGCATGTTTAGTTTTAGAGTTATGTTTATATAACTTTCATATTTAGTATGACAGTAAAACTGTCATATTGAGTAAAAAAACTAACTTGTGTCTTTGCAAACCTTACAAAAGATCATTATTCTAGTAAAACATACTAAGATACATTCCTCCAGGCATTATTAACCACTTTGCATGTGTGGTTTAGGAGTTATGTTTTAAACAACTGTCATATTTAGGTGGCAGTTATATGTCTATGCGTAAAACCTAATTTTTGTATTTGCAAATCTTTCAAAAACTGATTACAGTAATTGTCACATAGTTTTAATATTACAGGTATTTTTAGACATTTTGCATTGTTGGTTTAGGAATTATGTTGCAATACATTTTTTTTTGCTTTTTTTGCATTATCTCAGGATTGTAAAAATATTACTGTCATATTGAGTAAAAAAAACTACTGATTGGGTGTGGCAGTTATACTGTCATTATGTGTAAAACCTAATTGTTGTATTTGCAAACCTTACAAAAACAACCGATTGTAGTAACTCACATGGATAAAATATTACAGGCATTTTTAAACATAATACATCATTGGTTTATGAATCGTGTTCGATTGCTCCTGCTCACAGAACCACACAGCCAGCGCACGACACACGAGCCACAAGCCCACAGCCCAAGGCAGTTAAATACCCCTGCAAATCCACAAGGCACGACACTTACTTTGGAGGCAGAGTTTCCTCTGCCCCTGCGTATTGTGGGACTCTGGGGATTCTTTTCGGTAGCCTGCGGGTCTGCTGGGTAGTCCTGGGGATTCCTTCTCAACCTGCGCGCGTTCACCCGGTCCTCCTTGTTAAGCCTGACGATCCTCCTGGTCGCTCCTTTTTAAATGTGTGCAGCCCTAATGCTCCACAGGTGCGTCTGATTTCAGGTGCCGTTCGATTGGGCACTTTGGTTGTCAGGGGCAACAAGCTAAAAGGGGCAACGTCTTAAAATGCCAGCAAAGTCCACAAGGAATAAAATTATGCAATTAAAAATACAGTCAAAGTCCTCAAAGTGTAAAAACATGCAATTAAAAATACAATCAAATTGTAAAATGTAAAAACATGCAATTTAAATCTACAACAATAAAAACACTCAGACATGCATGACAATGAAACAAAAAAAATAAAATCCCCTACTTGTGTCCCATCACATCCCCCCCATACATTATCGTTGTCAGTCCCTGCAACGGGGGGAACTCTCGTCTGCATAGCGGGCAGGCAACTGTCGGTCAAAGCCTTTTTTAGCTCTTCAAAGGACGTCTGACACTCTGGTGTCCACACTATTTTGTGGGCCTCTGCCTTCTTGCCAGTGAGGCCGTCCCACCGACATGTATTTAGGGGACGGGCTATTTTAGCAAACCCAGCCACAAAACGTTGGTAATAGCCTGCCAATCCAAGAAACGCTCTCACTTCCTTGACAGTGGTCGGAGCGGCCCAGTCCTGTCCTGCCTTAATTTTACCTGGGTCCCGTCTCACTCCATCCCGATCCACCACATGTCCCAAGAATTTCACCTCACGCTGAAAGAGCTTGCACTTAGAGGGCTTGAGTTTAAGTCCATGTCGCTGCAACCGTTCAAACACCTGGTCCAGGTGCTGTAGATGGGCAGTGAAATAAATGATAAATACATGATAAATGGGTTGTACTTTTCTACCTTCAAGGTACTCAAAGCGCTTTGACACTACTTCCACATTTACCCATTCACACACTGATGGAGGGAGCTGCCATGCAAGGCGCTAACCAGCACCCATCAGGAGCAAGGGTGAAGTGTCTTGCTCAGGACACAACGGACATGACGAGGTTGGTACTAGGTGGGGATTGAACCAGGGACCCTTGGGTTGCGCACGGCCACTCTTCCACTGCGCCACGCCGTCCCTCAACAGAAAAAATTATTATGTCATCAAGATAAACCAACAATGATTCCGCTATTTGACCATTCAAACAATGATGTGTAAGCCGTTGGAAAGTGGCAGCTGCATTGCATAGACCAAATGGCATGCGTTCAAACTCGAACAGTCCGAGGGGAGTTGTAAATGCAGTTTTTACACGATCGTCCGGGTGCACCTCCACTTGCCAATACCCACTAGCGAGGTCTAAGGTCGAAAACCATTCAGATTTGCTCAGACCAGTAAGGGTCTCTTCGATTCAGGGGAACGGAAAGGCGTCTTTATGTGTAACTGAGTTTAACCTCCGGTAGTCTACACAAAAGCGCCAACTCCCATCCTTTTTGCGGACTAACACTATAGGCGCTGCCCAGGGACTGCAGCTTTCCTTTATCACTCTCTGTTCAAGCATACCTGAAAGCATGCAGTGTCTTCACTTCCTTATACAACAGAGACGGGATGGGTCAGGTATCTCTCCCTGGTAGGGCGGAATCTCCAGTCAGTATCCTGTGTTGCACAACACTGGTCCTTCCAAAGTCCTCATGTTGTGCAAACACCTTCTCCCACTTCGCCAGCAGGGCGCGTAGCTGCACCTGTTGCTGCTCAGACAGATCCGGCTTATCACTCAAATCCCTAACATCTGGGGACAGTTCTGGATTGGTTTGGGCTGTGGCATCAATGAGTGACACTTCTACCACATCTAGAGATAAACACAGATCCTCAGCTCCATGCACATCACTATCATCAACACAAAACAGCTGCCCTATCTTTTTAAATCGTTTTAAGGAAATACTGTAGGAATGGGGGTTATAAACACGGAGGGGCAGCCTACCTCTGTTCATCACGACCAGTGATTTTGCCACGCCAACTGCACCGGGCATGGGCTCCACCAGGGCGCAGTAGTTAGCCCCACACCAACATCTCCTTTGGGGGATATGTAATACTAGTCTTCGAGGCCAATCTCACGTGGCCTAGCAAGCCATCTTCAGCAGCAACAGCTTCTATACGGGAACATGTAGCAAAAGCTTCCCTCCACACCTTTTGCTTTTGAAGATGCCGAAGAGTAGAGGTCTTAGGACATTTAAAAACGGCATCCCAACAACCCACGATTAGATTCATACCTACTATGAAGGGGTGTGTACAGTTTTGATCCGCAACAATTACTACTCCTCTTTCGGGAACTTTAACACCCTCTACCTCAAAATCAAGAACCGCATAGCCGATATAGGGGATTTCCAGGCCATTAGCTGCTCTTAGACGAAAAAGGGTAGGGGTCCTTTCGAGCTTAGCTTCGGTAAAGTGAGCATTAAATAGGCTTTCGGACATTAGCGTCACTTGGGACCCGGTGTCTAAAAGTCCTGGCAGAATAGTGCCTCCAGCGTCTACTTGTATTGTGGGGCATTGGGGGCCCTGGATGATGTTGGCGTGGTGGCCAGCCCTGCAACTCGGACCTCAGCAGCAGGGACATTTAGTTTAAATCCGGTGCATGTGTAGTTGCAGTGCTGAATTTTTAGAGATAATGCATGTTTGGTTTTGGAGTTATGTTTATATAACTTTTGTTTTTAGTTTGACAGTTATACAGTTATATTGAGTAAAAAAAACTAACTTGTGTCTTTACAAACCTTACAAAAGAAAATGTTACGAGTAAAACTCACAGAGATACATTTCTTCATGCATTATTAGAAAATGTTCATGTGTAGTTTTGAAGTTATGTTTATATAACTTTCATATATAGTATGACAGTTATACTGTTTTATTGAGTAAAAAAAACCTAACTTGTGTCTTTACAAACCTTACAAAATATTGTTTTCCATTAAAACTCACAAAGATACATTTCTAAAGGCATTATTAGCCATTTTGTATGTGTGGTTTAGGAGTTATGTTTAAATAACTGAAATTGAGTGTGACAGTATACTGTCAAAGTGAGTAAAAAAAAAACTAACTTGTGTCTTTGCAAACCTTACAAAAGAAAATGTTACTAGTAAAACTCATTAAGATACATTTCTTCATGCATTATTAGAAAATGTTCATGTGTAGTTTAGGAGTTATGTTTAAATAACTGTCATATTGAGTGTGGCAGTCATACAGTCATTAAGTGTTAAACCTAATTTTTGTTTTTGCACACCTTACAAAAACAACTGATTCTAGTAAAACTCACATTGATTCAATATTACAGGCATTTTAGACATATTTGGTTTAGGAGTTGTGTTTGAATCCATTTTTATTGCTTTTTTTGTTAGGGCAAGTCCAACCGGCAGGAGGCCACGGGGAAGACAGAGGACACATTGGGAAGACTATGTAAGCCGGCTGGCCTGGGAACGCCTCAGGATCCCCCGAGAAGAGCTGGACGAAGTGGCTTGGGAGAGGGAAGTCTGGGCTTCTCTGCTTAGGCTGCTACCCCCACAACCCGACCTCGGATAAGCGGAAGAAAATGGATGTCATATTGGGTAAAAAAACAAACTAACGTGTCTTTGCAAACCTTACAAAAGATCATTATTCTGGTAAAGACTTAGACTTTCTTTTTATTGTCATTCAAATTTTAACTTTACAGCACAGATAACAAAATTTCGTTACATAAGCTCATGGTAGTGCAGGATAAAAAAGCAATAAGGTGCATATATAAATAAATAAATATAAATATATATATAAAATAAATAAATATACTTAAATATATATAAATATATAAATAAAAAGATTACTGTGCAGATAAATATATTGCACTTTTTCCACATGCGCCCACGTTTATGGGTGTATGTTATATTGTGTTTTTTTTATTCCAGCGAGTTAATCCATTTTGAGGGGAATTGAGGGGATAATTTAATTATAATGCGTTCAAGAGTCTTACGGCCTGAGGGAAGAAGCTGTTACAGAAGCTGGAGGTTCTGCTTCGGAGGCTGCGGAACCTCTTTCTACAGTCCAGCAGTGAAAACAGTCCTCGGTGGGGGTGGGAGGAGTCTTTGCAAATTTTCTGAGCCCTGGTCAGGCAGCGCTTTTTGCGATCTCCTGGATAGGAGGAAGAGGATTCCTGAATATCTTTTGCGCTGTCCTCACCACTCTCTGGAGAGACTTCCAGTCTGAGGCACTGCAGGCTCCAGTCCAGACAGAGATGGTTGGTCAGCAGGCTCTCTATAACAAAGATACAGTTCTCCAAGCATTATTAGCTATTTGCATTTGTTGTTTAGGATTTATGTTTAAATAACTGTCATAGTGAGTAAAACCTAAATTTTGTATTTGCAAATCTTACAAAAACAATTGATTCTAGTAAAACTCACAGATACAATATCACAGGCATTTTTAGACATAATGCATGTTTGGTTTTGGAGTTGTGTTTATACAACTTTCATATTTAGTATTACAGTAATACTGTCTTATTCAGTAAAAAACAAAAAACTAACTTGTGTCTTTACAAACCTTACAAAATATGTTTTCCCAGTAAAACTCACAGAGATACATTTCTACAGGCATTATTAGCCATTTTGCATGTTTGGTTTAGGAGTTATGTTTAAATAACTGATATTGAGTGTGACAGTATACTGTCAAAGTGAGTAAAAAAACCTAACTTGTGTCTTGCAAACCTTACAAAAGAAAATGTTACGAGTAAAACTCACAGAGATACATTTCTTCATGCATTATTAGAAAATGTTCATGTGTAGTTTTGAAGTTATGTTTATATAACTTTCATAAATAGTATGACAGTTATACTGTTATATTGAGTAAAAAAAACTAACTTGTGTCTTTACAAACCTTACAAAATATTGTTTTCCATTAAAACTCACAAAGATACATTTCTACAGGCATTATTAGCCATTTTGTATGTGTGGTTTAGGAGTTTGTTTAAATAACTGAAATTGAGTGTGACAGTATACTGTCAAAGTGAGTAAAAAAAACTAACTTGTGTCTTTGCAAACCTTACAAAAGAAAATATTACTAGTAAAACTCATAAAGATACATTTCTTCATGCATTATTAGAAAATGGTCATGTGTAGTTAGGAGTTATGTTTAAATAACTGTCATATTGAGTGTGGTAGTATAACTGCCACACATATTGAGTTATAAAGTTAAGTGTAAAACCTAATTTTTGTATTTGCAAACCTTACAAAAACAACTGATTCTAGTAAAACTCACATAGATTCAATATTAAAGGCATTTTAGACATTTTACATGTTTTGTTCAGGAGTTGTGTTTGAATCCATTTTTATTGCTTTTTTTGTTAGGGCAAGTCCAACCGGCAGGAGGCCACGGGGAAGACAGAGGACACATTGGGAAGACTATGTAAGCCGGCTGGCCTGGGAACGCCTCAGGATCCCCCGAGAAGAGCTGGCCGAAGTGGCTTGGGAGAGGGAAGTCTGGGCTTCTCTGCTTAGGCTGCTACCCCCACAACCCGACCTCGGATAAGCGGAAGAAAATGGATGTCATATTGGGTAAAAAAAACAAACTAACGTGTCTTTGCAAACCTTACAAAAGATCATTATTCTGGTAAAGACTTAGACTTTCTTTTTATTGTCATTCAAATTTTAACTTTACAGCACAGATAACAAAATTTCGTTACATAAGCTCATGGTAGTGCAGGATAAAAAAGCAATAAGGTGCATATATAAATAAATAAATATAAATATATATATAAAATAAATAAATATACTTAAATATATATAAATAAATAAATAAAAAGATTACTGTGCAGATAAATATATTGCACTTTTTCCACATGCGCCCACGTTTATGGGTGTATGTTATATTGTGTTTTTTTATTCCAGCGAGTTAATCCATTTTGAGGGGAATTGAGGGGATAATTTAATTATAATGCGTTAAAGAGTCTTACGGCCTGAGGGAAGAAGCTGTTACAGAAGCTGGAGGTTCTGCTTCGGAGGCTGCGGAACCTCTTTCTACAGTCCAGCAGTGAAAACAGTCCTCGGTGGGGGTGGGAGGAGTCTTTGCAAATTTTCTGAGCCCTGGTCAGGCAGCGCTTTTTGCGATCTCCTGGATAGGAGGAAGAGGATTCCTGAATATCTTTTGCGCTGTCCTCACCACTCTCTGGAGAGACTTCCAGTCTGAGGCACTGCAGGCTCCAATCCAGACAGAGATGGTTGGTCAGCAGGCTCTCTATAACAAAGATACAGTTCTCCAAGCATTATTAGCTATTTGCATTTGTTGTTTAGGATTTATGTTTTAATAACTGTCATAGTGAGTAAAACCTAAATTTTATATTTGCAAATCTTACAAAAACAATTGATTCTAGTAAAACTCACAGATACAATATCACAGGCATTTTTAGATATAATGCATGTTTGGTTTTGGAGTTGTGTTTATACAACTTTCATATTTAGTATTACAGTAATACTGTCTTATTCAGTAAAAAACAAAAAACTAACTTGTGTCTTTACAAACCTTACAAAATATGTTTTCCCAGTAAAACTCACAGAGATACATTTCTACAGGCATTATTAGCCATTTTGCATGTTTGGTTTAGGAGTTATGTTTAAATAACTGACATTGAGTGTGACAGTATACTGTCAAAGTGAGTAAAAAAAACTAACTTGTGTCTTTGCAAACCTTACAAAAGAAAATGTTACGAGTAAAACTCACAGAGATACATTTCTTCATGCATTATTAGAAAATGGTCATGTGTAGTTTTGAAGTTATGTTTATATAACTTTCATATATAGTATGACAGTTATACTGTTATATTGAGTAAAAAAACTAACTTGTGTCTTTACAAACCTTACAAAATATTGTTTTCCATTAAAACTCACAAAGATACATTTTTACAGGCATTATTAGCCATTTTGTATGTGTGGTTTAGGAGTTTGTTTAAATAACTGACATTGAGTGTGACAGTATACTGTCAAAGTGAGTAAAAAAAACTAACTTGTGTCTTTGAAAACCTTACAAAAGAAAATATTACTAGTAAAACTCATAAAGATACATTTCTTCATGCATTATTAGAAAATGGTCATGTGTAGTTTAGGAGTTATGTTTAAATAACTGTCATATTGAGTGTGGTAGTATAACTGCCACACATATTGAGTTATAAAGTTGTGTAAAACCTAATTTTTGTATTTGCAAACCTCACAAAAACAACTGATTCTAGTAAAACTCACATATATTCAATATTAAAGGCATTTTAGACATTTTACATGTTTTGTTCAGGAGTTGTGTTTGAATACATTTGTATTGCTTTTTTTGTTAAGGCAAGTCCAAACGGCAGGAGGCCACGGGGAAGACACAGGACACATTGGGAAGATTATATCAGCTGGCTGGCCTGGGAACGCCTCGGGATCCCCCGAGAAGAGCTGGACGAAGTAGCTGGGGATAGGGAAGTATGGGCTTCTCTGCTTAGGCTGCAGCCCCCGCAACACGAGCTCGGATAAGCGGAAGAAAATTGATGGATTTAGTAAGACAGTTATACTACCATATTGAGTAAAAAAAAAAAAACTTTTGTTTTTGTAAACATTCAAAATATATTTTTTCTAGTAAAACTCACAACGATACATATAGTTTAAATAACTGTCATAGTAAGTAAAACCTTTTTTTTGTATTTGCAAACCTTACAAAAACAACTGATTCTAGTAAAACTCACTTGCATTCAATGATACAGTTATTTTTAGACAATTTGCCTGTTTGGTTTAGAAATTATGATGGAATACATTTTTTATTGCTTTTTTCGCATTATCTCAGGATTTTACGAATTAAACTGTCATATTGAGTAAAACTACTTTTTGTGTTTGCAAGATTTAAAAAAGCATGTGTTTAGAGTAAAACTCCGTAGAATGCATTATTTGAGGCATCATTAGCCATTTTGCATAAGTAGTTAGGAGTTATTTTTAAATAACTGTCATATTGAGTGTGAAAGTATACTGTCATAGTAAGTAAAACTTAATTTTTGTGTTTGCAAACCTTACAAAAACAACTGATTCTAGTAAAACTCACATGGATTTAATATTACAGGCATTGTTAGACAATTTGCATTGTTGGTTTAGGAATTATGTTGGAATACATTTTTATTGCTTTTTTCGCATTATCTCAGGATTTTAAGAACATTAAAGTCATATTGAGTAAAAAACTACTTTTTGTGTTTGCAAGCCTTAAAAAAGCATATGTTTCGAGTAAAACTCACAAGAATGCATTATTTCAGGCAATATTAGCTCATTTGTATGTGTAGTTTAGGAGTAATGTTTAATTTACTGTCATATTGAGTGTACATTGGCATGGTGAATAAAAACAAATTTTTGTATTTGCAAAAATTTCAATCACAGCTGATTCTAGTAAAACTCACATAGATTCAAATTACAGGCATTTTTACCTATATTGCATGTTTGATTTAGGAAATATGATTGAATACATTATTATTGCTTTTTTCGCATTATCTCAGGATTTTAAGAACATTACTGTCATATTGAGTAAAAAACTACTTTTTGTGTTTGCAAGCCTTAAAAAAAGCATATGTTTCGAGTAAAACTCATAAGAATGCATTATTTCAGGCAATATTAGCTCATTTTTATGTGCAGTTTAGGAGTAATGTTTAATTTACTGTCATATTGAGTGTACATTGTCATGGTGAAAAAACCTAATTTTTTTATTTGCAAAAATTTCAAACACAGCTGATGCTAGTAAAATTCACATGGATTCAATATTACAGGCAATTTTACACATATTGCATGTTTGACTTAGGAAATATGTTTGAATACATTTGTATTGCTTTTTTCGCATTATCTCAGGATTTTAGGAATATAAACTGTCTATTGAGTAAAAAAATACTTTTTGTGTTTGCAAGATTTAAAAAAGCATATGTTTAGAGTGAAACTCCGTAGAATGCATTATTTGAGGCATCATTAACCATTTTGCATAAGTAGTTAGGAGTTATTTTTAAATAACTGTCATATTGAGTGTGAAAGTATACTGTCGTAGTGAGTAAAACTTAATTTTTTTATTTGCAAACCTTACACAAACAACTGATTCTACTAAAACTCACATGGATTTAATATTACAGGCATTTTTAGACATTTTGCATTGTTGGTTTAGGAATTATGTTGGAATACATTTTTATTGCTTTTTTCGCATTATCTCAGGATTTTAATAACATTACTGTCATATTGAGTAAAAAAACTACTTTTTGTGTTTGCAAGCCTTAAAAAAGCATATGTTTCGAGTAAAACTCACAAGAATGCATTATTTCAGGCAATATTAGCTCATTTTTATGTGTAGTTTAGGAGTAATGTTTAATTTACTGTCATATTGAGTGTACATTGTCATGGTGAAAAAAAAAATTTTTTGTATTTGCAAAAATTTCAAACACAGCTGATTCTACTAAAACTCACATGGATTCAAAATTACAGGCATTTTTACACAAATTGCATGTTTGATTTAGGAAATATGATTGAATACATTTGTATTGCTTTTTTCGCATTATCTCAGGATTTTAGGAATATAACTGTCATCTTGAGTAAAAAACTACTTTTTGTGTTTGCAAGATTTAAAAAAGCATGTGTTTAGAGTAAAACGCCGTAGAATGCATTATTTGGGGCATCATTAGCCATTTTGCATAAGTAGTTAGGAGTTTTTTTTAAATAACTGTCATATTGAGTGTGAAAGTATACTGTCATAGTAAGTAAAACTTAATTTTTGTATTTGCAAACCTTACAAAAACAACCGATTCTAGTAAAACTCACATGGATTTAATATTACAGGCATTTTTAGACATTTTGCATTGTTGGTTTAGGAATTATGTTGGAATACATTTTTATTGCTTTTTTCGCATTATCTCAGGATTTTAAGAACATTACTGTCATATTGAGTAAAAAAACTACTTTTTGTGTTTGCAAGCCTTAAAAAAGCATATGTTTCGAGTAAAACTCATAAGAATGCATTATTTCAGGCAATATTAGCTCATTTTTATGTGTAGTTTAGGAGTAATGTTTAATTTACCGTCATATTGAGTGTACATTGTCATGGTGAAAAAAAAACTAATTTTTGTATTTGCAAAAATTTCAAACACAGCTGATTCTAGTAAAACTCACATGGATTCAATATTACAGGCATTTTTACACATATTGCATGTTTGATTTAGGAAATATGATTGAATACATTTTTATTGCTTTTTTCGCAATATCTCAGGATTTTAGGAATATAATTGTCATATTGAGTAAAAAACTACTTTTTGTGTTTGCAAGATTTAAAAAAGCATGTGTTTGGAGTAAAACTCCGTAGAATGCATTATTTGAGGCATCATTAGCCATTTTGCATGTGTAGTTAGGAGTTATTTTTAAATAACTGTCACATTGAGTGTGACAGTATACTGTCATAGTGAGTAAAACTTAATTTTTGTAATTGCAAACCTTACAAAAACAACTGATTCTACTAAAACTCACATAGATTTAATATTACAGGCATTTTTAGACATTTTGCATTGTTGGTTTAGAAATTATTTTTGTTTAGAAAGCATTTTTATTGCTTTTTTTTGCATTATCTCAGGATTTTAAGAAGATTACCGTCATATTGAGTAAAAAACACTTTTTGTGTTTGCAAGCCTTAAAAAAAGCATAGGTTTCGAGGAAAACTCCCAAGGATGCATTATTTCAAGCATTATTAGCCATTTTGCATGTGTAGTTTAGGAGTTATGATTAAATAACTGTCATATTGAGTTTGACAGAGTAAAACCAATTTTTTGTAATTGCAAACCTTATTAAAACAACTGATTCTAGTAAAACTTACATGGATTTAATATAACAGGCATTTTTAGACATTTTGCATTGTTCGTTAAGGAATAATGTTGGAATACCTTTTTTTGCTTTTTTCGTATTATCTCAGGATTTTAAAAACATTACTGTCATATTGAGTAAAAAACTACTTTTTGTGTTTGCAAGATTTGAAAAAGCAAATGTTTCGAGTAAAACTCCGTAGAATGCATTATTTGAGGTATCATTAGACATTTTGCATTTGCAGTTTAGGAGTTATGATTAAATAAATATCATATTGAGTGTGACAGTTTACTTTCATAAAGTGTAAAACCTAATTTTTGTTTTTGCAAACCTTACTAAAAAAACTGATTTTAGTAAAACTTACATGGATTCAATATTACAGGCATTTTTACACATTGTGCATGTTTAGTTTAGAAATTATGATTGAATACATTTTTATTGCTTTTTTCGCATTATCTCAGGATTTTAAGAACATTACTGTCATATTGAGTAAAAAAATACTTTTTGTGTTTGCAAGCCTTAAAAAAGCATATGTTTCGAGGAAAACTCCCAAGGATGCATTATTTCAAGCATTATTAGCCATTTTGCATGTGTAGTTTAGGAGTTATGATTAAATAACTGTCATATTGAGTTTGACAGAGTAAAACCTAATTTTTGTATTTGCAAACCTTACTAAAACAACTGATTCTAGTAAAACTTACATGGATTTAATATTACAGGCATTTTTAGACATTTTGCATTGTTGGTTTAGGAATTATGTTGGAATACATTTTTATTGCTTTTTTCGCATTATCTCAGGATTTGAAGAACATTACTGTCATATTGAGTAAAAAACTACTTTTTGTGTTTGCAAGCCTTTAAAAAGCATATGTTTCGAGTAAAACTCACAAGAATGCATTATTTCAGGCACTATTAGCTGATTTCTCTGTGTAGTTTAGGAGTTATGTTTAATTTACTCTCATATTGGGTGTACATTGTCATGGTGAAAAAAAACTAATTTTTGTATTTGCAAAAATTTCAAACACAACCAATTCTAGTAAAACTCACATGGATTCAATACTACAGGCTTTTTTTTTTTTTACACATTTTGCATGTTTGATTTAGGAAATATGATTGAATATAATTTCATTGCTTTTTTCGCATTAGCTCAGGATTTTAAGAACATTACTGTCATATTGAGTAAAAAACTACTTTTTGTGTTTGCAAGCCTTAAAAAAGCATATGTTTCGAGTAAAACTCACAAGAATGCATTATTTCAGGCAATATTAGCTCATTTTAATGTGTAGTTTAGGTGTTATGTTTAATTTACTGTCATATGGAGTGTACTTTGTCATGGTGAAAAAAACCTAATTTTTCTATTTGCAAACCTTTCAAACACAACTGATTCTAGTAAAACATACATTGATTCAATATTACAGGCATTTTTACACATTTTGCATGTTTGGTTTAGGAATTATAATGGAATACATTTTTTGTTGTTGCTTTTTTCGTATTATCTCAGGATTTTAAGAACATTACTGTATATTGAGTAAAAAACTACTTTTTGTGTTTGCAAGATTTAAAAAAGCATATGTTTTGAGTTATTTCAGGCATCAATAGCCATTTTGCTTGTGTGGATTAGGAGTTTTCAAATAACTGTCATATTGCGTGCGGCAGTTATACTGTCATTATGAGTAAACCTAATTTTTGTATTTTTAAACCTTATAAACCTCCTGATTCTAGTAAAATTCACAAAGATACAATATTACAGGCATTTGTAGACATAATTCAGGTTTGGTTTTGGAGTTAGGTTTATAACTTTTCATATTTAGTATGACTTGTGTCTTTGCAAACCTAACAAAATATTTTTTTCCAGTAAAACTCACAAAGATACATTTCTCTTATTAGCCATTTTGCATGTGTGGTTTCGGAGTTATGTTTAAATAACTGTCAGATACAGAGACAGAGACAGTATACATGGGGAAGTCGTGGCGCAGTTGGGAGAGTGGCCGTTCCAGCAACTTGAGGGTTCTTGGTTCGATCCCCACCTTCTACCAACCTCGTCACGTCCGTTGTGTCCTTGAGGGAGACACTTTACCCTTGCTCCTGATGGGTTGTGGTTAGGGCCTTGCATGCCAGCTCCCGCCATCAGTGTGTAAATGTGTGTGTGAATGGATGAATGTAAAAATAGTGTCAAAGCGCTTTGTGTACCTTGAAGGTAGAAAAGCGCTATGCAAGTATAACCCATTTACCATAGTGAGTAAAACCAAATGTTTGTATTTACAAACCTTACAAAATAACCGATTCTAGTAAAAGTCACACAGATACAATATTTTAGGCATTTTTAGACATAATGCATGTTTGGTTTTGGAGTTATGTTTATATAACCTCCTTTTTGAGCCGCCACCTTATCGTGGTAGAGGAGTTTGCGTGTCCCACTGATCCTAGGAGCTATGCTGTCTGTGGGCTTCTATGCCCCCTCGTAGGCTCTCCCAAGACAAATAGGTCCTAGGTGAGGGATCAGACAAAGAGCAGCTCAAAGACCTTTATGAAAAGTACAAATCGAGGTCCTAGATTTTTCCTCGCCCGGACGCGGGTCACCGTGGCTCCCCTGTGGAGCCAGGCCCAGAGGTGGGGCACGATGGCGAGCGCCTGGTGGCCGGGCCTGTCCCCATGGGGCCCGGCCGGGCACAGCCCGAAGAGGCAACGTGGGTCCCCCCTCCAATGGGCTCACCACCCATAGCAGGGGTCATAGAGGTCGGGTGCGATGTGAGCTGGGCGGCAGCCGAAGGCAGGGCACTTGGCGGTCCGATCCTCGGCTACAGAAGCTAGCTCTTGGGACGTGGAACGTCACCTCGCTGGGGGGGAAGGAGCCTGAGCTAGTGCGCGAGGTGGAGAAGTTCCGGCTAGATATAGTCGGACTCACTTCGACGCACAGCAAGGGCTCTGGAACCAGTTCTCTCGAGAGGGGCTGGACTCTCTTCCACTCTGGCGTTGCCGGCAGTGAGAGGCGACGGGCTGGGGTGGCAATTCTTGTTTCCCCCCGGCTCAGAGTCTGTACGTTGGAGAGGGTAGCTTCCCTCCGCCTTCGGGTGGGGGAACGGGTCCTGACTGTGGTTTGCGCTTACGCGCCAAACCGCAGCTCAGAGTACCCACCCTTTTTGGATTCACTCGAGGGAGTACTCGAGAGTGCTCCCCCGGGTGATTCCCTCGTTCTACTGGGGGACTTCAATGCTCATGTTGGCAGCGACAGTGAAATCTGGAGAGGCGTGATTGGGAAGAATGGCTTCCCGGATCTGAACCCGAGCGGTGTTTTGTTATTGGACTTTTGTGCCCGTCACAGATTGTCCATAACGAACACCATGTTCAAACATAAGGGTGTCCATATGTGCACTTGGCACCAGGACACTCTAGGCCGCAGTTCCATGATCGACTTTGTAGTTGTGTCATCGGATTTGCGGCCTCATGTTTTGGACACTCGGGTGAAGAGAGGGGCGGAGCTTTCTACCGATCACCACCTGGTGGTGAGTTGGCTGCGATGGTGGGGGAGGATGCTGGACAGACCTGGCAGGCCCAAACGCATTGTGAGGGTTTGCTGGGAACGTCTGGCAGAGTCTCCTGTCAGAGAGAGTTTCAATTCCCACCTCCGGAAGAACTTTGCACATGTCACGAGGGAGGTACTGGACATTGAGTCCGAATGGAACATGTTCCGCGCCTCTATTGTCGAGGCGGCTGATTGGAGCTGTGGCCGCAAGGTAGTTGGTGCTTGTCGTGACGGTAATCCTAGAACCCGTTGGTGGACACCGGCGGTGAGGGATGCCGTCAAGCTGAAGAAGGAGTCCTATCGGGTTCTTTTGGCTCATAGGACTCCTGAGGCAGCGGACAGGTACCGACAGGCCAAGCGGTGTGCGGCTTCAGCGGTCGCAGAGGCAAAAACTCGGACATGGGAGGAGTTCGGGGAAGCCATGGAAAACGACTTCCGGACGGCTTCGAAGCAATTCTGGACCACCATCCGCCGCCTCAGGAAGGGGAAGCAGTGCACTATCAACACCGTGTATGGCCGGGATGGTGTTCTGCTGACCTCGACTGCGGATGTTGTGGATCGGTGGAGGAAATACTTCGAAGACCTCCTCAATCCCACCAACACGTCTTCCTATGAAGAAGCAGTGCCTGGGGAGTCTGTGGTGGGCTCTCCTATTTCTGGGGCTGAGGTTGCTGAGGTAGTTAAAAAGCTCCTCGGTGGCAAGGCCCCAGGGGTAGATGAGATCCGCCCGGAGTTCCTTAAGGCTCTGGATGCTGTGGGGCTGTCTTGGTTGACAAGACTCTGCAGCATCGCGTGGACATCGGGGGCGGTACCTCTGGATTGGCAGACCGGGGTGGTGGTTCCTCTCTTTAAGAAGGGGAACCGGAGGGTGTGTTCTAACTATCGTGGGATCACACTCCTCAGCCTTCCCGGTAAGGTCTATTCAGGTGTACAGGAGAGGAGGCTACGCCGGATAGTCGAACCTCGGATTCAGGAGGAACAGTGTGGTTTTCGTCCTGGTCGTGGAACTGTGGACCAGCTCTATACTCTCGGCAGGGTCCTTGAGGGTGCATGGGAGTTTGCCCAACCAGTCTACATGTGTTTTGTGGACTTGGAGAAGGCATTCGACCGTGTCCCTCGGGAAGTCCTGTGGGGAGTGCTCAGAGAGTATGGGGTAACGGACTGTCTGATTGTGGCGGTCCGCTCCCTGTATGCTCGGTGCCAGAGCTTGGTCCGCATTGCCGGCAGTAAGTCGGACACTTTTCCAGTGAGGGTTGGACTCCGCCAAGGCTGCCCTTTGTCACCGATTCTGTTCATAACCTTTATGGACAGAATTTCTAGGCGCAGTCAGGGCGTTGAGGGTATCTGGTTTGGTGGCTGCAGGATTAGGTCTCTGCTATTTGCAGATGATGTGGTCCTGATGGCTTCCTCCGGCCAAGATCTTCAGCTCTCACTGGATCGGTTCGCAGCCGAGTGTGAAGCGACTGGGATGGGAATCAGCACCTCCAAGTCCGAGTCCATGGTTCTCGCCCGGAAAATGGTGGAGTGCCATCTCCGGGTTGGGGAGGAGATCTTGCCCCAAGTGGAGGAGTTCAAGTACCTCGGAGTCTTGTTCACGAGTGAGGGAAGAGTGGATCGTGAGATCGACAGGCGGATTGGTGCGGCGTCTTCAGTAATGCGGACGCTGTATCGATCCGTTGTGGTGAAGAAGGAGCTGAGCCGGAAGGCAAAGCTCTCAATTTACCGGTCGATCTACGTTCCCATCCTCACCTATGGTCATGAGCTTTGGGTTATGACCGAAAGGACAAGATCCCGGGTACAAGCGGCCGAAATGAGTTTCCTCCGCCGGGTGGCGGGGCTCTCCCTTACAGATAGGGTGAGAAGCTCTGCCATCCGGGGGGAGCTCAAAGTAAAGCCGCTGCTCCTCCACATCGAGAGGAGCCAGATGAGGTGGTTCAGGCATCTGGTCAGGATGCCACCCGAACGCCTCCCTAGGGAGGTGTTTAGGGCACGTCCGACCGGTAGGAGGCCGCAGGTAAGACCCAGGACACGTTGGGAAGACTATGTCTCCCGGCTGGCCTGGGAAGGCCTCGGTGTTCCACAGGAAGAGCTGGACGAAGTGGCTGGGGAGAGGGAAGTCTGGGCTTCCCTGCTTAGGTTGCTGCCACCGCGACCCGACCTCGGATAAGCGGAAGAAGATGGATGGATGGATGGATCTACATTCCCATCCTGCACCCATGGTCATGGTTATGACCGAAAAGACAAGATCACGGGTACAAGCGGCCAAATAGAGTTTCCTCCGCCGGGTGGCGGGTCTCTCCCTTAGAGATAGGATAAGAAGCTCTGTCACCCGGGAGGAACTCAGAGTAAAGCGCTGCTCCTCCACATTGAGAGGAGCCATGTGAGGTGGTTCGGGCAACTGCTCAGGATGCCACCCGAATGCCTCCCGAGGGAGGTGTTTAGGGCAAGTCCGACCGGCAGGAGGCCACGGGGAAGACCCAGGACACATTGGGAAGATTATGTCTCCCGGCTGGCCTGGGAACGCCTCAGAACCCCCCGAGAAGAGCTGGAAGAAGTGGCTGGGGAGAGGAAAGTCTTGGCTTCTCTGTTTAGACTGCTGCCCCCGCAACCCGACCTCGGTTAAGCGGAAGAAAATGGATGGATTTAGTAACGACAAAAAAAAATGATTCTAGTAAAACTCACATGGATATAATTTTACAGGTATTTTTAGACATAATGCATGTTTGGTTTTGGAATTATGTTTATATAACTTTCATATGTATTATGACAGTTATACTGTCATCTTGAGTAAAACTAACTTGTATCTTTACAAACATTACATACTATGTTTTTCCAGTAAAACAAAAAATTGTTGTATTTGCAAACCTTACAAAAACAACTGATTCTAGTAAAACTCACAAAGATTCAATATTTCAGGCATTTTTAGACATTTCACATGTTTGAATACATTTTTATTGCTTTTTTCGTTAGGGCAAGTCCGATCGGCAGGAGGCCACGGGGAAGACCCAGGACACATTGGGAAGACTATGTCTCAGGCTGGCCTGGGAACGCCTCGGAATCCCCCGAGAAGAGCTGGACAAAGTGGCTGGGGAGAGGGAAGTCTGGGCTTCTCTGCTTAGGCTGCTGCCCCGCAACCCAACCTCCGATAAGCGGAAGAAAATGGATGGATTTAGTATGACAGTTATACTGTCATATTGAGTAAAAAAACTATTTTTCATTGATTCAATATTACAGGCATCTTTAGATGGATTGCATGTTTGGTTTTGGAGATATGTTTATACAATTTTCATATTTAGTATGACAGTTATACTGTCATATTGAGTAAAACAAACAAACTTGTGTCTGCAAACCTTACAATAGATTATTATTCTAGTAAAACTAACAAAGATACATTTTTCCAAGCATTATTAGCATTTGTTGTTTTGGAGTTATAATGCTTGCGTTGAGAGGCGACGGGCTCGGGTGGCAATTCTTGTTGCCCCCCGGCTCAAAGCCTGCACATTGGAGTTCAACCCAGTGACCAGTGGGTAGCTTTCCTCCGCCTTCGGGTGGGGGGACGGGTCCTGACTGTTGTTTGGCCTTACGCGCCAAACGGCAGCTCAGAGTACCCACCCTTTTTGGATTCACTCGAGGAAGTACTGGAAAGTGCTCCACTGGGTGATTCCCTCGTTCTACTGGGGGCCTTCAACGCTCATCTTGGCAAGAACAGTGAAACCTGGAGAGGCATGATTGGGAAGAATGGCCGCCCGGATCTGAACCCGAGTGGTGTTTTGTTATTGGACTTTTGTGCTCGTCACAGATTGTCAATAACAAACACCAAGTTCAAACATAAGGGTGTCCATATGTGCACTTGGCATCAGGACACCCTAGGCCGCAGTTCCATGATCGATTTTGTAGTTGTGTCATCGGATTTGCGGTCTCATGTTTTGGACACTCGGGTGAAGAGAGGGGCGGAGCTTTCTACCGATCACCACATGGTGGTGAGTTGGCTGCGATGGTGGGGGAGGATGCCTGACAGACCTGGCAGGCCCAAACGCATTGTGAGGGTTTGCTGGGAACGCCGCCGGAAGAACTTTGAACATGTCACGAGGGAGGCGCTGGACATTCAGTCTGAGTGGACCATGTTCCGTGCCTCTCTTGTCGAGCCGGCTGATTGGAGCTGTGGCCGCAAGGAGTTTGGTGCCTGTCGTGGCGGTAATCCTAGAACCCGCTGGTGGACACCAGCAGTGAGGGATGCCGTCAAGCTGAAGAAAGAGCCTATCGGGTCCTTTTGGCTCATGGGACTCCAGAGGCAGCCGACAGGCCAAGCGAAGTGCGGCTTCAGCGGTCGCAGAGGCAAAAACTCGGACATGGGAGGAGTTTGGAGAAGCCATTGAAAACGACTTCCAGACGGCTTCGAAGCGATTCTGGACCACCATCCGCCGGCTCAAGGGGGGGGAGCAGTGCACTGTAACACCGTGTATGGTGAGGATGGTGCGCTGCTGACCTCTACTGCAGCTGTTATTGATCGGTGGAGGAAATACTTCGAAGACCTCCTTATTCCCACCAACTATGAGGAAGCAGTGCCTGGGGAATCTGTGGTGGGCTCTCCTATTTCTGGGGCTGAGTCAAAAAGCTCCTCAATGGCAACGCCCTGGGGGTGGATGAGATCCGTCCGGAGTTCCTTAAGACTCTGGATGCTGTGGGGCTGTCTTGGTTGAAAAGACTCTGCAACATCGCGTGGACATCGGGGGCGGTACTTCTGGATTGGGAGACCGGGGTGGTGGTTCCTCTCTTTAAGAAGGGGAACCAGAGGGTGTGTTTCAACTATCGTGAGATCACCCTCCTCAGTCTTCCCGGTAAGGTCTATTCACGTGTACTGGAGAAGAGGCTACGCCGGATAGTCAAACCTCAGATTCAGGAGGAACAGTGTGGTTTACGTCCTGGTCGTGGAACTGCGGACCAGCTTTATACTCTTGGCAGGGTCCTTGAGGGTGCATGGGAGTTTGCCCAACCAGTCTACATGTGCTTTATGGACTTGGAGAAGGCATTTGACCATTTACCCCGGGAAGTCCTGTGGGGAGTGCTCAGAGAGTATGGGGTAACGACTGTCTTATTGTGGCGGTTCGCTCCCTTTGCAAGAGTCAGAGCTTGGTCCGCATTGCCGGCAGTAAGTCGGACCCGTTTCCAGTGAGGGTTGGACTCCGCCAAGGCTTCCCTTTGTCACCGATTCTGTTCATAACCTTTATGGTCAGAATTTCTAGGCGCAGTCAGGGTGTTGAGGGGATCCGGTTTGGTGTCTGCAGGATTAGGTCTATGCTATTTGCAGATGATGTGGTCCTGATGGCTTCATCTGGCCAAGATCTTCAGCCCTCACTGGATCGGTTCGCAGACGAGTGTGAAGTGACTGGGATGTGAATCAGCACCTCCAAGTCAGAGTCCATGGTTCTCGCCCGGAAAAGGGTGGAGTGCCATCTCCGGGTTGGGGAGGAGATCTTGCCCCAAGTGGAGGAGTTCAAGGACCTCAGAGTCTTGTTCACGAGTGAGAGAAGAGTGGATCGTGAGATCGACAGGCGGAACGGTGCGGCGTCTTCAGTAATGCGGACGCTGTATTGATCCGTTGTGGTGAAGAAGGAGCTGAGCCGGAAGGCAAAGCTCTCGATTTACCGGTCTATCTACGTTCCCATCCTCACCTATGGTAATGAGCTTTGTGTCATGGCCGAAAGGACAAAATCACGGGTACAAGCGGCCGAAATGAGATTCCTCCGCCGGGTGGCGGGGCTCTCCCTTAGAGATAGGGTGAGAAGCTCTGTCATCCGGGAGGAGCTCAAAGTAAAGCCATTGCTCCTCCATTTCGAGAGGAGCCAGATGAGGTGGTTCGGGCATCTGGTCAGGATGCCACCCGAACGCCTCCCTAGGGAGGTGTTTGGGTCACGTCCGACCGGTAGGAGGCCCAGGAAGACCCAGGAAACGGGAAGCTTATCTCTCCCGGCTGGCCTGGGAACGCCCCGGGATCCCCCGGGAGGAGCTGGACGAAGTGGCTGGGGAGAGGAAAGTCTGGGCTTCCCTGCTTAGGCTGCAGCCCCCGCGACCCGACCTCGGATAAGCGGAAGAAAATGGATGGATGGATGGATGGAGTTATGTTTAAATAACTGTCATAAAGAGTAAAACCTAATTTTTGTATTTGTAAACCTTACCAAAACAACTGATTTTAGTAAAACTCACACAGATTCAATATTACAGGCATTTTTAGACATTTTGCTTACTTGGTGTAGGAATTATGATGGAATACATTGTTATTGCTTATTTCCTATTGTATCAGGATTTTAAGATCTTTACTGTCATATTGAGGAAAACAAATACTTTTTGTGTTTGCAAGCCTTAAAAAAGCATATGTTTCGAGTAAAACACACAAGAATGCCTTATTTCAGGCATTATTAGCCATTTTTTATGTGTAGTTTAGGCATACTTGCCAAGCCTCCTGGATTTTCCAGGAGACTCCCGAAATTCAGCGCCTCTCCCGAAAACCTCCCGGGACAAATTTTCTCCCGAAAATCTCCCGAAATTCAGGCTGACCTGAGTGAGGACAGCCTGTATTCACGTCTGCTTTCCCACGATATAAACAGCATGCCTGCCCAATCACGTTATAACTGTAGAATGATCGAGGGCGAGTTCTTGGTTTCTTATGTGGGTTTATTGTTAGGTAGTTTCATTAACGTCCTCCCAGCGCGGTAACAACACTAAACAACAGCAGTCACGTTTTCGTCTACCGTAAAGCAGTTTGTCTGCCGTAAACAGCATCGACAGTTATACTGTCATATTAAGTAAAAAAAACTAACTTGTGTCTTTGCAAACTTTACAAAATATAATCATTCTAGTAAAACAAACAAAGATACATTTCTCCAAGCATTATTAGCCATTTTGCATTTGTTGTTTAGGAGTTATGTTTAAATAACTGTCAAAGTAAATAAAACCTAATTTTGGTATTTAAAAACCTTAAAAAAAACAACTGATTCTAGTAAAACTCACATGGATACAATATTACAGGCATTTTTAAACATAATGCATGTTTGGTTTTGGAGTAATGTTTATATAACTTTCATATTTAGTATGACAGTACTACTGTCATATTGAATAAAAAAAACTAACTTGTATCTGTACAAACCTTAAAAAATATTTTTTTCCAGTAAAACTCACAAAGGTGGTTTTGGAGTTATGTTTAAATAAATGTTAAATTGAATAAGGCAGTTATACTGTTATTATGAGTAAAACCTAATTTTTGTAAATGTTAACCTTATTTTTAGACATTTTACATGTTTGGTTTAGAGTTGTGTTTGACTACATTTGTATTGCTTTTTTCATTAGGGCAAGTCCGACGAGCAGGAGGCCGCGGGGAAGACCGAGGACACATTGGGAAGACTATGTCTCCCGGCTGGGCTGGGAACGCCTCGGGATCCCCCGAGAAGAGCTGGACGAAGTGGTTGGGAGAGGGAAGTCCGGGCTTCTCTGCTTAAGCTGCTGCCCCCGCAACCCGACCTCGGATAAGCGGAAGAAAATGGATGGATTTAGTATGACAGTTATACTGTCATATTAAGTAAAAAAAACTAACTTGTGTCTTTGCACACCTTACAAAATATATTTTTTTCTAGTAAAACTCACAAAGATACATATCTACAGGCATGATTAGCCATTTTGCATGTGTGGTTTAGGAGTTATGTTTAAATAACTGTCATATTGAATGTGTCATTATGACCTAATTTTTGTAATTTTAAACCTTACCAAAATACCTGATTCTGGTAAAACTCACAAAGAGTCAATATTACAGGCATTTTTAGACAGATTACATGTTTGGTTTTGGGGTTATGTTTATACAACTTTCATATTTAGTATAACAGTTATACTATCATATTGAGTACAAAAAAAAGACTTGTGTCTTTGCAAACCATACAAAAGATCATTGTTTTAGTAAATCTAACAAAGATACATTTCTCTAAGCATTATTAGCCATTTTGCATTTGTTGTTTAGGAGTTATGTTTAAATAACTGTCATAGTGAGTAAAACCTAATTTTTGTATTTGCAAACCTTACAAAAACAACTGATTCTAGTAAAACTCACATGGATAACCTCACAAAATATTTTTTTTCCTGCAAAACTCACGAAGAGACATTTCTCCAGGCATTGTTGGCCATTTTGCATGTGTGGTTTAGGAGTTATGTTTAAATAACTGTCAGATTGAGTGTGACAGTATACTGTGAATAAAACCCATATTTTGTATTTGCAAACCTTACAAGAACAACTGATTCTAGTAAAACTCACATGGATACAAAATTACAGGCATTTTTAGAGATAATGCATGTTTGGTTTTGAAGTTATGTTTATATAACTTTCATATTTAGTATGACAGTAACACTGTCATATTGAGTTAAAAAAACTAACTTGTGTCGGTACAAACATTACAAAATATTTTTTTTCCAGTAAAACTCACAAAGAGACATTTTTCCAGGCATTATTAGCCATTGTGCATGTGTGGTTTAGGAGTTATGTTTAAATAAATGTCAAATTGAATGTGGCAGTTATACTGTCATTATGAGTGAAACCTAATTTTTGTAATTGTAAACCTTACCAAAATACCTGATTCTGGTAAAACTCACATAGATTCAATATTACATGCATTTTTAGACGGATTGCATGTTTGGTTTTGGAGTTATGTTTATACACCTTTCATATTTAGTATGACAGTTATACTGTATATTACCATTGAGAAAAAAAACAACTAACTTGTGTAACTTGCAAACCTTACAAAAGATCGTTATTCTAGTAAAGACTTCGACTTCGACTTTCCTTTTATTGTCATTCAAATTTGAACTTTACAGCACAGATAAGAACAAAATGTCGTAGTGCAGGATAAAAAAGCAATAAGGTGCATATTTCGATAAATAAATATATATAAATAATATATAAATAATATATATATATATATATATATATATATATATATATATACTAAATATATATAAATAGATAAATAGATTACTGTGCAAATAAATATATTGCAGTTTTTTACATGCACCCAAGTTTATGGATGTATGTTGTCTTGTCTTTTTTATTCCAGCGAGTTAATTCATTTTGAGGGGAGTTGAGGAGATAATTTAATTATGATGCGTTCAAGAGTCTTACGGCCTGAGGGAGAAGCTGTTACAGAACCTGGAGGTTCTGCTTCGGAAGCTGCGGAACCTCTTTCTAGAGTCCAGCAGTGAAAACTGTCCTTGGTGGGGGTGGGAGGAGTCTTTGCAAATTTTCTGAGCCCTGGTCAGGCAGCACTTTTTGCGATCTCCTGGATAGGAGGAAGAGGAGTCCTGATGATCTTTTCCGCCGTCCTCACCACTCACTGGAGATACTTCCAGTCTGAGGCACTGCAGGCTCCAGTCCAGACAGAGATGCTGTTGGTCAGCAGGCTCTCTATAACAAAGATACATCTCTCCAAGCATTATTAGCTATTTTGCATTTGTTGTTTAGGAGTTATGTTTAAATAATTTTGGTATTTGAAAACCTTACAAAAACAACTGATTCTAGTAAAACTCACACAGATACAATATTACAGGCATTTTTAGACATAATACATGTTTGGTTTTGGAGTAATGTTTATATAACTTTCATATATAGTATGACAGCTATACTGTTATATTGAGTAAAAAAAACTAACTTGTGTCTTTAAAAACCTTATAAAATATATTTTTTCTAGTAAAACTCACAAAGAGACATTTCCCCAGGTATTATTAGCTATTGTGCATGTGTGGTTGAGGAGTTATGTTTAAATACATGTCAAATTGAATGTGGCAGGTATACTGTCATGAGTAAAACCTAATTTTTGCAATTGTAAACCTTACCAAAATACCTGATTCTGGTAAAACTCATATAAATTCAATATTACATGCATTTTTAGACGGATTGCTTGTTTGGTTTTGGAGTTATGTTTTTACAACTTTCATATTTAGTATGACAGTTATACTGTCATATTGAGTAAAAAAAACTAACTTGTGTCTTTGCAAACCTTACAAAAGATCATTATTCTGGTAAAGACTTAGACTTTCTTTTTATTGTCATTCAAATTTGAACTTTACAGCACAGATAACAAAATGTCGTTACATAAGCTCATGGTAGTGCAGGATAAAAAAGCAATAAGGTGCATATATAAATAAATAAATATAAATAATATATAAATATATATATATAATAAATAAATAAATATAAATAGATATAAAGAGATAAATAGATTACTGTGCAGATAAATATATTGCACTTTTTCCACATGCGCCCACGTTTATGGGTGTATGTTACATTGTTGTTTTCATTCCAGCGAGTTAATTCATTTTGAGGGGAGTTGAGGAGATAATTTAATTATGATGCGTTCAAGAGTCTTACGGCCTGAGGGAAGAAGCTGTAACAGAAGCTGCAGGTTCTGCTTCGGAGGCTGCGGAACCTCTTTCTAGAGTCCAGCAGTGAAAACTGTCCTTGGTGTGGGTGGGAGGAGTCTTTGCACATTTTCTGAGCCCTGGTCAGGCAACACTTTTTGCGATCTCCTGGATAGGAGGAAGAGGAGTCCTGACGATCTTTTCCGCCGTCCACACCACTCTCTGGAGATACTTCCAATCTGAGGCACTGCAGGCTCCAGTTCAGACAGAGATGCTGTTGGTCAGCAGGCTCTCTATAAAAAAGATACATCTCTCCAAGCATTATTAGCTATCTTGCATTTGTTGTTTAGGAGTTATGTTTAAATAACTGTCATAGTGAGTAAAACCTACATTTTGTATTTGCAAACCTTTCAAAAACAACTGATTCTAGTAAAACTCACACAGATACAATATTGCTGGCATTTTTAGACATAATGCATGTTTGCTTTTGGAGTTATGTTTCTATAACTTTCATATGTATGACAGCTATACTGTTATATTTCATTAAAAAAAACTACTTTGTGTCTTTACAAACTTTACAAAATATCTTTTTCCCAGTAAAACTCACAAAGATACATTTCAACAGGCATTATTAGCTATTTTGCATGTGTGGTTTAGAAGTTATGTTTAAATAACTGTCATATGGAGTGTGACCGTAAAGTCATAGTGAGTAAAACAAACTAACTTGTGTCTTTGCAAACCTTACAAAAGAAAATGTTACTAGTAAAACTCACAAAGATACATTTCTTCATGCATTATTAGAAAATGTTCATGTGTAGTTTAGGAGTTATGTTTAAATAACTGTCATATTGAGTGTGGCAGTCATACAGTCATTAAGTGTTAAACCTAATTTTTGTTTTTGCACACCTTACAAAAACAACTGATTCTAGTAAACCTCACATTGATTCAATATTACAGGCAATTTAGACATATTTGGTTTAGGAGTTGTGTTTGAATCCATTTTTATTGCTTTTTTTGTTAGGGCAAGTCCAACCGGCAGGAGGCCACGGGGAAGACAGAGGACACATTGGGAAGACTATGTAAGCCGGCTGGCCTGGGAACGCCTCAGGATCCCCCGAGAAGAGCTGGACGAAGTGGCTTGGGAGAGGGAAGTCTGGGCTTCTCTGCTTAGGCTGCTACCCCCACAACCCGACCTCGGATAAGCGGAAGAAAATGGATGTCATATTGGGTAAAAAAACAAACTAACGTGTCTTTGCAAACCTTACAAAAGATCATTATTCTGGTAAAGACTTAGACTTTCTTTTTATTGTCATTCAAATTTTAACTTTACAGCACAGATAACAAAATTTCGTTACATAAGCTCATGGTAGTGCAGGATAAAAAAGCAATAAGGTGCATATATAAATAAATAAATATAAATATATATATAAAATAAATAAATATACTTAAATATATATAAATAAATAAATAAAAAGATTACTGTGCAGATAAATATATTGCACTTTTTCCACATGCGCCCACGTTTATGGGTGTATGTTATATTGTGTTTTTTTATTCCAGCGAGTTAATCCATTTTGAGGGGAATTGAGGGGATAATTTAATTATAATGCGTTCAAGAGTCTTACGGCCTGAGGGAAGAAGCTGTTACAGAAGCTGGAGGTTCTGCTTCGGAGGCTGCGGAACCTCTTTCTACAGTCCAGCAGTGAAAACAGTCCTCGGTGGGGGTGGGAGGAGTCTTTGCTCTCTGGAGAGACTTCCAGTCTGAGGCACTGCAGGCTCCAGTCCAGACAGAGATGGTTGGTCAGCAGGCTCTCTATAACAAAGATACCGTTCTCCAAGCATTATTAGCTATTTGCATTTGTTGTTTAGGATTTATGTTTAAATAACTGTCATAGTGAGTAAAACCTAAATTTTGTATTTGCAAATCTTACAAAAACAATTGATTCTAGTAAAACTCACAGATACAATATCACAGGCATTTTTAGACATAATGCATGTTTGGTTTTGGAGTTGTGTTTATACAACTTTCATATTTAGTATTACAGTAATACTGTCTTATTCAGTAAAAAACAAAAAACTAACTTGTGTCTTTACAAACCTTACAAAATATGTTTTCCCAGTAAAACTCACAGAGATACATTTCTACAGGCATTATTAGCCATTTTGCATGTTTGGTTTAGGAGTTATGTTTAAATAACTGATATTGAGTGTGACAGTATACTGTCAAAGTGAGTAAAAAAACCTAACTTGTGTCTTGCAAACCTTACAAAAGAAAATGTTACGAGTAAAACTCACAGAGATACATTTCTTCATGCATTGTTAGAAAATGTTCATGTGTAGTTTTGAAGTTATGTTTATATAACTTTCATAAATAGTATGACAGTTATACTGTTATATTGAGTAAAAAAAACTAACTTGTGTCTTTACAAACCTTACAAAATATTGTTTTCCATTAAAACTCACAAAGATACATTTCTACAGGCATTATTAGCCATTTTGTATGTGTGGTTTAGGAGTTTGTTTAAATAACTGAAATTGAGTGTGACAGTATACTGTCAAAGTGAGTAAAAAAAACTAACTTGTGTCTTTGCAAACCTTACAAAAGAAAATATTACTAGTAAAACTCTTAAAGATACATTTCTTCATGCATTATTAGAAAATGGTCATGTGTAGTTAGGAGTTATGTTTAAATAACTGTCATATTGAGTGTGGTAGTATAACTGCCACACATATTGAGTTATAAAGTTAAGTGTAAAACCTAATTTTTGTATTTGCAAACCTTACAAAAACAACTGATTCTAGTAAAACTCACATAGATTCAATATTAAAGGCATTTTAGACATTTTACATGTTTTGTTCAGGAGTTGTGTTTGAATCCATTTTTATTGCTTTTTTTGTTAGGGCAAGTCCAACCGGCAGGAGGCCACGGGGAAGACAGAGGACACATTGGGAAGACTATGTAAGCCGGCTGGCCTGGGAACGCCTCAGGATCCCCCGAGAAGAGCTGGACGAAGTGGCTTGGGAGAGGGAAGTCTGGGCTTCTCTGCTTAGGCTGCTACCCCCACAACCCGACCTCGGATAAGCGGAAGAAAATGGATGTCATATTGGGTAAAAAAACAAAAACTAACGTGTCTTTGCAAACCTTACAAAAGATCATTATTCTGGTAAAGACTTAGACTTTCTTTTTATTGTCATTCAAATTTTAACTTTACAGCACAGATAACAAAATTTCGTTACATAAGCTCATGGTAGTGCAGGATAAAAAAGCAATAAGGTGCATATATAAATAAATAAATATAAATATATATATAAAATAAATAAATATACTTAAATATATATAAATAAATAAATAAAAAGATTACTGTGCAGATAAATATATTGCACTTTTTCCACATGCGCCCACGTTTATGGGTGTATGTTATATTGTGTTTTTTTATTCCAGCGAGTTAATCCATTTTGAGGGGAATTGAGGGGATAATTTAATTATAATGCGTTCAAGAGTCTTACGGCCTGAGGGAAGAAGCTGTTACAGAAGCTGGAGGTTCTGCTTCGGAGGCTGCGGAACCTCTTTCTACAGTCCAGCAGTGAAAACAGTCCTCGGTGGGGGTGGGAGGAGTCTTTGCAAATTTTCTGAGCCCTGGTCAGGCAGCGCTTTTTGCGATCTCCTGGATAGGAGGCAGAGGATTCCTGAATATCTTTTGCGCTGTCCTCACCACTCTCTGGAGAGACTTCCAGTCTGAGGCACTGCAGGCTCCAATCCAGACAGAGATGGTTGGTCAGCAGGCTCTCTATAACAAAGATACAGTTCTCCAAGCATTATTAGCTATTTGCATTTGTTGTTTAGGATTTATGTTTTAATAACTGTCATAGTGAGTAAAACCTAAATTTTGTATTTGCAAATCTTACAAAAACAATTGATTCTAGTAAAACTCACAGATACAATATCACAGGCATTTTTAGACATAATGCATGTTTGGTTTTGGAGTTGTGTTTATACAACTTTCATATTTAGTATTACAGTAATACTGTCTTATTCAGTAAAAAACAAAAAACTAACTTGTGTCTTTACAAACCTTACAAAATATGTTTTCCCAGTAAAACTCACAGAGATACATTTCTACAGGCATTATTAGCCATTTTGCATGTTTGGTTTAGGAGTTATGTTTAAATAACTGACATTGAGTGTGACAGTATACTGTCAAAGTGAGTAAAAAAAACTAACTTGTGTCTTTGCAAACCTTACAAAAGAAAATGTTACGAGTAAAACTCACAGAGTGTAGTTTAGGAGTTATGTTTAAATAACTGTCATATTGAGTGTGGTAGTATAACTGCCACACATATTGAGTTATAAAGTTAAGTGTAAAACCTAATTTTTGTATTTGCAAACCTTACAAAAACAACTGATTCTAGTAAAACTCACATAGATTCAATATTAAAGGCATTTTAGACATTTTACATGTTTTGTTCAGGAGTTGTGTTTGAATACATTTGTATTGCTTTTTTTGTTAAGGCAAGTCCAAACGGCAGGAGGCCACGGGGAAGACACAGGACACATTGGGAAGATTATATCAGCTGGCTGGCCTGGGAACGCCTCGGGATCCCCCGAGAAGAGCTGGACGAAGTAGCTGGGGATAGGGAAGTATGGGCTTCTCTGCTTAGGCTGCAGCCCCCGCAACACGAGCTCGGATAAGCGGAAGAAAATTGATGGATTTAGTAAGACAGTTATACTACCATATTGAGTAAAAAAAAAACTAACTTTTGTTTTTGTAAACATTCAAAATATATTTTTTCTAGTAAAACTCACAACGATACATATAGTTTAAATAACTGTCATAGTAAGTAAAACCTTTTTTTTGTATTTGCAAACCTTACAAAAACAACTGATTCTAGTAAAACTCACTTGCATTCAATGTTACAGTTATTTTTAGACAATTTGCCTGTTTGGTTTAGAAATTATGATGGAATACATTTTTTATTGCTTTTTTCGCATTATCTCAGGATTTTAGGAATTAAACTGTCATATTGAGTAAAACTACTTTTTGTGTTTGCAAGCCTTAAAAAAGCATATGTTTCGAGTAAAACTCATAAGAATGCATTATTTCAGGCAATATTAGCTCATTTTTATGTGTAGTTTAGAGTAATGTTTAATTTACTGTCATATTGAGTGTACATTGTCATGGTGAAAAAAAACTAATTTTTGTATTTGCAAACATTTCAAACACAGCTGTTTCTAGTAAAACTCACATGGATTCAATATTACAGGCATTTTTACACATATTGCATGTTTGATTTAGGAAATATGATTGAATACATTTTTATTTCTTTTTTCGCATAATCTCAGGATATTAGGAATATAACTGTCAAATGAGTAAAAAACTACTTTTTGTGTTTGCAAGATTTAAAAAAGCATGTGTTTAGAGTAAAACTCCGTAGAATGCATTATGTGAGGCATCATTAGCCATTTTGCACAAGTAGTTAGGAGTTATTTTTAAATAACTGTCATATTGAGTGTGAAAGTATACTGTCATAGTGAGTAAAACCTAATTTTTGTATTTGCAAACCTTACAAAAACAACTGATTCTTGTAAAACTCACCTGGCTTTAATATTACAGGCCTTTTTAGACAATTTGCATTGTTGGTTTAGGAATTATGTTGGAATACATTTTTATTAATTTTTTCGCATTATCTCAGGATTTTAAGAACATTACTGTCATATTGAGTAAAAAACTACTTTTTGTGTTTGCAAGCCTTAAAAAAGCATATGTTTCGATTAAAACACATAAGAATGCATTATTTCAGGCAATATTAGCTCATTTGTATGTGTAGTTTAGGAGTAATGTTTAATTTACTGTCATATTGAGTGTACATTGTCATGGTGAAAAAAAACTAATTTTTGCATTTGCAAAAATTTCAAACACAGCTGATTCTAGTAAAACTCACATGGATTCAATATTACAGGCATTTTTACACATATTGCATGTTTGATTTAGGAAATATGATTGAATACATTTTTATTGCTTTTTTCGCATTATCTCAGGATATTAGGAATATAACTGTCCATTGAGTAAAAAACTACTTTTTGTGTTTGCAAGATTTAAAAAAGCAATTGGGTAGAGTTAAACTCCGTAGAATGCATTATTTGAGGCATCATTAGCCATTTTGCATAAGTAGTTAGGAGTTATTTTTAAATAACTGTCATATTGAGTGTGAAAGTATACTGTCATAGTGAGTAAAACCAAATTTTTGTATTTGCAAACCTTACAAAAACAACTGATTCTAGTAAAACTAACCTGGCTTTAATATTACAGGCATTTTTAGACAATTTGCATTGTTGGTTTAGGAATTATGTTGGAATACATTTTTATTCCTTTTTTCGCATTATCTCAGGATATTAGGAATATAACTGTCAATTGAGTAAAAAACTACTTTTTGTGTTTGCAAGATTTAAAAAAGCATGTGTTTAGAGTAAAACTCCGTAGAATGCATTATTTGAGGCATCATTAGCCTTTTTGCATGTGTAGTTAGGAGTTATTTTTAAATAACTGTCATATTGAGTGGTGTGACAGTATACTGTCATAGTGAGTAAAACTTAATTGTTGTATTTGCAAACCTTACAAAAACAACTGATTCTAGTAAAACTCACATGGATTTAATAATACAAGCAATTTTAGACATTTTGCATTGTTGGTTTATGAATTATGTTGGAATACATTTTTATTGCTTTTTTTGCATTATCTCAGGATTTTAGGAATATAACTGTCATATTGAGTAAAAAACTACTTTTTGTGTTTGCAAGATTTAAAAAAGCATGTGTTTAGAGTAAAACTCCGTAGAATGCATTATGTGAGGCATCATTAGCCATTTTGCGTAAGTAGTTAGGAGTTATTTTTAAATAACTGTCATATTGAGTGTGAAAGTATACTGTCATAGAGTAAAACTTAATTTTTGTATTTGCAAACCTTACAAAAACAACTGATTCTAGTAAAACTCACATGGATTTAATACTACAGGCATTTTTAGACAATTTGCATTATTGGTTTAGGAATTATGTTGGAATACATTTTTATTGCTTTTTTCGCATTATCTCAGGATTTTAAGAACATTAAAGTCATATTGAGTAAAAAACTACTTTTTGTGTTTGCAAGCCTTAAAAAAGCATATGTTTCGAGTAAAACTCACAAGAATGCATTATTTCAGGCAATATTAGCTAATTTTTATGTGTAGTTTAGGAGTAATGTTTAATTTACTGTCATATTGAGTGTACATTGTCATGGTGAAAAAAAACTAATTTTTGTAATTTCAAAAATTTCAAACACAGCTGATTCTAGTAAAACTCACATGGATTCAATATTACAGGCAATTTTACACATATTGGATGTTTGATTTAGGAAATATGATTGAATACATTTTTATTGCTTTTTTCGCATTATCTCAGGATATTAGGAATATAACTGTCCATTGAGTAAAAAACTACTTTTTGTGTTTGCAAGATTTAAAAAAGCATGTGGGTAGAGTAAAACTCCGTAGAATGCATTATTTGAGGCATCATTAGCCATTTTGCATAAGTAGTTAGGAGTTATTTTTAAATAACTGTCATATTGAGTGTGAAAGTATACTGTCATAGAGTAAAACTTAATTTTTGTATTTGCAAACCTTACAAAAACAACTGATTCTTGTAAAACTCACCTGGCTTTAATATTACAGGCCTTTTTAGACCATTTGCATTGTTGGTTTAGGAATTATGTTGGAATACATTTTTATTAATTTTTTCGCATTATCTCAGGATTTTAAGAACATTACTGTCATATTGAGTAAAAAACTACTTTTTGTGTTTGCAAGCCTTAAAAAAGCATATGTTTCGATTAAAACACATAAGAATGCATTATTTCAGGCAATATTAGCTCACTTGTATGTGTAGTTTAGGAGTAATGTTTAATTTACTGTCATATTGAGTGTACATTGTCATGGTGAAAAAAAACTAATTTTTGCATTTGCAAAAATTTCAAACACAGCTGATTCTAGTAAAACTCACATGGAGTCAATATTACAGGCATTTTTACACATATTGCATGTTTGATTTAGGAAATATGATTGAATACATTTGTATTGCTTTTTTTGCATTAACTCAGGATTTTAGGAATATAACTGTCATATTGAGTAAAAAAAACTACTTTTTGTGTTTGCAAGATTTAAAAAAGCATGTGTTTAGAGTAAAACTCCGTAGAATGCATTATGTGAGGCATCATTAGCCATTTTGCATAAGTAGTTAGGAGTTATTTTTAAATAACTGTCATATTGAGTGTGAAAGTATACTGTCATAGTGAGTAAAACCTAATTTTTGTATTTGCAAACCTTACAAAAACAACTGATTCTAGTAAAACTCACATGGATTTAATAATACAAGCAATTTTAGACATTTTGCATTGTTGGTTTAGGAATCATGTTGAAATACATTTTTATTGCTTTTTTTTGCATTATCTCAGGATTTTAGGAATATAACTGTCACATTGAGTAAAAAACTACTTTTTGTGTTTGCAAGATTTAAAAAAGCATGTATTTAGAGTAAAACTCAGTAGAATGCATTATGTGAGGCATCATTAGCCATTTTGCGTAAGTAGTTAGGAGTTATTTTTAAATAACTGTCATATTGAGTGTGAAAGTATACTGTCATAGAGTAAAACTTAATTTTTGTATTTGCAAACCTTACAAAAACAACTGATTCTAGTAAAACTCACATGGATTTAATATTACAGGCATTTTTAGACAATTTGCATTGTTGGTTTAGGAATTATGTTGGAATACATTTTTATTGCTTTTTTCGCATTATCTCAGGATTTGAAGAACATTACTGTCATATTGAGTAAAAAACTACTTTTTGTGTTCGCAAGCCTTAAAAAAAGCATATGTTTCGAGTAAAACTCATAAGAATGCATTATTTCAGGCAATATTAGCTCATTTGTATGTGTAGTTTAGGAGTAATGTTTAATTTACTGTCATATTGAGTGTACATTGTCATGGTGAAAAAAAACTAATTTTTGTATTTGCAAACATTTCAAACACAGCTGATTCTAGTAAAACTCACATGGATTCAATATTACAGGAATTTTTACACATATTGCTTGTTTGATTTAGGAAATATGATTGAATACACTTTTATTGCTTTTTTTGCATTATCTCAGGATTGTAAAAATATCACTGTCATATTGAGTAAAAAACTACTTTTTGTGTTTGCAAGATTCAAAAAAGCATATGTTTCGAGTAAATTTCACAATAATGCTTTATTTCAGGCAATATTAGCTCATTTTATGTGTAGTTTAGGGGTTATGTTTAATTTGTCATGGTGAAAAAAAACCATATTTTTGTGTTTGCAAAAATTTCAAACACAGCTGATTCTAGTAAAACTCACATGGATTCAATATTACAGGCATTTTTTACACATATTGCATGTTTGATTTAGGAAATATGATTGAATACATTTTCATTGCTTTTTTCGCATTATCTCAGGATTTTAGGAATATAACTGTCATATTGAGTAAAAAACTACTTTTTGTGCTTGCAAGATTTAAAAAATGATGTGTTTGGAGTAAAACTCCGTAGAATGCATTATTTGAGGCATCATTAGCCATTTTGCATCAGTAGTTAGGTGTTATTTTTAAATAACTGTCATATTGAGTGTGGCAGATACTGTCATAGTGAGTAAAACTTAATTTTTATATTTGCAAACCTTACAAAAACAACTGATTCTAGTAAAACTCACATGGATTTAATAAAACAAGCATTTTTAGACATTTTGCATTGTTGGTTTAGGAATTATGTTGGAATACATTTTTATTGCTTTTTTCGTATTATCTCAGGATTTTAAGAACTTTACTGTCATATTGAGTAAAAAACTACTTTTTGTGTTTGAAAGCCTTAAAATAGCATATGTTTCGAGTAAAACTCACAAGAATGCATTATTTCAGGCAATATTAGCTCATTTTTAAGTGTAGTTTAGGAGTTATGTTTAATTTACTCTCATATTGAGTGTACATTGTCATGGTGAAAAAATCCTAATTTTTGTATTTGCAAAAATTTCAAACACAACCAATTCTAGTAAAACTCACATGGATTCAATACTACAGGATTTTTTTTTACATATTTTGCATGTTTGATTTAGGAAATATGATTGAATATAATTTCATTGCTTTTTTCGCATTATCTCAGGATTTTAGGAATATTACTGTCATATTGAGTAAAAAACTACTTTTTGTGTTTGCAAGATTTGAAAAAGCAAATGTTTCAAGTAAAACTCCGTAGAATGCATTATTTGAGGCATCATTAGACATTTTGCATTTGTAGTTTAGGAGTTATGATTAAATAAATATCATATTGAGTGTGACAGTTTACTTTCATAAAGTGTAAAACCTAATTTTTGTTTTTGCAAACCTTACTAAAACAACTGATTCTAGTAAAACTCACATGGATTCAATATTACAGGCATTTTTACACATTGTGCATGTTTAGTTTAGAAATTATGATTGGATACATTTTTATTGCTTTTTTCGCATTATCTCAGGATTTTAAGAACATTACTGTCATATTGAGTAAAAAAATACTTTTTGTGTTTGCAAGCCTTAAAAAAGCATATGTTTCGAGGAAAACTCCCAAGGATGCATTATTTTAAGCATTATTAGCCATTTTGCATGTGTAGTTTAGGAGTTATGATTAAATAACTGTCATATTGAGTTTGACAGAGTAAAACCTAATTTTTTTATTTGCAAACCTTACTAAAACAACTGATTCTAGTAAAACTTACATGGATTTAATATTACAGGCATTTTTAGACATTTTGCATTGTTGGTTTAAGAATTATGTTGGAATACATTTTTATTGCTTTTTTCGCATTATCTCAGGATTTGAAGAACATTACTGTCATATTGAGTACAAAACTACTTTTTGTGTTTGCAAGCCTTAAAAAAGCATATGTTTCGAGTAAAACTCACAAGAATGCATTATTTCAGGCAATATTAGCTCATTTTTAAGTGTAGTTTAGGAGCTATGTTTAATTTATTCTCATATTGAGTGTCATGGTTTAAAAAAACACCTAATTTTTGTATTTGCAAAAATTTCAAACACAACAAATTCTAGTAAAACTCACATGGATTCAATACTACAGGCTTTTTTCGCATTATCTCAGGATTTTAGGAATATTACTGTCATATTGAGTAAAAAACTACTTTTTGTGTTTGCAAGATTTGAAAAAGCAAATGCTTCGAGTAAACTCCGTAGAATGCATTATTATTTTAGGCATCAATAGCCATTTTGCTTGTGTGGATTAGGAGTTTTTAAATAACTGTCATTATGAGTAAAACTTAATTTTTGTATTTTTAAACCTCCTGATTCTAGTAAAATTCACATAGATATAATATTACAGGCATTTTTAGACATAATGCAGGTTTGGTTTTTGGAGTTAGGTTTATAACTTTTCATATTTAGTATGACAGTTAGACTGTCATATTAAGTAACAAAAAAAAAAAGACGTGTCTTTGCAAACCTTACAAAATATTTTTTTCCAGTAAAACTCACAAAGATACATTTCTCTTATTAGCCATTTTGCATGTGTGGTTTCGGAGTTATGTTTAAATAACTGTCAGATACAGAGACAGAGACAGTATACATGGGGAAGGCGTGGCGCAGTTGGGAGAGTGGCCGTTCCAGCAACTTGAGGGTTCTTGGTTCGATCCCCACCTTCTACCAACCTCGTCACGTCCGTTGTGTCCTTGAGGGAGACACTTTACCCTTGCTCCTGATGGGTTGTGGTTAGGGCCTTGCATGCCAGCTCCCGCCATCAGTGTGTAAATGTGTGTGTGAATGGATGAATGTAAAAATAGTGTCAACGCGCTTTGTGTACCTTGAAGGTAGAAAAGCGCTATGCAAGTATAACCCATTTACCATAGTGAGTAAAACCAAATGTTTGTATTTACAAACCTTACAAAATAACCGATTCTAGTAAAAGTCACACAGATACAATATTTTAGGCATTTTTAGACATAATGCATGTTTGGTTTTGGAGTTATGTTTATATAACCTCCTTTCTGAGCCGTCACCTTATCGTGGTAGAGGAGTTTGCGTGTCCCACTGATCCTAGGAGCTATGCTGTCTGTGGGCTTCTATGCCCCCTCGTAGGCTCTCCCAAGACAAATAGGTCCTAGGTGAGGGATCAGACAAAGAGCAGCTCAAAGACCTTTATGAAAAGTACAAAGCGAGGTCCTAGATTTTTCCTCGCCCGGATGCGGTTCACCGTGGCTCCCCTGTGGAGCCAGGCCCAGAGGTGGGGCACGATGGCGAGCGCCTGTTGGCTGGCTCAGCTCAATGAAGCAACGTGGTTCCCTCCTCCAATGGGCTCACCACTCATGGGCTGGGTTATAGAGGTCGGGTGCAGTGTTAGCTGAGCGGCAGCCGAAGGCAGGGCACTTGGCGATCCGATCATCGGCTACATAAGCTAGCTCTTCTGACGTGAAATGTCACCTCGCTGGGAGGGAAGGAGCCTGAGCTGGTGTGCGAGGTGGAGAAGTTCCGGCTAGATATAGTTGGACTCACTTCGACGCACAGGAACCTGTTCTCTCGAGAGGGGCTGGACTCTCTTCCACTATGGCGTTGCAAGCAATGAGAGGCTGGGGTGGCAATTCTTGTTGTCCCCCCGGCTCAAAGACAAGAGTATGGGGTATCGGACTGTCTGATTGTGGCGGGTCGCTCCCTGTATGATCAGTGTCAGAGCTTGGTCCGCATTGCCGGCAGTAAGTCGGACCTCTTTCCAGTGAGGGTTGGACTAAACCAGACAAAGGGCAGCCTTGGCGGCCCAAGGCTGCCCTTTGTCACCGATTCTGTTGTTAACTTTTATGGACAGAATTACTAGGCGCCGTCATGGCGTTGAGGGGATCCGGTTTAGTGGTTGCAGGATTAGGTCTCTGCTTTTTGCAGATGATGTGGTCCTGATGGCTTCAACTGGCCAGGATCTCCAGCTCTCATTGGATGGCCGAGTATGAAGCGACTGGGATGAGAATCAGCACCTCCAAGTCCGAGTCCATGGTTCTCGCCCGGTAAAGGGTGGGGTGCCATTTCCAGGTTGAGGAGGCGATGGCACATACATAGATGGCCCCAAGTGGAGGAGTTCAAGTACCTAGGAGTCTTGTTCACGAGTGAGGGAAGAGTGGATCATGAGATCCACAGGCGGATCGGTGCGGCGTCTTCAGTAATGAGGACGCTATATCGATCCATTGTGGTGAAGAAGGAGCTGAGCCAGAATTAAAAGCTCTAAATTTACCGGTCGATCTACATTCCCATCCTGCACCCATGGTCATGGTTATGACCGAAAAGACAAGATCACGGGTACAAGCGGCCAAATTGAGTTTCCTCCGCCGGGTGGCGGGTCTCTCCCTTAGAGATAGGATAAGAAGCTCTGTCACCCGGGAGGAACTCAGAGTAAAGCGCTGCTCCTCCACATTGAGAGGAGCCAGGTGAGGTGGTTCGGGCATCTGCTCAGGATGCCACCCGACGCCCCCCGAGGGAGGTGTTTAGGGCAAGTCCGACCGGCAGGAGGCCACGGGGAAGACCCAGGACACATTGGGAAGATTATGTCTCCCGGCTGGCCTGGGAACGCCTCAGGTTCCCCCAAGAAGAGCTGGAAGAAGTGGCTGGGGAGAGGAAAGTCTTGGCTTCTCTGTTTAGGCTGCTGCCCCCGCAACCCGACCTCGGTTAAGCGGAAGAAAATGGATGGATTTAGTAACGACAAAAAAAAATGATTCTAGTAAAACTCACATGGATACAATTTTACAGGTATTTTTAGACATAATGCATGTTTGGTTTTGGAATTATGTTTATATAACTTTCATATGTATTATGACAGTTATACTGTCATCTTGAGTAAAACTAACTTGTGTCTTTACAAACATTACAAACTATGTTTTTCCAGTAAAACAAAAACATTTTGTATTTGCAAACCTTACAAAAACAACTGATTCTAGTAAAACTCACATAGATTCAATATTTCAGGCATTTTTAGACATTTCACATGTTTGAATACATTTTTATTGCTTTTTTCGTTAGGGCAAGTCCGATCGGCAGGAGGCCACGGGGAAGACCCAGGACACATTGGGAAGACTATGTCTCAGGCTGGCCTGGGAACGCCTCGGGATCCCCCGAGAAGAGCTGGACAAAGTGGCTGGGTAGAGGGAAGTCTGGGCTTCTCTGCTTAGGCTGCTGCCCCCGCAACCCAACCTCGGATAAGCGGAAGAAAATGGATGGATTTAGTATGACAGTTATACTGTCATATTGAGTAAAAAAACGTTTTTCCATAGATTCAATATTACAGGCATCTTTAGATGGATTGCATGTTTGGTTTTGGAGATATGTTTATACAACTTTCATATTTAGTATGACAGTTATACTGTCATATTGAGTAAAAAAAAACAACTTGTGTCTGCAAACCTTACAAAAGATTATTATTCTAGTAAAACTAACAAAGATACATTTTTCCAAGCATTATTAGCATTTGTTGTTTTGGAGTTATAATGCTTGCGTTGAGAGACGACGGGCTCGGGTGGCAATTCTTGTTGCCCCCCGGCTCAAAGCCTGCACGTTGGAGTTCAACCCAGTGGACCAGTGGGTAGCTTTCCTCCGCCTTCGGGTGGGGGGACGGGTCCTGACTGTTGTTTGGCCTTACGCGCCAAACGGCAGCTCAGAGTACCCACCCTTTTTGGATTCACTCGAGGGAGTACTGGAAAGTGCTCCACCGGGTGATTCCCTCGTTCTACTGGGGGCCTTCAACGCTCATCTTGGCAACAACAGTGAAACCTGGAGAGGCATGATTGGGACGAATGGCCGCCCGGATCTGAACCCGAGTGGTGTTTTGTTATTGGACTTTTGTGCTCGTCACAGATTGTCAATAACAAACACCAAGTTCAAACATAAGGGTGTCCATATGTGCACTTGGCATCAGGACACCCTAGGCCGCAGTTCCATGATCGATTTTGTAGTTGTGTCATCGGATTTGCGGTCTCATGTTTTGGACACTCGGGTGAAGAGAGGGGCGGAGCTTTCTACCGATCACCACATGGTGGTGAGTTGGCTGCGATGGTGGGGGAGGATGCCTGACAGACCTGGCAGGCCCAAACGCATTGTGAGGGTTTGCTGGGATCGCCTCCGGAAGAACTTTGAACATGTCACGAGGGAGGCGCTGGACATTGAGTCTGAGTGGACCATGTTCCGTGCCTCCCTTGTCGAGCCGGCTGATTGGAGCTGTGGCCGCAAGGAGTTTGGTGCCTGTCGTGGCGGTAATCCTAGAACCCGCTGGTGGACACCAGCAGTGAGGGATGCCGTCAAGCTGAAGAAAGAGCCTATCGGGTCCTTTTGGCTCATGGGACTCCAGAGGCAGCCGACAGGCCAAGCGAAGTGCGGCTTCAGCGGTCGCAGAGGCAAAAACTTGGACATGGGAGGAGTTTGGAGAAGCCATGGAAAATGACTTCCAGACGGCTTCGAAGCGATTCTGGACCACCATCCGCCGGCTCAAGGAGGGGGAGCAGTGCACTGTAACACCGTGTATGGTGAGGATGGTGCGCTGCTGACCTCTACTGCAGCTGTTATTGATCGGTGGAGGGAATACTTCGAAGACCTCCTTATTCCCACCAACATGTCTTCCTATGAGGAAGCAGTGCCTGGGGAATCTGTGGTGGGCTCTCCTATTTCTGGGGCTGAGGTCAAAAAGCTCCTCAATGGCAACGCCCTGGGGGTGGATGAGATCCGTCCGGAGTTCCTTAAGGCTCTGGATGCTGTGGGGCTGTCTTGGTTGACAAGACTCTGCAACATCGCGTGGACATCGGAGGCGGTACTTCTGGATTGGGAGACCGGGGTGGTGGTTCCTCTCTTTAAGAAGGGGAACCAGAGGGTGTGTTTCAACTATCGTGAGATCACACTCCTCAGTCTTCCCGGTAAGGTCTATTCATGTGTACTGGAGAAGAGGCTATGCCGGATAGTCAAACCTCAGATTCAGGAGGAACAGTGTGGTTTACGTCCTGGTCGTGGAACTGCGGACCAGCTTTATACTCTCGGCAGGGTCCTTGAGGGTGCATGGGAGTGTGCCCAACCAGTGCTTTATGAACTTGGAGAAGGCATTCGACCATTTACCCCGGGAAGTCCTGTGGGGAGTGCTCAGAGAGTATGGGGTAACGACTGTCTTATTGTGGCGGTTCGCTCCCTTTGCAAGAGTCAGAGCTTGGTCCGCATTGCCGGCAGTAAGTTGGACCCGTTTAGTGAGGGTTGGACTCCGCCAAGGCTGCCCTTTGTCACCGATTCTGTTCATAGCCTTTATGGACAGAATTTCTAGGCGCAGTCAGGGCGTTGAGGGGATCCGGTTTGGTGTCTGCAGGATTAGGTCTATGCTATTTGCAGATGATGTGGTCCTGATGGCTTCATCTGGCCAAGATCTTCAGCCCTCACTGGATCGGTTCGCAGACGAGTGTGAAGTGACTAGGATGTGAATCAGCACCTCCAAGTCAGAGTCCATGGTTCTCGCCCGGAAAAGGGTGGAGTGCCATTTCCGGGTTGGGGAGGAGATCTTGCCCCAAGTGGAGGAGTTCAAGGACCTCAGAGTCTTGTTCACGAGTGAGGAAAGAGTGGATCGTGAGATCGACAGGCGGAACGGTGCGGCGTCTTCAGTAATGCGGACGCTGTATTGATCCGTTGTGGTGAAGAAGGAACTGAGCCGGAAGGCAAAGCTCTCGATTTACCGGTCGATCTACGTTCCCATCCTCACCTATGGTCATGGCCGAAAGGACAAAATCACGGGTACAAGCGGCCGAAATGAGATTCCTCCGCCGGGTGGCGGGGCTCTCCCTTAGAGATAGGGTGAGAAGCTCTGTCATCCGGGAGGAGCTCAAAGTAAAGCCATTGCTCCTCCATTTCGAGAGGAGCCAGATGAGGTGGTTCGGGCATCTGGTCAGGATGCCACCCGAACGCCTCCCTAGGGAGGTGTTTCGGGCACGTCCGACCGGTAGGAGGCCCAGGAAGACCCAGGAAACGGGAAGCTTATCTCTCCCGGCTGGCCTGGGAACGCCCCGGGATCCCCCGGGAGGAGCTGGACGAAGTGGCTGGGGAGAGGAAAGTCTGGGCTTCCCTGCTTAGGCTGCAGCCCCCGCGACCCGACCTCGGATAAGCGGAAGAAAATGGATGGATGGATGGATGGAGTTATGTTTAAATAACTGTCATAAAGAGTAAAACCTCATTTTTGTATTTGTAAACCTTACCAAAACAACTGATTTTAGTAAAACTCACACAGATTCAATATTACAGGCATTTTTAGACATTTTGCTTATTTGGTGTAGGAATTATGATGGAATACATTGTTATTGCTTATTTCGCATTATATCAGGATTTTAAGATCTTTACTGTCATATTGAGGAAAACAAATACTTTTTGTGTTTGCAAGCTTTAAAAAAGCATATGTTTCGAGTAAAACTCACAAGAATGCCTTATTTCAGGCATTATTAGCCATTTTTTATGTGTAGTTTAGGCATACTTGCCAAGTCTCCTGGATTTTTCAGGAGACTCCCGAAATTCAGCGCCTCTCCCGAAAACCTCCCGGGACAAATTTTCTCCCGAAAATCTCCCGAAATTCAGGCTGACCTGAGTGAGGACAGCCTGTATTCACGTCTGCTTTCCCACGATATAAACAGCATGCCTGCCCAATCACGTTATAACTGTAGAATGATCGAGGGCGAGTTCTTGGTTTCTTATGTGGGTTTATTGTTAGGTAGTTTCATTAACGTCCTCCCAGCGCAGTAACAACACTAAACAACAGCAGTCACGTTTTCGTCTACCGTAAAGCAGTTTGTCTGCCGTAAACAGCAATGTTGTGACACTCTTTAAACAGGGAAATACTGCCATCTACTGTACATGCATATGTGACAATAACATCCAGGGCTTTTAGAGAGTGCAGTGCACAACTGCGCACACAACAAGGAGACGAAGCAGAAGAACGTGGAAGATACAGCCATGGCGACGCCGACGACGAGTAAGATGAAGAAACACGCTTATAAGTTCCAAGCCGCAGCTGCGATTGGACCTGGATAGCCTCCGGGAAGAAGTAGTGGAGTACCAAGTGCTTGGCAGTGAAGATCTTCCTCAGGAAGCAAAGATTGACCGGTTTTTGGCCATGCTCAGGAGGGGTGGAAAATTCCAGACTCTCGTGCATTTGATGAAAGCACTTTTGTGCGTGCCACACAGCAATGCATCATCAGAGAGGGTGTTCAGCATGGTTAGAAAAATAGTGACAGAGAATAGAACAAGGATGGACAATTCAACCCTTAACTCAACAATGAGTACATGAGTGTTATGTGTGTGTATATGTGTAAATAAATGAAAACTGAAATTCAAGTATTTATTTTATTTTTATATATATATATAGCTAGAATTCACTGAAAGTCAAGTTTTTCTTATATATTTGTGTATGTATATATATATATATATTTATATATATATATATATATATATATATATATATATATATATATATATATATATATATATATATATATATATATATATTTATATATATATATATATATATATATATATATATATATATATATATATATATATATATTTATATATATATATATATATATATATATATATATATATATATATATATATATATATATATATATATATATATATGAAATACTTGACTTGGTGATTTTAGCTCTAAATATACTCCTCCCCTCTTAACCACACCCCCAACCACGCCCCCACCCCACCCCCGACCACGCCTTCCCCACCCCCACCTCCTGAAATCGGAGGTCTCATTGTTGGCAAGTATGAGTTTAGGAGTTATGTTTAAATAATTGTCATAGTGAGTGTGGCAGTTACACTGTCATATTGAGTAAAAAAAACTAACTTGTGTCTTTGCAAACCTCACAAAAGAAAACGTTTCTAATAAAAATCACAAAGATACATTTCTTCACGCATTATTAGACATTTTTCATGTGTGGTTTAGGAGTTATGTTTAAATAACTGTCATATTGAGTGTGGCAGTTATACTGTCATTATGTGTAAAACCTAATTTTGTATTTGCAAACCTTATAAAAACAACTGATTCTAGTAAAACATAGATTCAATTTTACAGGCATTTTTATACATTTTACATGTTTGGTTTAGGAGTTGTGTTTGAATACATTTTGTATTGCTATTTTCGTTAGGGCAAGGCCGACCGGCAGGAGACCAGGGGGAAGACCCAGGACACATTGGGAAGACTATCATTCAAGTACCTTGGGATGTGGGTGGACAATAAGCTGGACTGGACTGTTAACACAGACCACTTGTACAGGAAAGGACAGAGCTGTACTTCCTGAGGCGGCTGTCCTTTGTCCCACACGCCATTAGACTGTACAACTCTCCTCTGGGGGGAGGGGGCTACTAGGATGACAGGGGATGCAAATCAATAAGAGTGCAATATTTTTTCAAAACATGGTCACTACTGCCTAGTTTCTCATGTTATATTCTTATTTTACTGTTATATTTTTATTCTCATTGTTGCTTTTTATTTTTATTCTATTGTAATATGTTTCTATTTTGTTTCAATTTATACCCCCATTATTTACTTTTCACTTTTTAAAATTTTGTACACTACTGCTGGAATTTAAATTTTCCTGAGGGAACTCTCCTGAAGGAATCAATTAAGTACTATCTATCTATCTATCTATCTATCTATCTATCTATCTATCTATCTATCTATCTATCTATCTATCTATCTATCTATCTATCTATCTATCTATCTATCTATTTATGTCTCCTGGCTGGACTGAAAACGCCTGGGATCCCCCGAGAAGAGCTGGACGAAGTGGCTGGGGAGAAAAAAGTCTGGGCTTCTCTGCTTAGGCTGCTGCCCCCGCAACCTGACCTCGGTTAAGCAGGAAGAAATGGATGGATTTAGTATGACAGTCATATTAAGTAAAAAACTAACTTGTGTTTTTGCAAACATTACAAAATATATTTTTTCTAGTAAAACTCACAAAGATACATAACTCAAGGCATTATTAGCCATTTTGCATGTGTGGTTTAGGACATATGTTTAAATAACCGTCAGATTGAGTGTGACAGTATACTGTCATAGTGAGTAAAACCCATATTTTGTAATTGCAAACCTTATGAAAACAAATGATTCTACTAAAACTCACAGGCATTTTAGACATAATGCATGTTTGGTTTTGGAGTAATGTTTATATAACTTTCATATTTAGTATGACAGTAATACTGTCATATTGAATAAAAAAAACTAACTTGTATCTGTACAAACCTTAAACAATATTTTTTTCCAGTAAAACTCACAAAGAGACATTTCTCCAGGCATTATTAGCCATTGTGCACATGTGGTTTAGGAGTTATGTTTAAATAAATGTCAAATTGAATGTGGCAGTTATACTGTTATTATGAGTAAAACCTAATTTTTGTAAATGTTAATCTTACCACAATACCTGATTCTGGTAAAACTCACATAGATTCAATATTACAGGCATTTTTAGACATTTTACATGTTTGGTTTAGAGTTGTGTTTGAATACATTTTTATTGCTTTTTTCATTAGGGCAAGTCCGACGGGCAGGAGGCCGCGGGGAAGACCCAGGACACATTGGGAAGACTATGTCTCCCGGCTGGGCTGGGAACGCCTCGGGATCCCCCGAGAAGAGCTGGACAAAGTGGTTGGGGAGAGCGAAGTCTGGGCTTCTCTGCTTAGGCTGCTGCCCCTGCAACCCGACCTCGGATAAGCGAAAGAAAATGGATGGATTTAGTATGACAGTTATACTGTCATATTAAGTAAAAAAAACTAACTTGTGTCTTTGCACACCTTACAAAATATATTTTTTCTAGCAAAACTCATAAAGATACATATCTACAGGCATTATTAGCCATTTTACATGTGTGGTTTAGGAGTTATGTTTAAATAACTGTCATATTGAATGTGGCAGTAATACTGTCATTATGACCTAATTTTTGTAATTTTAAACCTTACCAAAATACCTGATTCTGGTAAAACTCACAAAGATTCAATATTACAGGCATTTTTAGACGGATTACATGTTTGGTTTTGGGGTTATGTTTATACAACTATCATATTGAGTACAAAAAACAAACTTGTGTCTTTGCAAACCATACAAAAGATCATTGTTTTAGTAAATCTAACAAAGTCTCCAAGCATTATTAGCCATTTTGCATTTGTTGTTTAGGAGTTATGTTTAAATAACTGTCATAGTGAGTAAAACCTAATTTTTGTATTTGCAAACCATACAAAAACAACTGATTCTAGTAAAATATTGCAGGCATTTTTAGACATAATGCATGTTTGATTTTGGAGTTGTGTTTGTATAACTTTCATATTTAGTATTACAGTAATACTGTCATATTGAGTAATAAAAACTAACTTGTGTCTACAAACCTTACAAAATATTTTTTTTCCTGCAAAACTCACAAAGAGACATTTCTCCAGGCATTATTAGCCATTTTGCATGTGTGGTTTAGGAGTTATGTTTAAATAACTGACAGATTGAGTGTGCCAGTATACTGTGAGTAAAACCCATATTTTGTATTTGCAAACCTTACAAAATCAACTGATTCTAGTAAAACTCACATGGATACAAAATTACAGGCATTTTTAGAGATAATGCATGTTTGGTTTTGGAGTTATGTTTATATAACTTTCATATTTAGTATGACAGTAACATTGTCATATTGAGTAAAAAAAACTAACTTGTGTCGGTACAAACATTACGAAATGTTTTTTTTCCAGTAAAACTCACAAAGAGACATTTCTCCAGGCATTATTAGCCATTGTGCATGTGTGGTTTAGGAGTTATGTTTAAATACATGTCAAATTGAATGTGGCAGTTATACTGTCATTATGAGTGAAACCTAATTTTTGTAATTGTAAACCTTACCAAAATATCTGATTCTGGTAAAACTCACATAGATTCAATATTACATGCATTTTTAGACGGATTGCATGTTTGGTTTTGGAGTTATGTTTATACAACTTTCATATTTAGTATGACAGTTATACTGTATATTACCATTGAGTAAAAAAAACAACTAACTTGTGTAACTTGCAAACCTTACAAAAGATCGTTATTCTAGTAAAGACTTCGACTTCGACTTTCTTTTTATTGTCATTCAAATTTGAACTTTACAGCACAGATAAGAACAAAATGTCGTAGTGCAGGATAAAAAAGCAATAAGGTGCATATTTCGATAAATAAATATATATAAATAATATATAAATAATATATATATATATATATATATATATATATATATATATATATATATATATATATATATATATATATATATATATATATATATATACATATATATAATAAATATATATAAATAGATAAATAGATTACTGTGCAAATAAATATATTGCAGTTTTTTACATGCACCCAAGTTGATGGATGTATGTTGTCTTGTCTTTTTTATTCCAGCGAGTTAATTCATTTTGAGGGGAGTTGAGGAGATAATTTAATTATGATGCGTTCAAGAGTCTTACGGCCTGAGGGAGAAGCTGTTACAGAACCTGGAGGTTCTGCTTCGGAAGCTGCGGAACCTCTTTCTAGAGTCCAGCAGTGAAAACTGTCCTTGGTGGGGGTGGGAGGAGTCTTTGCAAATTTTCTGAGCCCTGGTCAGGCAGCACTTTTTGCGATCTCCTGGATAGGAGGAAGAGGAGTCCTGATGATCTTTTCCGCCGTCCTCACCACTCACTGGAGATACTTCCAGTCTGAGGCACTGCAGGCTCCAGTCCAGACAGAGATGCTGTTGGTCAGCAGGCTCTCTATAACAAAGATACATCTCTCCAAGCATTATTAGCTATTTTGCATTTGTTGTTTAGGAGTTATGTTTAAATAATTTTGGTATTTGAAAACCTTACAAAAACAACTGATTCTAGTAAAACTCACACAGATACAATATTACAGGCATTTTTAGACATAATACATGTTTGGTTTTGGAGTAATGTTTATATAACTTTCATATATAGTATGACAGCTATACTGTTATATTGAGTAAAAAAAACTAACTTGTGTCTTTAAAAACCTTATAAAATATATTTTTTCTAGTAAAACTCACAAAGAGACATTTCCCCAGGTATTATTAGCTATTGTGCATGTGTGGTTGAGGAGTTATGTTTAAATACATGTCAAATTGAATGTGGCAGGTATACTGTCATGAGTAAAACCTAATTTTTGCAATTGTAAACCTTACCAAAATACCTGATTCTGGTAAAACTCATATAAATTCAATATTACATGCATTTTTAGACGGATTGCTTGTTTGGTTTTGGAGTTATGTTTTTACAACTTTCATATTTAGTATGACAGTTATACTGTCATATTGAGTAAAAAAAAACTAACTTGTGTCTTTGCAAACCTTACAAAAGATCATTATTCTGGTAAAGACTTAGACTTTCTTTTTATTGTCATTCAAATTTGAACTTTACAGCACAGATAACAAAATGTCGTTACATAAGCTCATGGTAGTGCAGGATAAAAAAGCAATAAGGTGCATATATAAATAAATAAATATAAATAATATATAAATATATATATATAATAAATAAATAAATATAAATAGATATAAAGAGATAAATAGATTACTGTGCAGATAAATATATTGCACTTTTTCCACATGCGCCCACGTTTATGGGTGTATGTTACATTGTTTTTTTCATTCCAGCGAGTTAATTCATTTTGAGGGGAGTTGAGGAGATAATTTAATTATGATGCGTTCAAGAGTCTTACGGCCTGAGGGAAGAAGCTGTACCAGAAGCTGCAGGTTCTGCTTCGGAGGCTGCGGAACCTCTTTCTAGAGTCCAGCAGTGAAAACTGTCCTTGGTGGGGGTGGGAGGAGTCTTTGCACATTTTCTGAGCCCTGGTCAGGCAACACTTTTTGCGATCTCCTGGATAGGAGGAAGAGGAGTCCTGACGATCTTTTCCGCCGTCCACACCACTCTCTGGAGATACTTCCAGTCTGAGGCACTGCAGGCTCCAGTCCAGACAGAGATGCTGTTGTCAGCAGGCTCTCTATAACAAAGATACATCTCTCCAAGCATTATTAGCTATCTTGCATTTGTTGTTTAGGAGTTATGTTTAAATAACTGTCATAGTGAGTAAAACCTACATTTTGTATTTGCAAACCTTTCAAAAACAACTGATTCTAGTAAAACTCACACAGATACAATATTGCTGGCATTTTTAGACATAATGCATGTTTGCTTTTGGAGTTATGTTTCTATAACTTTCATATGTATGACAGCTATACTGTTATATTTAATTTAAAAAAACTAACTTGTGTCTTTACAAACTTTACAAAATATCTTTTTCCCAGTAAAACTCACAAAGATACATTTCAACAGGCATTATTAGCCATTTTGCATGTGTGGTTTAGAAGTTATGTTTAAATAACTGTCATATGGAGTGTGACCGTAAAGTCATAGTGAGTAAAACAAACTAACTTGTGTCTTTGCAAACCTTACAAAAGAAAATGTTACTAGTAAAACTCACAAAGATACATTTCTTCATGCATTATTAGAAAATGTTCATGTGTAGTTTAGGAGTTATGTTTAAATAACTGTCATATTGAGTGTGGCAGTCATACAGTCATTAAGTGTTAAACCTAATTTTTGTTTTTGCACACCTTACAAAAACAACTGATTCTAGTAAAACTCACATTGATTCAATATTACAGGCATTTTGACATATTTGGTTTAGGAGTTGTGTTTGAATCCATTTTTATTGCTTTTTTTGTTAGGGCAAGTCCAACCGGCAGGAGGCCACGGGGAAGACAGAGGACACATTGGGAAGACTATGTAAGCCGGCTGGCCTGGGAACGCCTCAGGATCCCCCGAGAAGAGCTGGACGAAGTGGCTTGGGAGAGGGAAGTCTGGGCTTCTCTGCTTAGGCTGCTACCCCCACAACCCGACCTCGGATAAGCGGAAGAAAATGGATGTCATATTGGGTAAAAAAACAAATTAACGTGTCTTTGCAAACCTTACAAAAGATCATTATTCTGGTAAAGACTTAGACTTTCTTTTTATTGTCATTCAAATTTTAACTTTACAGCACAGATAACAAAATTTCGTTACATAAGCTCATGGTAGTGCAGGATAAAAAAGCAATAAGGTGCATATATAAATAAATAAATATAAATATATATATAAAATAAATAAATATACTTAAATATATATAAATATATAAATAAAAAGATTACTGTGCAGATAAATATATTGCACTTTTTCCACATGCGCCCACGTTTATGGGTGTATGTTATATTGTGTTTTTTTTATTCCAGCGAGTTAATCCATTTTGAGGGGAATTGAGGGGATAATTTAATTATAATGCGTTCAAGAGTCTTACGGCCTGAGGGAAGAAGCTGTTACAGAAGCTGGAGGTTCTGCTTCGGAGGCTGCGGAACCTCTTTCTACAGTCCAGCAGTGAAAACAGTCCTCGGTGGGGGTGGGAGGAGTCTTTGCAAATTTTCTGAGCCCTGGTCAGGCAGCGCTTTTTGCGATCTCCTGGATAGGAGGAAGAGGATTCCTGAATATCTTTTCCGCTGTCCTCACCACTCTCTGGAGAGACTTCCAGTCTGAGGCACTGCAGGCTCCAGTCCAGACAGAGATGGTTGGTCAGCAGGCTCTCTATAACAAAGATACAGTTCTCCAAGCATTATTAGCTATTTGCATTTGTTGTTTAGGATTTATGTTTAAATAACTGTCATAGTGAGTAAAACCTAAATTTTGTATTTGCAAATCTTACAAAAACAATTGATTCTAGTAAAACTCACAGATACAATATCACAGGCATTTTTAGACATAATGCATGTTTGGTTTTGGAGTTGTGTTTATACAACTTTCATATTTAGTATTACAGTAATACTGTCTTATTCAGTAAAAAACAAAAAACTAACTTGTGTCTTTACAAACCTTACAAAATATTTTTTCCCAGTAAAACTCACAGAGATACATTTCTACAGGCATTATTAGCCATTTTGCATGTTTGGTTTAGGAGTTATGTTTAAATAACTGATATTGAGTGTGACAGTATACTGTCAAAGTGAGTAAAAAAACCTAACTTGTGTCTTGCAAACCTTACAAAAGAAAATGTTACGAGTAAAACTCACAGAGATGCATTTCTTCATGCATTATTAGAAAATGTTCATGTGTAGTTTTGAAGTTATGTTTATATAACTTTCATATATAGTATGACAGTTATACTTTTATATTGAGTAAAAAAAACTAACTTGTGTCTTTACAAACCTTACAAAATATTGTTTTCCATTAAAACTCACAAAGATACATTTCTACAGGCATTATTAGCCATTTTGTATGTGTGGTTTAGGAGTTTGTTTAAATAACTGACATTGAGTGTGACAGTATACTGTCAAAGTGAGTAAAAAAAACTAACTTGTGTCTTTGAAAACCTTACAAAAGAAAATATTACTAGTAAAACTCATAAAGATACATTTCTTCATGCATTATTAGAAAATGGTCATGTGTAGTTTAGGAGTTATGTTTAAATAACTGTCATATTGAGTGTGGTAGTATAACTGCCACACATATTGAGTTATAAAGTTAAGTGTAAAACCTAATTTTTGTATTTGCAAACCTTACAAAAACAACTGATTCAAGTAAAACTCACATATATTCAATATTAAAGGCATTTTAGACATTTTACATGTTTTGTTCAGGAGTTGTGTTTGAATACATTTGTATTGCTTTTTTTGTTAAGGCAAGTCCAAACGGCAGGAGGCCACGGGGAAGACACAGGACACATTGGGAAGATTATATCAGCTGGCTGGCCTGGGAACGCCTCGGGATCCCCCGAGAAGAGCTGGACGAAGTAGCTGGGGATAGGGAAGTATGGGCTTCTCTGCTTAGGCTGCAGCCCCCGCAACACGAGCTCGGATAAGCGGAAGAAAATTGATGGATTTAGTAAGACAGTTATACTACCATATTGAGTAAAAAAAAACTAACTTTTGTTTTTGTAAACATTCAAAATATATTTTTTCTAGTAAAACTCACAACGATACATATAGTTTAAATAACTGTCATAGTAAGTAAAACCTTTTTTTTGTATTTGCAAACCTTACAAAAACAACTGATTCTAGTAAAACTCACTTGCATTCAATGTTACAGTTATTTTTAGACAATTTGCCTGTTTGGTTTAGAAATTATGATGGAATACATTTTTTATTGCTTTTTTCGCATTATCTCAGGATTTTAGGAATTAAACTGTCATATTGAGTAAAACTACTTTTTGTGTTTGCAAGCCTTAAAAAAGCATATGTTTCGAGTAAAACTCAAAAGAATGCATTATTTCAGGCAATATTAGCTCATTTTTATGTGTAGTTTAGAGTAATGTTTAATTTACTGTCATATTGAGTGTACATTGTCATGGTGAAAAAAAACTAATTTTTGTATTTGCAAAAATTTCAAACACAGCTGATTCTAGTAAAACTCACATGGATTCAATATTACAGGCATTTTTACACATATTGCATGTTTGATTTAGGAAATATGATTGAATACATTTTTATTTCTTTTTTCGCATTATCTCAGGATATTAGGAATATAACTGTCAATTGAGTAAAAAACTACTTTTTGTGTTTGCAAGATTTAAAAAAGCATGTGTTTAGAGTAAAACTCCGTAGAATGCATTATTTGAGGCATCATTAGCCATTTTGCATAAGTAGTTAGGAGTTTTTTTTAAATAACTGTCATATTGAGTGTGAAAGTATACTGTCATAGTAAGTAAAACTTAATTTTTGTGTTTGCAAACCTTACAAAAACAACTGATTCTAGTAAAACTCACATGGATTTAATATTACAGGCATTGTTAGACAATTTGCATTGTTGGTTTAGGAATTATGTTGGAATACATTTTTATTGCTTTTTTCGCATTATCTCAGGATTTTAAAAACATTAAAGTCATATTGAGTAAAAAACTACTTTTTGTGTTTGCAAGCCTTAAAAAAGCATATGTTTCGAGTAAAACTCACAAGAATGCATTATTTCAGGCAATATTAGCTCATTTTTATGTGTAGTTTAGGAGTAATGTTTAATTTACTGTCATATTGAGTGTACATTGTCATGGTGAATAAAAACTAATTTTTGTATTTGCAAAAATTTCAAACACAGCTGATTCTAGTAAAACTCACATAGATTCAAATTACAGGCATTTTTACCTATATTGCATGTTTGATTTAGGAAATATGATTGAATACATTATTATTGCTTTTTTTGCATTATCTCAGGATTTTAAGACCATTACTGTCATATTGAGTAAAAAACTACTTTTTGTGTTTGCAAGCCTTAAAAAAAGCATATGTTTCGAGTAAAACTCATAAGAATGCATTATTTCAGGCAATATTAGCTCATTTTTATGTGCAGTTTAGGAGTAATGTTTAATTTACTGTCATATTGAGTGTACATTGTCATGGTGAAAAAACCTAATTTTTTTATTTGCAAAAATTTCAAACACAGCTGATGCTAGTAAAATTCACATGGATTCAATATTACAGGCATTTTTACACATATTGCATGTTTGACTTAGGAAATATGTTTGAATACATTTGTATTGCTTTTTTCGCATTATCTCAGGATTTTAGGAATATAAACTGTCTATTGAGTAAAAAAATACTTTTTGTGTTTGCAAGATTTAAAAAAGCATATGTTTAGAGTAAAACTCCGTAGAATGCATTATTTGAGGCATCATTAACCATTTTGCATAAGTAGTTAGGAGTTATTTTTAAATAACTGTCATATTGAGTGTGAAAGTATACTGTCGTAGTGAGTAAAACTTAATTTTTTTATTTGCAAACCTTACACAAACAACTGATTCTACTAAAACTCACATGGATTTAATATTACAGGCATTTTTAGACATTTTGCATTGTTGGTTTAGGAATTATGTTGGAATACATTTTTATTGCTTTTTTCGCATTATCTCAGGATTTTAATAACATTACTGTCATATTGAGTAAAAAAACTACTTCTTGTGTTTGCAAGCCTTAAAAAAGCATATGTTTCGAGTAAAACTCACAAGAATGCATTATTTCAGGCAATATTAGCTCATTTTTATGTGTAGTTTAGGAGTAATGTTTAATTTACTGTCATATTGAGTGTACATTGTCATGGTGAAAAAAAAATAATTTTTGTATTTGCAAAAATTTCAAACACAGCTGATTCTACTAAAACTCACATGGATTCAAAATTACAGGCATTTTTACACAAATTGCATGTTTGATTTAGGAAATATGATTGAATACATTTGTATTGCTTTTTTCGCATTATCTCAGGATTTTAGGAATATAACTGTCATCTTGAGTAAAAAACTACTTTTTGTGTTTGCAAGATTTAAAAAAGCATGTGTTTAGAGTAAAACGCCGTAGAATGCATTATTTGAGGCATCATTAGCCATTTTGCATAAGTAGTTAGGAGTTTTTTTAAAATAACTGTCATATTGAGTGTGAAAGTATACTGTCATAGTAAGTAAAACTTAATTTTTGTATTTGCAAACCTTACAAAAACAACCGATTCTAGTAAAACTCACATGGATTTAATATTACAGGCATTTTTAGCCATTTTGCATTGTTGGTTTAGGAATTATGTTGGAATACATTTTTATTGCTTTTTTCGCATTATCTCAGGATTTTAAGAACATTACTGTCATATTGAGTAAAAAAACTACTTTTTGTGTTTGCAAGCCTTAAAAAAGCATATGTTTCGAGTAAAACTCATAAGAATGCATTATTTCAGGCAATATTAGCTCATTTTTATGTGTAGTTTAGGAGTAATGTTTAATTTACCGTCATATTGAGTGTACATTGTCATGGTGAAAAAAAACTAATTTTTGTATTTGCAAAAATTTCAAACACAGCTGATTCTAGTAAAACTCACATGGATTCAATATTACAGGCATTTTTACACATATTGCATGTTTGATTTAGGAAATATGATTGAATACATTTTTATTGCTTTTTTTCGCAATATCTCAGGATTTTAGGAATATAATTGTCATATTGAGTAAAAAACTACTTTTTGTGTTTGCAAGATTTAAAAAAGCATGTGTTTGGAGTAAAACTCCGTAGAATGCATTATTTGAGGCATCATTAGCCATTTTGCATGTGTAGTTAGGAGTTATTTTTAAATAACTGTCATATTGAGTGTGACAGTATACTGTCATAGTGAGTAAAACTTAATTTTTTTAATTGCAAACCTTACAAAAACAACTGATTCTACTATAACTCACATAGATGTAATATTACAGGCATTTTTAGACATTTTGCATTGTTGGTTTAGAAATTATTTTTGTTTAGAAAGCATTTTTATTGCTTTTTTTGCATTATCTCAGGATTTTAAGAAGATTACCGTCATATTGAGTAAAAAACACTTTTTGTGTTTGCAAGCCTTAAAAAAAGCATAGGTTTCGAGGAAAACTCCCAAGGATGCATTATTTCAAGCATTATTAGCCATTTTGCATGTGTAGTTTAGGAGTTATGATTAAATAACTGTCATATTGAGTTTGACAGAGTAAAACCAATTTTTTGTAATTGCAAACCTTATTAAAACAACTGATTCTAGTAAAACTTACATGGATTTAATATAACAGGCATTTTTAGACATTTTGCATTGTTGGTTTAGGAATAATGTTGGAATACCTTTTTTTGCTTTTTTCGTATTATCTCAGGATTTTAAAAACATTACTGTCATATTGAGTAAAAAACTACTTTTTGTGTTTGCAAGATTTGAAAAAGCAAATGTTTCGAGTAAAACTCCGTAGAATGCATTATTTGAGGCATCATTAGACATTTTGCATTTGCAGTTTAGGAGTTATGATTAAATAAATATCATATTGAGTGTGACAGTTTACTTTCATAAAGTGTAAAACCTAATTTTTGTTTTGCAAACCTTACTAAAACAACTGATTTTAGTAAAACTTACATGGATTCAATATTACAGGCATTTTTATACATTGTGCATGTTTAGTTTAAAAATTATGATTGAATACATTTTTATTGCTTTTTTCGCATTATCTCAGGATTTTAAGAACATTACTGTCATATTGAGTAAAAAAATACTTTTTTTGTTTGCAAGCCTTAAAAAAGCATATGTTTCGAGGAAAACTCCCAAGGATGCATTATTTCAAGCATTATTAGCCATTTTGCATGTGTAGTTTAGGAGTTATGATTAAATAACTGTCATATTGAGTTTGACAGAGTAAAACCTAATTTTTGCATTTGCAAACCTTACTAAAACAACTGATTCTAGTAAAACTTACATGGATTTAATATTACAGGCATTTTTAGACATTTTGCATTGTTGGTTTAGGAATTATGTTGGAATACATTTTTATTGCTTTTTTCGCATTATCTCAGGATTTGAAGAACATTACTGTCATATTGAGTAAAAAACTACTTTTTGTGTTTGCAAGCCTTTAAAAAGCATATGTTTCGAGTAAAACTCACAAGAATGCATTATTTCAGGCACTATTAGCTGATTTCTCTGTGTAGTTTAGGAGTTATGTTTAATTTACTCTCATATTGGGTGTACATTGTCATGGTGAAAAAAAACTAATTTTTGTATTTGCAAAAATTTCAAACACAACCAATTCTAGTAAAACTCACATGGATTCAATACTACAGGCTTTTTTTTTTTTTTTACATATTTTGCATGTTTGATTTAGGAAATATGATTGAATATAATTTCATTGCTTTTTTCGCATTAGCTCAGGATTTTAAGAACATTACTGTCATATTGAGTAAAAAACTACTTTTTGTGTTTGCAAGCCTTAAAAAAGCATATGTTTCGAGTAAAACTCACAAGAATGCATTATTTCAGGCAATATTAGCTCATTTTAATGTGTAGTTTAGGTGTTATGTTTAATTTACTGTCATATGGAGTGTGTCATGGTGAAAAAAACCTATTTTTTCTATTTGCAAACCTTTCAAACACAACTGATTCTAGTAAAACTTACATTGATTCAATATTACAGGCATTTTTACAAATTTTGCATGTTTGGTTTAGGAATTATAATGGAATACATTTTTTTTTGTTGCTTTTTTCGTATTATCTCAGGATTTTAAGAACATTACTGTACATTGAGTAAAAAACTACTTTTTGTGTTTGCAAGATTTAAAAAAGCATATGTTTTGAGTTATTTCAGGCATCAATAGCCATTTTGCTTGTGTGGATTAGGAGTTTTCAAATAACTGTCATATTGCGTGCGGCAGTTATACTGTCATTATGAGTAAACCTAATTTTTGTATTTTTAAACCTTATAAACCTCCTGATTCTAGTAAAATTCACAAAGATACAATATTACAGGCATTTGTAGACATAATGCAGGTTTGGTTTTGGAGTTAGGTTTATAACTTTTCATATTTAGTATGACTTGTGTCTTTGCAAACCTTACAAAATATTTTTTTCCAGTAAAACTCAAAAATATACATTTCTCTTATTAGCCATTTTGCATGTGTGGTTTCGGAGTTATGTTTAAATAACTGTCAGATACAGAGACAGAGACAGTATACATGGGGAAGGTGTGGCGCAGTTGGGAGAGTGGCCGTTCCAGCAACTTGAGGGTTCTTGGTTCGATCCCCACCTTCTACCAACCTCGTCACGTCCATTGTGTCCTTGAGGGAGACACTTTACCCTTGCTCCTGATGGGTTGTGGTTAGGGCCTTGCATGCCAGTTCCCGCCATCAGTGTGTAAATGTGTGTGTGTGAATGGATGAATGTAAAAATAGTGTCAAAGCGCTTTGTGTACCTTGAAGGTAGAAAAGCGCTATGCAAGTATAACCCATTTACCATAGTGAGTAAAACCAAATGTTTGTATTTACAAACCTTACAAAATAACCGATTCTAGTAAAAGTCACACAGATACAATATTTTAGGCATTTTTAGACATAATGCATGTTTGGTTTTGGAGTTATGTTTATATAACCTCCTTTTTGAGCCGCCACCTTATCGTGGTAGAGGAGTTTGCGTGTCCCACTGATCCTGGGAGCTATGCTGTCTGTGGGCTTCTATGCCCCCTCGTAGGCTCTCCCAAGACAAATAGGTCCTAGGTGAGGGATCAGACAAAGAGCAGCTCAAAGACCTTTATGAAAAGTACAAATCGAGGTCCTAGATTTTTCCTCGCCCGGACGCGGGTCACCGTGGCTCCCCTGTGGAGCCAGGCCCAGAGGTGGGGCACGATGGCGAGCGCCTGGTGGCCGGGCCTGTCCCCATGGGGCCCGGCCGGGCACAGCCCGAAGAGGCAACGTGGGTCCCCCCTCCAATGGGCTCACCACCCATAGCAGGGGTCATAGAGGTCGGGTGCGATGTGAGCTGGGCGGCAGCCGAAGGCAGGGCACTTGGCGGTCCGATCCTCGGCTACAGAAGCTAGCTCTTGGGACGTGGAACGTCACCTCGCTGGGGGGGAAGGAGCCTGAGCTAGTGCGCGAGGTGGAGAAGTTCCGGCTAGATATAGTCGGACTCACTTCGACGCACAGCAAGGGCTCTGGAACCAGTTCTCTCGAGAGGGGCTGGACTCTCTTCCACTCTGGCGTTGCCGGCAGTGAGAGGCGACGGGCTGGGGTGGCAATTCTTGTTTCCCCCCGGCTCAGAGTCTGTACGTTGGAGAGGGTAGCTTACCTCCGCCTTCGGGTGGGGGAACGGGTCCTGACTGTGGTTTGCGCTTACGCGCCAAACCGCAGCTCAGAGTACCCACCCTTTTTGGATTCACTCGAGGGAGTACTCGAGAGTGCTCCCCCGGGTGATTCCCTCGTTCTACTGGGGGACTTCAATGCTCATGTTGGCAGCGACAGTGAAACCTGGAGAGGCGTGATTGGGAAGAATGGCCGCCCGGATCTGAACCCGAGCGGTGTTTTGTTATTGGACTTTTGTGCCCGTCACAGATTGTCCATAACGAACACCATGTTCAAACATAAGGGTGTCCATATGTGCACTTGGCACCAGGACACTCTAGGCCGCAGTTCCATGATCGACTTTGTAGTTGTGTCATCGGATTTGCGGCCTCATGTTTTGGACACTCGGGTGAAGAGAGGGGCGGAGCTTTCTACCGATCACCACCTGGTGGTGAGTTGGCTGCGATGGTGGGGGAGGATGCTGGACAGACCTGGCAGGCCCAAACGCATTGTGAGGGTTTGCTGGGAACGTCTGGCAGAGTCTCCTGTCAGAGAGAGTTTCAATTCCCACCTCCGGAAGAACTTTGCACATGTCACGAGGGAGGTGCTGGACATTGAGTCCGAATGGAACATGTTCCGCGCCTCTATTGTCGAGGCGGCTGATTGGAGCTGTGGCCGCAAGGTAGTTGGTGCTTGTCGTGACGGTAATCCTAGAACCCGTTGGTGGACACCGGCGGTGAGGGATGCCGTCAAGCTGAAGAAGGAGTCCTATCGGGTTCTTTTGGCTCATAGGACTCCTGAGGCAGCGGACAGGTACCGACAGGCCAAGCGGTGTGCGGCTTCAGCGGTCGCAGAGGCAAAAACTCGGACATGGGAGGAGTTCGGGGAAGCCATGGAAAACGACTTCCGGACGGCTTCGAAGCAATTCTGGACCACCATCCGCCGCCTCAGGAAGGGGAAGCAGTGCACTATCAACACCGTGTATGGCCGGGATGGTGTTCTGCTGACCTCGACTGCGGATGTTGTGGATCGGTGGAGGAAATACTTCGAAGACCTCCTCAATCCCACCAACACGTCTTCCTATGAAGAAGCAGTGCCTGGGGAGTCTGTGGTGGGCTCTCCTATTTCTGGGGCTGAGGTTGCTGAGGTAGTTAAAAAGCTCCTCGGTGGCAAGGCCCCAGGGGTAGATGAGATCCGCCCGGAGTTCCTTAAGGCTCTGGATGCTGTGGGGCTGTCTTGGTTGACAAGACTCTGCAGCATCGCGTGGACATCGGGGGCGGTACCTCTGGATTGGCAGACCGGGGTGGTGGTTCCTCTCTTGAAGAAGGGGAACCGGAGGGTGTGTTCTAACTATCGTGGGATCACACTCCTCAGCCTTCCCGGTAAGGTCTATTCAGGTGTACTGGAGAGGAGGCTACGCCGGATAGTCGAACCTCGGATTCAGGAGGAACAGTGTGGTTTTCGTCCTGGTCGTGGAACTGTGGACCAGCTCTATACTCTTGGCAGGGTCCTTGAGGGTGCATGGGAGTTTGCCCAACCAGTCTACATGTGTTTTGTGGACTTGGAGAAGGCATTCGACCGTGTCCCTCGGGAAGTCCTGTGGGGAGTGCTCAGAGAGTATGGGGTAACGGACTGTCTGATTGTGGCGGTCCGCTCCCTGTATGCTCGGTGCCAGAGCTTGGTCCGCATTGCCGGCAGTAAGTCGGACACTTTTCCAGTGAGGGTTGGACTCCGCCAAGGCTGCCCTTTGTCACCGATTCTGTTCATAACCTTTATGGACAGAATTTTTAGGCGCAGTCAGGGCATTGAGGGTATCTGGTTTGGTGGCTGCAGGATTAGGTCTCTGCTATTTGCAGATGATGTGGTCCTGATGGCTTCCTCCGGCCAAGATCTTCAGCTCTCACTGGATCGGTTCGCAGCCGAGTGTGAAGCGACTGGGATGGGAATCAGCACCTCCAAGTCCGAGTCCATGGTTCTCGCCCGGAAAAGGGTGGAGTGCCATCTCCGGGTTGGGGAGGAGATCTTGCCCCAAGTGGAGGAGTTCAAGTACCTCGGAGTCTTGTTCACGAGTGAGGGAAGAGTGGATCGTGAGATCGACAGGCGGATTGGTGCGGCGTCTTCAGTAATGCGGACGCTCTATCGATCCGTTGTGGTGAAGAAGGAGCTGAGCCGGAAGGCAAAGCTCTCAATTTACCGGTCGATCTACGTTCCCATCCTCACCTATGGTCATGAGCTTTGGGTTATGACCGAAAGGACAAGATCCCGGGTACAAGCGGCCGAAATGAGTTTCCTCCGCCGGGTGGCGGGGCTCTCCCTTACAGATAGGGTGAGAAGCTCTGCCATCCGGGGGGAGCTCAAAGTAAAGCCGCTGCTCCTCCACATCGAGAGGAGCCAGATGAGGTGGTTCAGGCATCTGGTCAGGATGCCACCCGAACGCCTCCCTAGGGAGGTGTTTAGGGCACGTCCGACCGGTAGGAGGCCGCAGGTAAGACCCAGGACACGTTGGGAAGACTATGTCTCCCGGCTGGCCTGGGAAGGCCTCGGGGTTCCACAGGAAGAGCTGGACGAAGTGGCTGGGGAGAGGGAAGTCTGGGCTTCCCTGCTTAGGTTGCTGCCACCGCGACCCGACCTCGGATAAGCGGAAGAAGATGGATGGATGGATGGATCTACATTCCCATCCTGCACCCATGGTCATGGTTATGACCGAAAAGACAAGATCACGGGTACAAGCGGCCAAATAGAGTTTCCTCCGCCGGGTGGCGGGTCTCTCCCTTAGATATAGGATAAGAAGCTCTGTCACCCGGGAGGAACTCAGAGTAAAGCGCTGCTCCTCCAAATTGAGAGGAGCCAGGTGAGGTGGTTCGGGCAACTGCTCAGGATGCCACCCGAATGCCTCCCGAGGGAGGTGTTTAGGGCAAGTCCGACCGGCAGGAGGCCACGGGGAAGACCCAGGACACATTGGGAAGATTATGTCTCCCGGCTGGCCTGGGAACGCCTCAGAACCCCCCGAGAAGAGCTGGAAGAAGTGGCTGGGGAGAGGAAAGTCTTGGCTTCTCTGTTTAGACTGCTGCCCCCGCAACCCGACCTCGGTTAAGCGGAAGAAAATGGATGGATTTAGTAACGACAAAAAAAAATGATTCTAGTAAAACTCACATGGATATAATTTTACAGGTATTTTTAGACATAATGCATGTTTGGTTTTGGAATTATGTTTATATAACTTTCATATGTATTATGACAGTTATACTGTCATCTTGAGTAAAACTAACTTGTGTCTTTACAAACATTACAAACTATGTTTTTCCAGTAAAACAAAAAATTGTTGTATTTGCAAACCTTACAAAAAAAACTGATTCTAGTAAAACTCACAAAGATTCAATATTTCAGGCATTTTTAGACATTTCACATGTTTGAATACATTTTTATTGCTTTTTTTGTTAGGGCAAGTCCGATCGGCAGGAGGCCACGGGGAAGACCCAGGACACATTGGGAAGACTATGTCTCAGGCTGGCCTGGGAACGCCTCGGAATCCCCCGAGAAGAGCTGGACAAAGTGGCTGGGGAGAGGGAAGTCTGGGCTTCTCTGCTTAGGCTGCTGCCCCGCAACCCAACCTCCGATAAGCGGAAGAAAATGGATGGATTTAGTATGACAGTTATACTGTCATATTGAGTAAAAAAACTATTTTTCATTGATTCAATATTACAGGCATCTTTAGATGGATTGCATGTTTGGTTTTGGAGATATGTTTATACAACTTTCATATTTAGTATGACAGTTATACTGTCATATTGAGTAAAACAAACAAACTTGTGTCTGCAAACCTTACAATAGATTATTATTCTAGTAAAACTAACAAAGATACATTTTTCCAAGCATTATTAGCATTTGTCGTTTTGGAGTTATAATGCTTGCGTTGAGAGGCGACGGGCTCGGGTGGCAATTCTTGTTGCCCCCCGGCTCAAAGCCTGCACGTTGGAGTTCAACCTAGTGACCAGTGGGTAGCTTTCCTCCGCCTTCGGGTGGGGGGACGGGTCCTGACTGTTGTTTGGCCTTACGCGCCAAACGGCAGCTCAGAGTACCCACCCTTTTTGGATTCACTCGAGGAAGTACTGGAAAGTGCTCCACTGGGTGATTCCCTCGTTCTACTGGGGGCCTTCAACGCTCATCTTGGCAAGAACAGTGAAACCTGGAGAGGCATGATTGGGAAGAATGGCCGCCCGGATCTGAACCCGAGTGGTGTTTTGTTATTGGACTTTTGTGCTCGTCACAGATTGTCAATAACAAACACCAAGTTCAAACATAAGGGTGTCCATATGTGCACTTGGCATCAGGACACCCTAGGCCGCAGTTCCATGATCGATTTTGTAGTTGTGTCATCGGATTTGCGGTCTCATGTTTTGGACACTCGGGTGAAGAGAGGGGCGGAGCTTTCTACCGATCACCACATGGTGGTGAGTTGGCTGCGATGGTGGGGGAGGATGCCTGACAGACCTGGCAGGCCCAAACGCATTGTGAGGGTTTGCTGGGAACGCCGCCGGAAGAACTTTGAACATGTCACGAGGGAGGCGCTGGACATTCAGTCTGAGTGGACCATGTTCCGTGCCTCTCTTGTCGAGCCGGCTGATTGGAGCTGTGGCCGCAAGGAGTTTGGTGCCTGTCGTGGCGGTAATCCTAGAACCCGCTGGTGGACACCAGCAGTGAGGGATGCCGTCAAGCTGAAGAAAGAGCCTATCGGGTCCTTTTGGCTCATGGGACTCCAGAGGCAGCCGACAGGCCAAGCGAAGTGCGGCTTCAGCGGTCGCAGAGGCAAAAACTCGGACATGGGAGGAGTTTGGAGAAGCCATGGAAAACGACTTCCAGACGGCTTCGAAGCGATTCTGGACCACCATCCGCCGGTTCAAGGGGGGGGAGCAGTGCACTGTAACACCGTGTATGGTGAGGATGGTGCGCTGCTGACCTCTACTGCAGCTGTTATTGATCGGTGGAGGAAATACTTCGAAGACCTCCTTATTCCCACCAACTATGAGGAAGCAGTGCCTGGGGAATCTGTGGTGGGCTCTCCTATTTCTGGGGCTGAGTCAAAAAGCTCCTCAATGGCAACGCCCTGGGGGTAGATGAGATCCGTCCGGAGTTCCTTAAGACTCTGGATGCTGTGGGGCTGTCTTGGTTGAAAAGACTCTGCAACATCGCGTGGACATCGGGGGCGGTACTTCTGGATTGGGAGACCGGGGTGGTGGTTCCTCTCTTTAAGAAGGGGAACCAGAGGGTGTGTTTCAACTATCGTGAGATCACACTCCTCAGTCTTCCCGGTAAGGTCTATTCATGTGTACTGGAGAAGAGGCTACGCCGGATAGTCAAACCTCAGATTCAGGAGGAACAGTGTGGTTTACGTCCTGGTCGTGGAACTGCGGACCAGCTTTATACTCTCGGCAGGGTCCTTGAGGGTGCATGGGAGTTTGCCCAACCAGTCTACATGTGCTTTATGGACTTGGAGAAGGCATTTGACCATTTACCCCGGGAAGTCCTGTGGGGAGTGCTCAGAGAGTATGGGGTAACGACTGTCTTATTGTGGTGGTTCGCTCCCTTTGCAAGAGTCAGAGCTTGGTCCGCATTGCCGGCAGTAAGTCGGACCCGTTTCCAGTGAGGGTTGGACTCCGCCAAGGCTTCCCTTTGTCACCGATTCTGTTCATAACCTTTATGGTCAGAATTTCTAGGCGCAGTCAGGGCGTTGAGGGGATCCGGTTTGGTGTCTGCAGGATTAGGTCTATGCTATTTGCAGATGATGTGGTCCTGATGGCTTCATCTGGCCAAGATCTTCAGCCCTCACTGGATCGGTTCGCAGACGAGTGTGAAGTGACTGGGATGTGAATCAGCACCTCCAAGTCAGAGTCCATGGTTCTCGCCCGGAAAAGGGTGGAGTGCCATCTCCAGGTTGGGGAGGAGATCTTGCCCCAAGTGGAGGAGTTCAAGGACCTCAGAGTCTTGTTCATGAGTGAGAGAAGAGTGGATCGTGAGATCGACAGGCGGAACGGTGCGGCGTCTTCAGTAATGCGGACGCTGTATTGATCCGTTGTGGTGAAGAAGGAGCTGAGCCGGAAGGCAAAGCTCTCGATTTACCGGTCTATCTACGTTCCCATCCTCACCTATGGTAATGAGCTTTGTGTCATGGCCGAAAGGACAAAATCACGGGTACAAGCGGCCGAAATGAGATTCCTCCGCCGGGTGGCGGGGCTCTCCCTTAGAGATAGGGTGAGAAGCTCTGTCATCCGGGAGGAGCTCAAAGTAAAGCCATTGCTCCTCCATTTCGAGAGGAGCCAGATGAGGTGGTTCGGGCATCTGGTCAGGATGCCACCCGAACGCCTCCCTAGGGAGGTGTTTGGGTCACGTCCGACCGGTAGGAGGCCCAGGAAGACCCAGGAAACGGGAAGCTTATCTCTCCCAGCTGGCCTGGGAACGCCCCGGGATCCCCCGGGAGGAGCTGGACGAAGTGGCTGGGGAGAGGAAAGTCTGGGCTTCCCTGCTTAGGCTGCAGCCCCCGCGACCCGACCTCGGATAAGCGGAAGAAAATGGATGGATGGATGGATGGAGTTATGTTTAAATAACTGTCATAAAGAGTAAAACCTAATTTTTGTATTTGTAAACCTTACCAAAACAACTGATTTTAGTAAAACTCACACAGATTCAATATTACAGGCATTTTTAGACATTTTGCTTACTTGGTGTAGGAATTATGATGGAATACATTGTTATTGCTTATTTCGCATTATATCAGGATTTTAAGATCTTTACTGTCATATTGAGGAAAACAAATACTTTTTGTGTTTGCAAGCCTTAAAAAAGCATATGTTTCGAGTAAAACACACAAGAATGCCTTATTTCAGGCATTATTAGCCATTTTTTATGTGTAGTTTAGGCATACTTGCCAAGCCTCCTGGATTTTCCAGGAGACTCCCGAAATTCAGCGCCTCTCCCGAAAACCTCCCGGGACAAATTTTCTCCCGAAAATCTCCCGAAATTCAGGCTGACCTGAGTGAGGACAGCCTGTATTCACGTCTGCTTTCCCACGATATAAACAGCATGCCTGCCCAATCACGTTATAACTGTAGAATGATCGAGGGCGAGTTCTTGGTTTCTTATGTGGGTTTATTGTTTGGTAGTTTCATTAACGTCCTCCCAGCGCGGTAACAACACTAAACAACAGCAGTCACGTTTTCGTCTACCGTAAAGCAGTTTGTCTGCCGTAAACAGCATCGACAGTTATACTGTCATATTAAGTAAAAAAAACTAACTTGTGTCTTTGCAAACTTTACAAAATATAATCATTCTAGTAAAACAAACAAAGATACATTTCTCCAAGCATTATTAGCCATTTTGCATTTGTTGTTTAGGAGTTATGTTTAAATAACTGTCAAAGTAAATAAAACCTAATTTTGGTATTTAAAAACCTTAAAAAAACCAACTGATTCTAGTAAAACTCACATGGATACAATATTACAGGCATTTTTAAACATAATGCATGTTTGGTTTTGGAGTAATGTTTATATAACTTTCATATTTAGTATGACAGTAATACTGTCATATTGAATAAAAAAAACTAACTTGTATCTGTACAAACCTTAAAAAATATTTTTTTCCAGTAAAACTCACAAAGGTGGTTTTGGAGTTATGTTTAAATAAATGTTAAATTGAATAAGACAGTTATACTGTTATTATGAGTAAAACCTAATTTTTGTAAATGTTAACCTTATTTTTAGACATTTTACATGTTTGGTTTAGAGTTGTGTTTGACTACATTTGTATTGCTTTTTTCATTAGGGCAAGTCCGACGAGCAGGAGGCCGCGGGGAAGACCCAGGACACATTGGGAAGACTATGTCTCCCGGCTGGGCTGGGAACGCCTCGGGATCCCCCGAGAAGAGCTGGACGAAGTGGTTGGGAGAGGGAAGTCCGGGCTTCTCTGCTTAAGCTGCTGCCCCCGCAACCCGACCTCGGATAAGCGGAAGAAAATGGATGGATTTAGTATGACAGTTATACTGTCATATTAAGTAAAAAAAACTAACTTGTGTCTTTGCACACCTTACAAAATATATTTTTTTCTAGTAAAACTCACAAAGATACATATCTACAGGCATTATTAGCCATTTTGCATGTGTGGTTTAGGAGTTATGTTTAAATAACTGTCATATTGAATGTGTCATTATGACCTAATTTTTGTAATTTTAAACCTTACCAAAATACCTGATTCTGGTAAAACTCACAAAGAGTCAATATTACAGGCATTTTTAGACAGATTACATGTTTGGTTTTGGGGTTATGTTTATACAACTTTCATATTTAGTATAACAGTTATACTATCATATTGAGTACAAAAAAAAGACTTGTGTCTTTGCAAACCATACAAAAGATCATTGTTTTAGTAAATCTAACAAAGATACATTTCTCTAAGCATTATTAGCCATTTTGCATTTGTTGTTTAGGAGTTATGTTTAAATAACTGTCATAGTGAGTAAAACCTAATTTTTGTATTTGCAAACCTTACAAAAACAACTGATTCTAGTAAAACTCACATGGATAACCTCACAAAATATTTTTTTTCCTGCAAAACTCACGAAGAGACATTTCTCCAGGCATTGTTAGCCATTTTGCATGTGTGGTTTAGGAGTTATGTTTAAATAACTGTCAGATTGAGTGTGACAGTATACTGTGAGTAAAACCCATATTTTGTATTTGCAAACCTTACAAGAACAACTGATTCTAGTAAAACTCACATGGATACAAAATTACAGGCATTTTTAGAGATAATGCATGTTTGGTTTTGAAGTTATGTTTATATAACTTTCATATTTAGTATGACAGTAACACTGTCATATTGAGTTAAAAAAACTAACTTGTGTCGGTACAAACATTACAAAATATTTTTTTTCCAGTAAAACTCACAAAGAGACATTTTTCCAGGCATTATTAGCCATTGTGCATGTGTGGTTTAGGAGTTATGTTTAAATAAATGTCAAATTGAATGTGGCAGTTATACTGTCATTATGAGTGAAACCTAATTTTTGTAATTGTAAACCTTACCAAAATACCTGATTCTGGTAAAACTCACATAGATTCAATATTACATGCATTTTTAGACGGATTGCATGTTTGGTTTTGGAGTTATGTTTATACACCTTTCATATTTAGTATGACAGTTATACTGTATATTACCATTGAGAAAAAAAAAAACTAACTTGTGTAACTTGCAAACCTTACAAAAGATCGTTATTCTAGTAAAGACTTCGACTTCGACTTTCCTTTTATTGTCATTCAAATTTGAACTTTACAGCACAGATAAGAACAAAATGTCGTAGTGCAGGATAAAAAAGCAATAAGGTGCATATTTCGATAAATAAATATATATAAATAATATATAAGTAATATATATATATATATATATATATATATATATATATATATATATATATATATATATATATATACATATATATAATAAATATATATAAATAGATAAATAGATTACTGTGCAAATAAATATATTGCAGTTTTTTACATGCACCCAAGTTTATGGATGTATGTTGTCTTGTCTTTTTTATTCCAGCGAGTTAATTCATTTTGAGGGGAGTTGAGGAGATAATTTAATTATGATGCGTTCAAGAGTCTTACGGCCTGAGGGAGAAGCTGTTACAGAACCTGGAGGTTCTGCTTCGGAAGCTGCGGAACCTCTTTCTAGAGTCCAGCAGTGAAAACTGTCCTTGGTGGGGGTGGGAGGAGTCTTTGCAAATTTTCTGAGCCCTGGTCAGGCAGCACTTTTTGCGATCTCCTGGATAGGAGGAAGAGGAGTCCTGATGATCTTTTCCGCCGTCCTCACCACTCACTGGAGATACTTCCAGTCTGAGGCACTGCAGGCTCCAGTCCAGACAGAGATGCTGTTGGTCAGCAGGCTCTCTATAACAAAGATACATCTCTCCAAGCATTATTAGCTATTTTGCATTTGTTGTTTAGGAGTTATGTTTAAATAATTTTGGTATTTGAAAACCTTACAAAAACAACTGATTCTAGTAAAACTCACACAGATACAATATTACAGGCATTTTTAGACATAATACATGTTTGGTTTTGGAGTAATGTTTATATAACTTTCATATATAGTATGACAGCTATACTGTTATATTGAGTAAAAAAAACTAACTTGTGTCTTTAAAAACCTTATAAAATATATTTTTTCTAGTAAAACTCACAAAGAGACATTTCCCCAGGTATTATTAGCTATTGTGCATGTGTGGTTGAGGAGTTATGTTTAAATACATGTCAAATTGAATGTGGCAGGTATACTGTCATGAGTAAAACCTAATTTTTGCAATTGTAAACCTTACCAAAATACCTGATTCTGGTAAAACTCATATAAATTCAATATTACATGCATTTTTAGACGGATTGCTTGTCTGGTTTTGGAGTTATGTTTTTACAACTTTCATATTTAGTATGACAGTTATACTGTCATATTGAGTAAAAAAAACTAACTTGTGTCTTTGCAAACCTTACAAAAGATCATTATTCTGGTAAAGACTTAGACTTTCTTTTTATTGTCATTCAAATTTGAACTTTACAGCACAGATAACAAAATGTCGTTACATAAGCTCATGGTAGTGCAGGATAAAAAAGCAATAAGGTGCATATATAAATAAATAAATATAAATAATATATAAATATATATATATAATAAATAAATAAATATAAATAGATATAAAGAGATAAATAGATTATTGTGCAGATAAATATATTGCACTTTTTCCACATGCGCCCACGTTTATGGGTGTATGTTACATTGTTTTTTTCATTCCAGCGAGTTAATTCATTTTGAGGGGAGTTGAGGAGATAATTTAATTATGATGCGTTCAAGAGTCTTACGGCCTGAGGGAAGAAGCTGTAACAGAAGCTGCAGGTTCTGCTTCGGAGGCTGCGGAACCTCTTTCTAGAGTCCAGCAGTGAAAACTGTCCTTGGTGGGGGTGGGAGGAGTCTTTGCACATTTTCTGAGCCCTGGTCAGGCAACACTTTTTGCGATCTCCTGGATAGGAGGAAGAGGAGTCCTGACGATCTTTTCCGCCGTCCACACCACTCTCTGGAGATACTTCCAGTCTGAGGCACTGCAGGCTCCAGTCCAGACAGAGATGCTGTTGGTCAGCAGGCTCTCTATAAAAAAGATACATCTCTCCAAGCATTATTAGCTATCTTGCATTTGTTGTTTAGGAGTTATGTTTAAATAACTGTCATAGTGAGTAAAACCTACATTTTGTATTTGCAAACCTTTCAAAAACAACTGATTCTAGTAAAACTCACACAGATACAATATTGCTGGCATTTTTAGACATAATGCATGTTTGCTTTTGGAGTTATGTTTCTATAACTTTCATATGTATGACAGCTATATTTAATTTAAAAAAACTACTTTGTGTCTTTACAAACTTTACAAAATATCCTTTCCCCAGTAAAACTCACAAAGATACATTTCAACAGGCATTATTAGCCATTTTGCATGTGTGGTTTAGAAGTTATGTTTAAATAACTGTCATATGGAGTGTGACCGTAAAGTCATAGTGAGTAAAACAAACTAACTTGTGTCTTTGCAAACCTTACAAAAGAAAATGTTACTAGTAAAACTCACAAAGATACATTTCTTCATGCATTATTAGAAAATGTTCATGTGTAGTTTAGGAGTTATGTTTAAATAACTGTCATATTGAGTGTGGCAGTCATACAGTCATTAAGTGTTAAACCTAATTTTTGTTTTTGCACACCTTACAAAAACAACTGATTCTAGTAAAACTCACATTGATTCAATATTACAGGCATTTTAGACATATTTGGTTTAGGAGTTGTGTTTGAATCCATTTTTATTGCTTTTTTTGTTAGGGCAAGTCCAACCGGCAGGAGGCCACGGGGAAGACAGAGGACACATTGGGAAGACTATGTAAGCCGGCTGGCCTGGGAATGCCTCAGGATCCCCCGAGAAGAGCTGGACGAAGTGGCTTGGGAGAGGGAAGTCTGGGCTTCTCTGCTTAGGCTGCTACCCCCACAACCCGACCTCGGATAAGCGGAAGAAAATGGATGTCATATTGGGTAAAAAAACAAACTAACGTGTCTTTGCAAACCTTACAAAAGATCATTATTCTGGTAAAGACTTAGACTTTCTTTTTATTGTCATTCAAATTTTAACTTTACAGCACAGATAACAAAATTTCGTTACATAAGCTCATGGTAGTGCAGGATAAAAAAGCAATAAGGTGCATATATAAATACATAAATATAAATATATACATAAAATAAATAAATATACTTAAATATATATAAATATATAAATAAAAAGATTACTGTGCAGATAAATATATTGCACTTTTTCCACATGCGCCCACGTTTATGGGTGTATGTTATATTGTGTTTTTTTATTCCAGCGAGTTAATCCATTTTGAGGGGAATTGAGGGGATAATTTAATTATAATGCGTTCAAGAGTCTTACGGCCTGAGGGAAGAAGCTGTTACAGAAGCTGGAGGTTCTGCTTCGGAGGCTGCGGAACCTCTTTCTACAGTCCAGCAGTGAAAACAGTCCTCGGTGGGGGTGGGAGGAGTCTTTGCTCTCTGGAGAGACTTCCAGTCTGAGGCACTGCAGGCTCCAGTCCAGACAGAGATGGTTGGTCAGCAGGCTCTCTATAACAAAGATACCGTTCTCCAAGCATTATTAGCTATTTGCATTTGTTGTTTAGGATTTATGTTTAAATAACTGTCATAGTGAGTAAAACCTAAATTTTGTATTTGCAAATCTTACAAAAACAATTGATTCTAGTAAAACTCACAGATACAATATCACAGGCATTTTTAGACATAATGCATGTTTGGTTTTGGAGTTGTGTTTATACAACTTTCATATTTAGTATTACAGTAATACTGTCTTATTCAGTAAAAAACAAAAAACTAACTTGTGTCTTTACAAACCTTACAAAATATGTTTTCCCAGTAAAACTCACAGAGATACATTTCTACAGGCATTATTAGCCATTTTGCATGTTTGGTTTAGGAGTTATGTTTAAATAACTGATATTGAGTGTGACAGTATACTGTCAAAGTGAGTAAAAAAACCTAACTTGTGTCTTGCAAACCTTACAAAAGAAAATGTTACGAGTAAAACTCACAGAGATACATTTCTTCATGCATTATTAGAAAATGTTCATGTGTAGTTTTGAAGTTATGTTTATATAACTTTCATAAATAGTATGACAGTTATACTGTTATATTGAGTAAAAAAAACGAACTTGTGTCTTTACAAACCTTACAAAATATTGTTTTCCATTAAAACTCACAAAGATACATTTCTACAGGCATTATTAGCCATTTTGTATGTGTGGTTTAGGAGTTTGTTTAAATAACTGAAATTGAGTGTGACAGTATACTGTCAAAGTGAGTAAAAAAATGGATGGATGGATGGATGGAGTTATGTTTAAATAACTGTCATAAAGAGTAAAACCTAATTTTTGTATTTGTAAACCTTACCAAAACAACTGATTTTAGTAAAACTCACACAGATTCAATATTACAGGCATTTTTAGACATTTTGCTTACTTGGTGTAGGAATTATGATGGAATACATTGTTATTGCTTATTTCGCATTATATCAGGATTTTAAGATCTTTACTGTCATATTGAGGAAAACAAATACTTTTTGTGTTTGCAAGCCTTAAAAAAGCATATGTTTCGAGTAAAACACACAAGAATGCCTTATTTCAGGCATTATTAGCCATTTTTTATGTGTAGTTTAGGCATACTTGCCAAGCCTCCTGGATTTTCCAGGAGACTCCCGAAATTCAGCGCCTCTCCCGAAAACCTCCCGGGACAAATTTTCTCCCGAAAATCTCCCGAAATTCAGGCTGACCTGAGTGAGGACAGCCTGTATTCACGTCTGCTTTCCCACGATATAAACAGCATGCCTGCCCAATCACGTTATAACTGTAGAATGATCGAGGGCGAGTTCTTGGTTTCTTATGTGGGTTTATTGTTTGGTAGTTTCATTAACGTCCTCCCAGCGCGGTAACAACACTAAACAACAGCAGTCACGTTTTCGTCTACCGTAAAGCAGTTTGTCTGCCGTAAACAGCATCGACAGTTATACTGTCATATTAAGTAAAAAAAACTAACTTGTGTCTTTGCAAACTTTACAAAATATAATCATTCTAGTAAAACAAACAAAGATACATTTCTCCAAGCATTATTAGCCATTTTGCATTTGTTGTTTAGGAGTTATGTTTAAATAACTGTCAAAGTAAATAAAACCTAATTTTGGTATTTAAAAACCTTAAAAAAACCAACTGATTCTAGTAAAACTCACATGGATACAATATTACAGGCATTTTTAAACATAATGCATGTTTGGTTTTGGAGTAATGTTTATATAACTTTCATATTTAGTATGACAGTAATACTGTCATATTGAATAAAAAAAACTAACTTGTATCTGTACAAACCTTAAAAAATATTTTTTTCCAGTAAAACTCACAAAGGTGGTTTTGGAGTTATGTTTAAATAAATGTTAAATTGAATAAGACAGTTATACTGTTATTATGAGTAAAACCTAATTTTTGTAAATGTTAACCTTATTTTTAGACATTTTACATGTTTGGTTTAGAGTTGTGTTTGACTACATTTGTATTGCTTTTTTCATTAGGGCAAGTCCGACGAGCAGGAGGCCGCGGGGAAGACCCAGGACACATTGGGAAGACTATGTCTCCCGGCTGGGCTGGGAACGCCTCGGGATCCCCCGAGAAGAGCTGGACGAAGTGGTTGGGAGAGGGAAGTCCGGGCTTCTCTGCTTAAGCTGCTGCCCCCGCAACCCGACCTCGGATAAGCGGAAGAAAATGGATGGATTTAGTATGACAGTTATACTGTCATATTAAGTAAAAAAAACTAACTTGTGTCTTTGCACACCTTACAAAATATATTTTTTTCTAGTAAAACTCACAAAGATACATATCTACAGGCATTATTAGCCATTTTGCATGTGTGGTTTAGGAGTTATGTTTAAATAACTGTCATATTGAATGTGTCATTATGACCTAATTTTTGTAATTTTAAACCTTACCAAAATACCTGATTCTGGTAAAACTCACAAAGAGTCAATATTACAGGCATTTTTAGACAGATTACATGTTTGGTTTTGGGGTTATGTTTATACAACTTTCATATTTAGTATAACAGTTATACTATCATATTGAGTACAAAAAAAAGACTTGTGTCTTTGCAAACCATACAAAAGATCATTGTTTTAGTAAATCTAACAAAGATACATTTCTCTAAGCATTATTAGCCATTTTGCATTTGTTGTTTAGGAGTTATGTTTAAATAACTGTCATAGTGAGTAAAACCTAATTTTTGTATTTGCAAACCTTACAAAAACAACTGATTCTAGTAAAACTCACATGGATAACCTCACAAAATATTTTTTTTCCTGCAAAACTCACGAAGAGACATTTCTCCAGGCATTGTTAGCCATTTTGCATGTGTGGTTTAGGAGTTATGTTTAAATAACTGTCAGATTGAGTGTGACAGTATACTGTGAGTAAAACCCATATTTTGTATTTGCAAACCTTACAAGAACAACTGATTCTAGTAAAACTCACATGGATACAAAATTACAGGCATTTTTAGAGATAATGCATGTTTGGTTTTGAAGTTATGTTTATATAACTTTCATATTTAGTATGACAGTAACACTGTCATATTGAGTTAAAAAAACTAACTTGTGTCGGTACAAACATTACAAAATATTTTTTTTCTAGTAAAACTCACAAAGAGACATTTTTCCAGGCATTATTAGCCATTGTGCATGTGTGGTTTAGGAGTTATGTTTAAATAAATGTCAAATTGAATGTGGCAGTTATACTGTCATTATGAGTGAAACCTAATTTTTGTAATTGTAAACCTTACCAAAATACCTGATTCTGGTAAAACTCACATAGATTCAATATTACATGCATTTTTAGACGGATTGCATGTTTGGTTTTGGAGTTATGTTTATACACCTTTCATATTTAGTATGACAGTTATACTGTATATTACCATTGAGAAAAAAAACAACTAACTTGTGTAACTTGCAAACCTTACAAAAGATCGTTATTCTAGTAAAGACTTCGACTTCGACTTTCCTTTTATTGTCATTCAAATTTGAACTTTACAGCACAGATAAGAACAAAATGTCGTAGTGCAGGATAAAAAAGCAATAAGGTGCATATTTCGATAAATAAATATATATAAATAATATATAAGTAATATATATATATATATATATATATATATATATATATATATATATATATATATATATATATACATATATATAATAAATATATATAAATAGATAAATAGATTACTGTGCAAATAAATATATTGCAGTTTTTTACATGCACCCAAGTTTATGGATGTATGTTGTCTTGTCTTTTTTATTCCAGCGAGTTAATTCATTTTGAGGGGAGTTGAGGAGATAATTTAATTATGATGCGTTCAAGAGTCTTACGGCCTGAGGGAGAAGCTGTTACAGAACCTGGAGGTTCTGCTTCGGAAGCTGCGGAACCTCTTTCTAGAGTCCAGCAGTGAAAACTGTCCTTGGTGGGGGTGGGAGGAGTCTTTGCAAATTTTCTGAGCCCTGGTCAGGCAGCACTTTTTGCGATCTCCTGGATAGGAGGAAGAGGAGTCCTGATGATCTTTTCCGCCGTCCTCACCACTCACTGGAGATACTTCCAGTCTGAGGCACTGCAGGCTCCAGTCCAGACAGAGATGCTGTTGGTCAGCAGGCTCTCTATAACAAAGATACATCTCTCCAAGCATTATTAGCTATTTTGCATTTGTTGTTTAGGAGTTATGTTTAAATAATTTTGGTATTTGAAAACCTTACAAAAACAACTGATTCTAGTAAAACTCACACAGATACAATATTACAGGCATTTTTAGACATAATACATGTTTGGTTTTGGAGTAATGTTTATATAACTTTCATATATAGTATGACAGCTATACTGTTATATTGAGTAAAAAAAACTAACTTGTGTCTTTAAAAACCTTATAAAATATATTTTTTCTAGTAAAACTCACAAAGAGACATTTCCCCAGGTATTATTAGCTATTGTGCATGTGTGGTTGAGGAGTTATGTTTAAATACATGTCAAATTGAATGTGGCAGGTATACTGTCATGAGTAAAACCTAATTTTTGCAATTGTAAACCTTACCAAAATACCTGATTCTGGTAAAACTCATATAAATTCAATATTACATGCATTTTTAGACGGATTGCTTGTCTGGTTTTGGAGTTATGTTTTTACAACTTTCATATTTAGTATGACAGTTATACTGTCATATTGAGTAAAAAAAACTAACTTGTGTCTTTGCAAACCTTACAAAAGATCATTATTCTGGTAAAGACTTAGACTTTCTTTTTATTGTCATTCAAATTTGAACTTTACAGCACAGATAACAAAATGTCGTTACATAAGCTCATGGTAGTGCAGGATAAAAAAGCAATAAGGTGCATATATAAATAAATAAATATAAATAATATATAAATATATATATATAATAAATAAATAAATATAAATAGATATAAAGAGATAAATAGATTATTGTGCAGATAAATATATTGCACTTTTTCCACATGCGCCCACGTTTATGGGTGTATGTTACATTGTTTTTTTCATTCCAGCGAGTTAATTCATTTTGAGGGGAGTTGAGGAGATAATTTAATTATGATGCGTTCAAGAGTCTTACGGCCTGAGGGAAGAAGCTGTAACAGAAGCTGCAGGTTCTGCTTCGGAGGCTGCGGAACCTCTTTCTAGAGTCCAGCAGTGAAAACTGTCCTTGGTGGGGGTGGGAGGAGTCTTTGCACATTTTCTGAGCCCTGGTCAGGCAACACTTTTTGCGATCTCCTGGATAGGAGGAAGAGGAGTCCTGACGATCTTTTCCGCCGTCCACACCACTCTCTGGAGATACTTCCAGTCTGAGGCACTGCAGGCTCCAGTCCAGACAGAGATGCTGTTGGTCAGCAGGCTCTCTATAAAAAAGATACATCTCTCCAAGCATTATTAGCTATCTTGCATTTGTTGTTTAGGAGTTATGTTTAAATAACTGTCATAGTGAGTAAAACCTACATTTTGTATTTGCAAACCTTTCAAAAACAACTGATTCTAGTAAAACTCACACAGATACAATATTGCTGGCATTTTTAGACATAATGCATGTTTGCTTTTGGAGTTATGTTTCTATAACTTTCATATGTATGACAGCTATATTTAATTTAAAAAAACTACTTTGTGTCTTTACAAACTTTACAAAATATCCTTTCCCCAGTAAAACTCACAAAGATACATTTCAACAGGCATTATTAGCCATTTTGCATGTGTGGTTTAGAAGTTATGTTTAAATAACTGTCATATGGAGTGTGACCGTAAAGTCATAGTGAGTAAAACAAACTAACTTGTGTCTTTGCAAACCTTACAAAAGAAAATGTTACTAGTAAAACTCACAAAGATACATTTCTTCATGCATTATTAGAAAATGTTCATGTGTAGTTTAGGAGTTATGTTTAAATAACTGTCATATTGAGTGTGGCAGTCATACAGTCATTAAGTGTTAAACCTAATTTTTGTTTTTGCACACCTTACAAAAACAACTGATTCTAGTAAAACTCACATTGATTCAATATTACAGGCATTTTAGACATATTTGGTTTAGGAGTTGTGTTTGAATCCATTTTTATTGCTTTTTTTGTTAGGGCAAGTCCAACCGGCAGGAGGCCACGGGGAAGACAGAGGACACATTGGGAAGACTATGTAAGCCGGCTGGCCTGGGAATGCCTCAGGATCCCCCGAGAAGAGCTGGACGAAGTGGCTTGGGAGAGGGAAGTCTGGGCTTCTCTGCTTAGGCTGCTACCCCCACAACCCGACCTCGGATAAGCGGAAGAAAATGGATGTCATATTGGGTAAAAAAACAAACTAACGTGTCTTTGCAAACCTTACAAAAGATCATTATTCTGGTAAAGACTTAGACTTTCTTTTTATTGTCATTCAAATTTTAACTTTACAGCACAGATAACAAAATTTCGTTACATAAGCTCATGGTAGTGCAGGATAAAAAAGCAATAAGGTGCATATATAAATACATAAATATAAATATATACATAAAATAAATAAATATACTTAAATATATATAAATATATAAATAAAAAGATTACTGTGCAGATAAATATATTGCACTTTTTCCACATGCGCCCACGTTTATGGGTGTATGTTATATTGTGTTTTTTTATTCCAGCGAGTTAATCCATTTTGAGGGGAATTGAGGGGATAATTTAATTATAATGCGTTCAAGAGTCTTACGGCCTGAGGGAAGAAGCTGTTACAGAAGCTGGAGGTTCTGCTTCGGAGGCTGCGGAACCTCTTTCTACAGTCCAGCAGTGAAAACAGTCCTCGGTGGGGGTGGGAGGAGTCTTTGCTCTCTGGAGAGACTTCCAGTCTGAGGCACTGCAGGCTCCAGTCCAGACAGAGATGGTTGGTCAGCAGGCTCTCTATAACAAAGATACCGTTCTCCAAGCATTATTAGCTATTTGCATTTGTTGTTTAGGATTTATGTTTAAATAACTGTCATAGTGAGTAAAACCTAAATTTTGTATTTGCAAATCTTACAAAAACAATTGATTCTAGTAAAACTCACAGATACAATATCACAGGCATTTTTAGACATAATGCATGTTTGGTTTTGGAGTTGTGTTTATACAACTTTCATATTTAGTATTACAGTAATACTGTCTTATTCAGTAAAAAACAAAAAACTAACTTGTGTCTTTACAAACCTTACAAAATATGTTTTCCCAGTAAAACTCACAGAGATACATTTCTACAGGCATTATTAGCCATTTTGCATGTTTGGTTTAGGAGTTATGTTTAAATAACTGATATTGAGTGTGACAGTATACTGTCAAAGTGAGTAAAAAAACCTAACTTGTGTCTTGCAAACCTTACAAAAGAAAATGTTACGAGTAAAACTCACAGAGATACATTTCTTCATGCATTATTAGAAAATGTTCATGTGTAGTTTTGAAGTTATGTTTATATAACTTTCATAAATAGTATGACAGTTATACTGTTATATTGAGTAAAAAAAACGAACTTGTGTCTTTACAAACCTTACAAAATATTGTTTTCCATTAAAACTCACAAAGATACATTTCTACAGGCATTATTAGCCATTTTGTATGTGTGGTTTAGGAGTTTGTTTAAATAACTGAAATTGAGTGTGACAGTATACTGTCAAAGTGAGTAAAAAAAACTAACTTGTGTCTTTGCAAACCTTACAAAAGAAAATATTACTAGTAAAACTCTTAAAGATACATTTCTTCATGCATTATTAGAAAATGGTCATGTGTAGTTAGGAGTTATGTTTAAATAACTGTCATATTGAGTGTGGTAGTATAACTGCCACACATATTGAGTTATAAAGTTAAGTGTAAAACCTAATTTTTGTATTTGCAAACCTTACAAAAACAACTGATTCTAGTAAAACTCACATAGATTCAATATTAAAGGCATTTTAGACATTTTACATGTTTTGTTCAGGAGTTGTGTTTGAATCCATTTTTATTGCTTTTTTTGTTAGGGCAAGTCCAACCGGCAGGAGGCCACGGGGAAGACAGAGGACACATTGGGAAGACTATGTAAGCCGGCTGGCCTGGGAACGCCTCAGGATCCCCCGAGAAGAGCTGGACGAAGTGGCTTGGGAGAGGGAAGTCTGGGCTTCTCTGCTTAGGCTGCTACCCCCACAACCCGACCTCGGATAAGCGGAAGAAAATGGATGTCATATTGGGTAAAAAAACAAACTAACGTGTCTTTGCAAACCTTACAAAAGATCATTATTCTGGTAAAGACTTAGACTTTCTTTTTATTGTCATTCAAATTTTAACTTTACAGCACAGATAACAAAATTTCGTTACATAAGCTCATGGTAGTGCAGGATAAAAAAGCAATAAGGTGCATATATAAATAAATAAATATAAATATATATATAAAATAAATAAATATACTTAAATATATATAAATATATAAATAAAAAGATTACTGTGCAGATAAATATATTGCACTTTTTCCACATGCGCCCACGTTTATGGGTGTATGTTATATTGTGTTTTTTTATTCCAGCGAGTTAATCCATTTTGAGGGGAATTGAGGGGATAATTTAATTATAATGCGTTCAAGAGTCTTACGGCCTGAGGGAAGAAGCTGTTACAGAAGCTGGAGGTTCTGCTTCGGAGGCTGCGGAACCTCTTTCTACAGTCCAGCAGTGAAAACAGTCCTCGGTGGGGGTGGGAGGAGTCTTTGCAAATTTTCTGAGCCCTGGTCAGGCAGCGCTTTTTGCGATCTCCTGGATAGGAGGAAGAGGATTCCTGAATATCTTTTGCGCTGTCCTCACCACTCTCTGGAGAGACTTCCAGTCTGAGGCACTGCAGGCTCCAGTCCAGACAGAGATGGTTGGTCAGCAGGCTCTCTATAACAAAGATACAGTTCTCCAAGCATTATTAGCTATTTGCATTTGTTGTTTAGGATTTATGTTTAAATAACTGTCATAGTGAGTAAAACCTAAATTTTGTATTTGCAAATCTTACAAAAACAATTGATTCTAGTAAAACTCACAGATACAATATCACAGGCATTTTAGACATTTTACATGTTTTGTTCAGGAGTTGTGTTTGAATACATTTGTATTGCTTTTTTTGTTAAGGCAAGTCCAAACGGCAGGAGGCCACGGGGAAGACACAGGACACATTGGGAAGATTATATCAGCTGGCTGGCCTGGGAACGCCTCGGGATCCCCCGAGAAGAGCTGGACGAAGTAGCTGGGGATAGGGAAGTATGGGCTTCTCTGCTTAGGCTGCAGCCCCCGCAACACGAGCTCGGATAAGCGGAAGAAAATTGATGGATTTAGTAAGACAGTTATACTACCATATTGAGTAAAAAAAACCTAACTTTTGTTTTTGTAAACATTCAAAATATATTTTTTCTTGTAAAACTCACAACGATACATATAGTTTAAATAACTGTCATAGTAAGTAAAACCTTTTTTTTGTATTTGCAAACCTTACAAAAACAACTGATTCTAGTAAAACTCACTTGCAGTCAATATTTTTAGACAATTTGCCTGTTTGGTTTAGAAATTATGATGGAATACATTTTTTATTGCTTTTTTCGCATTATCTCAGGATTTTAGGAATTAAACTGTCATATTGAGTAAAACTACTTTTTGTGTTTGCAAGCCTTAAAAAAGCATATGTTTCGAGTAAAACTAATAAGAATGCATTATTTCAGGCAATATTAGCTCATTTGTATGTGTAGTTTAGGAGTAATGTTTAATTTACTGTCATATTGAGTGTACATTGTCATGGTGAAAAAAAACTAATTTTTGCATTTGCAAAAATTTCAAACACAGCTGATTCTAGTAAAACTCACATGGATTCAATATTACAGGCATTTTTACACATATTGCATGTTTGATTTAGGAAATATGATTGAATACATTTGTATTGCTTTTTTTGCATTAACTCAGGATTTTAGGAATATAACTGTCATATTGAGTAAAAAAAACTACTTTTTGTGTTTGCAAGATTTAAAAAAGCATGTGTTTAGAGTAAAACTCCGTAGAATGCATTATGTGAGGCATCATTAGCCATTTTGCATAAGTAGTTAGGAGTTATTTTTAAATAACTGTCATATTGAGTGTGAACGTATACTGTCATAGAGTAAAACTTAATTTTTGTATTTGCAAACCTTACAAAAACAACTGATTCTAGTAAAACTCACATGGATTTAATATTACAGGCATTTTTAGACAATTTGCATTGTTGGTTTAGGAATTATGTTGGAATACATTTTTATTGCTTTTTTCGCATTATCTCAGGATTTTAAGAACATTTCTGTCATATTGAGTAAAAAACTACTTTTTGTGTTTGCAGCCTTAAAAAAGCACATGTTTCGAGTAAAACTCATAAGAATGCATTATTTTAGGCAATATTAGCTCATTTTTATGTGTAGTTTAGGAGTAATGTTTAATATACTGTCATATTGAGTGTACATTGTCATGGTGAAAAAAAACTAATTTTTGTATTTTCAAAAATTTCAAACACAGCTGATTCTAGTAAAACTCACATGGATTCAATATTACAGGCAATTTTACACATATTGGATGTTTGATTTAGGAAATATGATTGAATACATTTTTATTGCTTTTTTCGCATTATCTCAGGATATTAGGAATATAACTGTCCATTGAGTAAAAAACTACTTTTTGTGTTTGCAAGATTTAAAAAAGCATGTGGGTAGAGTAAAACTCCGTAGAATGCATTATTTGAGGCATCATTAGCCATTTTGCATAAGTAGTTAGGAGTTATTTTTAAATAACTGTCATATTGAGTGTGAAAGTATACTGTCATAGTGAGTAAAACCTAATTTTTGTATTTGCAAACCTTACAAAAACAACTGATTCTAGTAAAACTCACCTGGCTTTAATATTACAGGCATTTTTAGACAATTTGCATTGTTGGTTTAGGAATTATGTTGGAATACATTTTTATTTCTTTTTTCGCATTATCCCAGGATATTAGGAATATAACTGTCAATTGAGTAAAAAACTACTTTTTGTGTTTGCAAGATTTAAAAAAGCATGTGTTTAGAGTAAAACTCCGTAGAATGCATTATTTGAGGCATCATTAGCCTTTTTGCATGTGTAGTTAGGAGTTATTTTTAAATAACTGTCATATTGAGTGGTGTGACAGTATACTGTCATAGTGAGTAAAACTTAATTGTTGTATTTGCAAACCTTACAAAAACAACTGATTCTAGTAAAACTCACATGGATTTAATAATACAAGCAATTTTAGACATTTTGCATTGTTGGTTTAGGAATTATGTTGGAATACATTTTTATTGCTTTTTTTGCATTATCTCAGGATTTTAGGAATATAACTGTCATATTGAGTAAAAAACTACTTTTTGTGTTTGCAAGATTTAAAAAAGCATGTGTTTAGAGTAAAACTCCGTAGAATGCATTATGTGAGGCATCATTAGCCATTTTGCGTAAGTAGTTAGGAGTTATTTTTAATAACTGTCATATTGAGTGTGAAAGTATACTGTCATAGAGTAAAACTTAATTTTTGTATTTGCAAACCTTACAAAAACAACTGATTCTAGTAAAACTCACATGGATTTAATATTACAGGCATTTTTAGACAATTTGCATTGTTGGTTTAGGAATTAAGTTGGAATACATTTTTATTGCTTTTTTCGTATTATCTCAAGATTTTAAGAATATTTCTGTCATATTGAGTAAAAAACTACTTTTTGAGTTTGCAGCCTTAAAAAAGCACATGTTTCGAGTAAAACTCATAAGAATGCATTATTTCAGGCAATATTAGCTAATTTTCATGTGTAGTTTAGGAGTAATGTTTAATTTACTGTCATATTGAGTGTACATTGTCATGGTGAAAAAAAACTAATTTTTGTATTTTCAAAAATTTCAAACACAGCTGATTCTAGTAAAACTCACATGGATTCAATATTACAGGCATTTTACACATATTGGATGTTTGATTTAGGAAATATGATTGAATACATTTTTATTGCTTTTTTCGCATTATCTCAGGATATTAGGAATATAACTGTCCATTGAGTAAAAAACTACTTTTTGTGTTTGCAAGATTTAAAAAAGCATGTGGGTAGAGTAAAACTCCGTAGAATGCATTATTTGAGGCATCATTAGCCATTTTGCATAAGTAGTTAGGAGTTATTTTTAAATAACTGTCATATTGAGTGTGAAAGTATACTGTCATAGTGAGTAAAACCTAATTTTTGTATTTGCAAACCTTACAAAAACAACTGATTCTAGTAAAACTCACCTGGCTATAATATTACAGGCATTTTTAGACAATTTGCATTGTTGGTTTAGGAATTATGTTGGAATACATTTTTATTTCTTTTTTCGCATTATCCCAGGATATTAGGAATATAACTGTCAATTGAGTAAAAAACTACTTTTTGTGTTTGCAAGATTTAAAAAAGCATGTGTTTAGAGTAAAACTCCGTAGAATGCATTATTTGAGGCATCATTAGCCTTTTTGCATGTGTAGTTAGGAGTTATTTTTAAATAACTGTCATATTGAGTGTGACAGTATACTGTCATAGTGAGTAAAACTTAATTTTTGTATTTGCAAACCTTACAAAAACAACTGATTCTAGTAAAACTCACATGGATTTAATAATACAAGCAATTTTAGACATTTTACATTGTTGGTTTAGGAATTATGTTGGAATACATTTTTATTGCTTTTTTCGCATTATCTCAGGATTTTAAGAACATTACTGTCATATTGAGTAAAAAACTACTTTTTGTGTTTGCAAGCCTTAAAAAAAGCATATGTTTCGAGTAAAACTCATAAGAATGCATTATTTCAGGCAATATTAGCTCATTTTTATGTGTAGTTTAGGAGTAATGTTTAATTTACTGTCATATTGAGTGTACATTGTCATGGTGAAAAAAAACTAATTTTTGTATTTGCAAAAAGTTCAAACAGCTGATTCTAGTAAAACTCACATGGATTCAATATTACAGGAATTTTTACACATATTGCTTGTTTGATTTAGGAAATATGATTGAATACACTTTTATTGCTTTTTTTGCATTATCTCAGGATTGTAAAAATATCACTGTCATATTGAGTAAAAAACTACTTTTTGTGTTTGCAAGATTTAAAAAAGCATGTGTTTAGAGTAAAACTCCGTAGAATGCATTATTTGAGGCATCATTAGCCATTTTGCATAAGTAGTTAGGAGTTATTTTTAAATAACGGTCATATTGAGTGGGGCAGTTTACTGTCATAGTGAGTAAAACTTACTTTTCGTATTTGCAAACCTTACAGAAACAACTGATTCTAGTAAAACTCACATGGATTTAATAATACAAGCAATTTTAGACATTTTGCATTGTTGGTTTAGGAATTATGTTGGAATACATTTTTATTGCTTTTTTCGCATTATCCCAGGATTTTAAGAACATTACTGTCATATTGAGTAAAAAACTACTTTTTGTGTTTGCAAGCCTTAAAAAAGCATATGTTTCGAGTAAATTTCACAATAATGCTTTATTTCAGGGAATATTAGCTCATTTTATGTGTAGTTTAGGGGTTATGTTTAATTTGTCATGGTGAAAAAAAACATATTTTTGTGTTTGCAAAAATTTCAAACACAGCTGATTCTAGTAAAACTCACATGGATTCAATAATACAGGCATTTTTTAAACATATTGCATGTTTGATTTAGGAAATATGATTGAATACATTTTCATTGCTTTTTTCGCATTATCTCAGGATTTTAGGAATATAACTGTCATATTGAGTAAAAAACTACTTTTTGTGCTTGCAAGATTTAAAAAATGATGTGTTTGGAGTAAAACTCCGTAGAATGCATTATTTGAGGCATCATTAGCCATTTTGCATCAGTAGTTAGGTGTTATTTTTAAATAACTGTCATATTGAGTGTGGCAGATACTGTCATAGTGTGTAAAACTTAATTTTTATATTTGCAAACCTTACAAAAACAACTGATTCTAGTAAAACTCACATGGATTTAATAAAACAAGCATTTTTAGACATTTTGCATTGTTGGTTTAGGAATTATGTTGGAATACATTTTTATTGCTTCTTTCGCATTATCTCAGGATTTTAAGAACATTACTGTCATATTGAGTAAAAAACTACTTTTTGTGTTTGCAAGCCTTAAAAAAGCATATGTTTCGAGTACATTTCACAAGAATGCTTTATTTTAGGCAATATTAGCTCATTTTTATTTGTAGTTTAGGAGTTATGTTTAATTTACTGTTATATTGAGTGTACATTGTCATGGTGAAAAAAAACATATTTTTGTATTTGCAAAAATTTCAAACACAGCTGATTCTAGTAAAACTCACATGGATTCAATATTACAGGCATTTTTACACATATTGCATGTTTGATTTAGGAAATATGATTGAATACATTTTTATTGCTTTTTTCGCATTATCTCAGGATTTTAGGAATATAACTGTCATATTGAGTAAAAAACTACTTTTTGTGCTTGCAAGATTTAAAAAAAATGATGTGTTTGGAGTAAAACTCCGTAAAATGCATTATTTGAGGCATCATTAGCCATTTTGCATGTGTAGTTAGGAGTTATTTTTAAATAACTGTCATATTGAGTGTGACAGTATACTGTCATAGTGAGTAAAACATAATTTTTGTATTTGCAAACCTTACAAAAACAACTGATTCTAGTAAAACTCACATGGATTTAATATTACAGGCATTTTTAGACAATTTACATTGTTGGTTTAGGAATTATGTTGAAATACATTTTTATTGCTTTTTTTGCATTATCTCAGAATTTTAAGAACATTACTGTCATATTTTGTAAAAAACTACTTTTTTTGTTTGCAAGCCTTAAAAAAGCATATGTTTTGAGTAAAACTCACAAAAATGCATTTTTTCAAGGCAATATTAGATGTGTAGTTTAGGAGTAATGTTTAATTTACTGTCATATTGAGTGTACATTGTCATGGTGAAAAAAAACTATTTTTTTTTTATTTGCAAACCTTACAAAAACAACTGATTCTAGTAAAACTCACATGGATTCAATAATACAGGCATTTTTACACATTTTGCATGTTTAGTTTAGAAATTACGATGGAATACATTTTTATTGCTTTTTTCGCATTATCTCAGGATTCTAAGAAGATTACCGTCATATTGAGTAAAAAACACTTTGTGTTTGCAAGCCTTAAAAAAAGCATAGGTTTCGAGGAAAACTCCCAAAGATGCATTATTTCAAGCATTATTAGCCATTTTGCATGTGTAGTTTAGGAGTTATGATTACATAACTGTCATATTGAGTTTGACAGAGTAAAACCTAATTTTTGTATTTGCAAACCTTACTAAAACAACTGATTCTAGTAAAACTTACATGGATTTAATATTACAGGCATTTTTAGACATTTTGCATTGTTGGTTTAGAAATTATGTTGGAATACATTTTTATTGCTTTTTTCGTATTATCTCAGGATTTTAAGAACATTACTGTCATATTGAGTAAAAAACTACTTTTTGTGTTTGCAAGCCATAAAATAGCATATGTTTCGAGTAAAACTCACAAGAATGCATTATTTCAGGCAATATTAGCTCATTTTTAAGTGTAGTTTAGGAGTTATGTTTAATTTACTCTCATATTGAGTGTACATTGTCATGGTGAAAAAATCCTAATTTTTGTATTTGCAAAAATTTCAAACACAACCAATTCTAGTAAAACTCACATCGATTCAATACTACAGGATTTTTTTTTACATATTTTGCATGTTTGATTTAGGAAATATGATTGAATATAATTTCATTGCTTTTTTCGCATTATCTCAGGATTTTAGGAATATTACTGTCATATTGAGTAAAAAACTACTTTTTGTGTTTGCAAGATTTGAAAAAGCAAATGTTTTAAGTAAAACTCCGTAGAATGCATTATTTGAGGCATCATTAGACATTTTGCATTTGTAGTTTAGGAGTTATGATTAAATAAATATCATATTGAGTGTGACAGTTTACTTTCATAAAGTGTAAAACCTAATTTTTGTTTTTGCAAACCTTACTAAAACAACTGATTCTAGTAAAACGCACATGGATTCAATATTACAGGCATTTTTACACATTGTGCATGTTTAGTTTAGAAATTATGATTGAATACATTTTTATTGCTTTTTTCGCATTATCTCAGGATTTTAAGAACATTACTGTCATATTGAGTAAAAAAATACTTTTTGTGTTTGCAAGCCTTAAAAAAGCATATATTTCGAGGAAAACTCCCAAGGATGCATTATTTTAAGCATTATTAGCCATTTTGCATGTGTAGTTTAGGAGTTATGATTAAATAACTGTCATATTGAGTTTGACAGAGTAAAACCTAATTTTTGTATTTGCAAACCTTACTAAAACAACTGATTCTAGTAAAACTTACATGGATTTAATATTACAGGCATTTTTAGACATTTTGCATTGTTGGTTTAAGAATTATGTTGGAATACATTTTTATTGCTTTTTTCGCATTATCTCAGGATTTGAAGAACATTACTGTCATATTGAGTAAAAAACTACTTTTTGTTTTTGCAAGCCTTAAAGAAGCATATGTTTCGAGTAAAACTCACAAGAATGCATTATTTCAGGCAATATTAGCTCATTTTTAAGTGTAGTTTAGGAGCTATGTTTAATTTATTCTCATATTGAGTGTCATGGTTAAAAAAAACACCTAATTTTTGTATTTGCAAAAATTTCAAACACAACAGATTCTAGTAAAACTCACATGGTTTCAATACTACAGGCTTTTTTCGCATTATCTCAGGATTTTAGGAATATTACTGTCATATTGAGTAAAAAACTACTTTTTGTGTTTGCAAGATTTGAAAAAGCAAATGCTTCGAGTAAACTCCGTAGAATGCATTATTACTTTAGGCATCAATAGCCATTTTGCTTGTGTGGATTAGGAGTTTTTAAATAACTGTCATTATGAGTAAAACTTAATTTTTGTATTTTTAAACCTCCTGATTCTAGTAAAATTCACAAAGATATAATATTACAGGCATTTTTAGACATAATGCAGGTTTGGTTTTTGGAGTTAGGTTTATAACTTTTCATATTTAGTATGACAGTTAGACTGTCATATTAAGTAACAAAAAAAAAAAGACGTGTCTTTGCAAACCTTACAAAATATTTTTTTCCAGTAAAACTCACAAAGATACATTTCTCTTATTAGCCATTTTGCATGTGTGGTTTCGGAGTTATGTTTAAATAACTGTCAGATACAGAGACAGAGACAGTATACATGGGGAAGGCGTGGCGCAGTTGGGAGAGTGGCCGTTCCAGCAACTTGAGGGTTCTTGGTTCGATCCCCACCTTCTACCAACCTCGTCACGTCCGTTGTGTCCTTGAGGGAGACACTTTACCCTTGCTCCTGATGGGTTGTGGTTAGGGCCTTTCATGCCAGCTCCCACCATCAGTGTGTAAATGTGTGTGTGAATGGATGAATGTAAAAATAGTGTCAACGCGCTTTGTGTACCTTGAAGGTAGAAAAGCGCTATGCAAGTATAACCCATTTACCATAGTGAGTAAAACCAAATGTTTGTATTTACAAACCTTACAAAATAACCGATTCTAGTAAAAGTCACACAGATACAATATTTTAGGCATTTTTAGACATAATGCATGTTTGGTTTTGGAGTTATGTTTATATAACCTCCTTTCTGAGCCGCCACCTTATCGTGGTAGAGGAGTTTGCGTGTCCCACTGATCCTATGAGCTATGCTGTCTGTGGGCTTCTATGCCCCCTCGTAGGCTCTCCCAAGACAAATAGGTCCTAGGTGAGGGATCAGACAAAGAGCAGCTCAAAGACCTTTATGAAAAGTACAAATCGAGGTCCTAGATTTTTCCTCGCCCGTGGCTCCCCTGTGGAGCCAGGCCCAGAGGTGGGGCACGATGGCGAGCGCCTGTTGGCTGGCTCAGCTCAATGAAGCAACGTGGTTCCCTCCTCCAATGGGCTCACCACTCATGGGCTGGGTTATAGAGGTCGGGTGCAGTGTGAGCTGAGCGGCAGCCGAAGGCAGAGCACTTGGCGGTCCGATCATCGACTACATAAGCTAGCTCTTCTGACGTGAAATGTCACCTCGCTGGGAGGGAAGGAGCCTGAGCTGGTGTGCGAGGTGGAGAAGTTCCGGCTAGATATAGTTGGACTCACTTCGACGCACAGGAACCTGTTCTCTCGAGAGGGGCTGGACTCTCTTCCACTATGGCGTTGCAAGCAATGAGAGGCTGGGGTGGCAATTCTTGTTGTCCCCCCGGCTCAAAGACAAGAGTATGGGGTATCGGACTGTCTGATTGTGGCGGGTCGCTCCCTGTATGATCAGTGTCAGAGCTTGGTCCGCATTGCCGGCAGTAAGTCGGACCTCTTTCCAGTGAGGGTTGGACTAAACCACACAAAGGGCAGCCTTGGCGGCCCAAGGCTGCCCTTTGTCACCGATTCTGTTGTTAACTTTTATGGACAGAATTACTAGGCGCAGTCATGGCGTTGAGGGGATCCGGTTTAGTGGTTGCAGGATTAGGTCTCTGCTTTTTGCAGATGATGTGGTCCTGATGGCTTCAACTGGCCAGGATCTCCAGCTCTCATTGGATGGCCGAGTATGAAGCGACTGGGATGAGAATCAGCACCTCCAAGTCCGAGTCCATGGTTCTCGCCCGGTAAAGGGTGGGGTGCCATTTCCAGGTTGAGGAGGCGATGGCACATACATAGATGGCCCCAAGTGGAGGAGTTCAAGTACCTTGGAGTCTTGTTCACGAGTGAGGGAAGAGTGCATCATGAGATCCACAGGCGGATCGGTGCGGCGTCTTCAGTAATGAGGACGCTATATCGATCCATTGTGGTGAAGAAGGAGCTGAGCCAGAATTAAAAGCTCTAAATTTACCGGTCGATCTACATTCCCATCCTGCACCCATGGTCATGGTTATGACCGAAAAGACAAGATCACGGGTACAAGCGGCCAAATTGAGTTTCCTCCGCCGGGTGGCGGGTCTCTCCCTTAGAGATAGGATAAGAAGCTCTGTCACCCGGGAGGAACTCAGAGTAAAGCGCTGCTCCTCCACATTGAGAGGAGCCAGGTGAGGTGGTTCGGGCATCTGCTCAGGATGCCACCCGAACGCCTCCCGAGGGAGGTGTTAGGGCAAGTCCGACCGGCAGGAGTCCACGGGGAAGACCCAGGACACATTGGGAAGATTATGTCTCCCGGCTGGCCTGGGAACGCCTGGGGATCCCCCGAGAAGAGCTGGAAGAAGTGGCTGGGGAGAGGAAAGTCTTGGCTTCTCTGTTTAGGCTGCTGCCCGCGCAACCCGACCTCGGTTAAGCGGAAGAAAATGGATGGATTTAGTAATGACAAAAAAAAATGATTCTAGTAAAACTCACAATTTTACAGGTATTTTTAGACATAATGCATGTTTGGTTTTGGAATTATGTTTATATAACTTTCATATGTATTATGACAGTTATACTGTCATCTTGAGTAAAACTAACTTGTGTCTTTACAAACATTACAAACTATGTTTTTCCAGTAAAACAAAAAGATTTTGTATTTGCAAACCTTACAAAAACAAATGATTCTAGTAAAACTCACATAGATTCAATATTTCAGGCATTTTTAGACATTTCACATGTTTGAATACATTTGTATTGCTTTTTTCGTTAGGGCAAGTCCGATCGGCAGGAGGCCACGGGGAAGACCCAGGACACATTGGGAAGACTATGTCTCAGGCTGGCCTGGGAACGCCTCGGGATCCCCCGAGAAGAGCTGGACAAAGTGGCTGGGGAGAGGGAAGTCTGGGCTTCTCTGCTTAGGCTGCTGCCCCCGCAACCCAACCTCGGATAAGCGGAAGAAAATGGATGGATTTAGTATGACAGTTATACTGTCATATTGAGTAAAAAAACTATTTTTCATAGATTCAATATTACAGGCATCTTTAGCTGGATTGCATGTTTGGTTTTGGAGATATGTTTATACAACTTTCATATTTAGTATGACAGTTATACTGTCATATTGAGTAAAAAAAACAACTTGTGTCTGCAAACCTTACAAAAGATTATTATTCTAGTAAAACTAACAAAGATACATTTTTCCAAGCATTATTAGCATTTGTTGTTTTGGAGTTATAATGCTTGCGTTGAGAGGCGACGGGCTCGGGTGGCAATTCTTGTTGCCCCCCGGCTCAAAGCCTGCACGTTGGAGTTCAACCCAGTGGACCAGTGGGTAGCTTTCCTCCGCCTTCGGGTGGGGGGACGGGTCCTGACTGTTGTTTGGCCTTACGCGCCAAACGGCAGCTCAGAGTACCCACCCTTTTTGGATTCACTCGAGGGAGTACTGGAAAGTGCTCCACCGGGTGATTCCCTCGTTCTACTGGGGGCCTTCAACGCTCATCTTGGCAACAACAGTGAAACCTGGAGAGGCATGATTGGGAAGAATGGCCGCCTGGATCTGAACCCGAGTGGTGTTTTGTTATTGGACTTTTGTGCTCGTCACAGATTGTCAATAACAAACACCAAGTTCAAACATAAGGGTGTCCATATGTGCACTTGGCATCAGGACACCCTAGGCCGCAGTTCCATGATCGATTTTGTAGTTGTGTCATCGGATTTGCGGTCTCATGTTTTGGACACTCGGGTGAAGAGAGGGGCGGAGCTTTCTACCGATCACCACATGGTGGTGAGTTGGCTGCGATGGTGGGGGAGGATGCCTGACAGACCTGGCAGGCCCAAACGCATTGTGAGGGTTTGCTGGGAACGCCGCCGGAAGAACTTTGAACATGTCACGAGGGAGGCGCTGGACATTCAGTCTGAGTGGACCATGTTCCGTGCCTCTCTTGTCGAGCCGGCTGATTGGAGCTGTGGCCGCAAGGAGTTTGGTGCCTGTCGTGGCGGTAATCCTAGAACCCGCTGGTGGACACCAGCAGTGAGGGATGCCGTCAAGCTGAAGAAAGAGCCTATCGGGTCCTTTTGGCTCATGGGACTCCAGAGGCAGCCGACAGGCCAAGCGAAGTGCGGCTTCAGCGGTCGCAGAGGCAAAAATTCGGACATGGGAGGAGTTTGGAGAAGCCATGGAAAACGACTTCCAGACGGCTTCGAAGCGATTCTGGACCACCATCCGCCGGCTCAAGGGGGGGGAGCAGTGCACTGTAACACCGTGTATGGTGAGGATGGTGCGCTGCTGACCTCTACTGCAGCTGTTATTGATCGGTGGAGGAAATACTTCGAAGACCTCCTTATTCCCACCAACTATGAGGAAGCAGTGCCTGGGGAATCTGTGGTGGGCTCTCCTATTTCTGGGGCTGAGTCAAAAAGCTCCTCAATGGCAACGCCCTGGGGGTGGATGAGATCCGTCCGGAGTTCCTTAAGACTCTGGATGCTGTGGGGCTGTCTTGGTTGAAAAGACTCTGCAACATCGCGTGGACATCGGGGGCGGTACTTCTGGATTGGGAGACCGGGGTGGTGGTTCCTCTCTTTAAGAAGGGGAACCAGAGGGTGTGTTTCAACTATCGTGAGATCACACTCCTCAGTCTTCCCGGTAAGGTCTATTCATGTGTACTGGAGAAGAGGCTACGCCGGATAGTCAAACCTCAGATTCAGGAGGAACAGTGTGGTTTACGTCCTGGTCGTGGAACTGCGGACCAGCTTTATACTCTCGGCAGGGTCCTTGAGGGTGCATGGGAGTTTGCCCAACCAGTCTACATGTGCTTTATGGACTTGGAGAAGGCATTTGACCATTTACCCCGGGAAGTCCTGTGGGGAGTGCTCAGAGAGTATGGGGTAACGACTGTCTTATTGTGGCGGTTCGCTCCCTTTGCAAGAGTCAGAGCTTGGTCCGCATTGCCGGCAGTAAGTCGGACCCGTTTCCAGTGAGGGTTGGACTCCGCCAAGGCTTCCCTTTGTCACCGATTCTGTTCATAACCTTTATGGTCAGAATTTCTAGGCGCAGTCAGGGCGTTGAGGGGATCCGGTTTGGTGTCTGCAGGATTAGGTCTATGCTATTTGCAGATGATGTGGTCCTGATGGCTTCATCTGGCCAAGATCTTCAGCCCTCACTGGATCGGTTCGCAGACGAGTGTGAAGTGACTGGGATGTGAATAAGCACCTCCAAGTCAGAGTCCATGGTTCTCGCCCGGAAAAGGGTGGAGTGCCATCTCCGGGTTGGGGAGGAGATCTTGCCCCAAGTGGAGGAGTTCAAGGACCTCAGAGTCTTGTTCACGAGTGAGAGAAGAGTGGATCGTGAGATCGACAGGCGGAACGGTGCGGCGTCTTCAGTAATGCGGACGCTGTATTGATCCGTTGTGGTGAAGAAGGAGCTGAGCCGGAAGGCAAAGCTCTCGATTTACCGGTCTATCTACGTTCCCATCCTCACCTATGGTAATGAGCTTTGTGTCATGGCCGAAAGGACAAAATCACGGGTACAAGCGGCCGAAATGAGATTCCTCCGCCGGGTGGCGGGGCTCTCCCTTAGAGATAGGGTGAGAAGCTCTGTCATCCGGGAGGAGCTCAAAGTAAAGCCATTGCTCCTCCATTTCGAGAGGAGCCAGATGAGGTGGTTCGGGCATCTGGTCAGGATGCCACCCGAACGCCTCCCTAGGGAGGTTTTTGGGTCACGTCCGACCGGTAGGAGGCCCAGGAAGACCCAGGAAACGGGAAGCTTATCTCTCCCGGCTGGCCTGGGAACGCCCCGGGATCCCCCGGGAGGAGCTGGACGAAGTGGCTGGGGAGAGGAAAGTCTGGGCTTCCCTGCTTAGGCTGCAGACCCCGCGACCCGACCTCGGATAAGCGGAAGAAAATGGATGGATGGATGGATGGAGTTATGTTTAAATAACTGTCATAAAGAGTAAAACCTAATTTTTGTATTTGTAAACCTTACCAAAACAACTGATTTTAGTAAAACTCACACAGATTCAATATTACAGGCATTTTTAGACATTTTGCTTACTTGGTGTAGGAATTATGATGGAATACATTGTTATTGCTTATTTCCTATTATATCAGGATTTTAAGATCTTTACTGTCATATTGAGGAAAACAAATACTTTTTGTGTTTGCAAGCCTTAAAAAAGCATATGTTTCGAGTAAAACACACAAGAATGCCTTATTTCAGGCATTATTAGCCATTTTTTATGTGTAGTTTAGGCATACTTGCCAAGCCTCCTGGATTTTCCAGGAGACTCCCGAAATTCAGCGCCTCTCCCGAAAACCTCCCGGGACAAATTTTCTCCCGAAAATCTCCCGAAATTCAGGCTGACCTGAGTGAGGACAGCCTGTATTCACGTCTGCTTTCCCACGATATAAACAGCATGCCTGCCCAATCACGTTATAACTGTAGAATGATCGAGGGCGAGTTCTTGGTTTCTTATGTGGGTTTATTGTTAGGTAGTTTCATTAACGTCCTCCCAGCGCGGTAACAACACTAAACAACAGCAGTCACGTTTTCGTCTACCGTAAAGCAGTTTGTCTGCCGTAAACAGCATCGACAGTTATACTGTCATATTAAGTAAAAAAAACTAACTTGTGTCTTTGCAAACTTTACAAAATATAATCATTCTAGTAAAACAAACAAAGATACATTTCTTCAAGCATTATTAGCCATTTTGCATTTGTTGTTTAGGAGTTATGTTTAAATAACTGTCAAAGTAAATAAAACCTAATTTTGGTATTTAAAAACCTTAAAAAAAACAACTGATTCTAGTAAAACTCACATGGATACAATATTACAGGCATTTTTAAACATAATGCATGTTTGGTTTTGGAGTAATGTTTATATAACTTTCATATTTAGTATGACAGTAATACTGTCATATTGAATAAAAAAAACTAACTTGTATCTGTACAAACCTTAAAAAATATTTTTTTCCAGTAAAACTCACAAAGGTGGTTTTGGAGTTATGTTTAAATAAATGTTAAATTGAATAAGGCAGTTATACTGTTATTATGAGTAAAACCTAATTTTTGTAAATGTTAACCTTATTTTTAGACATTTTACATGTTTGGTTTAGAGTTGTGTTTGACTACATTTGTATTGCTTTTTTCATTAGGGCAAGTCCGACGAGCAGGAGGCCGCGGGGAAGACCCAGGACACATTGGGAAGACTATGTCTCCCGGCTGGGCTGGGAACGCCTCGGGATCCCCCGAGAAGAGCTGGACGAAGTGGTTGGGAGAGGGAAGTCCGGGCTTCTCTGCTTAAGCTGCTGCCCCCGCAACCCGACCTCGGATAAGCGGAAGAAAATGGATGGATTTAGTATGACAGTTATACTGTCATATTAAGTAAAAAAAACTAACTTGTGTCTTTGCACACCTTACAAAATATATTTTTTTCTAGTAAAACTCACAAAGATACATATCTACAGGCATTATTAGCCATTTTGCATGTGTGGTTTAGGAGTTATGTTTAAATAACTGTCATATTGAATGTGTCATTATGACCTAATTTTTGTAATTTTAAACCTTACCAAAATACCTGATTCTGGTAAAACTCACAAAGAGTCAATATTACAGGCATTTTTAGACAGATTACATGTTTGGTTTTGGGGTTATGTTTATACAACTTTCATATTTAGTATAACAGTTATACTATCATATTGAGTACAAAAAAAAGACTTGTGTCTTTGCAAACCATACAAAAGATCATTGTTTTAGTAAATCTAACAAAGATACATTTCTCTAAGCATTATTAGCCATTTTGCATTTGTTGTTTAGGAGTTATGTTTAAATAACTGTCATAGTGAGTAAAACCTAATTTTTGTATTTGCAAACCTTACAAAAACAACTGATTCTAGTAAAACTCACATGGATAACCTCACAAAATATTTTTTTTCCTGCAAAACTCACGAAGAGACATTTCTCCAGGCATTGTTAGCCATTTTGCATGTGTGGTTTAGGAGTTATGTTTAAATAACTGTCAGATTGAGTGTGACAGTATACTGTGAGTAAAACCCATATTTTGTATTTGCAAACCTTACAAGAACAACTGATTCTAGTAAAACTCACATGGATACAAAATTACAGGCATTTTTTGAGATAATGCATGTTTGGTTTTGAAGTTATGTTTATATAACTTTCATATTTAGTATGACAGTAACACTGTCATATTGAGTTAAAAAAACTAACTTGTGTCGGTACAAACATTACAAAATATTTTTTTTCCAGTAAAACTCACAAAGAGACATTTTTCCAGGCATTATTAGCCATTGTGCATGTGTGGTTTAGGAGTTATGTTTAAATATATGTCAAATTGAATGTGGCTGTTATACTGTCATTATGAGTGAAACCTAATTTTTGTAATTGTAAACCTTACCAAAATACCTGATTCTGGTAAAACTCACATAGATTCAATATTACATGCATTTTTAGACGGATTGCATGTTTGGTTTTGGAGTTATGTTTATACACCTTTCATATTTAGTATGACAGTTATACTGTATATTACCATTGAGAAAAAAAACAACTAACTTGTGTAACTTGCAAACCTTACAAAAGATCGTTATTCTAGTAAAGACTTCGACTTCGACTTTCCTTTTATTGTCATTCAAATTTGAACTTTACAGCACAGATAAGAACAAAATGTCGTAGTGCAGGATAAAAAAGCAATAAGGTGCATATTTCGATAAATAAATATATATAAATATATATAAATAATATATATATACATATATATATATATATATATATATATATATATATACATATATATAATAAATATATATAAATAGATAAATAGATTACTGTGCAAATAAATATATTGCAGTTTTTTACATGCACCCAAGTTTATGGATGTATGTTGTCTTGTCTTTTTTATTCCAGCGAGTTAATTCATTTTGAGGGGAGTTGAGGAGATAATTTAATTATGATGCGTTCAAGAGTCTTACGGCCTGAGGGAGAAGCTGTTACAGAACCTGGAGGTTCTGCTTCGGAAGCTGTGGAACCTCTTTCTAGAGTCCAGCAGTGAAAACTGTCCTTGGTGGGGGTGGGAGGAGTCTTTGCAAATTTTCTGAGCCCTGGTCAGGCAGCACTTTTTGCGATCTCCTGGATAGGAGGAAGAGGAGTCCTGATGATCTTTTCCGCCGTCCTCACCACTCACTGGAGATACTTCCAGTCTGAGGAACTGCAGGCTCCAGTCCAGACAGAGATGCTGTTGGTCAGCAGGCTCTCTATAACAAAGATACATCTCTCCAAGCATTATTAGCTATTTTGCATTTGTTGTTTAGGAGTTATGTTTAAATAATTTTGGTATTTGAAAACCTTACAAAAACAACTGATTCTAGTAAAACTCACACAGATACAATATTACAGGCATTTTTAGACATAATACATGTTTGGTTTTGGAGTAATGTTTGTATAACTTTCATATATAGTATGACAGCTATACTGTTATATTGAGTAAAAAAAACTAACTTGTGTCTTTAAAAACCTTATAAAATATATTTTTTCTAGTAAAACTCACAAAGAGACATTTCCCCAGGTATTATTAACTATTGTGCATGTGTGGTTGAGGAGTTATGTTTAAATACATGTCAAATTGAATGTGGCAGGTATACTGTCATGAGTAAAACCTAATTTTTGCAATTGTAAACCTTACCAAAATACCTGATTCTGGTAAAACTCATATAAATTCAATATTACATGCATTTTTAGACGGATTGCTTGTTTGGTTTTGGAGTTATGTTTTTACAACTTTCATATTTAGTATGACAGTTATACTGTCATATTGAGTAAAAAAAACTAACTTGTGTCTTTGCAAACCTTACAAAAGATCAGTATTCTGGTAAAGACTTAGACTTTCTTTTTATTGTCATTCAAATTTGAACTTTACAGCACAGATAACAAAATGTCGTTACATAAGCTCATGGTAGTGCAGGATAAAAAAGCAATAAGGTGCATATATAAATAAATAAATATAAATAATATATAAATATATATATATAATAAATAAATAAATATAAATAGATATAAAGAGATAAATAGATTACTGTGCAGATAAATATATTGCACTTTTTCCACATGCGCCCACGTTTATGGGTGTATGTTACATTGTTTTTTTCATTCCAGCGAGTTAATTCATTTTGAGGGGAGTTGAGGAGATAATTTAATTATGATGCGTTCAAGAGTCTTACGGCCTGAGGGAAGAAGCTGTAACAGAAGCTGCAGGTTCTGCTTCGGAGGCTGCGGAACCTCTTTCTAGAGTCCAGCAGTGAAAACTGTCCTTGGTGGGGGTGGGAGGAGTCTTTGCCCATTTTCTGAGCCCTGGTCAGGCAACACTTTTTGCGATCTCCTGGATAGGAGGAAGAGGAGTCCTGACGATCTTTTCCGCCGTTCACACCACTCTCTGGAGATACTTCCAGTCTGAGGCACTGCAGGCTCCAGTCCAGACAGAGATGCTGTTGGTCAGCAGGCTCTCTATAAAAAAGATACATCTCTCCAAGCATTATTAGCTATCTTGCATTTGTTGTTTAGGAGTTATGTTTAAATAACTGTCATAGTGAGTAAAACCTACATTTTGTATTTGCAAACCTTTCAAAAACAACTGATTCTAGTAAAACTCACACAGATACAATATTGCTGGCATTTTTAGACATAATGCATGTTTGCTTTTGGAGTTATGTTTCTATAACTTTCATATGTATGACAGCTATACTGTTATATTTAATTATAAAAAACTACTTTGTGTCTTTACAAACTTTACAAAATATCTTTTTCCCAGTAAAACTCACAAAGATACATTTCAACAGGCATTATTAGCCATTTTGCATGTGTGGTTTAGAAGTTATGTTTAAATAACTGTCATATGGAGTGTGACCGTAAAGTCATAGTGAGTAAAACAAACTAACTTGTGTCTTTGCAAACCTTACAAAAGAAAATGTTACTAGTAAAACTCACAAAGATACATTTCTTCATGCATTATTAGAAAATGTTCATGTGTAGTTTAGGAGTTATGTTTAAATAACTGTCATATTGAGTGTGGCAGTCATACAGTCATTAAGTGTTAAACCTAATTTTTGTTTTTGCACACCTTACAAAAACAACTGATTCTAGTAAAACTCACATTGATTCAATATTACAGGCATTTTAGACATATTTGGTTTAGGAGTTGTGTTTGAATCCATTTTTATTGCTTTTTTTGTTAGGGCAAGTCCAACCGGCAGGAGGCCACGGGGAAGACAGAGGACACATTGGGAAGACTATGTAAGCCGGCTGGCCTGGGAACGCCTCAGGATCCCCCGAGAAGAGCTGGACGAAGTGGCTTGGGAGAGGGAAGTCTGGGCTTCTCTGCTTAGGCTGCTACCCCCACAACCCGACCTCGGATAAGCGGAAGAAAATGGATGTCATATTGGGTAAAAAAACAAACTAACGTGTCTTTGCAAACCTTACAAAAGATCATTATTCTGGTAAAGACTTAGACTTTCTTTTTATTGTCATTCAAATTTTAACTTTACAGCACAGATAACACAATTTCGTTACATAAGCTCATGGTAGTGCAGGATAAAAAAGCAATAAGGTGCATATATAAATAAATAAATATAAATATATATATAAAATAAATAAATATACTTAAATATATATAAATATATAAATAAAAAGATTACTGTGCAGATAAATATATTGCACTTTTTCCACATGCGCCCACGTTTATGGGTGTATGTTATATTGTGTTTTTTTATTCCAGCGAGTTAATCCATTTTGAGGGGAATTGAGGGGATAATTTAATTATAATGCGTTCAAGAGTCTTACGGCCTGAGGGAAGAAGCTGTTACAGAAGCTGGAGGTTCTGCTTCGGAGGCTGCGGAACCTCTTTCTACAGTCCAGCAGTGAAAACAGTCCTCGGTGGGGGTGGGAGGAGTCTTTGCAAATTTTCTGAGCCCTGGTCAGGCAGCGCTTTTTGCGATCTCCTGGATAGGAGGAAGAGGATTCCTGAATATCTTTTGCGCTGTCCTCACCACTCTCTGGAGAGACTTCCAGTCTGAGGCACTGCAGGCTCCAGTCCAGACAGAGATGGTTGGTCAGCAGGCTCTCTATAACAAAGATACAGTTCTCCAAGCATTATTAGCTATTTGCATTTGTTGTTTAGGATTTATGTTTAAATAACTGTCATAGTGAGTAAAACCTAAATTTTGTATTTGCAAATCTTACAAAAACAATTGATTCTAGTAAAACTCACAGATACAATATCACAGGCATTTTTAGACATAATGCTTGTTTGGTTTTGGAGTTGTGTTTATACAACTTTCATATTTAGTATTACAGTAATACTGTCTTATTCAGTAAAAAACAAAAAACTAACTTGTGTCTTTACAAACCTTACAAAATATGTTTTCCCAGTAAAACTCACAGAGATACATTTCTACAGGCATTATTAGCCATTTTGCATGTTTGGTTTAGGAGTTATGTTTAAATAACTGATATTGAGTGTGACAGTATACTGTCAAAGTGAGTAAAAAAACCTAACTTGTGTCTTGCAAACCTTACAAAAGAAAATGTTACGAGTAAAACTCACAGAGATACATTTCTTCATGCATTATTAGAAAATGTTCATGTGTAGTTTTGAAGTTATGTTTATATAACTTTCATAAATAGTATGACAGTTATACTGTTATATTGAGTAAAAAAAACTAACTTGTGTCTTTACAAACCTTACAAAATATTGTTTTCCATTAAAACTCACAAAGATACATTTCTACAGGCATTATTAGCCATTTTGTATGTGTGGTTTAGGAGTTTGTTTAAATAACTGAAATTGAGTGTGACAGTATACTGTCAAAGTGAGTAAAAAAAACTAACTTGTGTCTTTGCAAACCTTACAAAAGAAAATATTACTAGTAAAACTCATAAAGATACATTTCTTCATGCATTATTAGAAAATGGTCATGTGTAGTTAGGAGTTATGTTTAAATAACTGTCATATTGAGTGTGGTAGTATAACTGCCACACATATTGAGTTATAAAGTTAAGTGTAAAACCTAATTTTTGTATTTGCAAACCTTACAAAAACAACTGATTCTAGTAAAACTCACATAGATTCAATATTAAAGGCATTTTAGACATTTTACATGTTTTGTTCAGGAGTTGTGTTTGAATCCATTTTTATTGCTTTTTTGTTAGGGCAAGTCCAACCGGCAGGAGGCCACGGGGAAGACAGAGGACACATTGGGAAGACTATGTAAGCCGGCTGGCCTGGGAACGCCTCAGGATCCCCCGAGAAGAGCTGGCCGAAGTGGCTTGGGAGAGGGAAGTCTGGGCTTCTCTGCTTAGGCTGCTACCCCCACAACCCGACCTCGGATAAGCGGAAGAAAATGGATGTCATATTGGGTAAAAAAAAAAAAACTAACGTGTCTTTGCAAACCTTACAAAAGATCATTATTCTGGTAAAGACTTAGACTTTCTTTTTATTGTCATTCAAATTTTAACTTTACAGCACAGATAACAAAATTTCGTTACATAAGCTCATGGTAGTGCAGGATAAAAAAGCAATAAGGTGCATATATAAATAAATAAATATAAATATATATATAAAATAAATAAATATACTTAAATATATATAAATAAATAAATAAAAAGATTACTGTGCAGATAAATATATTGCACTTTTTCCACATGCGCCCACGTTTATGGGTGTATGTTATATTGTGTTTTTTTATTCCAGCGAGTTAATCCATTTTGAGGGGAATTGAGGGGATAATTTAATTATAATGCGTTCAAGAGTCTTACGGCCTGAGGGAAGAAGCTGTTACAGAAGCTGGAGGTTCTGCTTCGGAGGCTGCGGAACCTCTTTCTACAGTCCAGCAGTGAAAACAGTCCTCGGTGGGGGTGGGAGGAGTCTTTGCAAATTTTCTGAGCCCTGGTCAGGCAGCGCTTTTTGCGATCTCCTGGATAGGAGGAAGAGGATTCCTGAATATCTTTTGCGCTGTCCTCACCACTCTCTGGAGAGACTTCCAGTCTGAGGCACTGCAGGCTCCAGTCCAGACAGAGATGGTTGGTCAGCAGGCTCTCTATAACAAAGATACAGTTCTCCAAGCATTATTAGCTATTTGCATTTGTTGTTTAGGATTTATGTTTAAATAACTGTCATAGTGAGTAAAACCTAAATTTTGTATTTGCAAATCTTACAAAAACAATTGATTCTAGTAAAACTCACAGATACAATATCACAGGCATTTTTAGACATAATGCTTGTTTGGTTTTGGAGTTGTGTTTATACAACTTTCATATTTAGTATTACAGTAATACTGTCTTATTCAGTAAAAAACAAAAAACTAACTTGTGTCTTTACAAACCTTACAAAATATGTTTTCCCAGTAAAACTCACAGAGATACATTTCTACAGGCATTATTAGCCATTTTGCATGTTTGGTTTAGGAGTTATGTTTAAATAACTGATATTGAGTGTGACAGTATACTGTCAAAGTGAGTAAAAAAACCTAACTTGTGTCTTGCAAACCTTACAAAAGAAAATGTTACGAGTAAAACTCACAGAGATACATTTCTTCATGCATTATTAGAAAATGTTCATGTGTAGTTTTGAAGTTATGTTTATATAACTTTCATAAATAGTATGACAGTTATACTGTTATATTGAGTAAAAAAAACTAACTTGTGTCTTTACAAACCTTACAAAATATTGTTTTCCATTAAAACTCACAAAGATACATTTCTACAGGCATTATTAGCCATTTTGTATGTGTGGTTTAGGAGTTTGTTTAAATAACTGAAATTGAGTGTGACAGTATACTGTCAAAGTGAGTAAAAAAAACTAACTTGTGTCTTTGCAAACCTTACAAAAGAAAATATTACTAGTAAAACTCATAAAGATACATTTCTTCATGCATTATTAGAAAATGGTCATGTGTAGTTAGGAGTTATGTTTAAATAACTGTCATATTGAGTGTGGTAGTATAACTGCCACACATATTGAGTTATAAAGTTAAGTGTAAAACCTAATTTTTGTATTTGCAAACCTTACAAAAACAACTGATTCTAGTAAAACTCACATAGATTCAATATTAAAGGCATTTTAGACATTTTACATGTTTTGTTCAGGAGTTGTGTTTGAATCCATTTTTATTGCTTTTTTGTTAGGGCAAGTCCAACCGGCAGGAGGCCACGGGGAAGACAGAGGACACATTGGGAAGACTATGTAAGCCGGCTGGCCTGGGAACGCCTCAGGATCCCCCGAGAAGAGCTGGCCGAAGTGGCTTGGGAGAGGGAAGTCTGGGCTTCTCTGCTTAGGCTGCTACCCCCACAACCCGACCTCGGATAAGCGGAAGAAAATGGATGTCATATTGGGTAAAAAAAAAAAACTAACGTGTCTTTGCAAACCTTACAAAAGATCATTATTCTGGTAAAGACTTAGACTTTCTTTTTATTGTCATTCAAATTTTAACTTTACAGCACAGATAACAAAATTTCGTTACATAAGCTCATGGTAGTGCAGGATAAAAAAGCAATAAGGTGCATATATAAATAAATAAATATAAATATATATATAAAATAAATAAATATACTTAAATATATATAAATAAATAAATTAAAAGATTACTGTGCAGATAAATATATTGCACTTTTTCCACATGCGCCCACGTTTATGGGTGTATGTTATATTGTGTTTTTTTATTCCAGCGAGTTAATCCATTTTGAGGGGAATTGAGGGGATAATTTAATTATAATGCGTTCAAGAGTCTTACGGCCTGAGGGAAGAAGCTGTTACAGAAGCTGGAGGTTCTGCTTCGGAGGCTGCGGAACCTCTTTCTACAGTCCAGCAGTGAAAACAGTCCTCGGTGGGGGTGGGAGGAGTCTTTGCAAATTTTCTGAGCCCTGGTCAGGCAGCGCTTTTTGCGATCTCCTGGATAGGAGGAAGAGGATTCCTGAATATCTTTTGCGCTGTCCTCACCACTCTCTGGAGAGACTTCCAGTCTGAGGCACTGCAGGCTCCAATCCAGACAGAGATGGTTGGTCAGCAGGCTCTCTATAACAAAGATACAGTTCTCCAAGCATTATTAGCTATTTGCATTTGTTGTTTAGGATTTATGTTTTAATAACTGTCATAGTGAGTAAAACCTAAATTTTGTATTTGCAAATCTTACAAAAACAATTGATTCTAGTAAAACTCACAGATACAATATCACAGGCATTTTTAGATATAATGCATGTTTGGTTTTGGAGTTGTGTTTATACAACTTTCATATTTAGTATTACAGTAATACTGTCTTATTCAGTAAAAAACAAAAAACTAACTTGTGTCTTTACAAACCTTACAAAATATGTTTTCCCAATAAAACTCACAGAGATACATTTCTACAGGCATTATTAGCCATTTTGCATGTTTGGTTTAGGAGTTATGTTTAAATAACTGACATTGAGTGTGACAGTATACTGTCAAAGTGAGTAAAAAAAACTAACTTGTGTCTTTGCAAACCTTACAGAAGAAAATGTTACGAGTAAAACTCACAGAGTGTAGTTTAGGAGTTATGTTTAAATAACTGTCATATTGAGTGTTTTAGTATAACTGCCACACATATTGAGTTATAAAGTTAAGTGTAAAACCTAATTTTTGTATTTGCAAACCTTACAAAAACAACTGATTCTAGTAAAACTCACATAGATTCAATATTAAAGGCATTTTAGACATTTTACATGTTTTGTTCAGGAGTTGTGTTTGAACACATTTGTATTGCTTTTTTTGTTAAGGCAAGTCCAAACGGCAGGAGGCCACGGGGAAGACACAGGACACATTGGGAAGATTATATCAGCTGGCTGGCCTGGGAACGCCTCGGGATCCCCCGAGAAGAGCTGGACGAAGTAGCTGGGGATAGGGAAGTATGGGCTTCTCTGCTTAGGCTGCAGCCCCCGCAACACGAGCTCGGATAAGCGGAAGAAAATTGATGGATTTAGTAAGACAGTTATACTACCATATTGAGTAAAAAAAAACTAACTTTTGTTTTTGTAAACATTCAAAATATATTTTTTCTAGTAAAACTCACAACGATACATATAGTTTAAATAACTGTCATAGTAAGTAAAACCTTTTTTTTGTATTTGCAAACCTTACAAAAACAACTGATTCTAGTAAAACTCACTTGCATTCAATGTTACAGTTATTTTTAGACAATTTGCCTGTTTTGTTTAGAAATTATGATGGAATACATTTTTTATTGCTTTTTTCGCATTATCTCAGGATTTTAGGAATTAAACTGTCATATTGAGTAAAACTACTTTTTGTGTTTGCAAGCCTTAAAAAAGCATATGTTTCGAGTAAAACTCATAAGAATGCATTATTTCAGGCAATATTAGCTCATTTTTATGTGTAGTTTAGAGTAATGTTTAATTTACTGTCATATTGAGTGTACATTGTCATGGTGAAAAAAAACTAATTTTTGTATTTGCAAAAATTTCAAACACAGCTGATTCTAGTAAAACTCACATGGATTCAATATTACAGGCATTTTTACACATATTGCATGTTTGATTTAGGAAATATGATTGAATACATTTGTATTGGTTTTTTTGCATTAACTCAGGATTTTAGGAATATAACTGTCATATTGAGTAAAAAAAACTACTTTTTGTGTTTGCAAGATTTAAAAAAGCATGTGTTTAGAGTAAAACTCCGTAGAATGCATTATGTGAGGCATCATTAGCCATTTTGCATAAGTAGTTAGGAGTTATTTTTAAATAACTGTCATATTGAGTGTGAAAGTATACTGTCATAGAGTAAAACTTAATTTTTGTATTTGCAAACCTTACAAAAACAACTGATTCTAGTAAAACTCACCTGGATTTAATATTACAGGCATTTTTAGACAATTTGCATTGTTGGTTTAGGAATTATGTTGGAATACATTTTTATTCCTTTTTTCGCATTATCTCAGGATTTTAAGAACATTTCTGTCATATTGAGTAAAAAACTACTTTTTGTGTTTGCAAGATCTAAAAAAGCATGTGTTTAGAGTAAAACTCCGTAGAATGCATTATTTGAGGCATCATTAGCCTTTTTGCATGTGTAGTTAGGAGTTATTTTTAAATAACTGTCATATTGAGTGGTGTGACAGTATACTGTCATAGTGAGTAAAACTTAATTTTTGTATTTGCAAACCTTACAAAAACAACTGATTCTTGTAAAACTCACATGGATTTAATAATACAAGCAATTTTAGACATTTTGCATTGTTGGTTTAGGAATTATGTTGGAATACATTTTTATTGCTTTTTTTGCATTATCTCAGGATTTTAGGAATATAACTGTCATATTGAGTAAAAAACTACTTTTTGTGTTTGCAAGATTTAAAAAAGCATGTGTTTACAGTAAAACTCCGTAGAATGCATTATGTGAGGCATCATTAGCCATTTTGCGTAAGTAGTTAGGAGTTATTTTTAAATAACTGTCATATTGAGTGTGAAAGTATACTGTCATAGAGTAAAACTTAATTTTTGTATTTGCAAACCTTACAAAAACAACTGATTCTAGTAAAACTCACATGGATTTAATATTACAGGCATTTTTAGACAATTTGCATTGTTGGTTTAGGAATTATGTTGGAATACATTTTTATTGCTTTTTTCGCATTATCTCAGGATTTTAAGAATATTTCTGTCATATTGAGTAAAAAACTACTTTTTGTGTTTGCAGCCTTAAAAAAAGCACATGTTTCGAGTAAAACTCATAAGAATGCATTATTTCAGGCAATATTAGCTAATTTTTATGTGTAGTTTAGGAGTAATGTTTAATTTACTGTCATATTGAGTGTACATTGTCATGGTGAAAAAAAACTAATTTTTGTATTTTCAAAAATTTCAAACACAGCTGATTCTAGTAAAACTCACATGGATTCAATATTACAGGCAATTTTACACATATTGGATGTTTGATTTAGGAAATATGATTGAATACATTTTTATTGCTTTTTTCGCATTATCTCAGGATATTAGGAATATAACTGTCCATTGAGTAAAAAACTACTTTTTGTGTTTGCAAGATTTAAAAAAGCATGTGGGTAGAGTAAAACTCCGTAGAATGCATTATTTGAGGCATCATTAGCCATTTTGCATAAGTAGTTAGGAGTTATTTTTAAATTGTCATATTGAGTGTGAAAGTATACTGTCATAGTGAGTAAAACCTAATTTTTGTATTTGCAAACCTTACAAAAACAACTGATTCTAGTAAAACTCACCTGGCTTTAATATTACAGGCATTTTTAGACAAGTTGCATTGTTGGTTTAGGAATTATGTTGGAATACATTTTTATTTCTTTTTTCGCATTATCCCAGGATATTAGGAATATAACTGTCAATTCAGTAAAAAACTACTTTTTGTGTTTGCAAGATTTAAAAAAGCATGTGTTTAGGTTAAAACTCCGTAGAATGCATTATTTGAGGCATCATTAGCCTTTTTGCATGTGTAGTTAGGAGTTATTTTTAAATAACTGTCATATTGAGTGTGACAGTATACTGTCATAGTGAGTAAAACTTAATTTTTGTATTTGCAAACCTTACAAAAACAACTGATTCTAGTAAAACTCACATGGATTTAATAATACAAGCAATTTTAGACATTTTGCATTGTTGGTTTAGGAATTATGTTGGAATACATTTTTATTGCTTTTTTCGCATTATCTCAGGATTTTAAGAACATTACTGTAATATTGAGTAAAAAACTACTTTTTGTGTTTGCAAGCCTTAAAAAAAGCATATGTTTCGAGTAAAACTCATAAGAATGCATTATTTCAGGCAATATTAGCTCATTTTTATGTGTAGTTTAAGAGTAATGTTTAATTTACTGTCATATTGAGTGTACATTGTCATGGTGAAAAAAAACTAAAAAACAGCTGATTCTAGTAAAACTCACATGGATTCAATATTACAGGAATTTTTACACATATTGCTTGTTTGATTTAGGAAATATGATTGAATACACTTGTATTGCTTTTTTTTGCATTATCTCAGGATTGTAAAAATATCACTGTCATATTGAGTAAAAAACTACTTTTTGTGTTTGCAAGATTTAAAAAAGCATGTGTTTAGAGTAAAACTCCGTAGAATGCATTATTTGAGGCATCATTAGCCATTTTGCATAAGTAGTTAGGAGTTATTTTTAAATAACTGTCATATTGAGTGGGGCAGTTTACTGTCATAGTGAGTAAAACTTAATTTTTGTATTTGCAAACCTTACAGAAACAACTGATTCTAGTAAAACTCACATGGAATTAATAATACAAGCAATTTTAGACATTTTGCATTGTTGGTTTAGGAATTATGTTGGAATACATTTTTATTGCTTTTTTCGCATTATCCCAGGATTTTAAGAACATTACTGTCATATTGAGTAAAAAACTACTTTTTGTGTTTGCAAGCCTTAAAAAAGCATATGTTTCGAGTAAATTTCACAATAATGCTTTATTTCAGGCAATATTAGCTCATTTTATGTGTAGTTTAGGGGTTATGTTTAATTTGTCATGGTGAAAAAAACCATATTTTTGTGTTTGCAAAAATTTCAAACACAGCTGATTCTAGTAAAACTCACATGGATTCAATAATACAGGCATTTTTTAAACATATTGCATGTTTGATTTAGGAAATATGATTGAATACATTTTCATTGCTTTTTTCGCATTATCTCAGGATTTTAGGAATATAACTGTCATATTGAGTAAAAAACTACTTTTTGTGCTTGCAAGATTTAAAAAATGATGTGTTTGGAGTAAAACTCCGTAGAATGCATTATTTGAGGCATCATTAGCCATTTTGCATCAGTAGTTAGGTGTTATTTTTAAATAACTGTCATATTGAGTGTGGCAGTATACTGTCATAGTGAGTAAAACTTAATTTTTATATTTGCAAACCTTACAAAAACAACTGATTCTAGTAAAACTCACATGGATTTAATAAAACAAGCATTTTTAGACATTTTGCATTGTTGGTTTAGGAATTATGTTGGAATACATTTTTATTGCTTCGTTCGCATTGTCTCAGGATTTTAAGAACATTACTGTCATATTGAGTAAAAAACTACTTTTTATGTTTGCAAGCCTTAAAAAAGCATATGTTTCGAGTACATTTCACAAGAATGCTTTATTTTAGAAAATATTAGCTCATTTTTATTTGTAGTTTAGGAGTTATGTTTAATTTACTGTTATATTGAGTGTACATTGTCATGGTGAAAAAAAACATATTTTTGTATTTGCAAAAATTTCAAACACAGCTGATTCTAGTAAAACTCACATGGATTCAATATTACAGGCATTTTTACACATATTGCATGTTTGATTTAGGAAATATGATTGAATACATTTTTATTGCTTTTTTCGCATTATCTCAGGATTTTAGGAATATAACTGTCATATTGAGTAAAAAACTACTTTTTGTGCTTGCAAGATTTAAAAAAAATGATGTGTTTGGAGTAAAACTCCGTAAAATGCATTATTTGAGGCATCATTAGCCATTTTGTATGTGTAGTTAGGAGTTATTTTTAAATAACTGTCATATTGAGTGTGACAGTATACTGTCATAGTGAGTAAAACATAATTTTTGTATTTGCAAACCTTACAAAAACAACTGATTCTAGTAAAACTCACATGGATTTAATATTACAGGCATATTTAGACATTTTGCATTGTTGGTTTAGGAATTATGTTGAAATACATTTTTATTGCTTTTTTCGCATTATCTCAGAATTTTAAGAACATTACTGTCATATTTTGTAAAAAACTACTTTTTTTGTTTGCAAGCCTTAAAAAAGCATATGTTTTGAGTAAAACTCACAAAAATGCATTTTTTCAAGGCAATATTAGATGTGTAGTTTAGGAGTAATGTTTAATTTACTGTCATATTGAGTGTACATTGTCATGGTGAAAAAAAACTATTTTTTTTTTATTTGCAAACATTACAAAAACAACTGATTCTAGTAAAACTCACATGGATTCAATAATACAGGCATTTTTACACATTTTGCATGTTTAGTTTAGAAATTACGATGGAATACATTTTTATTGCTTTTTTCGCATTATCTCAGGATTCTAAGAAGATTACCGTCATATTGAGTAAAAAAACACTTTGTGTTTGCAAGCCTAAAAAAAGCATAGGTTTCGAGGAAAACTCCCAAAGATGCATTATTTCAAGCATTATTAGCCATTTTGCATGTGTAGTTTAGGAGTTATGATTAAATAACTGACATATTGAGTTTGACAGAGTAAAACCTAATTTTTGTATTTGCAAACCTTACTAAAACAACTGATTCTAGTAAAACTTACATGGATTTAATATTACAGGCATTTTTAGACATTTTGCATTGTTGGTTTAAGAATTATGTTGGAATACATTTTTATTGCTTTTTTCGCATTATCTCAGGATTTGAAGAACATATTGAGTAAAAAACTACTTTTTGTTTTTGCAAGCCTTAAAAAAGCATATGTTTCGAGTAAAACTCACAAGAATGCATTATTTCAGGCAATATTAGCTCATTTTTAAGTGTAGTTTAGGAGCTATGTTTAATTTATTCTCATATTGAGTGTCATGGTTAAAAAAAACACCTAATTTTTGTATTTGCAAAAATTTCAAACACAACAAATTCTAGTAAAACTCACATGGATTCAATACTACAGGCTTTTTTCGCATTATCTCAGGATTTTAGGAATATTACTGTCATATTGAGTAAAAAACTACTTTTTGTGTTTGCAAGATTTGAAAAAGCAAATGCTTCGAGTAAACTCCGTAGAATGCATTATTATTTTAGGCATCTGTAGCCATTTTGCTTGTGTGGATTAGGAGTTTTTAAATAACTGTCATTATGAGTAAAACTTAAATTTTGTATTTTTAAACCTCCTGATTCTAGTAAAATTCACAAAGATATAATATTACAGGCATTTTTAGACATAATGCAGGTTTGGTTTTTGGAGTTAGGTTTATAACTTTTCATATTTAGTATGACAGTTAGACTGTCATATTAAGTAACAAAAAAAAAAAAGACGTGTCTTTGCAAACCTTACAAAATATTTTTTTCCAGTAAAACTCACAAAGATACATTTCTCTTATTAGCCATTTTGCATGTGTGGTTTCGGAGTTATGTTTAAATAACTGTCAGATACAGAGACAGAGACAGTATACATGGGGAAGGCGTGGCGCAGTTGGGAGAGTGGCCGTTCCAGCAACTTGAGGGTTCTTGGTTCGATCCCCACCTTCTACCAACCTCGTCACGTCCGTTGTGTCCTTGAGGGAGACACTTTACCCTTGCTCCTGATGGGTTGTGGTTAGGGCCTTGCATGCCAGCTCCCGCCATCAGTGTGTAAATGTGTGTGTGAATGGATGAATGTAAAAGTAGTGTCAACGCGCTTTGTGTACCTTGAAGGTAGAAAAGCGCTATGCAAGTATAACCCATTTACCATAGTGAGTAAAACCAAATGTTTGTATTTACAAACCTTACAAAATAACCGATTCTAGTAAAAGTCACACAGATACAATATTTTAGGCATTTTTAGACATAATGCATGTTTGGTTTTGGAGTTATGTTTATATAACCTCCTTTCTGAGCCGCCACCTTATCGTGGTAGAGGAGTTTGCGTGTCCCACTGATCCTAGGAGCTATGCTGTCTGTGGGCTTCTATGCCCCCTCGTAGGCTCTCCCAAGACAAATAGGTCCTAGGTGAGGGATCAGACAAAGAGCAGCTCAAAGACCTTTATGAAAAGTACAAAGCGAGGTCCTAGATTTTTCCTCGCCCGGATGCGGTTCACCGTGGCTCCCCTGTGGAGCCAGGCCCAGAGGTGAGGCACGATGGCGAGCGCCTGTTGGCTGGCTCAGCTCAATGAAGCAACGTGGTTCCCTCCTCCAATGGGCTCACCACTCATGGGCTGGGTTATAGAGGTCGGGTGCAGTGTTAGCTGAGCGGCAGCCGAAGGCAGGGCACTTGGCGATCCGATCATCGGCTACATAAGCTAGCTCTTCTGACGTGAAATGTCACCTCGCTGGGAGGGAAGGAGCCTGAGCTGGTGTGCGAGGTGGAGAAGTTCCGGCTAGATATAGTTGGACTCACTTCGACGCACAGGAACCTGTTCTCTCGAGAGGGGCTGGACTCTCTTCCACTATGGCGTTGCAAGCAATGAGAGGCTGGGGTGGCAATTCTTGTTGTCCCCCCGGCTCAAAGACAAGAGTATGGGGTATCGGACTGTCTGATTGTGGCGGGTCGCTCCCTGTATGATCAGTGTCAGAGCTTGGTCCGCATTGCCGGCAGTAAGTCGGACCTCTTTCCAGTGAGGGTTGGACTAAACCACACAAAGGGCAGCCTTGGCGGCCCAAGGCTGCCCTTTGTCACCGATTCTGTTGTTAACTTTTATGGACAGAATTACTAGGCGCAGTCATGGCGTTGAGGGGATCCGGTTTAGTGGTTGCAGGATTAGGTCTCTGCTTTTTGCAGATGATGTGGTCCTGATGGCTTCAACTGGCCAGGATCTCCAGCTCTCATTGGATGGCCGAGTATGAAGCGACTGGGATGAGAATCAGCACCTCCAAGTCCGAGTCCATGGTTCTCGCCCGGTAAAGGGTGGGGTGCCATTTCCAGGTTGAGGAGGCGATGGCACATACATAGATGGCCCCAAGTGGAGGAGTTCAAGTACCTAGGAGTCTTGTTCACGAGTGAGGGAAGAGTGGATCATGAGATCCACAGGCGGATCGGTGCGGCGTCTTCAGTAATGAGGACGCTATATCGATCCATTGTGGTGAAGAAGGAGCTGAGCCAGAATTAAAAGCTCTAAATTTACCGGTCGATCTACATTCCCATCCTGCACCCATGGTCATGGTTATGACCGAAAAGACAAGATCACGGGTACAAGCGGCCAAATTGAGTTTCCTCCGCCGGGTGGCGGGTCTCTCCCTTAGAGATAGGATAAGAAGCTCTGTCACCCGGGAGAAACTCAGAGTAAAGCGCTGCTCCTCCACATTGAGAGGAGCCAGGTGAGGTGGTTCGGGCATCTGCTCAGGATGCCACCCGACGCCTCCCGAGGGAGGTGTTTAGGGCAAGTCCGACCGGCAGGAGGCCACGGGGAAGACCCAGGACACATTGGGAAGATTATGTCTCCCGGCTGGCCTGGGAACGCCTCAGGTTCCCCCAAGAAGAGCTGGAAGAAGTGGCTGGGGAGAGGAAAGTCTTGGCTTCTCTGTTTAGGCTGCTGCCCCCGCAACCCGACCTCGGTTAAGCGGAAGAAAATGGATGGATTTAGTAACGACAAAAAAAAATGATTCTAGTAAAACTCACATGGATACAATTTTACAGGTATTTTTAGACATAATGCATGTTTGGTTTTGGAATTATGTTTATATAACTTTCATATGTATTATGACAGTTATACTGTCATCTTGAGTAAAACTAACTTGTGTCTTTACAAACATTACAAACTATGTTTTTCCAGTAAAACAAAAAGATTTTGTATTTGCAAACCTTACAAAAACAACTGATTCTAGTAAAACTCACATAGATTCAATATTTCAGGCATTTTTAGACATTTCACATGTTTGAATACATTTTTATTGCTTTTTTCGTTAGGGCAAGTCCGATCGGCAGGAGGCCACGGGGAAGACCCAGGACACATTGGGAAGACTATGTCTCAGGCTGGCCTGGGAACGCCTCGGGATCCCCCGAGAAGAGCTGGACAAAGTGGCTGGGGAGAGGGAAGTCTGGGCTTCTCTGCTTAGGCTGCTGCCCCCGCAACCCAACCTCGGATAAGCGGAAGAAAATGGATGGATTTAGTATGACAGTTATACTGTCATATTGAGTAAAAAAACTTTTTTCCATAGATTCAATATTACAGGCATCTTTAGATGGATTGCATGTTTGGTTTTGGAGATATGTTTATACAACTTTCATATTTAGTATGACAGTTATACTGTCATATTGAGTAAAAAAAAACAACTTGTGTCTGCAAACCTTACAAAAGATTATTATTCTAGTAAAACTAACAAAGATACATTTTTCCAAGCATTATTAGCATTTGTTGTTTTGGAGTTATAATGCTTGCGTTGAGAGGCGACGGGCTCGGGTGGCAATTCTTGTTGCCCCCCGGCTCAAAGCCTGCACGTTGGAGTTCAACCCAGTGGACCAGTGGGTAGCTTTCCTCCGCCTTCGGGTGGGGGGACGGGTCCTGACTGTTGTTTGGCCTTACGCGCCAAACGGCAGCTCAGAGTACCCACCCTTTTTGGATTCACTCGAGGGAGTACTGGAAAGTGCTCCACCGGGTGATTCCCTCGTTCTACTGGGGGCCTTCAACGCTCATCTTGGCAACAACAGTGAAACCTGGAGAGGCATGATTGGGAAGAATGGCCGCCCGGATTTGAACCCGAGTGGTGTTTTGTTATTGGACTTTTGTGCTCGTCACAGATTGTCAATAACAAACACCAAGTTCAAACATAAGGGTGTCCATATGTGCACTTGGCATCAGGACACCCTAGGCCGCAGTTCCATGATCGATTTTGTAGTTGTGTCATCGGATTTGCGGTCTCATGTTTTGGACACTCGGGTGAAGAGAGGGGCGGAGCTTTCTACCGATCACCACATGGTGGTGAGTTGGCTGCGATGGTGGGGGAGGATGCCTGACAGACCTGGCAGGCCCAAACGCATTGTGAGGGTTTGCTGGGATCGCCTCCGGAAGAACTTTGAACATGTCACGAGGGAGGCGCTGGACATTGAGTCTGAGTGGACCATGTTCCGTGCCTCTCTTGTCGAGCCGGCTGATTGGAGCTGTGGCCGCAAGGAGTTTGGTGCCTGTCGTGGCGGTAATCCTAGAACCCGCTGGTGGACACCAGCAGTGAGGGATGCCGTCAAGCTGAAGAAAGAGCCTATCGGGTCCTTTTGGCTCATGGGACTCCAGAGGCAGCCGACAGGCCAAGCGAAGTGCGGCTTCAGCGGTCGCAGAGGCAAAAACTCGGACATGGGAGGAGTTTGGAGAAGCCATGGAAAACGACTTCCAGACGGCTTCGAAGCGATTCTGGACCACCATCCGCCGGCTCAAGGAGGGGGAGCAGTGCACTGTAACACCGTGTATGGTGAGGATGGTGCGCTGCTGACCTCTACTGCAGCTGTTATTGATCGGTGGAGGGAATACTTCGAAGACCTCCTTATTCCCACCAACATGTCTTCCTATGAGGAAGCAGTGCCTGGGGAATCTGTGGTGGGCTCTCCTATTTCTGAGGCTGAGGTCAAAAAGCTCCTCAATGGCAACGCCCTGGGGGTGGATGAGATCCGTCCGGAGTTCCTTAAGGCTCTGGATGCTGTGGGGCTGTCTTGGTTGACAAGACTCTGCAACATCGCGTGGACATCGGAGGCGGTACTTCTGGATTGGGAGACCGGGGTGGTGGTTCCTCTCTTTAAGAAGGGGAACCAGAGGGTGTGTTTCAACTATCGTGAGATCACACTCAGTCTTCCCGGTAAGGTCTATTCATGTGTACTGGAGAAGAGGCTATGCCGGATAGTCAAACCTCAGATTCAGGAGGAACAGTGTGGTTTACGTCCTGGTCGTGGAACTGCGGACCAGCTTTATACTCTCGGCAGGGTCCTTGAGGGTGCATGGGAGTGTGCCCAACCAGTCTACATGTGCTTTATGAACTTGGAGAAGGCATTCGACCATTTACCCCGGGAAGTCCTGTGGGGAGTGCTCAGAGAGTATGGGGTAACGACTGTCTTATTGTGGCGGTTCGCTCCCTTTGCAAGAGTCAGAGCTTGGTCCGCATTGCCGGCAGTAAGTTGGACCCGTTTAGTGAGGGTTGGACTCCGCCAAGGCTGCCCTTTGTCACCGATTCTGTTCATAGCCTTTATGGACAGAATTTCTAGGCGCAGTCAGGGCGTTGAGGGGATCCGGTTTGGTGTCTGCAGGATTAGGTCTATGCTATTTGCAGATGATGTGGTCCTGATGGCTTCATCTGGCCAAGATCTTCAGCCCTCACTGGATCGGTTCGCAGACGAGTGTGAAGTGACTAGGATGTGAATCAGCACCTCCAAGTCAGAGTCCATGGTTCTCGCCCGGAAAAGGGTGGAGTGCCATTTCCGGGTTGGGGAGGAGATCTTGCCCCAAGTGGAGGAGTTCAAGGACCTCAGAGTCTTGTTCACGAGTGAGGAAAGAGTGGATCGTGAGATCGACAGGCGGAACGGTGCGGCGTCTTCAGTAATGCGGACGCTGTATTGATCCGTTGTGGTGAAGAAGGAACTGAGCCGGAAGGCAAAGCTCTCGATTTACCGGTCGATCTACGTTCCCATCCTCACCTATGGTCATGGCCGAAAGGACAAGATCACGGGTACAAGCGGCCGAAATGAGATTCCTCCGCCGGGTGGCGGGGCTCTCCCTTAGAGATAGGGTGAGAAGCTCTGTCATCCGGGAGGAGCTCAAAGTAAAGCCATTGCTCCTCCATTTCGAGAGGAGCCAGATGAGGTGGTTCGGGCATCTGGTCAGGATGCCACCCGAACGCCTCCCTAGGGAGGTGTTTCGGGCACGTCCGACCGGTAGGAGGCCCAGGAAGACCCAGGAAACGGGAAGCTTATCTCTCCCGGCTGGCCTGGGAATGCCCCGGGATCCCCCGGGAGGAGCTGGACGAAGTGGCTGGGGAGAGGAAAGTCTGGGCTTCCCTGCTTAGGCTGCAGCCCCCGCGACCCGACCTCGGATAAGCGGAAGAAAATGGATGGATGGATGGATGGAGTTATGTTTAAATAACTGTCATAAAGAGTAAAACCTCATTTTTGTATTTGTAAACCTTACCAAAACAACTGATTTTAGTAAAACTCACACAGATTCAATATTACAGGCATTTTTAGACATTTTGCTTATTTGGTGTAGGAATTATGATGGAATACATTGTTATTGCTTATTTCGCATTATATCAGGATTTTAAGATCTTTACTGTCATATTGAGGAAAACAAATACTTTTTGTGTTTGCAAGCTTTAAAAAAGCATATGTTTCGAGTAAAACTCACAAGAATGCCTTATTTCAGGCATTATTAGCCATTTTTTATGTGTAGTTTAGGCATACTTGCCAAGTCTCCTGGATTTTTCAGGAGACTCCCGAAATTCAGCGCCTCTCCCGAAAACCTCCCGGGACAAATTTTCTCCCGAAAATCTCCCGAAATTCAGGCTGACCTGAGTGAGGACAGCCTGTATTCACGTCTGCTTTCCCACGATATAAACAGCATGCCTGCCCAATCACATTATAACTGTAGAATGATCGAGGGCGAGTTCTTGGTTTCTTATGTGGGTTTATTGTTAGGTAGTTTCATTAACGTCCTCCCAGCGCAGTAACAACACTAAACAACAGCAGTCACGTTTTCGTCTACCGTAAAGCAGTTTGTCTGCCGTAAACAGCAATGTTGTGACACTCTTTAAACAGGGAAATACTGCCATCTACTGTACATGCATATGTGACAATAACATCCAGGGCTTTTAGAGAGTGCAGCGCACAACTGCGCACACAACAAGGAGACGAAGCAGAAGAACGCGGAAGATACAGCCATGGCGACGCCGACGACGAGTAAGATGAAGAAACACGCTTATAAGTTCCAAGCCGCAGCTGCGAATGGACCTGGATAGCCTCCGGGAAGAAGTAGTGGAGTACCAAGTGCTTGGCAGTGAAGATCTTCCTCAGGAAGCAAAGATTGACCGGTTTTTGGCCATGCTCAGGAGGGGTGGAAAATTCCAGACTCTCGTGCATTTGATGAAAGCACTTTTGTGCGTGCCACACAGCAATGCATCATCAGAGAGGGTGTTCAGCATGGTTAGAAAAATAGTGACAGAGAATAGAACAAGGATGGACAATTCAACCCTTAACTCAACAATGAGTAGATGAGTGTTATGTGTGTGTATATGTGTAAATAAATGAAAACTGAAATTCAAGTATTTATTTTATTTTTATATATATATAGCTAGAATTCACTGAAAGTCAAGTTTTTCTTATATATGTGTGTATGTATATATATATATATATTTTTATATATATATATATATATATATATATATATATATATATATATATATATATATATATATATATATATATATTTATTTATATATATATATATTTATATATATATGTATATATATATATATATATATATATATATATATATATATATATATATATATATATATATATATATATATATATATATATATATATGAAATACTTGACTTGGTGATTTTAGCTCTAAATATACTCCTCCCCTCTTAACCACACCCCCAACCACGCCCCCACCCCACCCCCGACCACGCCTTCCCCACCCCCACCTCCTGAAATCGGAGGTCTCATTGTTGGCAAGTATGAGTTTAGGAGTTATGTTTAAATAACTGTCATAGTGAGTGTGGCAGTTACACTGTCATATTGAGTAAAAAAAACTAACTTGTGTCTTTGCAAACCTCACAAAAGAAAACGTTTCTAATAAAAATCACAAAGATACATTTCTTCACGCATTATTAGACATTTTTCATGTGTGGTTTAGGAGTTATGTTTAAATAACTGTCATATTGAGTGTGGCAGTTATACTGTCATTATGTGTAAAACCTAATTTTGTATTTGCAAACCTTATAAAAACAACTGATTCTAGTAAAACATAGATTCAATTTTACAGGCATTTTTAGACATTTTACATGTTTGGTTTAGGAGTTGTGTTTGAATACATTTTGTATTGCTATTTTCGTTAGGGCAAGGCCGACCGGCAGGAGACCAGGGGGAAGACCCAGGACACATTGGGAAGACTATCATTCAAGTACCTTGGGATGTGGGTGGACAATAAGCTGGACTGGACTGTTAACACAGACCACTTGTACAGGAAAGGACAGAGCTGTACTTCCTGAGGCGGCTGTCCTTTGTCCCACACGCCATTAGACTGTACAACTCTCCTCTGGGGGGAGGGGGCTACTAGGATGACAGGGGATGCAAATCAATAAGAGTGCAATATTTTTTCAAAACATGGTCACTACTGCCTAGTTTCTCATGTTATATTCTTATTTTACTGTTATATTTTTATTCTCATTGTTGCTTTTTATTTTTATTCTATTGTAATATGTTTCTATTTTGTTTCAATTTATACCCCCATTATTTACTTTTCACTTTTTAAAATTTTGTACACTACTGCTGGAATTTAAATTTTCCTGAGGGAACTCTCCTGAAGGAATCAATTAAGTACTATCTATCTATCTATCTATCTATCTATCTATCTATCTATCTATCTATCTATTTATGTCTCCTGGCTGGACTGAAAACGCCTGGGATCCCCCGAGAAGAGCTGGACGAAGTGGCTGGGGAGAAGAAAGTCTGGGCTTCTCTGCTTAGGCTGCTGCCCCCGCAACCTGACCTCGGTTAAGCAGGAAGAAATGGATGGATTTAGTATGACAGTCATATTAAGTAAAAAACTAACTTGTGTTTTTGCAAACATTACAAAATATATTTTTTCTAGTAAAACTCACAAAGATACATAACTCAAGGCATTATTAGCCATTTTGCATGTGTGGTTTAGGACATATGTTTAAATAACCGTCAGATTGAGTGTGACAGTATACTGTCATAGTGAGTAAAACCCATATTTTGTAATTGCAAACCTTATGAAAACAAATGATTCTACTAAAACTCACATGGATACAATATCACAGGCATTTTAGACATAATGCATGTTTGGTTTTGGAGTAATGTTTATATAACTTTCATATTTAGTATGACAGTAATACTGTCATATTGAATAAAAAAAACTAACTTGTATCTGTACAAACCTTAAACAATATTTTTTTCCAGTAAAACTCACAAAGAGACATTTCTCCAGGCATTATTAGCCATTGTGCACATGTGGTTTAGGAGTTATGTTTAAATAAATGTCAAATTGAATGTGGCAGTTATACTGTTATTATGAGTAAAACCTAATTTTTGTAAATGTTAATCTTACCACAATACCTGATTCTGGTAAAACTCACATAGATTCAATATTACAGGCATTTTTAGACATTTTACATGTTTGGTTTAGAGTTGTGTTTGAATACATTTTTATTGCTTTTTTCATTAGGGCAAGTCCGACGGGCAGGAGGCCGCGGGGAAGACCCAGGACACATTGGGAAGACTATGTCTCCCGGCTGGGCTGGGAACGCCTCGGGATCCCCCGAGAAGAGCTGGACAAAGTGGTTGGGGAGAGCGAAGTCTGGGCTTCTCTGCTTAGGCTGCTGCCCCTGCAACCCGACCTCGGATAAGCGAAAGAAAATGGATGGATTTAGTATGACAGTTATACTGTCATATTAAGTAAAAAAAACTAACTTGTGTCTTTGCACACCTTACAAAATATATTTTTTCTAGCAAAACTCATAAAGATACATATCTACAGGCATTATTAGCCATTTTACATGTGTGGTTTAGGAGTTATGTTTAAATAACTGTCATATTGAATGTGGCAGTAATACTGTCATTATGACCTAATTTTTGTAATTTTAAACCTTACCAAAATACCTGATTCTGGTAAAACTCACAAAGATTCAATATTACAGGCATTTTTAGACGGATTACATGTTTGGTTTTGGGGTTATGTTTATACAACTATCATATTGAGTACAAAAAACAAACTTGTGTCTTTGCAAACCATACAAAAGATCATTGTTTTAGTAAATCTAACAAAGTCTCCAAGCATTATTAGCCATTTTGCATTTGTTGTTTAGGAGTTATGTTTAAATAACTGTCATAGTGAGTAAAACCTAATTTTTGTATTTGCAAACCATACAAAAACAACTGATTCTAGTAAAATATTGCAGGCATTTTTAGACATAATGCATGTTTGATTTTGGAGTTGTGTTTGTATAACTTTCATATTTAGTATTACAGTAATACTGTCATATTGAGTAATAAAAACTAACTTGTGTCTACAAACCTTACAAAATATTTTTTTTCCTGCAAAACTCACAAAGAGACATTTCTCCAGGCATTATTAGCCATTTTGCATGTGTGGTTTAGGAGTTATGTTTAAATAACTGACAGATTGAGTGTGCCAGTATACTGTGAGTAAAACCCATATTTTGTATTTGCAAACCTTACAAAATCAACTGATTCTAGTAAAACTCACATGGATACAAAATTACAGGCATTTTTAGAGATAATGCATGTTTGGTTTTGGAGTTATGTTTATAAAACTTTCATATTTAGTATGACAGTAACACTGTCATATTGAGTAAAAAAAACTAACTTGTGTCGGTACAAACATTACGAAATGTTTTTTTTCCAGTAAAACTCACAAAGAGACATTTCTCCAGGCATTATTAGCCATTGTGCATGTGTGGTTTAGGAGTTATGTTTAAATACATGTCAAATTGAATGTGGCAGTTATACTGTCATTATGAGTGAAACCTAATTTTTGTAATTGTAAACCTTACCAAAATATCTGATTCTGGTAAAACTCACATAGATTTAATATTACATGCATTTTTAGACGGATTGCATGTTTGGTTTTGGAGTTATGTTTATACAACTTTCATATTTAGTATGACAGTTATACTGTATATTACCATTGAGTAAAAAAAAAACTAACTTGTGTCTTTGCAAACCTTACAAAAGATCGTTATTCTAGTAAAGACTTAGACTTCGACTTTGACTTTCTTTTTATTGTGATTCAAATTTGAACATTACAGCACAGATAAGAACGAAATGTAGTGCAGGATAAAAAAGCAATAAGGTGCATATTTCGATAAATAAATATATATAAATAATATATAAATACTATATATATATATATATATATATATATATATATATATATATATATATATTTATATAAAATATATATATTTATAAATAGATAAAGAGATTACTGTGCAGATAAATATATTGCCCTTTTTTACATGCACCCGCGTTTATGGATGTATGTTATCTTGTCTTTTTCATTCCAGCGAGTTAATTCATTTTGAGGGGAGTTGAGGAGATAATTTAATTATGATGCGTTCAAGAGTCTTACGGCCTGAGGGAGAAGCTGTTACAGAACCTGGAGGTTCTGCTTCGGAAGCTGCGGAACCTCTTTCTAGAGTCCAGCAGTGAAAACTGTCCTTGGTGGGGGTGGGAGGAGTCTTTGCACATTTTCTGAGCCCTGGTCAGGCAACACTTTTTGCGATCTCCTGGATAGGAGGAAGAGGAGTCCTGATGATCTTTTCCGCCGTCCTCACCACTCTCTGGAGATACTTCCAGTCTGAGGCACTGCAGGCTCCAGTCCAGACAGAGATGCTGTTGGTCAGCAGGCTCTCTATAACAAAGATACATCTCTCCAAGCATTATTAGCTATTTTGCATTTGTTGTTTAGGAGTTATGTTTAAATAACTGTCATAGTGATTTAAACCTAAAATTTGTATTTGCAAACCTTTCAAAAACAACTGATTGTAGTAAAACTCACACAGATACAATATTGCAGGCATTTTTAGACATAATGCATGTTTGGTTTTGGAGTTATGTTTCTATAACTTTCATATGTATGACAGCTATACTGTTATATTTAATAAAAAAAACTAACTTGTCTTTACAAACCTTACAAAATATTTTTTCCCAGTAAAACTCTCAAAGATACATTTCAACAGGCATTATTAGCCATTTTGCATGTGTGGTTTAGAAGTTTTGTTTAAATAACTGTCATATGGAGTGTGACCGTAAAGTCATAGTGAGTAAAACAAACTAACTTGTGTCTTTGCAAACCTTACAAAAGAAAATGTTACTAGTAAAACTCACAAAGATACATTTCTTCTGCATTATTGGAAAATGCTCATGTGTAGTTTAGGAGTTATGTTTAAATAACTGTCATATTGAGTGTGGCAGTCATACAGTCATTAAGTGTTAAACCTAATTTTTGTTTTTGCAAACCTTACAAAAACAACTGATTCTAGTAAAACTCACATTGATTCAATATTACAGGCATTTTAGACATTATACATATTTGGTTTAGGAGTTGTGTTTGAATCCATTTTTATTGCTTTTTTCGTTAGGGCAAGTCCGACCGGCAGGTGGCCACGGGGAAGACAGAGGACACATTGGGAAGACTATGTAAGCCGGCTGGCCTGGGAACGCCTCAGAGTCCCCCGAGAAGAGCTGGACGAAGTGGCTTGGGAGAGGGAAGTCTGGGCTTCTCCGCTTAGGCTGCTGCCCCCGCAACCCGACCTCGGATAAGCGGAAGAAAATGGATGGATTTAGTATGACAGTTATACTGTCATATTAAGTAAAAAAAACTAACTTGTGTCTTTGCAAACTTTACAAAATATAATCATTCTAGTAAAACAAGCAAAGATACATCTCTCCAAGCATTATTAGCTATTTTGCATTTGTTGTTTAGGAGTTATGTTTAAATAACTGTCAAAGTAAATAAAACCTAATTTTGGTATTTGAAAACCTTACAAAAACAACTGATTTTAGTAAAACTCACACAGATACAATATTACAGGAATTTTTAGACATAATACAGGTTTGGTTTTGGAGTAATGTTTAAATAACTTTCATATATAGTATGACAGCTATACTGTTATATTGAGTAAAAAAAACAACTAACTTGCGTCTTTGCAAACCTTACAAAAGATCATTATTCTGGTAAAGACTTAGACTTTCTTTTTATTGTCATTCAAATTTGAACTTTACAGCACAGATAACAAAATTTCGTTACATAAACTCATGGTAGTGCAGGTTAAAAAAGCAATAAGGTGCATATACAAATAAATAAATATAAATATATATATAAAATAAATAAATATACTTAAATATATATAAATAAATAAATAAAAAGATTACTGTGCAGATAAATATATTGCACTTTTTCCACGTGCGCCCACGTTTATGGGTGTATGTTATATTGGGTTTTTTTTTATTCCAGCGAGTTAATCCATTTCGAGGGGAGTTGAGGGGATAATTTAATTATAATGCGTTCAAGAGTCTTACGGCCTGAGGGAAGAAGCTGCTACAGAAGCTGGAGGTTCTGCTTCGGAGGCTGCAGAACCTCTTTCTAGAGTCCAGCAGTGAAAACAGTCCTTGGTGGGGGTGGGAGGAGTCTTTGCAAATTTTCTGAGCCCTGGTCAGGCAGCGCTTTTTGCGATCTCCTGGATAGGAGGAAGAGGATTCCTGAAGATCTTTTCCGCCGTCCTCACCACTCTCTGGAGAGACTTCCAATCTGAGGCACTGCAGGCTCCAGTCCAGACAGAGATGCTGTTGGTCAGCAGGCACTCTATAACAAAGTATAGTTCTCCAAGCATTATTAGCTATTTGCATTTGTTGTTTAGGATTTATGTTTAAATAACTGTCATAGTGAGTAAAACCTAAATTTTGTATTTGCAAACCTTACAAAAACAATTGATTCTAGTAAAACTCAGATACAATATCACTGGCATTTTTAGACATAATGCATATTTGGTTTTGGAGTTGTGTTTATATAACTTTCATATTTACTATTACAGTAATACTGTCATATTGAGTAAAAAAAAAAAAACTAACTTGTGTCTTTACAAACCTTACAAAATATTGTTCCCAGTAAAACTCAAAGATACATTTCTACAGGCATTATTAGCCATTTTGTATGTGCGGTTTAGGAGTTATGTTTAAATAACTGTCATATTGAGTGTGACAGTAAAGTCATAGTGAGTAAAACAAACTAACTTGTGTCTTTGCAATGCTTACAAAAGAAAATGTTACTAGTAAAACTCACAAAAGATGCATTTCTTCATGCATTAGAAAATGTTACTGTCATTAAGTGTTAAACCTAATTTTTGTATTTGCAAACCTTACAAAAACAACTGATTCTAGTAAAACTCACAGATTCAATATTGCAGGCATTTTAGACATTTCACATGTTTGGTTTAGGAGTTGTGTTTGAATACATTTTAATTGCTTTTTTCGTTAGGGCAAGTCCGACCGGCAGGTGGCCACGGGGAAGCCCCAGGACACATTGGGAAGACTATGTCAGCCGGCTGGCCTGGGAACGCTTCGGGATCCCCCGAGAAGAGCTGGACGAAGTGGCTGGGGAGAGGGAAGTCTGGGCTTCTCTGCTTAGGCTGCTGCCCCCGCAACCCCGACCTCGGATAAGCGGAAGAAAATGGATAGATTTAGTATGACAGTTATGCTATTATATTGAGTAAAAAAAACTAACTTGTGTCTTTACAAACCTTACAAATTATATGTTTTCTAGTAAAACTCACAAAGATACATCTCCAGGCATTATAAGCCATTTTGCATGTGGTTTAGGGGTTATGTTTAAATAACTGCCATATTGAATGTGGCAGTTATACTGTCATTATGAGTAAAACCTAATTTTTGTAATTGTAAACCTTACCAAAATACCTGATTCTGGTAAAACTCACATAGATTCAATATTACAGGCATTTTTAGACGGATTGCATGTGTAGTTTTGAAATTATGTTTATACAACTTTCTTATTAGTATGACAGTGTCATCTTGAGTAAAAAAACTAACTTGTGTCTTTGCAAACCTTACAAATTATATGTTTTCTAGTAAAACTCACAAAGATACATCTCCAGGCATTATTAGCCATTTTGCATTTGTTGTTTAGGAGTTATGTTTAAATAACTGGCATAGTGAGTAAAACCTAATTTTTGTATTTGCAAACCTTACAAAAACAACTGATTCTAGTAATACTCACATAGATACAATATTACAGGCATTTTTAGACATAATGCATGTTTAGTTTTAGAGTTATGTTTATATAACTTTCATATTTAGTATGACAGTAAAACTGTCATATTGAGTAAAAAAACTAACTTGTGTCTTTGCAAACCTTACAAAAGATCATTATTCTAGTAAAACATACTAAGATACATTCCTCCAGGCATTATTAGCCACTTTGCATGTGTGGTTTAGGAGTTATGTTTTAAACAACTGTCATATTTAGGTGGCAGTTATATGTCTATGCGTAAAACCAAATTTTTGTATTTGCAAATCTTTCAAAAACTGATTACAGTAATTGTCACATAGTTTTAATATTACAGGTATTTTTAGACATTTTGCATTGTTGGTTTAGGAATTATGTTGCAATACATTTTTTTTTTGCTTTTTTTGCATTATCTCAGGATTGTAAAAATATTACTGTCATATTGAGTAAAAAAAACTACTGATTGGGTGTGGCAGTTATACTGTCATTATGTGTAAAACCTAATTGTTGTATTTGCAAACCTTACAAAAACAACCGATTGTAGTAACTCACATGGATAAAATATTACAGGCATTTTTAGACATAATACATCATTGGTTTATGAATCGTGTTCGATTGCTCCTGCTCACAGAACCACACAGCCAGCGCACGACACACGAGCCACAAGCCCACAGCCCAAGGCAGTTAAATACCCCTGCAAATCCACAAGGCACGACACTTACTTTGGAGGCAGAGTTTCCTCTGCCCCTGCGTATTGTGGGACTCTGGGGATTCTTTTCGGTAGCCTGCGGGTCTGCTGGGTAGTCCTGGGGATTCCTTCTCAACCTGCGCGCGTTCACCCGGTCCTCCTTGTTAAGCCTGACGATCCTCCTGGTCGCTCCTTTTTAAATGTGTGCAGCCCTAATGCTCCACAGGTGCGTCTGATTTCAGGTGCCGTTCGATTGGGCACTTTGGTTGTCAGGGGCAACAAGCTAAAAGGGGCAACGTCTTAAAATGCCAGCAAAGTCCACAAGGAATAAAATTATGCAATTAAAAATACAGTCAAAGTCCTCAAAGTGTAAAAACATGCAATTAAAAATACAATCAAATTGTAAAATGTAAAAACATGCAATTTAAATCTACAACAATAAAAACACTCAGACATGCATGACAATGAAACAAAAAAAATAAAATCCCCTACTTGTGTCCCATCACATCCCCCCCATACATTATCGTTGTCAGTCCCTGCAACGGGGGGAACTCTCGTCTGCATAGCGGGCAGGCAACTGTCGGTCAAAGCCTTTTTTAGCTCTTCAAAGGACGTCTGACACTCTGGTGTCCACACTATTTTGTGGGCCTCTGCCTTCTTGCCAGTGAGGCCGTCCCACCGACATGTATTTAGGGGACGGGCTATTTTAGCAAACCCAGCCACAAAACGTTGGTAATAGCCTGCCAATCCAAGAAACGCTCTCACTTCCTTGACAGTGGTCGGAGCGGCCCAGTCCTGTCCTGCCTTAATTTTACCTGGGTCCCGTCTCACTCCATCCCGATCCACCACATGTCCCAAGAATTTCACCTCACGCTGAAAGAGCTTGCACTTAGAGGGCTTGAGTTTAAGTCCATGTCGCTGCAACCGTTCAAACACCTGGTCCAGGTGCTGTAGATGGGCAGTGAAATAAATGATAAATACATGACAAATGGGTTGTACTTTTCTACCTTCAAGGTACTCAAAGCGCTTTGACACTACTTCCACATTTACCCATTCACACACTGATGGAGGGAGCTGCCATGCAAGGCGCTAACCAGCACCCATCAGGAGCAAGGGTGAAGTGTCTTGCTCAGGACACAACGGACATGACGAGGTTGGTACTAGGTGGGGATTGAACCAGGGACCCTTGGGTTGCGCACGGCCACTCTTCCACTGCGCCACGCCGTCCCTCAACAGAAAAAATTATTATGTCATCAAGATAAACCAACAATGATTCCGCTATTTGACCATTCAAACAATGATGTGTAAGCCGTTGGAAAGTGGCAGCTGCATTGCATAGACCAAATGGCATGCGTTCAAACTCGAACAGTCCGAGGGGAGTTGTAAATGCAGTTTTTACACGATCGTCCGGGTGCACCTCCACTTGCCAATACCCACTAGCGAGGTCTAAGGTCGAAAACCATTCAGATTTGCTCAGACCAGTAAGGGTCTCTTCGATTCAGGGGAACGGAAAGGCGTCTTTATGTGTAACTGAGTTTAACCTCCGGTAGTCTACACAAAAGCGCCAACTCCCATCCTTTTTGCGGACTAACACTATAGGCGCTGCCCAGGGACTGCAGCTTTCCTTTATCACTCTCTGTTCAAGCATACCTGAAAGCATGCAGTGTCTTCACTTCCTTATACAACAGAGACGGGATGGGTCAGGTATCTCTCCCTGGTAGGGCGGAATCTCCAGTCAGTATCCTGTGTTGCACAACACTGGTCCTTCCAAAGTCCTCATGTTGTGCAAACACCTTCTCCCACTTCGCCAGCAGGGCGCGTAGCTGCACCTGTTGCTGCTCAGACAGATCCGGCTTATCACTCAAATCCCTAACATCTGGGGACAGTTCTGGATTGGTTTGGGCTGTGGCATCAATGAGTGACACTTCTACCACATCTAGAGATAAACACAGATCCTCAGCTCCATGCACATCACTATCATCAACACAAAACAGCTGCCCTATCTTTTTAAATCGTTTTAAGGAAATACTGTAGGAATGGGGGTTATAAACACGGAGGGGCAGCCTACCTCTGTTCATCACGACCAGTGATTTTGCCACGCCAACTGCACCGGGCATGGGCTCCACCAGGGCGCAGTAGTTAGCCCCACACCAACATCTCCTTTGGGGGATATGTAATACTAGTCTTCGAGGCCAATCTCACGTGGCCTAGCAAGCCATCTTCAGCAGCAACAGCTTCTATACGGGAACATGTAGCAAAAGCTTCCCTCCACACCTTTTGCTTTTGAAGATGCCGAAGAGTAGAGGTCTTAGGACATTTAAAAACGGCATCCCAACAACCCACGATTAGATTCATACCTACTATGAAGGGGTGTGTACAGTTTTGATCCGCAACAATTACTACTCCTCTTTCGGGAACTTTAACACCCTCTACCTCAAAATCAAGAACCGCATAGCCGATATAGGGGATTTCCAGGCCATTAGCTGCTCTTAGACGAAAAAGGGTAGGGGTCCTTTCGAGCTTAGCTTCGGTAAAGTGAGCATTAAATAGGCTTTCGGACATTAGCGTCACTTGGGACCCGGTGTCTAAAAGTCCTGGCAGAATAGTGCCTCCAGCGTCTACTTGTATTGTGGGGCATTGGGGGCCCTGGATGATGTTGGCGTGGTGGCCAGCCCTGCAACTCGGACCTCAGCAGCAGGGACATTTAGTTTAAATCCGGTGCATGTGTAGTTGCAGTGCTGAATTTTTAGAGATAATGCATGTTTGGTTTTGGAGTTATGTTTATATAACTTTTGTTTTTAGTTTGACAGTTATACAGTTATATTGAGTAAAAAAACTAACTTGTGTCTTTACAAACCTTACAAAAGAAAATGTTACGAGTAAAACTCACAGAGATACATTTCTTCATGCATTATTAGAAAATGTTCATGTGTAGTTTTGAAGTTATGTTTATATAACTTTCATATATAGTATGACAGTTATACTGTTTTATTGAGTAAAAAAAACCTAACTTGTGTCTTTACAAACCTTACAAAATATTGTTTTCCATTAAAACTCACAAAAATACATTTCTAAAGGCATTATTAGCCATTTTGTATGTGTGGTTTAGGAGTTATGTTTAAATAACTGAAATTGAGTGTGACAGTATACTGTCAAAGTGAGTAAAAAAAAAACTAACTTGTGTCTTTGCAAACCTTACAAAAGAAAATGTTACTAGTAAAACTCATTAAGATACATTTCTTCATGCATTATTAGAAAATGTTCATGTGTAGTTTAGGAGTTATGTTTAAATAACTGTCATATTGAGTGTGGCAGTCATACAGTCATTAAGTGTTAAACCTAATTTTTGTTTTTGCACACCTTACAAAAACAACTGATTCTAGTAAAACTCACATTGATTCAATATTACAGGCATTTTAGACATATTTGGTTTAGGAGTTGTGTTTGAATCCATTTTTATTGCTTTTTTTGTTAGGGCAAGTCCAACCGGCAGGAGGCCACGGGGAAGACAGAGGACACATTGGGAAGACTATGTAAGCCGGCTGGCCTGGGAACGCCTCAGGATCCCCCGAGAAGAGCTGGACGAAGTGGCTTGGGAGAGGGAAGTCTGGGCTTCTCTGCTTAGGCTGCTACCCCCACAACCCGACCTCGGATAAGCGGAAGAAAATGGATGTCATATTGGGTAAAAAAACAAACTAACGTGTCTTTGCAAACCTTACAAAAGATCATTATTCTGGTAAAGACTTAGACTTTCTTTTTATTGTCATTCAAATTTTAACTTTACAGCACAGATAACAAAATTTCGTTACATAAGCTCATGGTAGTGCAGGATAAAAAAGCAATAAGGTGCATATATAAATAAATAAATATAAATATATATATAAAATAAATAAATATACTTAAATATATATAAATATATAAATAAAAAGATTACTGTGCAGATAAATATATTGCACTTTTTCCACATGCGCCCACGTTTATGGGTGTATGTTATATTGTGTTTTTTTATTCCAGCGAGTTAATCCATTTTGAGGGGAATTGAGGGGATAATTTAATTATAATGCGTTCAAGAGTCTTACGGCCTGAGGGAAGAAGCTGTTACAGAAGCTGGAGGTTCTGCTTCGGAGGCTGCGGAACCTCTTTCTACAGTCCAGCAGTGAAAACAGTCCTCGGTGGGGGTGGGAGGAGTCTTTGCAAATTTTCTGAGCCCTGGTCAGGCAGCGCTTTTTGCGATCTCCTGGATAGGAGGAAGAGGATTCCTGAATATCTTTTGCGCTGTCCTCACCACTCTCTGGAGAGACTTCCAGTCTGAGGCACTGCAGGCTCCAGTCCAGACAGAGATGGTTGGTCAGCAGGCTCTCTATAACAAAGATACAGTTCTCCAAGCATTATTAGCTATTTGCATTTGTTGTTTAGGATTTATGTTTAAATAACTGTCATAGTGAGTAAAACCTAAATTTTGTATTTGCAAATCTTACAAAAACAATTGATTCTAGTAAAACTCACAGATACAATATCACAGGCATTTTTAGACATAATGCATGTTTGGTTTTGGAGTTGTGTTTATACAACTTTCATATTTAGTATTACAGTAATACTGTCTTATTCAGTAAAAAACAAAAAACTAACTTGTGTCTTTACAAACCTTACAAAATATGTTTTCCCAGTAAAACTCACAGAGATACATTTCTACAGGCATTATTAGCCATTTTGCATGTTTGGTTTAGGAGTTATGTTTAAATAACTGATATTGAGTGTGACAGTATACTGTCAAAGTGAGTAAAAAAACCTAACTTGTGTCTTGCAAACCTTACAAAAGAAAATGTTACGAGTAAAACTCACAGAGATACATTTCTTCATGCATTATTAGAAAATGTTCATGTGTAGTTTTGAAGTTATGTTTATATAACTTTCATAAATAGTATGACAGTTATACTGTTATATTGAGTAAAAAAAACTAACTTGTGTCTTTACAAACCTTACAAAATATTGTTTTCCATTAAAACTCACAAAGATACATTTCTACAGGCATTATTAGCCATTTTGTATGTGTGGTTTAGGAGTTTGTTTAAATAACTGAAATTGAGTGTGACAGTATACTGTCAAAGTGAGTAAAAAAAACTAACTTGTGTCTTTGCAAACCTTACAAAAGAAAATATTACTAGTAAAACTCATAAAGATACATGTCTTCATGCATTATTAGAAAATGGTCATGTGTAGTTAGGAGTTATGTTTAAATAACTGTCATATTGAGTGTGGTAGTATAACTGCCACACATATTGAGTTATAAAGTTAAGTGTAAAACCTAATTTTTGTATTTGCAAACCTTACAAAAACAACTGATTCTAGTAAAACTCACATAGATTCAATATTAAAGGCATTTTAGACATTTTACATGTTTTGTTCAGGAGTTGTGTTTGAATCCATTTTTATTGCTTTTTTTGTTAGGGCAAGTCCAACCGGCAGGAGGCCACGGGGAAGACAGAGGACACATTGGGAAGACTATGTAAGCCGGCTGGCCTGGGAACGCCTCAGGATCCCCCGAGAAGAGCTGGCCGAAGTGGCTTGGGAGAGGGAAGTCTGGGCTTCTCTGCTTAGGCTGCTACCCCCACAACCCGACCTCGGATAAGCGGAAGAAAATGGATGTCATATTGGGTAAAAAAAAACAACTAACGTGTCTTTGCAAACCTTACAAAAGATCATTATTCTGGTAAAGACTTAGACTTTCTTTTTATTGTCATTCAAATTTGAACTTTACAGCACAGATAACAAAATTTCGTTACATAAGCTCATGGTAGTGCAGGATAAAAAAGCAATAAGGTGCATATATAAATAAATAAATATAAATCTATATATAAAATAAATAAATATACTTAAATAAATATAAATAAATAAATAAAAAGATTACTGTGCAGATAAATATATTGCACTTTTTCCACATGCGCCCACGTTTATGGGTGTATGTTATATTGTGTTTTTTTATTCCAGCGAGTTAATCCATTTTGAGGGGAATTGAGGGGATAATTTAATTATAATGCGTTAAAGAGTCTTACAGCCTGAGGGAAGAAGCTGTTACAGAAGCTGGAGGTTCTGCTTCGGAGGCTGCGGAACCTCTTTCTACAGTCCAGCAGTGAAAACAGTCCTCGGTGGGGGTGGGAGGAGTCTTTGCAAATTTTCTGAGCCCTGGTCAGGCAGCGCTTTTTGCGATCTCCTGGATAGGAGGAAGAGGATTCCTGAATATCTTTTGCGCTGTCCTCACCACTCTCTGGAGAGACTTCCAGTCTGAGGCACTGCAGGCTCCAATCCAGACAGAGATGGTTGGTCAGCAGGCTCTCTATAACAAAGATACAGTTCTCCAAGCATTATTAGCTATTTGCATTTGTTGTTTAGGATTTATGTTTTAATAACTGTCATAGTGAGTAAAACCTAAATTTTGTATTTGCAAATCTTACAAAAACAATTGATTCTAGTAAAACTCACAGATACAATATCACAGGCATTTTTAGATATAATGCATGTTTGGTTTTGGAGTTGTGTTTATACAACTTATATATTTAGTATTACAGTAATACTGTCTTATTCAGTAAAAAACAAAAAACTAACTTGTGTCTTTACAAACCTTACAAAATATGTTTTCCCAGTAAAACTCACAGAGATACATTTCTACAGGCATTATTAGCCATTTTGCATGTTTGGTTTAGGAGTTATGTTTAAATAACTGACATTGAGTGTGACAGTATACTGTCAAAGTGAGTAAAAAAAACTAACTTGTGTCTTTGCAAACCTTACAAAAGAAAATGTTACGAGTAAAACTCACAGAGTGTAGTTTAGGAGTTATGTTTAAATAACTGTCATATTGAGTGTGGTAGTATAACTGCCACACATATTGAGTTATAAAGTTAAGTGTAAAACCTAATTTTTGTATTTGCAAACCTTACAAAAACAACTGATTCTAGTAAAACTCACATAGATTCAATATTAAAGGCATTTTAGACATTTTACATGTTTTGTTCAGGAGTTGTGTTTGAATACATTTGTATTGCTTTTTTTGTTAAGGCAAGTCCAAACGGCAGGAGGCCACGGGGAAGACAGAGGACACATTGGGAAGATTATATCAGCTGGCTGGCCTGGGAACGCCTCGGGATCCCCCGAGAAGAGCTGGACGAAGTAGCTGGGGATAGGGAAGTATGGGCTTCTCTGCTTAGGCTGCAGCCCCCGCAACACGAGCTCGGATAAGCGGAAGAAAATTGATGGATTTAGTAAGACAGTTATACTACCATATTGAGTAAAAAAAAACTAACTTTTGTTTTTGTAAACATTCAAAATATATTTTTTCTAGTAAAACTCACAACGATACATATAGTTTAAATAACTGTCATAGTAAGTAAAACCTTTTTTTTGTATTTGCAAACCTTACAAAAACAACTGATTCTAGTAAAACTCACTTGCATTCAATGTTACAGTTATTTTTAGACAATTTGCCTGTTTGGTTTAGAAATTATGATGGAATACATTTTTTATTGCTTTTTTCGCATTATCTCAGGATTTTAGGAATTAAACTGTCATATTGAGTAAAACTACTTTTTGTGTTTGCAAGCCTTAAAAAAGCATATGTTTCGAGTAAAACTCATAAGAATGCATTATTTCAGGCAATATTAGCTCATTTTTATGTGTAGTTTAGAGTAATGTTTAATTTACTGTCATATTGAGTGTACATTGTCATGGTGAAAAAAAACTAATTTTTGTATTTGCAAAAATTTCAAACACAGCTGATTCTAGTAAAACTCACATGGATTCAATATTACAGGCATTTTACACATATTGCATGTTTGATTTAGGAAATATGATTGAATACATTTTTTTTTTTTTTTTCGCATAATCTCAGGATATTAGGAATATAACTGTCAATTGAGTAAAAAACTACTTTTTGTGTTTGCAAGATTTAAAAAAGCATGTGTTTAGAGTAAAACTCCGTAGAATGCATTATGTGACGCATCATTAGCCATTTTGCACAAGTAGTTAGGAGTTATTTTTAAATAACTGTCATATTGAGTGTGAAAGTATACTGTCATAGTGAGTAAAACCTAATTTTTGTATTTGCAAACCTTACAAAAACAACTGATTCTTGTAAAACTCACCTGGCTTTAATATTACAGGCCTTTTTAGACAATTTCCATTGTTGGTTTAGGAATTATGTTGGAATACATTTTTATTAATTTTTTTGCATTATCTCAGGATTTTAAGAACATTACTGTCATATTGAGTAAAAAACTACTTTTTGTGTTTGCAAGCCTTAAAAAAGCATATGTTTCGATTAAAACACATAAGAATGCATTATTTCAGGCAATATTAGCTCATTTGTATGTGTAGTTTAGGAGTAATGTTTAATTACTGTCATATTGAGTGTACATTGTCATGGTGAAAAAGAACTAATTTTTGCATTTGCAAAAATTTCAAACACAGCGGATTCTAGTAAAACTCACATGGATTCAATATTACAGGCATTTTTACACATATTGCATGTTTGATTTAGGAAATATGATTGAATACATTTTTATTGCTTTTTTTCGCATTATCTCAGGATATTAGGAATATAACTGTCCATTGAGTAAAAAACTACTTTTTGTGTTTGCAAGATTTTAAAAAAGCATGTGGGTAGAGTAAAACTCCTTAGAATGCATTATTTGAGGCATCATTAGCCATTTTGCATAAGTAGTTAGGAGTTATTTTTAAATAACTGTCATATTGAGTGTGAAAGTATACTGTCATAGTGAGTAAAACCTAATTTTTGTATTTGCAAACCTTACAAAAACAACTGATTCTAGTAAAACTCACCTGGCTTTAATATTACAGGGATTTTCAGACAATTTGCATTGTTGGTTTAGGAATTATGTTGGAATACATTTTTATTCCTTTTTTCGCATTATCTCAGGATATTAGGAATATAACTGTCAATTGAGTAAAAAACTACTTTTTGTGTTTGCAAGATTTAAAAAAGCATCTGTTTAGAGTAAAACTCCGTAGAATGCATTATTTGAGGCATCATTAGCCTTTTTGCATGTGTAGTTAGGAGTTATTTTTAAATAACTGTCATATTGAGTGGTGTGACAGTATACTGTCATAGTGAGTAAAACTTAATTTTTGTATTTGCAAACCTTACAAAAACAACTGATTCTAGTAAAACTCACATGGATTTAATAATACAAGCAATTTTAGACATTTTGCATTGTTGGTTTAGGAATTATGTTGGAATACATTTTTATTGCTTTTTTCGCATTATCTCAGGATTTTAAGAACATTACTGTCATATTGAGTAAAAAAACTACTTTTTGTATTTGCAAGCCTTAAAAAAAGCATATGTTTCGAGTAAAACTCATAAGAATGCATTATTTCAGGCAATATTAGCTCATTTTTATGTGTAGTTTAGGAGTAATGTTTAATTTACTGTCATATTGAGTGTACATTGTCATGGTGAAAAAAAACTAATTTTTGTATTTGCAAAAATTTCAAACACAGCTGATTCTAGTAAAACTCACATGGATTCAATATTACAGGAATTTTTACACATATTGCTTGTTTGATTTAGGAAATATGATTGAATACACTTTTATTGCTTTTTTTGCATTATCTCAGGATTGTAAAAATATCACTGTCATATTGAGTAAAAAACTACTTTTTGTGTTTGCAAGATTTAAAAAAGCATGTGTTTAGAGTAAAACTCCGTAGAATGCATTATTTGAGGCATCATTAGCCATTTTGCATAAGTAGTTAGGAGTTATTTTTAAATAACTGTCATATTGAGTGGGGCAGTTTACTGTCATAGTGAGTATAACTTAATTTTTGTATTTGCAAACCTTACAGAAACAACTGATTCTAGTAAAACTCACATGGATTTAATAATACAAGCAATTTTAGACATTTTGCATTGTTGGTTTAGGAATTATGTTGGAATACATTTTTATTGCTTTTTTCGCATTATCTCAGGATTTTAAGAACATTACTGTCATATTGAGTAAAAAACTACTTTTTGTGTTTGCAAGCCTTAAAAAAGCATATGTTTCGAGTAAATTTCACAATAATGCTTTATTTCAGGCAATATTAGCTCATTTTATGTGTAGTTTAGGGGTTATGTTTAATTTGTCATGGTGAAAAAAAACATATTTTTGTGTTTGCAAAAATTTCAAACACAGCTGATTCTAGTAAAACTCACATGGATTCAATAATACAGGCATTTTTTAAACATATTGCATGTTTGATTTAGGAAATATGATTGAATACATTTTCATTGCTTTTTTCGCATTATCTCAGGATTTTAGGAATATAACTGTCATATTGAGTAAAAAACTACTTTTTGTGCTTGCAAGATTTAAAAAATGATGTGTTTGGAGTAAAACTCCGTAGAATGCATTATTTGAGGCATCATTAGCCATTTTGCATCAGTAGTTAGGTGTTATTTTTAAATAACTGTCATATTGAGTGTGGCAGATACTGTCATAGTGAGTAAAACTTAATTTTTATATTTGCAAACCTTACAAAACAACTGATTCTAGTAAAACTCACATGGATTTAATAAAACAAGCATTTTTAGACATTTTGCATTGTTGGTTTAGGAATTATGTTGGAATACATTTTTATTGCTTCTTTCGCATTATCTCAGGATTTTAAGAACATTACTGTCATATTGAGTAAAAAACTACTTTTTGTGTTTGCAAGCCTTAAAAAAGCATATGTTTCGAGTACATTTCACAAGAATACTTTATTTTAGGCAATATTAGCTCATTTCTATTTGTAGTTTAGGAGTTATGTTTAATTTACTGTTATATTGAGTGTACATTGTCATGGTGAAAAAAAACATATTTTTGTATTTGCAAAAATTTCAAACACAGCTGATTCTAGTAAAACTCACATGATTCAATATTACAGGCATTTTTACACATATTGCATGTTTGATTTAGGAAATATGATTGAATACATTTGTATTGCTTTTTTCGCATTATCTCAGGATATTAGGAATATAACTGTCCATTGAGTAAAAAACTACTTTTTGTGTTTGCAAGATTTAAAAAAGCATGTGGGTAGAGTAAAACTCCGTAGAATGCATTATGTGAGGCATCATTAGCCATTTTGCGTAAGAAGTTAGGAGTTATTTTTAAATAACTGTCATATTGAGTGTGAAAGTATACTGTCATAGTGAGTAAAACCTAATTTTTGTATTTGCAAACCTTACAAAAACAACTGATTCTAGTAAAACTCACCTGGCTTTAATATTACAGGCATTTTTAGACAATTTGCATTGTTGGTTTAGGAATTATGTTGGAATACATTTTTATTTCTTTTTTCGCATTATCCCAGGATATTAGGAATATAACTGTCAATTGAGTAAAAAACTACTTTTTGTGTTTGCAAGATTTAAAAAAGCATGTGTTTAGAGTAAAACTCCGTAGAATGCATTATTTGAGGCATCATTAGCCTTTTTGCATGTGTAGTTAGGAGTTATTTTTAAATAACTGTCATATTGAGTGTGACAGTATACTGTCATAGTGAGTAAAACCTAAATTTTGTATTTGCAAATCTTACAAAAACAATTGATTCTAGTAAAACTCACAGATACAATATCACAGGCATTTTTAGATATAATGCATGTTTGGTTTTGGAGTTGTGTTTATACAACTTATATATTTAGTATTACAGTAATACTGTCTTATTCAGTAAAAAACAAAAAACTAACTTGTGTCTTTACAAACCTTACAAAATATGTTTTCCCAGTAAAACTCACAGAGATACATTTCTACAGGCATTATTAGCCATTTTGCATGTTTGGTTTAGGAGTTATGTTTAAATAACTGACATTGAGTGTGACAGTATACTGTCAAAGTGAGTAAAAAAAACTAACTTGTGTCTTTGCAAACCTTACAAAAGAAAATGTTACGAGTAAAACTCACAGAGTGTAGTTTAGGAGTTATGTTTAAATAACTGTCATATTGAGTGTGGTAGTATAACTGCCACACATATTGAGTTATAAAGTTAAGTGTAAAACCTAATTTTTGTATTTGCAAACCTTACAAAAACAACTGATTCTAGTAAAACTCACATAGATTCAATATTAAAGGCATTTTAGACATTTTACATGTTTGTTCAGGAGTTGTGTTTGAATACATTTGTATTGCTTTTTTTGTTAAGGCAAGTCCAAACGGCAGGAGGCCACGGGGAAGACAGAGGACACATTGGGAAGATTATATCAGCTGGCTGGCCTGGGAACGCCTCGGGATCCCCCGAGAAGAGCTGGACGAAGTAGCTGGGGATAGGGAAGTATGGGCTTCTCTGCTTAGGCTGCAGCCCCCGCAACACGAGCTCGGATAAGCGGAAGAAAATTGATGGATTTAGTAAGACAGTTATACTACCATATTGAGTAAAAAAAAACTAACTTTTGTTTTTGTAAACATTCAAAATATATTTTTTCTAGTAAAACTCACAACGATACATATAGTTTAAATAACTGTCATAGTAAGTAAAACCTTTTTTTTGTATTTGCAAACCTTACAAAAACAACTGATTCTAGTAAAACTCACTTGCATTCAATGTTACAGTTATTTTTAGACAATTTGCCTGTTTGGTTTAGAAATTATGATGGAATACATTTTTTATTGCTTTTTTCGCATTATCTCAGGATTTTAGGAATTAAACTGTCATATTGAGTAAAACTACTTTTTGTGTTTGCAAGCCTTAAAAAAGCATATGTTTCGAGTAAAACTCATAAGAATGCATTATTTCAGGCAATATTAGCTCATTTTTATGTGTAGTTTAGAGTAATGTTTAATTTACTGTCATATTGAGTGTACATTGTCATGGTGAAAAAAAACTAATTTTTGTATTTGCAAAAATTTCAAACACAGCTGATTCTAGTAAAACTCACATGGATTCAATATTACAGGCATTTTACACATATTGCATGTTTGATTTAGGAAATATGATTGAATACATTTTTTTTTTTTTTTTCGCATAATCTCAGGATATTAGGAATATAACTGTCAATTGAGTAAAAAACTACTTTTTGTGTTTGCAAGATTTAAAAAAGCATGTGTTTAGAGTAAAACTCCGTAGAATGCATTATGTGACGCATCATTAGCCATTTTGCACAAGTAGTTAGGAGTTATTTTTAAATAACTGTCATATTGAGTGTGAAAGTATACTGTCATAGTGAGTAAAACCTAATTTTTGTATTTGCAAACCTTACAAAAACAACTGATTCTTGTAAAACTCACCTGGCTTTAATATTACAGGCCTTTTTAGACAATTTCCATTGTTGGTTTAGGAATTATGTTGGAATACATTTTTATTAATTTTTTTGCATTATCTCAGGATTTTAAGAACATTACTGTCATATTGAGTAAAAAACTACTTTTTGTGTTTGCAAGCCTTAAAAAAGCATATGTTTCGATTAAAACACATAAGAATGCATTATTTCAGGCAATATTAGCTCATTTGTATGTGTAGTTTAGGAGTAATGTTTAATTACTGTCATATTGAGTGTACATTGTCATGGTGAAAAAGAACTAATTTTTGCATTTGCAAAAATTTCAAACACAGCGGATTCTAGTAAAACTCACATGGATTCAATATTACAGGCATTTTTACACATATTGCATGTTTGATTTAGGAAATATGATTGAATACATTTTTATTGCTTTTTTTCGCATTATCTCAGGATATTAGGAATATAACTGTCCATTGAGTAAAAAACTACTTTTTGTGTTTGCAAGATTTTAAAAAAGCATGTGGGTAGAGTAAAACTCCTTAGAATGCATTATTTGAGGCATCATTAGCCATTTTGCATAAGTAGTTAGGAGTTATTTTTAAATAACTGTCATATTGAGTGTGAAAGTATACTGTCATAGTGAGTAAAACCTAATTTTTGTATTTGCAAACCTTACAAAAACAACTGATTCTAGTAAAACTCACCTGGCTTTAATATTACAGGGATTTTCAGACAATTTGCATTGTTGGTTTAGGAATTATGTTGGAATACATTTTTATTCCTTTTTTCGCATTATCTCAGGATATTAGGAATATAACTGTCAATTGAGTAAAAAACTACTTTTTGTGTTTGCAAGATTTAAAAAAGCATCTGTTTAGAGTAAAACTCCGTAGAATGCATTATTTGAGGCATCATTAGCCTTTTTGCATGTGTAGTTAGGAGTTATTTTTAAATAACTGTCATATTGAGTGGTGTGACAGTATACTGTCATAGTGAGTAAAACTTAATTTTTGTATTTGCAAACCTTACAAAAACAACTGATTCTAGTAAAACTCACATGGATTTAATAATACAAGCAATTTTAGACATTTTGCATTGTTGGTTTAGGAATTATGTTGGAATACATTTTTATTGCTTTTTTTGCATTATCTCAGGATTTTAGGAATATAACTGTCATATTGAGTAAAAAATTACTTTTTGTGTTTGCAAGATTTAAAAAAGCATGTGTTTAGAGTAAAACTCCGTAGAATGCATTATTTCAGGCAATATTAGCTAATTTTTATGTGTAGTTTAGGAGTAATGTTTAATTTACTGTCATATTGAGTGTACATTGTCATGGTGGAAAAAAAACAAATTTTTGTATTTTCAAAAATTTCAAACACAGTTGATTCTAGTAAAACTCACATGGATTCAATATTACAGGCAATTTTACACATATTGGATGTTTGATTTAGGAAATATGATTGAATACATTTTTATTGCTTTTTTCGCATTATCTCAGGATATTAGGAATATAACTGTCCATTGAGTAAAAAACTACTTTTTGTGTTTGCAAGATTTAAAAAAGCATGTGGGTAGAGTAAAACTCCGTAGAATGCATTATGTGAGGCATTATTAGCCATTTTGCGTAAGAAGTTAGGAGTTATTTTTAAATAACTGTCATAGTGAGTAAAACCTAATTTTTGTATTTGCAAACCTTACAAAAACAACTGATTCTAGTTAAACTCACCTGGCTTTAATATTACAGGCATTTTTAGACAATTTGCATTGTTGGTTTAGGAATTATGTTGGAATACATTTTTATTTCTTTTTTCGCATTATCCCAGGATATTAGGAATATAACTGTCAATTGAGTAAAAAACTACTTTTTGTGTTTGCAAGATTTAAAAAAGCATGTGTTTAGAGTAAAACTCCGTAGAATGCATTATTTGAGGCATCATTAGCCTTTTTGCATGTGTAGTTAGGAGTTATTTTTAAATAACTGTCATATTGAGTGTGACAGTATACTGTCATAGTGAGTAAAACTTAATTTTTGTATTTGCAAACCTTACAAAAACAACTGATTCTAGTAAAACTCACATGGATTTAATAATACAAGCAATTTTAGACATTTTGCATTGTTGGTTTAGGAATTATGTTGGAATACATTTTTATTGCTTTTTTCGCATTATCTCAGGATTTTAAGAACATTACTGTCATATTGAGTAAAAAAACTACTTTTTGTATTTGCAAGCCTTAAAAAAAGCATATGTTTCGAGTAAAACTCATAAGAATGCATTATTTCAGGCAATATTAGCTCATTTTTATGTGTAGTTTAGGAGTAATGTTTAATTTACTGTCATATTGAGTGTACATTGTCATGGTGAAAAAAAACTAATTTTTGTATTTGCAAAAATTTCAAACACAGCTGATTCTAGTAAAACTCACATGGATTCAATATTACAGGAATTTTTACACATATTGCTTGTTTGATTTAGGAAATATGATTGAATACACTTTTATTGCTTTTTTTGCATTATCTCAGGATTGTAAAAATATCACTGTCATATTGAGTAAAAAACTACTTTTTGTGTTTGCAAGATTTAAAAAAGCATCCGTAGAATGCATTATTTGAGGCATCATTAGCCATTTTGCATAAGTAGTTAGGAGTTATTTTTAAATAACTGTCATATTGAGTGGGGCAGTTTACTGTCATAGTGAGTATAACTTAATTTTTGTATTTGCAAACCTTACAGAAACAACTGATTCTAGTAAAACTCACATGGATTTAATAATACAAGCAATTTTAGACATTTTGCATTGTTGGTTTAGGAATTATGTTGGAATACATTTTTATTGCTTTTTTCGCATTATCTCAGGATTTTAAGAACATTACTGTCATATTGAGTAAAAAACTACTTTTTGTGTTTGCAAGCCTTAAAAAAGCATATGTTTCGAGTAAATTTCACAATAATGCTTTATTTCAGGCAATATTAGCTCATTTTATGTGTAGTTTAGGGGTTATGTTTAATTTGTCATGGTGAAAAAAACCATATTTTTGTGTTTGCAAAAATTTCAAACACAGCTGATTCTAGTAAAACTCACATGGATTCAATAATACAGGCATTTTTTAAACATATTGCATGTTTGATTTAGGAAATATGATTGAATACATTTTCATTGCTTTTTTCGCATTATCTCAGGATTTTAGGAATATAACTGTCATATTGAGTAAAAAACTACTTTTTGTGCTTGCAAGATTTAAAAAATGATGTGTTTGGAGTAAAACTCCGTAGAATGCATTATTTGAGGCATCATTAGCCATTTTGCATCAGTAGTTAGGTGTTATTTTTAAATAACTGTCATATTGAGTGTGGCAGATACTGTCATAGTGAGTAAAACTTAATTTTTATATTTGCAAACCTTACAAAACAACTGATTCTAGTAAAACTCACATGGATTTAATAAAACAAGCATTTTTAGACATTTTGCATTGTTGGTTTAGGAATTATGTTGGAATACATTTTTATTGCTTCTTTCGCATTATCTCAGGATTTTAAGAACATTACTGTCATATTGAGTAAAAAACTACTTTTTGTGTTTGCAAGCCTTAAAAAAGCATATGTTTCGAGTACATTTCACAAGAATACTTTATTTTAGGCAATATTAGCTCATTTCTATTTGTAGTTTAGGAGTTATGTTTAATTTACTGTTATATTGAGTGTACATTGTCATGGTGAAAAAAAACATATTTTTGTATTTGCAAAAATTTCAAACACAGCTGATTCTAGTAAAACTCACATGATTCAATATTACAGGCATTTTTACACATATTGCATGTTTGATTTAGGAAATATGATTGAATACATTTGTATTGCTTTTTTCGCATTATCTCAGGATATTAGGAATATAACTGTCCATTGAGTAAAAAACTACTTTTTGTGTTTGCAAGATTTAAAAAAGCATGTGGGTAGAGTAAAACTCCGTAGAATGCATTATGTGAGGCATCATTAGCCATTTTGCGTAAGAAGTTAGGAGTTATTTTTAAATAACTGTCATATTGAGTGTGAAAGTATACTGTCATAGTGAGTAAAACCTAATTTTTGTATTTGCAAACCTTACAAAAACAACTGATTCTAGTAAAACTCACCTGGCTTTAATATTACAGGCATTTTTAGACAATTTGCATTGTTGGTTTAGGAATTATGTTGGAATACATTTTTATTTCTTTTTTCGCATTATCCCAGGATATTAGGAATATAACTGTCAATTGAGTAAAAAACTACTTTTTGTGTTTGCAAGATTTAAAAAAGCATGTGTTTAGAGTAAAACTCCGTAGAATGCATTATTTGAGGCATCATTAGCCTTTTTGCATGTGTAGTTAGGAGTTATTTTTAAATAACTGTCATATTGAGTGTGACAGTATACTGTCATAGTGAGTAAAACTTAATTTTTGTATTTGCAAACCTTACAAAAACAACTGATTCTAGTAAAACTCACATGGATTTAATAATACAAGCAATTTTAGACATTTTGCATTGTTGGTTTAGGAATTATGTTGGAATACATTTTTATTGCTTTTTTCGCATTATCTCAGGATTTTAAGAACATTACTGTCATATTGAGTAAAAAAACTACTTTTTGTATTTGCAAGCCTTAAAAAAAGCATATGTTTCGAGTAAAACTCATAAGAATGCATTATTTCAGGCAATATTAGCTCATTTTTATGTGTAGTTTAGGAGTAATGTTTAATTTACTGTCATATTGAGTGTACATTGTCATGGTGAAAAAAAACTAATTTTTGTATTTGCAAAAATTTCAAACACAGCTGATTCTAGTAAAACTCACATGGATTCAATATTACAGGAATTTTTACACATATTGCTTGTTTGATTTAGGAAATATGATTGAATACACTTTTATTGCTTTTTTTGCATTATCTCAGGATTGTAAAAATATCACTGTCATATTGAGTAAAAAACTACTTTTTGTGTTTGCAAGATTTAAAAAAGCATGTGTTTAGAGTAAAACTCCGTAGAATGCATTATTTGAGGCATCATTAGCCATTTTGCATAAGTAGTTAGGAGTTATTTTTAAATAACTGTCATATTGAGTGGGGCAGTTTACTGTCATAGTGAGTATAACTTAATTTTTGTATTTGCAAACCTTACAGAAACAACTGATTCTAGTAAAACTCACATGGATTTAATAATACAAGCAATTTTAGACATTTTGCATTGTTGGTTTAGGAATTATGTTGGAATACATTTTTATTGCTTTTTTCGCATTATCTCAGGATTTTAAGAACATTACTGTCATATTGAGTAAAAAACTACTTTTTGTGTTTGCAAGCCTTAAAAAAGCATATGTTTCGAGTAAATTTCACAATAATGCTTTATTTCAGGCAATATTAGCTCATTTTATGTGTAGTTTAGGGGTTATGTTTAATTTGTCATGGTGAAAAAAACCATATTTTTGTGTTTGCAAAAATTTCAAACACAGCTGATTCTAGTAAAACTCACATGGATTCAATAATACAGGCATTTTTTAAACATATTGCATGTTTGATTTAGGAAATATGATTGAATACATTTTCATTGCTTTTTTCGCATTATCTCAGGATTTTAGGAATATAACTGTCATATTGAGTAAAAAACTACTTTTTGTGCTTGCAAGATTTAAAAAATGATGTGTTTGGAGTAAAACTCCGTAGAATGCATTATTTGAGGCATCATTAGCCATTTTGCATCAGTAGTTAGGTGTTATTTTTAAATAACTGTCATATTGAGTGTGGCAGATACTGTCATAGTGAGTAAAACTTAATTTTTATATTTGCAAACCTTACAAAAACAACTGATTCTAGTAAAACTCACATGGATTTAATAAAACAAGCATTTTTAGACATTTTGCATTGTTGGTTTAGGAATTATGTTGGAATACATTTTTATTGCTTCTTTCGCATTATCTCAGGATTTTAAGAACATTACTGTCATATTGAGTAAAAAACTACTTTTTGTGTTTGCAAGCCTTAAAAAAGCATATGTTTCGAGTACATTTCACAAGAATACTTTATTTTAGGCAATATTAGCTCATTTCTATTTGTAGTTTAGGAGTTATGTTTAATTTACTGTTATATTGAGTGTACATTGTCATGGTGAAAAAAAACATATTTTTGTATTTGCAAAAATTTCAAACACAGCTGATTCTAGTAAAACTCACATGATTCAATATTACAGGCATTTTTACACATATTGCATGTTTGATTTAGGAAATATGATTGAATACATTTGTATTGCTTTTTTCGCATTATCTCAGGATATTAGGAATATAACTGTCCATTGAGTAAAAAACTACTTTTTGTGTTTGCAAGATTTAAAAAAGCATGTGGGTAGAGTAAAACTCCGTAGAATGCATTATGTGAGGCATCATTAGCCATTTTGCGTAAGAAGTTAGGAGTTATTTTTAAATAACTGTCATATTGAGTGTGAAAGTATACTGTCATAGTGAGTAAAACCTAATTTTTGTATTTGCAAACCTTACAAAAACAACTGATTCTAGTAAAACTCACCTGGCTTTAATATTACAGGCATTTTTAGACAATTTGCATTGTTGGTTTAGGAATTATGTTGGAATACATTTTTATTTCTTTTTTCGCATTATCCCAGGATATTAGGAATATAACTGTCAATTGAGTAAAAAACTACTTTTTGTGTTTGCAAGATTTAAAAAAGCATGTGTTTAGAGTAAAACTCCGTAGAATGCATTATTTGAGGCATCATTAGCCTTTTTGCATGTGTAGTTAGGAGTTATTTTTAAATAACTGTCATATTGAGTGTGACAGTATACTGTCATAGTGAGTAAAACTTAATTTTTGTATTTGCAAACCTTACAAAAACAACTGATTCTAGTAAAACTCACATGGATTTAATAATACAAGCAATTTTAGACATTTTGCATTGTTGGTTTAGGAATTATGTTGGAATACATTTTTATTGCTTTTTTCGCATTATCTCAGGATTTTAAGAACATTACTGTCATATTGAGTAAAAAAACTACTTTTTGTATTTGCAAGCCTTAAAAAAAGCATATGTTTCGAGTAAAACTCATAAGAATGCATTATTTCAGGCAATATTAGCTCATTTTTATGTGTAGTTTAGGAGTAATGTTTAATTTACTGTCATATTGAGTGTACATTGTCATGGTGAAAAAAAACTAATTTTTGTATTTGCAAAAATTTCAAACACAGCTGATTCTAGTAAAACTCACATGGATTCAATATTACAGGAATTTTTACACATATTGCTTGTTTGATTTAGGAAATATGATTGAATACACTTTTATTGCTTTTTTTGCATTATCTCAGGATTGTAAAAATATCACTGTCATATTGAGTAAAAAACTACTTTTTGTGTTTGCAAGATTTAAAAAAGCATGTGTTTAGAGTAAAACTCCGTAGAATGCATTATTTGAGGCATCATTAGCCATTTTGCATAAGTAGTTAGGAGTTATTTTTAAATAACTGTCATATTGAGTGGGGCAGTTTACTGTCATAGTGAGTATAACTTAATTTTTGTATTTGCAAACCTTACAGAAACAACTGATTCTAGTAAAACTCACATGGATTTAATAATACAAGCAATTTTAGACATTTTGCATTGTTGGTTTAGGAATTATGTTGGAATACATTTTTATTGCTTTTTTCGCATTATCTCAGGATTTTAAGAACATTACTGTCATATTGAGTAAAAAACTACTTTTTGTGTTTGCAAGCCTTAAAAAAGCATATGTTTCGAGTAAATTTCACAATAATGCTTTATTTCAGGCAATATTAGCTCATTTTATGTGTAGTTTAGGGGTTATGTTTAATTTGTCATGGTGAAAAAAACCATATTTTTGTGTTTGCAAAAATTTCAAACACAGCTGATTCTAGTAAAACTCACATGGATTCAATAATACAGGCATTTTTTAAACATATTGCATGTTTGATTTAGGAAATATGATTGAATACATTTTCATTGCTTTTTTCGCATTATCTCAGGATTTTAGGAATATAACTGTCATATTGAGTAAAAAACTACTTTTTGTGCTTGCAAGATTTAAAAAATGATGTGTTTGGAGTAAAACTCCGTAGAATGCATTATTTGAGGCATCATTAGCCATTTTGCATCAGTAGTTAGGTGTTATTTTTAAATAACTGTCATATTGAGTGTGGCAGATACTGTCATAGTGAGTAAAACTTAATTTTTATATTTGCAAACCTTACAAAAACAACTGATTCTAGTAAAACTCACATGGATTTAATAAAACAAGCATTTTTAGACATTTTGCATTGTTGGTTTAGGAATTATGTTGGAATACATTTTTATTGCTTCTTTCGCATTATCTCAGGATTTTAAGAACATTACTGTCATATTGAGTAAAAAACTACTTTTTGTGTTTGCAAGCCTTAAAAAAGCATATGTTTCGAGTACATTTCACAAGAATACTTTATTTTAGGCAATATTAGCTCATTTCTATTTGTAGTTTAGGAGTTATGTTTAATTTACTGTTATATTGAGTGTACATTGTCATGGTGAAAAAAACATATTTTTGTATTTGCAAAAATTTCAAACACAGCTGATTCTAGTAAAACTCACATGATTCAATATTACAGGCATTTTTACACATATTGCATGTTTGATTTAGGAAATATGATTGAATACATTTGTATTGCTTTTTTCGCATTATCTCAGGATATTAGGAATATAACTGTCCATTGAGTAAAAAACTACTTTTTGTGTTTGCAAGATTTAAAAAAGCATGTGGGTAGAGTAAAACTCCGTAGAATGCATTATGTGAGGCATCATTAGCCATTTTGCGTAAGAAGTTAGGAGTTATTTTTAAATAACTGTCATATTGAGTGTGAAAGTATACTGTCATAGTGAGTAAAACCTAATTTTTGTATTTGCAAACCTTACAAAAACAACTGATTCTAGTAAAACTCACCTGGCTTTAATATTACAGGCATTTTTAGACAATTTGCATTGTTGGTTTAGGAATTATGTTGGAATACATTTTTATTTCTTTTTTCGCATTATCCCAGGATATTAGGAATATAACTGTCAATTGAGTAAAAAACTACTTTTTGTGTTTGCAAGATTTAAAAAAGCATGTGTTTAGAGTAAAACTCCGTAGAATGCATTATTTGAGGCATCATTAGCCTTTTTGCATGTGTAGTTAGGAGTTATTTTTAAATAACTGTCATATTGAGTGTGACAGTATACTGTCATAGTGAGTAAAACTTAATTTTTGTATTTGCAAACCTTACAAAAACAACTGATTCTAGTAAAACTCACATGGATTTAATAATACAAGCAATTTTAGACATTTTGCATTGTTGGTTTAGGAATTATGTTGGAATACATTTTTATTGCTTTTTTCGCATTATCTCAGGATTTTAAGAACATTACTGTCATATTGAGTAAAAAAACTACTTTTTGTATTTGCAAGCCTTAAAAAAAGCATATGTTTCGAGTAAAACTCATAAGAATGCATTATTTCAGGCAATATTAGCTCATTTTTATGTGTAGTTTAGGAGTAATGTTTAATTTACTGTCATATTGAGTGTACATTGTCATGGTGAAAAAAAACTAATTTTTGTATTTGCAAAAATTTCAAACACAGCTGATTCTAGTAAAACTCACATGGATTCAATATTACAGGAATTTTTACACATATTGCTTGTTTGATTTAGGAAATATGTTTGAATACACTTTTATTGCTTTTTTTGCATTATCTCAGGATTGTAAAAATATCACTGTCATATTGAGTAAAAAACTACTTTTTGTGTTTGCAAGATTTAAAAAAGCATGTGTTTAGAGTAAAACTCCGTAGAATGCATTATTTGAGGCATCATTAGCCATTTTGCATAAGTAGTTAGGAGTTATTTTTAAATAACTGTCATATTGAGTGGGGCAGTTTACTGTCATAGTGAGTATAACTTAATTTTTGTATTTGCAAACCTTACAGAAACAACTGATTCTAGTAAAACTCACATGGATTTAATAATACAAGCAATTTTAGACATTTTGCATTGTTGGTTTAGGAATTATGTTGGAATACATTTTTATTGCTTCTTTCGCATTATCCCAGGATTTTAAGAACATTACTGTCATATTGAGTAAAAAACTACTTTTTGTGTTTGCAAGCCTTAAAAAAGCATATGTTTCGAGTAAATTTCACAATAATGCTTTATTTCAGGCAATATTAGCTCATTTTATGTGTAGTTTAGGGGTTATGTTTAATTTGTCATGGTGAAAAAAACCATATTTTTGTGTTTGCAAAAATTTCAAACACAGCTGATTCTAGTAAAACTCACATGGATTCAATAATACAGGCATTTTTTAAACATATTGCATGTTTGATTTAGGAAATATGATTGAATACATTTTCATTGCTTTTTTCGCATTATCTCAGGATTTTAGGAATATAACTGTCATATTGAGTAAAAAACTACTTTTTGTGCTTGCAAGATTTAAAAAATGATGTGTTTGGAGTAAAACTCCGTAGAATACATTATTTGAGGCATCATTAGCCATTTTGCATCAGTAGTTAGGTGTTATTTTTAAATAACTGTCATATTGAGTGTGGCAGATACTGTCATAGTGAGTAAAACTTAATTTTTATATTTGCAAACCTTACAAAAACAACTGATTCTAGTAAAACTCACATGGATTTAATAAAACAAGCATTTTTAGACATTTTGCATTGTTGGTTTAGGAATTATGTTGGAATACATTTTTATTGCTTCTTTCGCATTATCTCAGGATTTTAAGAACATTACTGTCATATTGAGTAAAAAACTACTTTTTGTGTTTGCAAGCCTTAAAAAAGCATATGTTTCGAGTACATTTCACAAGAATGCTTTATTTTAGGCAATATTAGCTCATTTTTATTTGTAGTTTAGGAGTTATGTTTAATTTACTGTTATATTGAGTGTACATTGTCATGGTGAAAAAAAACATATTTTTGTATTTGCAAAAATTTCAAACACAGCTGATTCTAGTAAAACTCACATGATTCAATATTACAGGCATTTTTACACATATTGCATGTTTGATTTAGGAAATATGATTGAATACATTTTTATTGCTTTTTTCGCATTATCTCAGGATTTTAGGAATATAACTGTCATATTGAGTAAAAAACTACTTTTTGTGCTTGCAAGATTTAAAAAAAATGATGTGTTTGGAGTAAAACTCCGTAAAATGCATTATTTGAGGCATCATTAGCCATTTTGTATGTGTAGTTAGGAGTTATTTTTAAATAACTGTCATATTGAGTGTGACAGTATACTGTCATAGTGAGTAAAACATAATTTTTGTATTTGCAAACCTTACAAAAACAACTGATTCTAGTAAAACTCACATGGATTTAATATTACAGGCATTTTTAGACATTTTGCATTGTTGGTTTAGGAATTATGTTGAAATACATTTTTATTGCTTTTTTCGCATTATCTCAGAATTTTAAGAACATTACTGTCATATTTTGTAAAAAACTACTTTTTTTGTTTGCAAGCCTTAAAAAAGCATATGTTTTGAGTAAAACTCACAAAAATGCATTTTTTCAAGGCAATATTAGATGTGTAGTTTAGGAGTAATGTTTAATTTACTGTCATATTGAGTGTACATTGTCATGGTGAAAAAAAACTATTTTTTTTTTTATTTGCAAACCTTACAAAAACAACTGATTCTAGTAAAACTCACATGGATTCAATAATACAGGCATTTTTACACATTTTGCATGTTTAGTTTAGAAATTATGATTGAATACATTTTTATTGCTTTTTTCGCATTATCTCAGGATTTTAAGAACATTACTGTCATATTGAGTAAAAAAATACTTTTTGTGTTTGCAAGCCTTAAAAAAGCATATGTTTCGAGGAAAACTCCCAAGGATGCATTATTTTAAGCATTATTAGCCATTTTGCATGTGTAGTTTAGGAGTTATGATTAAATAACTGTCATATTGAGTTTGACAGAGTAAAACCTAATTTTTGTATTTGCAAACCTTACTAAAACAACTGATTCTAGTAAAACTTACATGGATTTAATATTACAGGCATTTTTAGACATTTTGCATTGTTGGTTTAAGAATTATGTTGGAATACATTTTTATTGCTTTTTTCGCATTATCTCAGGATTTGAAGAACATTACTGTCATATTGAGTAAAAAACTACTTTTTGTTTTTGCAAGCCTTAAAAAAGCATATGTTTCGAGTAAAACTCACAAGAATGCATTATTTCAGGCAATATTAGCTCATTTTTAAGTGTAGTTTAGGAGCTATGTTTAATTTATTCTCATATTGAGTGTCATGGTTAAAAAAAACACCTAATTTTTGTATTTGCAAAAATTTCAAACACAACAAATTCTAGTAAAACTCACATGGATTCAATACTACAGGCTTTTTTCGCATTATCTCAGGATTTTAGGAATATTACTGTCATATTGAGTAAAAAACTACTTTTTGTGTTTGCAAGATTTGAAAAAGCAAATGCTTCGAGTAAACTCCGTAGAATGCATTATTATTTTAGGCATCAATAGCCATTTTGCTTGTGTGGATTAGGAGTTTTTAAATAACTGTCATTATGAGTAAAACTTAATTTTTGTATTTTTAAACCTCCTGATTCTAGTAAAATTCACAAAGATATAATATTACAGGCATTTTTAGACATAATGCAGGTTTGGTTTTTGGAGTTAGGTTTATAACTTTTCATATTTAGTATGACAGTTAGACTGTCATATTAAGTAACAAAAAAAAAAAAGACGTGTCTTTGCAAACCTTACAAAATATTTTTTTCCAGTAAAACTCACAAAGATACATTTCTCTTATTAGCCATTTTGCATGTGTGGTTTCGGAGTTATGTTTAAATAACTGTCAGATACAGAGACAGAGACAGTATACATGGGGAAGGCGTGGCGCAGTTGGGAGAGTGGCCGTTCCAGCAACTTGAGGGTTCTTGGTTCGATCCCCACCTTCTACCAACCTCGTCACGTCCGTTGTGTCCTTGAGGGAGACACTTTACCCTTGCTCCTGATGGGTTGTGGTTAGGGCCTTGCATGCCAGCTCCCGCCATCAGTGTGTAAATGTGTGTGTGAATGGATGAATGTAAAAGTAGTGTCAACGCGCTTTGTGTACCTTGAAGGTAGAAAAGCGCTATACAAGTATAACCCATTTACCATAGTGAGTAAAACCAAATGTTTGTATTTACAAACCTTACAAAATAACCGATTCTAGTAAAAGTCACACAGATACAATATTTTAGGCATTTTTAGACATAATGCATGTTTGGTTTTGGAGTTATGTTTATATAACCTCCTTTCTGAGCCGCCACCTTATCGTGGTAGAGGAGTTTGCGTGTCCCACTGATCCTAGGAGCTATGCTGTCTGTGGGCTTCTATGCCCCCTCGTAGGCTCTCCCAAGACAAATAGGTCCTAGGTGAGGGATCAGACAAAGAGCAGCTCAAAGACCTTTATGAAAAGTACAAAGCGAGGTCCTAGAGTTTTCCTCGCCCGGATGCGGTTCACCGTGGCTCCCCTGTGGAGCCAGGCCCAGAGGTGGGGCACGATGGCGAGCGCCTGTTGGCTGGCTCAGCTCAATGAAGCAACGTGGTTCCCTCCTCCAATGGGCTCACCACTCATGGGCTGGGTTATAGAGGTCGGGTGCAGTGTTAGCTGAGCGGCAGCCGAAGGCAGGGCACTTGGCGATCCGATCATCGGCTACATAAGCTAGCTCTTCTGACGTGAAATGTCACCTCGCTGGGAGGGAAGGAGCCTGAGCTGGTGTGCGAGGTGGAGAAGTTCCGGCTAGATATAGTTGGACTCACTTCGACGCACAGGAACCTGTTCTCTCGAGAGGGGCTGGACTCTCTTCCACTATGGCGTTGCAAGCAATGAGAGGCTGGGGTGGCAATTCTTGTTGTCCCCCCGGCTCAAAGACAAGAGTATGGGGTATCGGACTGTCTGATTGTGGCGGGTCGCTCCCTGTATGATCAGTGTCAGAGCTTGGTCCGCATTGCCGGCAGTAAGTCGGACCTCTTTCCAGTGAGGGTTGGACTAAACCACACAAAGGGCAGCCTTGGCGGCCCAAGGCTGCCCTTTGTCACCGATTCTGTTGTTAACTTTTATGGACAGAATTACTAGGCGCAGTCATGGCGTTGAGGGGATCCGGTTTAGTGGTTGCAGGATTAGGTCTCTGCTTTTTGCAGATGATGTGGTCCTGATGGCTTCAACTGGCCAGGATCTCCAGCTCTCATTGGATGGCCGAGTATGAAGCGACTGGGATGAGAATCAGCACCTCCAAGTCCGAGTCCATGGTTCTCGCCCGGTAAAGGGCGAGGAGGCGATGGCACATACATAGATGGCCCCAAGTGGAGGAGTTCAAGTACCTAGGAGTCTTGTTCACGAGTGAGGGAAGAGTGGATCATGAGATCCACAGGCGGATCGGTGCGGCGTCTTCAGTAATGAGGACGCTATATCGATCCATTGTGGTGAAGAAGGAGCTGAGCCAGAATTAAAAGCTCTAAATTTACCGGTCGATCTACATTCCCATCCTGCACCCATGGTCATGGTTATGACCGAAAAGACAAGATCACGGGTACAAGCGGCCAAATTGAGTTTCCTCCGCCGGGTGGCGGGTCTCTCCCTTAGAGATAGGATAAGAAGCTCTGTCACCCGGGAGGAACTCAGAGTAAAGCGCTGCTCCTCCACATTGAGAGGAGCCAGGTGAGGTGGTTCGGGCATCTGCTCAGGATGCCACCCGACGCCTCCCGAGGGAGGTGTTTAGGGCAAGTCCGACCGGCAGGAGGCCACGGGGAAGACCCAGGACACATTGGGAAGATTATGTCTCCCGGCTGGCCTGGGAACGCCTCAGGTTCCCCCAAGAAGAGCTGGAAGAAGTGGCTGGGGAGAGGAAAGTCTTGGCTTCTCTGTTTAGGCTGCTGCCCCCGCAACCCGACCTCGGTTAAGCGGAAGAAAATGTATGGATTTAGTAACGACAAAAAAAAATGATTCTAGTAAAACTCACATGGATACAATTTTACAGGTATTTTTAGACATAATGCATGTTTGGTTTTGGAATTATGTTTATATAACTTTCATATGTATTATGACAGTTATACTGTCATCTTGAGTAAAACTAACTTGTGTCTTTACAAACATTACAAACTATGTTTTTCCAGTAAAACAAAAAGATTTTGTATTTGCAAACCTTACAAAAACAACTGATTCTAGTAAAACTCACATAGATTCAATATTTCAGGCATTTTTAGACATTTCACATGTTTGAATACATTTTTATTGCTTTTTTCGTTAGGGCAAGTCCGATCGGCAGGAGGCCACGGGGAAGACCCAGGACACATTGGGAAGACTATGTCTCAGGCTGGCCTGGGAACGCCTCGGGATCCCCCGAGAAGAGCTGGACAAAGTGGCTGGGGAGAGGGAAGTCTGGGCTTCTCTGCTTAGGCTGCTGCCCCCGCAACCCAACCTCGGATAAGCGGAAGAAAATGGATGGATTTAGTATGACAGTTATACTGTCATATTGAGTAAAAAAACTTTTTTCCATAGATTCAATATTACAGGCATCTTTAGATGGATTGCATGTTTGGTTTTGGAGATATGTTTATACAACTTTCATATTTAGTATGACAGTTATACTGTCATATTGAGTAAAAAAAAACAACTTGTGTCTGCAAACCTTACAAAAGATTATTATTCTAGTAAAACTAACAAAGATACATTTTTCCAAGCATTATTAGCATTTGTTGTTTTGGAGTTATAATGCTTGCGTTGAGAGGCGACGGGCTCGGGTGGCAATTCTTGTTGCCCCCCGGCTCAAAGCCTGCACGTTGGAGTTCAACCCAGTGGACCAGTGGGTAGCTTTCCTCCGCCTTCGGGTGGGGGGACGGGTCCTGACTGTTGTTTGGCCTTACGCGCCAAACGGCAGCTCAGAGTACCCACCCTTTTTGGATTCACTCGAGGGAGTACTGGAAAGTGCTCCACCGGGTGATTCCCTCGTTCTACTGGGGGCCTTCAACGCTCATCTTGGCAACAACAGTGAAACCTGGAGAGGCATGATTGGGAAGAATGGCCGCCCGGATCTGAACCCGAGTGGTGTTTTGTTATTGGACTTTTGTGCTCGTCACAGATTGTCAATAACAAACACCAAGTTCAAACATAAGGGTGTCCATATGTGCACTTGGCATCAGGACACCCTAGGCCGCAGTTCCATGATCGATTTTGTAGTTGTGTCATCGGATTTGCGGTCTCATGTTTTGGACACTCGGGTGAAGAGAGGGGCGGAGCTTTCTACCGATCACCACATGGTGGTGAGTTGGCTGCGATGGTGGGGGAGGATGCCTGACAGACCTGGCAGGCCCAAACGCATTGTGAGGGTTTGCTGGGATCGCCTCCGGAAGAACTTTGAACATGTCACGAGGGAGGCGCTGGACATTGAGTCTGAGTGGACCATGTTCCGTGCCTCTCTTGTCGAGCCGGCTGATTGGAGCTGTGGCCGCAAGGAGTTTGGTGCCTGTCGTGGCGGTAATCCTAGAACCCGCTGGTGGACACCAGCAGTGAGGGATGCCGTCAAGCTGAAGAAAGAGCCTATCGGGTCCTTTTGGCTCATGGGACTCCAGAGGCAGCCGACAGGCCAAGCGAAGTGCGGCTTCAGCGGTCGCAGAGGCAAAAACTCGGACATGGGAGGAGTTTGGAGAAGCCATGGAAAACGACTTCCAGACGGCTTCGAAGCGATTCTGGACCACCATCCGCCGGCTCAAGGAGGGGGAGCAGTGCACTGTAACACCGTGTATGGTGAGGATGGTGCGCTGCTGACCTCTACTGCAGCTGTTATTGATCGGTGGAGGGAATACTTCGAAGACCTCCTTATTCCCACCAACATGTCTTCCTATGAGGAAGCAGTGCCTGGGGAATCTGTGGTGGGCTTTCCTATTTCTGGGGCTGAGGTCAAAAAGCTCCTCAATGGCAACGCCCTGGGGGTGGATGAGATCCGTCCGGAGTTCCTTAAGGCTCTGGATGCTGTGGGGCTGTCTTGGTTGACAAGACTCTGCAACATCGCGTGGACATCGGAGGCGGTACTTCTGGATTGGGAGACCGGGGTGGTGGTTCCTCTCTTTAAGAAGGGGAACCAGAGAGTGTGTTTCAACTATCGTGAGATCACACTCCTCAGTCTTCCCGGTAAGGTCTATTCATGTGTACTGGAGAAGAGGCTATGCCGGATAGTCAAACCTCAGATTCAGGAGGAACAGTGTGGTTTACGTCCTGGTCGTGGAACTGCGGACCAGCTTTATACTCTCGGCAGGGTCCTTGAGGGTGCATGGGAGTGTGCCCAACCAGTGCTTTATGAACTTGGAGAAGGCATTCGACCATTTACCCCGGGAAGTCCTGTGGGGAGTGCTCAGAGAGTATGGGGTAACGACTGTCTTATTGTGGCGGTTCGCTCCCTTTGCAAGAGTCAGAGCTTGGTCCGCATTGCCGGCAGTAAGTTGGACCCGTTTAGTGAGGGTTGGACTCCGCCAAGGCTGCCCTTTGTCACCGATTCTGTTCATAGCCTTTATGGACAGAATTTCTAGGCGCAGTCAGGGCGTTGAGGGGATCCGGTTTGGTGTCTGCAGGATTAGGTCTATGCTATTTGCAGATGATGTGGTCCTGATGGCTTCATCTGGCCAAGATCTTCAGCCCTCACTGGATCGGTTCGCAGACGAGTGTGAAGTGACTAGGATGTGAATCAGCACCTCCAAGTCAGAGTCCATGGTTCTCGCCCGGAAAAGGGTGGAGTGCCATTTCCGGGTTGGGGAGGAGATCTTGCCCCAAGTGGAGGAGTTCAAGGACCTCAGAGTCTTGTTCACGAGTGAGGAAAGAGTGGATCGTGAGATCGACAGGCGGAACGGTGCGGCGTCTTCAGTAATGCGGACGCTGTATTGATCCGTTGTGGTGAAGAAGGAACTGAGCCGGAAGGCAAAGCTCTCGATTTACCGGTCGATCTACGTTCCCATCCTCACCTATGGTCATGGCCGAAAGGACAAAATCACAGGTACAAGCGGCCGAAATGAGATTCCTCCGCCGGGTGGCGGGGCTCTCCCTTAGAGATAGGGTGAGAAGCTCTGTCATCCGGGAGGAGCTCAAAGTAAAGCCATTGCTCCTCCATTTCGAGAGGAGCCAGATGAGGTGGTTCGGGCATCTGGTCAGGATGCTACCCGAACGCCTCCCTAGGGAGGTGTTTCGGGCACGTCCGACCGGTAGGAGGCCCAGGAAGACCCAGGAAACGGGAAGCTTATCTCTCCCGGCTGGCCTGGGAACGCCCCGGGATCCCCCGGGAGGAGCTGGACGAAGTGGCTGGGGAGAGGAAAGTCTGGGCTTCCCTGCTTAGGCTGCAGCCCCCGCGACCCGACCTCGGATAAGCGGAAGAAAATGGATGGATGGATGGATGGAGTTATGTTTAAATAACTGTCATAAAGAGTAAAACCTCATTTTTGTATTTGTAAACCTTACCAAAACAACTGATTTTAGTAAAACTCACACAGATTCAATATTACAGGCATTTTTAGACATTTTGCTTATTTGGTGTAGGAATTATGATGGAATACATTGTTATTGCTTATTTCGTATTATATCAGGATTTTAAGATCTTTACTGTCATATTGAGGAAAACAAATACTTTTTGTGTTTGCAAGCTTTAAAAAAGCATATGTTTCGAGTAAAACTCACAAGAATGCCTTATTTCAGGCATTATTAGCCATTTTTTATGTGTAGTTTAGGCATACTTGCCAAGTCTCCTGGATTTTTCAGGAGACTCCCGAAATTCAGCGCCTCTCCCGAAAACCTCCCGGGACAAATTTTCTCCTGAAAATCTCCCGAAATTCAGGCTGACCTGAGTGAGGACAGCCTGTATTCACGTCTGCTTTCCCACGATATAAACAGCATGCCTGCCCAATCACGTTATAACTGTAGAATGATCGAGGGCGAGTTCTTGGTTTCTTATGTGGGTTTATTGTTAGGTAGTTTCATTAACGTCCTCCCAGCGCAGTAACAACACTAAACAACAGCAGTCACGTTTTCGTCTACCGTAAAGCAGTTTGTCTGCCGTAAACAGCAATGTTGTGACACTCTTTAAACAGGGAAATACTGCCATCTACTGTACATGCATATGTGACAATAACATCCAGGGCTTTTAGAGAGTGCAGTGCACAACTGCGCACACAACAAGGAGACGAAGCAGAAGAACGCGGAAGATACAGCCATGGCGACGCCGACGACGAGTAAGATGAAGAAACACGCTTATAAGTTCCAAGCCGCAGCTGCGATTGGACCTGGATAGCCTCCGGGAAGAAGTAGTGGAGTACCAAGTGCTTGGCAGTGAAGATCTTCCTCAGGAAGCAAAGATTGACCGGTTTTTGGCCATGCTCAGGAGGGGTGGAAAATTCCAGACTCTCGTGCATTTGATGAAAGCACTTTTGTGCGTGCCACACAGCAATGCATCATCAGAGAGGGTGTTCAGCATGGTTAGAAAAATAGTGACAGAGAATAGAACAAGGATGGACAATTCAACCCTTAACTCAACAATGAGTAGATGAGTGTTATGTGTGTGTATATGTGTAAATAAATAAAAACTGAAATTCAAGTATTTATTTTATTTTTATATATATATATATAGCTAGAATTCACTGAAAGTCAAGTTTTTCTTATATATGTGTGTATGTATATATATATATATTTTTTTATATATATATATATATATATATATATATATATATATATATATATATATATATGTATATATATATTTATTTATATATATATATATATATATATATATATATATATATATATATATATATATATATATTTATTTATATATATATATATATATATATATATATATATATATATATATATATATATATATATATATATATATATATGAAATACTTGACTTGGTGATTTTAGCTCTAAATATACTCCTCCCCTCTGAACCACACCCCCAACCACGCCCCCACCCCACCCCCGACCACGCCTTCCCCACCCCCACCTCCTGAAATCGGAGGTCTCATTGTTGGCAAGTATGAGTTTAGGAGTTATGTTTAAATAACTGTCATAGTGAGTGTGGCAGTTACACTGTCATATTGAGTAAAAAAAACTAACTTGTGTCTTTGCAAACCTCACAAAAGAAAACGTTTCTAATAAAAATCACAAAGATACATTTCTTCACGCATTATTAGACATTTTTTATGTGTGGTTTAGGAGTTATGTTTAAATAACTGTCATATTGAGTGTGGCAGTTATACTGTCATTATGTGTAAAACCTAATTTTGTATTTGCAAACCTTATAAAAACAACTGATTCTAGTAAAACATAGATTCAATTTTACAGGCATTTTTAGACATTTTACATGTTTGGTTTAGGAGTTGTGTTTGAATACATTTTGTATTGCTATTTTCGTTAGGGCAAGGCCGACCGGCAGGAGACCAGGGGGAAGACCCAGGACACATTGGGAAGACTATCATTCAAGTACCTTGGGATGTGGGTGGACAATAAGCTGGACTGGACTGTTAACACAGACCACTTGTACAGGAAAGGACAGAGCTGTACTTCCTGAGGCGGCTGTCCTTTGTCCCACACGCCATTAGACTGTACAACTCTCCTCTGGGGGGAGGGGGCTACTAGGATGACAGGGGATGCAAATCAATAAGAGTGCAATATTTTTTCAAAACATGGTCACTACTGCCTAGTTTCTCATGTTATATTCTTATTTTACTGTTATATTTTTATTCTCATTGTTGCTTTTTATTTTTATTCTATTGTAATATGTTTCTATTTTGTTTCAATTTATACCCCCATTATTTACTTCTCACTTTTTAAAATTTTGTACACTACTGCTGGAATTTAAATTTTCCTGAGGGAACTCTCCTGAAGGAATCAATTAAGTACTATCTATCTATCTATCTATCTATCTATCTATCTATCTATCTATCTATCTATCTATCTATCTATCTATCTATCTATCTATCTATCTATCTATCTATCTATTTATGTCTCCTGGCTGGACTGAAAACGCCTGGGATCCCCCGAGAAGAGCTGGACGAAGTGGCTGGGGAGAAGAAAGTCTGGGCTTCTCTGCTTAGGCTGCTGCCCCCGCAACCTGACCTCGGTTAAGCAGGAAGAAATGGATGGATTTAGTATGACAGTCATATTAAGTAAAAAACTAACTTGTGTTTTTGCAAACATTACAAAATATATTTTTTCTAGTAAAACTCACAAAGATACATAACTCAAGGCATTATTAGCCATTTTGCATGTGTGGTTTAGGACATATGTTTAAATAACCGTCAGATTGAGTGTGACAGTATACTGTCATAGTGAGTAAAACCCATATTTTGTAATTGCAAACCTTATGAAAACAAATGATTCTACTAAAACTCACATGGATACAATATTTTAGACATAATGCATGTTTGGTTTTGGAGTAATGTTTATATAACTTTCATATTTAGTATGACAGTAATACTGTCATATTGAATAAAAAAACTAACTTGTATCTGTACAAACCTTAAACAATATTTTTTTCCAGTAAAACTCACAAAGAGACATTTCTCCAGGCATTATTAGCCATTGTGCACATGTGGTTTAGGAGTTATGTTTAAATAAATGTCAAATTGAATGTGGCAGTTATACTGTTATTATGAGTAAAACCTAATTTTTGTAAATGTTAATCTTACCACAATACCTGATTCTGGTAAAACTCACATAGATTCAATATTACAGGCATTTTTAGACATTTTACATGTTTGGTTTAGAGTTGTGTTTGAATAAATTTTTATTGCTTTTTTCATTAGGGCAAGTCCGACGGGCAGGAGGCCGCGGGGAAGACCCAGGACACATTGGGAAGACTATGTCTCCCGGCTGGGCTGGGAACGCCTCGGGATCCCCCGAGAAGAGCTGGACAAAGTGGTTGGGGAGAGCGAAGTCTGGGCTTCTCTGCTTAGGCTGCTGCCCCTGCAACCCGACCTCGGATAAGCGAAAGAAAATGGATGGATTTAGTATGACAGTTATACTGTCATATTAAGTAAAAAAAACTAACTTGTGTCTTTGCACACCTTACAAAATATATTTTTTCTAGCAAAACTCATAAAGATACATATCTACAGGCATTATTAGCCATTTTACATGTGTGGTTTAGGAGTTATGTTTAAATAACTGTCATATTGAATGTGGCAGTAATACTGTCATTATGACCTAATTTTTGTAATTTTAAACCTTACCAAAATACCTGATTCTGGTAAAACTCACAAAGATTCAATATTACAGGCATTTTTAGACGGATTACATGTTTGGTTTTGGGGTTATGTTTATACAACTATCATATTGAGTACAAAAAACAAACTTGTGTCTTTGCAAACCATACAAAAGATCATTGTTTTAGTAAATCTAACAAAGTCTCCAAGCATTATTAGCCATTTTGCATTTGTTGTTTAGGAGTTATGTTTAAATAACTGTCATAGTGAGTAAAACCTAATTTTTGTATTTGCAAACCATACAAAAACAACTGATTCTAGTAAAATATTGCAGGCATTTTTAGACATAATGCATGTTTGATTTTGGAGTTGTGTTTGTATAACTTTCATATTTAGTATTACAGTAATACTGTCATATTGAGTAATAAAAACTAACTTGTGTCTACAAACCTTACAAAATATTTTTTTTCCTGCAAAACTCACAAAGAGACATTTCTCCAGGCATTATTAGCCATTTTGCATGTGTGGTTTAGGAGTTATGTTTAAATAACTGACAGATTGAGTGTGCCAGTATACTGTGAGTAAAACCCATATTTTGTATTTGCAAACCTTACAAAATCAACTGATTCTAGTAAAACTCACATGGATACAAAATTACAGGCATTTTTAGAGATAATGCATGTTTGGTTTTGGAGTTATGTTTATATAACTTTCATATTTAGTATGACAGTAACACTGTCATATTGAGTAAAAAAAACTAACTTGTGTCGGTACAAACATTACGAAATGTTTTTTTTCCAGTAAAACTCACAAAGAGACATTTCTCCAGGCATTATTAGCCATTGTGCATGTGTGGTTTAGGAGTTATGTTTAAATACATGTCAAATTGAATGTGGCAGTTATACTGTCATTATGAGTGAAACCTAATTTTTGTAATTGTAAACCTTACCAAAATATCTGATTCTGGTAAAACTCACATAGATTCAATATTACATGCATTTTTAGACGGATTGCATGTTTGGTTTTGGAGTTATGTTTATACAACTTTCATATTTAGTATGACAGTTATACTGTATATTACCATTGAGTAAAAAAAACAACTAACTTGTGTAACTTGCAAACCTTACAAAAGATCGTTATTCTAGTAAAGACTTCGACTTCGACTTTCTTTTTATTGTCATTCAAATTTGAACTTTACAGCACAGATAAGAACAAAATGTCGTAGTGCAGGATAAAAAAGCAATAAGGTGCATATTTCGATAAATAAATATATATAAATAATATATAAATAATATATATATATATTCAAGAGTTCTTACGGCCTGAGGGAGAAGCTGTTACAGAACCTGGAGGTTCTGCTTCGGAAGCTGCGGAACCTCTTTCTAGAGTCCAGCAGTGAAAACTGTCCTTGGTGGGGGTGGGAGGAGTCTTTGCAAATTTTCTGAGCCCTGGTCAGGCAGCACTTTTTGCGATCTCCTGGATAGGAGGAAGAGGAGTCCTGATGATCTTTTCCGCCGTCCTCACCACTCACTGGAGATACTTTCCAGTCTGAGGCACTGCAGGCTCCAGTCCAGACAGAGATGCTGTTGGTCAGCAGGCTCTCTATAACAAAGATACATCTCTCCAAGCATTATTAGCTATTTTGCATTTGTTGTTTAGGAGTTATGTTTAAATAATTTTGGTATTTGAAAACCTTACAAAAACAACTGATTCTAGTAAAACTCACACAGATACAATATTACAGGCATTTTTAGACATAATACATGTTTGGTTTTGGAGTAATGTTTATATAACTTTCATATATAGTATGACAGCTATACTGTTATATTGAGTAAAAAAAACTAACTTGTGTCTTTAAAAACCTTATAAAATATATTTTTTCTAGTAAAACTCACAAAGAGACATTTCCCCAGGTATTATTAGCTATTGTGCATGTGTGGTTGAGGAGTTATGTTTAAATACATGTCAAATTGAATGTGGCAGGTATACTGTCATGAGTAAAACCTAATTTTTGCAATTGTAAACCTTACCAAAATACCTGATTCTGGTAAAACTCATATAAATTCAATATTACATGCATTTTTAGACGGATTGCTTGTTTGGTTTTGGAGTTATGTTTTTACAACTTTCATATTTAGTATGACAGTTATACTGTCATATTGAGTAAAAAAAAACTAACTTGTGTCTTTGCAAACCTTACAAAAGATCATTATTCTGGTAAAGACTTAGACTTTCTTTTTATTGTCATTCAAATTTGAACTTTACAGCACAGATAACAAAATGTCGTTACATAAGCTCATGGTAGTGCAGGATAAAAAAGCAATAAGGTGCATATATAAATAAATAAATATAAATAATATATAAATATATATATATAATAAATAAATAAATATAAATAGATATAAAGAGATAAATAGATTACTGTGCAGATAAATATATTGCACTTTTTCCACATGCGCCCACGTTTATGGGTGTATGTTACATTGTTTTTTTCATTCCAGCGAGTTAATTCATTTTGAGGGGAGTTGAGGAGATAATTTAATTATGATGCGTTCAAGAGTCTTACGGCCTGAGGGAAGAAGCTGTAACAGAAGCTGCAGGTTCTGCTTCGGAGGCTGCGGAACCTCTTTCTAGAGTCCAGCAGTGAAAACTGTCCTTGGTGGGGGTGGGAGGAGTCTTTGCACATTTTCTGAGCCCTGGTCAGGCAACACTTTTTGCGATCTCCTGGATAGGAGGAAGAGGAGTCCTGACGATCTTTTCCGCCGTCCACACCACTCTCTGGAGATACTTCCAGTCTGAGGCACTGCAGGCTCCAGTCCAGACAGAGATGCTGTTGGTCAGCAGGCTCTCTATAACAAAGATACATCTCTCCAAGCATTATTAGCTATCTTGCATTTGTTGTTTAGGAGTTATGTTTAAATAACTGTCATTGTGAGTAAAACCTACATTTTGTATTTGCAAACCTTTCAAAAACAACTGATTCTAGTAAAACTCACACAGATACAATATTGCTGGCATTTTTAGACATAATGCATGTTTGCTTTTGGAGTTATGTTTCTATAACTTTCATATGTATGACAGCTATACTGTTATATTTAATTAAAAAAAACTAACTTGTGTCTTTACAAACTTTACAAAATATCTTTTTCCCAGTAAAACTCACAAAGATACATTTCAACAGGCATTATTAGCCATTTTGCATGTGTGGTTTAGAAGTTATGTTTAAATAACTGTCATATGGAGTGTGACCGTAAAGTCATAGTGAGTAAAACAAACTAACTTGTGTCTTTGCAAACCTTACAAAAGAAAATGTTACTAGTAAAACTCACAAAGATACATTTCTTCATGCATTATTAGAAAATGTTCATGTGTAGTTTAGGAGTTATGTTTAAATAACTGTCATATTGAGTGTGGCAGTCATACAGTCATTAAGTGTTAAACCTAATTTTTGTTTTTGCACACCTTACAAAAACAACTGATTCTAGTAAAACTCACATTGATTCAATATTACAGGCATTTTAGACATATTTGGTTTAGGAGTTGTGTTTGAATCCATTTTTATTGCTTTTTTTGTTAGGGCAAGTCCAACCGGCAGGAGGCCACGGGGAAGACAGAGGACACATTGGGAAGACTATGTAAGCCGGCTGGCCTGGGAACGCCTCAGGATCCCCCGAGAAGAGCTGGACGAAGTGGCTTGGGAGAGGGAAGTCTGGGCTTCTCTGCTTAGGCTGCTACCCCCACAACCCGACCTCGGATAAGCGGAAGAAAATGGATGTCATATTGGGTAAAAAAACAAACTAACGTGTCTTTGCAAACCTTACAAAAGATCATTATTCTGGTAAAGACTTAGACTTTCTTTTTATTGTCATTCAAATTTTAACTTTACAGCACAGATAACAAAATTTCGTTACATAAGCTCATGGTAGTGCAGGATAAAAAAGCAATAAGGTGCATATATAAATAAATAAATATAAATATATATATATAATAAATAAATATACTTAAATATATATAAATATATAAATAAAAAGATTACTGTGCAGATAAATATATTGCACTTTTTCCACATGCGCCCACGTTTATGGGTGTATGTTATATTGTGTTTTTTTATTCCAGCGAGTTAATCCATTTTGAGGGGAATTGAGGGGATAATTTAATTATAATGCGTTCAAGAGTCTTACGGCCTGAGGGAAGAAGCTGTTACAGAAGCTGGAGGTTCTGCTTCGGAGGCTGCGGAACCTCTTTCTACAGTCCAGCAGTGAAAACAGTCCTCGGTGGGGGTGGGAGGAGTCTTTGCAAATTTTCTGAGCCCTGGTCAGGCAGCGCTTTTTGCGATCTCCTGGATAGGAGGAAGAGGATTCCTGAATATCTTTTCCGCTGTCCTCACCACTCTCTGGAGAGACTTCCAGTCTGAGGCACTGCAGGCTCCAGTCCAGACAGAGATGGTTGGTCAGCAGGCTCTCTATAACAAAGATACAGTTCTCCAAGCATTATTAGCTATTTGCATTTGTTGTTTAGGATTTATGTTTAAATAACTGTCATAGTGAGTAAAACCTAAATTTTGTATTTGCAAATCTTACAAAAACAATTGATTCTAGTAAAACTCACAGATACAATATCACAGGCATTTTTAGACATAATGCATGTTTGGTTTTGGAGTTGTGTTTATACAACTTTCATATTTAGTATTACAGTAATACTGTCTTATTCAGTAAAAAACAAAAAACTAACTTGTGTCTTTACAAACCTTACAAAATATGTTTTCCCAGTAAAACTCACAGAGATACATTTCTACAGGCATTATTAGCCATTTTGCATGTTTGGTTTAGGAGTTATGTTTAAATAACTGACATTGAGTGTGACAGTATACTGTCAAAGTGAGTAAAAAAAACTAACTTGTGTCTTTGCAAACCTTACAAAAGAAAATGTTACGAGTAAAACTCACAGAGATACATTTCTTCATGCATTATTAGAAAATGTTCATGTGTAGTTTTGAAGTTATGTTTATATAACTTTCATATATAGTATGACAGTTATACTGTTATATTGAGTAAAAAAAACTAACTTGTGTCTTTACAAACCTTCATATTGTTTTCCATTAAAACTCACAAAGATACATTTCTACAGGCATTATTAGCCATTTTGTATGTGTGGTTTAGGAGTTTGTTTAAATAACTGACATTGAGTGTGACAGTATACTGTCAAAGTGAGTAAAAAAAACTAACTTGTGTCTTTGAAAACCTTACAAAAGAAAATATTACTAGTAAAACTCATAAAGATACATTTCTTCATGCATTATTAGAAAATGGTCATGTGTAGTTTAGGAGTTATGTTTAAATAACTGTCATATTGAGTGTGGTAGTATAACTGCCACACATTATTGAGTTATAAAGTTAAGTGTAAAACCTAATTTTTGTATTTGCAAACCTTACAAAAACAACTGATTCTAGTAAAACTCACATATATTCAATATTAAAGGCATTTTAGACATTTTACATGTTTTGTTCAGGAGTTGTGTTTGAATACATTTGTATTGCTTTTTTGTTGAGGCAAGTCCAAACGGTAGGAGGCCACGGGGAAGACACAGGACACATTGGGAAGATTATATCAGCTGGCTGGCCTGGGAACGCCTCGGGATCCCCCGAGAAGAGCTGGACGAAGTAGCTGGGGATAGGGAAGTATGGGCTTCTCTGCTTAGGCTGCAGCCCCCGCAACACGAGCTCGGATAAGCGGAAGAAAATTGATGGATTTAGTAAGACAGTTATACTACCATATTGAGTAAAAAAAAAACTAACTTTTGTTTTTGTAAACATTCAAAATATATTTTTTCTAGTAAAACTCACAACGATACATATAGTTTAAATAACTGTCATAGTAAGTAAAACCTTTTTTTTGTATTTGCAAACCTTACAAAAACAACTGATTCTAGTAAAACTCACTTGCATTCAATGTTACAGTTATTTTTAGACAATTTGCCTGTTTGGTTTAGAAATTATGATGGAATACATTTTTTATTGCTTTTTTCGCATTATCTCAGGATTTTAGGAATTAAACTGTCATATTGAGTAAAACTACTTTTTGTGTTTGCAAGATTTAAAAAAGCACGTGTTTAGAGTAAAACTCCGTAGAATGCATTATTTGAGGCATCATTAGCCATTTTGCATAAGTAGTTAGGAGTTATTTTTAAATAACTGTCATATTGAGTGTGAAAGTATACTGTCATAGTAAGTAAAACTTAATTTTTGTGTTTGCAAACCTTACAAAAACAACTGATTCTAGTAAAACTCACATGGATTTAATATTACAGGCATTGTGAGACAATTTGCATTGTTGGTTTAGGAATTATGTTGGAATACATTTTTATTGCTTTTTTCGCATTATCTCAGGATTTTAAGAACATTAAAGTCATATTGAGTAAAAAACTACTTTTTGTGTTTGCAAGCCTTAAAAAAGCATATGTTTCGAGTAAAACTCACAAGAATGCATTATTTCAGGCAATATTAGCTCATTTTTATGTGTAGTTTAGGAGTAATGTTTAATTTACTGTCATATTGAGTGTACATTGTCATGGTGAATAAAAACTAATTTTTGTATTTGCAAAAATTTCAATCACAGCTGATTCTAGTAAAACTCACATGGATTCAATATTACAGGCATTTTTACCTATATTGCATGTTTGATTTAGGAAATATGATTGAATACATTATTATTGCTTTTTTCGCATTATCTCAGGATTTTAAGAACATTACTGTCATATTGAGTAAAAAACTACTTTTTGTGTTTGCAAGCCTTAAAAAAAGCATATGTTTCGAGTAAAACTCATAAGAATGCATTATTTCAGGCAATATTAGCTCATTTTTATGTGCAGTTTAGGAGTAATGTTTAATTTACTGTCATATTGAGTGTACATTGTCATGGTGAAAAAACCTAATTTTTTTATTTGCAAAAATTTCAAACACAGCTGATGCTAGTAAAATTCACATGGATTCAATATTACAGGCAATTTTACACATATTGCATGTTTGACTTAGGAAATATGTTTGAATACATTTGTATTGCTTTTTTCGCATTATCTCAGGATTTTAGGAATATAAACTGTCTATTGAGTAAAAAACTACTTTTTGTGTTTGCAAGATTTAAAAAACCATGTGTTTAGAGTAAAACTCCGTAGAATGCATTATGTGAGGCATCATTAGCCATTTTGCATAAGTAGTTAGGAGTTATTTTTAAATAACTGTCATATTGAGTGTGAAAGTATACTGTCATAGTGAGTAAAACATAAATTTTGTATTTGCAAACCTTACAAAAACAACTGATTCTTGTAAAACTCACCTGGCTTTAATATTACAGGCCTTTTTAGACAATTTGCATTGTTGGTTTAGGAATTATGTTGGAATACATTTTTATTAATTTTTTCGCAATATCTCAGGATTTTAAGAACATTACTGTCATATTGAGTAAAAAACTACTTTTTGTGTTTGCAAGCCTTAAAAAAGCATATGTTTCGATTAAAACACATAAGAATGCATTATTTCAGGCAATATTAGCTCATTTGTATGTGTAGTTTAGGAGTAATGTTTAATTTACTGTCATATTGAGTGTACATTGTCATGGTGAAAAAAAACTAATTTTTGCATTTGCAAAAATTTCAAACACAGCTGATTCTAGTAAAACTCACATGGATTCAATATTACAGGCATTTTTACACATATTGCATGTTTGATTTAGGAAATATGATTGAATACATTTGTATTGCTTTTTTTGCATTAACTCAGGATTTTAGGAATATAACTGTCATATTGAGTAAAAAAACCTCCTTTTTGTGTTTGCAAGATTTAAAAAAGCATGTGTTTAGAGTAAAATTCCGTAGAATGCATTATGTGAGGCATCATTAGCCATTTTGCATAAGTAGTTAGGAGTTATTTTTAAATAACTGTCATATTGAGTGTGAAAGTATACTGTCATAGAGTAAAACTTAATTTTTGTATTTGCAAACCTTACAAAAACAACTGATTCTAGTAAAACTCACATGGATTTAATATTACAGGCATTGTTAGACAATTTGCATTGTTGGTTTAGGAATTATGTTGGAATACATTTTTATTGCTTTTTTCGCATTATCTCAGGATTTTAAGAACATTTCTGTCATATTGAGTAAAAAACTACTTTTTGTGTTTGCAGCCTTAAAAAAGCACATGTTTCGAGTAAAACTCATAAGAATGCATTATTTCAGGCAATATTAGCTCATTGTTATGTGTAGTTTAGGAGTAATGTTTAATTTACTGTCATATTGAGTGTACATTGTCATGGTGAAAAATAACTAATTTTTGTATTTTCAAAAATTTCAAACACAGCTGATTCTAGTAAAACTCACATGGATTCAATATTACAGGCATTTTTACACATATTGGATGTTTGATTTAGGAAATATGATTGAATACATTTTTATTGCTTTTTTTCCGCATTATCTCAGGATATTAGGAATATAACTGTCCATTGAGTAAAAAACTACTTTTTGTGTTTGCAAGATTTAAAAAAGCATGTGGGTAGAGTAAAACTCCGTAGAATGCATTATTTGAGGCATTATTAGCCATTTTGCATAAGTAGTTAGGAGTTATTTTTAAATAACTGTCATATTGAGTGTGAAAGTATACTGTCATAGTGAGTAAAACCTAATTTTTGTATTTGCAAACCTTACAAAAACAACTGATTCTAGTAAAACTCACCTGGCTTTAATATTACAGGCATTTTTAGACAATTTGCATTGTTGGTTTAGGAATTATGTTGGAATACATTTTTATTCCTTTTTTCGCATTATCTCAGGATATTAGGAATATAACTGTCAATTGAGTAAAAAACTACTTTTTGTGTTTGCAAGATTTAAAAAAGCATGTGTTTAGAGTAAAACTCCGTAGAATGCATTATTTGAGGCATCATTAGCCTTTTTGCATGTGTAGTTAGGAGTTATTTTTAAATAACTGTCATATTGAGTGGTGTGACAGTATACTGTCATAGCGAGTAAAACTTAATTTTTGTATTTGCAAACCTTACAAAAACAACTGATTCTAGTAAAACTCACATGGATTTAATAATACAAGCAATTTTAGACATTTTGCATTGTTGGTTTAGGAATTATGTTGGAATACATTTTTATTGCTTTTTTTTGCATTATCTCAGGATTTTAGGAATATAACTGTCATATTGAGTAAAAAACTACTTTTCGTGTTTGCAAGATTTAAAAAAGCATGTGTTTAGAGTAAAACTCCGTAGAATGCATTATGTGAGGCATCATTAGCCATTTTGCGTAAGAAGTTAGGAGTTATTTTTAAATAACTGTCATATTGAGTGTGAAAGTATACTGTCATAGTGAGTAAAACCTAATTTTTGTATTTGCAAACCTTACAAAAACAACTGATTCTAGTAAAACTCACCTGGCTTTAATATTACAGGCATTTTTAGACAATTTGCATTGTTGGTTTAGGAATTATGTTGGAATACATTTTTATTTCTTTTTTCGCATTATCCCAGGATATTAGGAATATAACTGTCAATTGAGTAAAAAACTACTTTTTGTGTTTGCAAGATTTAAAAAAGCATGTGTTTAGAGTAAAACTCCGTAGAATGCATTATTTGAGGCATCATTAGCCTTTTTGCATGTGTAGTTAGGAGTTATTTTTAAATAACTGTCATATTGAGTGTGACAGTATACTGTCATAGTGAGTAAAACTTAATTTTTGTATTTGCAAACCTTACAAAAACAACTGATTCTAGTAAAACTCACATGGATTTAATAATACAAGCAATTTTAGACATTTTGCATTGTTGGTTTAGGAATTATGTTGGAATACATTTTTATTGCTTTTTTCGCATTATCTCAGGATTTTAAGATCATTACTGTCATATTGAGTAAAAAACTTATTTTTGTGTTTGCAAGCCTTAAAAAAAGCATATGTTTCGAGTAAAACTCATAAGAATGCATTATTTCAGGCAATATTAGCTCATTTTATGTGTAGTTTAGGAGTAATGTTTAATTTACTGTCATATTGAGTGTACATTGTCATGGTGAAAAAAAAAACTAATTTTGTATTTGCAAAAATTTCAAACACAGCTGATTCTAGTAAAACTCACATGGATTCAATATTACAGGAATTTTTACACATATTGCTTGTTTGATTTAGGAAATATGATTGAATACACTTTTATTGCTTTTTTTGCATTATCTCAGGATTGTAAAAATATCACTGTCATATTGAGTAAAAAACTACTTTTTGTGTTTGCAAGATTTAAAAAAGCATGTGTTTAGAGTAAAACTCCGTAGAATGCATTATTTGAGGCATCATTAGCCATTTTGCATAAGTAGTTAGGAGTTATTTTTAAATAACTGTCATATTGAGTGGGGCAGTTTACTGTCATAGTGAGTAAAACTTAATTTTTGTATTTGCAAACCTTACAGAAACAACTGATTCTAGTAAAACTCACATGGATTTAATAATACAAGCAATTTTAGACATTTTGCATTGTTGGTTTAGGAATTATGTTGGAATACATTTTTATTGCTTTTTTCGCATTATCTCAGGATTTTAAGAACATTACTGTCATATTGAGTAAAAAACTACTTTTTGTGTTTGCAAGCCTTAAAAAAGCATATGTTTCGAGTAAATTTCACAATAATGCTTTATTTCAGGCAATATTAGCTCATTTTATGTGTAGTTTAGGGGTTATGTTTAATTTGTCATGGTGGAAAAAAACCATATTTTTGTGTTTGCAAAAATTTCAAACACAGCTGATTCTAGTAAAACTCACATGGATTCAATATTACAGGCATTTTTTACACATATTGCATGTTTGATTTAGGAAATATGATTGAATACATTTTCATTGCTTTTTTCGCATTATCTCAGGATTTTAGGAATATAACTGTCATATTGAGTAAAAAACTACTTTTTGTGCTTGCAAGATTTAAAAAATGATGTGTTTGGAGTAAAACTCCGTAGAATGCATTATTTGAGGCATCATTAGCAATTTTGCATCTGTAGTTAGGTGTTATTTTTAAATAACTGTCATATTGAGTGTGGCAGATACTGTCATAGTGAGTAAAACTTAATTTTTGTATTTGCAAACCTTACAAAAACAACTGATTCTAGTAAAACTCACATGGATTTAATAAAACAAGCATTTTTAGACATTTTGCATTGTTGGTTTAGGAATTATGTTGGAATACATTTTTATTGCTTTTTTCGCATTATCTCAGGATTTTAAGAACATTACTGTCATATTGAGTAAAAAACTACTTTTTGTGTTTGCAAGCCTTAAAAAAGCATATGTTTCGAGTACATTTCACAAGAATGCTTTATTTTAGGCAATATTAGCTCATTTTTATTTGTAGTTTAGGAGTTATGTTTAATTTACTGTTATATTGAGTGTACATTGTCATGGTGAAAAAAAACATATTTTTGTATTTGCAAAAATTTCAAACACAGCTGATTCTAGTAAAACTCACATGGATTCAATATTACAGGCATTTTTACACATATTGCATGTTTGATTTAGGAAATATGATTGAATACATTTTTATTGCTTTTTTCGCATTATCTCAGGATTTTAGGAATATAACTGTCATATTGAGTAAAAAACTACTTTTTGTGCTTGCAAGATTTAAAAAAAATGATGTGTTTGGAGTAAAACTCCGTAGAATGCATTATTTGAGGCATCATTAGCCATTTTGCATGTGTAGTTAGGAGTTATTTTTAAATAACTGTCATATTGAGTGTGACAGTATACTGTCATAGTGAGTAAAACTTAATTTTTGTATTTGCAAACCTTACAAAAACAACTGATTCTAGTAAAACTCACATGGATTTAATATTACAGGCATTTTTAGACATTTTGCATTGTTGGTTTAGGAATTATGTTGAAATACATTTTTATTGCTTTTTTCGCATTATCTCAGAATTTTAAGAACATTACTGTCATATTTTGTAAAGAACTACTTTTTTTGTTTGCAAGCCTTAAAAAAGCATATGTTTTGAGTAAAACTCACAAAAATGCATTTTTTCAAGGCAATATTAGATGTGTAGTTTAGAAGTAATGTTTCATTTACTGTCATATTGAGTGTACATTGTCATGGTGAAAAAAAACTATTTTTTTTTTATTTGCAAACCTTACAAAAACAACTGATTCCAGTGAAACTCACATGGATTCAATAATACAGGCATTTTTACACATTTTGCATGTTTAGTTTAGAAATTACGATGCAATACATTTTTCTCAGGATTCTAAGAAGATTACCGTCATATTGAGTAAAAAACACTTTGTGTGTGCAAGCCTTTAAAAAGCATAGGTTTCGAGGAAAACTCCCAAAGATGCATTATTTCAAGCATTATTAGCCATTTTGCATGTGTAGTTTAGGAGTTATGATTAAATAACTGTCATATTGAGTTTGACAGAGTAAAACCTAATTTTTGTATTTGCAAACCTTACTAAAACAACTGATTCTGGAGAGGCATGATTGGGAAGAATGGCCGCCCGGATCTGAACCCGAGTGGTGTTTTGTTATTGGACTTTTGTGCTCGTCACAGATTGTCAATAACAAACACCAAGTTCAAACATAAGGGTGTCCATATGTGCACTTGGCATCAGGACACCCTAGGCCGCAGTTCCATGATCGATTTTGTAGTTGTGTCATCGGATTTGCGGTCTCATGTTTTGGACACTCGGGTGAAGAGAGGGGCGGAGCTTTCTACCGATCACCACATGGTGGTGAGTTGGCTGCGATGGTGGGGGAGGATGCCTGACAGACCTGGCAGGCCCAAACGCATTGTGAGGGTTTGCTGGGATCGCCTCCGGAAGAACTTTGAACATGTCACGAGGGAGGCGCTGGACATTGAGTCTGAGTGGACCATGTTCCGTGCCTCTCTTGTCGAGCCGGCTGATTGGAGCTGTGGCCGCAAGGAGTTTGGTGCCTGTCGTGGCGGTAATCCTAGAACCCGCTGGTGGACACCAGCAGTGAGGGATGCCGTCAAGCTGAAGAAAGAGCCTATCGGGTCCTTTTGGCTCATGGGACTCCAGAGGCAGCCGACAGGCCAAGCGAAGTGCGGCTTCAGCGGTCGCAGAGGCAAAAACTCGGACATGGGAGGAGTTTGGAGAAGCCATGGAAAACGACTTCCAGACGGCTTCGAAGCGATTCTGGACCACCATCCGCCGGCTCAAGGAGGGGGAGCAGTGCACTGTAACACCGTGTATGGTGAGGATGGTGCGCTGCTGACCTCTACTGCAGCTGTTATTGATCGGTGGAGGGAATACTTCGAAGACCTCCTTATTCCCACCAACATGTCTTCCTATGAGGAAGCAGTGCCTGGGGAATCTGTGGTGGGCTCTCCTATTTCTGGGGCTGAGGTCAAAAAGCTCCTCAATGGCAACGCCCTGGGGGTGGATGAGATCCGTCCGGAGTTCCTTAAGGCTCTGGATGCTGTGGGGCTGTCTTGGTTGACAAGACTCTGCAACATCGCGTGGACATCGGAGGCGGTACTTCTGGATTGGGAGACCGGGGTGGTGGTTCCTCTCTTTAAGAAGGGGAACCAGAGGGTGTGTTTCAACTATCGTGAGATCACACTCCTCAGTCTTCCCGGTAAGGTCTATTCATGTGTACTGGAGAAGAGGCTATGCCGGATAGTCAAACCTCAGATTCAGGAGGAACAGTGTGGTTTACGTCCTGGTCGTGGAACTGCGGACCAGCTTTATACTCTCGGCAGGGTCCTTGAGGGTGCATGGGAGTGTGCCCAACCAGTCTACATGTGCTTTATGAACTTGGAGAAGGCATTCGACCATTTACCCCGGGAAGTCCTGTGGGGAGTGCTCAGAGAGTATGGGGTAACGACTGTCTTATTGTGGCGGTTCGCTCCCTTTGCAAGAGTCAGAGCTTGGTCCGCATTGCCGGCAGTAAGTTGGACCCGTTTAGTGAGGGTTGGACTCCGCCAAGGCTGCCCTTTGTCACCGATTCTGTTCATAACCTTTATGGACAGAATTTCTAGGCGCAGTCAGGGCGTTGAGGGGATCCGGTTTGGTGTCTGCAGGATTAGGTCTATGCTATTTGCAGATGATGTGGTCCTGATGGCTTCATCTGGCCAAGATCTTCAGCCCTCACTGGATCGGTTCGCAGACGAGTGTGAAGTGACTAGGATGTGAATCAGCACCTCCAAGTCAGAGTCCATGGTTCTCGCCCGGAAAAGGGTGGAGTGCCATCTCCGGGTTGGGGAGGAGATCTTGCCCCAAGTGGAGGAGTTCAAGGACCTCAGAGTCTTGTTCACGAGTGAGGAAAGAGTGGATCGTGAGATCGACAGGCGGAACGGTGCGGCGTTTTCAGTAATGCGGACGCTGTATTGATCCGTTGTGGTGAAGAAGGAACTGAGCCGGAAGGCAAAGCTCTCGATTTACCGGTCGATCTACGTTCCCATCCTCACCTATGGTCATGGCCGAAAGGACAAAATCACGGGTACAAGCAGCCGAAATGAGATTCCTCCGCCGGGTGGCGGGGCTCTCCCTTAGAGATAGGGTGAGAAGCTCTGTCATCCGGGAGGAGCTCAAAGTAAAGCCATTGCTCCTCCATTTCGAGAGGAGCCAGATGAGGTGGTTCGGGCATCTGGTCAGGATGCCACCCGAACGCCTCCCTACGGAGGTGTTTCGGGCACGTCCGACCGGTAGGAGGCCCAGGAAGACCCAGGAAACGGGAAGCTTATCTCTTCCGGCTGGCCTGGGAATGCCCCGGGATCCCCCGGGAGGAGCTGGACGAAGTGGCTGGGGAGAGGAAAGTCTGGGCTTCCCTGCTTAGGCTGCAGCCCCCGCGACCCGACCTCGGATAAGCGGAAGAAAATGGATGGATGGATGGATGGAGTTATGTTTAAATAACTGTCATAAAGAGTAAAACCTCATTTTTGTATTTGTAAACCTTACCAAAACAACTGATTTTAGTAAAACTCACACAGATTCAATATTACAGGCATTTTTAGACATTTTGCTTATTTGGTGTAGGAATTATGATGGAATACATTGTTATTGCTTATTTCGCATTATATCAGGATTTTAAGATCTTTACTGTCATATTGAGGAAAACAAATACTTTTTGTGTTTGCAAGCTTTAAAAAAGCATATGTTTCGAGTAAAACTCACAAGAATGCCTTATTTCAGGCATTATTAGCCATTTTTTATGTGTAGTTTAGGCATACTTGCCAAGTCTCCTGGATTTTTCAGGAGACTCCCGAAATTCAGCGCCTCTCCCGAAAACCTCCCGGGACAAATTTTCTCCCGAAAATCTCCCGAAATTCAGGCTGACCTGAGTGAGGACAGCCTGTATTCACGTCTGCTTTCCCACGATATAAACAGCATGCCTGCCCAATCACGTTATAACTGTAGAATGATCGAGGGCGAGTTCTTGGTTTCTTATGTGGGTTTATTGTTAGGTAGTTTCATTAACGTCCTCCCAGCGCAGTAACAACGCTAAACAACAGCAGTCACGTTTTCGTCTACCGTAAAGCAGTTTGTCTGCCGTAAACAGCAATGTTGTGACACTCTTTAAACAGGGAAATACTGCCATCTACTGTACATGCATATGTGACAATAACATCCAGGGCTTTTAGAGAGTGCAGTGCACAACTGCGCACACAACAAGGAGACGAAGCAGAAGAACGCGGAAGATACAGCCATGGCGACGCCGACGACGAGTAAGATGAAGAAACACGCTTATAAGTTCCAAGCCGCAGCTGCGATTGGACCTGGATAGCCTCCGGGAAGAAGTAGTGGAGTACCAAGTGCTTGGCAGTGAAGATCTTCCTCAGGAAGCAAAGATTGACCGGTTTTTGGCCATGCTCAGGAGGGGTGGAAAATTCCAGACTCTCGTGCATTTGATGAAAGCACTTTTGTGCGTGCCACACAGCAATGCATCATCAGAGAGGGTGTTCAGCATGGTTAGAAAAATAGTGACAGAGAATAGAACAAGGATGGACAATTCAACCCTTAACTCAACAATGAGTAGATGAGTGTTATGTGTGTGTATATGTGTAAATAAATGAAAACTGAAATTCAAGTATTTATTTTATTTTTATATATATACATAGCTAGAATTCACTGAAAGTCAAGTTTTTCTTATATATGTGTGTATGTATATATATATATATATTTATATATATATATATATATATATATATATATATATATATATATATATATATATATATATATATATATATATTTATTTATTTATATATATATGTATATATATATATATATATATATTTATATATATATATATGTATATATATATATATATATATATATATATATATATATATATATATATATATATATATATATATATATATATATATATATATGAAATACTTGACTTGGTGATTTTAGCTCTAAATATACTCCTCCCCTCTTAACCACACCCCCAACCACGCCCCCACCCCACCCCCGACCACGCCTTCCCCACCCCCACCTCCTGAAATCGGAGGTCTCATTGTTGGCAAGTATGAGTTTAGGAGTTATGTTTAAATAACTGTCATAGTGAGTGTGGCAGTTACACTGTCATATTGAGTAAAAAAAACTAACTTGTGTCTTTGCAAACCTCACAAAAGAAAACGTTTCTAATAAAAATCACAAAGATACATTTCTTCACGCATTATTAGACATTTTTCATGTGTGGTTTAGGAGTTATGTTTAAATAACTGTCATATTGAGTGTGGCAGTTATACTGTCATTATGTGTAAAACCTAATTTTGTATTTGCAAACCTTATAAAAACAACTGATTCTAGTAAAACATAGATTCAATTTTACAGGCATTTTTAGACATTTTACATGTTTGGTTTAGGAGTTGTGTTTGAATACATTTTGTATTGCTATTTTCGTTAGGGCAAGGCCGACCGGCAGGAGACCAGGGGGAAGACCCAGGACACATTGGGAAGACTGTCATTCAAGTACCTTGGGATGTGGGTGGACAATAAGCTGGACTGGACTGTTAACACAGACCACTTGTACAGGAAAGGACAGAGCTGTACTTCCTGAGGCGGCTGTCCTTTGTCCCACACGCCATTAGACTGTACAACTCTCCTCTGGGGGGAGGGGGCTACTAGGATGACAGGGGATGCAAATCAATAAGAGTGCAATATTTTTTCAAAACATGGTCACTACTGCCTAGTTTCTCATGTTATATTCTTATTTTACTGTTATATTTTTATTCTCATTGTTGCTTTTTATTTTTATTCTATTGTAATATGTTTCTATTTTGTTTCAATTTATACCCCCATTATTTACTTTTCACTTTTTAAAATTTTGTACACTACTGCTGGAATTTAAATTTTCCTGAGGGAACTCTCCTGAAGGAATCAATTAAGTACTATCTATCTATCTATCTATCTATCTATCTATCTATCTATCTATCTATCTATCTATCTATCTATTTATGTCTCCTGGCTGGACTGAAAACGCCTGGGATCCCCCGAGAAGAGCTGGACGAAGTGGCTGGGGAGAAGAAAGTCTGGGCTTCTCTGCTTAGGCTGCTGCCCCCGCAACCTGACCTCGGTTGAGCAGGAAGAAATGGATGGATTTAGTATGACAGTCATATTAAGTAAAAAACTAACTTGTGTTTTTGCAAACATTACAAAATATATTTTTTCTAGTAAAACTCACAAAGATACATAACTCAAGGCATTATTAGCCATTTTGCATGTGTGGTTTAGGACATATGTTTAAATAACCGTCAGATTGAGTGTGACAGTATACTGTCATAGTGAGTAAAACCCATATTTTGTAATTGCAAACCTTATGAAAACAAATGATTCTACTAAAACTCACATGGATACAATATCACAGGCATTTTAGACATAATGCATGTTTGGTTTTGGAGTAATGTTTATATAACTTTCATATTTAGTATGACAGTAATACTGTCATATTGAATAAAAAAAACTAACTTGTATCTGTACAAACCTTAAACAATATTTTTTTCCAGTAAAACTCACAAAGAGACATTTCTCCAGGCATTATTAGCCATTTTGCATGTGTGGTTTAGGAGTTATGTTTAAATAACTGTCATATTGAATGTGGCAGTAATACTGTCATTATGACCTAATTTTTGTAATTTTAAACCTTACCAAAATACCTGATTCTGGTAAAACTCACAAAGATTCAATATTACAGGCATTTTTAGACGGATTACATGTTTGGTTTTGGGGTTATGTTTATACAACTATCATATTGAGTACAAAAAACAAACTTGTGTCTTTGCAAACCATACAAAAGATCATTGTTTTAGTAAATCTAACAAAGTCTCCAACCATTATTAGCCATTTTGCATTTGTTGTTTAGGAGTTATGTTTAAATAACTGTCATAGTGAGTAAAACCTAATTTTTGTATTTGCAAACCATACAAAAACAACTGATTCTAGTAAAATATTGCAGGCATTTTTAGACATAATGCATGTTTGATTTTGGAGTTGTGTTTGTATAACTTTCATATTTAGTATTACAGTAATACTGTCATATTGAGTAATAAAAACTAACTTGTGTCTACAAACCTTACAAAATATTTTTTTTCCTGCAAAACTCACAAAGAGACATTTCTCCAGGCATTATTAGCCATTTTGCATGTGTGGTTTAGGAGTTATGTTTAAATAACTGACAGATTGAGTGTGCCAGTATACTGTGAGTAAAACCCATATTTTGTATTTGCAAACCTTACAAAATCAACTGATTCTAGTAAAACTCACATGGATACAAAATTACAGGCATTTTTAGAGATAATGCATGTTTGGTTTTGGAGTTATGTTTATATAACTTTCATATTTAGTATGACAGTAACACTGTCATATTGAGTAAAAAAAAACTAACTTGTGTCGGTACAAACATTACGAAATGTTTTTTTTCCAGTAAAACTCACAAAGAGACATTTCTCCAGGCATTATTAGCCATTGTGCATGTGTGGTTTAGGAGTTATGTTTAAATACATGTCAAATTGAATGTGGCAGTTATACTGTCATTATGAGTGAAACCTAATTTTTGTAATTGTAAACCTTACCAAAATATCTGATTCTGGTAAAACTCACATAGATTCAATATTACATGCATTTTTAGACGGATTGCATGTTTGGTTTTGGAGTTATGTTTATACAACTTTCATATTTAGTATGACAGTTATACTGTATATTACCATTGAGTAAAAAAAAAACTAACTTGTGTCTTTGCAAACCTTACAAAAGATCGTTATTCTAGTAAAGACTTAGACTTCGACTTTGACTTTCTTTTTATTGTGATTCAAATTTGAACATTACAGCACAGATAAGAACGAAATGTAGTGCAGGATAAAAAAGCAATAAGGTGCATATTTCGATAAATAAATATATATAAATAATATATAAATACTATATATATATATATATATATATATATATATATATATATATATATATATATATATATATATATAAAATATATATATTTATAAATAGATAAAGAGATTACTGTGCAGATAAATATATTGCCCTTTTTTACATGCACCCGCGTTTATGGATGTATGTTATCTTGTCTTTTTCATTCCAGCGAGTTAATTCATTTTGAGGGGAGTTGAGGAGATAATTTAATTATGATGCGTTCAAGAGTCTTACGGCCTGAGGGAGAAGCTGTTACAGAACCTGGAGGTTCTGCTTCGGAAGCTGCGGAACCTCTTTCTAGAGTCCAGCAGTGAAAACTGTCCTTGGTGGGGGTGGGAGGAGTCTTTGCACATTTTCTGAGCCCTGGTCAGGCAACACTTTTTGCGATCTCCTGGATAGGAGGAAGAGGAGTCCTGATGATCTTTTCCGCCGTCCTCACCACTCTCTGGAGATACTTCCAGTCTGAGGCACTGCAGGCTCCAGTCCAGACAGAGATGCTGTTGGTCAGCAGGCTCTCTATAACAAAGATACATCTCTCCAAGCATTATTAGCTATTTTGCATTTGTTGTTTAGGAGTTATGTTTAAATAACTGTCATAGTGATTTAAACCTAAAATTTGTATTTGCAAACCTTTCAAAAACAACTGTAGTAAAACTCACACAGATACAATATTGCAGGCATTTTTAGACATAATGCATGTTTGGTTTTGGAGTTATGTTTCTATAACTTTCATATGTATGACAGCTATACTGTTATATTTAATAAAAAAAACTAACTTGTCTTTACAAACCTTACAAAATATTTTTTCCCAGTAAAACTCTCAAAGATACATTTCAACAGGCATTATTAGCCATTTTGCATGTGTGGTTTAGAAGTTTTGTTTAAATAACTGTCATATGGAGTGTGACCGTAAAGTCATAGTGAGTAAAACAAACTAACTTGTGTCTTTGCAAACCTTACAAAAGAAAATGTTACTAGTAAAACTCACAAAGATACATTTCTTCTGCATTATTGGAAAATGCTCATGTGTAGTTTAGGACTTATGTTTAAATAACTGTCATATTGAGTGTGGCAGTCATACAGTCATTAAGTGTTAAACCTAATTTTTATTTTTGCAAACCTTACAAAAACAACTGATTCTAGTAAAACTCACATTGATTCAATATTACAGGCATTTTAGACATTATACATATTTGGTTTAGGAAATGTGTTTGAATCCATTTTTATTGCTTTTTTCGTTAGGGCAAGTCCGACCGGCAGGTGGCCACGGGGAAGACAGAGGACACATTGGGAAGACTATGTAAGCCGGCTGGCCTGGGAACGCCTCAGAGTCCCCCGAGAAGAGCTGGACGAAGTGGCTTGGGAGAGGGAAGTCTGGGCTTCTCCGCTTAGGCTGCTGCCCCCGCAACCCGACCTCGGATAAGCGGAAGAAAATGGATGGATTTAGTATGACAGTTATACTGTCATATTAAGTAAAAAAAACTAACTTGTGTCTTTGCAAACTTTACAAAATATAATCATTCTAGTAAAACAAACAAAGATACATCTCTCCAAGCATTATCAGCTATTTTGCATTTGTTGTTTAGGAGTTATGTTTAAATAACTGTCAAAGTAAATAAAACCTAATTTTGGTATTTGAAAACCTTACAAAAACAACTGATTTTAGTAAAACTCACACAGATACAATATTACAGGCATTTTTAGACATAATACAGGTTTGGTTTTGGAGTAATGTTTATATAACTTTCATATATAGTATGACAGCTATACTGTTATATTGAGTAAAAAAAACAACTAACTTGGGTCTTTGCAAACCTTACAAAAGATCATTATTCTGGTAAAGACTTAGACTTTCTTTTTATTGTCATTCAAATTTGAACTTTACAGCACAGATAACAAAATTTCGTTACATAAACTCATGGTAGTGCAGGTTAAAAAAGCAATAAGGTGCATATATAAATAAATAAATATAAATATATATATAAAATAAATAAACTTAAATATATATAAATAAATAAATAAAAAGATTACTGTGCAGATAAATATATTGCACTTTTTCCACATGCGCCCACGTTTATGGGTGTATGTTATATTGTGTTTTTTTATTCCAGCGAGTTAATCCATTTCGAGGGGAGTTGAGGGGATAATTTAATTATAATGCGTTCAAGAGTCTTACGGCCTGAGGGAAGAAGCTGTTACAGAAGCTGGAGGTTCTGCTTCGGAGGCTGCAGAACCTCTTTCTAGAGTCCAGCAGTGAAAACAGTCCTTGGTGGGGGTGGGAGGAGTCTTTGCAAATTTTCTGAGCCCTGGTCAGGCAGCGCTTTTTGCGATCTCCTGGATAGGAGGAAGAGGATTCCTGAAGATCTTTTCCGCCGTCCTCACCACTCTCTGGAGAGACTTCCAATCTGAGGCACTGCAGGCTCCAGTCCAGACAGAGATGCTGTTGGTCAGCAGGCTCTCTATAACAAAGTATAGTTCTCCAAGCATTATTAGCTATTTGCATTTGTTGTTTAGGATTTATGTTTAAATAACTGTCATAGTGAGTAAAACCTAAATTTTGTATTTGCAAACCTTACAAAAACAATTGATTCTAGTAAAACTCAGATACAATATCACAGGCATTTTTAGACATAATGCATATTTGGTTTTGGAGTTGTGTTTATATAACTTTCATATTTACTATTACAGTAATACTGTCATATGGAGTAAAAAAACAAAAACTAACTTGTGTCTTTACAAACCTTACAAAATATTGTTCCCAGTAAAACTCAAAGATACATTTCTACAGGCATTATTAGCCATTTTGTATGTGCGGTTTAGGAGTTATGTTTAAATAACTGTCATATTGAGTGTGACAGTAAAGTCATAGTGAGTAAAACAAACTAACTTGTGTCTTTGCAATGCTTACAAAAGAAAATGTTACTAGTAAAACTCACAAAAGATGCATTTCTTCATGCATTAGAAAATGTTACTGTCATTAAGTGATAAACCTAATTTTTGTATTTGCAAACCTTACAAAAACAACTGATTCTAGTAAAACTCACATAGATTCAATATTGCAGGCATTTTAGACATTTCACATGTTTGGTTTAGGAGTTGTGTTTGAATACATTTTAATTGCTTTTTTCGTTAGGGCAAGTCCGACCGGCAGGTGGCCACGGGGAAGCCCCAGGACACATTGGGAAGTCTATGTCAGCCGGCTGGCCTGGGAACGCTTCGGGATCCCCCGAGAAGAGCTGGACGAAGTGGCTGGGGAGAGGGAAGTCTGGGCTTCTCTGCTTAGGCTGCTGCCCCCGCAACCCCGACCTCGGATAAGCGGAAGAAAATGGATAGATTTAGTATGACAGTTATGCTATTATATTGAGTAAAAAAAACTAACTTGTGTCTTTAAAAACCTTACAAATTATATGTTTTCTAGTAAAACTCACAAAGATACATCTCCAGGCATTATAAGCCATTTTGCATGTGGTTTAGGGGTTATGTTTAAATAACTGCCATATTGAATGTGGCAGTTATACTGTCATTATGAGTAAAACCTAATTTTTGTAATTGTAAACCTTACCAAAATACCTGATTCTGGTAAAACTCACATAGATTCAATATCACAGGCAGTTTTAGACGGATTGCATGTGTAGTTTTGAAATTATGTTTATACAACTTTCTTATTAGTATGACAGTGTCATCTTGAGTAAAAAAACTAACTTGTGTCTTTGCAAACCTTACAAATTATGTTTTCTAGTAAAACTCACAAAGATACATCTCCAGGCATTATTAGCCATTTTGCATTTGTTGTTTAGGAGTTATGTTTAAATAACTGGCATAGTGAGTAAAACCTAATTTTTGTATTTGCAAACCTTACAAAAACAACTGATTCTAGTAATACTCACATAGATACAATATTACAGGCATTTTTAGACATAATGCATGTTTAGTTTTAGAGTTATGTTTATATAACTTTCATATTTAGTATGACAGTAAAACTGTCATATTGAGTAAAAAAACTAACTTGTGTCTTTGCAAACCTTACAAAAGATCATTATTCTAGTAAAACATACTAAGATACATTCCTCCAGGCATTATTAGCCACTTTGCATGTGTGGTTTAGGAGTTATGTTTTAAACAACTGTCATATTTAGGTGGCAGTTATATGTCTATGCGTAAAACCTAATTTTTGTATTTGCAAATCTTTCAAAAACTGATTACAGTAATTGTCACATAGTTTTAATATTACAGGTATTTTTAGACATTTTGCATTGTTGGTTTAGGAATTATGTTGCAATACATTTTTTTTTTGCATTATCTCAGGATTGTAAAAATATTACTGTCATATTGAGTAAAAAAAACTACTGATTGGGTGTGGCAGTTATACTGTCATTATGTGTAAAACCTAATTGTTGTATTTGCAAACCTTACAAAAACAACTGATTGTAGTAACTCACATGGATAAAATATTACAGGCATTTTTAGACATAATACATCATTGGTTTATGAATCGTGTTCGATTGCTCCTGCTCACAGAACCACACAGCCAGCGCACGACACACGAGCCACAAGCCCACAGCCCAAGGCAGTTAAATACCCCTGCAAATCCACAAGGCACGACACTTACTTTGGAGGCAGAGTTTCCTCTGCCCCTGCGTATTGTGGGACTCTGGGGATTCTTTTCGGTAGCCTGCGGGTCTGCTGGGTAGTCCTGGGGATTCCTTCTCAACCTGCGCGCGTTCACCTTGTTAAGCCTGACGATCTTCTTCTTCTTCTTTTTTGTTTTTTATGGCGGTTGGCAAGCAACCTTGTGGTGTGCATTACCGCCACCTACTGTATTGGAGTGTGGACCGAGGTGGATCCCTACTCTATATTCTTTTATTTAACCCAGTATGTTTTAAATATGTGCATATTGCTTTATAACCTATGTGTTCTGAGTGCATTCCTAATATATCTTCCACTGCTAACCTAATATTCTCTTTCGCTAACTTACTTTCCAGTATTACCCTTTCTCTATTATATTTCCTACAATATATTAAAACATGTCCTACACTTTCTAGCTGTTGGCAAGAATCACACAGTCCTGTAGTATGTTTCCCTATTAATTTTAATGAACTATTTAGATATGTATGTCCTAATCTCATTCTAGTAATAATGTCTTCTTCCTTCCTATTTCTATTGCCTCCTCTCATTACACCTACTCTCCTCTGGACTTTGTAATACTCTCTACCTGTTGTTTCCTTATTCCAATTATCCTGCCACTTTTTATTGTGTTCCATCTTAATTATGTTCTTCACTTCCTCTTTACTGTGCTTAATCTCCATGTTTACTTCTGTTTTAGTGGTTGCTTGTTTTGCGTATTTATCCGCTAGTTCGTTCCCCTCAACTCCTACATGAGCAGGAACCCAAAGAAATGTTACCACACCTCCCGCTTTATTTATTCTGTAATTTGCCTGAACTATTTCATATACTAAATCTTGTCTTGTTTCTGATGCTATGTTTTTTATGCTCATCAATGCACTGCTTGAGTCCGAGCACACGACTGCTTTTCTTGCTTTATTTTCTTCTATCCAATGAATTGCCATATAAATTGCTACCAATTCTCCCGTAAAAACAGATAACTTATCACTAATTCTTTTATTTAATACTATGTTTCCTTGTGGGATAACAGCTGCTGCTCCTACCTTATTATTTATAGTTTTTGATGCATCTGTGTACACCATGATGTTGTCTAAAAACGTTTCCTCAATCCATTGTTCTATCTGGTAACTATTTAAATTTCTATTCTTTAGTAATTGCATATTTACATTTGGGTTTTCATACATCCACGGTGGTATTGCAGGGATTGGTACTGTAGGGCTAACTTTAATATTATCAATTTGAGCTTTATTACATATGTCTCCTATTATCCACCCGAAACTATTCATTTTTTTCTTCTCTTTTTCTTGGCAGTTTAGTAACACTTGATGGGTTGGATGTCCTTGCTTGGACCCTTTTAAGTTTGCCCAATAAACTGCTGACAATTGATCTCTCCTCATATCTAAAGGTTTTTCATTCATCTCTACTTGTAATGCTGCAACTGGGGTTGATTTTGTAGCTCCACAACATAACCTTAAAGCCTGTGATTGGATCCTGTCTATTTTCCCAAGTAATGTTTTTGAAGCAGATTGATAAATAATGCATCCATAATCAATAACAGAACGAATTAAAGTCATATATATTGCTTTCAATGTCTGCCTATCAGCCCCCCAATCTTTACCCCTCAAAGCCCTCATTATATTTAACACCTTTTTACTTTTCTCCACTATTTTGCTGATGTGGGTTGACCAGTTAATATTTTTATCAAACCATATACCCAAATATTTAAAAACTTGTACCTCTTCTATATTTTCTCCATAGAGTTTAATTTGGAGCTTGTTTTGTACTTTCCTCTTTGTAAAATTTATGACTTTTGTCTTTCCAACAGAGAATCTTAAACCCCAAGCCGTTCCCCATTCTTGAACATTATTTACCGCTTTTTGAATCTTCTTTTCTATATGATTAGTATTTCTACCTCTCTTCCACATCACACCATCATCAGCAAACAGTGCCACATCCACTAACCCTTCTACTTCACTAAAAACTTCATTTATCATTATTGAAAATAATACTGGACTTATTATACTTCCTTGCGGGGTCCCATTTTCCACTTCATATACTCTGCTGTATTCATTCTCTATTTTTACTAATATTTTTCTACTTGTTAAGAAGTCTTTTATCCATCTATACATTTTCCCTCTAATCCCAATTTTATTTAGTTTTATCAGCAACCCCTGTTTCCACAACATATCATAAGCTTTCTCTATATCAAAAAATACTGCAATAATACTTTCTTTATTTATTTGTCCCTTTCTAATTTCCTCTTCCAGCTGCACTGCTGGGTCGTTTGTGTTTCTTGCTTTGCGAAATCCACTTTGGTAATTTTTTATTATTTCTTTTGACTCTAAATAATATACTAGTCTTTCATTAATCATTTTTTCCATTACTTTGCCCAAATTTGAGGTCAATGCTATCGGCCTATAATTACCTGCCTCTTCTGGATCTTTCCCTGGTTTGCATATTGGAATTATTACAGCTTCTTTCCACTCTGCTGGTAATTTTCCTTCTTCATATATCCTATTATATAATTTCAAGACCACTTCTTTGCCAATCCTACTTAGGTTTTTGATCATTTGATAACTCACCTGGTCTTTTCCTGGTGTTGTATTTTTAACCTTTTTCAATATTCGAACCATTTCATTCAAAGAAAATTTCATATCTATAGTGTTGGTTACCCTATTATCGTTGTCTTCCATCATTTCCCCAATATTTAAACTAATTGTTTCTTCTCTCTTTTGTATTTCTACATTTCTCAAATTATCATTACTGTGCACTTTAACAAATGTTTTAGCTAAAAGTTCTGCTTTTTCTTTATTTTCTACCACACACCGTGTCCCATCTTTCATCACATGATTTTTATGTTCATTTCTGATCCCTGACATTTTCTTGATCATTCCCCACACTTGGCCTAAAGGAGTAGTTCTATTTAATGATTCACAAAACTTTCTCCAGTAGTGTTTTCTTGTCTTTTTAATAACATACCTTACTTTAGCTTGGTGCCTTTTATATTGGATCATATCTTGGAAATTATGTGTTCTTCTCAATATTCTAAATGCTCTATTCCGTTCTTTTATTGCGTCTGTGCACGCTTGTGTCCACCACGGCACTATCTTCCTTCTTTTCCCTATACTACTCCTTGGTATGCTCTTTTTGGCTGCTTCCATTATGCACTTTGTAATATCTGTATTCAGTTGTTCAATATCTTGATTTATATCCACTTCCTTTAATGTCATGTCGGTACTTTCCCTATATTGTCCCCAATCACCGTGATTATACTTCCATCTTCCTTCTATTTTAGTGCTTTCTGTCCTTTGGTTTATGTTTATGTGAATGAATATTGGGTAGTGATCAATTCCTATAGTGCTGTCTTTATTTACTTCCCACTCTACCTTTCCTGCTAACCCTTGTGACACTAGTGTTAAATCTATTGCTGTTTCTTTACCCGTAACTACATCTAAACTTGTTCCCGACCCATCATTCACACACACCAGTTCTTTTTCCTCCAAAAATGCTTCCAATGTTTCCCCATTCCAGTCATCCCTTTCACCCCACATTGTGCTATGTGCATTAAAGTCACCACACCAAATGATATTGCCACTCCAGTGCTCGACTATTGTTTCTAGTTGATGAATTTGTAATTTCTTGCACGGATTATAGAAGTTTAGCACTTTGTATCTTTCTTTATTATTCCATACTTCTACCCCTACTATTTCTAGTTCTTGTTTTTCTTTTAATATTGTATATTGCATATCTTCTTTAATAAATATGGCACATCCTCCTCCTTGCCCATCATTCCTATCTTTACGTATTGTTATGTATCCTTTTATTATAAAGCTCAATTTTGGCTTCAGCCAGGTTTCTTGAATACATAGTATATGTGGTTTATTTTTCATATTATTAATATAACCCTTTAGTTCCTGTCCGTTTGCTATTAAACTTCTGGCATTCCACTGAACAATTAACATGGCGTTGGATTGTGGTAACATGACTCGGTCTCGTCTACTCTCTGTAGTTCACCTTGTACCTGTTCCCAAGATAGTTCTTTTAAATTTAAGAACTTTGCTGCTGCTTTGACAATTATTTTGATCTTCTCAGTTTTATTTCTTGCCTGTTCTGTGCAGTTTATTACATATGCCAGGAACACAACTAGCTTGTCCATGGAAAGTCCTGTATTTGCTGCCTCTTGTTTTTTATTACTTGAATTATTGTCACATCTGTCTTGTTCTGATCTATTCTCACTTCTATCTTGTTCTACACTTTCTTTATTTCTTACTTTAACTGCCTCTGCGTATGTAATATTTCTTTCTACTCTGATTTGCTGTACTTCTGTTGCCTGTTTCCTAATGACACATCCTCCATACGCTGCTGTGTGATTCCCGCCACAGTTACAACACTTGACCAGTATATTGTCTCCACATTGTCCGTATTCATGCTCTCCTCCACACCTTCCACATCTCAACTTAGCATGGCACACACTGGCTATGTGCCCATAGCTTTGGCACTTGAAACAGCGTACTGGGGGTGGGACGTAAGCTCTAACGTAAAAGCTTAAAAACCCAATCATAATTCTTTGCGGTAGGACTTCCTCGACAAACTGTACTAATACAGATTCGCTCTCCGTCTTTTCTCCATTTCTAAATGCCATCATTCTTGTCATCATCTTGACAGTACCCCCTTTTATTTGTCTTTTCAATTCTTCTAAATTTTCACCCCTTGGGATTCCTGTCACTACTCCTCTTGCCCCCTTTCGTTCCCCCACTTCCATTTTTTCCTTTATTATCTTATTGCACAGTTTTTGCAACCGCATTGCTTTGTTCTTTTGCTCTCCATTTTTGCATTTGATCAAAAGTCGTCCGTCCCTGAGCACCTTCGCTATCTCCACCTCTCCGATGTCCTTTTTTAACCCCTTAACCAGTGTCATCAAACTTATGTCATTCATGTCTTGACCTGATTTAAATGTATATATGATCCTGTAATTATCTTCCATAGTCTTTTTCCTCTTTTCTACTTCTTCATCTTCTTCGTGTACTCTTTTAGCACTCGATTTTCCTTCATGCCCTCCACTCCCCTTCTTTCCTCTCTCCCCTCTAGTCCTATCCACATCCATACTTTCCTCATAAATCCCGTCACTATCCCCTTCCATCTCGATCCAGTCACAATACAGCTTATGCACAACCGCCAAGGAGATTTAGATACGCTCACTTGTTAGCCACCACTCCTTGTTTTACTTCCGCCTTCGTTAACACGTCACACTCCTCTCGGTCCTTCCCTCGACTCCTGCCTGTGGTCCGAACAAAAAAAAAAAAAAAAAAAAAAAAAAAAAAAAGCCTGACGATCCTCCTGGTCGCTCCTTTTTAAATGTGTGCAGCCCTAATGCTCCACAGGTGCGTCTGATTTCAGGTGCCGTTCGATTGGGCACTTTGGTTGTCAGGGGCAACAAGCTAAAAGGGGCAACGTCTTAAAATGCCAGCAAAGTCCACAAAGAATAAAATTATGCAATTAAAAATACAGTCAAAGTCCTCAAAGTGTAAAAACATGCAATTAAAAATACAATCAAATTGTAAAATGTAAAAACATGCAATTTAAATCTACAACAATAAAAACACTCAGACATGCATGACAATGAAACAAAAAAAATAAAATCCCCTACTTGTGTCCCATCACACCCCCCCCATACATTATCGTTGTCAGTCCCTGCAACGGGGGGAACTCTCGTCTGCATAGCGGGCAGGCAACTGTCGGTCAAAGCCTTTTTTAGCTCTTCAAAGGACGTCTGACACTCTGGTGTCCACACTATTTTGTGGGCCTGTGCCTTCTTGCCAGTGAGGCCGTCCCACCGACATTTATTTAGGGGACGGGCTATTTTAGCAAACCCAGCCACAAAACGTTGGTAATAGCCTGCCAATCCAAGAAACGCTCTCACTTCCTTGTGGTCGGAGCGGCCCAGTCCTGTCCTGCCTTAATTTTACCTGGGTCCCGTCTCACTCCATCCCGATCCACCACATGTCCCAAAAATTTCACCTCACGCTGAAAGAGCTTGCACTTAGAGGGCTTGAGTTTAAGTCCATGTCGCTGCAACCGTTCAAACACCTGGTCCAGGTGCTGTAGATGGGCAGTGAAATAAATGATAAATACATGATAAATGGGTTGTACTTTTCTACCTTCAAGGTACTCAAAGCGCTTTGACACTACTTCCACATTTACCCATTCACACACTGATGGAGGGAGCTGCCATGCAAGGCGCTAACCAGCACCCATCAGGAGCAAGGGTGAAGTGTCTTGCTCAGGACACAACGGACATGACGAGGTTGGTACTAGGTGGGGATTGAACCAGGGACCCTTGGGTTGCGCACGGCCACTCTCCCACTGCGCCACGCCGTCCCTCAACAGAAAAAATTATTATGTCATCAAGATAAACCAACAATGATTCCGCTATTTGACCATTCAAACAATGATGTGTAAGCCGTTGGAAAGTGGCAGCTGCATTGCATAGACCAAATGGCATGCGTTCAAACTCGAACAGTCCGAGGGGAGTTGTAAATGCAGTTTTTACATGATCGTCCGGGTGCACCTCCACTTACCAATACCCACTAGCGAGGTCTAAGGTCGAAAACCATTCAGATTTGCTCAGACCAGTAAGGGTCTCTTCGATTCAGGGGAACGGAAAGGCGTCTTTATGTGTAACTGAGTTTAACCTCCGGTAGTCTACACAAAAGCGCCAACTCCCATCCTTTTTGCGGACTAACACTATAGGCGCTGCCCAGGGACTGCAGCTTTCCTTTATCACTCTCTGTTCAAGCATACCTGAAAGCATGCAGTGTCTTCACTTCCTTATACAACAGAGACGGGATGGGTCAGGTATCTCTCCCTGGTAGGGGCGGAATCTCCAGTCAGTATCCTGTGTTGCACAACACTGGTCCTTCCAAAGTCCTCATGTTGTGCAAACACCTTCTCCCACTTCGCCAGCAGGGCGCGTAGCTGCACCTGTTGCTGCTCAGGCAGATCCGGCTTATCACTCAAATCCCTAACATCTGGGGACAGTTCTGGATTGGTTTGGGCTGTGGCATCAATGAGTGACACTTCTACCACATCTAGAGATAAACACAGATCCTCAGCTCCATGCACATCACTATCATCAACACAAAACAGCTGCCCTATCTTTTTAAATCGTTTTAAGGAAATACTGTAGGAATGGGGGTTATAAACACGGAGGGGCAGCCTACCTCTGTTCATCACGACCAGTGATTTTGCCACGCCAACTGCACCGGGCATGGGCTCCACCAGGGCGCAGTAGTTAGCCCCACACCAACATCTCCTTTGGGGGATATGTAATACTAGTCTTCGAGGCCAATCTCACGTGGCCTAGCAAGCCATCTTCAGCAGCAACAGCTTCTATACAGGAACATGTAGCAAAAGCTTCCCTCCACACCTTTTGCTTTTGAAGATGCCGAAGAGTAGAGGTCTTAGGACATTTAAAAACGGCATCCCAACAACCCACGATTAGATTCATACCTACTATGAAGGGGTGTGTACAGTTTTGATCCGCAACAATTACTACTCCTCTTTCGGGAACTTTAACACCCTCTACCTCAAAATCAAGAACCGCATAGCCGATATAGGGGATTTCCAGGCCATTAGCTGCTCTTAGACGAAAAAGGGTAGGGGTCCTTTCGAGCTTAGCTTCGGTAAAGTGAGCATTAAATAGGCTTTCGGACATTAGCGTCACTTGGGACCCGGTGTCTAAAAGTCCTGGCAGAATAGTGCCTCCAGCGTCTACTTGTATTGTGGGGCATTGGGGGCCCTGGATGATGTTGGCGTGGTGGCCAGCCCTGCAACTCGGACCTCAGCAGCAGGGACATTTAGTTTAAATCCGGTGCATGTGTAGTTGCAGTGCTGAATTTTTAGAGATAATGCATGTTTGGTTTTGGAGTTATGTTTATATAACTTTTGTTTATAGTTTGACAGTTATACAGTTATATTGAGTAAAAAAAACTAACTTGTGTCTTTACAAACCTTACAAAAGAAAATGTTACGAGTAAAACTCACAGAGATACATTTCTTCATGCATTATTAGAAAATGTTCATGTGTAGTTTTGAAGTTATGTTTATATAACTTTCATATATAGTATGACAGTTATACTGTTTTATTGAGTAAAAAAAACCTAACTTGTGTCTTTACAAACCTTACAAAATATTATTTTCCATTAAAACTCACAAAGATACATTTCTAAAGGCATTATTAGCCATTTTGTATGTGTGGTTTAGGAGTTATGTTTAAATAACTGAAATTGAGTGTGACAGTATACTGTCAAAGTGAGTAAAAAAAAAAACTAACTTGTGTCTTTGCAAACCTTACAAAAGAAAATGTTACTAGTAAAACTCATTAAGATACATTTCTTCATGCATTATTAGAAAATGGTCATGTGTAGTTTAGGAGTTATGTTTAAATAACTGTCATATTGAGTGTGGTAGTAAAACTGCCACACATATTGAGTTATAAAGTTAAGTGTAAAACCTAATTTTTGTATTTGCAAACCTTACAAAAACAACTGATTCTAGTAAAAGTCACATAGATTCAATATTAAAGGCATTTTAGACATTTTACATGTTTTGTTTAGGAGTTGTGTTTGAATACATTTGTATTGCTTTTTTTGTTAAGGCAAGTCCAAACGGCAGGAGGCCACGGGGAAGACACAGGACACATTGGGAAGATTATATCAGCTGGCTGGCCTGGGAACGCCTCGGGATCCCCCGAGAAGAGCTGGACGAAGTAGCTGGGGATAGGGAAGTCTGGGCTTCTCTGCTTAGGGTGCAGCCCCCGCAACACGACCTAGGATAAGCGGAAGAAAATGGATGGATTTAGTATGACAGTTATACTATCATATTGAGTAAAAAAAAACTAACTTTTGTTTTTGTAAACATTCAAAATATATTTTTTCTAGTAAAATTCACAAAGATACATATAGTTTAAATAACTGTCATAGTAAGTAAAACCTATTTTTTGTATTTGCAAACCTTACAAAAACAACTGATTCCAATAAAACTCACAGGCATTCAATATTACAGTTATTTTTAGACAATTTGCCTGTTTGGTTTAGAAATTATGATGGAATACATTTTTTATTGCTTTTTTCGCATTATCTCAGGATTTTAAGAACATTAAAGTCATATTGAGTAAAAAACTACTTTTTGTGTTTGCAAGCCTTAAAAAAGCATATGTTTCGAGTAAAACTCACAAGAATGCATTATTTCAGGCAATATTAGCTAATTTCTATGTGTAGTTTAGGAGTAATATTTAATTTACTGTCATATTGAGTGTACATTGTCATGGTGAATAAAAACTAATTTTTGGATTTGCAAAAATTTCAAACACAGCTGTTTCTAGTAAAACTCACATGATTCAATATTACAGGCATTTTTACACATATTGCATGTTTGATTTCGGAAATATGATTGAATACATTTTTATTGCTTTTTTCGCATTATCTCAGGATTTTAGGAATATAACTGTCATATTGAGTAAAAAACTACTTTTTGTGTTTGCAAGATTTAAAAAAGCATGTGTTTGGAGTAAAACTCCGTAGAATGCATTATTTGAGTCATCATTAGCCATTTTGCCTGTGTAGTTAGGAGTTATTTTTAAATAACTGTCATATTGAGTGTGACAGTATACTGTCATAGTGAGTAAAACTTAATTTTTGTATTTGCAAACCTTACAAAAACAACTGATTCTACTAGAACTCACATAGATTTAATATTACAGGCATTTTTAGACATTTTGCATTGTTGGTTTAGGAATTATGTTGGAATACATTTTTATTGCTTTTTTCGCATTATCTCAGGATTTTAAGAACAAACTACTTTTTGTTTTTGCAAGCCATAAAAAAAGCATATGTTTCGAGTAAAACTCACAAGAATGCATTATTTCAGGCAATATTAGCTAATTTTTATGTGTAGTTTAGGAGTAATGTTTAATATACTGTCATATTGAGTGTACATTGTCATGGTGAAAAAAAACTAATTTTTGTATTTGCAAAAATTTCAAACACAGCTGTTTCTAGTAAAACTCACATGATTCAATATTACAGGCCTTTTTTCACATATTGCATGTTTGATTTAGGAAATATGATTGAATACATTTTTATTGCTTTTTTCGCATTATCTCAGGATTTTAGGAATATAACTGTCATATTGAGTAAAAAACTACTTTTTGTGTTTGCAAGATTTAAAAAAGCATGTGTTTCGGGTAAAACTCCGTAGAATGCATTATTTGAGGCATCATTAGCCATTTTGCATGTGTAGTTAGGAGTTATTCTTAAATAACTGTCATATTGAGTGTGAAAGTATACTGTCATAGTGAGTAACATTTTTGTATTTGCAAACCTTACAAAAACAACTGATTCTAGTAAAACTCACATGGATTTAATATTACAGGCATTTTTAGACATTTTGCATTGTTGGTTTAGAAATTATGATGGAATACATTTTTATTGCTTTTTTCGCATTATCTCAGGATTTTAAGAAGATTACCGTCATATTGAGTAAAAAACACTTTTTGTGTTTGCAAGCCTTAAAAAAGCATAGGTTTCGAGGAAAACTCCCAAGGATGCATTATTTCAAGCATTATTAGCCATTTTGCATGTGTAGTTTAGGAGTTATGATTAAATAACTGTCATATTGAGTTTGACAGAGTAAAACCACATTTTTGTAATTGCAAACCTTACTAAAACAACTGATTCTAGTAAAACTTACATGGATTTAATACAACAGGCATTTTTAGACATTTTGCATTGTTGGTTTAGGAATTGTGTTGGAATACATTTTTTTGCTTTTTTCGTATTATCTCAGGATTTTAAGAACATTACTGTCATATTGAGTAAAAAACTACTTTTTGTGTTTGCAAGATTTGAAAAAGCAAATGTTTCGAGTAAAACTCCGTAGAATGCATTATTTGAGGCATCATTAGACATTTTGCATTTGTAGTTTAGGAGTTATGATTAAATAAATACGTGGCGCAGTGGAAGAATGGCCGTGCGCGACCCGAGGGTCCCTGGTTCAATCCCCACCTAGTACCAACCTCGTCATGTCCGTTGTGTCCTGAGCAAGACACTTCACCCTTGCTCCTGATGGGTGCTGGTTAGCGCCTTGCATGGCAGCTCCCTCCATCAGTGTGTGAATGTGTGTGTGAATGGGTAAATGTGGAAGTAGTGTCAAAGCGCTTTGAGTACCTTGAAGGTAGAAAAGCGCTATACAAGTACAACCCATTTATCATTTATATTGAGTGTGACAGTTTACTTTCATAAAGTGTAAAACCTAATTTTTGTTTTTGCAAACCTTACTAAAACAACTGATTCTAGTAAAATTCACATGGATTCAATATTACAGGCATTTTTACACAATGTGTATGTTTAGTTTAGAAATTATGATTGAATACATTTTTATTGCTTTTTTCGCATTATCTCAGGATTTTAAGAACATTACTGTCATATTGAGTAAAAAAATACTTTTTGTGTTTGCAAGCCTTAAAAAAGCATATGTTTCGAGGAAAACTCCCAAGGATGCATTATTTCAAGCATTATTAGCCATTTTGCATGTGTAGTTTAGGAGTTATGATTAAATAACTGTCATATTGAGTTTGACAGAGTAAAACCTAATTTTTGTATTTGCAAACCTTACTAAAAAGACTGATCCTAGTGAAACTTACATGGATTTAATATTACAGGCATTTTTAGACATTTTGCATTGTTGGTTTAGGAATTATGTTGGAATACATTTGTATTGCTTTTTTCGTATTATCTCAGGATTTTAAGAACATTACTGTCATATTGAGTAAAAAACTACTTTTTGTGTTTGCAAGATTTGAAAAAGCAAATGTTTCGAGTAAAACTCCGTAGAATGCATTATTTGAGGCATCATTAGACATTTTGCATTTGTAGTTTAGGAGTTATGATTAAATAAATATCATATTGAGTGTGACAGTTTACTTTCATAAAGTGTAAAACCTAATTTTTGTTTTTGCAAACCTTACTAAAACAACTGATTTTAGTAAAACTTACATGGATTCAATATTACAGGCATTTTTACACATTGTGCATGTTTAGTTTAGAAATTATGATTGAATACATTTTTATTGCTTTTTTCGCATTATCTCAGGATTTTAAGAACATTACTGTCATATTGAGTAAAAAAATACTTTTTGTGTTTGCAAGCCTTAAAAAAGCATATGTTTCGAGGAAAACTCCCAAGGATACATTATTTTAAGCATTATTAGCCATTTTGCATGTGTAGTTTAGGAGTTATGATTAAATAACTGTCATATTGAGTTTGACAGAGTAAAACCTAATTTTTGTATTTGCAAACCTTACTAAAACAACTGATTCTAGTAAAACTTACATGGATTTAATATTGCAGGCATTTTTAGACATTTTGCATTGTTGGTTTAGGAATTATGTTGGAATACATTTTTATTTCTTTTTTCGCATTATCTCAGGATTTGAAGAACATTACTGTCATATTGAGTAAAAAACTACTTTTTGTGTTTGCAAGCCTTAAAAAAGCATATGTTTCGAGTAAAACTCACAAGAATGCATTATTTCAGGCAATATTAGCTCATTTCTCTGTGTAGTTTAGGAGTTATGTTTAATTTACTCTCATATTGAGTGTACATTGTCATGGTGAAAAAAAACTAATTTTTGTATTTGCAAAAATTTCAAACACAACCAATTCTAGTAAAACTCACTTGGATTCAATACTACAAGCTTTTTTTTTTTACACATTTTGCATGTTTGATTTAGGAAATATGATTGAATATAATTTCATTGCTTTTTTCGCATTAGCTCAGGATTTTAATACTGTCATATTGAGTAAAAAACTACTTTTTGTGTTTGCAAGCCTTAAAAAGCATATGTTTCGAGTAAAACTCACAAGAATGCATTATTTCAGGCAATATTAGCTCATTTTTATGTGTAGTTTAGGTGTTATGTTTAATTTACTGTCATATGGAGTGTACTTTGTCATGGTGAAAAAAACCTAATTTTTCTATTTGCAAACCTTTCAAACACAACTGATTCTAGTAAAACATACATTGATTCAATATTACAGGCATTTTTACACATTTTGCATGTTTGGTTTAGGAATTATAATGGAATACATTTTTTTTGCTTTTTTCGTATTATCTCAGGATTTTAAGAACATTACTGTCATATTGAGTAAAAAACTACTTTTTGTGTTTGCAAGATTTAAAAAAGCATATGTTTTGAGTTATTTCAGGCATCAATAGCCATTTTGCTTGTGTGGATTAGGAGTTTTCAAATAACTGTCATATTGCGTGTGGCAGTTATACTGTCATTATGAGTAAACCTAATTTTTGTATTTTTAAACCTTATAAACCTCCTGATTCTAGTAAAATTCACAAAGATACAATATTACAGGCATTTGTAGACATAATGCAGGTTTGGTTTTGGAGTTAGGTTTATAACTTTTCATATTTAGTATGACTTGTGTCTTTGCAAACCTTACAAAATATTTTTTTCCAGTAAAACTCACAAAGATACATTTCTCTTATTAGCCATTTTGCATGTGTGGTTTCGGAGTTAAGTTTAAATAACTGTCAGATACAGAGACAGAGACAGTATACATGGGGAAGGTGTGGCGCAGTTGGGAGAGTGGCCGTTCCAGCAACTTGAGGATTCTTGGTTCGATCCCCACCTTCTACCAACCTCGTCACGTCCATTGTGTCCTTGAGGGAGACACTTTACCCTTGCTCCTGATGGGTTGTGGTTAGGGCCTTGCATGCCAGTTCCCGCCATCAGTGTGTAAATGTGTGTGTGTGAATGGATGAATGTAAAAATAGTGTCAAAGCGCTTTGTGTACCTTGAAGGTAGAAAAGCGCTATGCAAGTATAACCCATTTACCATAGTGAGTAAAACCAAATGTTTGTATTTACAAACCTTACAAAATAACCGATTCTAGTAAAAGTCACACAGATACAATATTTTAGGCATTTTTAGACATAATGCATGTTTGGTTTTGGAGTTATGTTTATATAACCTCCTTTTTGAGCCGCCACCTTATCGTGGTAGAGGAGTTTGCGTGTCCCACTGATCCTAGGAGCTATGCTGTCTGTGGGCTTCTATGCCCTCTCATAGGCTCTCCCAAGACAAATAGGTCCTAGGTGAGGGATCAGACAAAGAGCAGCTCAAAGACCTTTATGAAAAGTACAAATCGAGGTCCTAGATTTTTCCTCGCCCGGACGCGGGTCACCGTGGCTCCCCTGTGGAGCCAGGCCCAGAGGTGGGGCACGATGGCGAGCGCCTGGTGGCCGGGCCTGTCCCCATGGGGCCCGGCCGGGCACAGCCCGAAGAGGCAACGTGGGTCCCCCCTCCAATGGGCTCACCACCCATAGCAGGGGTCATAGAGGTCGGGTACGATGTGAGCTGGGCGGCAGCCGAAGGCAGGGCACTTGGCGGTCCGATCCTCGGCTACAGAAGCTAGCTCTTGGGACGTGGAACGTCACCTCGCTGGGGGGGAAAGAGCCTGAGCTAGTGCGCGAGGTGGAGAAGTTCCGGCTAGATATAGTCGGACTCACTTCGACGCACAGCAAGGGCTCTGGAACCAGTTCTCTCGAGAGGGGCTGGACTCTCTTCCACTCTGGCGTTGCCGGCAGTGAGAGGCGACGGGCTGGGGTGGCAATTCTTGTTTCCCCCCGGCTCAGAGCCTGTACGTTGGAGTTCAACCCGGTGGACGAGAGGGTAGCTTCCCTCCGCCTTCGGGTGGGGGAACGGGTCCTGACTGTGGTTTGCGCTTACGCGCCAAACCGCAGCTCAGAGTACCCACCCTTTTTGGATTCACTCGAGGGAGTACTCGAGAGTGCTCCCCCGGGTGATTCCCTCGTTCTACTGGGGGACTTCAATGCTCATGTTGGCAGCGACAGTGAAACCTGGAGAGGCGTGATTGGGAAGAATGGCTTCCCGGATCTGAACCCGAGCGGTGTTTTGTTATTGGACTTTTGTGCCCGTCACAGATTGTCCATAACGAACACCATGTTCAAACATAATGGTGTCCATATGTGCACTTGGCACCAGGACACTCTAGGCCGCAGTTCCATGATCGACTTTGTAGTTGTGTCATCGGATTTGCGGCCTCATGTTTTGGACACTCGGGTGAAGAGAGGGGCGGAGCTTTCTACCGATCACCACCTGGTGGTGAGTTGGCTGCGATGGTGGGGGAGGATGCTGGACAGACCTGGCAGGCCCAAACGCATTGTGAGGGTTTGCTGGGAACGTCTGGCAGAGTCTCCTGTCAGAGAGAGTTTCAATTCCCACCTCCGGAAGAACTTTGAACATGTCACGAGGGAGGTGCTGGACATTGAGTCCGAATGGACCATGTTCCGCGCCTCTATTGTCGAGGCGGCTGATTGGAGCTGTGGCCGCAAGGTGCTTGTCGTGACGGTAATCCTAGAACCCGTTGGTGGACACCGGCGGTGAGGGATGCCGTCAAGCTGAAGAAGGAGTCCTATCGGGTTCTTTTGGCTCATAGGACTCCTGAGGCAGCGGACAGGTACCGACAGGCCAAGCGGTGTGCGGCTTCAGCGGTCGCAGAGGCAAAAACTCGGACATGGGAGGAGTTCGGGGAAGCCATGGAAAACGACTTCCGGACGGCTTCGAAGCAATTCTGGACCACCATCCGCCGCCTCAGGAAGGGGAAGCAGTGCACTATCAACACCGTGTATGGCGGGGATGGTGTTCTTCTGACCTCGACTGCGGATGTTGTGGATCGGTGAAGGGAATACTTCGAAGACCTCCTCAATCCCACCAACACGTCTTCCTATGAGGAAGCAGTGCCTGGGGAGTCTGTGGTGGGCTCTCCTATTCCTGGGGCTGAGGTTGCTGAGGTAGTTAAAAAGCTCCTCGGTGGCTCTGGATGCTGTGGGGCTGTCTTGTTTGACAAGACTCTGCAGCATCGCGTGGACATCGGGGGCGGTACCTCTGGATTGGCAGACCGGGGTGGTGGTACCTCTCTTTAAGAAGGGGAACCGGAGGGTGTGTTCTAACTATCGTGGGATCACACTCCTCAGCCTTCCCGGTAAGGTCTATTCAGGTGTACTGGAGAGGAGGCTACGCCGGATAGTCGAACCTCGGATTCAGGAGGAACAGTGTGGTTTTCGTCCTGGTCGTGGAACTGTGGACCAGCTCTATACTCTTGGCAGGGTCCTTGAGGGTGCATGGGAGTTTGCCCTACCAGTCTACATGTGTTTTGTGGACTTGGAGAAGGCATTCGACCGTGTCCCTCGGGAAGTCCTGTGGGGAGTGCTCAGAGAGTATGGGGTAACGGACTGTCTGATTGTGGCGGTCCGCTCCCTGTATGCTCGGTGCCAGAGCTTGGTCCGCATTGCCGGCAGTAAGTCGGACACTTTTCCAGTGAGGGTTGGACTCCGCCAAGGCTGCCCTTTGTCACCGATTCTGTTCATAACCTTTATGGACAGAATTTCTAGGCACAGTCAGGGCGTTGAGGGTATCTGGTTTGGTGGCTGCAGGATTAGGTCTCTGCTATTTGCAGATGATGTGGTCCTGATGGCTTCCTCCGGCCAAGATCTTCAGCTCTCACTGGATCGGTTCGCAGCCGAGTGTGAAGCGACTGGGATGGGAATCAGCACCTCCAAGTCCGAGTCCATGGTTCTCGCCCGGAAAAGGGTGGAGTGCCATCTCCGGGTTGGGGAGGAGATCTTGCCCCAAGTGGAGGAGTTCAAGTACCTCGGAGTCTTGTTCACGAGTGAGGGAAGAGTGGATCGTGAGATCGACAGGCGGATTGGTGCGGCGTCTTCAGTAATGCGGACGCTGTATCGATCCGTTGTGGTGAAGAAGGAGCTGAGCCGGAAGGCAAAGCTCTCAATTTACCGGTCGATCTACGTTCCCATCCTCACCTATGGTCATGAGCTTTGGGTTATGAACGAAAGGACAAGATCCCGGGTACAAGCGGCCGAAATGAGTTTCCTCCGCCGGGTGGCGGGGCTCTCCCTTAGAGATAGGGTGAGAAGCTCTGCCATCCGGGGGGAGCTCAAAGTAAAGCCGCTGCTCCTCCACATCGAGAGGAGCCAGATGAGGTGGTTCAGGCATCTGGTCAGGATGCCACCCGAACGCCTCCCTAGGGAGGTGTTTAGGGCACGTCCGACCGGTAGGAGGCCGCGGGTAAGACCCAGGACACGTTGGGAAGACTATGTCTCCCGGCTGGCCTGGGAACGCCTCGGGGTTCCACAGGAAGAGCTGGACGAAGTGGCTGGGGAGAGGGAAGTCTGGGCTTCCCTGCTTAGGTTGCTGCCCCCGCGACCCGACCTCGGATAAGCGGAAGAAGATGGATGGATGGATGGATCTACATTCCCATCCTGCACCCATGGTCATGGTTATGACCGAAAAGACAAGATCACGGGTACAAGCGGCCAAATAGAGTTTCCTCCGCCGGGTGGCGGGTCTCTCCCTTAGAGATAGAATAAGAAGCTCTGTCACCCGGGAGGAACTCAGAGTAAAGCGCTGCTCCTCCACATTGAGAGGAGCCAGGTGAGGTGGTTCGGGCAACTGCTCAGGATGCCACCCGAATGCCTCCCGAGGGAAGTGTTTAGGGCAAGTCCGACCGGCAGGAGGCCACGGGGAAGACCCAGGACACATTGGGAAGATTATGTCTCCCGGCTGGCCTGGGAACGCCTCAGAATCCCCCGAGAAGAGCTGGAAGAAGTGGCTGGGGAGAGGAAAGTCTTGGCTTCTCTGTTTAGGCTGCTGCCCCCGCAACCCGACCTCGGTTAAGCGGAAGAAAATGGATGGATTTAGTAACGACAAAAAAAAATGATTCTAGTAAAACTCACATGGATATAATTTTACAGGTATTTTTAGACATAATGCATGTTTGGTTTTGGAATTATGTTTATATAACTTTCATATGTATTATGACAGTTATACTGTCATCTTGAGTAAAACTAACGTGTTTCTTTACAAACATTACAAACTATGTTTTTCCAGTAAAACAAAAAATTGTTGTATTTGCAAACCTTACAAAAACAACTGATTCTAGTAAAACTCACAAAGATTCAATATTTCAGGCATTTTTAGACATTTCACATGTTTGAATACATTTTTATTGCTTTTTTCGTTAGGGCAAGTCCGATCGGCAGGAGGCCACGGGGAAGACCCAGGACACATTGGGAAGACTATGTCTCAGGCTGGCCTGGGAACGCCTCGGAATCCCCCGAGAAGAGCTGGACAAAGTGGCTGGGGAGAGGGAAGTCTGGGCTTCTCTGCTTAGGCTGCTGCCCCGCAACCCAACCTCGGATAAGCGGAAGAAAATGGATGGATTTAGTATGACAGTTATACTGTCATATTGAGTAAAAAAACTATTTTTCATAGATTCAATATTACAGGCATCTTTAGATGGATTGCATGTTTGGTTTTGGAGATATGTTTATACAACTTTCATATTTAGTATGACAGTTATACTGTCATATTGAGTAAAACAAACAAACTTGTGTCTGCAAACCTTACAAAAGAAAATGTTACTAGTAAAACTCACAAAGATACATTTCTTCATGCATTATTAGAAAATGCTCATGTGTAGTTTAGGAGTTATATTTAAATAACTGTCATATTGAGTGTGGCAGTCATACAGTCATTAAGTGTTAAACCTAATTTTTGTTTTTGCAAACCTTACAAAAACAACTGATTCTAGTAAAACTCACATTGATTCACGGGGAAGACAGAGGACACATTGGGAAGATTATGTAATCCTGCTGGCCTGGGAACGCCTCAGGATCCCCCGAGAAGAGCTGGACGAAGTGGCTTGGGAGAGGGAAGTCTGGGCTTCTCTGCTTAGGCTGCTGCCCCCGCAACCCGACCTCGGATAAGCGGAAGAAAATGGATGGATTTAGTATGACAGTTATACTGTCATATTAAGTAAAAAAAACTAACTTGTGTCTTTGCAAACTTTACAAAATATAATCATTCTAGTAAAACAAACAAAGATCCATTTCTCCAAGCATTATTAGCCATTTCGCATTTGTTGTTTAGGAGTTATGTTTAAATAACTGTCAAAGTAAACAAAACCTAATTTTGGTATTTGAAAACCTTACAAAAACAACTGATTCTAGTAAAACTCACACAGATACAATATTACAGGCATTTTCAGACATAATACATGTTTGGTTTTGGAGTAATGTTTATATAACTTTCATATATAGTATGACAGCTATACTGTTATATTGAGTAAAAAAAACTAACTTGTGTCTTTACAAACCTTACAAAATATATTTTTTCTAGTAAAACTCACAAAGAGACATTTCCCCAGGTATTATTAGCCATTGTGCATGTGTGGTTTAAGAGTTATGTTTAAATAAATGTCAAATTGAATGTGGCAGGTATACTGTCATGAGTAAAACCTAATTTTTGTAGATGTAAACCTTACCAAAATACCTGAATCTGGTAAAACTCACATAGATTCAATATAACATGCATTTTTAGACGGATTGGTTGTTTGGTTTTGGAGTTATGTTTTTACAACTTTCATATTTAGTATGACTGTTATACTGTCATATTGAGTAAAAAAAAAACTAACTTGTGTCTTTGCAAACCTTACAAAAGATCATTATTCCGGTAAAGACCTAGACTTTCTTTTTATTGTCATTTAAATTTGAACTTTACAGCACAGATAACAAAATTTCGTTACATAAGCTCATGGTAGTGCAGGGAAAAAAAGCAATAAGGTGCATATATAAATAAATAAATATAAATAATATATAAATATATATATATATATAATAAATACATATAAATAGATATAGATATATAGATTACTGTGCAGATAAATATATTGCACTTTTTCCACATGCGCCCACGTTTTTGGGTGTATGTTATATTGTTTTTTTTATTCCAGCGAGTTAATTCATTTTGAGGGGAGTTGAGATGATTTAATTATGATGCGTTCAAGAGTCTTACGGCCTGAGGGAAGAAGCTGGAGGTTCTGCTTCGGAGGCTGCGGAACCTCTTTCTAGAGTCCAGCAGTGAAAACTGTCCTTGGTGGGGGTGGGAGGAGTCTTTGCAAATTTTCTGAGCCCTGGTCAGGCAGCGCTTTTTGCGATCTCCTGGATAGGAGGAAGAGGATTCCTGAAGATCTTTTCCGCGGTCCTCACCACTCTCTGGAGATACTTCCAGTCTGAGGCACTGCAGGCTCCAGTCCAGACAGAGATGCTGTTGGTCAGCAGGTTCTCTATAACCAATCTCTCCAAGCATTATTAGCTATTTTGCATTTGTTGTTTAGGAGTTATGTTTAAATAACTGTCATAGTGATTTAAACCTAAATTTTGTATTTGCAAACCTTTCAAAAACAACTGATTCTAGTAAAACTCAGATACAATATTGCAGGCATTTTTAGACATAATGCATGTTTGGTTTTGGAGTTATGTTTCTATAACTTTCATATGTATGATCGCTATACTGTTATATTTAATAAAAAAAACTAACTTGTGTCTTTACAAACCTTACAAAATATGTTTTTTCCCAGTAAAACTCAAAGATGCATTTCAACAGGCATTATTAGTCATTTTGCATGTGTGGTTTAGAAGTTATGTTTAAATAACTGTCATATGGAGTGTGACCGTAAAGTCATAGTGAGTAAAACAAACTAACTTGTGTCTTTGCAAACCTTACAAAAGAAAATGTTAATAGGAAAACTCAAAGATACGTTTCTTCATGCATTATTAGAAAATGTTCATGTGTAGTTTAGGAGTTATGTTTAAATAACTGTCGTATTGAGTGTGGCAGTAATACAGTTATTAAGTGTTAAACCTAATTTTGGTATTTGAAAACCTTACAAAAACAACTGATTCTAGTAAAACTCACACAGATACAATATTACAGGCATTTTTAGACATAATACATGTTTGGTTTTGGAGTAATGTTTATATAACTTTCATATATAGTATGACAGCTATACTGTTATATTGAGTAAAAAAACAACTAACTTGCGTCTTTGCAAACCTTACAAAAGATCATTATTCTGGTAAAGACTTAGACTTTCTTTTTATTGTCATTCAAATTTGAACTTTACAGCACAGATAACACAATTTCGTTACATAAACTCATGGTAGTGCAGTTTAAAAAAGCAATAAGGTGCATATATACATAAATAAATATAAATATATATATAAAATAAATAAATATATTTAAATATATATAAATAAATAAATAAAAAGATTACTGTGCAGATAAATATATTGCACTTTTTCCACATGCGCCCACGTTTATGAGTGTATGTTATATTGGGTTTTTTTTTATTCCAGCGAGTTAATCCATTTCGAGGGGAGTTGAGGGAATAATTTAATTATAATGCATTCAAGAGTCTTACGGCCTGAGGGAAGAAGCTGTTACAGAAGCTGGAGGTTCTGCTTCGGAGGCTGCGGAACCCCTTTCTAGAGTCCAGCAGTGAAAACAGTCCTTGGTGGGGGTGGGAGGAGTCTTTGCAAATTTTCTGAGCCCTGGTCAGGCAGCGCTTTTTGCGATCGCCTGGATAGGAGGAAGAGGATTCCTGAAGATCTTTTCCGCCGTCCTCACCACTCTCTGGAGAGACTTCCAATCTGAGGCACTGCAGGCTCCAGTCCAGACAGAGATGCTGTTGGTCAGCAGGCTCTCTATAACAAAGATACAGTTCTCCAAGCATTAGCTATTTGCATTTGTTGTTTAGGATTTATGTTTAAATAACTGTCATAGTGAGTAAAACCTAAATTGTGTATTTGCAAACCTTACAAAAACAATTGATTCTAGTAAAACTCAGATACAATATCACAGGCATTTTTAGACATAATTCATATTTGTTTTTGGAGTTGTGTAACTTTCATATTTAATATTACAGTAATACTGTCATATTGAGTAAAAAAAAAAACCTAACTTGTGTCTTTACAAACCTTACAAAATATTTTTCCCAGTAAAACTCAAAGATACATTTCTACAGGCATTATTAGCCATTTTGTATGTGCGGTTTAGGAGTTATTTTTAAATAACTGTCATTTTGAGTGTGACAGTAAAGTCATAGTGAGTAAAACAAACTAACTTGTGTCTTTGCAATGCTTACAAAAGAAAATGTTACTAGTAAAACTCACAAAAGATGCATTTCTTTATGCACTATTAGAAAATGTTCTTGTGTAGTTTAGGAGTTATGTTTTAATAACTTTCAAATTGAGTGTGGCAGTTATACTGTCATTATGTGTAAAACCTAATTGTTGTATTTGCAAACCTTACAAAAACAACTGATTGTAGTAACTCACATGGATAAAATATTACAGGCATTTTTAGACATAATACATCTTTGGTTTATGAATCGTGTTCGATTGCTCCTGCTCACAGAACCACACAGCCAGCGCACGACACACGAGCCACAAGCCCACAGCCCAAGGCAGTTAAATACCCCTGCAAATCCACAAGGCACGACACTTACTTTGGAGGCAGAGTTTCCTCTGCCCCTGCGTATTGTGGGATTCTGGGGGTTCTTTTCGGTAGCCTGCGGGTCTGCTGGGTATAGTCTGGGGATTCCTTCTCAACCTGCGCGCGTTCACCCGGTTCTCCTTGTTAAGCCTGACGATCCTCCTGGTCGCTCCTTTTTACATGTGTGCAGCCCTAATGCTCCACAGGTGCGTCTGATTTCAGGTGTCGTTCGATTGGGCACTTTGGTTGTCAGGGGCAACAAGCTAAAAGGGGCAACGTCTTAAAATGCCAGCAAAGTCCACAAGGAATAAAATTATGCAATTAAAAATACAGTCAAAGTCCTCAAAGTGTAAAAACATGCAATTAAAAATACAATCAAATTGTAAAATGTAAAAACATGAAATTAAAATCTACAACAATAAAAACACTCAGACATGCATGACAATGAAACAAAAAAAGTAAAATCCCCTACTTATGTCCCATCACATCCCCCCATACATTATCGTTGTCAGTCCCTGCAACGGGGGTAACTCTCGTCTGCATAGCGGGCAGGCAACTGTCGGTCAAAGCCTTTTTTAGCTCTTCAAAGAACGTCTGACACTCTGGTGTCCACACTATTTTGTGGGCCTGTGCCTTCTTGCCAGTGAGGCCGTCCCACCGACATTTATTTAGGGGACGGGCTATTTTAGCAAACCCAGCCACAAAACGTTGGTAATAGCCTGCCAATCCAAGAAACGCTCTCACTTCCTTGACAGTGGTCGGAGCGGCCCAGTCCTGTCCTGCCTTAATTTTACCTGGGTCCCGTCTCACTCCATCCCGATCCACCACATGTCCCAAGAATTTCACCTCACGCTGAAAGAGCTTGCACTTAGAGGGCTTGAGCAGAGCCGGCCCAAGGCATAAGCGTACTAAGCGCTTGCTTAGGGCCCCGCGGCCACCAGGGGGCCCCCAAAAGCAATTAACAAAAAATTATTATTTTTTATTTTTTTCCATGTACAAGTCTGACTGATGATTTCTAAATTATCAAAGATATATTATTGTACAAAAACAGAATTTTAGGTCAACATTTTTGCACATTGCTGTTTCAGGTTTTTGTTACCAAAATAATAAAGTGAATCAGAATCAGCTTTATTGTCCAGTTATGTTTAACACACATGGAATTTAACTTCAGTAGACTGCGCTCTCTTTGTAAAAAGTAAACATTAAATATGAACAATTAACTAAAAATATAAACTAGTAATTAAAGACTAATATGTACAAGACTGATGAGACAAGATGACACTTTTACTGTAAATACAAAGCTTTATCACTTGGACTGTTCAACCCCAGGCCACTCTTGTAGCTGAATGTTTTCTACATTTTAAGATTAGGAACCATATGTGGCACTCTGGACATCATTCGTTCATTCATTGGTATTATTTATGTTCTTAACTGGGCCACCCCCATATCTTTATAAATGACATGTCATTTGTAAAGACATGCCAGGCTGACAATAATGTAAACAACACTGCCAGAGCCGCAATAAGTTTATAGTAGGTGTGTGAATGATCAATCAATATTATTGGCAGAAATAGAGGGCCCCAAAATCAAATTTTGCTTAGGGCCCCATGGAGGCTTGGGCCGGCACTGCTCGAATCATATGCTATTTTAAGGCTTGCAAACACAAAAAGTAGTTTTTTACTAAATATGACAGTAATGTTCTTAAAATCCTGAGATAATGCGAAAAAAGCAATAAAAATGTTTTTCATCATAATTCCTACACCAAACATGCAAAACGTCTAAAAATGCCTGTAATATACGTATATGTAATATTGTATCTATGTGAGTTTTACCAGAATCAGGTAATTTGGTAAGGTTTACAATTACATAAAATAAGGTTTACTCACACATGCAAATAGGCTAATAAAGCCTAAAACAATGCATCCTTGTGAGTTTTACTCGAAGCATATGCTATTTTAAGGCTTGCAAACACAAAAAGTAGTTTTTTACTAAATATGACAGTAATGTTCTTAAAATCCTGAGATAATGCGAAAAAAGCAATACAAATGTTTTTCATCATAATTCCTACACCAAACATGCAAAATGTTTAATAATTCCTGGAGACATGTATCCTTGTTAGTTTCAATAGAAAAATGATCTTTTGTAAGTTTTTACATGACGCAAGTTTTTTTTTTTTTATTCATAATGACAGTATAACTGTCATACTAAATATGAAAGTTATATAAACATAACTCCAAAACTGAACATGCATTATGTCTAAAAATGCCTGTAATGTACGTATATGTAATATTGTATCTATGTGAGTTTTACCAGAATCAGGTAATTTGGTAAGGTTTACAATTATTTAAAATAAGGTTTACTCACACATGCAAATAGGCTAATAAAGCCTAAAACAATGCATCCTTGTGAGTTTTACTCGAAACATATGCTATTTTAAGGCTTGCAAACACAAAAAGTAGTTTTTTACTAAATATGACAGTAATGTTCTTAAAATCCTGAGATAATGCGAAAAAAGCAATAAAAATGTTTTTCTTCATAATTCCTACACCAAACATGCAAAATGTCAAATAAATCCTGGAGACATGTATCCTTGTTAGTTTCAATAGAAAAAATATCTTTTGTAAGTTTTTACATGACGCAAGTTAGTTTTTTTTTATTCATAACGACAGTAAAACTGTCATACTAAATATGAAAGTTATATAAACATAACTCCAAAACTGAACATGCATTATGTCTAACAATGCCTGTAATATTGTATCTATGTGAGTTCTACCAGAATCAGGTAATTTGGTAAGGTTTAAAAATACAAAATCTGGGTTTTTCTCAAAATGACAGTATAACTGATAAATTAAATTTGACAGTTTTTTAAACATAACTTCCTAACCACACATGCAAAAAGGCTAATAAATCATAAAACAATGCATCCTTGTGAGTTTTACTCGAAACATATGCTTTTTTTTAAAGTTTGCAAACACTAAAAGTAGTTTTTTACTCAATATGACAGTAACTGAGATAATACGAAATAAGCAATACAATGTTTTTCAACATATTTCCTACACCAAACATGCAACATGTCTAATAATGGCTGAAGACATGTATCTTTGTTAGTTTTATTAGAAAAATTAGTTTTATTTAGTTTTAATTTAGTTTTTTTAATTCAATATGACAGTATATGTCATACCAAATATAAAAGTTATATAAATATAACTCCAAAACTGAGCATGCATTATGTCTAAAAATGCCTAAAATATTGTATCATTGTGAGTTTTTGCAGAATAAGTTAATTTGTTAAGGTTTACAAATACAAAAAATTGGTTTTACTCATTATGACAGTATAACTACTACATTCAATTTGACATTTATTTAAACATAACTTCCTAACCACACATGCAAAAAGGCTAATAAAGCCTAAAACAATGCATCCTTGTGAGTTTTACACGAAACATATGCTTTTTTAAGGCTTGAAAACACAAATGGAGACTTATATCTTTGTTAGTTTTACTAAAAAAAGTATCTTTTGTAAGGTTTGCAAAGACACAAGATATTTTTTTTAAATGTAATATGAAAGTATAGCTGTCATACTAAATATGAAAGTTATATACACATAACTCCAAAAGTAAACATGCATTATGTCTTAAAATGCCTGTGATATTGAATCGATGTGAGTTTTACCAGATTCAGATATTTTGGTAAGGTTTACAAATACAAAAATTAGGTTTTACTCATAATGACAATATAACTGCCACATTCAAAATGACAGTTATTTAAACATAACTCCTAAACCAAACATACTCAAAGGCTAATAATGCCTGGACAAATGTATCTTTGTGAGTTTTACTGGAAACAAATCATTTTTAAGGTTTGTAAAGACACAAGTTAGTTTTTTTTACTCAATATGATGGTATAACTGTCAGACTTAATATGAAAGTAATATAAACATAACTCCAAAACCAAACATACATTATGTCTAAAAATGCCTGTAATATTGTATTCATGTGAGTTTTACTAAAATCAGTTGTTTTTGTAAGGTTTGCAAATACAAAATATTGTTTTTACTCACGATGACAGTATACTGTCACACTCAACATGACAGTTATTTAAACATAACTCCTAAATCACATGCAAATTGGTTAATAATGCCTGGAAAAGTGTATCTTTGTGAGTTTAACTGGGAAAAAAAAATTGTAAGGTTTTTAAAGACAAGTTAGTTTTGTTTTACTTAATATGAAAGTTATATAAACATAACTCCAAAACCAAACATGCAATCTGTCTAAAAATGCCTGTAATATTGAATTTGTGCGTGTATTACTAGAATCAAGTATTTTGGTAAGGTTTACAAATACAAAAGTTAGGTTTTACTCATAATGACAGTATAACTGCCACATTCCAAATGACAGTTTTTTAAACATAACTCCGAAACCAAACATGCTAAATGGCTAATAATGCCTGGAGAAAGGTATCTTTGTAAGTTTTACTGAGAAAAAAAACATTTTGTAAGGTTTGTAAAGACAAGTTAGTTTTTTTAACTCGAAAGACAGTATAACTGTCATACTAAATGTCAAAGTTATATAAAGATAACTCCAAAACCAAACATGCATTATGTCTAAAAATGCCTGCAATGATGTATCTATGTGAGTTTTACTAGAATCAGTTGTTTTTGTAAGTTTTGCAAACACAAAATATTGGTTTTACTCACGATGACAGTATACTGTCACATTCAATTTGACAGTTATTGAAACATAACTCCTAAACCACAAATTCAAAATGACAAAAATGCCTCAAAAATATATATCTGTGAATTTTTCTGGAAAAAAATGTTTTGTAAGGTTTATAAAAACAAAAGTTAGTTTTTTTTTACTAAATATGACAGAATAGCTGTCATACTAAATATGAAAGTTATAAAAAACATAACTCCAAGACCAAACTTGCAATCCGTCTTAAATGCCTGTAATATTGAATCTATGTGAGTTTTACCAGAATCAGGTATTTTGGTAAGGTTTACAAATACAAAAATTAGGTTTTACTCATAATGACAGTAATAACTAATAATAATAACTGGGATTTATATAGCGCTTTTCTAAGTACCCAAAGTTGCTTAACATGTAGAACCCATCAATCATTCACACCAGGTGGTGGTAAGCTACTTTCATAGCCACAGCTGCCCTGGGGTAGACTGACGGAAGCGTGGCTGCAATTTGCGCCAACCAACCACCACCAGTATAACTGCCACATGACAGTTCTTTAAACATAACTCCTCAACAAAACATGCTAAATGGCTAATTATGCCTGGAGAAAGGTATATTTGTGAGTTTTACTGGAAAACAAATATTTTGTAAGGTATGTAAAGACACAAGTTAGGTTTTTTTTTACTCAATTTGACAGTATAATTGTCATACTAAATGTAAAAAATATATAAACTTAACTCCAAAACCAAACATGCATTATATCTAAAAATGCCTGTAACATTGTATCCATGTGAGTTTTACTAAAATCAGTTGTTTTTGTAAGGTTTGCAAATACAAAATATCGGTTTTACTCACTATGACAGTATAACTGCCACATTTAATCTGACAGTTATTTAAACATAACTCCCAAACCACACATACAAAATGACTAATAATGCCTGGAGAAATGTATCTTTGTGATACATACACTTTGTGAGTATACTGTTACATTCAATCTGACTGTTATTTAAACATAAATTCTTTTTTTTTTTCTTTTTTTTTTCTTTTTTTTTTTCTTTTTTTTCTTCTTTTTTTACTTTTTTTCTTGTTTGCGTGTTGGCGTTCGGGCTGACTGGCGGGCTGGCGCCGGCTGGTCTCCGTGGTCCTGGTGGCGTGTGGTTGCTGGTCGCAGTTTTTTTTGATCGCTTTGATTTGATTGGCTGGTGCTGGCTGTCTGGGGTTATTGCGGCTGTTGTTTCTGCTGCCGTTTGTTTGTGGTGTGGGCGCCCGTGGCTGCTGGGTCTGGTGCAAGGGTGTGGCTGATGTTGTGACTGGTGGCAGCGCGTGCGCGTGATGGCTGTCGGGGCTGACGAACTGTGTATATGTATGTATATGTGTGTGTATGTATGTATGTATATATATGTGTTTGTGTACCTATGTGTATGTATATGTATATATGTGTATGTGTGGGTATGTATACATGTATGTGTGTATGTGTATGTATATATGTATGTATGTATGTATATTTCTGGGGGTACGCTCTGGGCCTGCCTGTCAGACGGGGGTCGACGCCTCAGGCTACTGCATCCGAACTGCGTGTCTGGAGCTCCTGGGTCCCGCTGTCCATCCCTTCTGGGTGCCCGTCTTGGTTGGGGCCTGTTGGGCCTAGTCCTTGCGTCTATTGTGGTAGCTTGGTGCTGCAAGGTATTCCGAGGTGCTGCGAGTCGGCCAGTTGCTGGGGTAGTGACCTTGTTTGTCAGCATGTCTGTGATCTTCTTTTAATTCTTTTATTTATTTATTTATTTATTTATTATTTTTTTTATATATTTTATTAATATTATTTTTTAATTTTCCCCTCCTTCAGAGGGGGGGCTCGGCGGGGCGGTTGCTGGTTGTTCCATCTCCATTGTTGGGGTCCCTGCAGGTGGGGTGGGTGGTTCCCGTGGCCCTGTGCCTGGGTGGCCGATTTGGGTGGGGTGGCCGGGGACTGGCCTCGCCGCGCTCTCCGGGGGTGGGGGGTGGGCTCGTGGGGGCCCGGTTGCCGGTGGGGCGGGGGCGGTCTTTCCGTCCGGTTGCGGGGAGTCTCTGGGTCCCTCGGGCGGGGCGTCTCGCCTTTCTGCCCGTGTGGGGTGTGGTCTCTCGCTGGCTTGGGGTCTGGCTGTCCCCTGCTTTTCTCGTGCCCTGTCCTCTGCCGGGTGCGTCTGTCTGCGGCCTGCTGCTGGCCCTTGTGGGCGGTACGGTGGGCCGGGCTCTGGGGTTCCTGTCGCTGGCCGGCTTGGCTGCGTGGGGGCGGTGGTCCCTGGTTCCCTGGGCACCACGCCTACTGTTTGTGGGTTGGGCTCTCGGGGGTGATGGGGCCGTGCTCTGGCTCCCACGCACTCTGGGAGTCGAATGTATTGTACATGCAAATTCACATATGCTCACATACGTACATAGGTACCTACGCTCCCACATGCATACACAAATACAGTACATATTTACCTACCTAAAGTTCGTACATCCACATGCACATTCAATATACAAACATACACATACACATACTGTACATATACATTCACTGTACAAACACACATACACATTCTGTACATATACATTCATTGTACAAACACATATACACATTCTGTACATATACAAGTACATATGCATACTTACACTCATGCACATAATCACGTTTCATCAAACATATATTAACGTTGTTGCCCTAGGGTAAACTGGGTGTAACATATGGCACACTGACAAAGCTTAACCTATTGTGACTATAACAATCTACAAGGTTAATGTAGTTTGCTTCTCTTTCTCCCCCTCCATTTTCCTGCATTCTTTCGTATCTCAAGTTATCATTACGTATATGTATTGTTGCATTTAAACAACTGTATTGTTGATAATAAAGGTAAATTATTGGTATTGTTCATTATCAATAGCGCTATTTCTATTGGTGTTTGTATTGATCCATTTGTAGTGTAATAATGCTCATTGTCATTTCTGTATTATTTTTTATTTTTCGCTAACTGCTTATTTGCTTTTACTTTTACCATCATATTTGTACATGTCGTATTTGCTGATGTTGCTCTATTGTTGTTGTTGTTGTTGTTTGCTGTTGTTGTTTTTGTCTCTCTATCTAATCCCCCTCTTGTCCCCACAATTTCCCCCTCTGTCTTCTTTTTTTTTTTCTCTTTCTATCCCCTCCTGCTCCGGCCCGGCTGCACTAAATGATAATATAAATACATTTAATAAAGTCAAATACAAATAAGGCAACAAGAGAAGTATCCTACACTTCTCTTTTGTAAAGTAAATCTGAACAGCCGACATGGGCATCTACATCAACTATATGATTTGCCTGAGAAGCTGGACAGGACACAAAAAAAATAAAAAAATAAAAAAATTTAAAAAAAATAAAAAAAATAAACATAAATTCTAAACCATCCATCCATCCATCCATCTTCTTCCGCTTATCCGATGTCGGGTCGCGGGGGCAGCAGCCTAAGCAGGGAAGCCCAGACTTCCCTCTCCCCAGCCACTTTGTCCAGCTCTTCCCGTGGGACCCCATAGTCTTCCCAACGTGTCCTGGGTCTTCCCCGCGGCCTCCTACCGGTCGGACGTGCCCTAAACACCTCCCTAGGGAGGCACTCGGGTGGCATCCTGACCAGATGCCCGAACCACCTCATCTGGCTCCTCTCGATGTGGAGGAGCAGCGGCTTTACTTTGAGCTCCCCCCGGATTGCAGAGCTTCTCACCCTATCTCTAAGGGAGAGCCCCGCCACCCGGCGGAGGAAACTCATTTCGGCCGCTTGTACCCGTGATCTTGTCCTTTCGGTCATAACCCAAAGCTCATGACCATAGGTGAGGATGGGAACGTAGTTCGACCGGTAAATTGAGAGCTTTGCCTTCCGGCTCAGCTCCTTCTTCACCACAACGGATCGATACAGCGTCCGCATTACTGAAGACGCCGCACCGATCCGCCTGTCGATCTCACGATCCACTCTTCCCTCACTCGTGAACAAGACTCCGAGGTACTTGAACTCCTCCACTTGGGGCAAAATTTCCTCCCCAACCCGGAGATGGCACTCCACCCTTTTCCGGGCGAGAACCATGGACTCAGACTTGGAGGTGCTGATTCTCATCCCTGTCGCTTCACACTCGGCTGCGAACCGATCCAGCGAGAGCTGAAGATCCTGGCCAGATGAAGCCATCAGGACCACATCATCTGCAAAAGGCAGAGACCTAATCCTGCAGCCACCAAACCAGATCCCCTCAACGCCTTGACTGCGCCTAGAAATTCTGTCCATAAAAGTTATAAACAGAATCGGTGACAAAGGGCAGCCTTGGCGGAGTCCAACCCTCACTGGAAACGTGTCCGACTTTCTGCCGGCAATGCGGACCAAGCTCTGGCACTGAGCATACAGGGAGCGGACTGCCACAATCAGACAGTCCGATACCCCATACTCCCTGAGCACTCCCCACAGGACTTCCCGAGGGACACGGTCGAATGCCTTCTCCAAGTCCACAAAACACATGTACACTGGTTGGGCAAACTCCCATGCACCCTCAAGGACCCTGCCGAGAGTATAGAGCTGGTCCACAGTTCCACGACCAGGACGAAAACCACACTGTTCCTCCTGAATCCGAGGTTCGACTATCCGGCGTAGCCTCCTCTCCAGTACACCCGAATAGACCTTACCGGGAAGGCTGAGGAGTGTTATCCCACGATAGTTAGAACACACCCTCCGGTTCCCCTTCTTAAAGAGAGAAACCACTACCCCGGTCTGCCAATCCAGAGGTACCGCCCCCGATGTCCACGCGATGCTGCAGAGTCTTGTCAACCAAGACAGCCCCACAGCATCCAGAGCCTTAAGGAACACCAGGCGGATCTCATCCACCCCCGGGGCCTTGCCACCGAGCAGCTTTTTAACTACCTCAGCAACCTCAGCCCCAGAAATAGGAGAGCCCACCACAGACTCCCCAGGCACTGCTTCCTCATAGGAAGACGTGTTGGTGGGATTGAGGAGTTCTTCGAAGTATTCCTTCCACCGATCCACAACATCCGCAGTCGATGTCAGCAGAACACCATCCTCGCCATACACGGTGTTGATAGTACACTGCTTCCCCTTCCTGAGGCGGCGGATGGTGGTCCAGAATTGCTTCGAAGTCGTCCGGAAGTCGCTTTCCATGGCTTCCCCGAACTTCTCCCATGTCCGAGTTTTTGCCTCTGCGACCGCTGAAGCCGCACACCGCTTAGCCGCACACCGCTTGGCCTGTCGGTACCTGTCCGCTGCCTCAGGAGTCCTATGAGCCAAAAGAACCCGATAGGACTCCTTCTTCAGCTTGACGGCATCCCTCACCGCCGGTGTCCACCAACGGGTTCTAGGATTACCGCCACGACAGGCACCAACTACCTTGCGGCCACAGCTCCAATCAGCCGCCTCGACAATAGAGGCGCGGAACATGGTCCATTCGGACTCAATGTCCAGTACCTCCCTCGTGACATGTTCAAAGTTCTTCTGGAGGTGGGAATTGAAACTCTCTCTGACAGGAGACTTTGCCAGACGTTCCCAGCAAACCCTCACAATGCGTTTGGGCCTGCCAGGTCTGTCCGGCATCCTCCCCCACCATCGCAGCCAACTCACCACCAGGTGGTGATCGGTAGAAAGCTCCGCCCCTCTCTTCACCCGAGTGTCCAAAACATGAGGCCGCAAATCCGATCACACAACTACAAAGTCGATCATGGAACTGCGGCCTAGGGTGTCCTGGTGCCAAGTGCACATATGGACACCCTTATGTTTGAACATGGTGTTCGTTATGGACAATCTGTGACGGGCACAAAAGTCCAATAACAAAACACCACTCGGGTTCAGATCCGGGCAGCCATTCTTCCCAATCACGCCTCTCCAGGTTTCACTGTCGCTGCCAACATGAGCATTAAAGTCCCCCAAAAGAACGAGGGAATCACCCAGGGGAGCAATCTCAAGTACTCCCTCGAGTGAATCCAAAAAGGGTGGGTACTCTGAGCTGCGGTTTGGCGCGTAAGCGCAAACCACAGTCAGGACCCGTTCCCCCACCCGAAGGCGGAGGGAAGCTACCCTCTCGTCCACCGGGTTGAACTCCAAAGTGCAGGCTCTGAGCCGGGGGGAAACAAGAATTGCCACCCCAGCCCGTCGCCTCTCACTGCCGGCAACGCCAGAGTGGAAGAGAGTCCAGCCCCTCTCGAGAGAACTGGTTCCAGAGCCCTTGCTGTGCGTCGAAGTGAGTCCGACTATATCTAGTCGGAATTTCTCCACCTCGCGCACTAGCTCGGGCTCTTTCCCCCCCAGCGAGGTGACGTTCCACGTCCCAAGAGCTAGCTTCTGTAGCCGAGGATCGGACCGCCAAGTCTTCGGCTGCCGCCCAGCTCACATCGCACCCGACCTCTATGACCCCTGCTATGGGTGGTGAGCCCATTGGAGGGGGAACCCACGTTGCCTCTTCAGGCTGTGCTCGACCGGGCCCCATGGGGACAGGCGCTCGCCATCGTGCCCCACCTCCGGGCCTGGCTCCAGAGGGGGGCCCCGGTGACCCGTGTCCGTTCGAGGGAAATTGTGACGACCGGGGCGCATGGTGATGCGGGGTTTCGTTCTCCCAGGATGCAACGGACTTCGGACACAGCGTGAAGGTAAAATAAATGATTTATTTACCGGACTAAATTATACTGGAACAAAGAAAAAGGGTGCTCATAGCACATAAGGCAAAAACTAAAAGAGCAAGCATGGGAGCTAGAAGGTAAAAACAAAGGAATTTAGCATGGAAGCTAACAGGTACAGAGCAGGAACAAAAGTCGTCAACTGTTGCACAAAAACAAACTACGAAGCCAGAACGAATGACAGGGAGGACAGACTTAAATAATAATGTCAGTGATGACAAACAGGTGCGTGTCGGGAACAAGCGCGGCAGGTGAAAATAATAAGCAGCCATGGTAACAAACTCAGGTGTACAAAACAGGTACTCAAGGAGTCCAAAACTAACCAAAAACACAAGTATCTTGAAAACGTAAATAAAAAATATGATCCGGGCAGCGGATCACAACAGTACCCCCCCCTTAAGGGACAGATTCCAGATGTCCCTTTGAAAAACTAAAACCCCCCCAACTATAACAAAGTTCAAGAGTCCAGGGAGGGTGGAGGGAGGATTTGGCGGAGGGTCGCCAGGTCACATGTCCCCGAATCCACCGGGGACAAGTCAGGTGGCGGCGGCGAATGGAACGCCGCTGCCGGAGGCGAGGCGGGCGACCACGAAAAGGCCACATTTGTGGCTGCCGAGAAGGTGGACGTGAGTGGCGCCAGAAGTTCAGCAGCCGGAGAGTTCTGCGACTACGTCTCGGGTGTCGCTGCTGTTTGCGCCACTGGCGTCCATACTCTAACCTCCGAGAGCGCCGCTTGCGCCGCCAGACCACCCGAGGTCGCTGAGACGACGAGGAGAGAGCAGACGTTGCCGTGGAAGCAGGAGGAAGCGTCGTCGTCGCCGTGGAAGCAGGAGGAAGCGTCGTCGTCGCCGTGGAAGCAGGAGGAAGTGTCGTCGTCGCCGTGGAAGCAGGAGGAAGCGTCGTCGTCGCCGTGGAAGCAGGAGGAAGCGTCGTCGTCGCCGTGGAAACAGGAGGCGTCGTCGTCGCCGTGGAAACAGGAGGCGTCGTCATCGCCGTGGAAACAGGAGGCGTCGTCGCCGTGGAAGCAGGAGGCGCCGTCGCCGTGGAAGCAGGAGGCGCCGTCGCCGTGGAAGCAGGAGGCGACGTCGCCGTGGAAGCAGGAGGCGCCGTCGCCGTGGAAGCAAGAGGCGCCGTCGCCGTGGAAGCAGGAGGCGCCGTCGCCGTGGAAGCAGGAGGCGCCGTCGCCATGGAAGCAGGAGGCGCCGTCGCCATGGAAGCAGGAGGCGCCGTCGCCATGGAAGCAGGAGGCGCCGTCGCCATGGAAGCAGGAGGCGCCGTCGCCATGGAAGTAGGAGGCGCCGTCGGCGTGGGCGGAGCCAGAGGCGGAGCAGGCGGCTCGTCTGTCGGCGTGGGCGGAGCCAGAGGCGGAGCAGGCGGCTCGTCTGTCGGCGTGGGCGGAGCCAAGGACGAATCAGGCAACGGAGAATCTGCGAGTGGTGGATGTCTCAGCTGGGCTGCTGGGTTGGCCGTAGGGGGAATCATCACCTGCAGCGCGGTGAGAATACTGCCCAGCTGTCTCTCCAAAACATCAAGGCGGGCGTCTTGGCGTTCCGCCATGGCATTGACGCAAGCCCCAAGAACGCCAAACTGTTCCTCCTGTTGTCCAAGTTGTTTGGCCTGTTGGTGCAATGCCCTTTTTACTTGGTCGGTCTCTGCGGGGTCTCGTGTGCATTGCAGCGATGGAGCAGGAGGTGGAGAGGATGGTGTTTGCAGGACCACCAGGGATGATGGTGGCGTCAGAGTGGCAGGCGTCCGGGCTGTCGTCGTTGAAACAGGTGCTGGTGCGGAAACCAGACTTTGAGTCGGTGCTGGTGTGGAAACCAGACTTGGATTCGGTGCTGGTGCGAGAACCAGCCTTAGAGCAGGTGCTGGGCGTGACTTTGGCGGAGGTGGCCTGGCCGGGGGTTGCAGCTTAGCATGCCGAAGGTCTGGTGGTGGAGGCCGGCATGGAGGTTTGGGCTTGGCTGGGTGCAGCTGTGCCCGCCCACTAGCAAAGCACCCAGTACTAGCCCCCCCCTCAAGAAGCGGATCCCAGACGCGTCTTGTACAGTCTGGAACAGTCTTTAGGGGTGGGAGGGAGGAGGTGAGGAGGGGGGTAGGTTCCTCCCCTTTTGATTGTTCAAAATGTCTATACTGCTCTTCAATAGCTGACTGTAGGGACGACCAAGAGGGAGAAAACAGAGGAGTGGGCGGAACTTGAGCCATAGGGGGTGGGGCTTGAAAACCAGAATGTGACTGGTACTGACTAGACTTATAATTAACAAAAATGTCCTGATAGTATTTAATTGTTGAATTAAAGTCATTTGGAGGCGGCTGACAGAAAGAATTGACTGAATTTAAAAAAATGTCTTCGTCTATGACGTCATCACCAGTGGACGGGATGACGTCATCCGTGCGGGTCTCCAGCTGACTGACAGCCCAATCAGTGAAATGTTTGGCAAAGTGAGTGATGGGATTACCAAACATCGGCGGAGGGGAATCCTGAGCTGCTTGGCTGTGTTCCGGAGGGAAGAATTGCGGGGGTGGCGCGTCTCTGTCGCGAGCTGAAGCCGTCTTGTGCGACTTCCGCCTTCGCTGACGCGTTGCGAGCGGGCTGAGAGCGGACCTCCCCGGGCCAGATGGAGTCGATCGGGACCAGAACACCTCCAGGTCCCCATATCATCTCCTCATCTGGATTGCAGCGGAGCGTCTCTGCCTCCATCGCTCGGAGGACCATCCACGCACCTTCTTCATCCACCTCCGTCAGGCCCGATGCGAAAGAACTTCTTTTTGCTGGCTTCGTACTGTGACGACCGGGGCGCATGGTGATGCGGGGTTTCGTTCTCCCAGGATGCAACGGACTTCGGACACAGCGTGAAGGTAAAATAAATGATTTATTTACCGGACTAAATTATACTGGAACAAAGAAAAAGGGTGCTCATAGCACATAAGGCAAAAACTAAAAGAGCTAGCATGGGAGCTAGAAGGTAAAAACAAAGGAATTTAGCATGGAAGCTAACAGGTACAGAGCAGGAACAAAAGTCGTCAACTGTTGCACGAAAACAAACTACGAAGCCAGAACGAATGACAGGGAGGACAGACTTAAATAATAATGTCAGTGATGACAAACAGGTGCGTGTCGGGAACAAGCGCGGCAGGTGAAAATAATAAGCAGCCATGGCAACAACCTCAGGTGTACAAAACAGGTACTCAAGGAGTCCAAAACTAACCAAAAACACAAGTATCTTGAAAACGTAAATAAAAAATATGATCCGGGCAGCGGATCACAACAGAAATCTGGGTTCCTTGTCAGTGTTCCTCATAGAGATCTTCTTAAATTCTAAACCACAAATGCAAAATAGCTAATAATGCCTGGAGAAATGTATTTTTGTGAGTTTTACTGGAAAAAACTATTTTGTAAGGTTTGCATAGTAACAAGTTAGTTTTTATTACTCAATATGATGATATAACTTTGTCTTACTAAATTTGAAAGTTATATAAACATAACTTCAAAACCAAACATGCAGTCCGTCTAAAAATGCCTGTAATATTAAATCTATGTGAGTTTTATTAGAATCAGTTGTTTTTGTAAGGTTTGCAAATACAAAATATTGGTTTTACTAACTATGACAGTATACTGTCACATTCAATCTGACAGTTATTTAAACATAACTCCTAAACCACACATGCAAAACGACTAATAATGCCTGGAAAAATGTATCTCTGTGAATTTTACTGGAAAAAAAATATTTTGTAAGGTGTGTAAAAACACAAATTAGTTGTTTTTTTTACTCAATATGACAGTATAACTGTCATACTAAATATAAAAGTTTTATAAACATAACTCCAAAACAAAACTTGCAATTCATCTAAAAATGCCTGTAATATTGAATCTATGTGAGTTCTACTACAATCAGATATTTTGGTAAGGTTACAAATACAAAAATTAAGTTTTACTCATAATGACAGAATAACTGCCACATGCAATATGCCAGTTATTTAAACATAACTCCTAAATTACACATGCTAAATGGCTAATAAGGCTTGGAGAAATGTACCTTTGTGAGTTTTACTGAAAAAAAAAAATATTTTGTAAGGTTTGTAAAGACACAAGTTAGTTTTTTATTTATTTAATATGTTGGTATAACTGTCATACTAAATATGAAAGTTATATAAACATAACTCCTAAACCAAACATGCATTATGTCTAAAAAAAAAAAAAGCCTGTAATATTGTATCTATGTGAGTTTTACTACAATCAGGTATTTTGGTAAGGTTTACAAATACAAAAATTAAGTTTGACTCATAATGACAGTATAACTGCCACACGCAATATGACAGTTATTTAAACAGAACTCCTAAACCACACATGCTAAATGGCTAATAATGCCTAGAGAAAGGAATCTTTGTGACTTTTACTGGAAAAAAAGAATTTGTAAGGTTTATAAAGACACACGTTTTTTGTTTTTTTACTCAATATGATGGTATAACTGTCATACTAAATATAAATAAATGAACATAACTACAAAACCAACTAAAAATGCCTGTTATATTGTATCTATGTGAGTTTAACCAGAATCAGGTATTTTGGTAAGGTATACATATACAAAAATTAGGTTTTACTCATAATGACAGTATAGCTGCCACATTCAATATGACAGTTATGTAAACATAACTCCAAAACCACACATGCAAAATGGTTAATGCCTGAAAAAATAGTTTTTTTTACTCAATATGACAGTTATACTGTCATATTTAATGTGAAAGTTATATAAATATTACTCCAAAACCAAACATGCATTATGTCTAAAAATGCCTTTAATATTGTATCCATGTGAGTTTTACTAGAATCAGTTGTGTTTTTGTATGTTTTGCAAATACAAAATACTGGTTTTATTTACTATGACCGTATTCTGTCACATTCACTCTGACAGTTATTTAAACATAACTTCTAAACCAAACATGCAAATTGGTTAATAACGCCTGGAGAAATGTGTTTTTCTGAAAAAAAAAATTGTAAAATTTGTAAAGACAGAAGTTAGTTGTTTTTTACTTATTATAACAGTATAAATGTCATAATAAATATTAAAGTTATATAAACATAAGTCCAAAACCGTCTAAAAATGCCTGTAATATTGAATCTATGTGAGTTTTATTAGAATCAGGTATTTTCGTAAGGTTTACAAATAAAAAAATTAGGTTTTACTCATAATGACGGATAACTGCCACATTCAAAATGACAGTTATTTAAACATAACTTCCTATTCACACATGCAAAAAGGCTAATAAAGCCTTAAACAATGCATCCTTCAGTTTTACTCGAAACATATGCTTTTTTTAAGGCTTGCAAACACTAAAAGTAGTTTTATCCTCAATATGACAGCAATGTTCTTAAAATCATGAGATAATGCGAATTAAGCAATAAAAATGTTTTTTAACATAATTCCTACACCAAACATGCAATATTTCTAATAATGCCTGGAGACATGTATCTTTGTTAGTTTTACTAGAAAAATTCTCTTTTGTAAGTTTTGCAAAGACGCAAGTTAGTTTTTTTAATTCAATATGACAGTATAACTGTCATACCAAATATGAAAGTTATATAAACATAACTCCAAAACTGAACATGCATTATGTCTAAAAATGCCTGTAATATTGTATCTATGTGTGTTTTACCAGAATCGGGTAATTTGGTAAGGTTTACAAATACATAAATTAAGGTTTACTCATAATGACAGATAACTGCTACATTCAATTTGACAGATATTTAAACATAATTCCTAACCACACATGCAAAAAGCCTTAAAAAATGCATCCTTGTGAGTTTTTACTCGAAACATGCTTTTTCTGATCTTTGCAAACACTAAAACTAGTTTTATCCTCAAATGACAGTAATTTTCTTAATATCCTGAGATAATGCGAAATAAGCAATACAAATGTTTTTTTAACATAATTGCTACACCAAACATGCAAATTGTCTAATTATGCCTGGAGACAAGTATCTTTGTTACTTTTACTAGAAAAAATATTTTTTGTAAGTTTTGCAAAGACGCAAGTTGTTGTTTTTTTTATTCAATATGACAGTATAACTGTCATAACAAATATGAAGGTTATATAAACATAACTCCAAACTGAACATGCATTATGTCTAAAAATGCCTAAAATATTGTATCTATGTGAGTTTTACAAGAATCAGGTAATTTAGTAAGGTTTACACTTACATAAATTAAGGTTTACTCATAATGACAGATAACTGCTACATTCAATTTGACAGTTATTTAAACATAACTTCCTAATCACACATGCAAAAAGGCTAATAAAGCCTTAAACAATGCATCCTTGTGAGTTATACTCGAAACATATGCTTTTTTTAAGGCTTGCAAACACTAAAAGTAGTTTTATCCTCAATATGACACTGATGTTCTTAAAATCCTGAGATAATGCTAAGAAAGCAATAAAAATGTTTTTTTAACATAATTCCTACACCAAACATGCAACATTTCGAATAATGCCTGGGGACATGTATCTTTGTTAGTTTTACTAGAAAAATAATCTTTTGTAAGTTTTGCAACAACGCAAGTTAGTTTTTTTAATTCACTATGACAGTATAAATGTCATACTAAATGTAAAAGTTATATAAATATAACTCAAAAACTAAAGATGCATTATGTCTAAAAATGCTTGTAAAATTTTATCTATGTGAGTTTTACCAGATCAGGCAAACTGGTAAGGTTTACAAATACAAAATTTAGGTTTTACTCAAAATGACAGTATATCTGCTACATTAAATTCGACAGTTATTTAAACATAACTTCCTAATCACACATGCAAAAAGGCTAATAAAGCCTTAAACAATGCATCCTTGTGAGTTATACTCGAAACATATGCTTTTTTTAAGGCTTGCAAACACTAAAAGTAGTTTTATCCTCAATATGACACTAATGTTCTTAAAAGCCTGAGATAATGCGAATTAAGCAATAAAAATGTTTTTTAACATAATTCCTACACCAAACATGCAACATTTCTAATAATGCCTGGGGACATGTATCTTTGTTAGTTTTACTAGAAAAATAATCTTTTGTAAATTTTGCAAAGACGCAAGTTAGTTTTTTTAATTCACTATGACTGTATAAATGTAAAAGTTATATAAATATAACTCCAAAACTAATGATGCATTATGTCTAAAAATGATTGTAATATTTTATCTATGTGAGTTTTACCAGAATCAGGCAAATTGGTAAGGTTTACAAATACAAAATATAGGTTTTACTCAAAATGACAGTATAACTGCTACATTCAATTCGACAGTTATTTAAATATAACTTCCTAATCACACATGCAAATAGGCTAATAAAGCCTAAAACAATGCATCTTTGTGAGTTTTACCTGAAACATATGCTATTTTAAGGTTTGCAAACACAAAATGTAGTTTTTTACTCATTATGACAGTTATGTTCTTAAAATCATGAGATAATGCGAAAAAAGCAATAAAAATGTTTTTTAACATAATTCCTACACCAAACATGCAAAGTGTCTAATAATGCCTGGAGACATGTATCTTTGTTAGTTTTACTAGTAAAAATATATTTTGTAAGGTTTGCAACGATGCAAGTTAGTTTTTTTAATTCAATATGACAGTATAACTGTCATACCAAATATGAAAGTTATATAAACATAACTCCAAAATTGAACATGCATTATGTCTAAAAATGCCTGTAATATTGTATCTATGTGAGTTTTACCAGAATCAGGTAATTTGGTAAGGTTTACTTTTTTTCCCCCAATATGACAGTATAACTGTCATACTAAATATGAAAGTTATATAAACATAACTCCAAAAGTAAACATGCACTATTTCTAAAAATGCCTAAAATATTGTATCATTGTGAGTTTTACCAGAAAAAGTTAATTTGTTAAAGTTTACAAATACAAAAATTAGCTTTTACTCATAATGACAGTATAACTGCTACATTCAATTTGACAGTTATTTAAACAAAACTTCCTAACCACACATGCAAAAGGCTAATAAAGCCTAAAACAATGCATCCTTGTGAGTTTTACTCGAAACATATGCTTTTTTTAAAATTTTTTAAAACTTTTTTAATGTTCTTAAAATCATGCGAATTAAGCAATAAAAATGTTTTTTAACATAATTTCTACACCAAACATGCAATATTTCTAATAATGCCTGGAGACATGTATCTTTGTTGGTTTTACTAGAAAAGTTATCTTTTGTAAGTTTTGCAAAGACGCAAGTTAGTTTTTTTAATTCAATATGACAGTATAACTGTCATACCAAATATGAAAGTTATATAAACATAACTCCAAAATTGAACATGCATTATGTCTAAAAATGCCTGTAATATTGTATCTATGTGAGTTTTACCAGAATCAGGTAATTTGGTAAGGTTTACAAATACAAAAATTGGGTTTTTCTCATAAGACTGTATTACTGCTACATTCAATTTGACAGTTATTTAAACATAATTCCTAACCACACATGCAAAAAGGCTAATAAAACCTTAAACAATGCATCCTTGTGAGTTTTTGTCGAAACATGCTTTTTCTGATGCTTGCAAACACTAAAACTAGTTTTATCCTCAATATGACACTAATGTTCTTAAAATCCTGAGATAATGCGAAAAAAGCAATAAAAATGTTTTTTTAACATAATTCCTACACCAAACATGCAACATTTCTAATAATGCCTGGGGACATGTATCTTTGTTAGTTTTACTAGAACAATAATATTTTGTAAGTTTTGCAACAACGCAAGTTAGTTTTTTAAATTCACTATGACAGTATAAATGTCATACTAAATATGAAAGTTATATAAACATAACTCCAAAAGTAAACATGCACTATTTCTAAAAATGCCTAAAATATTGTATCATTATGAGTTTTACCAGAAAAAGTTAATTTGTTAAAGTTTACAAATACAAAAATTAGCTTTTACTCATAATGACAGTATAACTGCTACATTCAATTTGACAGTTATTTCAACAAAACTTCCTAACCACACATGCAAATGGGCTAATAAAGCCTAAAACAATGCATCCTTGTGAGTTTTACTCGAAACATATGCTATTTTAAGGCTTGCAAACACAAAATGTAGTTTTTTAACTCATTATGACTGTAATGTTCTTAAAATCCTGAGATAATGCGAAAAAAGCAATAAAAATGTTTTTCAACATAATTCCTACACTAAACATGCAACATGTCTTATAATGCCTGGAGACATTTATCTTTGTTAGTTTAACTAGAAAAATTATCTTTTGGAAGTTTTGCAAAGACGCAAGTTAGTTTTTTTAATTCAATATGACAGTATAACTGTCATACCAAATATGAACTTTATATAAACATAACTCCAAAACTGAACATGTATTAGTCTACAAATGCCTAAAATATTGTATCTGTGTGAGTTTTACAAGAATCAGGTAATTTGGTAAGGTTTACAATTAAATAAATTAAGGTTTACTCATAATGACAGATAACTGCTACATTCAATTTGACAGTTATTTAAACATAACTTCCTAACCACACATAAAAAGGCTAATAAAGCCTTAAAAAATGCATCCTTGTGAAATTTACTCGAAACATGCTTTTTTTAAAGCTTGCAAACACTAAAAGTAGTTTTATCCTCAATATGACAGTAATGTTCTTAAAATCCTGAGATAATGCGAAAAATGCAATAAAAATGTTTTTTAACATAATTCCTACACCAAACATAAACATTTCTTATAATGCCTGGGGACATGTATCGTTGTTAGTTTTACTAGAAAATGTATCTTTTGTAAGTTTTGTAAAAACGCAAGTTATTTTTTCTAATTCACTATGACAGTATAAAGATGCATTATGTCTATAAATGCCTGTATATTGTATCTATGAGTTTTACCAGAATCAGGTAAATTGGTAAGGTTTACAAATACAAAATATAGGTTTTACTCAAAATGACATTATAACTGCTACATTCAATTTGACAGTTATTTAAACATAACTTCCTAACCACACATGCAAAAAGGCTAATAAAGCCTAAAACAATGCATCTTTGTGAGTTTAACTCGAAACATATGCTTTTTTTAAGGCTTGCAAACACTAAAAGTTGTTTTTTTTACTCATATGACAGTAATGTTCTTAAAATCCAGAGATAATGCGAAAAAAGCAATAAAAATGTTTTTTAACATAATTCCTACACCAAACATGAAAAGTGGCTATTAATGCCTGGAGACATGTATCTTTGTTAGTTTTACTAGAAAAATATATTTTGTAAGGTTTGCAACGATGCAAATGAGGTTTTTTTATTTCAATACGACAGTATAACTGTCATACTAAATATGAAAGTTATATAAACATAACTCCAAAAGTAAACATGCACTATTTCTAAAAATGCCTAAAATATTGTATCTATGTGAGTTTTACAAGAATCAGGTAATTTGGTAAGGTTTATAATTACATAAATTAAGGTTTTACTCATAATGACAGTATAACTGCACATTCCAAATGACAGTTTTTGTAAACATATCTCCTAAACCAAACATGCTAAATGGCTAAAAATGCCTGGAGAAAGGTATCTTTGTGAGTTTTACTGGAAAAAAACAACAATTTGTAAGGTTTGTAAAGACACAAGTTAGTTGTTTTTTTTAACTCAAAAAGACAGTATACCTGTCAAACTAAATGTCAAAGTTATATAAACCTAACTCCAAAACCAAACATGCATTATGTCTAAAAACGCCTGTAATATTGTATCTATGTGAGTTTTACAGGAATCAAGTATTTTGGTAAGGTTTACAAATACAAAAATTAGGTTTTACTCATAATGACAGTATAACTGCCAGATTCAATATGGCAGTTATGTAAACATAACTCCTAAACCACACATGCAAATTGGTTAATAATGCCTGGTGAAATGTATCTTTGTGAGTTTTACTGGGAAAAAAAATATATTGTAAGGTTTGTAAAGACACAAGTTAGTTTTTCTTCTCAATATGACAGTTTAACTGTCATACTAAATATGAAAATTGTATTAACAAAACTCCAAAACCAAACTTGCAACCTTTCTAAAAATGCCTGTAATATTGAATCTATGTAAGTTTTACTTGAATCAGGTATTTTGGTAAGGTTTACAAATACAAAAATTAGGTTTTACTAATAATGACAGTATAACTGCCACACTCAATATGACAGTTATTCAAACGACACATGCGAAATGGTTAATAATGCCTGGAGAAATGTATCTTTGTGAGTTTCACTGGAAAAAAATAAATTGTAATGTTTGTAAAGACACAAGTTTTTTTTTTTTTAATTAAATATGATGGTATAACTGTCATACTAAATGTAAAATATATATAAACATAACTCCAAAACAAAACATGCATTATGTCTAAAAAATACCTGTAACATTGTTTCCATGTGAGTTTTACTAGAATCAGTTGTTTTTGTAAGGTTTGCAAATACAACATTTTGGTTTTACTCACTATGACAGTATACTGTCACATTCAATCTGACAGTTATTTAAACATAATTTCTAAACCACACATGCAAAATGACTAATAATGCCTGGAGAAATGTATCTTTGTAAGTTTTACTGGAAAAAAATGTTTTTGTAAGGTTTGTAAAGACACAAGTTATTATTTTTTTTACTTAATATGACAGTATAACTGTCATACTAATTAAGAAAGTTAAATAAACATAACTCCAAAACCAAACTTGCAACCTTTCTAAAAATGCCTGTAATATTGAATCTATGTGAGTTTTACCAGAATCAGGTATTTTGGTAAGGTTTACAAATACAAAAATGAGGTTTTACTCATAATGACAGTATAACTGCCACATTCAAAATGACAGTTTTTTAAACATTACTCCTAAAACAAACATGCTATATAATGCCTGAAAAATTCATCTTTGTGAGTTTTACTGGAAAAAAAAAAAATTAGGTTTGTAAAGACTCAAGTTAGTTTTTTTTACTTAGTATGCTTACTTACTTGCTTAAGGTTCTCCATCGTATCCGATGACAACAATCCATCTCTATGTTTTGTGAGTCCTCATGTGGCTGAATAGTCCAATCCGTGATCCACATGATCTGCCGCAAACAGAGCAGGTGAAGGCACTGACTGGGGGTGCAGATGTGGCAATGGCTTCATGCCTTTTTTGACGCTTCCTGGCTCGTCGACCACTTCGGTCCTCCTCAAGCTTATGAACTCCTTGTTGGAGGAGCTGCCGCCAGGTGGAACATTGGGCTGCAGTGTCCTCCAGCTGGGTCGGGTTCAGGCCGCATTTCTTCATGACAGTCTTCATTTGATCTTTATAACGCTTTTTTGGGCCTCCTGCCAAGCGGTGACCAAGATGAAGCTGACCATAAAGCACCTTGCGTGGTAAGCGTTCTTCTGGCATCCTGATAACGTGGCCTAGCCAGCGAAGTTGGTGCTGGGTGACTGTAGCCTCCACACTGGTGCAGTTGGTCTTGCAGAGTATTTCAGTGTGGGGCACTCTGTCCTTCCAGGATATCCCCAGGATGCATTGTAAGCACCTGATGTGGAAGGCCTCCAGCATCCTGAGGTGGCGGCTGTACAGGGTCCACGCTTCACAGCTGTAGAGGAGGGTCGTCATGACCACAGCTAAATAGACCGCTACCTTGGTATGTAGCTTAAGGTCTTTGTTCTGGAAGACCCTTCCCCTGAGTCTGCCAAAAGATGCTGACGCCTGCTTGATCCGGTTTTGAACCTCCCTGTCGATACTGCAATCATCAGAGAGAAAGCTGCCAAGGTATTTGAAAGAGTCCACTACTGCTAGTGGTTTATTGTCGATGGTGAAGGTTGGTAGATGAGGTGGAGGGGTGGATGCCCACTGGCATATTACCTCGGTTTTTGTCACGTTGACAGAGAGGCCCAGTCTGCCATAAGCACTTGCAGCGGCTGAGAGGGTAGCTTGCAGCGCTTCTGGTGTGTGGGCCACAACTGCGCAGTCATCTGCGTATTGGAGTTCAATGACTTGCACTGGTGTGACTTTTGTGACTGCTTGGAGCCTCCGGATGTTAAACAGGTTCCCGTAGAGTCGGAAGTCGACAGTGTCCTTCTTGATCCTCTCATGAAGCAACAGTGTCACACACAGGAGGAAGAGATTAAACAAGACTGGAGCAAGAACACATCCCTGGCATACACTGGTGCACACCTTAAAAGGTTCTGATTCCTGGCCGCCAATAGTCACACGTGACATCATACCTTCATGGAATTGCCTTAGGATGTTGACAAACTTCTGTGGGCAGCCGGACTTCAGGAGGATATTCCAGAGAAGCTCCCTGTTGACGGTGTCAAAAGCCTTCGACAGATCAATGAAAGCAACAAAGAGGTCCTGGTGCTGCTCCCTACACTTCTCCTGAAGCTGCCGTGTTGTGAACACCATGTCCACAGTGCTCCTGTTCTTCCTGAAACCACATTGTGACTCCGGCAACAGGTCTTCCGTGATGTTGTTCACCAGCCTGTGTAGCATGACTTTAGCCAGGACTTTACCAGCAACAGCCAGAAGTGAAATGCCACGACTGTTGCCACAGAGAGACTTGTCCCCCTTGCCTTTGTAGATGGTGATAATATTGGCATCTCTCCACTGCTGAGGGACAGTTTCATGCTTCCACACTTTGCTGATGACAAGGAAAAGGGCAGGGATGGAAAGGTAGCCTCCTTGCTTGAAGATCTCTGCAAGGATGCTGTCAGGACCAGGGGTCTTGTTGTCTTTCAGAGATCTTATTGCACTCTTAACCTCTCCAAAGGTTGGTGGAAGGTCAAGGTCATGGATGGTTGGGTAGTCAGGTAGTTCCTCCAGAACTGAGGGGTCTGTTGGGGTGGGCTGATTTAGCAGAGTTTCAAAATGTTCTGCCCATCTTTTGGTGATGAGCTTCTGGTGTTTTATGAGGGTTGTACCATCGTTAGACTTTAGCGGGGAGACAGCGCAGTTTCTTGGGCCGTAGATGGTTTTCATTGCATCGTAAAAGTTGTGCATATCATTTTTGTTAGCATGAGATTGTATTTCAGCTGCCTTTGATATCCACCACTCATTCTTCAGGGCACGCAATTTTGACTGCACCTCCCTTCTGGATGTTTGCCATTGTTGTCGGAGCACACCTGAAGTGAGGTTGTTGAGTACAGCATTGTGTGCTGTGTGCATGTGTTTGAGCATGGTGGTTATTGTGGCTGTGTTGTCATCAAACCAGTCCTGATGCTTTCTGCGCTTATAGCCAATGGATTGGGATGCTGCCTCATAGAGCCTGGAGCTGATAGAGGTCCATTTGTCGTCAATGGAGTCATCACTCTCCAGAATATGCTCGATGTCTTCCAGGTTTTTGGCCAGAGAGAGATGGAGATTGTCCCGAGCCATAGGATCTGCTAGCTGGGTACAGTCAAGCCTCTTCTTCCCTGACTTTTGAAGACGGATAGCAGGGCGTACTTGCACCCGGAGCCTGGTTATGATGAGCCGGTGGTCGGTCCAACACTCAGCTCCTCTCATTGCACGAGTTAGTGATACGTCTTTTATGTCTGAGCGTCTCACAATGGTGTAATCAATCAGGTGCCAATGTTTGGAGCGTGGGTGCATCCAGGATGTTTTGTGCTTAATTTTTAGTTGGAAGATGGTGTTTGTGATGGTCAAGTCATGCTCAGCACAGAGGCTTAGCAGCCGTAGGCCGTTAGCATTGGCTTGTCCAATGCCATGCCTGCCAATAACACCACTCCACACCTTGTTGTCCTTCCCCACTCTGGCATTGAAATCGCCCAACAAAAAGATCTTGTCCTCCTTAGGTGTGCGACAGAGGGCCTCATCTAATGCCCGGTAGAAGCGGTCTTTAACATCTTCCTTTGATGGTAGCGTCGGTGCGTAGGCACTAAGAAGGGTGGCATATCTTTTCTTAGCCAGAGGGATCCTGAGTGACATGAGCCTTTCACTTATGCCAACCAGTGCTTCTGGGAGTTTTGGTAGGAGGCTGTTTTTTATTGCAATTCCCACACCGTGCTGATGCTCCCCTCCTGGAGGGTATCCTTTCCAGAAGAAAGTGTAACCTTTCCCTTCTTCCTTCAGGGATCCTTCATCCAGGAGTCTGGTTTCACTAAGTGCAGCAATATCAACATTGTAGTGGTTAAGTTCCGCTGCAATGAGTGCAGTTCTGCGCTGGGGTCTATCAGTGGTAACGCTAGTGTCCAGGAGTGTCCTTATGTTCCATGATGCCAGTTTAAGAGGGATTATTTTCTTTGCTTTATTTCGACTGCGGAGTGGAATTCCCGACAGGTGCGGTAGCCTGTCCAGGATGGTTTTGAGTGGGCAATGTTTGGGCCACCTTTTGTAGGCCTTTCCCCAGTTGGGGTGAGCAGTGCAATCCTAAATAGGGCTGCTCAGGCGTACAGGGGTCTGCAGAGAGCAGCTGCCACTCAATTTCAGCTACTAGCGACCATAGATAGCCCTGTACCGCTGATGTGCAGGGTTCTGACTAGGAGCTTCCGGTGCATTCATACCTGCTCCCGTTATCAGACACCCCATCGCCACCAGACTTTGTTTAATTTCCGGTAGCTGGTCTCACCGAGGCAGAGATGAATACCTGCGCTGAGGAGCTTGTTTAAAGTGCCACTGGGGGTGCGCATGTCCCAGCAGCACTTCTTCACTGTGAGAGGGTGGGATCCGGTGGCAAGGGGAAAACAGGACGACCAGCACTCTTCCACAGTTGCAGGAGGCTGCCGGAGCTCCAGTTTTTTGGAGGGCCGCCTGTCGTGTGCCGCCAACCACATTGCTTTTCTTTCAGGGTGTGCTCCCCTAGCCTTTGTCTTCCTAGACTTACCCACAAGGCAGCGGGTCTTCGCCGTATCCCTGGCTAGGGGGCAGTCAGGTACTAGGCCTTTGCCAAGGGCCACCTGGGGTAACAGTAGTTAAGGGCTTAACCTCCTAGTGCCCCAAGATCCCCCAAAGAAGAGCCTCCACTGCCGGATGCACTTTAACGTCATGCCCAGGACTAACTAGTATGACAGTATGACTGTAATACTAAATATGAAAGTTAAATAAACATAACTCCAAAATCAAACTTATAATCTGTCTAAAAATGCCTGTAATATTGAATCTATGTGAGTTTTACCAGAATCAGATATTTTAGAAAGGTTTACAAATACAAAACTTGGGTTTTACTCATTATGACAGTATAACTGCAACATTTTATATGACAGTTATTTTAACATAACTCTTAAACCACACATGCAAAATGGCTACTAGAAAAAAATATTTTGTAAAGTTTGTAAAGAAAAAAGTTAGTTTTTTTTACTCAATATGATGGTATAACTGTCATACTAAATATGAAATTTATATAAACATAATTCCAAAACCAAACTCCTAAACCAAACTTGCAATCCGTCTTAAACTGCCTGTAATATTGAATCTATGTGAGTTTTTCTAAAATCAGGTATTTTGGTAAGGTTTACAAATACAAAAATAAGTTTTACTCATATCGACATTATAACTGCCAAGTTCAAAATGACGGTTATTTAAACATAACTCCTAAATCAAACATGATAAATGGCTAATAATGCCTGGAAAAATGTATATAAACATAACTCCAAAACCAAACATGCATTATGTCTAAAAATGCCTGTAGTATTGTATCTATGTAAGTTTTACCAGAATAAGTTATATTGGTAAGGTTTACATATACACAAATGAGGTTTTACTCATAATGACAGTATAACTGCCAATTTCAATATGAAAGTTATGTAAACATAACTCCTAAACCACACATGCAAAATGGTTAATACTGCCTGGAGAAATGTATCTTTGTGAGTTTTACTGGAAAAAAATGTTTTTTAAGGTTTGTAAAGAAAAAAGTTAGTTTTTTTTACTCAATATGACAGTATTACTGTTAAACTAAATGTAAAAGTTATATAAACATAATTTCAAAACCAAAGATGCATTATGTCTAAAAATGCCTGTAATATTGTATCCATGTGAGTTTTACTAGAATCAGTTGTTTTTGTAAGGTTTGTAAAGACACAAGTTAGTTTTTTTTTAAAACCAATATGACAGTATAACTGTCATACTAAATGTAAAAGTTATATTAACATAACTCCAAAACCAAACATTATGTCTAAAAATGCCTGTAATATTGTATCCATGTGAGCTTTACTAAAATCAGTTGTTTCTGTAAGTTTTGCAAATACAAAATATTGGTTTTACTCACTATGACAGTTTTAAAAATAACTGTCACATTCAATCTGACAGTTATCTCTCCTAATCCTAACATGCTAATAAATGGCTAATAATGTCTGGAGAAATGTATCTTTGTGAGTTTTACTGGAAAAAAAGAATTTGTAAGGTTCATAAAGACACAAGTTAGTTTTTTTTTACTCAATATGATGATATAACTGTCATACTAAATATGAAAGTTATATAAACATAACTCCAAAACCAAACATGCATTATGTCTAAAAACGCCTGTAATATTGTATCTATGTGAGTTTTAACAGAATCAAGTATTTCGGTAAAGTTTACATATACAAAAATTAGGTTTTACTCATAATGACAGTATAACTGCCACGTTCAAATGACAGTTATGTAAACATAACTCCTAAACCACACATACAAATTGGTTAATAATGCCTGGAGAAATGTATCTTTGTGAGTTTTACTGGGGAAAAAATATTTTGTAAGGTTTGTAAAGACACAAGTTAGTTTTTTTTACTCAATATGACAGTTTAACTGTCATACTAAATATAAAAATTGTATTAACAAAACTCCAAAACCAAACTGGCAATCCGTCTAAAAATGCCTGTAATATTGAATCTACACTCAATATGACAGTTATTTAAACGACACATGCGAAATGGTTAATAATGCCTGCAGAAATGTATCTTTGTGAGTTTCACTGGAAAAAAATAAATTGTAATGTTTGTAAAGACACAAGTTTTTGTTTTTTACTCAATATGATGGTATAACTGTCCTACTAAATGTGAAAGTTATATACACATAACTCCAAAACACAAATTGCATTTTGTCTAAAAATGCCTATAATATTGTATCTATGTGAGTTTTAGTAGAATCAGTTGTTTTTGTAAGGTTTGCAAATACAAAGTGTTGGTTTTACTCACTATGACAGTATACTGTCACATTCAATCTGACTGTTATTTAAACATAATTTCTAAACCACAGATGCAAAATGGCTAATAATGCCTGGAGAAATGTATTTTTGTGAGTTTTACTGGAAAACAAATATTTTGTAAGGTTTGTAAAAACACAAGTGAGTTGTTTTTTTTTACTCAATTTGACAGTATAGCTGTCATACTAAATATGAAAGTTATATAAACATAACTCCAAAACAAAACTTGCAATCCGTCTAAAAATGCCTGTAATATTGAATCTATGTGAGTTTTACCAGGATCAGGTATTTTTGTAAGGTTGACAAATACAAAAATTAGGTTTTACTCATAATGACAGTATAACTGCCACATTCAAAATGACAGTTATTTTAACATAACTCCTAAACCAAACATGATAAATAGCTAATAATGCCTGGAGAAATGCATCTTTGTGAGTTTTACTGGAAAACATTTTTTTTTTGTAAGGTTTGTAAAGACACAAGTTAGTTGTTTTTTACTCCATTTGACAGTATAACTGTCATACTAAATGTAAAATGTATATAAACATAACTCCAAAACCAAACATGCATTATGTCTAAAAATACCTGTAACATTGTTTCCATGTGAGTTTTACTAGAATCAGTTGTTTTTGTAAGGTTTGCAAATACAAAATATTGGTTTTACTCACTATGACTGTATACTGTCACATTCACTCTGACAGTTATTTAAACATAACTCCTAAACCACACATGCAAAATGACTAATAATGCCTGGAGAAATGTATCTTTGTAAGTTTTACTGGAAAAAAATATTTTGTAAGGTTTGTAAAGACAAAAGTTTTTTATTTTTATTTTTTTTACTCAATATGACAGTATAACTGTCATACTAAATATGAAAGTTAAATAAACATAACTCCAAAACCAAACTTGCAACCTTTCTAAAAATGCCTGTAATATTGAATCTATGTGAGTTTTACCAGAAATAGGTATTTTGGTAAAGTTTACAAATACAAAAATTAGGTTTTACTCATAATGACAGTATAACTGCCACATTCAAAATGACAGTTATTTAAACATTACTCTTAAAACAAACATGCTAAATGGCTTATAATGCCTGGAAAATTCATCTTTGTGAGTTTTCCTGGGGAAAAAAATATTTTTTAAGGTTTGTAAAGACTCAAGTTAGTTTTTTTTACTTAGTATGACAGTATGACTGTAATAGTAAATATGAAAGTTAAATAAACATAACTCCAAAATCAAACTTGCAATCCGTCTAAAAATGCCTGTAATATTGAATCTATGTGAGTTTTACCAGAATCAGATATTTTGGTAAGGTTTACAAATACAAAACTTGGGTTTTACTCATTATGACAGTATAACTGCAACATTTTATATGACAGTTATTTTAGCATAACTCTTAAACCACAGATGCAAAATGGCTAATAATGCTTGGAGAAATGTATATTTGTGAGTTTTACTAGAAAAAAATATTTTCTAAGGTTTGTAAATAAAAAAGTTAGTTTTTTTACTCAATATGATGGTATAACTATCATACTAAATATGAAATTTATATAAACATAATTCCAAAACCAAACTCCTAAACCAAACTTGCAATCCGTCTTAAACTGCCTGTAATATTGAATCTATGTGAGTTTTTCTAAAATCAGGTATTTTGGTAAGGTTTACAAATACAAAAATTAGGTTTTACTCATATCGACAGTATAACTGCCACATTCAAAATGACGGTTATTTAAAAATAACTCCTAAACCAAACATGATAAATGGCTAATAATACCTGGAAAAATGTACATAAACATAACTCCAAAACCAAACATGCATTATGTCTAAAAATGCCTGTAGTATTGTATCTATGTAAGTTTTACCAGAATAAGGTATACATATACACAAATTAGGTTTTACTCATAATGACAGTATAACTGTCAATTTCAATATGACGGTTATGTAAACATAACTCCTAAACCACACATGCAAAATGGTTAATAATGCGTGGAGAAATTTATCTTTGTGCGTTTTACTGGAAAACAAATTTTTGTAAGGTTTGTAAAGACAAAAGTTAGTTTTGTTTACTCAATATGACAGTATTACTGTTAAACTAAATATAAAAGTTATATAAACATAACCCCAAAACCAAACATGCATTATGTCTAAAAATACCTGTAACATTGTATCCATGTGAGTTTTACCAGAATCAGTTGTTTTTGTAAGGTTTGCAAATACAAAATATTGTTTTTTTTGCTCACTATAACAGTATACTGTCACATTCAATCTGACAGTTATTTAAACATAACTCCTAAACCACACATGCAATTTGGTTAATAATGCCTGGAGAAATGTATCTTTGTGAGTTTTATTGGAAAATAAATATTTTGTAAGGTTTATAAAAACACAAGTTAGTTTTTTTTTTACTCAATATGACAGTATAACTGTCATACTAAATATGAAAGTTATATAAACGTAACTCCAAAACCAAACTTGCTATACGTCTAAAAATGCCTGTAATATTGAATATATGTGAGTTTTACCAGAATCAGGTATTTTGGTAAGGTTTACAAATACAAAAATTAGGTTTTACTCGTACCGACAGTATAACTGCCACATTCAAAATGACAGTATAACTGTCATACTAAATGTAGAATGTACATAAACATAACCCCAAAACCAAACATGCATTATGTCTAAAAATACCTGTAACATTGTATCCATGTGAGTTTTACCAGAATCAGTTATTTTTGTAAGGTTTGCAAATACAAAATATTGGTTTTACTCACTATAACAGTATACTGTCACATTCAATCTGACAGTTATTTAAACATAACTCCTAAACCACACATGCAATTTGGTTAATAATGCCTGGAGAAATGTATCTTTGTGAGTTTTACTGGAAAATAAATATTTTGTAAGGTTTGTAAAAACACAAGTTAGTTTTTTTTTTACTCAATATGACAGTATAACTGTCATACTAAATATGAAAGTTATATAAACGTAACTCCAAAACCAAACTTGCTATACGTCTAAAAATGCCTGTAATATTGAATATATGTGAGTTTTACCAGAATCAGGTATTTTGGTAAGGTTTACAAATACAAAAATTAGGTTTTACTCGTACCGACAGTATAACTGCCGCATTCAAAATGACAGTATAACTGTCATACTAAATGTAGAATGTACATAAACATAACCCCAAAACCAAACATGCATTATGTCTAAAAATACCTGTAACATTGTATCCATGTGAGTTTTACCAGAATCAGTTGTTTTTGTAAGGTTTGCAAATACAAAATATTGGTTTTACTCACTATAACAGTATACTGTCACATTCAATCTGACAGTTATTTAAACATAACTCCTAAACCACACATGCAATTTGGTTAATAATGCCTGGAGAAATGTATCTTTGTGAGTTTTACTGGAAAATAAATATTTTGTAAGGTTTGTAAAAACACAAGTTAGTTTTTTTTTTACTCAATATGACAGTATAACTGTCATACTAAATATGAAAGTTATATAAACGTAACTCCAAAACCAAACTTGCTATACGTCTAAAAATGCCTGTAATATTGAATATATGTGAGTTTTACCAGAATCAGGTATTTTGGTAAGGTTTACAAATACAAAAATTAGGTTTTACTCGTACCGACAGTATAACTGCCACATTCAAAATGACAGTATAACTGTCATACTAAATGTAGAATGTACATAAACATAACCCCAAAACCAAACATGCATTATGTCTAAAAATACCTGTAACATTGTATCCATGTGAGTTTTACCAGAATCAGTTGTTTTTGTAAGGTTTGCAAATACAAAATATTGGTTTTACTCACTATAACAGTATACTGTCACATTCAATCTGACAGTTATTTAAACATAACTCCTAAACCACACATGCAATTTGGTTAATAATGCCTGGAGAAATGTATCTTTGTGAGTTTTATTGGAAAATAAATATTTTGTAAGGTTTGTAAAAACACAAGTTAGTTTTTTTTTTTACTCAATATGACAGTATAACTGTCATACTAAATATGAAAGTTATATAAACGTAACTCCAAAACCAAACTTGCTATACGTCTAAAAATGCCTGTAATATTGAATATATGTGAGTTTTACCAGAATCAGGTATTTTGGTAAGGTTTACAAATACAAAAATTAGGTTTTACTCGTACCGACAGTATAACTGCCACATTCAAAATGACAGTATAACTGTCATACTAAATGTAGAATGTACATAAACATAACCCCAAAACCAAACATGCATTATGTCTAAAAATACCTGTAACATTGTATCCATGTGAGTTTTACCAGAATCAGTTGTTTTTGTAAGGTTTGCAAATACAAAATATTGGTTTTACTCACTATAACAGTATACTGTCACATTCAATCTCACAGTTATTTAAACATCTCCTAAACCACACATGCATAATGGCTAATAATGCCTGGAGAAATGTATCTTTGTGAGTTTTACTGGAAAAAAAATATTTTGTAATGTTTGTAAAGACACAAGTTAGTTTTTTTTTTTACTTAATATGACAGCAGTATACTGTCATAGTGAGTAAAACCAATATTTTGTATTTGAAAAACTTACAAAAAAAACTGATTCTTGTAAAACTCACTTGGATACAATATTACAGGCATTTTTTAGATAGAATGCATGTTTGGTTTTGGAGTTATGTTTGTATAACGTTTACATTTAGTATGACAGTTATACTGTCATATTGAGTACAAAAAAATAACTTGTGTCTTTTCAAACCTTACAAATTTTTTTTTTTTTCCAGGAAAACTCACTAAGATACATTTCTAAAGGCATTATTAGCCATTTTGCATCCGTGGTTTAGAATTTATGTTTAAATAACAGTCGGATTGAATGTGACAGTATACTGTCATAGTGAGTAAAACCAAAATTTTCTATTTGCAAACTTTACAAAAACAACTGATTCTATTAAAACTCACATGGATACAATATTATAAGCATTTTTAGACATAATGCATGTTTGGTTTTGGAGTTATGTTCATATAACTTTTACATTTAGTATGACGGTTATACTGTCATATGGAGTAAAAAAAACTAATTTGTGTCTTTACAAAAATTACAAAATATTTTTTTTCCAGTAAAACTCACAAAGGCACATTTCTCCAGGCATTATTAGCCATTTAGCATGTGTGGTTTAGGAGTTATGTTTAAATAACTGTCATATTGCGTGTGGCAGTTATACTGTCATTATGAGTAAAACTTAATTTTTGTATTTGTAAACATTACCAAAATACCTGTTTGTAGTAAAACTAACATATATACAATATTACAGGCATTTTTAGACATAATGCATGTTTGGTTTTGGAGTTATGTTTATATAACTTTCATAGATAGTATGCCAGTTATACTGTCATATTGAGTAAAAAAAAAAAAAAACTTGTGCATTACAAACTTTACAAAATATTTTTTTTTAGTAAAACTCACAAAGATAAATTTTTCAAGGCATTATTAGTCATTTTGTATGTGTGGTTTAGGAGTTATGTTTAAATAACTGTCAGATTAAATGTGACAGTATACTGTCATAGTGAGTAAAACCAATATTTTGTATTTGCAAACCTTACAAAAACAACTGATTCTAGTAAAACTCACATGGATACAATGTTACAGGCGTTTTTAGACATAATGCATGTTTGGTTTTGGAGTTAGGATTATATAACGTTTACATTTAGTATGACAGTTATACTGTCATATGGAGTAAAAACTCACAAAGATGCATTTCTCCAGGCATTATTAGCCATTTAGCATGTTTGGTTTAGGAGTTATGTTTAAATAACTGTCATTTTGAACGTGGCAGTTATACTGTCATTATGAGTAAAACCTAATTTTTGTATTTGCAAACTTTACCAAAATACCTGATTCTGGTAAAACTCACATAGATTCAATATTACAGGCATTTTTAGACGGATTGCAAGTTTTGTTTTGGAGTTATGTTTATATAACTTTCATATTTAGAATGACAGTTACACTGTCATATTAAGTAAAAAAAAAACAAAAACAAAGTTGTGTCTTTAAAAACTTTACAAACTATTTGTTTACAGTAAAACTCACAATGATACATTCCTCCAGGCATTATTAGCCATTTTGCATGTGTGGTTTAGTAGTTATGTTTAAACATCTGTCAGATTAAATGTGACAGTATACTGTCATAGTGAGTAAAACCAATATTTTGTATTTGCAAAACTTACAAAAACAACTGATTCTAGTAAAACTCACATGTCTACATCATTACAAGGATTTTTAGACATAATGCATGTTTGGGTTTGGAGTTATGTTTATATAACTTTTACATTTAGTATGAGAGTTATACTGACATATTGAGTAAACAAAACTAACTTGTGTCTTTACAAACCTTAAAAAATTTTTTTTCTTTTCCAGTAAAACTCACAAATATACCTTTCTCCAGGCATTATTAGCCATTTAGCATGTTTGGTTTAGGAGTTTTGTTAAAATAACTGTCATTTTGAATTTGGCAGTTATACTGTCATTATGAGTAAAACCTAATTGTTGTATTTGTAAACCTTACCAAAATACCTATTTCTAGTAAAACTCACATGGATTCAAAATCACAGGCATTTTTAGACATAAGGCATGTTTGGTTTTGGAGTTATGTTTATATATTTTTTACATTTAGTAAGACAGTTATACTGTCATGCTGAATTAAAAAAAACTAAATTGTGTCGTTGCAAACCTTACAAAATAAAAATGTTTTGGTAAAACTAACAAAGATACATGTCTCCAGGCATTATTAGACATTTTGCATGTTTAGTGTATTAATTATGTTGAAAAACATTTTTATTGCTTTTTTCGCATTATCTCAGGATTTTAAGAACATTACTGTCATATTGAGTAAATAACTACTTTTAGTGTTTGCAAGCCTTAAAAAAGCATATGGTTTGAGTAAAACTCACAAGGATGCAATGTTTTAGGCTTTATTAGCCATTTTGCATGTGTGATTAGGAAGTTATGTTTAAATAACTGTCAAATTGAGTGTAGCAGTTATACTGTCGTTATGAGTAAAACCTAATTTTTGTATTTGTAAACCTTACCAAAATACCTGATTCTGGTAAAACTTACTAAGTTAAAATATTACAGGCATTTTTAGACATAATGCATGTTTAGTTTTGGAGTTATGTTTATAAAACTTTTACATTTAGTATGACAGTTTTACTGTCATCTGGAGTAAAAAAAACTAAATTGTGTCTTTACAAACCTTACAAAATAATTTTTTCCAGTAAAACTCACAAAAAAAACTGACAACTGTGTGTCGCAGGGTTCTCTCCAGGACCGACAAACTGTGGCCAGGCGTTACCAAGGTTACAATGTTTTTATTTTTCTTTCCAGTTCAAAAGTCTTTTTCCTCTTTCAGTTCAACAAGTCTTTCTCCTTCCCTTCTCTCTCGCCTCCTGGCTTCCCTTTAAATTTTCAGCTCCCCCTCTGCGGTCACCAACGCTGCTAATAAAGAAAGAGACAGGTGATTAGATAACTCGTTCCAGCTGAGACATCCACTCACCTGTCATCTGCTTCAAAGCCGGCTCCTGCACATGCCCTGCCCACAGGCGACGCGTGGACCACGCCCCCTCAAACATGCCTCCACCGCCAGTCTCAGGCCGGCAGCCGTCCCGCCGCGCCGACTTCCTCTCGCGGCCCTCTACGGGGGGAGTTTGCCACGTCCATCTGGGCCCCCGGCCTGTGGACCACCTGGAAGTTGTAGGGTTGCAACGCGAGGTACCGCCGGGTGATCCTCGCATTGGCATCCTTCATGCGGCGGGGCCATTGGAGCGGTTTGTGACCCGAGCAGAGGCTGAAGGCGCGCCCCAACAGGTAGTACCGAAGGCCCCGACCGCCCACCGGATGGCGAGGCACTCCCTCTCTACCGTGCTGTACCTCGCCTTCCGGTCCGAGAGTTTTCGGCTGATGTACAGGACGGGGCGGTCGACGCCCCCCACTCACTGGGACAGTAGCGCCCCCAGCCCCCTGCCCGACGCGTCTGCCTGCAGACAGAAGGGGATGGCAAAGTTAGGCATGCACAGTACCGGCTCCTCGCAGAGGGCTTTTTTAACCTTCTCAAACACCTGCTGGCACTGCTCCGACCACTGGACCAGTTCTGGAGCCACTTTCCGGGTGAGGTCAGTCAGTGGGCTGGTCAGGTCCAAAAACCGGGGAATGAACCGGCGGTAGAAGCCCGCCAGCCCCAAAAACCGCCTCACCTCTTTTTTTGTCTTGGGAGGGGACAGGCTGCGATAGCCGCTGTCTTGTTCATCTGTGGTCGCACCTGTCTCCCCCCTCCCTCAAGTGGTACCCCAGATACTGTACCTCCCTCCGGCCAACTGCGCGGTGAGCCCCGTCCGCCTCAGGGACTCGAGCACCGCTCCCACCCGCCGCACATGTTCTTCCCAGCTGCGATTCTGGATGATGACGTCATCCAAATAGGCCGCCGCGTATGCCGCATGCGGGCGCAGCACTCGGTCCATGAGACGCTGGAATGCGGCGGGCGCACTGAACAAGCCAAACGGAAGTGTCACGAATTGGTATAAACCTTCCGGAGTGGAGAAGGACGTTTTCTCCCGGGCCTCTGGTGACAAGACAATCTGCCGGTAGCCCTTGGTTAAATCCAGTGTCGTGAAAAAGCGAGCGGTGCCTAGCCGATCCAGGAGCTCGTCAACCCGAGGCATTGGGTACGCGTCGAACCGTGATAGTTCATTCACCTTGCGGTAATCAAGGTGAATGATTACCGCAAGGATGGGTCGGTGGAAGCACACCGACCCATCCTTCTTCCCTACCAGAACGATGGGGCTGCACCACGCACTGTGGGATTCTTCTATTACACCCAACTCCAGCATGGATTTTAATTCTTCCCGAACCACTTTGCGCTTGTGTTCGGGGAGCTTGTATGGCCGAGATCGCACCGCAACACTCAATATGATGTTGAATGCGGCCCGTGCGGTTGGGCCGAGGAGAACACATCAGAAAAGCGTCGCTGCAGCTTAGCAACATCCGCTCTCTGCGCTAATGTGAGCTGGTTGTCACAGGGCAGATGAGAGGGCGGGTCCGAGCGCGGGACCTCTCCTCCTCCTCCCTCACTACCGTCACCATGGAAACAGGCTCCGCCTCCCTCCATGCCTTCAGTAGGTTTAGATGGTAAATTTGGGTGCCTCCGGCCCGGTCCGAGCGCCGAACCTCGTAGTCCACATCACCCACTTGCTGTGTGACCTCAAAAGGACCTTGCCAGCGCTCAAGTAATTAGGAGCTGGAAGTTGGGAGAAATACAAGCACTTTTTCTCCCGGTGAAAATTTTCTTAGCCGAGTCCCCCTGTTATACGTGCGCTGCTGACGTTCCTGGGCACGGAGCAAATTCTCGCGTGACAAGTGCCCCACCGTGTGGAGTTTTGCTCGCATGTCCATGACATACTGGATTTCGTTTTTGCTGGAGCTTGGCCCCTCCTCCCAGCTTTCCTTAATTATTTCCAGCACTACGCGCGTCCTCCTGCCGTATAATAATTCAAAGGGCGTAAAGCCAATGGAGGCCTGAGGTACCTCCCGCATCGCAAACATTAGGGGCTCTAGTCATTTATCCCAATTTGGTTTGTCCTTGTGCGTGACCTTACGGATCATGGTTTTCAGCGTCTTGTTTAACCGCTCCACCAGCCCGTTTGTTTGTGGGTGGTACGCACTGGTGCGGATCGCTTTAATTCCCAATAATCCGTATAGTTCCTTTATTGTGCGCGACATAAAGGACGTGCCCTGGTCAGTCAGAACTTCTTTCGGGATTCCGACTCGGGAGATGACCTGAAACAGCGCTTGCGCCATGCTCTTGGCGGAGATAGACTGCAGAGGCACTGCTTCGGGATAGCGCGTTGTGTAATCCACCAGGACTAGCACAAAGCGGTATCCCCGTGTGCTCGGGTGAAATGGTCCGATGAGGTCCATTCCAATTCTCTCGAATGGGACCTCCATAAGCGGCAATGGGCGCAAGGGCGCCTTCCGGATGGCCGCTGGATTCACCAGCTGGCAGTCCGGGCAGTCCGGGCAGTCCGGGCAGGCAGCGCACCAGCAGCGCATGTCTACCCGAATGCCCGGCCAATAGAATCGGACCATGACCCGATTGAGTGTTTTATCGTAGCCCATGTGGCCAGACATGGGGTTAAAATACGCCACCTGGAAAACCATTTCCCGGTGGCGTTTTGGCACCAACAACTGGGTGGATTCTTCTCTGGTTTGAGTGTCACGGGTCACTCTGTATATAACCTGTACCTAATATTCGAAAAGTGGGGGTATATCCGTGCTTTTCCTGGGCGCACCAGCTGACCGTCGATGTAATCCACCTGGTCCCAGGCCGCGCGCAAGGTTTCATCACGGGACTGCTCGAGGGGAAAATCCTCCGTAGGGTGCCAATGGGGCCCCGGGGGGACTTCCCGCGAAGCCCCCGCCGGTTCCCACTCGGCAGTGTCGGATGAACCCGCGTCGCCACAGAGAAACGCGCGGATACTCCTCTTTCCTACACCCCGTGAACGCATCCCCACACATTGCGTCACTAGAAAATTAAATCCCGGCCAATTTGTCCCTAATATTACGGGATGCGTAAGATGCGTGCTTACCGCAACCTTGACACTATGCTTTTGTCCCTGATACCAAATTTGGTATCAGGGACAAAAAAAATGGGATACGTGTGCACATCCCCAAGAATACACCTTATTTGCCCCCGTGTCGAACCAGGTTTTGGTGGATCATGGACTGTCTACAGCCCGAATCCACCATTGCCCGATATGTACTCCCTTGTACCCTTACCGGGACACAGTACATCTCCCCTGGATCGGGGGCGGGCGCTGGGGGACCGACAACCCGCATCACCTGTCCCACCTCCATCAGGGAGCAATCTCGCCTCACGTGACCGGGCTGTCCGCACCCCCAGCACACCGGCCCTGGTGTTCGAGGTGCCGTCTGCGGGGGAAGCCCCCTTTCAGCAACGCCGGTGCCCTGCAACGAAGGAGCATAGGGAATGTTATAACCCCTCAAACCCCCCCTTGATACTGCTGTTGGCTGGAATGGGTGTGGTGTGGTACGAGGTGGCCATGTCAGGGCCAGGAACCTGCTCGTGGGTCCAGGTCGCCCCCTCCGGTTGCGCAAGTCGTCTCCGCGGGGCTGGGACGGGCAGTTCTCCCGCCCGTGGCGCTGGGGTGGGTTTTCCGGGCGTCTTCAGCTGCCAGTGGACCGCCAGGTGGTCCTCGGCCAGGACCACTGCGGCCATCAGGTCCCGCGGACGGTGGTACCGCACCCATACTGCCATCCTGGAGGGGATGGCGTCGAGGAACTGCTCCAGGACGAAACGCTCGAACATCCGACTCTCTTCTAGCTGTGGTTCGAGCCACCGGGTGGCCACGTCTTGAAGCTGCTGCGCCAGTGCAATTGGGCGGTCCTCGGGACCCAGTCGCATTGCGCGGAACCGGCGTCGGTGGTCCTCCGGGTGACTCCCGACCCGGTCTAATATTGCGCGACGGAGCTTGGGGAAGTGCACCCGGACTTCCGCTGGGAGACTATGCGCCGCCCGTTGTGCCTTCCCCGCCAGCAGCGGCAGCAGCTTCACCCCCCACTCGGTCTCTGGCCATTCGCACGCTGTTGCCATGGCCTCGAAGAGGTCGAGGAACACCAGTGGGTCTTCGCCTTCCGTCATCCGCAGCATGGCGGTTGTTTTTCAAGCCTCCTCTCGCCTGGCTCACCAGCACCTGCAGGATCTGGGTCTGCTGGCGGCCCGTCTCCATCTGCTGCTGGCTGGCCGGTGACATCTCCGCCAACACTCTTCCGAGCGCTTCCAGGGGGGTTGGGGCTGACATTTCTTTCTCGGTCCTTGCTTTATTGGGCGCCAAATGTGACAACTCTGTCACAGGGACCGACACTTTGGCCAGGCGTTACCGAAGTTACAATGTTTTTATTTTTCTTTCCAGTTCAAAAGTCTTTTACCTCTTTCAGTTCAACAAGTCTTTCTCCTTCCTTTCTCTCTCGCCTTCCAGCTTCCCTCTAGCTTTTCAGCTCACCAACGCTGCTAATAAAGAGACAGGTGATTAGATAACTCGTTCCAGCTGAAACATCCACTCACCTGTCATCTGCTTCACAGCCGGCTCTTCCACATGACCCGCCCACAGGCAACGCGTGGCCCACACCCCTCCACAAATACATGTATCCAGGAATTATTAGCCATTTTGCATGTGTGGTTTAGGAGTTATGTTTAAATAACTGCCAGATGGAATGTGGCAGTACTGTCATAGTGAGTAAAACCAATATTTTGTATTTGCAAACCTTACAAAGAAAACTGATTCTAGTAAAACTCACATGGATACAATATTACAGGCATTTTTAGACATAATGCATGTTTGGTTTTGGAGTTATGTGTTACGGCTCAGGCTCCTGCCAACGCCGCTCATCCGTCTGTGCGCACCTCGGGACACGCCCACGGGTGCGCACATCCAGGGACGCGCCGCGCACGTCTCCGCCCTGCTGCAGCCACCAGCTGCAATCACTCGCTGGCAATCTGCACACCTGCGACTGATCAGAGCGAGATCAATAAAGGACCAGTGGACCCAAGGATCGTCGCGGGAACTTAGTTTTTCTCATGGTGTACCTACCCTTCGTCACCTGGAAAGTGAGCTGTGCATCTCACCTTTTTCCCTGGATCTCCCTCTGGACTCTGACTGCCTCTTTCGTTCCTCGACCTCTTGCTCGCCCCTGGATTCTGACGTCTCTCTCTGCCCCCGGATCATCTGCCTGCCCCCTGGACTTCCTCGTATCTCGTTCAACACGTTGGTAACACTCACTTCAGTTAAATTCTACACATAGTCTTACACCACACACACTCTTGTATTTTAGTCACACACTCCATATCTATAGTTTAGTTGTATTGTTTATTATTATTATATATATTTATTATATATAATAAATAAATTGTACATACTGCCCCCTGGTGTCTCTGAGCCGTCATCTCCCCTCAGTAAAACACAACAGTAAGTTCCCGCCAAAATTATTAAAGGACCTGACGGCACAGTTCCTTAGCCCCTCCCCAGTGACTTTAGTTCCGCCCCTGTGAATTTTTTTTTTTTTTCTGCCTCTTGCCCCATTCACCATGTCTTTTTCTTTTTTTCGCTTCAAACCAGAGGATTTGTCTTGTCCTGCCGAGCAGTCTTGGAAAGGCATGTTCAGTAGCGAGATAAGCAAGGAGGAATTTTCTCGTCGCCTGGACACCCTCCTCCCACCCTTAGAGACTCAGTCAGCAGGAAGCGTCTGGAATCCGCCTTTGGAGGGGGGGAATGGTACCGACAGCCGTGCTGGTGAGGTAGCACAGCTGCGGCCAGCAAGACCGCTACCATCGATCTTTCAGTTTGCCTGGCCGCACCCACCAACCACGCTACCAGCACTTGTCCCCGAGCTAGCGTCCGAGCTAGCACTTGTCCCCGAGCTAGCGTCTGAGCTAGCACCTGTCCCTCGGCTAGCGTCCGAGCTAGCACCTGTCCCTCGGCTAGCGTCCGAGCTAGCACCTGTCCCTCGGCTAGCGTCCGAGCTAGCACCTGTCCCTCAGCTAGCGTCCGAGCTAGCACCTGTCCCTCGGCTAGCGTCCGAGCTAGCACCTGTCCCTCGGCTAGCGTCCGAGCTAGCACCTGTCCCTCGGCTAGCGTCCGAGCTAGCACCTGTCCCTCGGCTAGCGTCCGAGCTAGCACCTGTCCCTCGGCTAGCGTCCGAGCTAGCACCTGTCCCTCGGCTAGCGTCCGAGCTAGCACCTGTCCCTCGGCTAGCGTCCGAGCTAGCACCTGCCCCTCGGCTAGCGTCCGAGCTAGCACCTGCCCCTCGGCTAGCGTCCGAGATAGCACCTGCCCCTCGGCTAGCGTCCGAGCTAGCACCTGCCCCTCGGCTAGCGTCCGAGCTAGCACCAGCCCCTCGGCTAGCGTCCGAGCTAGCACCAGCCCCTCGGCTAGCGTCCGAGCTAGCACCAGCCCCTCGGCTAGCGTCCGAGCTAGCACCAGCCCCTCGGCTAGCGTCCGAGCTAGCACCAGCCCCTCGGCTAGCGTCCGAGCTAGCACCAGTCCCCAGGCTGGCCCCCACGTCTCCACCAGCTCCCAGGCTGGCCCCCACGTCTCCACCAGCTCCCAGGCTGGCCTCGACCTCAGCACCTCAGCCTGCTCTGCCAACTCCAGCACCTCGGCCTGCTCCGCCGACTACAGCACCTCGGCCTGCTCCGCCGACTCCAGCACCTCGGCCTGTTCCGACGACTTCAGCACCTCGGCCAGCTCCTCAGCTGCCCTCCTCGTCTCCGGCTTTGACGTCCGCTGCTTCCACGCCTTTGACGTCTGCCGCTTCCATGGCGCCGATGACGTCTGCCGCTTCCACGCCGCCGATGACGTCTGCCGCTTCCACGCCGCCGATGACGTCTGCCGCTTCCACGCCGCCGATGACGTCTGCCGCTTCCACGCCGCCGATGACGTCTGCCACTTCCACGCCGCCGATGACGTCTTCCTCCACGCCTGCCTCGCCGATGACGTCTTCCTCCACGCCTGCCTCGCCGATGACGTCTTCCTCCACACCGCCGCCGATGTCATATCCTTGTTTCCGGCGAGACGCACCATGGCGCCAATCACGTCCGCCTTCCCGACGGCCAAGATGGTGGCCGTCCCTTGGTCGCCCGCCTCGCCGGCTTCAGCGGCGTTCTTCTCGCCGCCGCCATCAGACTCGTCCTCGGTGGATTCGGGGACACTGGGGCCGGCGACCCACCACCAGTTCTCCCCTCCACCCTCCCTTGTTTCGTGAGTATGTTGGACATCTGGAATCTGTCCATAGGGGGGGGATACTGTTACGGCTCAGGCTCCTGCCAACGCCGCTCATCCGTCTGTGCGCACCTCGGGACACGCCCACGGGTGCGCACATCCAGGGACGCGCCGCGCGCGTCTCCGCCCTGCTGCAGCCACCAGCTGCAATCACTCGCTGGCAATCTGCACACCTGCGACTGATCAGAGCGAGATCAATAAAGGACCAGTGGACCCAAGGATCGTCGCGGGAACTTAGTTTTTCTCATGGTGTACCTACCCTTCGTCACCTGGAAAGTGAGCTGTGCATCTCACCTTTTTCCCTGGATCTCCCTCTGGACTCTGACTGCCTCTTTCGTTCCTCGACCTCTTGCTCGCCCCTGGATTCTGACGTCTCTCTCTGCCCCCGGATCATCTGCCTGCCCCCTGGACTTCCTCGTATCTCGTTCAACACGTTGGTAACACTCACTTCAGTTAAATTCTACACATAGTCTTACACCACACACACTCTTGTATTTTAGTCACACACTCCATATCTATAGTTTAGTTGTATTGTTTATTATTATTATATATATTTATTATATATAATAAATAAATTGTACATACTGCCCCCTGGTGTCTCTGAGCCGTCATCTCCCCTCAGTAAAACACAACATTATGTTTATATAACTTTCACATTTAGTATGACAGTTATACTGTCATATTGAGTAAAAAAAAGTAACTTGTGTCTTTACAAACCTTACAAAATATTTTTTTTTCCAGTGAAACTCACAAACATACATTTCTCCAGGCATTAATAGCCATTTTGCATGTGTGGTTTAGGAGTTATGTTTACATAACTGTCATATTGCGTGTGGCAGTTATACTGTCATTATGAGTAAAACCTAATTTTTGTATTTGTAAACCTTACCAAAATACCTGATTCTAGTAAAACTCACAGATTCAATATTACAGGCATTTTTAGACAGATTGCATGTTTGGTTTTGGAGTTATGTTTATATAACTTTTACATTTAGTATGACAGTTATACTGTCATATTGAGTGAAAAAAACTAACTTGTGTCTTTATAAACCTTACAAAATATTTTTTTTTTCCAGTGAAACTCACAAACATACGTTTATCCAGGCATTATTGGCTATTTTGCATGTGTGGTATAGGAGTTATGTTTAAATAACTGTCAGATTGAATGTGGCAGTACTGTCATAGTGAGTAAAACCTGATTTTTGTATTTGTAAACCTTACCAAAATACCCGATTCTGGTAAAACTCACATAGATACAATATTACAGGCTTTTTTTAGATATAATGCATGTTTGGTTTTGGAGTTATGTTTATACAACATTGTCAAGTGTTTTGCTCTTTTCACTGTGCTTATCCCACACTTGAAGGGATGTACCAATGCTGAATGTGGCTTTTGGATTTCACTCAAAAGACCAGACGTAGTTTTTTTTTTTCCTTCTATTTTCCTTTGGTTTGCAACAGTTTTTCCAACAAAGAAACCTTTTTTCTTCTTTAGTCTTTTTAGCAGTCTTTAGCAGGGTTAGTAGACTTTAGTTTCTTTAGCTGTCTTTAGTAGCCTTTGGTAGCCTTTAGTAGGTGAAAAACCTTTAAGGACAAAACACCACAAAACTAACATGCTGTAAAAAATCAATCAATTATCAGTCCCATAATTTACAATTATTAATTAGGCTATCAAATTCTTAACTATTAAACAAGTGCAAGAAAATGGAATAATGTTTTCCCTTTAAGTTAACACAGACTTTAAATAAATTGTCTCAACATAAATGCAGCAAGATACATATAAAATACATTTAAACACCAGAAACACAATAGATAAATGCAGCAGAAAACCCAATATTTAAATACATAAATAAGTAGCCAATTAACCACCTATTTTAGATACATATTTAAAATCCATATCCAATATACATATATTATTAATTTAGCAGTGAAACACTCAATCTTAAACACTGTCTACAGGTAGAAAAATGCCCCTTTTTCTATGCCTTCACCAGCAGTCAATGATCCAACACAGTTAAATCTAACACTTTAAATTAAGCGACTTCACCTTCCTGATGAAGCAAACTGCTCCAACAATCAAACTAAGCAAATATTATCAACACTTCCTTACTAAACAACAGTTACATAAAACACTGTGTGTATTTAGCCTCCAGACTAAGCACGCTACATGCACACAACTCCCCTGCACCCCCCCATCTCACCAGCATAACAAGTGTGCCACACCTACAAAGAGAATTAAAGTGCAATCTTACCGGCTATCCGTTCAGCTTTTGGTTTTGGTACACTTTTGGCACAACTCTGGGTTAACTGTAATGAACTAAACCTTTCTCCACCCTGCGCTGGCGTCTTTTGTACTCCTTGATTTGACACAGCTGTCCAATAACCGGGCTCGCGCACCAGCATTTGATACGGGAGCGCGCCTCGCTACACCTGCGCGTGAACGTAAACTGATCGGCTCTGTCTAATAATACCTGGAGACATGCATCTTTGTTAGTTTTACTAGAAAAATTATATTTTGTAAGGTTTGCAACGATGTTATGTTTATACATTTGTAACATTTAGTATGACAGTTATACTGTCATATTGAGTAAAAAAACAACTAACTTGTGTCTTTACAAACCTTACAAAACTTTTTTTTTTCCAGTAAAACTCAGAAAGATACATTTCTCCAGGCATTATTAACCAAATTGCATGTGAGGTTTAGGAGTTATGTTTAAATAACTGTCAGATTGAATGTGACAGTATACTGTCATAGTGAGTAAAACCAATATTTTGTATTTGCAAACCTTACAAAAACAACTGTTTCTAGTAAAACTCGCATGGATACAATATTACAGGCATTTTTAGACATAATGCATGTTTGGTTTTGGAATTATGTTTATATAACTTTCATATTTAGTATGACAGTTATATCATCATATTGAGTAAAAAAAATAACTTTTGTCTTTACAAACCTTAAAAAATATTTTTTTCTAGTACAACTTCCAGGCAGTATTTGCCATTTTGCATGTGTGGTTTAAGAGTTATGTTAAAATAACTGTCATATCAAATGTTGCAGTTATGAGTAAATTATGTAAATTATTAAATTATGTAAATTATTATAGTAAATGTTGCATTATGAGTTTTGTATTTGTAAACCTTACCAAAATATCTGATTCTGGTAAAACTCACATAGATTCAAAATTACAGGCATTTTTAGACGGATTGCAAGTTTGGTTTTGGAGTTATGTTTATTTAACTTTCATATTTAGTATGACTGTTATGCTGTCATATTGAGTAAAAAAAACTAACCTGTGTCTTTACAAACCTTACAAAATATTTTTTTTCCAGTAAAACTCACAAAGATTCATTTCTCCAGGCATTTTTAGCCATTTAGCATGTTTGGTTTAGGAGTTATGTTTAAATAACTGTTATTTTGAAGATGGCAGTTATACTGTTATTATGAGTAAAACACAATTTTTGTATTTGTAAACCTTACCAAAATACCTGATTCTGGTAAAACTCACATAGATTCAATATTACAAGCATTTTTAGACCGATTGCAAGTTTAGTTTTGGAGTTATGTTTATTTAACTTTCATATTTAGTACGACAGTTACACTGTCATATTGAGTAAAAAAAAACTAACTCGTGTCTTTACAAACCTTACAAACTATTTGTTTTCCAGTAAAACTTACAAAGATACATTTCTCCAGGCATTATTAGTCATTTTGCATGTGTGGTTTAGGAGTTATGTTTAAATAACTGTCAGATTGAATGTGACAGTATACTGTCATAGTGAGTAAAACCTAATATTTGTATTTGTAAACCTTAACAAAATACTTGATTCTAGTAAAAGTCACATAGATTCAATATTACAGGCATTTTTAGACGGATTGCATGTTTGGTTTTGGAGTTGTGTTTATATAACTTTTACATTTATTATGACAGTTATACAAACATATTGAATAAAAAAAACCTAACTTGTGTCTTTACAAACCTTACAAAATATTTTTTTCCCAGTAAAACTCACAAAGATACATTTCTCCAGGCATTATTAGCCATTTTGCATGTGTCGTTTAGGAGTTATGTTTAAATAACTGTCAGATTGAATGTGACATTATACTGTCATAGTGAGTAAAACCAATATTTTGTATTTGCAAACCTTACAAAAACAACTGATTCTAGTAAAACTTACATGGATACAATATTACTGGCATTTTTAGACATAATGCATGTTTGGTTTTGGAGTTATGTTTATATAACTTTTACATTTAGTATGACAGTTATACTGTCATATTGAGTAAAAAAAACTAACTTGTGTCTTTACAAACCTAACACAATTTTTTTTTCCAGTTAAACTCACAAATATACATTTCTCCAGGCATTATTAGCCATTTAGCATATTTGTTTTAAGAGTTATGTTTAAATAACTGTTATTTTGAATATGGCAGTTATACTGTCATTATTAGTAAAACCCAATTTTTGTATTTGTAAACCTTTCCAAAATACCTGATTCTGGTAAAACTCACATAGATTCAATATTACAGGCATTTTTAGACGGATTGTTATACTGTCATATTGAGTAAAAAAAAGCTAACTTGTGTCTTTACAAACCTTACAAACTAGTTTTTTTCCAGTAAAACTTACAAAGATACATTTCTCCAGGCATTATTAGACATTTTGCATGCATGGTTTAGGAGTTATGTTTAAATAACAGTCAGATTAAATGTGACAGTATACTGTCATAGTAGTTTTTTACTCAATATGCCAGTAATGTTCTTAAAATCCTGAGATAATGCGAAAAAAGCAATAAAAATGTTTTCAACATAATTCCTACACCAAACATGCAACATGTCTAATAATAACTGGAGACATGTATCTTTTGTTAGTTTTACTAGAAAATTTATCTTTTGTAAGTTTTGCAACGACGCAAGTTAGTTTTTTTAATTCAATATGACAGTACAAATGTCATACTAAATGTAAAAGTTATATAAACATAACTCCAAAAATGAACATGCATTATGTCTAAAAATGCCTAAAATATTGTATCTATGTGAGTTTTACAAGAATCAGATAATTTGGTAAGGTTTACAATTACATAAATTAGGGTTTACTCATAATGACAGATAACTGCTACATTCAATTTGACAGTTATTTAAACATAACTTCCTAACCACACATGCAAAAAGGCTAATAAAGCCTAAAACAATGCATCCTTGTGAGTTTTACTCGAAACATATGCTTTTTTAGGCTTGCGAACACTAAAATTAGTTTTATCCTCAATATGACAGTAATGTTCTTAAAATCCTGAGATAATGCGAAAAAAGCAATAAAAATGTTTTTCAACATAATTCCTACACCAAACATGCAACATGTTTAATAATGCCTGAAGACATGTATCTTTGTTAGTTTTACTAGAAAAATTATCTTTTGTAAGTTTTGCAAAGACGCAAGTTAGTTTTTTTTATTCAATATGACAGTATAACTGTCATACCAAATATGAAAGTTATATAAACATAACTCCAAAACTGAACATGCATAATGTCGAAAAATGCCTAAAATATTGTATCTATGTGAGTTTAACCAGAATCAGGTAATTTGGTAAGGTTTACAAATACAAAAATTCGTTTTTTCTCATAATGACAGTATAACTGCTACATTCAATTTGACAGTTTTTTTAACATAACTTCCTAACCACACATGCAAATAAATGGGTTATTCTTGTGTGACAATCATTGGTACTTTAACTTTAACTTTAACTTTATAGCGCTTTTCTACCTTCAAGGTACTCAAAGCGCTTTGACAGTATTTCCACATTCATCCATTCACACACACATTCACACACTGATGGCGGGAGCTGCCATGCAAGGCGCTAACCAGCAGCCATCAGGAGCAAGGGGTGAAGTGTCTTGCTCAGGACACAACGGACATGACTAGGATGGTAGAAAGTGGGGATTGAAACCCAGAAGCCAGCAACCCTCCGATTGCTGGCACGGCCACTCTACCAACTTCGCCACGCCTAATAAAGTCTAAAACAATGCATCCTTGTAAGTTTTACACGAAACAAATGCTATTATAAGGCTTGCAAACACAAAAAGTAGTTTTTTACTCATTATGACAGTAATGTTCTTAAAATCCTGAGATAATGCGAAATAGGCAATACACCAAACATGCAACATGTCTAATAATGCCTGAAGACATGTATCTTTGTTAGTTTTACTAGAAAAAATATATTTTGTAAGTTTTGCAAAGACGCAAATTAGTTTTTTTAATTCAATATGACAGTATAACTGTCATACCAATTATGAAAGTTATATAAACATAACTCCAAAAATTGAACATGCATTATGTCTAAAAATACCTAAAATAATGTATCTATGTGAGTTTTACAAGAATCAGATAATTTGGTAAGGTTTACAATTACATAAATTAGGGTTTACTCATAATGACAGATAACTGCTACATTCAATTTGACAGTTATTTAAACATAACTTCCTAACCACACATGCAAAAAGGCTAATAAAGCCTAAAACAATGCATCCTTGTGAGTTTTACTCGAAACATATGCTTTTTTAGGCTTGCGAACACTAAAATTAGTTTTATCCTCAATATGACAGTAATGTTCTTAAAATCCTGAGATAATGCGAAAAAAGCAATAAAAATGTTTTTCAACATAATTCCTACACCAAACATGCAACATGTTTAATAATGCCTGAAGACATGTATCTTTGTTGGTTTTACTAGAAAAATTATCTTTTGTAAGTTTTGCAAAGACGCAAGTTAGTTTTTTTAATTCAATATGACAGTATAACTGTCATACCAAATATGAAAGTTATATAAACATAACTCCAAAACTGAACATGCATAATGTCGAAAAATGCCTAAAATATTGTATCTATGTGAGTTTAACCAGAATCAGGTAATTTGGTAAGGTTTACAAATACAAAAATTCGTTTTTTCTCATAATGACAGTATAACTGCTACATTCAATTTGACAGTTATTTAAACATAACTTTCTAACCACACATGCAAATAGGCTAATAAAGGCTAAAACAATGCATCCTTGTGAGTTTTACTCGAAACATATGCTATTTTAAGGCTTGCAAACACAAAAAGTAGTTTTTTACTCAATATGGCAGTAATGTTCTTAAAATCCTGAGATAATGCGAAAAAAGCAATACAAATGTTTTTCAACATAATTCCTACACCAAACATGCAACGTGTCTAATAATGCCTGGAGACATGTATCTTTGTTAGTTTTACTAAAAAAAAAAATCATATTTTGTAAGGTTTGCAACGATGCAAGTTAGTTTTTTATTTAAATATGACAGTATAACTGCCATACCAAATATGAATGTTGTATGAACATAACTCCAAAACTGAACATGCATTATGCCTAAAAATGCCTGTAATATTGTATCTATGTGAGTTTTACCAGAATCAGGTAATTTGGTAAGGTTTACAAATACAAAAATTGGGTTTTTCTCATAATGACAGTATAACTGCTAAATTCAATTTGACAGTTATTTAAACATAACTTTATAACCACACATGCAAATAGGCTAATAAAGCCTAAAACAATGCATCCTTGTGAGTTTTACTCGAAACATATACTTTTTTAAGGCTTGCAAACACTAAAAGTAGTTATATCCTCAATATGACAGTAATGTTCTTAAAATCCTGAGATAATGCGAAAAAAGCAATAAAAATGTTTTTTAACATAATTCCTACACCAAACATGCAACATTTCTAATAATGCCTGGAGACATGTATCTTTGTTAGTTTTACTAGAAAAAGTATCTTTTGTAAGTTTTGCAAAGACGCAAGTTAGTTTTTTTGATTCAATATGACAGTATAACTTTCATACCAAATATGAAAGTTATATAAACATAACTCCAAAACTGAACATGCATTATGTCTAAAAATGCCTGTAATATTGTATCTATGCTAGTTTTTCCAGAATCAGGTAATTTGGTAAGGTTTACAAATACAAAAATTGGGTTTTTCTCATAATGACAGTATAACTGCTAAATTCAATTTGACAGTTATTTAAACATAACTTTATAACCACACATGCAAATAGGCTAATAAAGCCTAAAACAATACATCCTTGTGAGTTTTACTCGAAACATATGCTTTTTTAAGGCTTGCAAACACTAAAAGTAGTTATATCCTCAATATGACAGTAATGTTCTTAAAATCCTGAGATAATGCGAAAAAAGCAATAAAAATGTTTTTTTAACATAATTCCTACACCAAATATGCAACATTTCTAATAATGCCTGGAGACATGTATCTTTGTTAGGTTTACTAGAAAAAGTATCTTTTGTAAGTTTTGCAAAGACGCAAGTTAGTTTTTTTGATTCAATATGACAGTATAACTTTCATACCAAATATGAAAGTTATATAAACATAACTCCAAAACTGAACATGCATTATGTCTAAAAATGCCTGTAATATTGTATATATGCTAGTTTTTCCAGAATTAGGTAATTCGGTAAGGTTTACAAATACAAAAATTGGGTTTTTCTCATAATGACAGTATAACTGCTACATTCAATTTGACAGTTATTTAAACATTACTTCCTAACCACACATGCAAATAGGCTAATAAAGCCTAAACAATGCATCCTTGTGAGTTTTACTCAAAACATATGCTTTTTTAAGGCTTGCAAACACAAATAGTAGTTTTTTACTCATTATGACAGTAATGTTCTTAAAATCCTGAGATAATGCCAAAAAAGCAATACAAATGTTTTTCAACATAATTCCTACACCAAACATGCAAAATGTCTAATAATGCCTGGAGACATTAGTTTTACTAGAAAAATCATATTTTGTAAGGTTTACAACGATGCAAGTTAGTTTTTTTATTTAAATATGACAGTATAACTGTCATACTAAATATGAAAGTTATATAAACATAACTCCAAAAGTAAACATGCATTATGTCTAAAAATGCCTAAAATATGGTATCATTGTAAGTTTTACCAGAATCAGGTAATTTGGTAAGGTTTACAAATACAAAAATTAGGTTTTACACTAATGACAGTATAATGACAGTTATTTAAACATAACTTCCTAACCACATGCAAAAAGGCTAATAAAGCTTAAAACAATGCATCCTTTTGAGTTTTACTCGAAACATATGCTTTTTTAAGGCTTGCAAACACTAAAAGTGTTTTTTTTACTCAATATGACAGTAATGTTCTTAAATCCAGAGATAATGCAAAAAAAGCAATACAAATGTTTTTTAACATAAGTCCTACACCAAACATGCAACATTTCTAATAATGCCTGGAGACATGTTTCGTTGTTAGTTTTAATAGAAAAAGTATCTTTTGTAAGGTTTGCAAAGACACAAGATGTTTTTTTAATATGACAGTATAGCTGTCATACTAAATATGAAAGTTATATACACATAACTCCAAAATTAAACATGCATTATGTCTAAAAATGCCTGTAATATTTTATATTATTTATATTATATTTATATTTTATATACATGAGTTTTACCAGAATCCGGTATTTTGGTAAGGTTTACAAATACAAAAATTAGGTTTTACTCATAATGACAATATAACTGCCACATTCAAAATGACAGTTATTTAAACATAACTCCTAAAACAAACATGCTCAAAGGCTAATAATGCCTGGAGAAAGGTATATTTGTAAGTTTTACTGGAAAAAAAACATTTTGTAAGGTTTGTAAAGACACAAGTTATATAAACATAACTCCAAAACCAAACATGCATTATGTTTAAAAATGCCTGCAATGATGTATCTATGTGAGTTTATATGTACCACTAATTTAAAGGTATGGCTATTTTGATGCAAAAAAACAAACTAAGGGTTACTAGCTACATTTTCGTTGATCCCTTGAGTATGCGCAGTTTTGGAAAATTGAGCTGAGAGTTTAAAGCACTGTTAAAAGTTTGTCCGGGAATTGAACTTTTACCACTAATTTAAAGATATGGCTATTTTGATGCAAAAAAAGAACTAAAGGTTACAAGCTACATTTTATTTGATCCCTTGAGTGTGCGTAATTTGGAAAATTGAACTGAGAGTTCAAAAACACTGTTAAGGGCTTGTCTGGGAATTGAACCCGGAACCTCTCGTAACCTAAGCGAGAATCATACGACGAGACTAACAAACCCCATAAAATCCCCTTTCAACAAAAATTCTCATGAATAGTGAAATTTTAACAGGGAACACAGTCTAAAACTACATTAGTGTATTGCACTTTTACCACTAATTTAAAGGTATGGCTACTTTGATGCAAAAAAAAAGAACTAAGGGTTATAAGCTACATTTTAATTGATCCCTTGAGTGTCGCAGTATGGAAAATTGAGCTGAGAGTTCTAAAGCACTGTTAAGGGCTTGTCCGGGAATTGAACCCGGTACCTCTCGTACCCCAAGAGAAAATCATACGACTAGACCAGGGATCGGCAACCTTTACCAGTCAAAGAGCCATTTTGACCAGTTTCACAACTTATAGAAAACAATGGGAGCCACAAAATTTTTTTGAAATTTAAAATGAAATAACACTGCATACAAACAAAGTTTTTTTTTTTGCTTTGTGCTATGTATAAACCAGTGGTCTCAGACACGCTGCCCACACTTTAATATGGAATTTGAATGCTGGTGCGGCACGCGGGTTTTACTTGTCAGCGTCATGCGTGCCGTGATGGTACAGCATATAGCACCCACTACAACCAGCGTGCCTGATCGGCCACACGTTGTATGAGGCTTCCGCTTGCTCACGTAGGTGACAGCAAGGCATACTTGGTCAAAAACCACACAGGTTATACTGACGGTGGCGGTATAAAAAAAACTTTAACACTCTTACTAATAATGCGCCACACTGTGAACCCACACCAAACAAGAATGACAAACACATTTCGGGAGAACATCTGCACCGTAACACAACATAAACACAACAGGACAAATACCCAGAATCCCATGCAGCCCTAACTCTTCCGGGATACATTATACACACCCCGCTACCAAACCCCGCCCACCTCAACCGACACACAGGGGGGGTTGATGTGTGAGGGAGCAGGGTTGGGGTGGGGGCGGGGTTTGGTGGTAGCAGGGGTGTATAATGTAGCCCGGAAAAGTCAGGGCTGCATGGGATTCTGGGTATTTGTTCTGTTGTGTTTATGTTGTGTTAAGGTGCAGATGTTCTCCCGAAATGTGTTTGTCATTCTTGTTTGGTTTTGGTTCAAAGTGTGGCGCATTATTAGTAAGAGTGTTAAAGTTGTTTTATATGGTGTGTGGCTGTTGACCAAGTATGCCTTGCTGTCACGTGCGTGTGCAAGCAGAAGATGCATACTGTATAAAGTGGTTGGGCTGGCACGCTGTTAATACAGATTGTAGAGGGCGCCAAATGCTGTACCATCATGGCACTCCCTTATTATAACTGTAAAGGTGAAAATCGGTGAATATTAATCCCGGGAGTTTTCTGCGAGAGGCACTGAAATCCGGAAGTCTCCCGGGAAAATCAAGGGGTTCGGCAAGTAAGCTGCTGAGCCGCATCGGAGTGATCAAAGAGCCGCATGCGACTCCGGAGCCGCGGGTTGCCGACCCCTGGACTAGACCAACAAGTCCCAAAAAATCAACTTTCAACAAAAGTTCTCATGAATTGTGAGATTTTAACAGGGAACACAATCTAAAACTACGTTAGTATATTGCACTTTTACCACTAATTTAAAGGTATGGCTATTTTAATGCAAAAAATAACTAAGGGTTACAAGCTCTTTCGTAATCAATTAGAGCTCGTAATTTGAGGTCCCACTGTATTTGATTTTATACATTTTCATTGATCCCTTGAGTGTGCACAGTTTGGAAAATTGAGCTGAGATTTCAAAACCACTGTTAAGGGCTTGTCCGGGTATTGAACCCCGAGAATCATACGACTAGACCAGGGGTCGGCAACTCAAAATGTTGAAAGAGCCATATTGGACCAAAAATACAAAAACAAATCTGTCTGGAGCCGCAACAAATTAAAAGCCATATTACATACAGATAGTGTGTCATGAGATATACATTGAATTGAGATGACTTAAAGGAAACTAAATGACCTCAAATATAGCTAGAAATTAGGCATAATGATGCAATATGTATATATAGCTAGCCTAAATAGCATGGTAGCATCGATTAGCTTGCAGTCTTGCAGTGACCAAATATGTCTGATTGGCACTCCACACAAGTCAATAACATCAACAAAACTCACCTTTGTGCATTCATGCACAACGTTAAAAGCTTGGTGGACAAAACGAGACAGAAAAAGAAGTGGCATAAAACACGTCCTCGAAAGTCGGAGAAAGTTATTCATGTAAACAAACTACGGTGAGTTCAAGGACCGCCAAAATTAGTGGGACAAAACGGTGCTCGCCAAATACTTGAGTCAGTGAAGCATGTTTAATATAAACAGTGTGCTTTATAACAATTAGGGAGGTTTGTGTCATGTTTGTCCTCCTACAGAAACCATATTAAAACAAAAAATATATTTTTTCCCCTCATCTTTTTCCATTTTTGAAAAAGCTCCAGAGAGCCAATAGGGCGGCGCTAAAGCATGCGGCTCTAGAGCCGCGGGTTGCCGACCCCTGGACTAGACCAACAAGCCCCAAAAAGTTAACTTTCCACAAAAATTCTCATGAATTGTGAGATTTTAACAGGGAACACAATCTAAAACTACGTTAGTGTATTGCACTTTTACCACTAATTTAAAAGTGTGGCTATTTTGATGCAAAAAAAAAAAGAACTAAGGGTTACAAACTCTTTCGTAAAGAATTAGAGCTCGTAATTTGAGGCCCACTGTATTTGATTTTATACATTTTCATTGATCCCTTGAGGGTGTGCAGTTTGGAAAATTAAGCTAAGAGTATAAAAACACTGCTTAGGGCTTGTCCAGGAATTGAACCTGGGACCTCTTGCACCCAAAGCGAGAATCATACCACTAGACCAACAAGCCCTGTATCAAACTCCACCAAATTTGATTCACTACAATTTTGATTGACCCCTTGAGTGTGCGCAGTTTGGAAAATTGAGCTGAGAGTTCAAAAACACTGTTAAGGGCTTGTCCGGGAATTGAACCCGGGACGTCTAGCACCCTAAGCGAGAATCATACGACTAGACCAACAAGCCCCATAAAATCACCTTTCAACAAAAATTCACAAACAGAATGCTATTGCAAGCTAAAAATACTAACACAGACACTCGTAAATGTTTTAGCATATAAACTAATACTAACGACGCTGGCTTCATTACATTACGAAAGCACATACAAATATGCTTGAAAGCACGCCTACGGACATCACACATGGGAAGTTTAGTAAGTAATAATTGTTTCAGTTATATTGAAAACTTACAAATGTTGCTTGGAGTGATGAATGAAGAATCCGTACGAGTAGTAACGCTATGCACGACTAGAAGACGGAACAGTTCCGATTGAAAGCTCTAAACAGCAGAACATTGCAAAACCTGCAGTGAGCAAACTAGTCCAAAAGGTGGCGCCATAGCACACCTTTTTAGTGCTATTTGCATTTTGGCCTTCAGCGAAAAAAATCCATAATATGGCCGCAGGGTTCAAAGTTTAAGAAAAAAGTTGTGGCTTATAGTCTGGAATTTATGATACTACCTAGTTGCATAACATTAAAACATGCAAACACTGACTTCCTATTCATCACCTACTTTGGCTTCAAAATAAAAGCAAGCCTGGATTTTACTACTGAAAATAAAAATTGCACCTATTTTTGTAATTTTCAAAAGACAGCTTTATTGTCATTGTAGTCAGCAGCTTAGTTAGATAAGACTAATACAGTCATACACCTCACTTTTCATATAATTATGTTTTTGCCCTTTTTTCCCTCAATATCAATAAAAATGTGTTCAATAAAACGTGAGAATATTTTTTTATTTTATGTCGGAAGAAATTGGAAGTTGCAAAGCAAGGTTTGTTGCTTGAACAAAGGCACTCGCGCTCTAGTAACCGAGCAACGCAGGAAGTGATCACTGATCAGTGGGAGTGACACACTAACAGCTAATCAGGTAACAGTATCAACTATCAAGTTTGGTTGCACCATCTTAGTGTCTTGTGGTTATCCATCCATTTTCTACCGCTTATTCCCTTTGAGGTCGCGGGGGGCGCTGTAGCCTATCTCAGCTACAATCGGGCGGAAGGCGGGGTACACCCTGGACAAGTCGCCATCTCATCGCAGGGCCAACACAGATAGACAGACAACATTCCCACTCACATCCACACACTAAGGCCAATTTAGTGTTGCCAATCAACCTATCCTCAGGTGCATGTCTTTGGAGGTGGGAGGAAGCCGGAGTACCCGGAGGGAACCCACGCAGTCACGGGGAGAACATGCAAACTCCACACAGAAAGATCCCGAGCCCGGGATTGAACCCAAGACTACTCAGGACCTTCGTATTGTGAGGCAGATGCACTAACCCCTCTTCCACCGTGCTTCCCGTCTTGTGGTTAATTCTCTGCATATAGAGAGTAACACAATGAGTGCTGCAGAGAGCGAAGAAATTGTGGATAAAACATGAAACGTTACCTTGACAGAATGGCAGTTTTGCTTTTTGTTTTTCAAACAGACCGTAGTCCTTAGCCGCGCTCACTTCTGTACTTTTGAACCCTCGTCCATTTCCTATTCGGGTACACAAAAACAAGTTGCAACTAAAGTGCAGGACTGAATAAATAAAATACATTACAAAACATAACATGTGCTACAGTAAAATATTAGTATTTTGGTCCAGTGATAGGTAAATAATAATTACTACATAAGAAATTCCTTTCTATACTTAAAGAGGCAAAACAGACCAAATAAATGTTACACAGCTGTAACTTCCTGACATTAAACCTGCAGAATAATAGTTTTTCTCAGGTTCGCTGTTTACATTTTCACACTTTACAGTATTTTGATACAAGCACTACATCACTTAAGCATTTCTTACTTATTCCTTATTTTTAAACCCTCATTTTAAAAGGTTATTGTTAAGTGTTCAATGTAAATGGGTTATACTTGTATAGCGCTTTTCTACCTTCAAAGTACTCAAAGCGCTTTGACACTATTTCCACATACACCCATTCACACACACTGATGGCGGGAGCTGCCATGCAAGGCCCTAACACGAGTGAGCAAGGGTGAAGTATTTTGCTCAAGGACACAACAGACGTGACGCGGTTGGTAGAATGTGGGGATTGAACCAGGAACCCTCAGTTTGCTGGCACGGCCACTCTCCCACCTCTCCCAACGGCGCCACGCCGTCCCCATGTGATTTTACAATTTTTTTTATATTGTTTGAGTGTTTTCCTTGCTTGTGATGACATTTCCTTTCCGCCTTGATAGCTGAGGGGATTATCATCAGAGGAAGGTTACATTCTCAGTACAATTAATGTTTTTTGTGAATATATTTTTGTCCTGGTCCTTAAAAAATCTCAATACATACAAATGTTGACCGATAAAAACAGTCTTTTGTGATAGTTTTCAGCCATATCGCCCAGCCCTAGTTTTCTACATTCAAAAATTGCGTTTAACAAATGAGTTCCTTAATTGTTTTTGTATTATCTCTTTTGGAAGAAATTGCTACAATTCGTTTTTTGTCGGAATTATATGAAAATCCCACAAAAAATACGTAAAATGGAAGAACATCCCTTATCACTCATCCTAATGTCTCTGCTAAAGTCACAGGTAAATGTGCATGCAATGGCTATTTTCGGTTTCAGTTATGTCAACAACCGCCTTATGTTGGCGCCAAGGGGTGTTGATTTAAAGAGGTTCCACTGTATGTGTGTCTGTAATATGATTGTATTACAGTATTTTACAAAAGAAAATCTGGTGTTCTTGAGTACCTAGCTTGCGTACGAACAGTGGCCCTCCTACCACAGTCTGACTATGGATGCGTTAGAGCGGAGGTGTCCAAAGTGTAGCCCAGGGGCTATTTATTTAATGTGTAACGAACCAGAAGCACAATTAAAAATGTTATGTAAACAACAATTTAAAAATAGGGGATAAAAGACCAAACAAGTGAAATGTGACGAGAAAAAGTGGCAATGTTGACTCTAATAACACAAAGCTGCAATGCAGGCTGTTTTTTTCTTTAAAAATGTCATCATCATCATGTGTATATATATATATATATATATATATATATATATATATATATATATATATATATATATATATATATATATATATATATATATATTAGAGATGCGCGGTTTGCGGACACAACCGCGGAGTCCGCGGATAAACCGCGGGTCGGGCGGGTAAAAACAGATTTTAAATAGATGCGGGCGGTTGGTGGTTGAACCAATTCGGAAATATATATACATAGTTAAATGTTGTTACCCACATACGAAAAACGAGCAGCACTCTTTGAAACAGTCAATTATTCATCAGGCACTGCAGCACAACACAACACAACAGAAGAAGAAGAAAAAAAGAAAAAGATGGCACCGCGTCCCAACAACAAGTGGCGCAAGTGAGCGCTCCTTCAGCGCAGCAGGGCGCATTTTAGAGGCCAGGCGCTCTCGCATGAATCCTGGCACTGTAGATGCCATTTTATTCCTGCATAGTGCTAACAAAAAAAAAGTAAGTAGACATACGGTTGGATATGTTAAACGAATTAGTCTACGTTACCTATAGGCTATACCAAATAAGCCCATGTCTAACCTATATTGAGTTCGGTCAGCTAAATAGTTTTGATGGTTACGTGTTGTTTGGGCGCACTACAATGCAAAGGAATTAAGGCAATTGCGTTGTTTATTGTGGTTTTTTTCTATTCGAGATATACTACTATGTGTTAATTATTTGGCCTCGCTTTCAAATGAAGCGCATTTCCGATTGGCTACAATGTAAGGCTATTTAGCCTGCTTTGTTTGTCGCGACCGTCTATTTTCATTATAATTCAAGTTTGATTATAAAGTGCAGTCTGATGGGTTTGATTTCCCCCCTTCAACTATTTGCTTTGGCCAATAAGTTGCAGGTAATTTATTATTATTATTTATTTAATTTATTTTTGTTTAAATAGAGATGACATACCGTATTTTCCGCACCATTAGCCGCACCTAAAAACCACAAATTTACTCAAAAGCTGACAGTGCGGCTTTTAACCCGGTGCGCTTTATATATGGATAAATATTAAGATTCATTTTCATAAAGTTTCGATCTCGCAACTTAGGTAAACAGCCGCCATCTTTTTTCCCGGTAGAACAGGAAGCGCTTCTTCTTCTACGCAAGCAACCGCCAAGGTAAGCACCCGCCCCCATAGAACAGGAAGCGCTTCTTCTTCTACTGTAAGCAACCACCCGCCCCCGGAAGAAGAAGAAAAAACGCGCGGATATCACCGTACGTTTCATTTCCTGTTTACATCTGTAAAGACCACAAAATGGCTCCTACTAAGCGACAAGGATCCGGTTCATGAAAGGACGCAATCTCTCCATCCGCACACGGATTACTACCGTATTTCACAGCAACTGATATTCCTGTGAACCGCACTGTGGAACGGGAGCACGTACGGTGAATATTCGCACCACAGGGAATGAGAAGTCATCCTTCACTGTGGTTCTAGCTTGCCATGCTAACTTCCACCCATGGTGATATTCAAAAGGAAGACCTTGCCAAAAGAGACCTTTCCAGCCGGCGTCATCATAAAAGCTAACTCGAAGGGATGGATGAAGAAAAGATGAGCGAGTGGTTAAGGTAAGTTTAAGTTTACGCGAAGAGGCCGGGTGGCTTTTTTCACGCAGCTCCGTCCATGTTGATATACGATTCCATGCGCGCCCACATCACACTGGTTTTAATATATTATTAAAGTTTGACTGACCTATTTGACTGTTTTTTTGACATTCCTTTAGCGCAGTTAGATGCGGCTTACAACACGGGGCGGCTTATAGGTGGACAAAGTTTTGAAATATGCCGTTCATTGAAGGCGCGGCTTATAACCCAGGGCGCCTTATGGTGCGGAAAATACGGTACATACATACATACATACATACATACATACATACATACATACATACATATATATATATATATATATATATATATATATATATATACACACACACACACATATACATACATATACAGGACTGTCTCAGAAAATTAGAATATTGTGATGAAGTAATGCCATGGTCAGTACACCAGTTACTGGTGGTTTTGGTACTGTGGGCAGGTGCCAGATCATGCTGGAAAATGAAATCATCATCTCCAAGAGCTTTTCAACAGATGGAAGCATGTAGTGCTCTAAAATCTCTTGGTACACAGCTGCATTGACTCTGGACTTGATGAAACACAGTGGACCAACACCAGCAGCTGACATGGCTCCCCAAACCATTGCTGACTGTGGGAACTTTACACTGGATTTCAAGCATCTTGGATTTTGCTCCTCTTCCATCTGTTGAAAAGCTCTATGGAGATGATGATTTAATTTTCCAGCATGATCTGGCACCTGCCCACAGTGCCAAAACCACCAGTAACTGGTGTACTGACCGTGGCATTACTGTCCTCGATTGGCCTGCCAACTCCCCTGACCTGAAGCCCATAGAGAATTTGTGGGGTATTGTGAAGAAGAAGCTGAAAGACACCAGACCCAATAATGCAAATGAGCTAAAGGCCACTCTTGAAGCATCCTGGGCATCCATAACACCTCAGCAATGCCACAGGCTGGTTGCCTCCATGCCACGCCGCATTGATGCAGTAATCCGTGCAAAAGGGTTCCTAAGCAAGTACTGAGTGCATTAATTGACATTTTCAAATGTTTGATTTTGTTTTGCTGTTATACATTTTTTTTTTTTTACTTGGTCTGAGGAAATATTCTAATTTTTTGAGATAGGATTTTTGAGTCTTCTTAAGTTGTATGCCATAATCAGCAATATTAAAATAATAAAAGGCTTGCAATATTTCAGTTGATGTGTAATGAAGCCAGAATGTACATTTTCATGTTTTTAGTTGCATTACAGAAAATAAAGGACTTTATCAATATTCTAATTTTCTGAGACAGCTATATTAGCGTCCCTTCACTGGCTCCCTGTGCGTTACCGAATCAACTTTAAACTCCTTCTATTTGTTTTTAAATGTCTAAACAACCTCGCGCCAACATATCTCTCCGACCTCCTTCAGCCTTACTGCCCCACCCGATCCCTAAGATCAGCCGATCAGCTGCTACTGACGGTCCCTGACACAAGGCTGAAGCTTAGAGGTGAACGACCTACCTCTGAGTGTTAGACAAGCCTCCTCTCTTCCTGTTTTTAAATCTCTCTTAAAAACATACTTTTATTCCATGGCTTTTAACACTGAGTGATATCCATCCTGCAATGGCGCCCCATAATACATCTGCTGTGAACCTGTTTTTATGTTGTATTTATTTTATTTATTTATTTTTTATCGTCTTCTGTTTGTGTTGTGTTGTGTTTGCTCGGTTCACGTATTATCTTTTAACTTGACCTTTGTACAGCACTTTGGCTACCCCTGTGGTAAATTTTAAATGTGCTTTATAAATAAAGTGTCATGTTTGTGTAATCATGTTTTGTTTTAAGTCATGTTTTGTTTAGTTTCTGTCTTTTCACTCCATTGTCTTGTCACCATAGTTACCCATTAGTTTCACCTGTCATGTCACGCACCTGTTTTGAGTCACGCACCTGTTGTTAATCATGTCTGTGTTATTTAAGCTTTTGATTTTCTGTTGTTCGTCCTGGAGTCATAGCCTTTCTCACCCTGCTATCCTCGCATTTATGCCCCCTGTCACACTCTGTCCACGTCTGCGCACTTCATGTCCATGCCAAGTAAGTTTGTTTATTATTGCCACAGTTAGTGTTTTTTATTGTTCATAGTTTTTTGCCCCCGTGCAAGTCTTTTGTTTTCATTAGTCAAGTTTTGTACCTCCGCCCCTGTGCGCGCTTTTTGTTTGATCCTTTCTTTATAGTTATATTATTAAATATGTATTTACCTTCAAGCCATGTCCGATCCAAATCCTTTTGCATCTTGGGAAAACAAAAACTCCACAGTCCAAGTCATGACATTATGACTCCAGCTAATCGCTTTCCCGCAAATAATTTGGTCGAACAAGGAAGTTGGGAGTCGTTAGGAGCCATGGCGGAGCGAGACCTGACGTGGGGGGCCAAATGGGAAGCTTATTCCCATTAGTTCCATTTGGTCCGAGGACGAGGCTGCGTCACCGCAATCCCGGAAGCGCCGCTCCAGACCGAGGACGTCAGGGAAGGCGAGCAGACCGCACGCAGCGCTCCCCCAGGCTCCTCCCACTCCGGGCGGAAGCAGGCTGCTGCCAGCTCCGCAGCTCCAAAATGACGTCACAGACCAGGAATTTTTTTTCAACTCTTTTTCTTTTGATCACTCACCTCCAGCAAAAGACTCCAATCCCATGACCATGATTCAACACTACCAAAATATGATTTTGAACATCAGGTCTAGTCAGTCACAGCCATCCCAATTTCATGCCCCGCCCCCCAAGACTCATGCCCCGCCCCCCAGGACTCAAGTCCCGCCCCCATCACAATTTTTTTATTTTTGTCCGCCCACACAACCCCAGGTGGGGGATAAAGAAAAATATTGTGGCCAAAATAAAGGGGAAATTTCTGCCCTCCCCCGCCCACCCCTACAGAGAGTTCCAGACCGCAGGGAGCGCGTCTGGTATCCGCCCCTTGAGGGGGGGGCTGGGGTCGGGAGCTGTGTAGGTGTGGTGGCTCTGCATCACCATGTCAAGCCACAGCCTCCCTCACGGCCGCCACCACCAGTCTTCCGACCTGTCAAGCCACAGCCTCCAGCACGACCGCCCTCACCAGTCTTCCGACCTGTCAAGCCACAGCCTCCAGCACGACCGCCCTCACCAGTCTACCGACCCGCCAAGCCACAGCCTCCAGCACGGCCACCACCACCGGTCTTTCACCATGCCAAGCCGCAACCCCCAGCTAGACCACCTCCACCTGCACCAGTAGCTCCACGACGCCAAGCTCCGGTACCAGCTCCACGACGCCAAGTTCCGGTACCAGCTCCACGACGCCAAGCTCCGGTACCAGCTCCACGACGCCAAGCTCCGGTACCAGCTCCACGACGCCAAGCTCCGGTACCAGCTCCACGACGCCAAGCTCCGGTACCAGCTCCACGACGCCAAGCTCCGGTACCAGCTCCACGACGCCAAGCTCTGGTACCAGCTCCACGACGCCAAGCTCCGGTACCAGCTCAACGACGCCAAGTTCCGGTACCAGCTCCACGACGCCAAGCTCCGGTACCAGCTCAACAAGTCCAAGACCAAGACCCTCCACGCCAAGACCAAGACACGCCATGCCAAGACCAAGACACGCCATGCCAAGACCAAGACACGCCATGCCAAGACCAAGACACGCCATGCCAAGACCAAGACACGCCATGCCAAGACCAAGACACGCCAAACCAAGACACGCCAAGCCAAGACCAAGACCAAGACCAAGACCCGCCAAACCAAGACCAAGACCCGCTAAGCCAAGACCAAGACCAAGACTCGCCATGCCAAGACCAAGACTCGCCATGCCAAGACCAAGACTCGCCATGCCAAGACCAAGACTCGCCATGCCAAGACCAAGACTCGCCATGCCAAGACCAAGACCCACACCAAGACCAAGACCCACGCCGAGCTTCGCCGCTGGACGCGTCACGCCGAGCTTCGCCGCTGGACGCGTCACGCCGAGCTTCGCCGCTGGACGCGTCACGCCGAGCTTCGCCGCCTGACTTGCCACGCCGAGCTGCCACGCCTGCCAAGTTGACGACGCGCCTGCCTCCTCGTCGGCCACGGATATGGCCGCTACCTGGTCGCCCGCCACGCCAAGTGCGCCCACCTCCCAGTCGGCCACGAATGTGGCCAATCCCTGGGCGCCCGCCTCGCCTGCTGCAGCGGCGTTCCACTCGCCGCCGCCACCTAACTCTGCCCCGGTGGATACGGGGACACGTGGTCTGGCGACCCACCGCCATGTCCCCCTCCCGCCCTCCCAAGACTCTTGTTAATTTTTATGGACATCTGGTATCTGTCCTTAAGGGAGGGGCTCTGTCATGTTTGTGTAATCATGTTTTGTTTTAAGTCATGTTTTGTTTAGTTTCTGTCTTTTCACTCCATTGTCTTGTCACCATAGTTACCCATTAGTTTCACCTGTCATGTCACGCACCTGTTTTGAGTCACGCACCTGTTGTTAATCATGTCTGTGTTATTTAAGCTTTTGATTTTCTGTTGTTCGTCCTGGAGTCATAGCCTTTCTCACCCTGCTATCCTCGCATTTATGCCCCCTGTCACACTCTGTCCACGTCTGCGCACTTCATGTCCATGCCAAGTAAGTTTGTTTATTATTGCCACAGTTAGTGTTTTTTATTGTTCATAGTTTTTTGCCCCCGTGCAAGTCTTTTGTTTTCATTAGTCAAGTTTTGTACCTCCGCCCCTGTGCGCGCTTTTTGTTTGATCCTTTCTTTATAGTTATATTATTAAATATGTATTTACCTTCAAGCCATGTCCGATCCAAATCCTTTTGCATCTTGGGAAAACAAAAACTCCACAGTCCAAGTCATGACATAAAGTTGATTTGATTTGATACATATACATACATACACATATATAAAAAGTTTAAGTTAAAGTACCAATGATTGTCACACACACACTAGGTGTGGCGAAATTATTCTCTCCATTTGACCCATCACCCTTGATCACCCCCTGGGAGGTGAGGGGAGCAGTGGGCAGCAGCGGTGGCTGCGCCCGGGAATCATTTTTGGTGATTTAACCCCCAATTCCAACCCTTGATACTGAGTGCCAAGCAGGGAGGTAATGGGTCCCATTTTTATAGTCTTTGGTATGACTCGGCCGGGGTTTGAACCCACAACCTACCGATCTCAGGGCGGACACTCTAACCACTAGGCCACTGAGTAGGTCTATATATAGTAGGTGTATATATATACACATATATATATATATATATATATATATATATATTTATATATATATATACATACACACACACACACACACACACACACACACACACACACACACACATATATCTATATATCAGGGACGTGCAGTCACTGGAGGCAGGGCCTCACCTGCCATCATGGAAAGAAAAAAAAAATGTAAAAAGAGAAAATTGTTATTAAATTGTTATATGTAATCCAGTGATTATACTATAGCGTTATTTTCCAGTTAACTTCACCAGTTTTAGATTATTTTTATTCAAACTCGCTGAATTTTCACATCTGCCGTTCAAATATTGAGAAGAGACGGTGCGGTGATCAGCAGCCAGTTGAGGCACGTCACTGAGTTGTGCATCAACATGGATTGTGCAATGACTCGGCTAACTGCTGGCCTGATATGCAGTGAGACCGTATTGCTATATGAACTATATTATACATTTCCATAGTTTAGTTAGCTGAGGTATATAACGTACAGTGTATTTTGTCAACAACTGTATGTGTGTAAAGTATTTCTTGTGCTGAGCGATCATAAAACTGCTGCAAAGACGCACTGTGTGAGGTTCGCAGTAATCCCGCCTCCTGGTGCCGGTTAATGCACCCCCGCGCAGAATGCACCCACCGACGGGAGCGCCACACCAACCAAAGCCCACACCCAAACCCTCCACGTGCAAGACCGAATCCACCCAAAAAAAGTCACTTAACAAGAAGCCAAAAAGTGCAAAAACAACAATGCTCGCGCCGGAGGAGCCGTGAACGACTGCAGGGACACACCATTAGGTACACCTGCAGACTGCAGTACGGATTTCATATTTCATTTATTCACAACTCCTCCAACACGAACACCACTGTTCCCGCATTTATAAGTAAAGGTAAGACCATAATAACGTTTTTTTTTATTAAATGTGCTTTTTTGTGTGCTACAGTTTGTATGTGTAAAGTTAAAGTTAAGTTAAATAAATAAATGATAAATGGGTTGTACTTGTATAGCGCTTTTCTACCTTCAAGGTACTCAAAGCGCTTTGACACTACTTCCACATTTACCCATTCACACACACATTCACACACTGATGGAGGGAGCTGCCATGCAAGGCGCTAACCAGCACCCATCAGGAGCAAGGGTGAAGTGTCTTGCTCAGGACACAACGGACATGACGAGGTTGGTACTAGGTGGGGATTGAACCAGGGACCCTCGGGTCGTGCACGGCCATTCTTCCACTGCGCCACGCCGTCCCCAAAGTTAAAGTACCAATGATTGTCACACACACACTAGGTGTGGTGAAATTTGTTCTCTGCATTTGACCCATCCCCTTGATCACCCCCTGGGAGGTGAGGGGAGTAGTGGGCAGCAGCGGCGCCACGCCCGGGAATCATTTTTGGTGATTTAACCCCCAATTCCAACCCTTGATGCTGAGTGCCAAGCAGGGAAGAATGCTGGTATGAGCTTTTAAACATAACCCGTTAACTGCTGCCAATCAAATGGTGAATAAGATACTCTTTAGCCATGAACCTCAACGCACGTCACTGATATATATATATATATATATATATATATATATATATATATATACACACACACACACACACACACACACACACACACACACACACACACAGTATTTGTTTTGAAAATGAAAAATATCAACCTGCATGTTTAGAATTTTTAGTGTGTGACCCTCAGTGGAAAAAGTTTGGACACCCCTGCTTTAGAGCATGTGAGATGCACCAGTGTCAAAACTCAGCATGATTATTTCTGTTAAGGCTGATTTCTATGGTATATCTCTGTAGTGGTTTCCATTACATTGTGCATGTATACAAAAAAAAAAAAAATGATGACAGAATTAACTAACTTACCTGAATCCACATCAAAACAAATATACATTCGTATTTTTTGAACAGGTTGGTATTGTTGTGCGTCCAGTTTGAATCATAGGATAAATTACAAACACAATCTTGAGCGCTAATTACATTTGCCATCATTAGACCACTTGGGGAATCAGAACAAAAACAGGATATTCAATTACACACGTCATCACATTGACAGTGTGTACAGCCCTTATTGAAATGCACACAAACTATCACATTTAGCATGAATTTAAACAGCGGAGAGTCAACGGAGAGTTTTGGGGGGTTTTTTTTACCCGCAGAGCCAGGAACCATCTGCAGAGATAAATAAATGGCCTGGTTATATTAAGGCCTATTATAAATCTTGTAGGAGCTCATGGGAGAAAAAAATCATCACTGTCAGCCAGTAAGAGGGCAGGCAGGAGGAGAGGGACCCCTGCTGTTTGGTCAGGGTAATGTTGATATAATACTGTATGATGGGTGAGAGTTGAATGCATGGCTCTTATTAGCTACTGCAATCTTTTTATGTGACTAGCTATCTGTAAATACTGCTTTTTTCCCTACTGAAGCATTTAAAAAAAATGAACAAAAGCATAATCAGTGTAAAATGGGAATTATCATTAATTCATTCATTCATTTTCTACCGCTTGTCCATTTTGGGGTCGCGGGGGGTGCTGGAGCCTATCTCAGCTGCATTAGGGCGGAAGGCGGGGTACACCCTGGACAAGTCGCCACCTCATTGCAGGGCCAACACAGATAGACAGACAACATTCACACTCACACACTAGGGCCAATTTTTAGTGTTGCCAATCAACCTATCTCCAGGTGCATGTCTTTGGAGGTGGGAGGAAGCCGGAGTACCAGGAGGGAACCCACGCAGTCACTGGGAGAACATGCAAACTCCACACAGAAAGATGCTGAGCCCCGGATTGAACCCAGCACTACTCAGGACCTTTGTATTGTGAGGTACATGCACTAACCTCTGTTCCACCGTGCTGCCTTTGGAATTACCCAAATTAAATTATTTGAGGTGACATAAAAGGGGGGCTGTGAAGAAAGAAACTTTGGAGCACTTATGCAAGGAAGAATAAAGAGTTAAAGGTCCCCTATTACACAAGTGACTACACCAGGTGTCCCCAAACTTTTTGACTCGGGGGCCGCATTGGGTTAAAAAAATTTGGCCGGGGGCCGGGCTGTATGTATGTATATATAAACATATATATGTATATATACATATTCCTCGCGCACCATTTGACTGAAAGAGCGCAATGTCACGTTATCGATGGGAAAATGCATTTTTAAACAATATGATTTGCCTGAGTAGCTAGAAGACCCCAAGAGTAACAAGCGGTGGAAAATGGATTAGAAAGGACAGATTTTAAAAAATAATAATAAAAAAAAATATATATTTTTTTTTTTAACTTGGGACTTCCCGCGGGCCGGATTTTGGACGCTGGCGGACCCCTGGACTACACAAATGTTTGTGATAAAACTGTCTTCGACTATAATTGTCATTGCTGAATTTGATTCGATAGTTTGCCCATCATCGACGATCAATCGTTTTTTTTCTCCAAGAGAAATAAATAAATGATATGTATTTGTGGACGCAGGTAATTTTTAACGGCCCACTCTTAAAATACAATTAAAAAAAAAACATAAAAATGTGGAATTAAGGAGAAAACAGCTGAAATGTACTGAGAAAAAGGGTGTTTTTTTTCTTCAAGGCTGTCATTGCTCAAAAATAATAATGCATAAAACAAAACAAACATGTTTACTTGACCCACTTCCTGGGAAACTTATCAAGGAACTGTTTTTAATATTAGGACCATCAGTGCTAAATATTATAAACGTATCACTTTCCTCTGGCACTGTTCCCCTAGCATTCAAAAAAGCAGTTATTCATCCTCTGCTCAAAAGAGCTAACCTCGTGTCCCACCTTCCGTTTATTTCGAAAATCCTCGAAAAAATTGTTGCACAACAGCTAAATGAACCCTTGGCGTCTAACAATCTCTGTGAACCCTTTCAATCCGGTTTCAGGGCAAATCACTCTACGGAGACAGCCCTTGCAAAAATGACTAATGATCTATTGCTAACGATGGATGCTGATGCGTCATCCATGTTGCTGCTTCTTGATCTTAGCGCTGCTTTCGATACCGTCGATCATAATATTTTATTAGAGCGTGTAAAAACACGTACCGGTATGTCAGACTTAGCCTTGTCTTGGTTTAAATCTTATCTTACAGACAGGATGCAGTGCGTCTCCCATAACAATGTGATCTCGGAGTATGTTAAGGTAACATGTGGAGTTCCCCGGGGTTCGGTTCTTGGCCCTGCACTCTTCAGCCTCTACATGCTGCCGCTGGGATATTATCTTCGACCCAACTCTCTCGTTTGAGTTTTTTCTTGCCCTGATGTGGGATCTGAGCCGAGGATGTCATTGTGGCTTGTGCAGCCCTTTGAGACACTCGTGATTTAGGGCTATATAAGTAAACATTGATTGATTGATTGATAAAAATCAATGTTGTTATGAATTATTGACCTATTTAAGGCTCCAATTACTTCACATCAAAAATTCCATTTTGAAATATTTTTTGGTGAAAATATTGCATATTTTGTGTTTGCTGTATTGAAAATTAAAAATGTTCTTTGCCAAAAAGGGCATAAAACATATAAAAGAACATACCTTTAATCAATATAAGATACATATAAAAAACAAAGTTTTCTTTGACAAAACAAAAACATGAAAAAATAATAAAAACATATAATTGTCGTGCAGATCTGAAGTTGATCAAGAGAGTTAAAGTAGCAGTAGAATGGAAAGAGGGGAGAAGTATATTTACAGCTAGAATTCACCAAGTCAAGTATTTCTTATATATATATATATATATATATATATATATATATATATATATATATATATATATATATATAGGGCAGCACAGTGGAAGAGGGGTTGGTGCATCTGCCTCACAATACGAAGGTCCTGAGTAGTCTTGGGTTCAATCCCGGCCTCGGGATCTTTCTGTGTGGAGTTTGCATGTTCTCCCCGTGACTGCGTGGGTTCCCTCCGGGTACTCCGGCTTCCTCCCACCTCCAAAGACATGCACCTGAGGATAGGTTGATTGGCAACACTAAATTGGCCCTAGTGTGTGAATGTGAGTGTGAATGTTGTCTATCTAACTGTGTTGGCCCTGCGATGAGGTGGCGACTTGTCCAGGGTGTACCCCGGCTTCCGCCCGATTGTAGCTGAGATAGGCTCCAGCGCCCCTCGCGACCCCAAAGGGAATAAGCGGTAGAAAATGGATGGATGGATATATATATATATATATATATTATATATATATATATATATAATATATATATATATATATATATAAGAAATACTTGACTTTCAGTGAATTCTAGCTATATATATAATTATTTTATTATATATATATATATATATATATATATATATATATATATATATATATATATATATATATATATATATATATATATAATTATTTTATTATATATATATATATATATATATATATATATATATCAGTGATGTGCGGTGAGGTTGATGGCTGGTGAGGCACTGACTTCATCACAGTCAGATTTACAAACATATGAACCCTAAAGAGTATCTTATTCACCATTTGATTGGCAGCAGTTAACGGGTTATGTTTAAAAGCTCATACCAGCATTCTTCCCTGCTTGGCACACAGCATCAAGGGTTGGAATTGGGGGTTAAATCACCAAAAATGATTCCCAGGCGCGGCGCCGCTGCTGCCCACTGCTCCCCTCTCCTCCCAGGGGGTGAACAAGGGGATGGGTCAAATGCAGACAACAAATTTCATTACACCTAGTGTGTGTGACAATCATTGGTACTTTAACTTTACACATACAAACTGTAGCACACAAAAAAGCACATTTAATTAAAAAAACGTTATTATGGTCTTACCTTTACTTAGAAATTAAGTCCATGCGCCGCAACTAAAGCCCTCACTTAAACTTTCCACGTGCAAGATTGAATCTATTTAAAAAAGTGTAACCGAGGGTTTATAAATGTCGCCTATACTGTATGAAACTACAAAATAACAAACACGGAGGCTCCAGTTTACACGAGAACCACTTTATTTACGTTCTTTCAAAAACCTCCGCAACGTGACATCACTTCCGCTCTTAGCGCCTTCAAAATAAGAGCTCAAGGCATATACTGTATAACAGCGCATAACAGGAACTTAACATCACAAAGAGGAAAGCCCATGAAAATAGGTTACAAAAGTTATTTAATAAGAAGCCAAAAAGTGCAAAAACAATAATGTTCGTGTTGGAGGAGTTGTGAATTAGATACACCTGCATTCAGCAGGTGTATCTAATTCCCAACTCCTCCAACACGAACATTATTGTTTTTGCACTGTTTGGCTTCTTATGAAATATTTTTTTTAAATAGATTCAATCTTGCACGTGGAAAGTTTAAGTGTGGGCTTTAGTTGATATAACAATTCTACGGCGGGGGTGCAGGAGGCGTGGCTACTGGAGCCTCAGCCAGTGCGTCTTTTGCAGCCGTTTTATAATCGCTCAGCACAAGAAATACGTTACACACATACAGTTGTTGACAAAATACACTGTACATATACCTCAGCTAACTAAACTATGGAAATGTATAATATAGTTCATATAGCAATACAGTCTTACTGCATAGCAGGCCAGCAGTTAGCCGAGTCCGGAATCCATGTTGAGGCACTGAGTGACGTGCCTCCACCGTCTCTTCTTAGTATTTGAACGGCAAATGTGAAAATTCAGCGATTTTGAATAAAAATAATCTAAAACTGGTGAAGTTAAATGGAAAATAACTTTATAGTATAATCACTGGATACATATAACAATTTAAATGTTTTTTTTTCTTTTTACATTTTTTTTCTTTCCATGATGGCAGGTGAGGCCCTGCCTCACCTGCCTCTAGTGACTGCACGTCACTGAGATATATATATATATATATATATATATATATATGCTGAACACCCTCTCTGATGCTGCATTGCTATGTGGCACGCACAAAAGTGCTTTCATCAAATGCACTAGAGTCTGGAATCTTCCATCTCTCCCTAGCATGGCCCAAAACCAGTCAATCTTTGCTTCCTGAGGAAGATCTTCACTGCCAAGCACTTGGTGCTCCACTACTTCTTCCCGGAGACTATCCAGGTCCAATCGCAGCTGTGGCTTGGAACTTACAAGCGTATTTCTTCATCTTACTCATCGTTGGCGTCGGCATGGCTGTATCTTCCTCGTTCTTCTGCTTCGTCTCCTTGTTGTGTGCGCAGTTGTGCACTGCACTCTCTAAAAGCCGTAGATGTTATTGTCACATATGCATGTACAGTAGATGGCAGTATTGTCCTGTTTAAGAGTGTCACAACATTGCTGTTTACGGCAGACGAACTGCTTTACGGTAGACAAAACGTGACTGCTGTTGTTGTGTGTTGTTACCGCGCTGGGAGGATGTTAATGAAACTGCCTAACAATAAACCCACATAAGAAACCAAGCACTTGCCCTCGATCATTCTACAGTTATAACGTGATTGGGCAGGCACGCTGTTTATATTGTGGGAAAGCGGACGTGAAAACAGGCTGTCCACACGTCACTCAGGTCCGCGTGGCCTCCAGCTCTGCCTGAATTTCGGGAGATTTTCGGGAGAAAATTTGTCCCGGGAGGTTTTCGGGAGAGGCGCTGAATTTCGGGAGTCTCCCGGAAAATCCGGGAGCATTGGCAAGTATGGCAACAGAGGACCCTCGAACTGTTGACTCAATTGTTAGCTATTTATGATTTTGAATGCTTAAAAAAGCCAAGCAAATATGTTCTTACATAAGAATTGTGAACGATTGACAGCACATCTCTTTATACATTTTGCGTATTTCCGATATGACTGATCTGATATCAAGGTGGGAGTGCAGGAGCGTTGTTACAGTGATATAGAGTCTATGGAAATTGGAGCAGAATATTCAAAATGGCTGACCGAATTTGTGGCGTTTTGTGATGTTTAAACAGTGTCTTCTGTTACAACCTGTTATGCCAGTCCATTCTTGTGCTTGGGTTTTTGGCTTCACTTCCTGTTTTACGCTCTTATTTTGGTTCCAGTTTCTGTTTGGTTTGTATTCCGTTTGGCTTTACTCTTTTTCTGAGCGCTTGTCTCCACACCGTGGCTTGATTGCGTTGCGTTGGTCTATTTTCTTTGTTGGTTGTGGGATCGTTCCAAATGTTTGGCGTCTTGGTGTTCGGAGTAACTGTCACGGTTTGTGGCATTTTTCAACTATTTTTTTAATATTTCTTTCTGGTGTGCTCTCTTTAGTCTTTTCTTGCACAGTTTCCCTGTGCTTGCTTTGTGCTTATCCATGTTGCATTCAACCTTAGATTTTTGGACCTTTTGACATTAAATTCCCATTTACACGTGGCTTGCGGTCTCCTACTTTTTGGGGTCGCGATCTCCGCTACAAGGATATTTTATTGAATTTTACAGTTAAAATCACATTTAACAGTCATACTTTGCTCACGCAAACACTTCATACAAGCACATATCCACTCATACACACTCACATGCACACTTGAGGAGAGAGGTGCACTTGAACTTTAACAACTCAAGGTTTACAGTATAAACATTATTAGAAAAAATACCCAGATATTGTATATATATCCATCCATTATATTTCTGTTTCTCTTGTACTTTGCCTTTAGCCCTTGTGGCATATGTGTCACATTGTGCAATAAACATTTGATTTGATTTGTATACAAAAACATGGTAAATGGCATGCTTATGTCAGACTGTTTTTATTTCCCCACATTTTGAATAAAAGTGAAGAGCACCTGCTTTAAAAATATGTGTTCTTATTTTATTTGCATTCAAATTCTGTCAAGGAATATGCGACAAGGAGTTCATTCTGTATAAATTACAGCCTTTCACCCAGTTATCTTCTGCCGAAGTTCTGGGTGTCCGCCTCGAAATGACACCTCACAATTTTGAATGATACAAAATTAACATTTTCATAATTGAGGGAGACATCCTGCATTGTTCAAAAAACAAGCTGAAGTCTGGTGAATCAACTTAATGAGATTAATCAATGCTATGGTGATAGGGCTGCTGCCATTTTATAGAATTTTATTCCATGGAACAATCTATAGAACTTTCAGCAGATAAAGGATAATGTCTATAGAATTTCTGTTAGACATTCTATAGAATGCCCAGTTCTATAGAACAATCTATAGACCTTTCAGCAGATAAAGTAATGTCTATAGAATTTCTGTTAGACATTCTATAGAATGCCCAGTTCTATAGAACAATCTATAGACCTTTCTGCAGATAAAGTAATGTCTATAGAATTTCTGTTAGACATTCTATAGAATTCCCAGTTCTATAGAACAATCTATGGACTTTTCATCAGATAATGTAATGTCTATAGAATTTCTATAGGATATTCTATAGAATTCCCAGCTCTATAGAACAGTGAAAAGACCTGAAGCTGATGTCTATAGAATTTCTATAGAATTTTGAATACATATTCTATAGAATCTTTAATTCTAAAGAAATTCCAACGAAATTCTATAGCGTTCTATATATTTCTATAGAGATTCTATAGAACATTTTTTGCAGGGTCCCACTCTGGCTCAGGATCAGCAGGCTATCCAGACCATAACAAGATGGATGAATATTGCTCGGCATCAAGGATCCTCAGGAAGTGATCACAAGATCACTTCCCGAGGACCTCTCCACCGTTCATACTTAAAAAAGAAAAGGATACAATACAAAATAAAAAGTCACAAACAAAAAAAAAATAAAATTAAACAAATAAACCGTGACAAAACAGTATCAAAAGTGACACAAAAAACCAATAGTAGTGTAGGATCAATACAAAAAATAATAAAGATAATAAAGGAATACAATTACAAAAAAGATGGCAGTTTTTTTTCTCTTTTTTTTTTTTCTTTAAATGTCTATAAGTTATGATTCAATATATGTCAGTAAAGGTTTCCAGGTTAGTTCCCATTTATTCATATTTGTAGAGTTTATAAATCTTATTTTTTCAAGAGTCATTACATTCACAAGTTCATTTAACCAGTTCCTGAAGTTGGGTGCAGATGGGGTTTTCCAGTCTTTGAGAATGACTCTTTTGGCCAAAACCGTCCCGAGCAGCAACACAGCTGTAATATATTTTGGAAGTTTTTGTGTTTCTGAAGACCACCCAAACAAGATTATATCCCTGTCAGGGACAAGTTTTCTCTGATATACCCCCGAGTAAAAAAATAAAATGCTGGACAAAAATGATTGAATAATTGGACATTCCCAAAACGAATGAGACAGTGATCCTTCAGCTCATTTACATTTATCACAAAGTGGAAATGTATCAGGATAAATATTGTGTAATAAGACTTTGGAGTAATAAAAACGATGAATCACTTTAAACTGCATGAGCCTAAGTCTGCTGCTGATGTCATGGGCATAATGAAGCAGCTGGCAAATTTGGCGATAAGCTTTTTACTTGTGGGTGGTAAATTTAGTAATTCTAAGAGAGGGTGTTTTTCATTTACCAGCTGAGACTTTGAAATGTTTTCTTTAATAAATGTTCTTGCCTGCAAATAGTAAAACCAACTGAATTGGGACAAATTGAATTTGATTCGCAATTGCTCAAATGACGCAAGACTGACCTCGACATAAATGTATTTTATGCATTTAATTCCAATTCACCAGTTAAAAAATGTTCTGTCTTGTTATCGATGGAATAAATGCATGATTGTGACACATTGGTGAATACATAGTTACATTGGAAATATTCAATTGATTTTTAATTTGAGAAATAATTTGATAGAATTTCTTACTACTACTCTACGCTTATTGATTTAATAGAAGAGACTGGTTTAGTAAAAAGTAGAGATAGCAATGATGTGTAAGGTTTAACTAATGACTGCAGTTCAAATTTCAGCCACAAGGGAGCAGAATTAAGTGATTCATTCTTTGGGAACCCCATCTTCCAATAGGTCAATGCTTCAGATTTGATTCCCAATAATAATTTCTGAACATTGGAAGACCCAGTCCCCCTTCTTTTGTAGATCTGAATAAGTGCTTTTTGGATATTCTACGTTTTTTATACCCCCAAACAAAATCTAGAACTAAAGATTCAAGTTTTTGGAAAAATCTGCAGGAATTAGAATTGGTAAATTTAGAAAAAGATAGATACATTTTGGCACGGTAATCATTTTGATAGCATTCACTCTACCTAACATATAGAGAGGTAGGGTCTTCCAATACTCTATACACACTTTCAGTTTCTCAAAGGCTTCAGTAAAATTCAATTTTAGTAATGATTCATAATTTTTTGATATTTTTAAGCCGAGATAGTTATAGTTTTCTGCAACTTTAACTTGGTTTTGACTGATCTTAACATTATCTCCTAGGAACATAAACTCGCTTTTGGACCAGTTTATTTTATAACCAGATATTCTACCAAAAGAGTCAACATATTCTAAAAAAAGTGGTAATGTAATTTCTGTCTCAGTAAGTGTAACAAGTACATTATCTGCATAAAGTGAGATGAGACTCTCTGATGTGCCCACTGGAAAGCCTTTAATATTAGACTTCATTCTTAAACCAATAGCCAGTGGTTCTAGGGCCAAATTGAAAAGTAAGGACGAAAGGCAGTCGCCCTGTCTCATGCCGCGATGCAATTCAAAACTATCCGATATTAAATTATTGGTTATGATATATGATTTTGGTGCAAAATAAATTATTTTAGCCCATTTTATAAAATTTTCTCACAACCCAAATAATTTGAGAACATGAAATAGATAAGCCCACTCAATTGAATCAAAAGCTTTATGAGCATCCAGAGTCAGGACGGCTGCTTTGTTGTTTCCTGTGCAGTCCGAGTACAACAAGTTCAATAATCTCCGTACATTGCCAAAAGAAGGTCTGTCCGGGATGAAACCAACCTGATCCGGATGAATAATTTCTGTTATGTGGTTGCTTAACCTTGTTGCGAGTACCTTAGTTAGAATCTTATGGTCTAGATTGAGCAGGGAGATAGGTCTATAATTGGCTGGATCGAGTGGATTTTTTCCCTTTTTTGGTATTATACATATATGAGCTTCATACAATGAGCTTGGAAGTGTATTGTTTACGAAAGAGTCATTTAACATTCTAAGTATTATAGGGGACAGTATTTCACTAAAAGCTTGATAAAACTCCGTACCAAATCCATCTGGACCAGGGCTTTATTCACGGAGAAAGATTTCAGTGCTTTTAGCAGTTCTTCAGTTGAAATAGTATTGTCTAAAGAGTTCTGACGATTTGGACTCAGTTGAGGTAGGTTAAATGGAGTACAAAAATCATTTAAATCATTAACCGATATAGCTGAACTAGATTTATATAATTCTGAATAAAAGTATTTAAAGACATTATTGATATCCTGTAAATCTGTACATGTTTCACCCGTTTTTGAGCATATTTTGTGGATAGCAGCTTTGGCTTGATCTCCTTTGAGCTGTCTAGACAGAAGTTTTTGTGGTTTATCAGATATTTCAAAATGTTTTTGTTTATTTTTCAGTAAGAGTTTAGATACTTCCCCGTGAAGAAGAGAGTTGTATTCATTGTTCAGTTTCAGCATCTTATTGTAGTCAGACTGCAAAAGAGAATTTATATGAATTTCCTCCATTTCTTTAATTTCTTTTTCCAATTCTTTCTGCCTTTTTTTTTTTGCTTCTCTTTGTTTTGAGCTTTCAAATGAAATAATTTATCCTCTCACAGTAGCTTTAAGGGCTTCCCACAATGTAGTTTGAGACCTGTCCGTTTTCATTCACCTCAAAAAAATCTTGGATAATCTTGTTCATATATTCTTTAAAATCTTCATATAACAATAATTGTGGATTAAATCTCCATTTTTGTTTGGTTTTAAGGAGATCAATTTGGATCTGCAGACTCACAGGGCTGTGATCTGAGATGACTCTACTGTGGTACTCAGGATTACTGACATTGGAGAGGGCAGAGGCTTCCACTAAAAAGTGATCGATTCTCGTGTAAGAATTGTGTACAGCGGAGTAAAATGAATACTCCCTTTTATTAGGATGTTTTGTTCTCCATATGTCTATGATATTTCTTGATCTCATAAGATTATTAATGGTTTTAGTTGAATTAGCAATTACATGAGATTTAGTTGACAATCTATCTAAAGTGGGATCCAAAAGGCAGTTAAAATCACCACCAATGTAGATATGACTGAGAGGAGCTATCATCAGGAAGAAGACCAAAGGCTCTATGATACAAGTTTGAGTCATCGGTGTTTGGTCTATAGATATTTAAAAAAGTTACTGGGTAGGATATAATATGACCATTTAATAAAATAAATCTTCCGTTAGGGTCAATTATTTTTGATGTAAGTATGAAAGGCACATTTTTATGAAATAAAATGGCTACACCTCTAGCTTGTGAAGTAAAGGGTGCATGATGAACCTGAGATATCCAGCTAGCTTTAAGTTTGTGTTGGTTGTCTTTACAGAAATGTGTTTCTTGTAAGAATAAAACATCTGCTTTTAATGAATTTAAGTGTGAAAAACCTTCCCTGCTTTAATATTTTTGGCTAAGGCCCTGACGCTCCATGAAATTAGTGTAATTTTTTTTCTTACAAGTTGACATTAAAGTTTTTTAGGGTATTTATGAAAAAAAACCTTAGTAATTGGTAAGTTGAAATATGATTGTGCACCTCTCTCCTCCACATTCATGCTCAGATTCACACATACACAACACTCACACCCCATTGTTCCCCCCCTCCCTCTGTCCCCATCGTGTGTAGTTCAATGTTTTGGAGTGAAATCTCCATTGGGATGTTGTCCATAAGACGTCGTGTTGGTTGATTCCCCAGTCCAAAAGTCCCCCACCCTTATCTTCAGGCGCAGGGCGCATGCTAGTAGTTGCATTCACTGCTCCAAGCAATAGCTCGGCAGCGAAGTGAGGAGCATTCTTAATGGTTTTCACATACTTTGCAGATTGTAAATACAATTGGATATGGTTTAATGGAAACAATAAAACACAAATAAGCATATAAAGTCAACTTGTTTTTCCACTCCACTGGTACTGTAAATGTTGATAGTGAAACAAACAAGGAACACTTATTTTTAACACTTTTATGATTGGAGCCCTTTTGGATCCCCAAGCATTTTTGTGGGTTTTCTTTTCGAAATGGCCTTTGCTCAAAAAATAATAATGAATTAAAATCAATGTCGTTGTGAATTATTGACCTATTTATGGCTCCAATTACTTCACATCATATATTCCACTATGAAATATTTTTTGGGGAAAATGTTGCATATTTTGTGTGTTTGCTATAAAAGACAAGGTAAAAAAAAAACACCATAAAATATAAAACAAGAAATATAAATCGACAGACTTGAAGTTGGTCTAGAGATTTAAATGTTGAATGGAAAATAAATATGAGTTATTTAAAAAAATAAATTATAATCACATTTTATTCCAGATCCCAGGGAGCAAACTAGAAAAAATATATACCGTATTTTTCGGACTATATGTCGCAGTGCGACTATAAGTCGCAGTGCGACTTATACTCAGGAGCGACTTATGTGTGAAGTTATTAATACATTACCGTAAAATATCAAATAATATTATTTAGCTCATTCACGTAAGAGACTAGACGTATAAGATTTCATGGGATTTAGCGATTAGGAGTGACAGATTGTTTGGTAAACGTATAGCATGTTCTAGATGTTATAGTTATTTGAATGACTCTTACCATAATATGTTACGTTAACATACCAGGCACGTTCTCAGTTGGTTATTTATGCGTCATATAACAAACACTTATTCAGCCTGTTGTTCACTATTCTTTAGTTATTTTAAATTGCTTTTCAAATGTCTATTCTTGGTGTTGGGTTTTATCAAATAAATGTCCCCAAAAAATGTGACTTATACTCCAGTGCGACTTATATGTTTTTTTTCTTCTTTATTATGCATATTCGGCCGGTGCGACATACACTCCGGAGCGATTTATACTTCGAAAAATACGGTATATATATATATAAAAATATATATATATATATTGTATTGGTTTTGAAAATGAAAAATATAAAAAATGCCCCTGCACGCTATTAATTGGAAAAATGTTGGACACCCCTTTAGTGGTGTATACTGACTGGTCACTACGTGTCAGTAAAGTCACATTGATGCGCTCAAGCATGTGTATATATTCCATCCATCCATCTTCTACCGCTTGTCCCTTTCAGGGTTGCAAGGGGTGCTGGATATTCCAAGATAATAACATATATTTGTAGAAGGAATTATTTAAAAAAAAAAGGTGAGCAAAGATCTGATTTGCAACTTCTTCCACTAAAAAAAGTTTGTGAGAATCTTGCTCTGGTGCAGCACCAGAAGACTTAGAACTTGACTAAATAGCGAAAGTAACAACATTTCCGTATGTGAAACTGCGGAGGGGTCATTACCCTTGCAAAATAGGGAGCAGTACGTCTCTCTTTGTGACAGCCGTAATGTGAAAGTAGGCACTTAAAGGGGAACTGCAGTTTCTTTAGAATGTTGTTTATCATTCACAATCCATATGTAAGACAAGAACACGTCCTTTTTTTTTTTTTTTTTTTTTTTTGCATTCTTACTCGTAAATAAATGTTAGCAAAAGTCAGCTAACAATGGAACCCATGGGAGGTCCTCTATTCCGCCTACAAAGCTCTCTAAAAACATGCAAAAGCCTCCATTATTGTTTTATATAAATGCTGTAAGTAAAAAATGAATGTAGTAACTTTCATAATAAAATGTAATATTTACATATTTTGCTCATTTAAGCAGAATGGCGGTATTAATTTTACAGACGCATCACATTTGCTTAACCCTTCAACGACAAACACTAAGAATTGTGTAGCAGTATTGCTGAGTGCTGAACAAGAAATACAAACTACGAACATAATAAAACAATCACTTTCTGTACAATGTCTGATCTCACTGGGATGCCTACTGATGAGATGTTTATATCTTCCCATTTAGATGAAGAATTAATCATAATCCTAACGATGGGTTAGAAGTGCCACAAATGAGCGACTTTTCGTGTCTTTCTTGCCATCTCCGGGTCAAAGTTGAATGTCAAAGTTGACCAACCACTCAGTTTACGGCCACATCCTTCTACTATCCAGGTGAGAGGCATAATTTATCATCTAGAATTAACTTCTACTAACTCAGAGGTGCTGCAGCATTTAGTATGTCAATATAGCAGCATAAGATAGTTAGCTCTCTGTTATCACAGCGCTGTTTGTTTGTCTGCGTAAACGCTTGTAATCATATCGCTAATACTTGATTAATATTCAGGTCATGAGATGTAAATAGAGTATTGTTGGTGGGTTTTTTGGGGGGAGGGCTTTATGGGAGGAATAGTGTACTCCAATTAGCTGCATTGTTAGCCACCTCGTATTTGCTGATACAAACCCCGTTTCCATATGAGTTGGGAAATTGTGTTAGATGTAAATATAAACGGAATACAATGATTTGCAAATCCTTTTCAACCCATATTCAATTGAATGCACTACAAAGACAAGATATTTGATGTTCAAACTCATAAACTTTTTTTTTTTTTTGCAAATATAAATTAACATAGAATTTCATGGCTGCAACACGTGCCAAAGTAGTTGGTAAAGGGCATGTTCACCACTGTGTTACATGGCCTTTTCTTTTAACAACACTCAGTAAACGTTTGGGAACTGAGGAGACACATTTTTTAAGCTTCTCAGGTGGAATTCTTTCCCATTCTTGCTTAATGTACAGCTTAAGTTGTTCAACAGTCCGGGGGTCTCCGTTGTGGTATTTTAGGCTTCATAATGTGCCACACATTTTCAATGGTAGACAGGTCTGGACTATAGGCAGGCCAGTCTAGTACCCGCACTCTTTTACTATGAAGCCACATTGATGTAACACGTGGCTTGGAATTGTCTTGCTGAAATAAGCAGGGGCGTCCATGGTAACGTTGCTTGGATGGCAACATATGTTGCTCCAAAACCTGTATGTACCTTTCAGCATTAATGGCGCCTTCACAGATGTGTAAATTACCCATGTCTTGGGCATTAATACACCCCCATACCATCACAGATGCTGGCTTTTCAATTTTGCGCCTATAACAATCCGGATGGTTCTTTTCCTCTTTGGTCCGGAGGACACGACGTCCACAGTTTCCAAAAACAATTTGAAATGTGGACTCGTCAGACCACAGAACACTTTTCCACTTTGCATCAGTCCATCTTAGATGAGCTCAGGCCCAGCGAAGCCGACGGCGTTTCTGGATGTTGTTGATAAACGGTTTTTGCCCTGCATAGGAGAGTTTTAACTTGCACTTACTGATGTAGCGACCAACTGTAGTTACTGACAGTGGTTTTCTGAAGTGTTCCTGAGCCCATGTGGTGATATCCTTTACACACTGATGTCGCTTGTTGATGCAGTACAGCCTGAGGGATCGAAGGTCACAGGCTTAGCTGCTTACGTGCAGTGATTTTTCCAGATTCTCTGAACCCTTTGATGATATTACGGACCGTAGATGGTGAAATCCCTAAATTCCTTGCAATAGCTGGTTGAGAAAGGTTTTTCTTAAACTGTTCAACAATTTGCTCACGCATTTGTTGACAAAGTGGTGACCCCCGCCCCATCCTTGTTTGTGAATGACTAAGCATTTCAAGGAATCTACTTTTATACCCAATCATGGCACCCACCTGTTCCCAATTTGCCTGTTCACCTGTGGGATGTTCCAAATAAGTGTTTGATGAGAATTCCTCAACTTTATCAGTATTTATTGCCACCTTTCCCAACTTCTCTGTCACGTGTTGCTGGCATCAAATTCTAAAGTTAATGATTATTTGCAAAAAAAAATGTTTATCAGTTTGAACATCAAATATGTTGTCTTTGTAGCATATTCAACTGAATATGGGTTGCAAATGATTTGCAAATCATTGTATTCCGTTTATATTTACATCCAACACAATTTCTCAACTCATATGGAAACGGGGTTTGTATTACAAAGGGATTGTGAATCAGCAAATTTCCCCCCAAAAAGTGCAGTTCCCCTTTAACTTGCCCTCCTTCCACTGAGGGGACAGGGGGGTTCAATATCAGACATCTCCAATTAGAGTCTTCGACTATTTGAAGACAGACCTAGTATGCGATATATGACATTTACTAAAGGCGACCTGCACTTTTTGGAGCATTTTGGTTATTGTCATAATTATTATAACAGACATGGCGACAAATGTTTTTAAAAAACCCCAAAAAAAAACACTTTTCATAACTTCCCAACTTGTAAATAAAAGTCTGCTTACAGCAGAGCCAATGTGAGGTACTCTAAATTTGCCAATAAAACCCAATAAAAAAACGTCCCAAAAAAGCCAACAAAGCTCTATTTACAATTTGTGACTTTAATATTAACCTAGTATTAGTGATATTGTTATCATAAACGCTAACGCAGACAAACTATTCATAGCGGCGCCGTGGTCGCAAGCTTGTGAATAAAGTGACTAATAAGCTGCTTCCTCGTTTTCTTGCTAGTCAAACTTTATTATAAATCATAAATTAGGACTGGGCGGTAATATAGTTAATACTGGTATATTTTAGAAAGCGGTATGTATTTGAGATCATATTTTTGATGTGCCTTTGTTACGCCGTTTGCTCTTTTCTGCGCCTGAAAGGCGAAGCACAGGGCATCCTCTTTGGCTCACCCCCGCCCCCACCGCTTGTCTGATGATAACGTGCATCAAAGTTAAAAAAAAAAAAAAAATGTCAACTTGTCAATGTCAATGTTAAATGCCAACTTCTCGACTCCCGAGTTATGCAATGCTTTGGAAAGCGACTGCATTTGGCGATTGGTGAGTTACGACAGCTTTATTTACACTTACACAAATTTGCTTTAGAACCTATAGCTCTCCTTGTAGCGATTTTCACTAATCTCCTCTGCTAATGTTGTTCACTACTGTTAGCGACATAACACAGAAGCTAACGATAGCTACTCTCTGCTGCTCGCTCGGTGTGTCACATGTCTAACTCCAACTCTTTTTAAAAGTGCCTCTTCCCATAGCCCATGCAGACTAAGATACTGTAGTGTAGCGGCTGGGTGGCTGAAAAGTAGTTTGAAACTTAACAGCCAGCGGCTTTCACTGCAGTGAGCAAGTAAAAGCTCCATTTGTCCGCGCACGTGTGAGGCTAACATTGATGAACAACTGAACGAAAAATGCTTCGACATAGTTAACGGCTAACTAATTATGTTTTGAGAATAAACAACACGTTACGTAACTGCTTACAACAAAAATAATCTGAGTACGCTCAACACTGGTTATCTAGCCGTAAAACACTAAGGCAACGTTTTTATAAGATACCGGCATATACCGTATACCAGTATTTGGACTAACAATACAGCGATAACAGTTTTGATCCGTATCGCCCAGCTCTATCATAAATCATACCTCTCACTTTGATAGTAGAAGGATGAGGACGTATTCTGGCAAGTTGGTACACTTTGACATCCAATGTATACCCGGAAATGGAGAGAACGACACAAAAAGACGCTTGGTTCCACCCCCCGTTTCTTCACAAAGATTATTAGTCATTCTTCATCTAAATATGAATATATGAACATCTATCAGACTGCATCCTAATGACAGCTGACTTTGTACACTAAGTGATGTTTTATTATGTTTGTTGGCTCTAATGAAGTCTGCAATGAGCAGTAATCAGTGATTCTAAAAAAGTGAATATTACTATAATGTGCCTACTAACAGCATGCATATAAAACCTTATTGGAGATGTCTGAATGTTTTTTTAAGGGCGACTCCTATAGGCTCAATTGTAAGCAGACTTTTGATAGCATTTATTAACTATTTAGAATGCATTAAAAAAAACAACCAAAAAAACATGTTTTTCACAAGGATTGTGAACGATAGGCAAAATTCCACAAACAAGTGCAGTTCCCCTTTAAGTGCAGAGTTACAGTGTATATGTCAAAAGTGGATAAAGTGCACAATAGTGCTTCTTGGAGACAGGCGTGGACAAACAATGCGTTAGCATTAAAGCTAAAGACACACACTAAAGCACTATCAACATGTCTAAATTTCAGCATCAAGAAGACATTTTGGACAATACAATCTTGTGTGACTTCTTAGACTTGCTTAACATTGCTGAAAAATACTGTAATATGGAACCTTTAAGTCCATGCGAAATAATATTTTGTTGTGAGCCAAAAGGTGCTTCAGTCGTATAGGGTGTGCATATTCATGCGCACTGGCGGTGCAAGACAATTGCCCAGGGCAGCAGTTTCTAGGAGGTGCATTTAAAAAAAAAAGAAGTTTTAAAGCGTTTACTATAACCATCAAAAATGTCACCTCACACATTTGTAGGTTTTAAACATTTGTAGATAGAGTGTGGTGCCATTTTAAAGGTCTGTGTGCTCACATCTTCCCATCTTCTCCTATACACAATACACAACTAAACAATTGATTGACAAAATGTTCCGCTGCTTGATGATTCCTTGTCAACTGTTTCCCTTTTTCCATCCAGTAAGGACTGTGGTTTTAGTCTATGAGGTTGACTTACCTCGCTTTGTCCATGTTTCACTCAAGTCCTTCCTGACTATGTGCAGGAGTTCACTATATGCTTTGTTCTTTTGCAGATGTTCGCATGAATGTGGAGTGGAGAGTAGCGTAAATGCTGACTTGTATGTCTCTTGAGTTTTTACAGAAGTGCCGGGCTAAGCAGAGTGGGGGATGCTGGCGTGTGGTCAAGAGGTAACAATCTCTCTCGCCGGGCGCCTCCATCCCTTCGATGTCTCAACAGCTGGAAGATATTCTGCGGCAAACAAACGGGTAGAAGGATTTAAAAAGTCTTTATTGTCGCCATGCTCAGGTGTAGTAACAACATGTAGCTTGGTTGATTAAAATAACATTGTAAATAGTGAAGTGAATTAAAAAACTCGTATTATGTTTTGCATATGGTGAATGTTTATATTCATCTGAGAGAAGGCAAACCACCAATAGGTAAGTATATCAGTTTGGGCACATAATAACATAGGGCCCTTTAGTATTGACATTTGTGTGTGGATTGGATTAGTTTTCGCGGAAGAAAAGGCAATAAAATTGGACCTTGGTATGCAAAGATGATGGCCCTATCCGTGAGAAGAGACTACATGTGTGGCTTAATGCCAGCATCTAAGATACGACCTGCATCTGTTGTCTTTCCAGACACTTGCACACAAACATCTCATTTTATGGTCAAGGTGTGCTGTCCTGACTTAGCACACACCCACAGACAGGAAGGAGGAATATAAAACTGATGGTTTGGCTACTCCAAGTTAGGAGTGCCTAATTTTTTGACCTGACCTCCACCAAAAACTGCAGTCCTGTATAATGACGCTCGCTTGTAATAAAGGAACTTTTGATTCAGTAAAGCGTCTCCGACGTTTCTTTTGATTCAGCCACACTGTTCTGTCCGGACGAGGATGACAAGACCAGAAATACACATCAATAGCACCCGACAATTAGTGCCTTTAGAATTTGTTGTGGTCTAAATAGGGCTGAATTGACAGTAGCTTTTTTGGAAAGTTGCACAAAAGTTGCAATATTTTGCGGTTTATTTTGTTTCAATAACATTAAATCAATTCCTGATTTTATGAATTTGTTATCAATGTTTGCAACTTGCTCACTGTAACATTTTTCTAAGCAAAACATATAACAAGAACCACTACCGGCTAGCTTATGTTACCATTAGTGGTTCAACAGAACACACTTGTTTGACAATTGTCTATATTTTTCACAATCACAAAGTTTATGTAATACATTTTTTTACCGGCCCGAATAAAACAATTGGTGTTTACGCCGGTCACTCACTTGGTGTCGTCAACATGTGCACACATACAAAACCAGTCCAGGCAAGGAACAATCTGGCGCTGGCTGGTCTCCGTGATCCTGTTGGCGTGTGGTTGCCGGTCGCAATTTTTCGATCGCTTTGATTTGATCGAGTGGTGCTGGCTGTCTTTGGGTATTGCTGCTGTTTCTGCTGCCGTTTGTTTGTGGTGTGGGCGCCCGTGGCTGCTAGGTCCGGTGGCTGATGTTGTGACTGGTGGCAGCGCGCACACGTGGTGGTTGTCGTGGCTGACTAACTTGCCGGCTTCATACTCGTTTGTTGTCGTGTTGGTTGGCTTGTCGGGTGTGGGCCTGGGATGCCCTTGTCCCTGGGTGACGGGGGTGCGCGGCCTGACCTGTGGGAGGGGATCGGCTGGTTCTCAGTGGGCAGTGGGTGCCGGGACTTGATCCCGCCGGCCTGTGTATGGATTTGTTGTTGTATATATATATATATATATATATATATATATATATATATATATATGAGTGTGTGTGTGTGTGTGTGTGCGCGCCTCAGGCTACTGCATCCGGGCTGCGTGTCTGGAGCTCCTGGGTCCCACCGTCCATCCCTTCCGGGTGCCCGTCTTGGTTGGGGCCTGCTGGGTCTAGTCCCCGCGTCTATTGTGGTAGCCTGGTGCTGCATGGTATTCTGAGGTGCTGCAAGTCGGCCAGCTGCTGGGGTAGTGACCTTGTGTGTCAGCATATCTTTGATCTTCTTTTAATTTTTTATTTATTTATTATTATTCAATTATTATTTGTTTATTTATTTTTATTATATATATATTTTTTTAAATATATTTTATAATTTTTAAAAATTTATTTTTCCCCTCCCTCAGGGCGGTTGCTGGTTGTTCCATCTCCATCATTGGGGTACCTGTGGGTGTTGTGCGTGATTCCCGTGGCCCCGTGCTGGGCGGTCCTGCGGCGGCCGAAATGGGTGGGGTGACCTGGGGCGGGCCGCGCCGTGCTCTCCGGGGGTGGGGGGATGGGCTCGTGGGGGCCCGGTTGCTAGTGGGGCAGGGGCGGTTTTCCCGTCTGGTTGCGGGGAGTCCCTGGGCCCCCCAGGCGGGGCGTCCCACATTTCTGCCCGTGTGGGGTAGGTCTCTTGCTGTCTTGAGGGTTGGCTTCCCCCTGCTTCTCCCGTGCCTTGTGCTCTACAGGGCGCGTCTGTCTGCGGCCTGCTGCTGGCTCTTCCGGGCGGACGGTGGGGTTTCTGTCGTTAGCCGGCCTGGCTGCGTGGGGCCGGTGGTCCCTGGTTCCCTAGGCGCCACACCTGCTGTTTGTGGGCTCTCTGGGTGACTGGGGCTGTACTCTGGCTCCCACACACTCTGGGAGTCAAATATATTGTACATACAAATACACATATCAGAATCAGAATCAGAATCGTTTTATTGCCATTGTTTGAGAACGGGTTCACAAACTAGGAATTTTTCTTGGTGCAATCGTGCAACATAAAACACATATAACACAGATTTGGTAATACGAGCTGTAACTGAGCTATCAGATCTTGTTATAGACTTAGAAGGAATTCTAGGGAGCTACTGTTAGGAGTTATTGTTCATGTGCCTGATGGCCGAGGGGAAAAAAACTGTTCAGGTGGCGGGAGGTGTGGGTCTGGATGGACCGTAGTCTCCTGCCTGAGGGGAGAGGGGAGAATAGTGTGTGTCCAGGGTGAGAAGAGTCAGCTGTGATCCGCCCCACACGCCTCCTGGTCCTGGAGGAGAACAAGTCCAGGAGAGATGGGAGCTTGCAGCCAATCACCTTCTCAGCAGCACGTACGATGCGCTGCAGGCGATGCTTATCCTGGACTGTGGCGCCGAGGAACCACACGGTGATGGAGGAGGTCAGGATGGACTCGATGATGGCTGAGTAAAACTGCACCAGCATCTCGGTCGGCACCTTAAGTTTCCTCAGCTGCCGCAGGAAGTACATCCTCTTCTGGGCCTTCTTGATGAGGGAGCTGATGGAGACGGGGGTGGAAGAGTCAATCAGGGTGAGGGGGGATGGTGGGGCTGTGACTTTCCTGAAGTCCATGATCATCTCCACTGTTTTCAGGGCGCCAGCCGGCCCACTTCTCTCCTGTAGGCGGACTCATCGCCATCCGAGATGAGCCCGATGAGGGTAGTGTCATCCGCAAACTTGAGCAGTTTTACGGACTGGTGACTGGAGGTGCAGCAGTTTGTGTACAGGGAGAAGAGCCAGGGGGAGAGTACACAGCCCTGAAGAGTACCAGTGTTCGTGGTTCGACTGTCCGAGACAATCTTCCCCAGCCGCACGTGCTGTCTTCGGTCTGTCAGGAAGTCATTGATCCAACTGCAGAGGGAGTCGGGCACGCTGAGCTGGTAGAGCTTGTCTCGTAGCAGTCCAGGGAGGATGGTGTTGAAGGCAGAGCTGAAGTCCACAAACAGGATCCTAGCGTAGGTTCCTGGGGAGTCCAGATGCTCTAGGATGAAGTGGAGGGCCAGGTTCACTGCATCATCCACAGACCTGTTGGCTCTGTAGGCGAACTGCAGTGGGTCCAGGAGGGGGGCGGTGATGTCCTTGAGGTGGGACAGGACCAAGCGCTCAAAGGACTTCATGACCACAGACGTCAGTGCAATCGGCCTGCAGTCATTAAGTCCTGTGATCCGTGCTTTCTTGGGGACAGGGACAATGGTGGAGGTCTTAAAGCAGGACGGCACACGGCATAGCTCCAGAGAGTTGTTAAAAATGTCAGTGAAGACAGGAGCCAGCTAATCCGCACTGTGTCTGAGAGTGGAGGGGGAGACACCATCCGGCCCAGGGGCCTTCCACGTATTCAGCTTCAAGAACTGCCGGCGTACATCCTCCTCTTGGATGGAGAGGGCCTTTACAGTCCTGTGATGTCCTTGGAGTCCTTTGAGTCCTTTAATGAAGTGCTGGCGTTGGTGGGGAGGGTGATGGTGGGGGAAGCAGAGCTTTGATGAGCTGGAGGCCGTTCATGACGACAGTATACTCACATACACACCGTTATTCATACATACTTAGGTACCTACGCTCCCACATACATACCCAAATACAGTACATACCTACGTACTCAAAGTTCATACATCCACACGCACATTCACTGTACAAACATACATATACACATACTGTATATATACAGTCACTGTACAAACATACATATACACATACTGTACATATACAAGTACATATACATACATACACTCATGCACATAATCATGTTTCATCAAACATATATTAACGTTGTTGCCCTAGGGCAGGGGTTGGCAACCTTTACCAGTCAAAGAGCCATTTTGACCAGTTTCACAAATTAAAGAAAACAATGGGAGCCACAAAAATCTTTTGAAATTTAAAATGAAATAACACTGCATACAAAGTTTTTTTTTTGCTTTGTGCTATGTATAATCCAAGGGTCTCAGACACGCGGCCCACACCTTAATATAAAATTTGAATGTCAGTGCGCCCGCGAGTTTTATATGAGTGGAGTTTGACAGCGTCATAATTGTCAATCCTCCCAATTTTTCCCGGCATACTACGTATTTCAGGGTAGCTATTCTCTCAAGCGTGCCGTGATGGTACAGCATTTAGCACCCACCACAACCAGCGTGCCGGCCCAGCAACACGTTGTATGGGACTTCTGCTTGCTCACGAAAGTGACAACAAGGCGTACTTGGTCAACAACCACACAGGTTACACTGACGGTGGCGGTATAAAAAACTTCAACACTCTTACTAATAATGCGCCACACTGTGAACCCACACCAGACAAGAATGACAAACACATTTCGGGAGAACATCTGCACCGTAACACAACATAAACACAACAGAACAAATACCCAGAATCCCATGCAGCCCTAACTCTTCCGGGCTACATTATACACCCCCGCTACCAAACCCCGCCCACCTCAACCGACGCACGGAGGGGGGGCGTCAAATACAATATAAAGTTAGCACCCTCTAGCATCTGTGTAAATGTTGCAAACAGCCCCTTTAAGATAGTGTAAGGCCGCCAAAAAATATATGTTTCAAAGCTCTGGTTTGTATGCGCCACAGCGGTGCTCAGTTGTGATACACTTTTCCACCACTTGTGGCAGTAATGACAATATCCATCCATCCATCCATTTCCTACCGCAACAAACAAAATAAGTCTGGAGTTAAAGTCATAGAGAAGTTTTTTAAGCGCAACAATTATGACCAAACTGGTGAAGCTGTATTTTAATTTGCACAGTTCAGTTAAGAAACATATACATTATCATTTATTATTGATTTATTCAGAATGTATTTATTTTAGCACTGCACAATTGTATGTAAATCTATTTTTGTTAATCAGTTTTTATGAGTCCCTTCTCATGCAATATATTTGTTTGTATTTATTTTTGTAATCAGCCTGACCTAAGCCTTAATCAACAAATGCTTTCATATTATTTGACAAGATATAATCAGATATAATTATTATTAAGATAACTAATTTAGTGTTAATATTTGAGTGGGCCCCAGGCGCCTCTGTAGTTAAAAAGTTGGGCCCCGAGGTAAAAAAAAATTAAGAACTCCTGTCTTTAGAGTTCCTTGTAACCTTAACCATAAAAAACAGGATTTCAACAGAAATCGGAATACCAATACTGTATTGACATTTTATACCACACAGATTTAAAACTAGACACTGGATGTCAGTAAAAGCAGCACATTGGTAAATGACTGTACTGTTTTAATTCATCATAACTAATAATGGTAATAATTGATTATACTAAAATTTCAGAACGAAACCCCACCATTTTTGTTGGTAAATGAGAGATGAGAGATTATCATCACACGTCAACATCTCCAACGTGAAAATGTTGCCTCTTTAATTGGTCAGCATTGCAAATGAGAATCTTTTCCCTAATGCCTTACCCTGAATAAATATGTTAAGACAGGTAAACAAAGACGTAAATACTTATATACTACATCACCCAGAATGTAGACAGGAACAGGAAGTATGTCTGAGCTACGTGAGAGGACGGCAATTACGTTGGCTAAGCAGTAAAACGTTGATACATTGTTACACATTATTGTTCCTGTTTCATCTGCACAAACAACAATCATACATTTTGATTAGACGGTTGACGTTTGTGTTCGAGCGCTAAGCAGAGATCAATTAAATTGGGGAAAATAGCATTGTTTTCCATAGACTCATATACAGTATTTGTGGGGGGCCGCCGCAATTAAAATTGTACCGCCACAAAACGATTTTGCTCCAATTTTTTTAATTTTGTCTCACTTTGGTGTGTTCGCTCTTTCACAAACATAAATAGGACTGTGTCCTTCTCGTGCAGTAAAGGGCATCGTAACCTACAAAAATGCAGAGCTTTACCTTGCCGCACATGCCGTCGTTGGAGCAGTTCCTGTTGTTTTGGTCTGTGGCCTCCTCCTCCACCTGTGGACAACTATAAATTTTAGTGGAGCAGGTTATTTTTTAACTACAGTATGATGACTCCCTTTTCAATTAGCTCACCATGGCTCCTTTCCCTTGTCCATTGACAAAAACAGATACTGTTTGTAGAACCTGTATTTCAGCCACTGTTCCAAGTGAGACAAACTGATACTAGGGAATTAAGGATATCTCGGTTTAGGCCTCGGAGCCGATTCGATTTCCAGTCCCGATCCGATTATGTGAAAGTAGATTATAAAACATAAAATATTTTTAGAAAGCTTATTGCAGTGATTCTGAAACTGTAGTGGTACATGGGCTCCACCTAGAGGTACGCCAAATTATCACTTAATTGAACATTCAAACACAGTTTTACTGTCCAAACTGTGTGTAATGTTACATGGCCAAACTATGAAATATACTTGTTAGATAAAACCTCTACCTTGTTTTTAATGAATATTTTAGGCTTACTACGCTACTGTATTTTAATGTTGGTCATTATGGTGGTAGCCAAGTGTTTTCTGAGGTGGTACTTAATTAAAAAAAAAGTGAAAAAAGTTAGAGAAACACCGGCTGGCGTACTGTATTTAATTTAGAATTTGCTTGTAATGTGAATCAGATTGTGTATTAAATTTGTGGTATTGAATGCAACATACAATATTTTTTTTTAACAAAATCAAGTAACTTGTGCACAATAACTAAAAAAAGCAAAAGCTACTCTTGGCTTGGGATGGATATCGTTTACATTTGAATCGATAATGTATAATGAAAAGGTACCAATTTTCAGTACTTTTGTGTGTGTGTTTTTGATGATAAAATCTAATTTCTTTATTGCACCATTTAAAAATGAGCGGATTATCGTAACTGCTGTCCAGTTATCTTGTTTTATTATCACCATGTTATAATTTGCAAGCATAGCAATAAGTTGCAATTACAGTTGCAACTCCAAGACGTTTTATGGCAGTGGTGGATAAATTGATGCTGGGTTTTTTTTGTCTTTGTTGCGCCCTAAAAAGTGGTATTACTGTTCTATTGTACTATTCTATTGATTACACACCAGTTTAATTTTAACGTTCATCTTAGTTAAAGTTGCCATTAACACATTTGGAGGTGTTAAAACCGCCATGCAAAATCGCTAATGCTAATCAGTAGAGTTTAAATGGCAACGTCAATTATTATTAGCATCAAGGTAGCGCATTTTTGGAAAAGATGAGCTTTAGTTTACTTACGTTTGAGCGTTTTTTGAGTCTATTTCTTTGTTGGCGTTGGAAATTGCAACATTACCTAGAGGTAGTTTGGCTTGGTCTGCTCGAGTGATCGCCAAATGCCAAAACCGTAACATGGCACTGTTGGTTTTAAGTGAATTGATGCCTGTGTAGCCATCCCTACTATTGGCTCCAATTACCGTATTTTCCGCACTATAAGGCACACCTAAAAACCTAAAATGTTCTCAAAAGCTGACAGTGCGCCTTATAATCTGGTGCGCCTTATATATGGACCAGTATTGAGCTACAACAGGTCTCGCAACTACGGTAAGCAGCCGCCGACTTAATTTTCCCCCGTAGAAGAAGAAGCGCGCGGTGCATGCTGGGATATATGAATGTGCGAGGCGTGCCGTTTCATTTCCATTTGTGTTTATGTAAAGACCCCAAAATGGCTCCTATTAAGAGACACGCTTACGACGCAGAGTTTAAACTCAAGGCGTTCAGTCCCGCAGTAGAACATGGGAATAGAGCAGCAGCGAGAGGATTTAACATTAACGAATCAATGGTGCGGAAGTGGAGGAAGCAACAAGATGACCTGCGCCAAGTAAAGAAGACTAAACAGAGTTTCCGAGGGAACAAAGCGAGATGGCTACAGTTGGAGGACAAACTCGAACAGTGGGTTGTTGAACAGAGAGCAGCAAGAAGAAGAAAAATTTGAGGGATTCGTGGATGAGGAATAACTTAAAGTGAGCTTTACATGTTTATTTTGTGTGTTGTGTGACATTAACGTTTGAGCAACGTTGAGTCATTGATATATTGTTATTGCTTTGCACTATTTCGAGTGTTACTATATTGTGATTGCACTAACGTTTGATTTACCGTAACAGTATCAGACTGTTTTTTACGTTTTTATTGAATCGAGGAAAAGTTCCCCTCCACTATGTGATATAAATGTTGCACTACATGTTATACTTTGCTGTTGTTAAAAGATAAACAAAACACCACGTCACTGACTTTACCTCGGGGAAAATAATAAAACATCTGTTTATTCATTTTGGGAGTGAACGGAGTTGTCAGAACACTGGTTTGTAATCTATTAATAAAGTTTGACTGACCTATCTGACTGTTTTGTTGACATTCCCTTTAGCGCAGCTCCATCTAATGGATGCAGCCTCTACTGTAGCGTCTATTCTATGCACCTTATAATGCGGTGCGCCTTATATATGAACAATGTTTTAATTGAAGGTGCGCCTTATTATCCGGTGCGCCTTATAGTGCGGAAAATACGGTAAATCTCTTGTATTTTGTCCTCGAAGCCTTCTTGTATCCAGAGACTTACTCTAATGTTTTGGTATTTTTTAACATGAGTATCCATCATTGTAACATTTATCACTCAGAAAAAGTGGAAAATCATCCCCTTTAAGACCACGGTGAACCAAGACTTTATGAGATAGCCAACATATTGACTGTCGACATAAGCAGAGCGCCACTGCATTGCCATATATTTGGGAAATGTTCTGTGTAAATTAGAGACAGTACTGCGTGTCACAAGTGGACTGTTCTTACCTCCTTCTTCCACTTTAGCTCGCAGAAAACTCTCTCGAAGCATTCATGCAAGTAGTTGAACTAAAAGGACAAATCAGAGGTCGGTTCTGGATGTAGGACAGAAAAAAAAAAGATCAAAACCGAAGAGCCATCCACTCACATAAGGTGTAAAAATCTTCACCCAGCGTGGTTTCTTCTCCCCGCGCGCATACTCAAAGCAAAAGGCCATGCCCTCTTCGTCCGCGTCCCACCTCTGCATCTCCCCCCACTCAAAGGCTATCGCCTGGTTCTGAAACACAATAAACTCATTAGAGTGTGTTCGTTTGTGTCTGACAAACGGACAGAAGGAACCGTGAAATTGACTGATCCATTCTATTGTAATGACATAGTAACCCATTGGATAACATATTAATTACTGTGGCATAAAACTGCAATATGGTGGAACCTCGATTTATGTAGGTTCGTACAACTCGGCAGCTATTTTGTGCCTGGCAGCACATCCATTGCTGTTAGCTACTACTAGATGTGTGCTTAGCATGTTTGCCTTTTTACAACATGTTTCTAGCTGTGCTAGCTCAATATGAGTCAAAAGAAAGCAATGAACAAGCGATGTGTGGTTTGAAAGATCCAGGAAGCATCACCAGCGTTGTCGACATTGACCTACCCATCCCTTTTCTTCCGCTACACTTGAAGAAAATAAACCAACAAGTTAAAAGGGGATTTTATTTTTTATTCCTAATCATTGTACCGGCCTGTCTGTCAAAGTTGAGGACTTTTGTCATTTCAAACAGGACTAGTGACAAAGTTTGTGCATGGCGGCTACAAATGAGTGGATCCATCTCCCCACTTTCTATTGTGTTCAAAGTGTACAAACTGTTACCGAAATAGGGACTTTTGTCGAGGCAGGAACCCATTATTCATATTTACATAGTTTTTTTATGGAGAACTTTGCTTCAATATTCTAACTTTTCTATTTATGAACCCTGTCCAAGAACCAATTGGGTTTGTAAATCAATACCAGTGCTACACTGTAAAAAAAAATACCCTAAAAACTGCAGCAAGCAATTGTTAAATAGCAACAGTAGAACACCGTAAAATCAAAAATTGTTTATCACAGTAGTAAATGCAGTGCATTCCTGCAAACCAAGAAACAGTAGATAACCTAAAAGACTATGGTTATAATATGTAGAAAACACGTGACTTTACTGTGAAAATAATGAAAAATTATACAAACCATTTACAAATACTGTAATGTCACAAGCATGCAAATACTAAAAAAATTGCGCTATTATTCTGTCTAAATGAAATATTTTGCCGATTGTACATTTAAATTTACTGCATACCTTACCGTAGTTTTCGGATTATAAATCGCAGTTTTTTTTCATAGTTTGGCCGTGGGTGCGACATATACTCCGGAGCAACTTCATCCATCCATTTTCTACCGCTTATTCCCTTTTGGGGTCGCGGGGGGCGCTGGAGCCTATCTCAGCTACAATCGGGCGGAAGGCGGGGTACACCCTGGACAAGTCGCCACCTCATCGCAGGGCCAACACAGATAGACAGACAACATTCACACTCACATCCACACACTAGGGCCAATTTAGTGTTGCCAATCAACCTATCCCCAGGTGCATGCAACTTATGTGTGAAATTATTAACACATTACCGTAAAATATCAAATAATATTATTTATCTCATTCGCGTAAGAAACGAAGCAAATGGCAGCAATCGTCACACACACACGTCAGCAATCGCCACTCACACGTCAACCAATAAAAATTTGGCGGGGGAGGGTCATGGCAGAAGTGCATTGTGGGTCCTGGGATGCTAACTGCTATATGCTATATGCTACTGCCGTAGCTATTAAAATGGATCACATCAACATTGGCGGTAACTTATAAAAACTAAGAAGGGCTGAACTAAAATGGCACCGAAAAGGAAATCATATACTGCAGATTACAAGCTGGACGTAGTGAAATATGCAGCAGAGAACGGCAATCGAGCAGCAGAAAGAAAGGACATACCAGAGGCGACACCGGGGAGGAAGATTTCATCGGATTCAGCGATCGGGAGTGACAGATTGTTTGGTAAACGTATAGCATGTTCTATATGTTATGGTTATTTGAATGACTCTTACCATAATATGTTACGTTAACATACCAGGCACGTTCTCAGTTGGCTATTTGTGCGTCATATAACGTACACTTATTCAGCCTGTTGTTCACTATTCTTTATTTATTTTAAACTGCCTTTCAAATGTCTATTCTTGGTGTTGGATTTGATCAAATACATGTCCCCCAAAAATGCGACTTATACTCCAGTGCGACCAGTGACGTGCGGCCTCACCTGCCATCATGTAAAGAAAAAAAATTTAAAAAGAAAAAAATATATATTAAATTGTTATATGTATCCAGTGATTATACTATAAAGTTATTTTCCATTTAACTTCACCAGTTTTAGATTATTTGTATTCAAAATCGCTGAATTTTCACATTTGCCGTTCAAATACTGAGAAGAGACGGTGCGGTGATCAGCAGCCAGTTGAGGCACGTCACTGCGTTGTGCCTCAACATGGATTGCGGACTCGGCTAACTGCTGGTCTGCTGTGCAGTGAGACCGTATTGCTTAATGAATTATATTATACATTTCCATAGTTTAGTTAGCTGAGGTATATAATGTACAGTGTATTTTGTCAACAACTGTATGTGTGTAACGTATTTCTTGTGCTGAGCAATCATAAAACTGCTGCGAAGACGCACTGTGTGAGGCTCGCAGTAATCCCGCCTCCTGGTGCCGGGTAATGCACCTCCGCTGCAGAATGCACCCCCCGACGGGAGCGCCACACCTACCAAAGCCAACACCCAAACCCTCCACATGCAAGACCGAATCCACCCAAAAAATGTCACTTAACAAGAAGCCAAAAAGTGCAAAAACAACAATGCTCGCGCCGGAGGAGCCGTGAACGACTGCAGGGACACAACATTAGGTACACCTGCAGACTGCAGCACGGATTTCATATTTCATTCATTCACAACTCCTCCAACACGAACACCACTCTTCCCGCACTTATAAGTAAAGGTAAGACCATAATAACGTTTTTTTTATTAAATGTGCTTTTTTGTGTGCTACAGTTTGTATGTGTAAAGTTAAAGTTAAGTTAAAGTACCAATGATTGTCACACACACACTAGGTGTGGTGAAATTTGTCCTCTGCATTTGACCCATCCCCTTACTCACTCCCTGGGATGTGAGGGGAGCAGTGGGCAGCAGCGGCGCCGCGCCCGGGAATAATTTTTGGTGATTTAACCCCCAATTCCAACCCTTGATGCTGAGTGCCAAGCAGGGAAGAATGCTGGTATGAGCTTTTAAACATAACCCGTTAACTGCTGCCAATCAAATGGTGAATAAGATACTCTTTAGGGTTCATATGTTTGTAAATCTGACTGTGATTAAGTCAGTGCCTCACCAGTCATGAACCTCACCGCACGTCACTGAGTGCGACATATATATGTTTTTTTCCTTCTTTATTGTGCATTTTCGGCCGGTGCGACGTATACTCCGGAGCGACTTATAGTCCGAAAAATACGGTAATTGTTTTAGGGTTTTGTGTTCAAGCATTAGCTGAGTTAACGTTTGGCTAACAACATGTTTTCTTGTATTTTTGTGGCAAGCGGTTTCCGACGTTGAGGGGTTATGTCTATGTACTTCATTGTAAACTGCATGGAAAAGAACCACACTGTGTGTTTAAGTGTGTTGAAACTGGTTGAAAGCAGATACGGAACATTTAAGGCTAATTTTTAATAGCTCACTTGAAGGAACTTGTTGCAGAAGGCCATGTTGTGAGTTGTCTAGTAAAAGGTTGTACCTATACTTTCAAGTTGAAATCCTCATGGACCACTCACATGTCTCGGAAACACAGGCATTTTGCAGATACTAGATACCGTGCGAACAGTGGTAAGCGCTTGTGCCTCACAGTAAGAGGGTCCTTGGTTCGATTCCCAGACTAGGGGTCTATTTGTTTTACGGTGAATTCCTGGCAACCACTAATACCAATATTTTACTATAAATTCAATATGTAAACAGGTTTAAAACATCAGTTTTTTCCATAGTAATTTATCTTAAGCAAAAACAGTAATCAACTGTAGAATTAACAGATTCGACATTAAGATACCGTAATGTCTTATACCTTGTGTTTATTTATGGTGAATTCCTGGCAACCACAGCTGCCATCCATCCATCCATCCATTTTCTACTGCGTGTCCCTCTCAGGGTCACGGGGGGTGCTGGAGCCTATTTCAGCTGCAGTCGGGCGGAAGGCGGGGTACACCCTGGACAAGTCGCCAGCTCATCGCAGGGCCAACAGATAGACAGACAACATTCACGCTCACATTCACACACTAGGGCCAATTTAGTGTTGCCAATCAACCTATCCCCAGGTGCAATGTCTTTGGAGGTGGCAGGAAGCCGGGATACACGGAGGGAACCCACGCAGTCACGAGGAGAACATGCAAACTCCACACAGAAAGACCCCGGGAATGAACCCAGGACCTTCGTATTCTGAGGCACATGCACCAACCCCTGTTCCACCGTGCTGCCCACAGCTCCCAGTATTTTACCATAAATTGTGCAGATTTGTTTTTTTTGTAACATTTCTTCAAACATAGTATTATTTAGCAACTGAAGTCAAAATATTAGGAAGACCAATAGTTAAATAGATTTTTAGTGTCACACACTACCTAAAGAAACAGCTGCCCTTACCTCGAGTGTCCCCTCCTCGGTGCAGGCATGCAGCTTGAAGTGCTGAATGCTGATGGCCGCAATGACGTGGCCCTTGCGTCTGGAGTCACAGGAGCAGTGAGGGAACAAGATTTCATTGTAGCCTTCGCAGCCCCTCAACAGATTCAGATACTAGAAGGCACAAAAACATTTGTTGGATTTTCCATTTTAAAACACACACTGATCTTAAACCAGCATTGAAATCATTGCATGCCATATGTCAAAAAGTCTTGGACAAAAAGATTTTAAATAACTAAATGTAAATAAGTACTGAATTTCAGCCTTAAAGTTAATCTATTATGCAAAATTGACTGTTTAACGATGTGATCTGACTCCCGGGAGCCTTTTGGCCAATGGAAACCAGCTGCTGGGTCTCTGCCACACCAGAGTCTGTTTGGAGAGACTGGAGGAGATGCGAATGAAGAGACAGGGCTGCGGAGCTAGCACTGAGCGCCGGGACAGACAGGCTTCACAGTGTCTTGGCTGAATGAGCAGGTATCAGACACCTCAGTCTCCTTAGACGCATCCTCGCTCATCCATGCGGACTGAGCACTGGCCGAGAGTTGGTGGGCGGCCGAGAGTGAAGTCGGCTCTCTTGGTTGCTTTTTGGGTCTGCTCCTGTCTCTGGCCATGCTCCCTCCACCCCAGCAGACGATGGCGTGGAACACCGCAGAGGCCACTACAGTGTATATGTTTATTTTACTTTTTATTCATAGCTGTGTGTAGAAGTGTCGGTTGCATCAGCTCTGCTCTTTTAATGTCCTTTGTATTCTTTGATGTTTGATTGTTTCCCTTTTACACACATGTAAGAGGGATGTATGCTATGGCTATGAGTTGTTTTTTCCCTTGGCCTCAGTCTGGGCCCAGGCTTAGGCCGATTTTTTCATTTAATTTTTTTTTCTTACCCCATTCCTCCCCCATACTTTTTGTAAGGGGCGCCGGAAGTTGGCAGACCCGTCAGCGATACTGTTCTGTCTCCCTGTAATGTTTGTCTGATCTTGAATGGGATTGTGCTGAAAATGTTTATTTCCCCTCTGGGATTAATAAAGTATTTCTGATTTCTGTGATGACAGTAATATGTGCCGCTCGCTAGGGAAGGGTACTGAATCCGGTATTTTTTTGGGGGCACCGACTGAATTCCGTCATTCCGACCGGGCACTGATTCACGTAAAATCCAATAGCGACACATTCCCGGAAGGTTTCATTTTAAATTTTCAGGACTCATGCAGATCCTAAATACACAAAAACATGTACCTGTAAGTACGAAAAGTTGGTTTTACATAACATAACAGGACCCCTTTAAATTAATCAGGCATTTAAAATGTCATAAATGGTAAATGGGTTATACTTGTATAGCGCTTTTCTACCTTTTTAAGGAACTCAAAGCGCTTTGACACTATTTCCACATTCACCCATTCACACACACACACAATCACACACTGATGGCGGGAGCTGGCGGGAGCTGCCGTGCACAGCGCTAACCAGGCCCATCAGGAGCAAGGGTGAAGTGTCTTGCTCAAGGACACAACGGACATGACTAGGTTGGTAGAAGGTGGGGATTGAACCAGTAACCCTCAGATTGCTGGCACAGCCACTCTCCCAACTTCGCCACGCCGTCCCCTTGTAGGCCTGCTGATAGTTAAGTCGATTAATTGAACAATTTATGAAAATTAACTTAAACTTTGCTGGTGTTCTGTTGAAATGAGATGCTTCGTTGAAAAAAGCTACCAATTGCACAATAGCGGAGTCTTATCAAAATATGCTACCTTAACTTTCGAAACATCAATTTAGACATTAAAAAACGCTGCCACTGTAGAATGGCTAATATTTACATCATATAGTGGAAGCACATTCTAACAGGCATGTTAACCATCAAATAATGCTGGGTAAAACATGGCCCACTGAAAAAGCTTACCTATTGTTACTATAACAATATACAAGGTTAATATAGTTTGCTTCTATTTTTCCCCTCAATTAATCTTTCTTTTGTAATACAAGTTATCATTACATGTATGTATTGTTGCATTTGAAACAATTGTATGGTTGATAATAGAGGTAATTATTATTATTATTCATTAACAATAGTGTTATTTCTATTGGTATTTTTATTGCTCCATCTGTAGTGCAATTATGTTAAATTTCCTTTTTGTGTTATTAATATTTACTTCACTAACTGCTTCTTTGCTATCATTGTTGATATCATATTTGTACATATCGTATTTGCTGATGTTGTTCTGTTGTTGTTATTGTTGTTGTCTCTATGTCTTATCCCCCCTTTGTCCCCGCAATTTCCCTCCTCTGTCTTCTTTTATTTCATAATTTCTTCATTATTAGCGTCAATTATTAGTTCCTCACGCTGTAATTGTTTACATGCTTACTGGTCAGAAAACACTATGACAGAAATATACTTGTAAATATTTGCTTACAAGCTTATTTTTTAATGTTGCAATACAAAAAAGTATTATTACCAAAAACAAAAACTAAAATATTAACACACACAAAAGTAACACAAATTAGTACCATTGAGATATCAATTTCCAAATGTTAAGGGTGAAAAAAAAAACGATTTTTGAAGGAATCGCGATTCTTTTTTGTAATGATTCTTATTCGATTAAAAAACTAAATAAAAAATGTATTTAAAAAAAAAAATTGTGTTGAATACTTCTCTTGTTGCTTTATTTGTTTTTGACTTTATAACATGTTTGGGTGGAATTTCATTAAACAAAACCAGATTTATTTTTCTTAATACATACTTTTATTAAAGCTGTTTATCTATTTTATGGAGGAATATAGTTAATCATATAACACAATAACACAATATCACCCAATATTATTAAAGTATTGTTTTTTTAAAATAGAGAATCGTTTTTAATCGAGAATCAATTCTGAATAACCCCAAGAATCAAATCGAATCGTGTGTTGCCCAAAGATTTACAGCGCTATTAGGTATACAGGGAATTGGTACTGTATCGGTTTAAATGTGAACGGTACCCATCTCTATCCGTAGCCAAACGTAATGAAACTTTTGTCATATCCCTCACTTGTTTGTTCAAATTTTGACACAAGAATAGCAAAATTCACAGCATGTGTGTGATTGAATCGGGCCAATAATGTCCTGCTTCAATTAGAAATGGGATATATACTATCCTTTTCATCATGCTTTTTATATTTTGACAAGACGACACCTAATTTGTCGACATTACCTCGTCTTTGCCAGCTTCAAACAGGATGTTCTCAGAGGTAGGTGCCCACTGAGCTCAGAGTTTTAGAGTCATGGGCAGGTTGCAACCCAAATACACAGCGACTTATTGAATATGATAAATAAAATAAATCACCTGATGTGCATTCTACAGCTCAGATCCTAAAACATTGAGTAGTGCAAAAAGTACTGAAACACAAACCATGGTCATTGAAAAGTTTAGAATAGGTCAAATTAACTTGTTATACATTTGATCTTAATCCTTAAATTCCGCCCGATAACTGAATATGCTTAACTGTTTGTGAGTCGTGCAATGTGCATAATAATAATAATAATGGATTAGATTTGATATCGCGCTTTTTCTATTATTAGATACTCAAAGCGCTCACAGAGAAGTGGGAACGCATCATTCATTCACACCTGGTGGTGGTAAACTACATTTTCAGCCACAGCTACCCTGGGGTAGACTGACGGAAGCGAGGCTGCAAGTTTACGGCCCCTCCGACCACCACCTATCATTCATTCATCATTCATTCACCAGTGTGACCGGCACCGGGGGAAAGGGTGAAGTGTCCTGCCCAAGGACACAACGGCAGCGATTTGGATGTCAAGAGGTGGGGAGCGAACCTGCAACCCTCAGGTTTCTAGCACGGCCGCTCTACCCACTACGCCATACCGCCCCCATAACAACAGCAAGACCTTCTGTAGTTTTTGCCAAATACTCAAAATTACAGTGCAGTACTGCTTTGCCTGCCATAAATAGTACGAGCTTGTCATTCAAAGGACTGCAGGATGACATATTCCAAATCATAAATAAGGTGGAGTCGACATTAAAAGCTGCAGTAGTCGTTATTCACATCTTTAGTGTTTACCATGGACATCTTCTGCTGCTCTGCCAGCTTTTGTAGCTGATAGGACTTCTGCTCCACTTTGACGGAACCTTTCGTCACTTCCTCCACAGCCTGCAAAATTATATAGGATCTATTTACAGATGGAGAGAAAAACCATCACACACACGCACACACGCACACACACACACACACACACACGCACACACACACACACACACACACACACACACACACACACACACACACACACACACACCTACCTGGTGGAAGAAGTAACAGACGGCAAGTTGGTTGTCATTGAGCAAGTTCTCCTCCTCCGTAGTGAAGAGCCACTTCCGCAGGGTGAGGCAGGTTCCTGGGATTGCCGAGGTATAGTTCTGCACGTACAGCTTGTGGGGGAACTCGTTGGGGGCGAGTTTGCGTACTGAAGCATCAGCAAAAAAAAGGGTTAGTGTTGCAACGTTACCCGGTAATCTTGGTTCATATCGGATTGGCTAACTTTCCGTACAGTAGGAGAACAAAATGTAAAACCTGAAACTGCTATGCTTTTGTGTAAGCATCTTTAATAGGATTTAAAATGAAAATGAACAAAATCATGAAATGGAAAGAAAAAGAAACTAGCGTAGAGAAAAATGTATTCGGCCACTTAGTTATTAATACAATCCAATGTCGCTTAATATATGCTAAGCAATACGAACATCACATTCATGCTTTATTTTTAAACATTGCACAGGGTAAATTAAACAAGCTAATTTCGGCGGACCCTGAACTCACTGTAGTTTGTTTACATGTACAACTTTCTCTGATGCTGCCACAGTAAGACATGTTTTATACCACTCCTTTGTCTCATTTTGTCCACCAAATTTTTATACTGTGCGTGAATGCACAAAGTTGAGCTTTGTTGACGTTATTGACTTGTTGGAGTGCCAATCAGGCATATTTGGTCAGTGCATGACTGCAAGCTAATCGATGCTAACATGCTATTTAGGCTAGCTGTATGTACATATTGCAATATTATGCCTCGTTTGTAGGTATATTTGAGCTCATTTAATTTCCTTTACTTATGTCCTTTGGGTATTTAATTTATATTTGCATGTCTCATGACATAGTATCTGTATGTAATATTGACTGTATTTCTAATAGTTGTTTGTGTGTCATTATAAACCACAGCAATCGTTACCCGGCTTGCAAAGATTGTAATATATTTATTAGAAGAAAACAGCGTGCCGTTTACATTAATGGTCAGTAATTTCCAGGAGTTATCTCAACCTCTGAAAAGCCTCCATTTTACTAAGGTTTTCCTATGTTGTAAAAATGTGTAGAATAAATATTACATTTCAAAATTTCTGTCAATGAAGATTTGCGTCAGCCTGCGACACATAGTAGGCTGTTATAGCTAATATAGACACATCCTGTGTTGCCTTCATTATAACATCTATAAGGCTTTTAATTTTTTGCAGCTCAAGACAATTTTTTTTAAATTTTTTTTTTTGGTCCAAAATGGCTCTTTCAACATTTTGGGTTGCCGACCCTTGGGCTATGTTCACACTGCAGGTTATAGGATGCCCTATATGGATATTTTTTCTCAAATCCGATCTTTTTATGTAATCGTTCATATTACAAGAAAAATGCGATGTCTATTGTGAACGTAATCTGACCCGCATAAAGTCATGACATCATCCAATCCAATCTATTTTATTTATATAGCACATTTAGAAAAACAATAAAGGTTTCACAAAGTGCTGCACAGTAGTTAAAACACACATAAAAGCAGGATAAAAAATTAAGGACAGCCAAATGTAAGAAACATTTAACTGAAAAAAAACATAAAATACATTCAAATAAAATAAAATAGATTAAGATCACACATTTATCATGCTGGTTTAGAAGCCAATAATTAAAAAATGTTTTTAAGACATGATTTAACACTTATTACAGAGGAAGACGTCCGAATAACCAGAGGAAAATCCTTCCAAAATTTCAGAGTCAAAGCCGAAAATGCACAATACACTTTGGATATTAATCAGGTTTTTGGGACAACAAGGAGAAAAAATGTTCAGCAGACATCAGAAACCTTGTTGGGGAGTAGACTTTTACATGGTCTGAAATATATTGTGGTCCTAATCCTTTGAAATTTAAAAACAATAGCATTTTAAATGAATTCTAAAATGAACTGGGAGCCAGTAAAACGATGCTAAAATGGGGGTATTGTGTAATGTTTTTTTGTGCCAGTTAAAAGGCGGGCAGCAGCATTTTGGACAAATTGCAATCAAGCGAGTGAGGCCTGGTTCACTCCAACAAAGTTAGTTTCAATAGTCCAAATGTAATGAAACCAAACGTCATGATGTCACAGGTGCTGCTATGTTTACAGAATAGTAAGTTACGGAGTTTGCAAGTCATTACAGAGACAGGAATGGTGGAACACAGACGCGAGTTCCTAAAGCATATTATTTTCGCCTGTTTTTGCTCATAGGTTAACTATTCTGCAACCATCTATTTTGGGTGTGAAATATGAAGCGTTGCACTTTTTAATGAGGTATTGTTCGGATTAACTCGACATTGACACATCCGATTGATGTCCACATAAGAAAGAGGCCCAGGTCGAATTTGAAAAACTCAAAATTGTACTGTTCACATTGACATGAAAAAAAATCGGATATAGCGCAATTATGGGAAAAAAAATCGTAATTGACCTGCAATTTGAATAAAGCCAAAGATAAGATACTTTTTCACTTCCGATGCGATGTCGATAGTGGAGCCTTGAGTATTGGCCAATATTGATATTAATCCAATGCGATATCAGCATGAGTCAAAGGACATACTTTTATATTTTGTAGTATAGAATATTAGAAAAAACTTGATCAAGTGAAATTACCCAGATAAAAATGCCATCCATCCATCTATCTTCTTCCGCTTATCCGAGGTCGGTTCGCGGGGGCAGCAGCCTAAGCAGGGAAGCCCAGACTTCCCTCTCCCCAGCCACTTCGTCCAGCTCTTCCAGGGAGATCCAGAGGCGTTCCCTGGCCAGCCGGGAGACATAGTCTTCCCAACGTGTCCTGGGTCTTCCCTGTGGCCTCCTACCGGTCGGACTAAACACCTCCCAAGGCAGGCGTCCGGGTGGCATCCTGACCAGATGCCCGAACCACCTCATCTGGCTCCTCTCGATGTGGAGGAGCAGCGGCTTTACTTTGAGCTCCCCCCGAATGGCAGAGCTTTTCACCCTATCTCTAAGGGAGAGCCCCGCCACCCGGCGGAGGAAACTCATTTCGGCCGCTTGTACCCGTGATCTTGTCCTTTCGGTCATAACCCAAAGCTCATGACCATAGGTGAGGATGGGAACGGAGATCAAACGGTAAATTGAGAGCTTTGCCTTCTGGCTCAGCTCCTTCTTCACCACAACGGATCGACACAGCGTCCGCATTACTGAAGACGCCGCACCGATCCGCCCGTCGATCTCACGATCCACTTTTCCCTCACTCCTGAACAAGACTCCGAGGTACTTGAACTCCTCCACTTGGGGCAGACTCACCTCCGCAACCCGGAGATGGCACTCCACACTTTTCCGGGCGAGAACCATGGACTCGGACTTGGAGGTGCTGATTCTCATCCCAGTCGCTTCACACTCAGCTGCGAACCGATCCAGTGAGAGCTGAAAATCCTGGCCTGATGAAGCTATCAGGACCACATCATCTGCAAAAAGCAGAGACCTAACTAATCCTGCAGCCACCAAACCGGATCCCCTCAACGCCTTGACTGCGCCTAGAAATTCTGTCCATAAAAGTTATGAACAGAATCAGTGACAAAGGGCAGCCTTGGCGGAGTCCAACCCCTCACTGGGAACGTGTCCGACTTACTCCGGGCAATGCGAACCAAGCTCTGACACTGATCATACAAGGAGCGGACCGCCACAATCAGACAGTCCGATACTCCCATACTCTCTAAGCACTCCCCACAGGACCTCCCGAGGGACACGGTCGAATGCCTTCTCCAAGTCTACAAAGCACATGTAGACTGGTTGGGCAAACTCCCATGCACCCTCAAGGACCCTGCCGAGAGTATAGAGCTGGTCCACAGTTCCACGACCAGTACGAAAACCACACTGTTCCTCCTGAATCCGAGGTTCGACTATCCGGCGTAGCCACCTCTCCAGTACACCTGAATAGATCTTACCGGGAAGGCTGAGGAGTGTGATCCCACGATAGTTAGAACACACCCTCCGGTTCCCCTTCTTAAAGAGAGTTACCACCACCCCGGTCTGCCAATCCAGAGGTACCGCCCCCGATGTCCACGCGATGCTGCAGAGTCTTGTCAACCAAGACAGCCCCACAGCATCCAGAGCCTTAAGGAACTCCGGGCGGATCTCATCTACCCCTGGGACCTTGCCACCGAGGAGCTTTTTAACTAACTCAGCAACCTCAGCCCCAGAAATAGGAGAGCCCACCACAGATTCCCCAGGCACTGCTTCCTCATAGGAAGACGTGTAGGTAGGATTGAGGAGGTCTTCGAAGTATTCCTTCCACCGATCCACAACATCCGCAGTCGAGGTCAGCAGAACACCATCCTCACCATACACGGTGTTGATAGTGTACTGCTTCCCCTTCCTGAGGCGGCGGATGGTGGTCCAGAATCGCTTCGAAGCCTTCCGGAAGTCGTTTTCCATGGCTTCCCTGAACTCCTCCCATGTCCGAGTTTTTGCTTCCGCGACCGCTGAAGCCGCACACCGCTTGGCCTATCGGTACCTGTCCGCTGCTTCAGGAGTCCTATGTGCCAAAACAACTCGATAGGACTCCTTCTTCAGCTTGACGGCATCCCTCACCACCGGTGTCCACTAACGGGTTCTAGGATTACCGCCACGACAGGCACCAATTACCTTGCGGCCACAGCTCCAATCAGCCGCCTCGACAATAGAGGTGCGGAACATGGTCCACTCGGACTCAATGTCCAGCACCTCCTGGTGACATGTTCAAAGTTCTTCCGGAGGTGGGAATTGAAACTCTCTCTGACAGGAAACCCTCACAATGCGTTTGGGCCTGCCAGGTCTGTCTGGCATCCTCAACCCACCATTGCAGCCAACTCACCACCAGGTGGTGATCGGTAGAAAGCTCCGCCCCTCTCTTCACCCGAGTGTCCAAAACATGAGGCCGCAAATCCGATGACACAACTACAAAGTCGATCATGGAACTGCGGCCTAGGGTGTCCTGGTGCCAAGTGCACATATGGACACCCTTATGTTTGAACATGGTGTTTGTTATGGACAATCTGTGACGGGCACAAAAGTCCAATAACAAAACACCACTCGGGTTCAGATCCGGGCGGCCATTCTTCCCAATCACGAATCTCCAGGTTTCACTGTTGTTGCCAACATGAGCGTTGAAGTCCCCCAGTAGAACGAGGGAATCACCCGGGGGAGCACTCTCAAGTACTCCCTCAAGTGAATCCAAAAAGGGTGGGTACTCTGAGCTGCCGTTTGGCGCGTAAGCGCAAACTACAGTCAGGACCCGTCCCCCCACCCGAAGGCGGAGGGAAGCTACCCTCTCGTCCACTGGGTTGAACTCCAACGTGCAGGCTCTGAGCCGGGGGGAAACAAGAATTACCACCCCAGCCCGTCGCCTCTCACTACTGGCAATGCCAGAGTGGAAGAGAGTCCAGCCCCTCTCAAGAGAACTGGTTCCAGAGCCCTTGCTGTGCGTCGAAGTGAGTCCGACTATATCTAGCCGGAACTTCTCCGCCTCGCGCACTAGCTCAGGCTCCTTCCCCCCCAGCGAGGTGACGTTCCACGTCCCAAGAGCTAGCTTCTGTAGCCGAGGATCGGACCGCCAAGTGCCCTGCCTTCGGCTGCTGCCCAGCTTACATTGCACCCGGCCTCTATGGCCCCTGCTATGATTGGTGAGCCCATTGGAGGGGCTACCCACGTTGCCTCTTCGGGCTGTGCCCGGCCGGGCCCCATGGGGGCTCGCCATCGTGCCCCACCTCCGGGCTTGGCTCCAGAGGGGGGCCCCGGTTACCCGCGCCCGGGCAAGGGAAATCTGGGTCCTTTGTTTTTATTCTTCATGGAGGTCTTCAAGCTGCTCTTTGTCTGATCCCTCACCTAGGACCAGTTTGTCTTGGGAGACCCTACCAGGGGGCATAAATCCCACGGACAACATAGCTCCTCGGATCATTGGGACACGCAAACTCCTCTACCACAGTAAGGTGGCAGCTCAGAGAGGAGCAGAGCAGATAAAAATGGTAGGAATATAAAAAATAAAAAAAACAATAACAGACTTATGCTTTTTAAGTGAAGTGGTAATTTATTATTGGTGACACATAAAGGTCACAATAATTGATTAAGTCACCTCATGTTAACTCATGACTCAGTTAGTGGAGGGATGCGGACACGATTGCTACTGGACATTTTCTATAACCCATCTACTTTGGAGACTTTGTATGTATAAGTAATACGCAACCATAATTATTTTATATTTTTTCTTTATTTGCAAATAGTGTGTTTTAGACTACAACTGTTCAATTTAGGACAATTATATGGAAGTGTTATTGTAGCAAAATTATTTGCAAACGTGTATCTCAATATGTGCGTGTGTAATCCAATTAGCGTGTGAATTTACTCATTTGTGTGTCTGTATATCATCTGAGTCTGGGTATTCAGATCCGCGTATGTGTGTTTTAAGTTGTCTTCTACCGTGTAAGATTTGAGCGTGTGCATCCAGATTCGTGAGCGTGTAATAGAACTTGTGCATGTAACACAATCTGCGTGTGCGTATCTAAGGTGTGCCTACATTTAACCAAATACGGAAGACACCACGCAATTTAAACCAATCAGAAACTACGTACAGCTGACACGTGTGAAAGAGAGACGTCAAGACCCGCCTTACCTTGTTTCTGATGGGTTTGAATTGCGTAGTGTCTTCTGTGGTTGGTTAAATGTAGCCACAGTGGATTGATGGCTTGGTCTGAGATTGGGTATTTCGATCAATCAGTCAGAGTTATTCGAACCACGGCAAGCTGCGAAAACCAAAGTTTATTATTCTGAAAAAAATCGGAGTAGTAAATGAGGAATATAAGCATAAGGAATGTAAAGTGTGACATACAGTGTGTGAAAGGGTTAAATTGTGTGTCTGTCACACTCAAAGCGTGAAGCTTGGCAGCTCTGAGCAAGTGTACGAGAGTGGTTTATTGTTGTTGACTTCAATGCAGAACAACATGATCAGTGGCTGCAAGGCACCGACTCGTGGCGAGTATAAATAAAGGCAAGGGGGAGTTCCAGACAGACAACTCTTTTTACATAGTCAAATCGCTGCACAGACAGATCGAAATACCCAATCTCAGACCAAGCCATCAATCCACTGTGGCTACATTTAACCAACCACAGACACGACACAATTTAAACCAGTCCGAAACAACATTAGGTGGGTGTGACGTCTCCCTTTCGCACACCTCAACTGTACGTAGTTTCGCATTGGTTTAAATTGCGTGGTGTCTTCCGTGGTTGGTTAAATGTTGGTACACCTCAGATACGCACATGCAGATTGTGCTACTTGCACGCACGTCTGAATGGGCGCGCACAAGTTGTATTACATGCTCACACATCTGGATGCACGCGCTCAAATCTTAGACGGCAGAAGTGTCGCAAAAGTCACATGTAAGTAGACAGCCTATCGAGGGTTCTTTCTGATTAGGGACAGACAGACAAGTGGATCTGAATAAACACACAGATGATATACAGTACAGACACACAGATGATATCCAGACACACAAATTGGTACACACACACGCAAATTGGATTATGCGCGCATAGATTGAGATACTTTTTACTTACATCTAGCTTTAGCTGTTGTGTAGCCGCTAGCTCCTAGTAGCCCATAGCCTACCATGTTTACCTTTTGTAAATTGCATAATTAAAACACGTAGACGAAAACATCAACCTTGTGTGCTTATTGGAGGACATTTAGTAATACATAAATTATTGGAGGACATTTAGATGTTAACCGGCTGTCCAGCTTTGCACAAATACAACGTGCTGCAGGTCTGCTTGTATCAAAAGTTTTTAGATGCGAGCTGATATCATCCTATACTTGTTTTTCCCGCCGATATCGGACATTAGTATGATAATGAAGTGTATTTCCGGTTTGTAGTTCAGTTTCCCATCTCCACTGAACAATGGCGGCACACTGCTTTTCATCTTACCTACTTGTCTTTGTTTGCTTACGCATTTCCCGAGGAACGCCTACGTTTTTGTACCAAAAAGTCTGATTACAAATGTACTGTTGCATTGTATCCATATAAAAGGGGCCCAATTAAGTTTGGACTCACAGAAGGTGTGGTTGATGACCTCAAACAGTGCAAAGTAGCTGGCCGTGACGCTATCCATCCCTAGTTTCATGACGACAGCCTGAAAGATAAAGAAAGTACATTATACAGAATGACCCTGATAAGTAGTGTAATCAGGACCCCCTGTTGTTGTTTTGGTACCTGGTAGACATGGTCTGTGGTGGAATTTTTGCGAACCCGCACAGTGAGTGTGGTCTGATCAGGCATTGCTATTCTCAACTCCACATCCCACACTCCGTTATAGTTCTGGGGGAAAGACTTGTTGAGGAAGCAGCTAAAGATACAAAGCGTCATCATTACTTCGTACCTCATCCGACTCTGACAGGAATTCTTGCATGATGTCGCTTTCCCCAATAACCCTCACAGAGCACACTGCAGACCACAAGCACAAGAATTACAGTCAGTAAATACCAAGATGTAGATTTCTTTTTAGGAGCCTTCTCACCTCTCTCGAGATATTCCTCAAGGCCTCTACGCCGTGCATCAAGCTGCTGTTCCGACAGAGTAAATGGCCATTTCCCGGGGAGCTTGGGGAACGTGAAGTTAGCAAACTCTTTCTTGAGGTTTTGGTGAAGAATCACAAACTCCCGGTAGCGTTTGGCGCACAGCTGCCTTCCCGCCATGTAGACATTATATACCTGGAGAGAAGATAATATCCTGGTTATAAATATACACTGATTTCCTCCAATAGCGCAGTTTGTGTACTAAACTGCAGAGAGTACTCTGTATCAAGGGAAACAGGTTGAGGGGTTTGATTCCTGCAATTGATTTTTTTTTTACTATTATTACCGTAAATTCTGGACTATATGCCGCTACTTTTTTCCTATTCTTTGAACTCTGCGTCTTATAAAACGGTACGGCTAATGTATGGCTTTTTTTTTCTTCTGACGTCCATAATGAAGATAGTTTTCATGAAACACATGCAAACACTCTGAAATAGTGTGTTATTGTTTGTGTTATGGCACCATCTTTTGGACAGGTGCTGCTGGGTGAATGCCTACAGTGTTTCCTGCTCTTTAAAGCATTGAACCGCACATACAAGTGCCGTTCCATCTTCTAATCAACAATAGCGTTTCTACTCTTATGAATTCTTCATTCATCTCTCCAAACAACATTTGTAATTTTTTTTTACAGTATAACAAACAATTCATAGCGATTGAACAGTCCCTTGTGTGATGTCTGTAGGAGTGTTTTTATGCATATTTGTACATGCTATCATAAGGTTATCAGGTGAGCGTCGTTAGCATTAGCTAATATGCGAACACGTTTTACGAGTGTTGTGTTAGTATTATTAACTTACAAGGGCAATATTTTTGTACTGTTTTCAGTATCACAAATTCCTTAGTAAATTCACTGGCGTGGTACAGACACCGTTGGGAAACAACTAAGTTATGTGAATGAATAATTACAATGTCTTTCTATGTAAATAACTCATTTCACAACGTATATATATCTGTGAATTATAGTCCAGTGTGGCTAATATATGGAAGAAAAAAAAAATCAAAAAATTTAATGGGTGCTGCTTATATGCCGGTGCACTTTATAGTCCGGAAAATACGCTAGTTATTTTGTTTTATATCACTATTCAACATTATTACGCAAACTCTTCCCCCCCCACCCCCCCAAGACCGTTTTTTAAAGACGACGTATAAGTTAAGTATCAGTAAAAGGGGTAGCAGTAGAAAAAATATCAGTTGTTAGATGGGGGAAGAGATGGGGCAGCGGCGCTAGCATTGAGCGTCGAGTTGGCCGAGCTTCACAGAGCCCTGGTTGAATGAGCATCTATATACTCAGTGGCCTAGTGGTTAGAGTGTACGTCCTGAGATCGGTAGGTTGTGAGTTCAAACCCCGGCCGAGTCATACCAAAGACTATAAAAAAAATGGGACCCATTACCTCCCTGCTTGGCACTCAGCATCAAGGGTTGGAATTGGGGGTTAAATCACCAAAATGATTCCCGGGCGCGGCCACCGCTGCTGCCCACTGCTCCCCTCACCTCCCAGGGGGTGATCAAGGGTGATGGGTCAAATGCAGAGAATAATCTCGCCACACCTAGTGTGTGTGTGACAATCATTGGTACTTTAACTTTAACTTTAATATGACACTTCGGTCTCCCTGGACAGGTTCTCACTCATCTGCGTGGACTGAAAATTGGCTGAGAGCTTGTGGGCAGCCTAGGATGGAGTCGGGTCTCTTGTTTGCTTTGTTGGGTATGTTCCTGATACTGGTTGTGCTGTACCCACAACAGCAGGCGATGGTGTACAGGTATGTGGGTGTTGAAATGGTGTTTTTGTTTTGTTTTATTTTGTTTTGTTGTTCATCTATGCATGGTGCAATAATATACGCGCAATATGTATTATTTATTGGTCTTTGTTTTGGTATTTTCGTTGTTTTACTTTTGTAGCTGTATGTAGAAATGGACCGCTGAAGTAGCAGCCTGTTGAATCAGCTCTGTGCTATTTTGATGTATTTAATGTCCTTTGTGTTCTTTGATGTTTCCCTTTTGTTTTCATGAGTTGTTTATCGTAGTTTTTGTATCCGCACGGCAACCACATAATTTTCCCATTGTGGGATAAATTAAGTCCGTTGTATACTATCCTATCCTTAAACTAATTCCTTCTTCTCATTTGTTACAACATTTAAACTATTCCTTATTCTCTTCCATTACATAACAATCATTTGAGCAAAACAATACTACACAGTAACTAAACAAACTCTAAAGCAAAAAACGACCATCTACTACTCATTTAAATCAGAAATCCTCCTGTGTCCAAGGACTTATCCCCTGAATTTGTGAACATTAATAATAACAATTACTTTGCTGAAATGAAAATATCAATCTAATCACTCTAGTACCAATTGTATACTGATACTACCCTTGGTATGGACACTACAGCTATACGGATCAATCCGCCCTCTCCTTACGTGTACGCCGGACCGCTACTACACAGCAACAGAGCACCTGTGTTTAGTTGCCGTCATAATGGCATGAGGGGCGGCATGGCGTAGTGGGTAGAGCAACCGTGCCAGAAACCTGAGGGTTGCAGGTTCGCTCCCCGCCTCTTACCATCCAAAAAAATCGCTGCCGTTGTGTCCTTGGGCGGGACACTTCACCCTTTGCCCCCGGTGCCACTCACACCGGTGAATTGAATGATGAATGATAGGTGGTGGTCGGAGGGGCCGTTGGCGCAAATTGCAGCCACGCTTCCGTCAGTCTACCCCAGGGCAGCTGTGGCTATGAAAGTAGCTTACCACCACCAGGTGTGAATGATTGATGGGTTCTACATGTAAAGCGACTTTGGGTACTTAGAAAAGCGCTATATAAATCCCAGTTATTATTATTATTATTATTATTATAATATCTTTGCTCTAAACTCTTATTAATCTACTTGTTAATTTCCTGTTAATAACTGCTCACTTTCTGCAGTAACACACTTCCACCAACATGCCCTAAAGTTTAATAAGCACTTATTTCTTCTGTCACAGTGTCTGCTGAGAAAGATTCTGCCCATTGGTCTAATGTAAGTGAGGACCCCTGGTTTACGTATCACATTGTCTTTTGTGATAAAAGAGCCACACGCCTACCACAAACTTCTCCTGGTTGAGCTCAGTGTGTTTGTAGCTGGGCACAGAGATGGGAACGGCCTGCTTGTCTGAGTAGTCGTAGCAGAACTGGGCCGAGCTGTCGTCTCCTAGGTCCAGGCAGTCCGCTTCCTGAGGCGGGACTGAGAGCACAGCCAGAACCAGCTCGCTATTGCCGGCCCGGATCAGATCCACGACCTTCTTGTGCGTCACGCCCTCCACGTTCACTCCGTTACTATTTGAAAGAGGACAGACAAGCAGGCAAGAGAGGTAAATTCTAGGGCTGTGAATCTTCGGGCACCACACGGTTCGATTCGATTCTTGGGGGTAACGATTCGATTCAGAATGTATTCTCGAGTCAAAACAATTTTCGATTCAAAATCTATAATTTGATATACATTGGATTCCAGTTCTAAGATTAACTACGTTTCGCCATAAAATAGATAAGCTGAGCACACACAGACAAGCAACAGCTAACGACTCTAACTCCACACATAACTGCAATTGCAGATAAAGGCTTAATTGCACACTTAACGGAAACCGTTTAAAAACATCAGTTGATTACCAAGCCAGCGTCACCTGTAAGGACACCTCAAACACAGAGACTAGGGATGTCCCGATCCGATATTTGGATCGGATCGGCTGCCGATATTTGCCAAAAATTGCGTATCGGCAAGGCATGGGAAAATGCCGATCCAGTTCCAGTTTAAAAAAAAACTCCGGTCCGTGTTTTCCAACGCACCGATTTAAATAATACATTCCACTTTTCTGCTGCTCCGTAATTTCCGTTCCGCATTTTCCAGCACACCAACACATCCACAGGTCTGAATTCTCACGCAGTTGCTTTTAGCTGCTGGCATTGCACGACAGGCTCTTCTCACTCTTTCCTGTGTCTCCCTCTCACAGACAGCAAGTGCACCTTCTTACACACGTCACGTACTGTCACGTCATACGTCACATACGTATACGTCCTCCCCGAGCAGAGAGGTAGCAGCATGGCTAACGTTAGCTGTGATGCTAGCGCAGCCGTGCGAGCAACGCTCCCTCTAAGGTGCTCGCCTGTGCAATTGCGCACTGTTTAAGCGTCCTCTGCGCATAGCAAATCTATGCCACGCACAAAATCAAATAAAAAAATAAGCGCATAACAATTTGACACACGGACACGACAGAGAAAACAGTTTTTGTCATCATTGTTCAAATATTGTGACGTCTGTCGAGACGCTTATCTCCATTCGGTGCCACACGTCCACACCATCAAAATGCCGAGGCAACAATTTCCACATCAACACCATATGAAAAAATTAGTGATTTTTTTAGTTGTGATTTCCTTCTCTGCATGAAAGTTTAAAAGTAGCACATATTAATACAGTATGAAGAAGAATGTTTTAATGTAGACATGCAAGCCTTGAAAGAAAATTTAGAAAATCAAGACTACCGGTACATTTCCTGCAAATGGGTGCATTTCTACCCTATATTTTAACTTTAGATTTATTCTCATATCAAACTCTTTTGGCTGTCTTTTTGACACTTACCCTCCACACCCTGGATTATAAATAATGTAAATAATTCAATGTGATTATCTTGTGTGATGACTGTATTATGATGATAGTATATATCTGATAGTATATATCTGTATCATGAATCAATTTAAGTGGACCCCGACTTAAATAAGTTGAAAAACTTATTCGGGTGTTACCATTTAGTGGTCAATTGTACGGAATATGTACTTCACTGTGCAACCTACTAATAAAAGTCTCAATCAATCAATCAAAACACATAGAATCATCATACTGCTGTGATTATATACATCAAGTGTTCATTCAAGGCTAAGGCAAAATATCGAGATATATATTGTGTATCGCAATATGGCCTTAAAATATCGCAATATTAAAAAAAGGCCATATCGCCCAGCCCTAGTTCAATGATGCCATTTCTGTTTGTCATGTATAATTTTGTGTTTATCCTTGAATAAACAGGTCAGTTTTTTGTTACCAACCATTGTGTATTATTCAAACTCCCCTAATTCAGCTGGCTAGTTGTTATCAAGAGTACTAAAACCCTTTTCAACATGATTCTGACAACTAAGTAGGCTAAATAACTTTAAACTTTAATACATGCTCGGATAGGCCAGTATCGATCAGTATCGGTATCGGTCAGTATCGCTTTCGTATCGGAAATGCAAAAACAATATCGGTATCGGATCGGAAGTGCAAAAACCTGGATCGGGACATCCCTAACAGAGACATAGATTGGACTCACAGAAAACACCTTTAAAACCCGTTGTAACAGCCACACAGTGTCATTCCGTAGGCCCCAACTCAAGAACTCTACATAGCTGAGCAAATACATATGGACTCTTAAAGACAATAAAATTGATTACGCTATTACATGGCAAATTGTCGCATCCATCTCACCCTACAACACTGCAACTAAAAGATGTAACCTGTGCCTGAAAGAAAAACAATTTATTATATACCACCCCAGCATGTCCACATTAAACAAACGCAACAAACTGGTCTCATCATGCCGGCACAGAAGCAAGGCACTACTGTGTAACAATGGCCACACCCCCATGTAATGTACCCTATATATATGTAACAACCACAGACGCTTCAATAACTCTCCTGAAGAGCAGGGAAACCTGCGAAACAGGTATGTAGGGATGAAATAGCCTCAATGTTTTTTCCTGACCTAGCAAATATACATATGTATATATGCATACTAGAGATGCGCGGATAGGCAATTATTTCATCCGCAACCGCATCAGAAAGTCGTCAACCATCCGCAATCCACCCGATCTAACATTTGATCAGAACCGCATCCGCCCGCCATCCGCCCGCACCCGCCCGTTGTTATATATCTAATATAGACGATGCAAGGCATTAGTGAGGTTATAAAGCTTTTGCCTGTTAAAGAAAAGAGACTGATCCAATGCAGCATTCGCGTGCCACGCTGTCACGACCCAGACGCACACCAGTGCGCAATCATATGGGAGCCGCGCTGAGCGCACCTCCAAGCGCGTCTCGCTACCGGCGACGGCCGGGTATATGGGCCCGACGCTCCAGCGCCATCCATTTTCAGGGCTAGTTGATTCGGCAGGTGGGTTGTTACACACTCCTTAGCGGGTTCCAACTTCCATGGCCACCGTCCTAGCTGCTGTCTATATCAACCAGGGTGAGCCCCACCCCTTTCGTGAGCGCACTGCGCGCGGAGTGACCCCTGTTACGCGCCCCCGGCAACAGGGGTGGCGGGCAGGTAAGCTGCGCGGGCGGAGCGCGCGGAGTGACCCCTGTTACGAGCCCCCGGCCACGGGGGTGGCGGGCAGGTAAGCTGCTTACCTGCTGCGCGTGACGCCGGCCGCGGCGAAGGCGGACGAGGCGGGGTGTCGGTGCGGTGGGCGCGGTGGTGACCCTGGACGTGCGTCGGGCCCTTCTCGCGGATCGCCTCAGCTACGGCTCCCGGTGGGGCCCTCTCGGGGGAAGGGGCCTCGGTCCCGGACCCCGGCGAGGCGTCGGGGGCCTTCTCCGCTCCGTAAAAGTGTCCATCTCTTTTTCTTTTTTTCTTCTGTTGTGGCATATGCTGCAGGTGCCTGCTCGTTTTTCGTATGTGGGTAACAACATTTAACTATGTATATATATTTCCGAATTGGTTTAACTGCCACCCGCCTGAATCTATTTAAAATCTAATTTTTTTAAATTTCAATCGCCCGACCCGACCCGACCCGACCCGCTGATAAAATCTAATTTTTTAAAATTTCATCCGCCCGATTCGCGGATAATCCGCGGACTCCGCGGCTGTGCCCGCAAACCGCGCATCTCTAATGCATACATTTATATATATATATATATATGCATACACATATATATATATGCATACACATATATACACATATATATATGCATACACATATATACACATTATATATATATATATATATATATATATATATATACACTCACACATTATATATACAGTATATATGTATACGATATATACATACATACATACATACATACATACGTATACATATACAGTGCATCCGGAAAATATTTACAGCACCTAACTTTTTCCATTTTGTTATGTTACAGCCTTATTACAAAAAGCAATACTTTATTTTTGTCCTCAATAGTTTACAGAAAATACCCCATTATGAAAATTTAAAAAATATATATATTTTTAATTTACAAATGTATTAAACATAAAAAACTAAAAAAAACTAATTGTACATAAGTATGTACGCGCAAAAAATAAAGAATAAATAATAATAATGTAACTACTATTTTAGCTGTGCATAGAGCCGCGCCGCCATTGACCAACACATCTCAGGTTGTACAATTTCCAAAGTGGACCCCAGAAAATTGTGAAACAATTGCTACGCTGGCGAGGCATTGTGATGCCGGAGGTCGTCTTTTCAAGATGCAGAGGGATGTCAGGAAGCGGCTTGCAGGTGAGAAGAAATTATTGATTCTATTTGCAGACGAAATATGCTGCGCGGTGCCCACGGCACGGAAAACAAAAGGGTAGCCAAAAGATGCTAGTATCAAAATACAGACTAGGCGCATAAACGAGGGCGTAACTTGTTGCATGGGAGCAAACAAGACCACCAGGCCGAGTGAGGCCAGGGCATAGACTAAATAGCTCTTTGATTAGTGCCCAGGCAACAGGTGAGCGTCCCAAACACTAACCAGAGGCCGGTGAGTGTAATCTGCCGTCATGGCAAATAAACACACAAACTCAAAAGGTGCTGAAAACACAGGTGACTCGAAAAACGTTAACAGACTATGATCCGGGCAGCGGATCATAACAGTACCCCCCTTAAAAGGACAGATTCCAGATGTCCCTTGGAAAAAATAAAACCCCAAAATCTAAGAGACAGTTCAAGAGTCAAGGGAGGCCGGAGGGAGGACTTGGTGGTGGGTCGCCAGGCAAAGTGTCCCCGCAACCAGCGGGGACACTTTGGTGGCGGCGACGTGTTGAACGCCGCTGCACTTGGCGAGGCGGGCAACCACGGAAAGGCCACATCCATGGCCAACGAAGAGGTGGACGTGAGTGACCCGAGAACATCAGCAGCCTAAGAGTTTTACGCCCAATTCGTAGACGTCCATGAATTGACCTCTGAGAGAGCCGCGTGCGGGCTCCTGATTGCTGCTTGTGCAGCCGGACAGCTCAAGGTCGCTGGGACGACGATGCCGTAGAGGAGGAAGGTGGCGGCCCGTGGGAAGGCCCGCCGTAGACGAGGAAGCGGCAGACGTCGTCGAGCCAGGCGATAACTGCGGCGACTGGTGCTAGCCTTGGAGCTGCGGCGACTGGTGCTAGCCTTGGAGCTGCGGCGACTGGTGCTTGCCTTGGAGCTGCGGTGACTGGTGCTAGCCTTGGAGCCGGTACTGAAGCAGGTACTGGAGCTAGCCTTGGAGCAGGTACTGGAGCTAGCCTTGGAGCAGGTACTGGAGCTAGCCTTGGTGCAGGGACTGGAGCTTGCCCGGGAGGTGCAGCGACTGGAGCTTGCCCGGGAGTTGCAGCGACTGGAGCTTGCCCGGGAGGTGCAGCGACAGGAGCTTGCCCGGGAGGTGCAGCGACTGGAGCTTGCCCGGGAGGTGCAGGTACTGGAGCTTGCCCGGGAGGTGCAGGTACTGGAGCTTGCCCGGGAGGTGCAGCGACTGGAGCTTGCCCGGGAGGTGCAGCGACTGGAGCTTGCCCGGGAGGTGCAGGTACTGGAGCTTGCCCGGGAGGTGCAGCGACTGGAGCTTGCCCGGGAGGTGCAGCGACTGGAGCTTGCCCGGGAGGTGCAGCGACTGGAGCTTGCCTGGGAGGTGCAGGTTCAGATGCTTGCCTGGGAACAGCAGGTTCAGATGCTAGCCGAGGAACAGCAGGTTCAGACGCTAGCCGAGGAGCAGCAGGTTCAGACGCTAGCCGAGGAGCAGCAGGTTCAGACGCTAGCCGAGGAGCAACAGGTTCAGACGCTAGCCGAGGAGCAGCAGGTTTAGACGCTGGCCGAGGAGCAGCCGGATCAGATGCTAGCCGAGGAGCAGCAGTTTCAGATGCTAGCCTTCGAGCCGCAGGTTCAGATGGTGTCTTCAGGAGCACCTGGGCTGAGGTTAGCCGTGAACTTGGCGGAGGTGGCCGAGCTTTTGTTTTATTTATTATTGAACTTGATGCAAGTTATAACACTTTTTTTGATTTATTATTGAACTTGATGCAAGTTATAACACTTTTGTTTTATTTATTATTGAACTTGATGCAAGTTATAACACTTTTTTTGATTTACTATTGAACATGATGCAAGTTATTGGATTTATTATTGAACTTGATGCAAGTTATAACACTTTTTTTTATTATTGAACTTGATGCAAGTTATAACACTTTTTTTGATTTATTATTGAACTTGATGCAAGTTATAACACTTTTATTTGATTTATTATTGAACTTGATGCAAGTTATAACACTTTTTTGATTTATTACTGAACGTGATGCAAGTTATAACACTTTTTTGGATTTATTATTGAACTTGATGCAAGTTATAACAGTTTTTTTTATTTATTATTGAACGTGATGCAAGTTATAACACTTTTTTTGATTTATTATTGAACTTGATGCAAGTTATAACACTTTTGTTTTATTTATTATTGAACTTGATGGAAGTTATTTTATTTATTATTGAACTTGATGCAAGTTATACCACAGCTGCACAGTTATTTTATTTATTATTGAACTTAATGTTATTTTATGTTATTGAGTTCGAATGTATACAACTTGATGTTCAATAAATTTGAAAATGTTAAAGCTTGGCATTAGCGCTCTGTTGGGGCGATGGGGGCAGGTGGGGCTTGAAAACTCCCCCTTGTCCAAAGTGGGGGATGACAAAAAAAGTTTGAGAACCACTGACTTAACTGTTGTGCTTCTAAGTTAATGGTGCTGATCAATTTGAATGTATTATCATTTATTGAGTGTATTTATTAAATTGCTTGGCATAATGTTACGGCGCACGCGCAGTCTACTTCTCCCTCCTCTGCGGGAGCACTTGGAGGAGCCGTTGACAGCGCGCTCGGACACGCCCCTGCTCGCGCTGAGCGCAGCACGCCCACGCAGCGACAAGCCTGCACACCTGGGACTGATGAGGGCGAGATGTATAAAAGACCAGTGGACCCAAGGATCGGCGCGGGAACTTAGTTTTCTCATGGTGTACCGTAAGGCTTATGATCTCTCTCTGTCTCTCTCTCTGCGTGTTTTCCCTCGTGTCTGACATCCGTGTTTGTTCTCCCGTGCCTCCGCAGTGTTTACCTTCCGTTTCCCTGGATTTTGACTGCCTCCTTCGTTTCCTTGACTCCTCGCGTGCCCCTGGACTTTGACGCCTCTCTCTCGCCCCGGATCACCTGCCTGCCCCATGGACTGCCTCGTTTGCTCTCTTCAACACTTGGTAACACACTTCAGCTAACTACACACATAGTCTTACACCACACACTCTTGTATTCTAGTTCACACTTCATTTCCTTAGTTCAGTAGTATTGTTTATTATTATTTATATATATATATATATATATATATATATATATATATATATATATATATATATATATATATATATATATATATATATATATATATATTGACTATATATATAATAAATAATTGTATATACTGCCCCCTGGTGTCTGTTTGCCGTCACCTCCTCTCAGTAAACCATAACAGTAAGTTCCCGCCAAAATTATTAAGGACCTGACGGCACAGTTCCTTAGCCCCGCCCCTAGTGACTTTCGTTCCGCCCCCTGTGACAATTTTTTTTTTTTTTTCTGCCTCTTGCCCCATTCACCATGTCTTTTTTTTTTTTTCGCTCCACACCGGAGGAGTTGTCTTGTCCTGCCAAACTGTCGTGGAAAGGCATGTTTAGCAGTGATGTGAGCAAGGAGGAATTTTCTCGCCGCCTGGACACCCTCTTTCCACCCTCAGTGTCTGTTCCTCAGTCTACTGGAAGCGTCTGGAATCCGCCTTTGGAGGGGGGGAATGGTACCGACAGCCGTGCTGGTGAGGTAGCACAGCTGCGGCCAGCAAGACCGCTACCATCGATCTTTCAGTTTGCCTGGCCGCACCCACCAACCACGCTACCAGCACTTGTCCCCGAGCTAGCGTCCGAGCTAGCACTTGTCCCGAGCTAGCGTCCGAGCTAGCACCTGTCCCTCGGCTAGCGTCCGAGCTAGTACCTGTCCCTCAGCTAGCGTCCGAGCTAGCACCTGTCCCTCGGCTAACGTCCGAGCTAGCACCTGTCCCTCGGCTAGCGTCCGAGCTAGCACCTGTTCCTCGGCTAGCGTCCGAGCTAGCACCTGTCCCTCGGCGAGCGTCCGAGCTAGCACCAGCCCCTCGGCTAGCGTCCGAGCTAGCACCAGCCCCTCGGCTATCGTCCGAGCTAGCACCTGTCCCTCGGCTAGCGTCCGAGCTAGCACCAGCCCCTCGGCTAGCGTCCGAGCTAGCACCAGCCCCTCGGCTAGCATCAGAGTTAGCACCAGCCCCTCGGCTAGCCTCCGAGCTAGCACCAACCCCTCGGCTAGTCACCGAGCTAGCACCAGTCCCCAGGCTAGCCTCTGAGCTAGCACCAGCTCCCAGGCTGGCCCCCACGTCTCCACCAGCTCCCAGGCTGGCCCCCACGTCTCCACCAGCTCCCAGGCTGGCCCCCACGTCTCCACCAGCTCACAGGCTGGCCTCGACCTCTGCCCCTCGGCCGGCTCCGCCGACTCCAGCACCTCTGCCGGCTCCGCCGACTCCAGCACCTCGCCCTGCTCCGCCGACTTCAGCACCTCGGCCAGCTCCTCAGCTGCCCTCCTCGTCTCCGGCTTTGACGTCCGCTGCTTCCACGCCTTTGACGTCCGCTGCTTCCACGCCTTTGACGTCCGCTGCTTCCACGCCGATGACGTCTGCCGCTTCCACGGCGCCGATGACGTCTGCCGCTTCCACGGCGCCGATGACGTCTGCCGCTTCCACGGCGCCGATGACGTCTGCCGCTTCCACACCGCCGATGACGTCTTCCTCCACGCCTGCCTCGCCGATGACGTCTTCCTCCATGCCGCCGCCGATGTCTGCCGCTTCCACGCTGCCGACGACGTCATATCCTCGTTTCCGGCGGGACGCACCATGGCGCCAATCACGTCCGCCTTCCCGACGGCCAAGATGGTGGCCGTCCCTTGGTCGCCCGCCTCGCCGGCTTCAGCGGCGTTCTTCTCGCCGCCGCCATCAGACTCGTCCTCGGTGGATTCGGGGACACTGGGGCCGGCGACCCACCACCAGTTCTCCCCTCCACCCTTCCTTGTTTCGTGAGTATGTTGGACATCTGGAATCTGTCCATAGGGGGGGATACTGTTACGGCGCACGCGCAGTCTACTTCTCCCTCCTCTGCGGGAGCACTTGGAGGAGCCGTTGACAGCGCGCTCGGACACGCCCCTGCTCGCGCTGAGCGCAGCACGCCCACGCAGCACGCCCACGCAGCACGCCCACGCAGCGACAAGCCTGCACACCTGGGACTGACGAGGGCGAGATGTATAAAAGACCAGTGGACCCAAGGATCGGCGCGGGAACTTAGTTTTCTCATGGTGTACCGTAAGGCTTATGATCTCTCTCTGTCTCTCTCTCTGCGTGTTTTCCCTCGTGTCTGACATCCTTGTTTGTTCTCCCGTGCCTTCGCAGTGTTTACCTTCCGTTTCCCTGGATTTTGACTGCCTCCTTCGTTTCCTTGACTCCTCGCGTGCCCCTGGACTTTGACGCCTCTCTCTCGCCCCGGATCACCTGCCTGCCCCATGGACTGCCTCGTTTGCTCTCTTCAACACTTGGTAACACACTTCAGCTAACTACACACATAGTCTTACACCACACACTCTTGTATTCTAGTTCACACTTCATTTCCTTAGTTCAGTAGTATTGTTTATTATTATTTATATGTATATATATATATATATATATATATATATATATATATATATATATATATATATATATATATATATATGTCTTAATAAGGTTATCCAAAAAATAGTGCTCGATACCGTAGTAGAGCGCAATATATGTATGTGTGGGGAAAAAAATCTCCTGACGATTGAGGGTACCCCCCTCATGAAACAGGCCTGTAGAGATGAAATAGTCTTGTGATTTTTTTTCCCCACACATACATATATATATATATATATATATATATATATATATATATATATATATATTTTGACTATATATATAATAAATAATTGTATATACTGCCCCCTGGTGTCTGTTTGCCGTCACCTCCTCTCAGTAAACCATAACACATAAAATGGTTCAAGTCAATCAAAAAAAATTTATAGCTGTAATAATGATACTTTTATTTAATTTCAGGCAAATTGATGCACTTTAAATATTTTCTGTTACAGATTACTATAATATTGTTAATAAATGTATTCTTTGTTGTGAAGTGAAGTGAATTATATTTATATAGCGCTTTTCTTTAGTGACTCAAAGCGCTTTACATTTTATTATTAAATCCAAGTTACATTTAAACCAGTGTGGGTGACACTAAAAACATGTGGGTAAAGTGTCTTGCACAAGGACACAACAGCAGTGACTAGGATGGTGGAAGCGGGGATCTAATCTGGAACCCTCAAATTGCTGCTCTCCCAACCGAAGCACGCCGCCCCATGAGATGATCTATAGGTCTTTCTTTTTATTTAATGTTAATAAGGATACAATGTTATGCAGATGTGTACTTATAACAATTTTATAGACAAATGATACTATTTATATGTGCAATGGAGAGTGGAGTGGGGCGCGCAAAATGTTTTGTTCTTCCTGGGGGGACTGGAAAGGGGTGTAACAAATAATATTTGAGAAGCAGTGTGTTAAAGTCACACAAAACCACCGTCGGACCTGTGTTCAGGCAGCTGTGTCAACATGTTGCTTTTTCTTTGGCTTTTTTTGCTAAACATGGACAAGCCCTTAACAGGGGTTATTAATAGAAGACTGATCTACATCTTAAGTTGCATCAAGTAAGGAGATTCGCATTTAATACAGTGTTTTAATGTATTGATATTTTTCCAACAACAGGGATTAACTTCTTTGTACACTTAAGTGACAGCTAAGAATGTTCAAATGTTTAGTTCAAACATGGTGGGTTTTATGATAATGGAAAAGTTTCCATGTGCAATGCTTTCCTCCTAAACTAGTATATACAGTACCTGTTGAAGGTTTGGACGCACATTCGCATTCAAATGCTTAAGAAAGTCTCAACAAACCGTTTTTTACTATCGTTCTGTTTTGTATTGGGGTTTCATAATAGTGTGGAGGCAAACACTTTGCAATAGTCAGCTGGAACACAGACAAACAGGAAATGGCTCTAAGTGGAACTTGTGACAGGCAGCTGATTTGGTGTCAGTCGTATTTGGTCTGCTGAGTTTATTCAAGCTCTCTGTGGGGATATAGGAAAATAAAGTCAGAGTAACCCAGGCAAGGGGAGAGGAAGCGTGTGAGGCAACTTGCAGGTGGAGTGACAAAAAAAAAAAACTTGTTACATCGCAAAGCACAGACTTAGCATTTTGGCAGCACCTTTACGACCCTTTAAGCACCTGATATAGTGACTTTTGGTCCAGTAGCTTCAGCACTTTTTGTCTTTTCCACTGCATCATGTAGTCAGTTGATCGCCGTTTACAAGGTAATGATGTCTCCATTTGCTGAGGATTACCTTTTAGGGGTTTCTTTGTTTCTTATTCATGACTCAGTGCAAAACTCAAAAGGCCCCATTGTGTAGCATTCTTCAACAATTTCAAATAAGTCACAAAGGTCTAGTGTTCGGAAAATTATTTTTAAAAAACAAATAATTATAGTTACTGGTTACTTGACCAAAAAACGGAATTACTCTTTAATAAATGTAATTAATTACTAGGGAAAGTAATTAATGTGTTACTTTAAAAAAAATAACTTCCAATTTATAGCATCAACAGCAGCATTTTAGCTCAGCTGTGTTTGTTAGCTTAGCAGCGGCAATTTGCCTGCAGTGACGGCAGCTCTGTTGAATCTTTTCACTGGATTGTGTCATTGCCTCTGGTTAATAAAGAGATTGAATGTCCTTTGATGGCTGTCATATCTTCTTGCCCACAAACCGGATTGCAAGCTTGTCACTTCAATCATTGATCTGCTGTTCATTATTCCCTTGTAGTAGTAGTGTGTAGGGATGTCCGGATCCGATATTTGGATCGGATTGGCTGCCGATATTTGCCAAAAATTGTGTATCAGCAAGGCATGGGAAAATGCCGATCCAGATCCAGTTTAAAAAAAAACTCCGGTCTGTGTTTTCCAACGCACCTATTTAAATAATACATTCCACTTTTCTGCTACTCCGTAATTTCCGTTCCGCATTTTCCTGCACACCTTCAACACATCCACAACTCTCACGCAGTTGCTTTTAGCTGCTGGCATTACACGACAGGCTCTTCTCACTCTTTCCTGTGTCTCCCTCTCACAGACAGCGAGCGCACCTTCTTACACACGTCACATACTGTCACGTCATACCTCACATACTGTCACGTCATACGTCACATACGTATACGTCCTCTCCCAGCAGAGAGCGAGGTAGCGGCATGGCTAACGTTAGCTGTGATGCTAGCGCAGCCGCTAAGGTGCGCACTGTTTAAGCGTCCTCTGCGCACGGCAAATCTATGCCACGCACAAAATCAAATAAAAAAATAAGCGCATAACAATTTTCGACACACGGACACGACAGAGACAACAGTTTTCGTCATCATTGTTCAAATATTGTGACATCTGTCGAGATGCTTATCTCCATTCGGTGCCACACGTCCAGACTCCACACCATCAAACACACATCCAGACTCCACACCATCAAAATGGCAAACATTTCCACATCAACACCGTATGAAAAAATTAGTGATTTTTTTAGTTGTGATTTCTTTCTCTGCATGAAAGTTTAAAAGTAGCATATATTAATGCAGTATGAAGAAGAATGTTTTAATGTAGACATGCAAGCCTTGAAAGAACATTTTGAAAATCAAGACTACATGTCCTGCAAATGGGTGCATTTCTACCCTATATTTTAACTTTAGATTTATTCTCATATCAAACTCTTTTGGCTGTCTTTTTGACACTTACATCAAGCGCCCCCCTCCACACCCTGGATTATAAATAATGTAAATAATTCAATGTGATTATCTTGTGTGATGACTGTATTATGATGATAGTATATATCTGATAGTATATATCTGTATCATGAATCAATTTAAGTGGACCCCGTCTTAAACAAGTTGAAAAACTTATTGGGGTGTTACCATTTAGTGGTCAATTGTACGGAATATGTACTTCACTGTGCAACCTACTAATAAAAGTCTCAATCAATCAATCAAAACACATAGAATCATCATACTGCTGTGATTATATGCATCAAGTGTTCATTCAAGGCTAAGGCAAAATATCGAGATGTATATTGTGTATCGCAATATGGCCTTAAAATATCGCAATATTAAAAAGAGGCCATATCGCCCAGCCCTAGTTCAATGATGCCTTTCTGTTTGTCATGTATAATTTTGTCTATTTTGTGTTTATCCTTGAATAAACAGGTCAGTTTCTTGTTACCAACCATTGTGTATAATTCAAGCTCCCCTAATTCAGCTGGCTAGTTGTTATCAAGAGTACTAAAACCCTTTTCAACATGATTCTGACAACTAAGTAGGCTAAATAACTTTAAACTTTAATACATGCTCGGATAGGCCAGTATCGGTCAGTATCTGTATCGGTCAGTATCGGTATCGGATCGGAAATGCAAAAACAATATCAGTATCGGATCGGAAGTGCAAAAACCTGGATCGGGACATCCCTAGTAGTGTGTATGTGTGCGTATACTAACAGTGTGTTGTTTGCTGTGTGATGTTTCCTCCTTTTTGATATCAAGTTGTTGGTGATGTTTATCATTGCTATCATTAGTAAAACCTGCATTGAACTTGCCGTGCTTCTGACATTGTCATGTTGACATTAGGGATGTCCCGATCCGATATTTGGATCGGATCGGCCGCCGATATTTGCCAAAAAATGCGTATCGGCAAGGCATGGGAAAATGCCGATCCAGATCCAGTTTAAAAAAAACTCCGGTCCGTGTTTTCCAACGCACCGATTTAAATAATACATTCCACTTTTCTGCTGCTCCCTAATTTCCGTTCCGCATTTTCCAGCACACCTTCAACACATCCACAGGTCTGTGGATTCTCACGCAGTTGCTTTTAGCTGCTGGCATTACACGACAGGCTCTTCTCACTCTTTCCTGTGTCTCCCTCTCACAGACAGCGAGCGCACCTTCTTACACACGTCACATACTGTCACGTCATACCTCACATACTGTCACGTCATACGTCACATACGTATACGTCCTCTCCCAGCAGAGAGCGAGGTAGCGGCATGGCTAACGTTAGCTGTGATGCTAGCGCAGCCGCTAATGTGCGCACTGTTTAAGCGTCCTCTGCGCACGGCAAATCTATGCCACGCACAAAATCAAATAAAAAAATAAGCGCATAACAATTTTCGACACACGGACACGACAGAGACAACAGTTTTCGTCATCATTGTTCAAATATTGTGACATCTGTCGAGACGCTTATCTCCATTCGGTGCCACACGTCCAGACTCCACACCATCAAACACACATCCAGACTCCACACCATCAAAATGGCAAAAATTTCCACATCAACACCGTATGAAAAAATTTGTGATTTTTTTTGTTGTGATTTCCTTCTCTGCATGAAAGTTTAAAAGTAGCATATATTAATGCAGTATGAAGAAGAATGTTTGAATGTAGACATGCAAGCCTTGAAAGAACATTTTGAAAATCAAGACTACATGTCCTGCAAATGGGTGCATTTCTACCCTATATTTTAACTTTAGATTTATTCTCATATCAAACTCTTTTGGCTGTCTTTTTGACACTTACATCAGGCGCCCCCCTCCACACCCTGGATTATAAATAATGTAAATAATTCAATGTGATTATCTTGTGTGATGACTGTATTATGATGATAGTATATATCTGATAGTATATATCTGTATCATGAATCAATTTAAGTGGACCCCGTCTTAAACAAGTTGAAAAACTTATTGGGGTGTTACCATTTAGTGGTCAATTGTACGGAATATGTACTTCACTGTGCAACCTACTAATAAAAGTCTCAATCAATCAATCAAAACACATAGAATCATCATACTGCTGTGATTATATGCATCAAGTGTTCATTCAAGGCTAAGGCAAAATATCGAGATGTATATTGTGTATCGCAATATGGCCTTAAAATATCGCAATATTAAAAAGAGGCCATATCGCCCAGTCCTAGTTCAATGATGCCATTTCTGTTTGTCATGTATAATTTTGTCTATTTTGTGTTTATCCTTGAATAAACAGGTCAGTTTCTTGTTACCAACCATTGTGTATTATTCAAGCTCCCCTAATTCAGCTGGCTAGTTGTTATCAAGAGTACTAAAACCCTTTTCAACATGATTCTGACAACTAAGTAGGCTAAATAACTTTAAACTTTAATACATGCTCGGATAGGCCAGTATCGGTCAGTATCGGTATCGGTCAGTATCGGTATCGGATCGGAAATGCAAAAACAATATCAGTATCGGATCGGAAGTGCAAAAACCTGGATCGGGACATCCCTAGTAGTGTGTATGTGTGCGTATACTAACAGTGTGTTGTTTGCTGTGTGATGTTTCCTCCTTTTTGATATCAAGTTGTTGGTGATGTTTATCGTTGCTATCATTAGTAAAACCTGCATTGAACTTGCCGTGCTTCTGACATTGTCATGTTGACATTAGGGATGTCCCGATCCGATATTTGGATCGGATCGGCCGCCGATATTTGCCAAAAAATGCGTATCGGCAAGGCATGGGAAAATGCCGATCCAGATCCAGTTTAAAAAAAACTCCGGTCCGTGTTTTCCAACGCACCGATTTAAATAATACATTCCACTTTTCTGCTGCTCCCTAATTTCCGTTCCGCATTTTCCAGCACACCTTCAACACATCCACAGGTCTGTGGATTCTCACGCAGTTGCTTTTAGCTGCTGGCATTACACGACAGGCTCTTCTCACTCTTGTCTGTGTCTCCCTCTCACGGACAGCAAGCGCACCTTCTTACACACGTTACATACTGTCACGACACACGTCACATACTGTCACGTCATACGTCACATACGTATACGTTCTCTCCCAGCAGAGAGGTAGCAGCATGGTTAACGTTAGCTGTGATGCTAGCGCAGCCGTGCCAGCAACGCTCACTCTAAGGTGCGCGCCTGCGCAATTACGCACTGCTCAAACGTCCTCTGCGCATAGCAATTATATGCCACGCACAAAATCAAATAAAAAAATAAGCGCATAACAATTTTCGACACACGGACACGACAGAGAAAACAGTTTTCGTCATCATTGTTCAAATATTGTAACGTCTGTCGAGACGCTTATCTCCATTCGGTGCCACATGCCCACACCATCAAAATGCCGAGGCAAACATTTCCACATCAACACCGTATGAAAAAATTAGTGATTTTTTTAGTTGTGATCTCCTTCTCTGCATGAAAGTTTAAAAGTAGCATATATTAATGCAGTATGAAGAAGAATGTTTTAATGTAGACATGAATTGAAAGAAAATTTTGAAAATCAAGACTACATTTCCTGCAAATGGGTGCATTTCTACCCTATATTTTAACTTTAGATTTATTCTCATATCAAACTCTTTTGGCTGTCTTTTTGACACTTACATCCGGCGCCCCCCTCCACACCCTGGATTATAAATAATGTAAATAATTCAATGTTATTATCTTGTGTGATGACTGTATTATGATCATAGTATATATCTGATAGTATATATCTGTATCATGAATCAATTTAAGTGGACCCCGACTTAAACAAGTTGAAAAACTTATTCGGGTGTTACCATTTAGTGGTCAATTGTACGTAATATGTACTTCACTGTGCAACCTACTAATAAAAGTCTCAATCAAAACACATAGACTCATCATACTGCTGTGATTATATGCATCAAGTGTTCATTCAAGGCTAAGGCAAAATATCGAGATATATATCGTGTATCGCAATATGGCCTTAAAATATCGCAATATTAAAAAAAGGCCATATCGCCCAGCCCTAGTTTCAATGATGCCATTTCTTTTTGTCATGTATAATTTTGTCTATTTTGTGTTTATCCTTGAATAAACAGGTCAGTTTCTTGTTACCAACCATTGTGTATTATTCAAACTCCCCTAATTCAGCTGGCTAGTTGTTATCAAGAGTACTAAAACCCTTTTCAACATGATTCTGACAACTAAGTAGGCTAAATAACTTTAAACTTTAATACATGCTCGGATAGGCCAGTGTCGGTCAGTATCGGTATTGGTCAGTATCGGTATCGTATCGGAAGTGCAAACACAATATCGGTATCGGATCGGAAGTGCAAAAACCTGGATCGGGACATCCCTAGTTGACATACAACCACATCAAGAGAAGCGGGCCATGTTAAATTAAGTGTATCGCTAACATACATAAAGGTAACTAATTAGATAATGTGTTATTAGTAAAAGTAACCTTACTAACGCCGTTATTATCTAACGTTATTACGAACACCGCAGTGGTCCCACGGACGTGTATGAGCCAATACTTTATCCATATCATAGAGTTCCATACGGAAACATCTGATTCCAAGTACATGTACCCCTACTTTGTCTTAGGGCTGGAAAATTACAGCAAAAATAATAATCACGATTATTAGGATTGATATTGTAATCACGATTAATTACAGGATTATTCATTAATTTGAAAACAAGTATTTGTTCCACTAAAACTCAATTTTAAATAGTTAAAAAACTGATATAAATTAGTAACAAACAAACCACAACAAGTAAAATAATAGTAATAACAATACATTTAAAGAAAAATTAGCAATATAAAAAACAACACAATTAATTTTTTTACGTTTTGTCTTTAATGTCTTTTCTTTTTTTTTACCTTTAACACTTATTTTACCACCATAGAGTCTGTGCTTTTTGTGTCAAATATTTTTTTTATCAAATGTTTGTTAATTAAATGCAAAATCTCTCACATTTTTAGTGCAATACATCTTTGGACAATTTTGACCAGTATTTTAGGTCAAAGCATAATAATTGTGTACATGTATCAATAAGTGCTTTAAACTAATTATGCTTGCGTAAGGTACTTTTTTTTTTTAATATTTAATTTGTTAGCACAGTCAGACGTGGCGCATCAAGTATAAGGTTGTGGCCATAAACTGAGAAGTTTGTCAACTTTGACAATTAACTTATACCCGGAGATAGCAAGAATGACACAAAGACGCTCGTTTGCGGCCACCGATTTTATTTAGTTTTTTACCTGAGTGAGGATTAGGATTAATTCTTCATCTCAACAAGAAGATATAAGCATCTCATTAGTTGGGATCCCAATATAATTAACCTGCTAAAATGCCAGCAGTTAATCAATAATCAATCATTTACATGTGTGCAACTTTCTAAACACATCATCACAAAATGCTTGTTTCTTTTTGAGGAAGTTAGATAGCTTCAGTGTTTGGTTTTTTTGCTGATATTTCTATTGTCCTTTGTTTTCATAAAACAGTATACTTGTTTGGTCAGCACTGGCCTGTCCTTGCTTTTAAATGGACAAAAACATGATAGTTATTTTGTTTTTGTAACAGCCTGATGAGCAGCACAGTTTAAGTATAAAAAATGTCTATGAATGTACAAAAAAATTTTTTGGGATGGATTAGTCACATTTTATGCTAGATTTAAAAGCAGATGACTAAATGAGACACTGAATCGAATTAGTGAATGTTTTTTTTGTATGTATGTATGTATGTATGTGTATATATATATATATATATATATATATATACATACATATATATATATATATATATATATATATATATATATGTGTGTGTGTTTATTTTTTTTTTAGCCTTATTTTAATTTAATTTGTGTACTTAGTTCTTTGATTTGCAATCTATGCCCTTTGCTGCTATAATGCTGTAAATTTCCTCGTTGTGGGATAAATAACGGATTATCTTATTTTAACTTTCCTGGGAATCGATACCAATACTCAACGGTACAATTTTTCGAACTTTTGTGTGTATTAATGAATATTAATTGTTTTTGATAATAAAATTTCATTTTGTATTGCACTATTTAAAAATGAGCTGATTATAATAACTGCTGTCCAGTTGTTATATTTTGTTTTATTATCACATGTCTGAGTCTCAATTACAGTTGTAGTCTTTTACTGCGCCCTAAAAGTGTTAGTACTGTACGTATTGGACTTATTACGTACCAGCTGTTTGATTCTAATGTGCATTTTAGTTGTAGTTTTCATTAACAAATTTGGAGGTGTTGAAATTGCTATGTCAAATCGGTAAGCCTTATCAGTAGCATGACAATAGCAAAGCCAATGTATTATTTTCGAAAAAGTAGAGCCTGTTTACGTTTTGAGCGCCATGTGTCAAAGTGCAAAGAGTCGGCAACCGGACATGACGTCACACGCAACCCAGGGACCATAACATGGCACTGTTGGATTTCACGTAAATTGGGAAGACCGGCGGGATTCAGTCAGTGCCAGAAAAGTACGGAATTCGGTACCATCTAGGGCTGCGTTGATAAAACGATATCAATATATATTGTGAAGTGAAGTGAATTACATTTTATATAGCGCTTTTTCTCAAGTGACTCAAAGCGCTTTACATTGTGAAACCCAATATCTAAGTTACATTCAAACCAGTGTGGGTGGCACTGGGAGCAGGTGGGTAAAGTGTCTTGCCCAAGGACACAACAGCAGTGACTAGGATGGCGGAAGCGGGGATCGAACCTGCAACCCTCAAGTTGCTGACACGGCCGCTCTACCAACCGAGCTATACCGCTATATTGTGATAAACATGTCATCAACATCAATAAAAATGTGTTTGATAAGTATATATTTTTTGGTAAAAAGAAACCTGAAGTTACGGGGCAAGGTTGATTGCATGAACAAAGGCACTCGCTCTCTGGTAACCAAGCAACGCAGGAAGTGATCACTGATCACTGTGACACGCTAACAGTATTAACTATCAAGTTTGGTTGCGCCATCTTGTTGACTCGCTGCTTATTCTCTGCATGGAGTGCAGTAAAAATGACTGCTGCAGAGAGCGAAGAAATTGTGGATGAAAACATGAAACGTCACCTCGACAGTATTTTTTCGAACGGACCGTAGTCCTCAGCTGCGTTAACCTCTTTTCTTTTCAATTCTCATCTGTTCCGTCGGGTACATCAAAACAACAGGTAGGAACTGAAGTGCAGGAATGTATAAATAAAATAAAGTACAAAATATGACAATGTGCTATTAAAAAATAATAGTATTTTGGTCCAATAATAGTTAAAACGATTACTGCAAACCATACATTTATTTCAATACTTATATAAGATTAACAAACCAAATTAAATGTTACACAGCCGTAAGTTCCCGGCACTAAACCTGCAGAGTAGTTGTGGTAGCCATTTTTTGAAAGATGGCTTGGGCCTACTGCACTACTGCACTTTGGTGTTGGTCATTGTGGTAGTGCTTGATGAATACTTTGGCCTACTGTGCTACTGTACTTACATTTTTCTCATTATGGTTGTGGTAGCCATTTTTGTGTTATTTATATTTCTCTAGTACTGCATATATTAAGTTAAATTATTATTATTTTATAATTGCCATGAAAATATATTTGAAAATATTGCAAGTTAATTTATTGAATTAGAAACCGTCATTTACATTCTGTGTAATTTACAGCAACTGTAACAAGAGCATATAGGGGCGCACAGGTGAAATTGATTGGGTAAATGTCGGGTTGAGCGACTGGCGGTGAAAACAGTTTTTGACCACTTCTAACGTAACACTTGAGCCTTAGTTTTTTGTTTATAGCTTTGTATGCAGTTAAACGTATTTTCGTTCAGCTTGGATGTACATGAAATTAAGACCTTTTTGCAAACATATCTATTTTTGAGAAACTTATATTGGAGTCAGAAGTGCGTTTGAAAGTGCACCACCTGTCCTGGCTCAGCCCGCGGTCTTTGGTTTAAAACCTGGGAAATCTTGGAAAAGCCAATACAGTAGTTCTTCTCAGGTTTCTCTATGTTTCCTTTTTTAACACTTTGCACTATTTTGTTACACTTTATCACACATTTCTTACATATTTCCATAGTTTTGCACTTTCATTTTAAGAGGTAATTGTTAAATGTGCTACTTCACAATTTTGTTAACATTGTTTGAGTGTTTTCCATGCTTGTGTTGACATTTCTTTTACTTTCTAACTTGATAGCTGAGGGGATTATAATCAGAGGAAGGTTACATTTGAAATAAAAATGTTTACATTTCATTCATTTTTCTACTGCTCCTTATTTTTATTAGGTCATAAAAAATATAGTATCAGTGATTATTTATTTTATATGGTTTTAAGACAACCAAATGTTCGGTGCATCGCTTGTCAATAGTGCGCAAATAATAGTTTATATGTATATGTTTTCGATTCATTAGTACCGCGATACTATACTAGTACCGATGAATCGTACAACCCTAACTTGGACTGTATGTAAAATAGATAAGTCAGACAAAATATCACAATGCTCCACCGAAGGAATTCAAAATGACACCAAATAGTACTAATATTCAAATATTACACCAAATAGTACTAATATTCAAATATTAATATTAAAAGTATGCAGAGCAGATTGTCAATACTAGTAAATCCTTTCCAAATAATAATGTGACTACCCTGTTGCATCACCATTGTACTGTCCAGAAAACCGTAAACAAGATTTGTTTTCAAAATGTTTACTTAATAAATGGCGCCAAAAATGATATCCTGAATTCAACCAGAAAGCTAACATCAAAGCTACAAATTTAAAAAGAGAGAGAATGGACTGCGAAAACAGGCCCAAAAAATATGGAGAAATTACAATGACCTGGATGAATGAGAACATCCATACATACGGAGAAAATCCATCATGATTAATTGGTGTTTATATGATGAGCCACAATTGGCTAAGGTTAGCGCAAAACATTACGGACTGGCCAATCAGAGGCAAGATAAAGCGTGTCTGCTTGTAAGTACTACGTGATTGTGCGTTGCCAAACATGCTCGTCTGCTCGTAAAACCAGCAATGCCACGACGCGCCGTCATACCCGTTAAAAAAAGGGAGGGGGAAGGGGACCGATACTTTTTAGAGGCGGTATAGTACCGAATATGATTAATTAGTATTGCTGTACTATACTAATACCGTTATACCGTACAACCCTCCCAAATATATTAAACTACATACATCCGTTCATACATTATATTACTTTAATTCACTTACATGTAAAAACAACCACTCATTTTTAAGGTATTTCCACTTTTATTTTATTTTGTAGTAGTAGCGACTTCCTCCCTCTCAACTTCCTTTGTTTTCACTGTATCGAAGTGTGCATGGAAGTGACGTCGAGGCCACATTGGGGCCTGTGTGCGTTTATACTGGAGTCTGATGAAAATCACATTTTCCATGCAGTGTAAACAGTCAGATGGAAAGAATCAGATAAAAAAAAAAATCTGATTTAGGCCACTTTGGCCTGCAGTGTAAACGTAGTAACTGAGCGAGGGCCCAACTATAGTGTCAAATCCAGTGGTGTGCCGTCAGGGTCACCAAGGCCTTCTCTGCTGGCCTAACATAACCAGAAATCATGATCATAATTAAAGATAAAAGTTTTTTTTTTTTTACTTTCCCTGAATATCTAAAAAGTATTCATACTCTCTTCATGTCCTATAATGCTCCATCCAGCACTGTTGTTTTTAGGGTATGGAGTTTGTATCCAATCAGAATTCACTTAGCTTACCAAATCTGCCCGAAGCCGTCAGAATCAACAATGTTGGCGTCAGTAAGTGAACGGGCACATACAGTTGATAGACAGTTGCGATAGCCAATCGGATCACGAGTTGTCATTAATGCCTTCTAGATGGCCTAAGGCAGATATATATTGTGATGTTATGAGCTAGGTAACATAAGAACTCCACTACCCAGCAGGCCACAGTAGTGAAGAGCATGCGCAGTAGCCGCGTTTAGCCATGCCGGCAGCGGGATGTTTTTAATGAGCACCTAGCTTGTGGAGTAAACTTTAAGAACTCTGCCAATACGCCTCGTCTGCATCTTTTATGATTAGACAAGACAACACATATATTTGCAAGGCCATTTTCAAGAAGGAAGGGGGGGTAGGGTCTTAAACGACCATTGTGTGTGTGTGGACAAGGATATGGTTAGGTGGGATTTACCCTGGATAACCTTAGCCGGGGCAGCATGGTGGAAGAGGGGTTAGTGCGTCTGCCTCACAATACGAAGGTGCTGAGTAGTCTGGGGTTCAATCCCAGGCTCGGGATCTTTCTGTGTGGAGTTTGCATGTTCTCCCCGTGACTGCGTGGGTTCCCTCCGGGTACTCCGGCTTCCTCCCACCTCCAAAAACATGCACCTGGGGATAGGTTGATTGGCAACACTAAAATTGGCCCTAGTGTGTGAATGTGAGTGTGAATGTTGTCTGTCTATCTGTGTTGGCCCTGCGATGAGGTGGCGACTTGTCCAGGGTGTACACCGCCTTCCGCCCGATTGTAGCTGAGATAGGCTTCAGCGCCCCCCGCGACCCCGAAGGGAATAAGCGGTAGACAATGGATGGATGGATGGAACCTTAGTGTAGAAGGGACCTGAGCGAGGGCCCAACTCGTGTGTCAAATATATTTGGGGTGTTCTAAATTTACTTGCAACGGACCACTACAAACAAATGAACATATACTACCGGAACCACTCCAGTCAGTTTGTGCATGAGTCGAAAAGGCATTACCAAATGTGTGTTTTAGCAAGGGAAAAGTAGGAATGAGACACAGAAATAATGGGGTCACCAAACTGCCAGGTTACTAGCTGTGGGACATCCATACACAAAGCTGCAAAGAGCAGCCATCCAATAAGAAGGAGCCTTAGGCAGGGCAAAGCCAATCAGGGAAGGAAGCAAACAGCTTCTGTCTTCCTGCATACCTTAACTGCACACACACACACACACACTTGATGCAGATCCCACATGCTCCTCTCCATAGTGACAGAAGCTAACATCAGCTGGTCTCCATGGTTGTAGCAAGTCAAAGGCAGTGATGCTGATGAGAGTGCAGGATGCATGGATGTAAATAAGATGGAGAAGGTTAAAGTGTGACACGAATGCTGAATGAATAATGCCTCAATCTTTCAGGGAACAAACGAGCCCTCTATCAACAAGCCAGTACAACCATTGCATTCATCCACACACACACCGGTGCCATCACGTGACTCTGTAAACACAACTGAAGCTGCACTTTTAACAAAATAAAGTATTAAATCCACTTACACTTGAAGGATCCTGTCCCCCTTTGATATGCCGGCTCTGTCGGCGGCACCCCCGGGTAAGACGGCGCTGACATGCTGCAGCGGAGCGTACAGCTCCCCGTTGATGCTTCGGAGTTGGCCCCCTTCGCTGACTTGGCCGCGCACGTTGAAGCCATAGCCCGAGTCGGACTTCACAATTCGGACGAGGCGCGGTCCCGCAGTGACGTCGTTTCCTGGGCTCCGGAAGCCGCCGCCGCCGCCGGCGTCCGGCGTAACATTGCCGCTCCCAGTGCCGTGACTCGCCGAGTGTTGAGTGAGCGACGAACGACACCCCAATTGTCCCTCGACATCTGCCATTTGTTTACCACATCCGTGCCATCCGCCGCGGCGAGGAACACACGAGATAATAGGCGACAGAGCGGTGCGGGCTGGGGAGAAGCAGCATGCTAATCGGCAGCAGGCTAATCAGCTGTGCTGGTTTATTGGCCGAAGAGCGGCGGAAAATGCCGAGAGGAGCCGGGGATTCCCGAGACTGCGCTTCAGTGCACGGGATGGGTGATACCGCAAGTTTTTGTGTCGACCCAAAACTCATTATCACACATATCCAAGTTATGTGAATAAAACAGGACAAGGGGAAAAATAAATCGATTCAATACTAACACTACCCTCGGTAACGACAGTATTGATATCTGGGTCAATAATCTGCACACCCCTTGTGATGTTATGTGCCAGGGAATATAAGAACTACACTACCCAGCATGCAACAGGAATGATGAGCATGCACGGCAAGCCCGGAAGGTGGTCTGTGGCGATGCCTGCAGCTAGAATGTGGTTATGAGCACGCTTTATGAGTAAACGTTTAGAACTCAGACAACACGCCTCGTCTGCATTATTTACTAATAGACAGACAACACATGGTGTCAGAAGTGGCCGTGAGCAGCGTCGGACGGAATGTTTGCCACGAGGGAACCACGAAAGACGAGCGGAAGGAAGATGTCTCTGGTCGCGTGAGTGAAAACGTGCGAAGGACGCCACATTTCTGAGGAGTTTGCTACTGTGTGTGAAGACTATGAGCGGCGGTAAAGTGACACAGAGGACAAGGGACAAATTGAACAAATAGAAGAGGATCTTGTGCCCGAGTTGGAGGAAAGCCAACAACACAAAGAGCTGTGGAGTCCCGGTAACTTACCCCAAAGTGCAGTCATGGAAAAGCTAAGTCCACCTAGCCCAATGCTACTAACTGCTAATCTTGCTGATAACTGGAAGCGTTTTAAGCAAAGATTTAATATATATTTAGCAGCAAGCGGAGCAGGAGGTGATAATGAAAAGCTGAAAGCTCATATACTTTTGCATGTTATTGGAGAAGATGCTTTGGACATATATAATAGCTTTCAGCTGGATGAAGCTAATTTGACTTTGGAACAGCTAATGACAAAGTTTGAAGAATACTTTGTGCCTCGTCAAAATGTGACATTTGAGAGGTATAAGTTTTTCACACATGACCAAAAGCAAGGAGTACCTTTTGATCAGTACATGGCAGAGCTTCATACACTAAGCAAACCATGTGAATTTGACACTCTGAGAGACTCATTAGTGAGAGATAGGATTGTTTGTGGTACAATGGATAATGCACTGAGAGAAAGACTGCTTCGAGAAACTGGGCTTACGTTAGATAAGTGTGTCAGTATGTGTAGAGCAGCTGAGACCACCTGAGCTCAAGCAAAAGAGCTACGGAGAGGTGAAACAACAGTGCATGCCATACATAAAGAACAATGGAAAAATAAAATGTGTACCAAACAAAAGGATCAAAAAGACAAATCTGTGGAATTTAAATGTGGTAAATGTGGAGGCAGCCACAAGCCAAAATATTGTCCTGCATATGGAAAAACATGTAACAACTGTGGAAGGAGCAATCACTATACAAAGTGTTGCAAATCAGCTTCAAGACAGAAAGTTCACACAGTTGAAGAAGATGATGATAAGGAGTTTCTTGTCAATGTGGTGCAAGCATACACAATTGAAAAAGAAGAATGCATTGTTCCAATCACAGTGAATCAGACGACAATACCATTCAAGTTAGATACAGGTGCTCACGTAAACCTGCTATCTTTGGAAGATTACAAAACACTGACTGTAAAGAGCAAAATCCATCCAGTAAAAACCAAAGTAAGTGGATACACTGGAGAACGAGTTCCTGTTAAAGGCGGATGTATTGCAACTTTTAAACACAAGGGTCGACAAATGAGAGCACAGCTACTGATCGTGGATATGAGTGTACAACCAATCCTGGGACTCAGTGCATGCACAAAGCTCAATCTTGTCAAAAGAGTGTTTGTGGTGACATCTCAAGAAACTACAAATGCTCAGGACACACTCATGGAAGAGTATAAGGACTGCTTTCAAGGACTTGGATGTCTACCTGGACTACATAAAATATGTGTAGATAAAAATGTGTTTCCTGTTGTGCACCCGTGCAGGAAAGTCCCATTTGCTCTGCGGGAAAAACTGAAAGATGAGCTAGCACGAATGGAAAAGTTGGGAGTCATTAAAAGAATAGATGAGCCAACTGAATGGGTCAGCTCGCTGGTTGTTGTGCAAAAGAAAACAGGTGCCCTAAGAATATGCTTGGATCCAAGAGACTTAAATAAAGCGATCAGAAGAGAGCACTTCAAGTTACCAACCAGGGAAGAGATCATGGCACAATTTGCTGGAGCAAAATGGTTCAGCAAATTAGATGCTTCATCAGGTTTCTGGCAGATGAAGCTTGACGAGGAGAGTTCAAGACTGTGCACATTTAACACCCCGGAGGGCAGGTACAGGTTTCTTTGTCTACCATACGGCATCTTGTCAGCGCCTGAAGTATATCATAAGACCATTCACATGATTTTTGAGCACATACCTGGAGTTGAGACAATGATGGATGATATCATAGTGTGGGGCTCAACCCGAAAAGAACACGACGAAAGACTGAGACAAGTGCTAGACAAGACAAGGGAGGTGAACCTGAAACTTAACAAAGAAAAATGTGAGTTTGGAGTGAAGTCACTTACCTTTGTGGGAGATGTTGTGAGTGAAGAGGGCGTGAAGCCAGACCCGAGAAAAACTTCAGCAATCAACAACATGGAAAGGCCAACCAACAAAGATGAGGTCAGACGTTTCCTAGGGATGGTCACCTATCTTGCCAAGTTTGTCCCACAACTGTCAACACAGTCAGCACCTCTCAGGAGTCTTCTTGAACAAAAGAATGAATGGATATGGTCCCACGAGAAAGAACAATGTTTTCTGAAACTGAAAGAGACTCTTATACAGGAGCCTGTGTTAAAGTTTTATGACCCCGAGAAGAGCACCAGGATCTCGGCAGATGCATCGCAGTACGGCCTGGGAGCAGTGCTACTGCAGCAACATCAAGAGCAGTGGCTACCTGTCGCCTATGCATCCAGAGCACTGACAAGTGCCGAGACCAGGTATGCTCAAATTGAAAAAGAACTGTTAGCAAGTTTGTATGCATGTGAGCGTTTCCATCAATATGTATATGGACAGATGTTTCAAGTGGAAACTGATCATAAACCGTTGGTGTCCATCATGAACAAACCATTGAATGACTGTCCAGTACGAATACAGCGCATGCTAATTCGACTGCAAAAATATGACGTGCACATGATGTATACACAAGTAAAATATATGTACACAGCTGACACATTGTCTAGAGCAGTGGATAAGAGAGAACTTGCAGACAGTGAAAATAGCACAGAGATACAGGCATATGTAGATATGGTAGTGACATCTTTGCCGGTGACTGCAGACAGAACAGAACACATACGGAGAGAGACTATTGCAGATGAAACTATGAAAGAACTCAAGAGCACAGTACAGAATGGATGGCCTGACAACAAAAAGGATTGCCCCTTGAAAATACAAGACTATTGGAATTGTAGAGCTGAGCTCACAGTGGTGGATGACATTGTGCTAAAAGGGAGCAAATTTGTTATTCCGTACTCACTGCGCAAACAGATGCTCGAAAAGATACACGAAGGCCACCTCGGTGAAGTCAAGTGTAAAAGGAGGGCTAGAGAAGTAATGTACTGGCCAAGGATCAATCAGGATATTAGCCAAACAACAACGTCATGTGGAGTTTGCCGAACTTACAGGCCAAAACAACAAGCTGAGCCACTGATGACTCATCCAGTGCCCCACAGACCGTACTACAAAGTAGGAACTGATCTATTTGACTTTGATGGAAGGAGCTACGTGGTAGTCACAGACTACTTTTCAAACTATCCGGAAATTGGAGCGTTGCAGTCAACATCGAGCAAAGCAGTTGTCAGTTATTTAAAGACTGTTTTCGCCAGACATGGTGTTCCATGCGAACTGTTTTCTGACAATGGTCCCCAGTTTTCTAGTTGTGAGTTTGCTGCCTTTGCCAAGGAATGGGGGTTTCAACACTCCACGTCAAGTCCAACTTATCCAAAGTCCAACGGCTTGGCAGAATGCTCTGTAAAAACAGTAAAAAACTTGTTAAAAAATAACAGGACAAAGATGACTTTCAGAAAAGTTTACTGATCTACCGGAGTGCACCTCTACAAAATGGACTGTCACCAGCCCAAATGCTGATGGGTAGGCGCATTCGCTCCAACCTACCAGTCAACGAGGATTTGCTGACACCCAAAGGCGCACACAAAGTCAGACACGCTAAGGAAGTACAAAAAGCAAAGCAAAAACAGCTGCATGATAGAACAGCAAAACACCTGCCTATGCTGAGGCCGGGAGACGTTGTGCGTCTCAGAGACATTTCTACAGGCACTTGGAGACAAAATGGACAGGTGGAAGAGAAAGTTGCTCCACGTTTGTATAGGATCCAGATGGAAAATGGACCGACTCTGAGAAGGAACCGCACGGATCTTCAACTACAGCTGACTGAAGGCAACATTGCAGCTCAGGAAAAGGCTCAACAGGACTCAGCTGGACCTGCAGAACTTGCTGACACTGAGCCTGACCTTGCTGACCAAGGACTGACAGCAGTGTCCGCGTCACCTGCTGTTGAGAGACTGTCTAACTCTAGACCTAAGAGACATGTTCAGCCACCTAAGAGGCTGATTGAGAGTTGTTAAGGACTCTGAGGTTTTGAGAGTTGTTCAAAAAAAAAAAAAAAAAAAAAGGGTTGACATAACTGTTTATGATGCTTTGACATTTTTGCACTTTGTCTTTATTGAAAGAAATGTCTATGTAGAGAAAAGTTATTTGCAGATGTGGTTGCAATGCTAAAAGAATGAAAAGTTAAACACTATTTCTTTATAGGGGGAAAGATGTGATGTTATGTGCCAGGGAATATAAGAACTACACTACCCAGCATGCAACAGGAATGATGAGCATGCACGGCAAGCCCGGAAGGTGGTATGTGGCGATGCCTGCAGCTAGAATGTGGTTATGAGCACGCTTTATGAGTAAACGTTTAGAACTCAGCCAACACGCCTCGTCTGCATTATTTACTAATAGACAGACAACACACCCCTGTTTGTATTATAATTTAAATTTAAACTGACTAGAATATTTTTAAACGTATATGTCCCATCAAAGCACCAATATGATTCAGTTTAAGAAACTGTTCAAACTACAAGTGTTCACAAAGTACGCAAGAATTATGATGAACATCTTGAACCCTTTTTTTTCTTTTTTGTTTTCTTTTTTTATTGATGTATCTAATATTTGTATGCTTAATATACATGCTTAATAATATATATTATGTATGTATTATTTATTTATTCACTGTTCTGTTACAGAGAACAAGGAAATTGGATAAAATTGCTATGGTGAAAAGGGGTAGGATTAAATAAGCTCTGCTTCTTCCTACTCCTTTTCGGACGTGCTGTAATGAAACAACTGAAATGGTGTGATGCATTGTGTATCTTATGCATGTTCGAAATAAACTGAAACTGAACTGAACTGAACTGAATATAAATTTTGGTTTTAGTTATTGATTCTAATGGAGATGAATGTGTGTCTTTATTACGAAAAATTGAATTGGGACACTGAATTTATGTAACTGATTTTTTTACATCAAATTATGTTGACAATTTCATTGAATGCAAATTTGTGAGCAAGATTCACGTGTTTACACATTCAGTTTGTCAAAGTTCAGTGTTTTAAACGTCGGTTTGTAAAATTCAGTGTTAAACATTTCAGTTTAAAAAAAATATGGGTTTTCAAATCCATCCATCCGTCCATTTCCTACCGTTTTGTTCCTTCCGGGGTCGCAGTGGATAAAAAAGAATCAGTGCAGAAATATTAATTGCTTCAAAACTTAATACTCATTTCAGACTAAATAATCGATCATGTCTCAAACCTTCAGCCAATGAGGTGAGTTTTGAAGCAACAAGTAGCACAAAAGTTTTTTTACACGGAATTTTTATACACTGATTTTTTTTGCACTGAATTTTTACAGAGTTTATTAACACTGTATTTTGACCAAATTAATTGTTTAACACGCACATTTTGCTTACAAATGTTTATTCAATGTAAAAAAAAAAATCAGTTCACAAAATTCAAACAGAAAAATAATTTACATAAATTCGGTGAAAAAAATAGCTTTCGTAATAAAGACACAAATTACCTCCATAAATGATACAGTAAAGTCCATTAGATGAAGCCAAATCCCCATGCTTTGACAGTGAGATCACTATTTAGAATTTTCCCTCGCCTAAAAAACAAACAAAAAAAAACTTTATGGCGTAATAAAAACTGACATACAAAGTAATTTTACTGGAACATTTCCCACACAATAACATTTAAACGCTAAATAAAAAAATTTAAATTAGTAGATAAGAATGAAAATGTATAAATGTATTGAATAAAATATCAACACGATGATAGAAACAGGACCTAGCTGATAAAAATAGGAATGCAAATAAATAAAACAAGATTACAAAAATACTTCCAAAATGGCATAATGTAGGATCATTTGAGCCCTCCAATACATGATATCAGCAAACACAAACAGGATACATTCTGCACTGCATTTGTTGTGCATTGTTTCACGGGCCTCTTTGCAGCCAGGTGGGGGCGCTGTTCTGCCAGTGGTAGATCTAATTCAACACTGCTGTTAGTTCATTTAAAGAAGTGTATCATAATATTATGTGCCTGTAATAGGGCCAATTACATGTATTGTAAATATATTGTACTATCATATAATTACCCCTATTGTACACACAATTGTATAGTTTGCACACGCTGTTTAGAGCGTGGTATTTGGATCTTATGAGATCAGGCCCAATGTGTGCTACTATTAGTGTGTGTTTTGCGGCTGTTGGGATCAAATACGCTGGTGGTCACTGACAGGTCACTGACAGGTGGGGATAGGTTCCAAGTTTGAATGCTGAATGACGAGTGCCTCTCTCAACCGGTGTCAATTTTGACAGCTGTTTTTAATTTAGAGTTAGTTACAGTCCATCCATCCATTTTGTACTGCTTGTCCTTATCGGGGTTGCGAGGGGTGCTGCATACAGTCACCACCTAATTGCATTGCCAGCACAGATAGACAATAAATCTGTCCCAAGGTGCATGTCTTTGGAGGTGGGAGGAAGCTGGAGTACCCCATCACTGATGGTGGAAACTTTACACTAGACTTCAGGCAACGTGGATCCTGTGCCTCTCCTGTCTTCCTCCAGACTCTGGGACCTCGATTTCCAAAGGAAATGCAAAATTTGCATGGTTGGGTGATGGTTTGGGGTGCCATGTCATCTGCTGGTGTCGGTCCACTCTGTTTCCTGAGATCCAGGGTCAACGCAGCCGTCTACCAGCAAGTTTTAGAGCACTTCATGTTTCCTGCTGCTGACCTGCTCTATGGAGATGGAGATTTCAAGTTCCAACAGGACTTGGCGCCTGCACACAGCGCAAAATCTACCCGTGCCTGGTTTACGGACCATGGTATTTCTGTTCTAAATTGGCCCGCCAACTCCCCTGACCTTAGCCCCATAGAAAATCTGTGGGGTATTGTGAAAAGGAAGATGCAGAATGCCAGACCCAAAAACGCAGAAGAGTTGAAGGCCACTATCAGAGCAACCTGGGCTCTCATAACACCTGAGCAGTGCCAGAAACTCATCGACTCCATGCCACGCCGCATTAACGCAGTAATTGAGGCAAAAGGAGCTCCAACCAAGTATTGAGTATTGTACATGCTCATATTTTTCATTTTCATACTTTACAGTTGGCCAACTTTTCTAAAAATCCCTTTTTTGTATTAGCCTTAAGTAATATTCTAATTTTGTGACACACGGAATTTTGGATTTTCATTTGTTGCCACTTCAAATCATCAAAATTAAATGAAATAAACATTTGAATGCATCAGTCTGTGTGCAATGAATAAATATAATGTACAAGTTACACCTTTTGAATGCAATTACTGAAATAAATCAAGTTTTTCAAAATATTCTAATTTACTGGCTTTTACCTATATATATATATATATATATATATATATATATATATATATATATATATATATTGTGGATGTACTACCAGTCAGAGCTCAGCAGCGCATGCACTTTTTGCGTCGGATGAAAGAGCACAGCTCCCTCCCCGCATTCTCACCACATTCTACAGAGGCACTATAGAGAGCCTGCTGACCAACAGCATCTCTGTCTGGACAGGAGCCTGCAATGCCTCAGACTGGAAGTCTCTCCAGAGAGTGGTGAGGACGACAGAAAAGATCATCAGGACTCCTCTTCCTCCTATCCAGGAGATCGCAAAAAGCCGCTGCCTGACCAGGGCTCAGAAAATCTGCAAAGACTCCTACCACCCCCACCAAGGATTGTTTTCACTGCTGGACTCTAGAAAGAGGTTCCGCAGCCTCCGAAGCAGAACCTCCAGGTTCTGTAACAGCTTCTTCCCTCAAGCCGTAAGACTCTTAAACGCATCATAATTAAATTATTCCCTCAACTCCCCCCAAAATGGATTAACTCGCTGGAATAAAAAAGACAATACAACATACATCCATAAACGTGGACGCATGTGAAAAAGTGCAATACATCTATCTGTACAGTAATCTATCTATTTATTTATATATATTTATATATATTTATTTATTTTATATATATATATTTATATATATTTATTTAATATTCAGTTGGGGGAATCCATGGAGAAGGACTATCGGGCGGCACCAAAGCTGTTCTGGAAGACCATACGGCACCTCAGGAGGGGGAAGCAGGGAACCATCTAAGCTGTGTACGGCAAGGATGGGACTTTGCTGACTTCAAATGAGGAAGTCGTAGGGCGTTGGAAAGAGCACTTTGAGGAACTCCTGAACCCAATTACATCAGACACACCCTCCCTGATAGGAGCAGAGCCTGAGGATGATGGGGGGTCGACGTCGATCTCTCGGAGTGAAGTCACTGAGGTAGTCAGACAACTCCACAGTGGCAAAGCTCCGGGGGTTGACGAGATCCGTCCAGAAATGCTGAAGGCTCTGGGTGTTGATGGGCTGTCTTGGTTGATACGCCTTTTCAACATTGCGTGGAAGTCTGGGACAGTGCCGAGGGAGTGGCAGACTGGGGTGGTGGTTCCCCTTTTCAAAAAGGGGGACCAGAGGGTGTGTGCTAATTACAGGGGTATCACACTACTCAGCCTCCCTGGGAAAGTTTACGCCAAGGTACTGGAAAGGAGGGTCCGGCCGCTAGTCGAACCTCAGATTCAAGAGGAGCAATGTGGATTCCGTCCTGGTCGTGGAACAACTGACCAGCTATTTACTCTTGCTGGAATCCTGGAGAAGGCCTGGGAGTATGCCGATCCAGTCTACTTGTGCTTTGTGGATTTGGAGAAGGCGTATGACCGGGTCCCCCAGGAGATCTTGTGGGAGGTGCTGAGGGAGTACGGAGTGAGGGGAGCACTGCTGAGGGCCATCCAATCTCTGTACAACCAAAGCGAGAGTTGTGTCTGGGTGCTTGGATGTAAGTCGGATCCGTTTCCAGTGGGGGTTGGTCTCCGCCAGGGCTGTGCTCTGTCACCTATCCTGTTTGTGACTTTCATGGACAGGATTTCTAGGCAGAGTCGTGGCCATGGCGGAGAGGGTATACGTCTCGGGGGGATAAAGGTTGGGTCACTGCTGTTTGCAGATGATGTGGTCCTGATGGCACCTTCGGTTCGTGACCTTCAGCTCTCACTGGATCGGTTTGCAGCCGAGTGTTCAGCGGCTGGAAAGAGGATCAGCATCTCCAAATCTGAGGCCATGGTTCTCAGCAGGAAACCGATGGATTGTACAGTCCAGGTAGAGGACGAGACTCTGTCCCAGATGGAGGAGTTTAAGTATCTTGGGGTCTTGTTCACGAGTGAGGGAAAGATGGAGAAGGAAATCAGCCGGAGAATCGGAGCAGCTGGGGCAGTATTACAGTTTCTCTGCCGCACTGTTGTGACGAAACAAAAGCTGAGCCAGAAGGCAAAGCTCTCGGTCCACCGAGCTATCTACATTCCTACTCTCACCTATGGTCATGAAGTGTGGGTCATGACCGAAATCAATCAATCAATCAATGTGTATTTATATAGCCCTAAATCACAAGTGTCTCAAAGGGCTGCACAAGCCACAACGACATCCTCGGTACAGAGCCCACATAAGGGCAAGGAAAAACTCACCCCAGTGGGACGTCGATGTGAATGACTATGAGAAAACTTGGAGAGGACCGCATATGTGGCTAACCCCCCCCTCTCTAGGGGAGACCGAATGCAATGGATGTCGAGTGGGTCTGACATAATATTGTGAGAGTCCAGTCCATAGTGGATCCAACATAATAGAAAGAGTCCAGTCCATAGTGGGGTCAGCAGGAAACCATCCCAAGCGGAGACGAGTCAGCAGCGCAGAGATGTTCCCAACCGATGCACAGGCGAGCGGTCCACCCCGGGTCCCAACTTTGGACAGCCAGCACTTCATCCATGGCCACCGGACCTGTGTGTCTATAGGGATAGGGGGAGCAGAGGAGAAAAGAAAAGAAACGGCAGATCAACTAGTCTAAAAAAGGGGGGCTATTTAAAGGCTAGAATATACAAATTAGTTTTAACATGGGACTTAAATGCTTCTACTGAGGTAGCATCTCTATCTGTTACCGGGAGGGCATTCCATAGTACTGGAGACCGAATAGAAAATGCTCTATAGCCCGCAGACTTTTTTTGGGCTCTGGGAATCACTAATAAGCCGGAGTTCTTTGAACGCAGATTTCTTGCCGGGACATATGGTACAATACAATCGGCAAGATAGGATGGAGATGGACCGTGTAGTATTTTATACGTAAGTAGTAAAACCTTAAAGTCACATCTTAAGTACACAGGAAGCCAGTGCAGGTGAGCCAGTATAGGCGTAATATGATCAAACTTTCTTGTTCTTGTCAAAAGTCTAGCAGCCGCATTTTGTACCAACTGTAATCTTTTAATGCTAGACATAGGGAGACCCGAAAATAATACGTTACAGTAATCAAGACGAGATGTAACGAACGCATGAATAATGATCTCAGCGGATACAAGCGGCCGAAAAGAGTTTCCTCAGAAGGGTGGCTGGCATCTCCCTTAGAGATAGGGTGAGAAGTTCAGTCACCCGAGAAAGACTCGGAGTAGAGCCGCTGCTCCTTCGCTTGGAAAGGAGCCAGCTTAGGTGGTTCGGGCATCTCGTGCGGATGCCTCACGAGCGTCTCCCTAGGGAGGTCCTCTTTGCACGTCCCACTGGGAGGAGACCCCACGGCAGGCCAAGGACCAGATGGGGGGGATTACATCTCCTCTCTGGCCTGGGAACGCTTCGGGATTCCCCAGGAGGAAGTCGCTAATGTTGCTCTGGAGAGGGAAGTCTGGGGGTCTCTGCTGGAGCTGTTGAAGATGGATGGATGGATGGATATTTATTTATTTATATATGCACCTTATTGCTTTTTTATCCTGCACTACTATGAGCTTATGTAATGAAATGTCGTTCTTATCTGTGCTGTAAAGTTCAAATTTGAATGACAATAAAAAGGAAGTCTAAGTCTAAGTCTGTGGTTGCCAGTGTTCTGTTCTACATCGTAGTGTGCTGGGGGGGGCAGTACATCGAAGAAGAACAACTCCAGCCTGGAGAAACTGATCAGGCGGGCCGGCTCCGGCGATGGGAATAAAACTGGACTCACTGGTGATGGTGGCAGAGAAGAGGACTGCGGAAAAACTAGTGCGCATCATGGATGATGCCAGTCACCCTCTGCATAGCGTTATCAGTAGCCAGAGGAGCCTGTTCAGTGCTAGACTGCTTCATCCCAAGTGCAGGACTAATAGACTCAAAAACTATTTTGTCCCACACACCATCAGACTGTACAACTCCTCTCTGGGGGTGACGGGGGGTACTAGGATGACAGGGGATGCAAAACAATAACATATACCCCCATTATTTAATTTTTACTTTTTAAATTCGATCTCAATTCTGTACACTGCTGCTGGAATTTTAATTTTCCTGAGGGAACTCTCCTGAAGGAATCAATAAAGTACTATCATCCATCTATCTATCTATCTATCTATCTATCTATCTATCTATCTATCTATCTATCTATATACCTGCTACAAAGACATATTGTAATGATGTGTGTAGCAATATGAAATAGGGATGTAACGATTTGAGAATTTCGTATCCCGGTTATTGTGACCAAAATATTCAGGGTTATCATTATTATTATTGTGGAATGTGCTCAAACTTTTGGCAGGCGTTGTGTCTGTCCCACTTTGTTCAGCGGTACATGAACACACTTTAAAAACACCTCATCTCAGGAAAGATCGATCATCATAATTCCGTGCTAAGAGAGGTTCAGTGTGCACAACTGAATAACTTAGTTGCTCAGATAGTAATGTGTTTATAGAAGTTTACATTGTGGTATGTTGTTTTAACAAGTACGTATGTCTCTTGTTTTTATGTTAGTATTTAAACTATAGTGAGCGGGCACCAGTAAGTCCGCCGTGAACCGTGAGTTTATAAAAGTGCAGCTATCAATTTCGGTTTTAAGATCATTTTCATTTAAAAGGGTAATACTAACTGTCGGGAGTGTTGTCGCTGTCACCATTATTACCGTTTATCATTACATCCCTACAATATAATTTGGAAAAATACAAATACCTTGTCTTGATTTACCCCCAGCCCTCGCATGCTACTGCGATTAGATGGATTTCTCACCTGTCCCACCCACCTAAAGATGACATTAAATAGGATTGGATTTCGTCTGTCAATTATTTACATCTTGTTTTTATTCGTCGACTAAATTGTCAATTAATTCCGTCATTGTTTTTTGTCAACGTCAATTTGTTTTGACTTGTTATCGTCCTATTTTAGTCAGGGGAAACCAGGTCATTGACGATAACTAAGACAAACATTTTTAGTCAACAAAATTAACACTACTTTCAATCCAGCAAACACACAACCCTAGAGTCCACACACACTTTGTTCCTAAAAATACTAAATTGTTCTTTCTGCCTTTTATCTACGACTCCCAAATGGAAATGTTGTGTCATTTGCCACCTAACTTTACTTAGGTGTTGTGTGTGGATAAGGGATTATTATTGCCTCATTTTTTGCATTCATTTGCTTACATTTGCATTCTTACTTTTGCTTATTCAAATTTGTATCTGCACAAAAATAAGTGAACAAAACAGTGTCAGTAAATCCATTAACAGGTAAGGGCTGATGTGATTCCTCCTTATTTCTCCTATTTTGACTAGATTATCTCTCTTCTTTAGCATGAGCCCAGGTCAGTTTCTGATAGGGCTAACAAAACTGTTGAGAAAATTATCTTTAAAAAGTTATTCATTATAGTTACTTGGTACTTCACAAAAAAGTAATTAAATTACTAAAATAATTATTCTTTAATACATGTAATTAGTTACTAGTGAAAGTAATCAATACATTACCTAAATACAACTTTAAATATCTGGCATATGCAGCTGAGAGACGTTTCATGAAAGCAGAGTGTGTGTGTGTCTTTAAAAGACGGTGCCTGTTGCCAAGTGAAGTGTGATGTCAGCGAGAGCGCGCTCAGAGCAGCATTTTAGCTCAGCTGTGTTTGTCAGCTTACCACCCTGTTTTTGTTTTGTTTTTTCATGTATATATTCATTTCACACCATATTCATTGCACTTCTACATTTTTTAAATTTTTATATATTTGCACATTGTTTTTCTAGCATGCACACATCGCACTGTATGGAATGGCCTCAATCTCGTTACCTTGCGTAATGACAATAAAGCTGATTCTGATTCTGATTCTGATTCTTAGCAGCAGCCATTTGCCGGCAGTGACGACAGCTCTGTTTAATATTTTCACTGATTGTGTTAGCGAGAGATTAAATGCGCTTCGATGGCCATAGTCTCCTTGTCCACAAACGGGTGTGTGGGATTGCAAGCTTGCCGCGTCAATCATGCATTTGCTGTTAATTATGCCCTCGTAGTATTATCAGTGTGTGTATTTATGTGTGTGTGTGTGTGTGTGTGTACTAAGCCTACATGTTGTTTGCTGTGTGACGTTGATTTTTCCTATTTATCATCAGTTTAATTTGCTTTCATTAGTAAAAAGTTACTTCCTGCATTGAACTTGCTGTGCTTCTGACGCTGTCTTGTTGACATACAACCACCTAAAAAGTAGCATGCCACGTTACATCAAACACATTGGTAACAGCGTTAAAACGTATTGTACGTAAAAGTAATTAACCAATGCCGTTATCATGTAACGTGTGTATGTTTTGTATAATGTATGTTTTTTGCTTATCACTGGCCAATAACATCCAAGGCATTTTTTTGATATCATGTGCACCGATTTTTCTATCCATCCATCCATCTTCTTCCGCTTATCCAAAGTCGGGTTGCGGGGGCTTCGGCTTAAGCAGAGAAGCCCAGACTTCCCTCCCCCAGCTACTTCGTTCAGCTCTTGCCGGGGGATTCCGAGGCGTTCCCAGGCCAGCTGGGAGACATAGTCTCTCCACCGTGTCCTGGGTCTTCCCCTTGGTCTCCTACCTGTCGGATGTGATCTAAACACCTCCCAAGACGCCTAGATGCCCGAACCACCTCATCTGGCTCCTCTTGATGTGGAGGAGCAGCGGCTTTACTGTGAGCTCCTCCCGAATGACAAAGCTTCTCACCCTATCTCTAAGGGAGAGCCCCGCCACCCGACGGAGGAAACTAATTTCGGACGCTTGTACCCGTGATCTTGTCCTTTCAGTCGGTCATAACCCAAAGCTCATGACCATAGGTGAGGATGGGAACATAGATCAACCGGTAAAATTGAGAGCTATGCCTTTCGGCTTGGCGACAAATAAAGTGAGTTCCTTATAAGTATCATCCCTGCAGGACGAGGAATAGCTAAACGTGCTTCACTACACACCGTAGGAGGATACAATAGCTCAATGTAACACACACACAATGTAAACAAATGCCATGGGTGGATCTACACTTGACATCCACTGTAATGATACCAAGTAAAGGAGCTTATCTAGTCGATACTACTATGATTACATTAATATTTTTTATCGTCACTAAATATGTTTTCTTTTAAATTCATATTATATTCATAAACTCAGGAAATACATCCCTGGAATTATGAACATTGTATGATCCTGTAACTACTTGGCATCGGATCGATACCTATATTTGTAGTATCATCCAAAACTAATGTAAAATATCCAAACAACAGAAGAATACGTGATTACTACTTTTTAACAGAAATGTCGATAGAACATGTTGAAACTGAAAAAACCCAGGTATTAACAGTAAATGAACAAGTAGATTATAATATTTTTTTTACAGCTTGTCCTTAATAATTTTGACAAAATAATAGAATGAGAAATGACACAATCTGTTACGGCATACATCAGCAGACTAATTAGGAGCCTTTGTTTGTTTATTACTACTAAAAGACAAGTTGTCTCGTATGTTCACTATTTTATTTAAGGACAATATTGTTCTTAGATTCCAATAAGAAACAGATGTTTAATGTACCCCAAGATTTTTTGTTAAAATAAAGCCTTATTTAGAAAAGTATTGAAAAGTATCAAAATACATTTTGGTATAAATATTGGTATCGGGACAACCCTAGTCCAACTCTAGTCCAAATTGAATTTGATCTTTTGAAATAAAAAAGGGAGTGGAATAGTTATAGTATGATAAGCATGCACTTTGTAATACAAGGCATGTACAAATAAATGGGTTTCATTTATGGTGTAAGAGCACAAGTAGGTTGCAGTAGGTTCGGTTTTGATAAGAAGTGATTTATTTTGTGTCATGTGACTTTATTCGTCATGTCCCTATTCAAGTCTCCAGATTACTCAGCCTCCAAAATGTATGAATTACAACCTCAAAGTTTGCCACCGCCTTTTTGTTGTTTTTTGTTCTGTTTTTTAAATTCACAACACTGACCTAAAAAGTGCTTTTTTTAACGAACTGTTTTGTGCGTACTGTTGTGGAATTTCTCCTTCTCAATAATAAATGTCCAGAGAAAGCAAGTCCTTTTAGTCATTTATTTGAGATGTCAAATAACATCAGTTTACAGAGAAGCAAGTCTATGCTGCTGACAGAAGAAGGAAGAGAGCGATAGAGAGAGAAGGAAAACGTTTTAGATTGCTATATTTACGTTGGGAATGAGAGAAGAGAGGGGGAAGGTTCGGGGCAAAGTCACCCGTTTTTAGGAGGGAAACTATCTGATTGTGAACAGAAATGTTTCGGTTAACCATTGGGAAAGGCAGTAATATAGCATCAATCACAAAACAATCCAATTTGGAAAGTAACCTCTAACCAAAATACACTATAAAGTTGTAATCTTCTGCCACAGTCACAACAGTCCATGTCTCATGTTCTTGGGAGGTAAAGGGGTAGGGTGTACGAAGAACCAAACAGAGCGAACTCCGCAGGGCCCAAAGATTTTAGCAGGGGGCAATAAAAGAGTTGTATTTTTTTAGACACAGAACAGTCCAAAACAGGAGTGTTAAATCATGTTTATTGTGAAAGTTCTTTAAATAAATGATTAATCTTTTATTATCAAGAGTATGTCCACTTTGACGTCTAGACTTCGACTTCGACTTAGACAAACTTTATTGATCCACAAAGGAAATTGTTCCACACAGTAGCTCAATTACAAAGGATGGAAAGGATAAGGATGGAAAGGATAATGCACACAAGGGCACAAAAAGAGGGTGAAAACAAAAGTACCACAGTAGAAATATAAAATATAACATACAGTCGTGGTCAAAAGTTTACATGCACTTGTAAAGAACATAATGTCATGGCTGTCCTGAGTTTCCAATTATTTCTACAACTCTTATTTTTTTGTGATAGAGTGATTGGAGCACATACTTGTTTGTCACAAAAACATTCATGAAGTTTGGTTCTTTTATGAATTTATTATGGGTCTACTGAAAATGTGACCAAATCTGCTGGGTCAAAAGTATACATACAGCAATGTTAATATTTTGTTACATGTACCTTGGCAAGTTTCACTGCAATAAGGCGCTTTTGGTAGCCATCCACAAGCTTCTGGCAAGCTTCTGGTTGAATTTTTGACCACTCCTCTTGACAAAATTGGTGCAGTTCAGCTAAATTTGTTGGTTTTCTGACATGGACTTGTTTCTTCAGCATTGTCCACACATTTAAGTCAGGACTTAGGGAAGGCCATTCTAAAACCTTAATTCTAGCCTGATTTAGCCATTCCTTTACCACTTTTGACGTGCGTTTGGGGTCATTGTCCTGTTGGAACACCCAACTACGCCCAAGACCCAACCTCCGGGCTGATGATTTTAAGTCGTCCTGAAGAATTTGGAGGTAATCCTCCTTTTTCATTGTCCCATTTACTTTCTGTAAAGCACCAGTTACATTGGCAGCAAAACAGGTCCATAGCATAATACTACCACCACCACCATGCTTGACAGTAGGAGTGGTGTTCCTGGGATTAAAGGCCTCACCTTTTCTCCTCCAAACATATTGCTGGGTATTGTGGACAAACAGCTCCATTTTTGTTTCATCTAACATCACATGGACAAAGATAAGACCTTCTGGAGGAAAGTTCTGTGGTCAGATGAAACAAAAATTAAGGAGTTATCTCACCTTCTGAGTAGCCTCTGATTTACTAATGGTTTCTAATGTTGTAAAAATATGTAGAATAAATATTAAATTTCAACATTTCTGTCAACGAAGATTTGCTTCAGCCTGCGACACATAGTAATTTTGATAGTAGGCTATTATAGCTAATATAGACACTTACATCATGTGTTGCCTTCTTTATAAGACTTATATATGGCTTTTAATTTTTTGTGGCTCGAGACAGTCTTTTTTTTTGTATTTTTGGTACAATATGGCTCTTTCAACATTGTGGGTTGCCGACCCCTGCTCTAGGATATCACGGTCGCGCCAATCCATGCAAATTCAACCAATCCCCGCTATATATGATATAATAATGTTTAATTATCATCTCCTTATTGCTAAAAGAGCTCAACGGTCGTCCTCTCGCATAACTCAGACCTGTTTCTGGTTCCTGTGTATGATGCTAAGCCTTCTGGGTAATGCTGTATATGAACATTTTGCAACACACTGGCGTCTTAACTTCCTCGTTTACATGTATTTTATATATTTATTTAATCTTTACTTATCCAAACACGTTTTGAACATAAAACATGCGCGGGGAGTGTCTGCCACTTGTCGACGACAGAGCAGACATGAGACAATAAGGTATGAGGGGCCGTTAGGGACATTATTCAGAATTACCTCTTACATACACTACTGAAATGCTCTCACATAAACAACTGAAATCCTTTTCTTTTATACACACTACTGAAATGTTCTCACATACACTACTGAAATACTCTTACGTACACTACTGAAATGCTCTCACATACACTACTGAAACACTCTTATAGACACTACTGAAATGCTCTTACATACACTACTGAAATGCTCTTATAAACACTACTGAAACGCTCTTATAAACACTACTGAAATGCTCTTATAAACACTACTGAAATGCTCTTACATACACTACTGAAACACTCTTATAAACACTACTGAAATGCTCTTACATACACTACTAAAATGCTCTTACATACACTACTGAATCACTCTTATAAACACTACTGAAACACTCTTACCTACACTACTGAAACACTCTTACCTACACTACTGAAACACTCTTACATACACTACCGAAACACTCTTATAAACACTACTGAAATGCTCTTACATACACAACTGAAATGCTCTTACATACACTACTGAAACACTCTTATAAACACACTTACTAGTGTGTGTGAGTGATGTTGCATTCCGGTTCCGGTCACCAATAATCCCTGCCCCTTTTCAGACAAGTTTTTTATTTTTTTTATTTTAAAGCCAAGTTGTGGACAAAATGTCTGCCGACAAGTAGCTTAACCGTGGCGGGAGCTCCACTTCATAATTTGAGGGCTTCAGCGGAGAATATAAGAACACTTTCAATGCAACAAGGGTCGGGCTGCCGCCATGGGTTGCCCCTGCAGGATGCGGCACCTGAGCGGCCACACAGCGGTCCTTTCTCCTCCCGACAGCCAAGCAGCCTGGAGCAAATGTTCCATTGCGAGTTTACACCGCACACATGCAACGTTTCAGCTCATGGACATTGGGGAATTTTTTTGTGGTCCCCTTTATTTAGAAAAGTACCGGTACCAAAATATTAGTATCGGGACAACACTAGTTCCGTGATTCCATGAAATATTGCGACCGAGAAGGATGGACCAACAGAAATGTTACACTGTAAATTCCGGACTATAAGTCAAAACATTTTTTTTCCCCACACCTCGAACCCTGCGGCTTATTAAATGGTGCAGCTAATTTAATGTTTTGTTTTTTTCCCACTAATTGCCACAATGTATGTTCACTATTTTATTTAAGGCCAAAATTGTTCTTTGATTGCAATAATAAACTTATGTTTATTGTACCCTAAATAGTTTAGTTAAAACAAAAAGCCAATAATGACATTTTAATGGTGCCCTTTATTTAGAAGAGTTGTAAGTCAAGATCTATATACCTTTCTTTTTCCTTTTCTTTAATGTCAATAAGGATACAATGTTATGCAGAGGTTGACTTATAACACTTTTAAAGACAAATGGTACAATTTATAGTCGGATTTCTGTGTAAGTATATTATAATATATATATATATATATATATATATATATATATATATGTATATATATATTTATATATAATAATAATAATAATAATAATAACTGGGATTTATATAGCGCTTTTCTAAGTACCCAAAGTCGCTTTACATGTAGAACCCATCAATCATTCACACCTGGTGGTGGTAAGCTAATTTCATAGCCACAGCTGCCCCGGGGTAGACTGACGGAAGCGTGGCTGCAATTTGCGCCAACGGCCCCTCCGACCACCACCTATCATTCATCATTCAATTCACCGGTGTGAGTGGCACCGGGGGCAAAGGGTGAAGTGTCCCGCCCAAGGACACAACGGCAGCGATTTTTTTTTTTTTTTTTTTTTTTTTGGATGGTAAGAGGCGGGGAGCGAACCTGCAACCCTCAGGTTTCTGGCACGGTTGCTCTACCCACTACGCCATGCCGCCCCTAATATATATATATATATATATATATATATATATATATATATATATATATATATATATATATATATATATATATATATATATATATATATATACAGTATATATACATATAGATTGTATTATGTGGCGTATTATACAATAAATAATTACATTTATTTACATATTTATTTTGAACGGTACCATCCGGCCATTGTAGTCGAGGTCACCTGCTGTCAGTGCAGTATATCCTCCCGAGAACCAGTAAAAATCTTATTTTTTCTCTAGAATTAGTAATTTGGCAAAATAAATACATCAAAAGCAAAGGTCCATTGCAGGTTCTTTGAAGGACATGCTCTTTAAAGACCTGCTGCAAAAACAAAAGAAACAGGAGAGAACAAAAATTCCAGATGTGTTTTTCTTCTTTATTATGCTGTAAAAGACTCCATCATCATCATAAAAGACGCCATGAGAACACAAAACTCGGTGAAGTCGATAACGCCATCCCCATTGGAATCCAGAGATTCAAAGAAGCTCTTCTTCTTGTCGGCGTCCTTGACCTACGCAAGTAAAAAGCAGAAAGTCAAAAGCCGAAAACGGTTTTAGCATTGTGATGTGTTTTTTTTCTTCTTTTCTCACATCCATGCAGCAGTCTTTGCGAAGCATTTCAGCAAAATCTCCCTTGGTTATAGTTTTGGGGTCTCCACTTTTCTTTGCATGCTCATAGAAGCATTCCTGGAGCAGGACCATTCCACATATTAGCTTCGGTGGCTGGGACATGTTGGCTGTCAATAAAAAGCATAGCTCACTCCACTGCAGTTAGAAAGTAACACGCTTTTGAAGAGTGCGGTTTATTCTTAGTATATAAATACATATTTTAAAGAATTTTGGAATGAATCTACTGCACTTACCAAAGTTGTCTGGATTTCAGTGTCGTTCAAAATGCTGCTGCAGATGTCAATGGAGGACAGCAAGAATACACCTCTCAGACCTCTTATATTGCACATGAGGACACACCCTCACCCCGGACACCGCCTCACCTGATACTTGCGAAACACGTGACTTGTGGTTTCGCGTTGAGCAATCACAAGACCCAACCTGTGCAGGGTGTTTTGTAAAGTAAGGTTGCGTCTCTACAGGCAGACTACGCCTATGCGTATAGGGCCTCAGCTTCCAACAAACGCCACACGTTGAGTATTAACGTCACGTCCAAATGAGCGAGGAGACTTTTAGAAGGCGTTGAAACACACGTGTGCTGCATGATCAAAAACGATCTCTGTTCCGCATACACAGCAGGGGAATGCATGGCAATTTTAGCCATGACGTCATTTCCGAAGGCGGCACTGAAGGGAACATGGCGAGCAACAGCAAGAAAGGGCCATAGCAAGCTCTCTTTTTATTATTATTATTTTTTGTTGTTGTATTTTTTTTATTTTTTTGTTTGAACTATTAAATGAACCTAAAATATTGGACACAAGCTTGTCAAGCTTATGAGATGCGATGCAATGCAAGTTAAAGTACCACTGATAGTCACTAGGTGTGGTGAAATTACTCACTGCATTCGACCCATCCCCTTGTTCCACCCCCTAGAAGGTGAGGGGAGCAGTGAGCAGCAGTGAGCAACAGCGGAGGCAGCGCTCGGGAATCATTTTGGTGATTTAAGCCCCAATTCCAACCCTTGATGCTGAGTGCTAAGCAGGGAGGTAATGGGTCCCATTTTTATAGTCTTTGGTATGACTCGGCCGGGGTTGGAACTCACAACCTACCGATCTCAGGGCGGACACTCTAACCACAAGGCCACTGAACAAGCATAAGCCACTGTGGCACTATTGTTAATTTTTAAATATTTTTATGTTATTTCTTATAAATGGCTGTGATGATAATGTAAATGAGGGATTTCTAATCACTGCTATGTTGGAATTCTTATTAATATTGATACTGTTGTTGATACTATTCATTTTTGTTTGACTACTTTTGGATTGTTTTGTGTCATGTTTGTGTGTCTTCTCGGTTGATTGCTATTCTGGATGTTGCTGGGCCGGGTTTGGTTTTGGAATTGGAATTGTATTATTATGGTAGTATTGTGTATGATTTTGTTGGACTGATTAATTTTAAAAAAGCCCTATTTTTATCAATGTAGAGCGAAAGTATAAGCATATTTGCGCTTAAAAATGCAGTAAGTGCTTTCATTATATTGAAAGCCGGCGTTGATTGCAATCAAACTTTTTAAGGGGGAAAATGATGGTATCATTAGACTGAGGTCAATCCTAACTCCTCCCTAAAGCTGTACGCACAGTTAAGACAGAGTTTTGAATCTCATACTGGTGATGTGCGATATTTTCTTTCTAATCCGATACCAAGTAAATTTCAGGCTGGTATAGGGGATACCGATCCGATACCGATATTTTGTGCAAATAGAAGTAACGTGTAGGGATGGGAATCAAAAAACGGTTCTTATTCAGAACCGGTTACCAGTGTATCAATTCTTTGGAATCGCTTGCCATTTTTTCAAACGGTTTTTCTTATTGATTCTTCCGGGTGGGGATAATGTTATTACCGTATTTTCCGCACTATAAGGCGCACCTAAAAACCACAATTTTTCTCAAAAGCTGACAGTGCGCCTTATAACCCGGTGCGCTTTATTACGATTAATTTTCATAAAGTTTCGATCTCGCAACTTCGGTAAACAGCCGCCATCTTTTTTCCCGGTAGAACAGGAAGCGCTTCTTCTTCTACGCAAGCAACCGCCAAGGAAAGCACCCGCCCCCATAGAACAGGAAGCGCTTCTTCTTCTACCCGCCCCCGGAAGAAGAAGAAAAAACGCGCGGATATCACCGTACGTTTCATTTCCTGTTTACATCTGTAAAGACCACAAAATGGCTCCTACTAAGCGATCCGGTTCATAAAAAGACGCAATCTCTCCATCCGCACACGGATTACTACCGTATTTCACAGCAACTGAACCGCACTGTGGAACGGGAGCACGTACGGTGAATATTCGCACCACAGGGAATGAGAAGTCGTCCTTCACTGTGGTTCTAGCTTGCCATGCTAATGGCCAGAAACTTCCTCCCATGGTGATATTCAAAAGGAAGACCTTGCCAAAAGAGACCTTTCCAGCCGGCGTCATCATAAAAGCTAACTCGAAGGGATGGATGGATGAAGAAAAGATGAGCGAGTGGTTAAGGGAAGTTTACGCGAAGAGGCCGGGTGGCTTTTTTCACACAGCTCCGAAGGCGAACACACCTTCACTAAGACGGGCAGACAGCCTCGGACGACATACGCCAACATTTGCCAGTGGATCGTAAATGCCTGGGCAGATATTTCGGTCACAACTGTGGTCCGAGCTTTCCGGAAGGCAGGATTCACAGAACAACAGCGACACTGACTCCCGATGACTTCTACGAGACGGAACCGGCCATTTTGGATACCACGCTTGCGCAACTTTTCAATTCGGACACCGAAGACGAAGAATTCGAAGGATTTACGAATGAAGAATAACTTCAGAAGGTGAGCGCTATGTTTATTTTGTGTGTTGTGACATTAACGTTCGAGCAACATTATGTTACTATTGCTCTACACCATTTTGAATTTTACTATGTTTGTGATTGCACATTTGCGTACATTTTGGGACAGAGTTGTTAGAACGCTGGTTTTCAATATATTATTAAAGTTTGACTGAACTATCTGACTGTTTTTTTGACATTCACTTTAGCGCAGCGTTTTTTTGACATTCACTTTAGCGCAGCGTAGGCGCGGCTTATAGTCCGGGGCGGCTTATTGGTGGACAAAATTATGAAATATGTAATTCATAGAAGGTGCGGCTAATAATCCGGTGCGCCTTATAGTGCGGAAAATACGGTACCAGTGACGTGCAGTCAGGGAAGGCAGGTGAGGCGGGGCCTCACGTGCCATCATGGAAAGAAAAAAAATGTAAAAAGAAAAAAAGATAATTAAATTGTTATATGTATCCAGTGATTATACTATAAAGTTATTTTCCATTTAACTTCACCAGTTTTAGATTATTTTTATTCAAAATCGCTGAATTTTCACATTTGCCGTTCAAATACTGAGAAGAGACTTGCGGTAAGTCACCAGCCAGTTGAGGCACGTCACTGAGTTGAGCCTCACCATGGATTGCGCAATGACTCGGCTAACTGCTGGCCTGCTGTGCAGTGAGACCGTATTGCTATATTAATTATATTTTACATTTCCATAGTTTAGTTAGCTGAGGTATATAATGTACAGTGTATTTTGTCAACAACTGTATGTGTGTAACGTATTTCTTGTACTGAGCAATCATAAAACTGCTGCGAAGACGCACTGTGTGAGGCTCGTAGTAATCCCGCCTCCTGGTGGTAGAGGGCGGGAGTGATCCCAGGGATCATTCTTGCGACTACTCGGCTGCAGAAGAAGTGACAACAAGCAGCAACAGTTAGCAGCGATCGTTTATTTTTTATTTTTGCCTGGACTATTAACATGGAGGATTACATATCTAAAATAAAACAGTTTTCTAAACTGGACTTTCAATCGAAGCAGGAGGTAATACTTAAAGGAAGATCTCCATCGAGACAGAGAGACTTTTAAAACTGAAGAAAGATAAGGAAGACTTCAATAAACAAGTTATCGATGCTTTTGTTCAAAAGGAGCTGCGCATGGACTTCATTTATAAGTAAAGGTAAGACCATAATAACATTTTTTTTAATTAAATGTGCTTTTTTGTGTGCTACAGTTTGTATGTGTAAAGTTAAAGTTAAGTTAAAGTACCAATGGTTGTCACACACACTATGTGTGGTGAAATTTGTCTTATGCATTTGACCCATCCCCTTGCTCACCCACTGGGAGGTGAGGGGAGCAGTGGGCAGCAGCGACGCCGCGCCCGGGAATCATTTTTGGTGATTTAACCCCCAATTCCAACCCTTGATGCTGAGTGCCAAGCAGGGAAGAATGCTGGTATGAGCTTTTAAACATAACCCGTTAACTGCTGCCAATCAAATGGTAAATAAGATACTCTTTAGGGTTCATATGTTTGTAAATCTGACTGTGATGAAGTCAGTGCCTCACCAGCCATGAACCTCACCACACTTCACTGGTCATTACACAACGTGCGTAGTGACGTCAGAGCGCGAAATGGCGATGCCCGTGTGGCAGACTTTTGAATGGTCTCTTTGACGAAAAACATTGACACTCCACTTCTAAGACCCTGTCTACATTAAGCCGGATAACCAATCAATCAATCAATCAATGTTTATTTATATAGCCCTAAATCACAAGTGTCTCAAAGGGCTGCACAAGCCACAACGACATCCTCGGTACAAAGCCCACATAAGGGCAAGGAAAAACTCACCCCAGTGGGACGTCGATGTGAATGACTATGAGAAACCTTGGAGAGGACCGCATATGTGGGTAACCCCCCCCCTCTAGGGGAGACCGAAAGCAATGGATGTCGAGTGGGTCTGACATAATATTGTGAGAGTCCAGTCCATAGTGGATCCAACATAATAGTAAGAGTCCAGTCCATAGTGGGGCCAGCAGGACACCATCCCGAGCGGAGACGGGTCAGCAGCGCAGAGATGTTCCCAGCCGATGCACAGGCGAGCGGTCCACCCCGGGTCCCGACTCTGGACAGCCAGCACTTCATCCATGGCCACCGGACCTGTGCCCCCCCCCCCCCTTCACAAGGAAAAGGGGAGCAGAGGAGAAAAGAAAAGAAACAGCAGATAACTAATTAAACGAATAATTATTCAGCCTAAGCCCCGTTTCAGCCACACTAAATCATCGTTTAAGGTTCCCCTCCTTGGATACTTTTTTACACGGGTAAGTGCGCCGTGTATTTCTTGAATCTCCGGATCTTAGCTTGGTATGGACTCATTGATCCCTTACAATCTGAGTTCAGAGAGGAAGTGACAGCAGAAAGACCGCGCCCCACACAGGAAGTGACGTCAGAAAGAACGCGCCACAGCCAGCTTCATAATAAAGCGGTTTCGTAACTCGGAAGTAACCACTGGAAATATGGAGGCGAGTCATCCAGACATGCCGTGTTTCTCCTTCCGTCTGTACAGACGCTTGTGGAAATAAAACATGAATACCTTAAGAGAAAGCGTTTGCAGCTATTTGGGATACAACACTTCTCAGACGGCAAGAGAACTTTCGAATGTCCAGGTCAGCTGTGATTCTACTTACCAAAAAAATGTGTCCATTTGTCGAAGGAGAGAAAACAAGAATGCGGGCTCCCATCATGGATGTGATAAAAAAAAAGGTAGCCTGTGCTTTGTATTACCTGGCCGTCGAGACAAGACTACAGAAAACGGCGAATGCTTTTGGACTGGCAAAGCAGACTGTATCAGTTATTGTCCGCCATGTCTAAATCCAGAGTATATAAAGTCCCCAAAAAACGAATGGGCAATGAAGGTGAAGGCAAAAGAATGAGGAGTGTCCTGACCAGATTTCTAGATCCCTAAATTGATTGATGTAAAATGTTCTTTATCACAGTGTTTTTCAACCTTTTTTGAGCCAAGGCACATTTTTTGCGTTAAAAAAATCCGGAGGCACACCACCAGCAGAAATCATAAACTCAGTTGACAGTTAAAAGTCATTGTCGCTATTGTTGGATCTGACTTTAAAGCATAACCAAGCATGCATCAATATAGCTCTTGTCTCAAAGTAGGTGTACTGTCACGACCTGTCACATCATGCCATGACTTATTTGGAGTTTTTCGCTGTTTTCCTGTGTGTAGTGTTGTAGTTCTTGTCTTGCGCTCCTATTTTGGTGGCTTTTTTTCTTTTTTTGGTATTTTCCTGTAGCAGCTTATCTTCCTTTGAGCGATATTTCCCGCATCTACTTTGTTTTAGCAATCAAGAATATTTCAGTTGTTTTTATCCTTCTTTGTGGGGACATTGTTGATTGTCATGTCATGTTCGGATGTACACTGTGGACACCGTCTTTGCTCCACAGTAAGTTTTTGCTGTTGTCCAGCATTCTGTTTTTGTTTACTTTGTAGCCAGTTCAGTTTTAGTTTTGTTCTGCATAGCCTTCCCTAAGCTTCAATGCCTTTTATTTAGGGCACTCACCTTTTGTTTATTTTTGGTTTAAGCATAAGACACCTTTTTACCTGCATTTACAAAGCAATTAGCTACCGGCTTCCACCTACTGATATTGAAGAGTATTACACGGTTACTCTGCCGAGCTCTAGACAGCACCGACACTCAACAACAACACATAGTTTGGAGACTATAATTACTGGTTTGCAAAAAATGTTTTTAACCCAAATATGAGAAATTAGATAATCTCCCACGGCACACAGACTGTATCTCACGGCACACTTGTGTGTGCGGCACAGTGGTTGAAAAACACTGCTTTATCACATTGTTTACTTTCACATGCCCATTAAATATTTAATTAATTTATGATGTCTCAGGTGTGATTCACCTTTCGGTGGTAACTAGTAATCTAACGCGTTATTTTTTATATTCAGTAACTCAGTTACCGTTACTACATGATGCGTTTCTGCGTTATTTTACGTAATTTTTTACGTAGTATCGGCTAAAAACAGAAGATCTGAGTGTGTTTTATTGCAGCGCTGCAGTGTCGTTTTTACGAATCTTCTTGTGTCACAAACCGGAGGCTCGCTCTGTGTGTGTCTGGGTGTGGTTGTGGTTGTGGGTGTGGGGAGGGGAAGCGGGGGGGGGGGGGGGGGGGGGGGTTGCGCAATACAACGCAAACCGTGTTCTGTGGTTACTTTTTGGTTGGCCAAGCGGACGTGACAACAGGCTGTCCTCACTCAGGTCCGCACGGACCTGGAGGGGGCATGCCTTAAGTCCGGCTAGAAATCGGGAGAAATTCGGGAGAATGGTTGTCACTGAAATTCGGGAGGGTTGGCAAGTATGAGATATTCTCACTTCTTTTCTTTGGTCGAGCACAAAGAAAAGAACATTTTAGTTAAATGTAAGTTGTGTCTTGGATCAAAGATCCCGTCTACTGCCCAAAACAACAATTAAAATCTGCCTGATTAGGCTTTGTCACGTGTGCCTTCCTTAGGTGAAGCCAGGTTTACAGCTATGTTGTTATTATGCTGTGTGTTACTTATGTATGTTATGTTGCAGCTATTTCAAATAGTTTTGTCAATTTGTTCTGGCCTGAAAAAAATTGGCCCTTTGAAACATATCTTTGTCTTTGTGTGTTGTATGTAGACCACATTGCTTAGCAGAGTTCAGTGATGCAAATGCATGTCAAGTTGATCAAAACATTGTATTATTCTCCAGTGCAATAACAGTACTGAAATGAAGACTAAAAGGGCATTAATGGGAGCTTTTTAAAAAAGGGAAGTAAATAGTTACTTTTCACAGTAACGCATTACTTTTTGGTGTAAGCAACTGAGTTAGTAACTGAGTTACTTTTGAAATAAAGTAACTAGTAACTGTAACGAGTTACTGGTTTTCAGTAACTAACCCAACACTGCACAACACTGGATATTGTTCAGATAAGTTAAATTTAAGAACTTGAACACAAGGCAACACTGGAGGTGACTATGACGTGCGCATTTTTCGCGCATGCGTACTAGGTCGCAATGCGCCGGCGGATGGAGGGGGGCGGGGGTCCTAAACGACCATTGTGTGTGTGTGGACAATGATAAGGTTAGGTGACAACTGGACGGAACCAAAGAAAAATATGTACATACATATTATTTTGCCAAAAAAAAACAAGCAGGATTTGAGAAGGTTCACACACGGACAAAAAAAATTAAAATTTTGAATAGCACTTTTTCACTCAGCTACACCCGGGTGCAGCAAACACTCTTCAGCTGACTATATTTGACAAGAAAAGATTGCAACAGCGCTACTTGTAACAATTATTAGGCTGCTATTTCATCAAGAGGAGGACATGAGAGCAATATGCTGAAACATTTGAACTCAGCATGCAATAATTATAAATGAAAGTGGCCAGCATGTCATTTGAATGCAACAGGTACTAACTAACACCTCCTATCATGTTAGCGCTATTATTTGTTACATTGAAATGAAGCCCTTCTCATTTAGATGTGCATGACGAGTGACAGATTCTGGCTGGCTCCAAGGCGGGCAGCTCCTGCTCCAGCGACTAAGTCTGTGGTCAAAAGTTAGCATTTTCGGTAGGTGAGTGTTCAATTGTGGTCAGAGAAAACCTGCATGTTTTCCTGCAACTTCTGTCATTATATTATACAGGTGAAACTCAAAAAGTCCACTCGTGTCGGCAAATAACTTCAAATTTGAAACTAAAATGGGAAGTGAGTTATGTCAAGCCTTTATTTGTTATAATTCTGATTATCATGGCAACCCACTCAGTGGTCTAGTGGTTGGAGTGTCCGCCCTGAGATCGGTAGGTTGTGAGTTCAAACCCTGGCCGAGTCATACCAAAGACTATGAAAATGGGACCCATTACCTCCCTGCTTAGCACTCAGCATCAAAGGTTGGAATTGGGGGTTAAATCACTAAAATGATCCCCGGCCGCGGCCACTGCTCCCCTCACCTCCCACGGGTTGATCAAGGGTGATGGGTCAAATGCAGAGAATAATTTCGCCACACCTAGTGTGTGTGTGACAATCATTGGTACTTTAACTTTAACTTACAGTTTTTAAAATCTTGCATTTTCTGAGACTTTCAAGTCAAAGTTTTAAAAAACTGTAAGCCATAATCATCAACATTATACCCATATATATATATATAGGCTTGACATATCTCATGTTGCATGTAATAAGTTTATATCACATGTTACTAAATGTTACATTCTCGTGTAATTTGCACATGATTAAATTCTATAGAAGAATATTAATTTCTTATATTTTTTTTACAAAAAAGTTGTTTTTTTCTCCTATACTTTGTATGTGCCTCTTGATACCTCACTGTAGGCTTTGTAAGGTAATGTTACCTCTAAACTAGACTAAATGCTAATGCTAATCAACCCTTTGTTTCTGTTTTTTCTCCAAATAAGAATCGATAAGACAACCGTTAAGGAACCGAATGGTTAAGCAGAATTGCAATTGGAATCGGAACCGGAAAAATCTTATCAATTCCCATCCCTACTGTCTAAAATTTTCAAAGTTGTGTATTTTCAAAAGTAACATTTCCATCTAAAAAACAACAGTAAAAATGTAAGAAAAAAAGAGCCAACAATCGGAATGTAAAAAAAGCTGACTTTTTAAAACTAATAATTAATAATGATATACTGAGCCACTTATAACTCAAACCTTTGTCTTTAGATACATATAATATCTGTTTTTATTCTTATTTTTTAGAAATAAAAAAAACTATTAAAATGGCCCCTCCTACTTGACTTTTCAGTATGCGGCCCTTGGTGGAAAAAGTTTAGACACCCCTGATCTAAAATATTAGCAGCTCTCAAAATAAAAATAAAATATACTTAAATTATAAACAAAGTTTAGTTAGTTAATTTAAAAAAATATATACTAACTTTTAAATTAATTAGAAAAAAATACCACAACCATAATAAAGACTGTTAAATGTGTAACTGAACATTAATATTTTCGGACAGGCAGAATTTTTGGCACACTAGGTTGTGCAGTTACACAATCGTATTATTATATATTTTTTTATTCTATTCTTACATGGGGGAAAAAACAATGGCAAAAATGTATGAAAAAAGAGCAAAAAAAATTGGTATGTAATGAGAAAAAGCTGAAATGTTCTAATAATCAATAATAACATACTTAGTCACCTATATAAATAGCTGAAACAATATCTGTTTTTAGCATTTTTTTTTTTTACAAAAAAATGTAAATATGGCTCCCTCATACTTTGACGTTGCATTTTGTGGCCCTTGGTGGAAAAAGTTGAACCAAAAGTATCAAAAGTTAATTTGATTTGAGGATTGATATTACAGCATAAAGATCTGTTATCGGTGGTATCGATATTCGAGTATCGACCTGCACATTACTATCTCATACCCTGATTTTTCAAAAGTGTATGATTTTAAAAATGTCATATTATGATTTTTTTTGTTTTACATTTAAAACACTTCCTTGTGGGCTACATAAAATACTATTGTGTTTTTTTGGTCAAAATGTTGCATAGATGATGTTTTACAGATCGTCTTCAAGCCGCTTTCTGACCTTCAGGATGCGCCGTTTTGTGGGCGGTCTCATTTAAGTGCCTCCACCTCAACTGCGTCTTCTCCACGTTATAGTTTTTAGCGCTTTCATAGCCAGTCTACCAACAGATTATGTTTGCACCATACGTTACTTTGTTTTAGAAATGTCCGAGCAAGTCTGCTCCACAACAAGAGGATGAAGAAAGAGAAGCTTATTGATTACAGCGCCAGGCTACAATGGCGGACCCCACAAAGCATTTTGGGTAAATATCTACCAGATACAATTGGGAAAAATGTCACCAAATGGGAAAATTCCAAATGGCTCGTGTGCAAAACTGTTTTTTAAAAATCACCATCATGCCTCTATAGTTTGATTTAAAAAGTCCAGAGTTTACACAGATTACAAATATGCAACAGCCGGTACCAAAAGGTAAGACAATTTGGTTTTGCATAAAAGGGACCCTTTAAGGACAAAAGAATACATTTGGGTGTGGGCAAGATTAGGAACTGACTGAGTTGCTTGCAGCGTGACCCCCAAGATGCAGAGACGACCAGCGGAATTAAGGTGAAAGTATATTTAATGAATGCAAATTGAAACTAGTGCAGCTCGGGAGTGCACAAAAAAGGCTACGCCTGAGGTGGTGGCAAAAATGTTTAGATGTTTAGATAACATGAGCGTAGCAAGTGCACAAAACACAACAAAACGTGTTCAAAGGACAGGGCTGCCATATAAAGAACCACTCTGATTGACAACCAAGAACAGGTATGTCCTGATTGCCTATCTGCACTCAGTGGCAGACAAGGCAAATGCCACACATGAAGTGGAAACTCTGCAATGGAAATAACACCAAAACAGTAAAATAGTAAACCTCAGCTCAAACAGCCATGAAGAGTCATGACACAAGTAGCAAAAACGCGTATACAAGTTTTTAAAGTACCCATGTTCGGGTGGAAATGGCCTAAGTCAGCCCAAGGAAGAGGAGACAAAAACAGAGAAGAGTAATCAGACACCTTGGGGACTTGATGACAAGGCGCATACAGACAAGGAGTCATTAAAAAAAAAACATCTACCGAAATATACGGTCTATAAGTTGCTATTTTTCCATTCCGTGTTGAACTTTTCATGAGCTTAAAGGCCTACTGAAATGCGATGTTCCTATTTAAACGGGGATAGCAGGTCCATTCTATGTGTCATACTAGATCATTTCGCGATATTGCCATATTTTTGCTGAAAGGATTTAGTAGAGAACATCGATAATAAAGGTCGCAACTTTTGGTCGCTGATAAAAAAGCCTTGCTTGTACCGGAAGTAGCAGACGAGTAGCGTGACGTCACAGGTTGTGGAGCTCCTCACATCTGCACATTGTTTACAATCATGGCCACCAGCAGCGAGAGCGATTCGGACCGAGAAAGCGACGATTTCCCCATTAATTTGAGCGAGGATGAAAGATTTGTGGATGAGGAAAGTGAGAGTGAAGGACTAGAGGGCAGTGGGAGCGATTCAGATAGGGAAGATGCTGTGAGAGGCGGGTGGGACCTGATATTCAGCTGGGAATGACTAAAACAGTGAATAAACACAAGACATATATAGACTCTATTAGCCACAACACAACCAGGGTTATATTTAATATGCCACAAATTAATCCCGCATAACAAACACCTCCCCCCTCCCGTCCATATAACCTGCCAATACAACTCAAACACCTGCACAACACACTCAATCCCACAGCCCAAAGTACCGTTCACCTCCCCAAAGTTCGTACAGCACATATATTTCCCCAAAGTCCCCAAAGTTACGCAGGTGACATGCACAAAGCGGCACGCACGTACGGGCAAGTGATCAAATGTTTGGAAGCCGGAGCTGCATGCGTACTCACAGTACTGCGTCTGCGCATCCAACTCAAAGTCCTCCTGGTAAGAGTCTCTGTTGTCCCAGTTCTCCACAGGCCAATGGTAAAGCTTGACTGTCATCTTTTTGGAATGTAAACAATGAAACACCGGCTGTGTTTGTGTCGCTGCAGTCGGCTGCAATACACCGCTTCCCACCTAAAGCTTTCTTCTTTGCTGTCTCCATTGTTCATTGAACAAATTGCAAAAGATTCACCAACACAGATGTCCAGAATACTGTGGAATTTTGCGATGAAAACAGACGACTTAATAGCTGGCCACCATGCTGTCCCAAAATGTCCTTTTACAATCCGTGACATCACGCACAGGCGTCATCATACCGAGACGTTTTCAGCAGGATATTTCGTGCAAAATTTAAAATTGCACTTTGGCATGTGTTGCAATGTTAAGATTTCATCATTGATGTATAACCTATCAGACTACATGGTCGGTAGTAGTGGGTTTCAATAGACCTTTAACATGCCGACAGTACATTTATCCTAGTCATATCGACTACCCCGCCTTCCGCCCGAATGCAGCTGAGATAGGCTCCAGCCCCCCCCGCAACCCCGAAAGCGACAAGCGGTAGAAAATGGATGGATGGATATCAAATCAATTGGTCACATTAAATCAAACGCCATTTAGTACGTTAAGGACTCACCCTCGTTATGGAGAATAAATGACAAAACGCACTCGATGCAGCCCCAAAGCCTAAGGCCAAAAATGTAAATCCACCACCACTAACGCCGAAGACGACGACTTCAGCCGTTTCAGCGAGCGGAACGAAGAGAAGGACGCAGACCGAGCTCAAAGAGTTCTCCGGTTGACAAACTTTTAGATTGCGCCAAATATGCTTCTGTGTGAGAACCATGTCTGTGTGTCAGAATCAGAATCAGCTTTATTGTCATTACGCAAGGTAACGAGATTGAGGCCATTCCATACAGTGCGATGTGTGCATGCTAGAAAAACAATGTGCAAATATATAAAAATATAAAAAATGTAGAAGTGCAATGAATATGGTGTGAAATGAATATATACATGAAAAACAAAAAAAACAAAAAACAGGGTGGTTGGTGGAATGGGTTATTGCACCGAAGAGAAGGCAGTTATGAGGGACCCTTCATTCATTCATTTTTTGTCCTGCTGGTGGCCATTTTGTGCTTGCTCGTATTTAAGAGATTGAGAAAGCAGACAAGTTTTTAGTTGTGATGACAACTTTTTTGGAAAAGGATGCTAAAGCTGACTTATTTCACAGCCGCGAAGAAGAATACTGTTCCTCTTGTTCAGTGACACCTCTTCCAAGAGCACAAACACATACACGGCCCCTCATCCCACCCCTTCCCTTCTCCCCCTCTGCTTTTTCCTCCTTTCGTGAGCTGCTCCTTTGCAGATGTTAATATACTGTAAGTGGATTTTACTTTTTAAAATGTTTATTATTGGAATATGGTTGTTAATGTTCAGGATCTTTGTGATTTCTGATTGTTTGTGAGGCCATCAATGGGACTTCTGTGTGTCTGAGTGATGGCAGAGCAGAGGTTAGAGCACAGTTCAGCTTGCCGTTGTTGTTGTTTTTCGCGTATTAATACAGAGATAATTAATTACTCACCTCCGGTTATGTTTGTTTGATATACAGTACTGTATAGCACTTTGTATTGTGCTAAAAGTGTACAAATCTTAACTAAAATAGGGACTTTTGTCAAAGCTGGAACCAATTATTTATATTTACATTGTTTCCTATAGAGAAATTTGCTTCACAATACAAACTTGTTTGTTTACGAACCCTGTTCAAAAACCAACTAAATTTGTAAATTGTAATTCCACTATACACAATAATATTTGTCAAAATTAGGTGGGTGCGGTTTAACAACACATTATGCAATAATGATGTATTGTGTAACTTTGCCACCTTATTATTTAATAACACCACATTTTGTAATAATCTGGCCCATTTTGTAATACAATTCTTGAACACATTTTTGTAATAAACTTGCTTTAATTGATGACAAATTACAAAATGTGGGTGCTGCATTTTTTTAAGTAAAATGTAACAATGTGGGGCATCAAATTAATTGGAACAAACTATCATAGCAACAAAAAACATTTAATCTTCATTCAAATTCCTTTTAAGAACCTAGTAGGATGTTCTGTTGGTCAAACATGAATTAAATGTACAAACCCTGTTTCCATATGAGTTGGGAAATTGTGTTAGATGTAAATATAAACGGAATACAATGATTTGCAAATCATTTTCAACCCATATTCAGTTGAATATGCTACAAAGACAACATATTTGATGTTCAAACTGATAAACATTTTTTTTTTGCAAATAATCATTAACTTTAGAATTTGATGCCAGCAACACGTGACAAAGAAGTTGGGAAAGGTGGCAATAAATACTGATAAAGTTGAGGAATGCTCATCAAACACTTATTTGGAACATCCCACAGGTGAACAGGAAAATTGGGAACAGGTGGGTGCCATGATTGGGTATAAAAGTAGATTCCATGAAATGCTCAGTCATTCACAAACAAGGATGGGGCGAGGGTCACCACTTTGTCAACAAATGCGTGAGCAAATTGTTGAACAGTTTAAGAAAAACCTCTCTCAACCAGCTATTGCAAGGAATTTAGGGATTTCACCATCTACGGTCCGCAACATCATCAAAGGGTTCAGAGAATCTGGAGAAATCAATGCACGTAAGCAGCTAAGCCCGTGACCTTCGATCCCTCAGGCTGTACTGCATCAACAAGCGACATCAGTGTGTAAAAGATATCACCACATGGGCTCAGGAACACTTCAGAAACCCACTGTCAGTAACTACAGTTGGTCACTACATCTGTAAGTGCAAGTTAAAACTCTCCTACGCAAGAAAACCGTTTATCAACAACACCCAGAAACGCCATCGGCTTCGCTGGGCCTGAGCTCATCTAAGATGGACTGATACAAAGTGGAAAAGTGTTCTGTGGTCTGACAAGTCCACATTTCAAATTGTTTTTGGAAACTGTGGACGTCGTGTCCTCCGGACCAAAGAGGAAAAGAACCATCCAGATTGTTATAGGCGCAAAGTTGAAAAGCCATCAACTGTGATGGTATGGGGGTGTATTAGTGCCCAAGACATGGGTAACTTACACATCTGTGAAGGTGCCATTAATGCTGAAAAGTACATACAGGTTTTGGAGCAACATATGTTGCCATCCAAGCAACGTTACCATGGACGCCCCTGCTTATTTCAGCAAGACAATGTCAAGCCACGTGTTACATCAACGTGGCTTCATAGTAAAAGAGTGCGGGTACTAGACTGGCCTGCCTGTAGTCCAGGCCTGTCTCCCATTGAAAATATGCGGCGCATTATGACTGTTGAACAACTTAAGCTGTACATCAAGCAAGAATGGGAAATAATTCCACCTGAGAAGCTTAAAAAATGTGTCTCCTCAGTTTCCAAACATTTACTGAGTGTTGTTAAAAGGAAAGGCCATGTAACACAGTGGTGAACATGCCCTTTCCCAACTACTTTGGCACGTGTTGCAGCCATTAAATTCTATGTTAATTATTATTTGCAAAAAAAAATAAAGTTTGTGAGTTTGAACATCAAATATCTTGTCTTTGTAGTGCATTCAATTGAATATGGGTTGAAAATCAACGGCACATCAACGGCACAGCGGTGGAGATAGTAAGCAGCACCAAGTTCTTGGGGGTGTAGATAACTGACAATATAACCTGGTCCCTACACACCGGAGCTCTTGTAAAAAGAGCTCAGCAGCGCATGCACTTTTTGCGTCGGATGAAAAGAGCACAGCTCCCTCCCCCCATTCTCACCACATTCTACAGAGGCACTATAGAGAGCCTGCTGACCAACAGCATCTCTGTCTGGACTGGAGCCTGCAATGCCTCAGACTGGAAGTCTCTCCAGAGAGTGGTGAGGACGACAGAAAAGATCATCAGGACTCCTCTTCCTCCTATCCAGGAGATCGCAAAAAGCCGCTGCCTGACCAGGGCTCAGAAAATCTGCAGACTCCTCCCACCCCCACCAAGGATTTTTTTCACTGCTGGACTCTAGAAAGAGGTTCCGCAGCCTCCGAAGCAGAACCTCCAGGTTCTGTAACAGCTTCTTCCCTCAAGCCGTAAGACTCTTGAACGCATCATAATTAAATTATCCCCTCAACTCCCCCCAAAATGGATTAACTCGCTGGAATAAAAAAGACAATGTAACATACATCCATAAATGTGGACGCATGTGAAAAAGTGCAATATATTTATCTGTACAGTAATCTATTTATTTATTTATATATATTTATATGTATTTATTTATTTTATATATATATATTTATATATTATTTATATATATTTATTTATTTATATATGCACCTTATTGCTTTTTTATCCTGCACTACCATGAGCTTATATAACGGAATTCCGTTCTTATCTGTGCTGTAAAGTTCAAATTTGAATGACAATAAAAAGGATGTCTAAAAAAAAAAGTTTAAAAAAAGGATCTGCAAATCATTGTATTCCGTTTATTCCTTTGTATTCCTGTCATGACATTCATGACATGTTCACACATTGTACCCCTTTTCAGACATGATGTAAACTGTAATGTATTATATTGTAATTGTATGCAGGTTTGGAATAAACTAACACCATGACCATAACCATACAGTCGCGATCAAAAGTTTACATACACTTGGGTATTGTGGCCAAACAGCTCAATTTGTGTTTCATCTGACCACAGACCTTTCCTCCAGAAGGTCTTATCTTTGTCCGTGTGATGCAGTGACGTGCGGTCACTAGAGGACTAGAAAAAAACATAATTAAACGACCCCTTTAAAATGTGCGTTATAATCCGGTGTGCCCAATTTGGCCATTTCTTTAAAAATATCAATATACTAAATTAAATTACAATATATAAAAAAACAACAACACGTATTTCCTCTTGAGAGTTAGCAGCCTATGCAGTTGACTTTTTAATAAATGATAAATGATAAATGGGTTATACTTGTATAGCGCTTTTCTACCTTCAAGGTACTCAAAGCGCTTTGACAGTATTACCACATTCACCCATCCACACACACATTCACACACTGATGGCGGGAGCTGCCATGCAAGGCGCTAACCAGCAGCCATCAGGAGCAAGGGGTGAAGTGTCTTGCCCAAGGACACAACGGACGTGACTAGGATGGTAGAAGGTGGGGATTGAACCCCAGTAACCAGCAACACTCCGATTGCTGGCACAGCCACTCTACTTTTTTTTTAGAGAGAATTTCAGAAAACTATAACCCCGTAATGCGAAACACAAATGTCCACTGCGGAGAACAATGGCTCTTAGAATAATTTATTTGTTTAAAAAAAAAAATCAAACCTCAAATAATAGAATTCTGAAAAAAAACAAAAAACAGATAAAAAAATTGAAAGTACTGCCACCTCTGGAGGACTCAGCAGTCATCTTCAGCTTCCTGAACAGAGCAAAGACAAATGACTGAATACATGACAGCAACTGCTGCTTTTGGCAGGAGGTATTAAGCAGCAAAGTCTAGAGCAAATAGAACAACAGTTTCCACCCTACGGCCATATTTGTCTTTGCCACGGACACACCTAGTAGGGCTAAAGGACTAAATAACCGCACCTTGTCCATTCACATGCTTTTGTCTTTGTCCGTTTGCCAAGTTCACTGGGAACATCAGGTGTTCCCATACAAGAGACGCAGGGTTTTCAATCTCGTGCTTCTCCTTGCTGTGCCTCCCTTGGTTATAAACTGGGCTGCACTAAATTTGTTCACGGAGCAAACGTGCGTCCACTGTATGTTGCGACTTCATTTGCACTGAGGATGTCTGTACCAAAAAAAACGAGATTACAAATATGTATGTAAAAAGTGCTGTTCAACAGAACTCCAATACTTTAGTAAAGATTTAAGAAGGATTATTAGTTTGTTTTATATTTAGACATAATTCAGAGCCATTTATATCGTGCCTGAAAACTCATTTTATATACTCTAGCTTTTAAAGGCCTACTGAAATGCGATTTTCTTATTTAAACGGGGATAGCAGGTCCATTCTATGTGTCATACTTGATCATTTCGCGATATTGCCATATTTTTGCTGAAAGGATTTAGTAGAGAACATTGACGATAAAGTTTGCAACTTTTGGTCCCTGATAAAAAAGCCTTGCCTGTACCGGAAGTAGCAGACGATATGCTCGTGACGTCACAGGTTGTGGAGCTCCTCACACACATTGTTTACAATCATGGCCACCAGCAGCGAGAGCGATTCGGACCGAGAAAGCGACGATTTCCCCATTAATTTGAGCGAGGATGAAAGATTTGTGGATGAGGAAAGTGAGAGTGAAGGACTAGAGGGCAGTGGGAGCGATTCAGATAGGGAAGATGCTGTGAGAGGCGGGTGGGACCTGATATGCAGCTGGGAATGACTAAAACAGTAAATAAACACAAGACTATTAGCCACAACACAACCAGGCTTATATTTAATATGCCACAAATTAATCCTGCATAACAAACACCTCCCCCCTCCCGTCCATATAACCCGCCAATACAACTCAAACACCTGCACAACACACTCAATCCCACAGCCCAAAGTACCGTTCACCTCTACAAAGTTCATACAGCACATATATTTCCCCAAAGTCCCCAAAGTTACGTACGTGACATGCACATAGCGCCACGCACGTACGGGCAAGCGATCAAATGTTTGGAAGCCGCAGCTGCATGCGTACTCACGGTACCGCGTCTGCGCATCCAACTCAAAGTCCTCCTGGTAAGAGTCTTTGTTGTCCCAGTTCTCCACAGGCCAATGGTAAAGCTTGACTGTCATCTTTCGGGAAGGTAAACAATGTAACACCGGCTGTGTTTGTGTTGCTGCAGCCGCCCCCAATACACCGCTTCCCACCTACAGCTTTCTTCTTTGCTGTCTACATTGTTCATTGAACAAATTGCAAAAGATTCACCAACACAGATGTCCAGAATACTGTGGAATTTTGCGATGAAAACAGACGACTTAATAGCTGGCCACCATGCTGTCCCAAAATGTCCTCTACAATCCGTGACGTCACGCGCAGACGTCATCATACCGAGACGTTTTCAGCAGGATATTTTGCGCGGAATTTAAAATTGCACTTTAGTAAGCTAACCCGGCCGTATTGGCATGTGTTGCAATGTTAAGATTTCATCATTGATGTATAAACTATCAAACCGCGTGGTCGGTAGTAGTGGGTTTCAGTAGGCCTTTAAATATACTCTGTTGTAGACCAGTTGACCCGCCGCTTCTCTTTTTTGCCCCCCCCCCCTCTCCCGCTTGGAGATGTTACCAGGTAGCCACAGATAATCCCTGGATAGGTACCAGTCTGGACAAGGCGCCAGCTTTTCCAAGTCATGACCCGGTGTGGAGCACTCCTCTATGACATGGATGAAGACCGACCATGACCCTCTGTTTGGCCAGTTATTATCATGAATAATGCAATAATTGTGCCCACTTGGCATCCATTACAGCCGGTCACTCAGGAAGGTGGTGCCCACATCTGCGGCCGGTTCCAAAAGTTTCTGCTTTATCCTAATCTTGGTTTTGAGTTTTTCCTTGCCCGAATGTGGGTTTCAGATCAAGGGATTTCATTGTGGTTTTTGCAGCCCTTTGAGGCAGTTGTAATTAAGGGCTGTATAAATGAACGTTGATTGATTTAGTTGATTATAAAGACCTACAGATTCCATGATCAAAGAATTGTACGTAAGTGTGATTTATTTGGATGCGTCAGACATACCGTATTTCTTTGAATTGCCACCGGGTATATAGTATGCGCCTGCCTAAAATTACCGCCGGGTCAAACTCGTTTTGCAAAATAATTAGCGCATGCTTAGCATTACCGCCGGCTCAGGATTAACGCCGGGTCAAACTCGTTTCGCAAAATATTATTTTTATTAGCGCATGTCTAGAATTACCGCCGGGTCAAACCTGTTTCGCAAAATAATTAGCATATGTCTAGAATTTCCGCCGGGTCAAACTCGTCACGTCATGAGTGACACTTCACCTGTCATAATTTTCAAAATGGAGGAGGCTGATTTCAATCATTTAAAATTGTATAAAGGGAAGAAGATAAAGAGCTATTCAGTAGGATTCAAGATTCAAGCTATTGAATATGCTAAAAAGAACAGTAAGCAGCTATACCGTAGCTGCGTGTGTCAAATATGAGTCATTAAATGACTCCCGCCTCCTGGTGGTAGAGGGCGCTAGTGATCCTTCTTGCGACTACTCGGCTGCAGAAGAAGTGACAACAAGCAGCAACAGTGAGCAGCGATCGTTTATTTTTTTCCTCTCGCTTGCACTTCTAACATGGAGGATTACATATCTAAAATAAAACAGTTTTCTAAACTGGACTTACAATCGAAGCAGGAGGTAATAATTAAAGGAAGATCTCCATCTCCAGAGAGACTTCTAAAACTGAAAAAAGATAAGGAAGACTTCTATAAACAAGTTATCGATCCTTTTGGTCAGAAGGAGCTGTGCATGGACTTCATTTATAAGTAAAGGTAAGACCATAATAACGTTTTTTTATTAAATGTGCTTTTCATGATGGTATCCTTACATCACACTCAAAGCGCAGGCCTAAATTTACCGCATGCCTTTGGTAAGCGCCGGAGTGAGAAGAGGTTTTAAAATAATTAGCGCATGCTCGCCTTTACCGCATGCCTTTGGTAAGCGCCGGAGTGAGAAGAGGTTTTAAATTAATTACCGCCCCGGCGCTAATTCAAGGAAATACGGTATTCTGTAACCCTTGGAGAAAAGGAAACAGGACGGGTGTTGTTATAGCAAAAATAATATTTCAATTGTACTCGTCTCTACTAGAAAGGGAACTTTTAGAGGGGTCATATTATGATCTTTTTCTACATTTAAAATCATTCTTTGTGGTCTACATAACATCTAATGGTGGTTCTTTTGCTCAAAATCTTGCATAGTTTAAACAAGTTTTTTTTTTTTTTTTTAAATAGTCAAATTGATGCACTTTAAATATTTCTGTTACATATTGATAAGGATACTATGTTATGCAGAGGTGTACTTATAACAATTTTATAGACAAATAATAATACTACTGTAGTGTAAGTGGCACAAAATGTTCACTTCTTCCTAGAGGTGGCGTAACAGAAAATATTCGAGAATCAATTTCAATGGTTTAATACAGGGGTTTCCACAATTTACGGGCCGCGGGCCGGATACGGCCCACCAGCGTCCAAAATCCAGCCCGCAAGAAGTACCAAGTTGAAAAAAAATAAAAAATTAATTATAAAAAAAATAATAAAATAAATAAATAAATAAATAAATACAATATATATATATATATATATATATATATATATATATATATATATATATATATATATATATATATATATAATTTTATTATTATTATTATTATTTTTTGTTAATCTGTCCTTTCTAATCCATTTTTTACCACTTGTTACTCTCAGTGTCTCCTAGCCACTCAGGCAAATCATCGCGCTCGGAATATATATATATATATATATATATATGTATATATATATATATATATATATATATATATATATATATATTTTTTTTTTTTTTTTTTTTTGTCCTGTCCAGCTTCTCAGGCAAATCATATAGTTGATGTAGATGCCCATGTCGGCTGTTCAGATTTACTTTACAAAAGAGAAGTGTAGGATACTTCTCTTGTTGCCTTATTTGTATTTGACTTTATTAAATGTATTTATATTATCATTTAGTGCAGCCGGGCCGGAGCAGGAGGGGATAGAAAGAGAAAAAAAAAGAAGACAGAGGGGGAAATTGTGGGGACAAGAGGGGGATTAGACAGAGAGACAAAAACAACAACAGCAAACAACAACAACAACAACAATAGAGCAACATCAGCAAATATGACATGTACAAATATGATGGTAAAAGTAATAGCAAATAAGCAGTTAGCGAAAAATAAAAAATAATACAGAAATGACAATGAGCATTATTACACTACAAATGGATCAATACAAATACCAATAGAAATAGCGCTATTGATAATGAACAATACCAATAATTTACCTTTATTATCAACAATACAGTTGTTTAAATGCAACAATACATATACGTAATGATAACTTGAGATACGAAAGAATGCAGAAAAATGGAGGGGGAGAAAGAGAAGCAACCTACATTAACCTTGTAGATTGTTATAGTCACAATAGGTTAAGCTTTGTCAGTGTGCCATGTGTTACACCCAGTTTACCCTAGGGCAACAACGTTAATATATGTTTGATGAAACGTGATTATGTGCATGAGTGTAAGTATGCATATGTACTTGTATATGTACAGAATGTGTATATGTGTTTGTACAATGAATGTATATGTACAGAATGTGTATATGTGTTTGTACAGTGAATGTATATGTACAGTATGTGTATGTTTGTATATTGAATGTGCGTGTGGATGTACGAACATTAGGTAGGTAAATATGTACTGTATTTGTGTATGTATGTGGGAGCGTAGGTACCTATGTACGTATGTGAGCATATGTGAATTTGCATGTACAATACATTCGACTCCCAGAGTGCGTGGGAGCCAGAGCACGGCCCCATCACCCCCGAGAGCCCAACCCACAAACAGGAGGCGTGGTGCCCAGGGAACCAGGGACCACCGCCCCCACGCAGCCAAGCCGGCCAGCGACAGGAACCCCAGAGCCCGACCCACCGTACCGCCCACAAGGGCCAGCAGCAGGCCGCAGACAGACGCACCCGGCAGAGGACAGGGCACGAGAAAAGCAGGGGACAGCCAGACCCCAAGCCAGCGAGAGACCACACCCCACACGGGCAGAAAGGCGAGACGCCCCGCCCGAGGGACCCAGAGACTCCCCGCAACCGGACGGGAAGACCGCCCCCGCCCCACCGGCAACCGGGCCCCCACGAGCCCACCCCCCACCCCCGGAGAGCGCGGCGAGGCCAGCCCCCGGCCACCCCACCCAAACCGGCCGCCGCAGGACCACCCAGGCACAGGGCCACGGGAACCACCCACCCCACCCGCAGGGACCCCAACGATGGAGATGGAACAACCAGCAACCGCCCCGCCGAGCCCCCCCCCTGAGGGAGGGGAAAATTAAAAAATAATATTAATAAAATATATTAAAAAATAAATAAATAAATAAATTAATTAATTAATTAATTTAAAAAAAAAAAAGAATTAAAAGAAGATCACAGACATGCTGACAAACAAGGTCACTACCCCAGCAACTGGCCGACTCGCAGCACCTCGGAATACCTTGCAGCACCAAGCTACCACAATAGACGCAGGGACTAGGCCCAACAGGCCCCAACCAAGACGGGCACCCGGAAGGGATGGACAGCGGGACCCAGGAGCTCCAGACACGCAGTTCGGATGCAGTAGCCTGAGGCGTCGACCCCCGTCTGACAGGCAGGCCCAGAGCGTACCCCCAGAAATATACATACATACATACATATATACATACACATACACACATACACGTATACATACCCACACATACACATATATACATATACATACACATATGTACACATATACATACACATATGTACACATACACATATATAAACATACATACATACACACACATATACATACATATACACAGTTCGTCAGCCCCGACAGCCATCACGCGCGCGCGCTGCCACCAGTCACAACATCAGCCACACCCCTGCACCAGACCCAGCAGCCACGGGCGCCCACACCACAAACAAACGGCAGCAGAAACAGCAGCCGCAATAACCCCAGACAGCCAGCACCAGCCAATCAAATCAAAGCGATCAAAAAAAAACTGCGACCAGCAACCACACGCCACCAGGGCCACGGAGACCAGCCGGCGCCAGCCCGCCGGTCAGCCCGAACGCCAACACGCAAACAAGAGACACCAACAACCCCCCCAACCAAAAGGCCCCCCACCCCAACCCAAACCCGCACAAACACACCACCGCCCAAACAACCGAGACACAGCATCCAGACCAGACACGGTGGCTGCGCCGCCACCACACCAAGTCACCAACAGAGACCCCACAGCGCAAGGTCGGGCCACACGGGCACGGACCCCATCCAACAGGAAGTGAGACCCGCGCGACGCCACACACAAATAAATAATAAGATTAAAAAAATAAAAAATAAAAAAATAAAATAAAATAAAAAATAAAATAAAATAAAAATAAGTAAATAATAAAAATAAAAATAATAAATACATTAAAAAAATATATATATATAACAATAATAAATGAATAAAAGCCTGGCAGGCCACCAGACCGCAGTCCCCGCCGGCCGACGAGGCAATGAGGGGTGCGCCGAACCCCAAACCCCCCATGCATGTGTACAAGGCCCCCAGAGTGTCTACTGTGTATATATATTATTATATATATATGTATATATATATATGTATATATATATATATATATATATATATATATATATATATATATATATATATATATATATATATATATATTTATATATATATATATATATATATTTATATATATATATATATATATATATATATATATATATATATATATATATATATATATTTATATATATATATATATATATATATATATATATAGTACAGCCTGGCCCCTGGCCAAAATTTTTTAAACCAATGCGCCCCCAAGTCAAAAAGTTTGGGGACCCCTGGTTTAGTACATCATGCACCATATTGTTACATTTTATTTAAAAAAATAAATAAAAATGCAGCACCCACATTTTGTAATAAAGAAAGCAATATGTAACTTTATTTCAAAATGTGTCAAAGTTAATTACAAACTGCGATTAAGATTTATACTACAAAATGCAGCATTGTTACTTAAAATGTATTTTGTATTGCACCTTTATTACATAATGCATTGTTTCAGACTCTGTCACAGATACAGTAGCTACCTGGAGGAGTTGTGTCTTAAAATACTTCCATCCATCCATCCATCCACCCAGCTTTCACTTATTTGAAGTTGGGTCGCGGGGGCAGCAGCCTATGCAGAGAAGCCTAGACTTCCCTTTCCCCAGCTACTTGGTCCAGCTCTTCCCGGTGGTATCCCGAGGCGTTCCCAGGCCAGCTGGGAGACATAGTCTCTCAATCGTGTACCGTGGTCTCCTACCGGTCGGACACACCCTAAACATGTGTTCGGGGGCATTCTGACCAGATAATGGACCAGATAATAGACTTCTGCATGGATATTAGCTGATGTCAACAGCGCCTCTGTTGCCTGCAATTTTACCCCCATTTACTTCCTCACGATCATGTCTACTGGACACGATTGACCACATTTTTAACACTCTATTGTTAGTTTTCACTCTGGCACTCCCTAAAGTCAAACCGCTTTGTGAGTCATGCAGGCACAAACATTACCTCCTGCCACGCCTGTTGGCAAAAATGCGGGAAGAAAGTATTCACCCAATGAGTCATTGCACATGAGCTGCACTTTTGTTGTCGGATTTACCTTACACCCCCTTTGCTTGTTTTCGTCTGCAACAGGTTCTCTCCCGCACCTTCGGGCTTGCAGTTTGGTCCTTTCAATAATTAAAATGAACTATTGCACACACACCCGACACACAATAGTTAGTTTTGAACAAGGTCAAGGGTCATTAACTCCTTTTACCCCGTGTGTGTTCCTGTAGGGTATCTTGGTGTTGAATGTAGACGATGTATTTGTTATGCTGCATACACATTTGCCATTTCAAATGTGTGTACAAGCCCTTCTCTTTTAGATGCTAAACTTGCCAATATATTAGGTACACCTGCACAAGTTAATTTAGCAACTACAATGATTGACACTCTCACAGAAGTATTAAATTACAATGTTTATTAAAGGGTATATTCATATACATATAAAACATATGCTATGGCTAAAATGACGCCATCTGGTGGATAATAGTAGAGTATACTTTTCTGATTTTTGGGCCCAACTTCTCCACTACACATTTTAACACTGAATTAGTCATCTAAATGACTAATTTTAGTCATATGTAATAATAATATCAGACATACTTATAGTTTAACATGAAAAACCCTGTGAAATGATATGAGAGCATGTGTTTATCACAAAGATTATTATCAAGGCTTAGGTCAGGCTTATTGCAAAATGATGAAAGACTTACATACAATTTTGCTGTGCTAAACTAAATACACCCTAACAAAATGAATAATACATAATAAAAACATATAGGGTTTATTTTATAAACTCTCAGACAATTTAAGTGCAATTGAAAATACAGCTTCACCACTTTAGTCATAATTTTTGTGCTGAAGAAGTTATGACTTTAGCGCCAGACTTGTTCTGTTTATTTTATATTGTCAAAACTGCCACAAGTGGTGGAAACGTGTATTACAACTGAGTACCGCTGTGGCCCATATGGACCACAGCTGAGAAACAGATATTTTTTGGGGTCCCTAAAAGGTTAAGAACGACTACTGTATACTACAAAACCCAAAACCAGTGAAGTTAGCACGTTGTGTAATTTGTAAATAAAAACAGAATACAATGATTTGCAAATCTTTTTCAACTTACATTGAATTGAATAGACTGCAAAGACAAGATATTTAATGTTTGAACTGAGAAACTTTTTTTTTTTTTTTTGCAAATAATCATTAACTTAGAATTTAATGGCAGCAACACATTGCAAAAAGGGGCACAGGGGCATTTTTACCACATAACCTTTCAGTTTATATCCCACTTTGCATAGTAGGTTTTAACTTGCACTTACAGATGTAGCGACAAACTGTAGTTACTGGCAGTGGTTTTCTGAAGTGTTCTTGAGGCCATGTGGTGATGTCCTTTACACACTGATGTCGGTTTTTAATGTAGTACCCCCTTAGGGATCGAAGGTCACGGGCATTCAATGTTGGTTTTCAGCCTTGTTGCTTACGTGCACTGATTTCTCCAGATTCTTTGAAACTTTTGATGATATTACGGACCGGAGATGGTGAAATCCCTAAATTCCTTGCAATAGCTGGTTGAGAAATGCTGTTCTTAAACAATTTGCTCACGCATTTGTTCACAAAGTGTTGACCCTTGCCCCATCCTTGTTTGTGAATGACTGAGCATTTCATGGAAGCTGTTTTTATACCCAATCATGGCACCCACCTGTTCCCAATTAGCCTGTTCACCTGTGGGATGTTCCTTTCTCAGTCTTTTTTGCCACTGTGCCAGCTTTTTGAAACATTTTGCAGGCATCAAATTCCAAATGAGCTAATATTTGCAAAAAATAACAACGTTTTCCAGTTTAAACTTTAAGTACCTTGTCTTTGCAGTCTATTCAATTGAATATAGGTTGAAAAAGTTAACATTAGTTGTTTGTATTTTTTTCTGTCCAGCACTCTTATTTTTCGTTCCATTTCCTGTGTCCCTCTCTTTTTTTGGGGTCTGAGCGCTGGCTCCCTCACCTGTACCTGATTGGCCACCAGGATCATTTTGCCTTGCTTGCTTTGTGCTTTATACAAACGAATGTTTGCTCTTTGTGCACTTCCCCGCTGCACATTCTGCGTTTCCCCCCATTAAAATGTCTTCTTTTCTGCACTTGGCGAACGTCTCTGCGTACCGGGGTCCAGATATACACCGAAACATAACACTATCATTAATGTAAAAGGCAGGGGTTCTTTTTTTTTCACCGCCATTTTTAAAAATCTCATTAGTTGCAGGTTAATTACCTCATGTTATGGCCAGAGAAGATTCTTAATTTAATCTGAAAATCACCTGTATTTTATGCAGTAGCAAAGGGAATCATATGGTCCCATTCCTTGGTGGATCTCGTGTGAGAAGTTAATCGTTTTGCACTGCAGTCTGCTGAAAATGATGGAAAGCGCCACTCTGCATAGCAACTGACGCTGTGGTCGAATTTGGAATTGCCACAAAACATATTTCAAGATATTCAAAACACTACTGCCATCTGGTGGCTAAAGTGGATTGTGCACCCCCCCAATATATCATGTTTCATGTGTCAGGTAAACCAAGACGAATGAGGGCCATATGAATCCCCTTCCTACTGTAGGTGTGGGTAGGTCTGGGCGAGATAGCTGAAAACTGTATCATGGTATAAGTGTTTTGGATTGGTTGATAGCAATCATTGATATTTTTATGACATATCAAAATTAAGGTTAAGAATAAAAATATATGAAATGAAAACATTTTTCAAATGTAACCTTCCTTTGATTCAAATCCCCTGATGACTGACACAGCAGATGGTTTTGTGGACGATCATTAGCAGTCCTTCCCCAGTGGGAATGATATTATAAATGCAATAAAGAGACAGAATCAAAAAAAAATTTATTCGCAGTGCTTATTCACTGCAAGGATCACCAATATCCTGTTATTTCTTCTTCCCCTTTTTCTTCTTGCGGTAGTAGACGACTGCAAGCTTGCACACAGTTCTGCAGAACTCATTGAGTTTGAGCTCGTCGTCGCCGTTCTTGTCCATCTTGTCAAAGATCTCCTCCATCATCTCCATAGTGACGTTCCCCTGTCCAAGCCAAATCAAGAACAAGTTACGCAACGTCAGCAATGGCTATGTTGACCTGTGTTGTGAGTCTGTTTGCGGCGTTGGCGTACGTCAAACTTTTCGATGTCGACCTCATTCTTCAGCATGGCTTGTAACTCATCCTTGTCCAAACTTTTTTTCTTGGCGGCTTCATCGTCGGCATACTCCTCAAAGAGTTCTGACAACGTTACGATGATCTCGTCCAGGCGCCCCATAGCTGCTCAGGTTTGGAAAAAGTGGGATAGAAGACATTAGGGCTGGAGCGATGTGGCCGAGAACTATATCACGATATACGTTTTTTATTTTGATCGAAATCGATAATTATTGATACTATTTTTGACTTATTTAAGCCTGCCAATAGATACAGGAGGAAAAAATGCAAATATAATAATTCAGCACACAGAGTGTGATTTATCAAGTCTGAAACTGTTCTACGGGCGCTATGTTGCGTCTTTATTTAGCTCGTCTGAAAAGTACTTGCAAACTGACAGTTACGCACAGACTTCACCGTCATACGTGTGTGTGTGTGTGTGTGTGTGTGTGTGTGTGTGTGTGTGTGTGTGTGTGTGTGTGTGTGTGTGTGTGTGTGTGTGTGTGTGTGTGTGTGTGTGCGTGCGTACGTGTTCTTGTATTTCTACCTTTCTTGAGACATCAACAAGGAAAAGTACCTTCCATATGAGGACCAGTGAACAAGTTAGGACCGAAGTCGTGGTCCCAATACGGAAAACCATTGCATCTAATAGAGAGCCAAATACTATAGTCCGTGAACATTGCTCCAAAGTCAGGATTTTTGGTTGATTTAATGTGCATACAAAAGTAAACATTGACAGATGCAAAGGAAGCAATATATGATAAAACAAGACGGCAGCTGAAGAAGGACTTCCCTATTCATCCCCGAAAAAACCCGCCAGATGAACAGCTGATTTTACGACTTCCGGTGCTGACGTAAGACAACCCGCGTCACATATGTGACCATAGGATGAATAAATACACTACGGTACTAAGACTATAGTGGCCATTAACAGTTAGCTTCTACAGATGGGTTGCCCAAAGTGTGGCACGGATCTGTGGTCCGTGACTCATTTGTCATCATTACAAAAAATAAAAAATAAAGATCTCATTTGCACCCCTTGTGGTGACATCTATCAAAAGGAGGGTGGTCCCAAAAAGAAGGGATTTTTAAATTGAACTGTGTGTCGGTTTTTAAAGGGCTTCCCTTCTGGTCAACATATTAAATAACAAGTGTGTGTAAAAATTTGAAGTGCTCCCCCTCTGGCCAACATATGTAATAACAAGTGTGTGTAAGAAGTTGAAATGCGCCCACTTTGGCCAAAATTAATGAAAAAAAAATAATAATAATAAATATATATAGAGACATACTGTAATAACTATAAGTAAATAGTGAAGATTAAAAACCAATTACAAACAAAAAAATTAAATAAATAAATTAACTCAAAGCTTACCTTTTTTATATTTGCATAGTATGTATATATTATTAATGTTGTAAATACAAATCTTTATATATGTAGAAAGGGTGGTCCTAAAGAGGTAGGCATTTTTTCGAGGTCTCATGAAGGTAAGAAATATAAGGGTGTGTGTGTGTGTGTGTGTGTGTGTGTGTGTGTACATATACAGACTGCCAGATATTTTTTTAAAAAGTACATATCGTCAATTCAGCAAAATCATATAGCTGCTGAATGACTCAAGGGGCTGATTAAAGCAAATTAAATTGATGCGTTTTGGTGTCTGCTGGTGTTTTTTTGTTTTTTTTAATGCTTTTGTTTTTACATTTAGGAAAAGTATTATAATATATTAGCTACATGAAAAAACATATTTTGCAGTATGCATTTTCTTGTGTTTGGATAATTTTCAAATACAAGAATGCACTGTGGTGTTGTGATGGTCCGCCAACCTTCTGCACAACGCACCGTCAGCGTGCTTATAATCGTTTGTCGTCTATATATCGATTCTATATTGCAGAAAAGGTGTCACAGATTATAAATGTGTGCTGCGTGTGCTACATGGCAAAACGCCGCAGGTTGGAGTTTATGATAACATGAATGTGGAGGGAAATGAGTGTTTTCATGTCCACATAATGCTGGTAGTACATGCTAAATTCTCATTTAAATAAGGCGGCCTGCATCACTTTTAGACTTGTTAATTGTACACACAGTCTTAGTAGACCACCAGCAACACGCCCACTAATACAACACGCAACTTTACCGTTTCTACCCACTATTTAACACGTGTTATTTGGATCTCAGCACTGTAGCTCAGGCTCATACAGTATTTCCTCTCCAGCAATTTCATTTTTCAGCGAGAGTCTTCAATAAAAAGGTAACGGTAACGTTAAATGTCCATTTATTAGGGGTGTGTTGAGCCGCTACAGTCCTATTTAGATACATGGAGTACAATACAATTCCAACAGGATACATTTTAAATTGCAACAATTCGATGCAAAATTATGCAATATGGTACAGTTCCTTGAATAAAAGTTACACTTTAATTTTATGCTATAATTGATACTAGGTCAGTTCATAGATGTGGCACAATTTATCTTCAAATAAATAAAATGTGCTTTTCAAGTTCATTACCTCGGCTCGAGCTGAGTTAGTCAATTTTCGCTTAAAATAATCCTCCAGTATCCTTTTTTTATCCTGTTGTATCTTTGAGCTGACTTTATCAATAATCCATTTACTCATAACTGAAACACATTGTATGAAAAACTCGTACTATTATTTAATGTGTTTTTGGTTAACGTTTTGCGGTTTTTGGAGAGAATTGAATTTACATTATTTCCTATTTGGAAAAATTGCTTCGGTTTATGTACGATTCAGTCTTCATCTGATCTTTTGGAAGAGATTGACAATTAAAAACAAGGTGCATTGTATAGACATGTTAACATGATCTTTTAATTCCAGACACTGCATCGACAGGTACTCCACCCAGACTGGTTTTGTTGTTCGTTTTGTGCCTCAAGCAAGTAATAAATTGAACCTTTAAAAAAAAAAAAAGCCACCTTTGAGGCATCCACACTGGAGAATAACTAAAAAATATATATATCTAAAAAGTAACATATTTTGAAATATATGTAAAAATAAGATTTAAATTATACAATAATAAATGAACACAAACATATGGTAGTGAAAATAATTATAGTAATAATGGCAACAAATAAAATAAAAAAATGATCAAAATTTGGAACCTAAAAAGAGTCTGGAATGACCAACCTTTAACATTTTTTTAAACATCAAAAGGTATCAGATATATGACATAATAAGACATGAGATATGATAAGGCATGAACTAATGTGAGATATAATATGGAATATGTGACGGGTTACAAACTAACTCCATTTCTACGACTGCAATGTAAGTCTAAACTTTATGTATTTATTTATTTTAATTAGGACAATGCATATTCTTAAACAGAGCAACAATGTAAATAGACCAGACCATGGACAAAAAAATAAAACAAACAACCAAAAAAACAACAACATGTGAATAACCTAATTGTGCGTGCATGTCTGATTAGTTTTCAACCACTGTTTCGGTGCAGTTTTAAATGTTAAATAGGTGTCACAGTTTCTGACATGGGCTGGCAGCCTGTTCCATGATTGTATGCCTCTGATAGACCCCCCGCCCCCCAAAAAAAACCTAAACTTGTTCCTAAATCAACATGTAAGTCACTCACACTGAACACAGAACACACAAGGACATAACAAAATAGTGCAATAAAAAGATGAAATGTTAAAATCAAAAGACAAAGTAATACAAAAAGAGAACAACTCCTTACTTGTATCCTCGCGGTTGTCTTGCACACTGCAAGGTTGCTGCAAGGGAGGGAAAGACATAGGCTTATTGGGAGGAGGAAGTCTCAATAGGATATTTAATACGTCACATACGAATCACATGTGGCTTTAATGTAAACACAGACAAGAAGCCAAACTAAATCCACTACTCCTGATTAAAAGAGCCCGATCATTCACAAAAGACCCATTGGCATTGCGTAGTTATGGCCGTCTATTGTAAAGGAGCAGATCCTTTCAAATAGATAGATAGATAGATAGATAGATAGATAGATAGATAGATAGATAGATAGATAGATAGATAGATAGATAGATAGATAGATAGATAGATAGATAGATAGATAGATAGATAGATAGATGGATAGATAGATAGATAGATAGATAGATAGAACTTTATTGAATCCTTCAGGAGAGTTCCCTCAGGAAAATTAAAATTCCAGCAGCAGTGTACAGAGTTGAGATCGAATTTAAAAAGTAAAAAATAAATAATGGGGGTATAAATGGAAACAAAATAGAAAAATATTACAATAGAATAAAAATAAAAATCAACAATGAGAATACAAATATAACAGTAAAATAAGAATATAACAAGAGAAACTAGACAGTAGTGACCATGTTATGAAAAATTATTGCACTGTTATTGTTTTGCATCCTAGTACCCCCCCTCCCACCCAGAGATACAGTCTAATGGTGTGTGGGACAAAGGAGTTTTTTAGTCTATTAGTCCTGCACTTGGGATGAAGCAGTCTAGCACTGAACAGGCTCCTCTGGCTACTGACAACGGTATGCAGAGGGTGACTGGCATCATCCAGGATGCTCACTAGTTTTTCCACAGTCCTCTTCTCTGCCATCGTCACCAGTGAGTCCAGTTTTATTCCGAGCGTAGAACCGGCCCGCCTGATCAGTTTCTCCAGTCTGGAGCTGTCCTTCTTAGATGTACTGCCCCCCCCCAGCACATTACGATGTAGTACAGAACACTGGCAACCACAGACTGGTAGTACATCCACCAGAGTTTTTTACAGACATTGAAAGAGTGCAGCCTCCCCAGAAAGTACAGCCTGCTCTGTCCTTTCCTGTACAAGTGGTCCGTGTTAACAGTCCAGTCCAGCTTAGTGTCCACCCACACCCCGAGGTACTTGAATGAGTCCACTGTCTGTACCTCGACTCCCTCGATCACAATAGGTTGTGACCTTGGACTCGACCTCCCAATGTCAATGACCAGTTCCTTGGTCTTTGACGGATTGAGCTGCAAGAGTTTCTTGTGGCACCAAATAAACAAAGTCCCTCACCAGCCTCCGAAACACCTCCTCTCTGCCGTCCCTGATGCACCCGACGATGGCTGTGTCATCTGCGTACTTCTGGATGTGACAGAGCTCTGAGTTGTAGCAGAAGTCAGCGGTGTACGGGGTGAAGAGAAGAGGGGCCAGCACTGTTCCCTGCGGTGCTCCGGTGCTGCTGATCACAGTGTCAGATGTGATGTCCTTCAGTCTGACGTACTGTGGCCTATCGGTGAGGTAGTCTGAAATCCAGGCAACCAGGCAGGGGTCCACTCGCACTCTGTCCAGCTTGTCCTGGAGAAGGCGGGGCTGGATAGTATTAAAGGCACTCAAGAAGTCCAGGAACAGGATCCTCACAGCACCATTTCCCTTATCCAGGTGTGAGTGGGCTCGGTGCAGCAGGTAAAGGATAGCATCTTCCACACCAACGCCTGCCTGGTACGCAAACTGCATTATGTCCTGGGCATGTTGTTGTGAACACAAATGTTCAAAGATACCAACTTTATCCTTGATGATGGATGGCGGCATCTGAACAGCTTGGACCTAAATTTCCTCACTTTCTGAGCGTTTTTCAATGTCCAATTTTACTTTCACTTTTCTTTCGCGCACTGCCACCAGAATACTTTGTTTCGCGCTTCAGAGATGTGTCACGCTTGCTGATACTCAAAGGATAGTGGTGCGCCGGTACCACACGCAACCTTCTCCTCCTCGTCGGCCACTAATGTGGCCGTGGTCGCCCGCCTCGCCAGATGCAGCGGCGCTCAACGCGTCTCCCTCGCTGGCTGCAGGGACTTGGCCTGGCAACCCTCTGCCAAGTCCTCCCTCCGCCCTCCCTTGACTTTTGAACTCTTTCCGTTTTGTTTCCTGGGAACAACTGGAATCTGTCCCTAAAGGGGGGGGTTGTATTTACTTCCTATCAGTGCTCTTATTTTGTTTCCATTTCCTGCTTGTACAGCTGAGCGCTGTTTTTTTCCCTCACCTGCTGTTGATTGGCAGCCGGTCCACACCTGCTGCCAATCAGCATGTTTCTATTTTAAAATCAGAATCAGAAAATACTTTATTAATCCCCGAGGGTAAATTAAAAAAATTGTTATGCCTATCTCGAGCGCTCCTGCAGTGCTCAAGGATTGATTTATGTTTAGAACCTACATGCACGACTGCTTCCTTCTGTGTAAATTATATTAAAATCCTCTTACCTGATCACCGTTCTACTGGTACCGCAGCCATGCGAGTTCCCAACATACACTCTTGTTTTACTTATGACTTGGGACACATTTTCTGGGTGCACAGAAATATGCTTAAATAATATGTATCCCCTTATAACGTCATGTGTGATTAATGAAATGAGTCCAAATCCACAAGTTTTATTGTAGACATGCTACATATGTACAGAATAAACCATATGATGTTAGAATATCAGTTGAGGAAATTTAGTAAATTAAATTAAAGTTAAAGTACCAATGATTGTCACACACACACTAGGAGTGGTGAAATTTGTCCTCTGCATTTGACCCATACCCTGGGAGGTGAGGGAAGCAGTGGCCGCGCCGGGGAATCATTTTTGGTGATTTAACCCCCAATTCCAACCCTTGATGCTGAGTGCCAAGCAGGGAGGTAATGGGTTCCATTTTTATAGTCTTTGGTATGACTCGGCCGGGGAACTCACAACCTACCAATCTCAGGGCGGACACTCTAACCACTAAGCCACTGAGTAGGTCTGTAATTTGATTTTTAAAATGATTATGCATTTCATCTTCTGATAGATTAAAAAGTAACTCCAATGGGAGCATTATAATTTCACCTATTTGACTGATCATCATTATCACATCATTTATCCAGAAAATACAGTACAGGCCAAAAGTTTGGACACACCTTTTCATTCAATGTGTTTTCTTTATTTTCATGACTATTTCAAGGTTCAAGGTTCAAGGGTTTTATTCGTCACATGCAGAGTACACCACAGTGAAATGCTTTTTTCCATGCTCTTCAGATATTGCTTATAGTGGGATACAAACACTGGTTGCTGAATCTAATACAGTAAATACAAAAAATACAACAATTTGAATAGCTCTGATGTACATTAATTCCAAGACAATAAGTTGCACAATAAGTCCCAATAGTTATGGTAGAAGTATCAGTAAAGTAAAAGTACAGTAGTCACATACAGTACCAGTGCAATATCAAATAGTATAACAGTATATACAGTATACACAGTATATACAGTATAGGAAGTAATAAATATTAAGGTGTCTACAGTTCTTTTGGCAGTTGAGTATTGACAGTAGTATGAACAAAGGTAATGGAACAGTATGACTTCTTTATACTCTTGTTTCTACATTATTTACAGTCATTGAATGAAGAGTATTGTAGTCCAGTAATTTACATGGTAGATTGTCACTGAAGGCATCAAAACTATGAATGAACACATGTGGAGTTATGTACTTAACAAAAAAAGGTGAAATAACTGAAAACACGTTTTATATTCTAGTTTCTTCAAAATAGCCACCCTTTGCTCTGATTCATTTTTCGCACACTCTTGACATTCTCCCGATGAGTTTCAAGAGGTAGTCACCTGAAATGGTTTTCACATCACAGGTGTGCTTGAAGCTCATCGAGAGAATGCCAAGAATGTGCAAAGCAGTAATCAGAGCAAAGGGTGGCTATTTTGAAGAAACTAGAATACAAAACATGTTTTCAGTTATGTGTCCAAACTTTTGGCGGCCTGTACTGTATACAAACAACAAATTAAGACAGAATACTATTAACCGCAACATGTAAGTGTAAAAAAAACATTATGATTTGTAATTTTTCAGAATGTGCTTGTTCTATTTTTAAACAAAGAAAGCAATCTGAGGTTGTCTTTATTTTTAGGTTATCATGCCAAGATTTTACCAGTCGGGCCCACTTGGGAATAGATTTTCCTCCATGTGGCCCCTTCGCTAAAATGAGTTTGACACCCCTGCTATAAGGCCTAAGATGTGTTGTGATATTTTTTATTAGAATAATCTTATACCACATGACCTAAAATAAGATGAGATGATTTAATATTGTATGAAAGGGTCAAGTGGTAGAAAATGGATGGATGGATGGATGGATGAAATGACATAACATGATGTAAAATGAAATTAGATTATATCATATAGACTGGAATAGAACAGCTCGATTGTAATTGTACTCAAAGAAATACAACAAGATTGATTTTCAGTACAAGCGTCCAAAAGCAGACATGCAATACAGACTGATAGGTCGCCTCCTTTAAAAAAGGTAGGAAAGGGTAAACATGCAGACAATCCCATGTGTCTTGTTTCGGCGGTGGCGTTTCGCCGATCAAAGTCTTTTTTCAGTCGAATGGTAAATAAAGAGACAGGATTACACTTCAGATACGTTTTCATTGGTTTATTCATTTTAAAAAAAAAATAATAATAATAATTGACGTCATACCAAGGTTGCATAGCGAAGCAAAGTGTCATAATTACATGTCCGTAGCGGATCCACACATGACAGTTTGAGAGAAATCAGAAGACAGATCATTCATCATCTTCATCATCACTGCCCTTGCCGTGCCCCCCTCGTCTTCCCCCCTTTCCCTTGCCCCCTTTGCCACCCCGACCCCCTCCGCCCCCTTTGCCCCATTTGCCCCCACGCCGGCCTCCGCGCTTTTTGCGGGACTTTGTAGCCAGCAAGCCGATGCATTTGATGAACTCCTGGAAGTCGAGCTGGTTGTCTCCGTTCTTGTCCAGTTGACCAAAGACCTCGGTGGCCTCGGCCATATCGAGTTTGTCCTGTCAAACACGACACTTAGACAATTGTACAGAGCGACCTGCACTTGAGTTCTGCGTGGACAATGTGCTTTTTTTTTTTTTTTTTCTTTGTCACTCACCTCAATGTCACTTCCCTTGAGACCCTCCTCCACCAGTTTCTCCAACTCCGTCATGCTCAAAAGGTCATCCTCGCCGCTGTACTCATTGAAGAGATCTATCAGTGTCTCCATGGCTTTCATTACGTCCTTCATGGCTGCTCGAGGGGGGTTATTGATCTGTTGCTGTTAATTGGAGAGAGAACCAGTAACCTTAAGCGAAAGTGCAAATATTGAAATGTTGTGTGACGGTTAACGACACAGTTAGAGTTATGAGTGAGTATATTAATAGAAAACTATCATAGATAGAAAAGAGAAGGATACAATACTCACAGTAAATGTAAGAGGTGCAGCGATATCTTCTCTGACTCTCCAACAACGCGTGATACATCCAAGTGAAGGCAAAGCTTCCTCTTATACCGGTAACATCCTCTCTAATTAGCGCGCACGCGCACGCGCCCGTACACAAACACCAAAAAATTATTCATCATGCAAAAATAGTCTCACGCTACACCCAGACAGGTTTCACCGGCGCTGTTGTGCCTCTGATTGGTTTGACGAGCATGAGACGAGCATGAGACAATACATTCCTGCAATGTATTGCTTTACTTTGTTGTGTACTACACCCTTTTTCTGACAGCTTTTATAATGGTCTCCTATTTACCTTATTCTGTACAATGCACAAAAATGTCTTCTTTTTGTTGAACTAGGCTGACCATATTCTGAAATCCCAAAAAGAGGACACATACTGTATATGCGTGCCAAGGCTGGGACTCGGTGAAAATGTGCCAATGATACTCAAACTTGCTTTATAAATAATATATTTATTTAAATAATGCAATTTTTCTCCTCTGTTGACAGCAGTGTTGGCGCTAGGAATTTTCAAAAAAGTGGTCACAGTGACCCCATAAAGTCATAAAAATGGGGTCTCACAGTACATTTTTGGGGTCCCACTTTTTTGTAAACGTTTTGAAAAAAAACTATAAACGTATGCATTATCCTGTTATATCTCACATTCTATATTGTGTTTTGGAAACAGGTTGTCATAAACCAGGGGTCACCAACCTTTTTGAAACCAAGAGCTACTTCTTGGGTACTGATTAATGTGAAGGGCTACCAGTTTGATACACACGTAAATAAATTGCCAGAAATAGCCAATTTGCTCAATTTACCTTTAACTCTATGTTATTATTAATAATTAATTATATTTATCTTTGTGGAACACTGATCATCTTAATGATTTCTCACAATAAATATATATAGAAACAGATAAATATCAATATGCAACAATTTATTTTTATATTTTCTCTAAGTGCACATTTTTCAAATTGAACATTTTCAAATGATCACTTCTAAGACAGTCTTGTGAAATCACAATATCCCATTTGAACTAGCTAGCCACTAACATTTTTCAACAAATCATGAATTACTTTGCACCATGTTTGTACAAATAATAACTCATGTAAATTACAAAAGACAACTCTCAAATTTTTGAATAAATCATGTCACACTTTGAACTGGACACCAAATCTGTTATCTGTTTCTTTGTCAGTTAGTGAAGACCAAGTCTTTAAAATATTTTCTTGGATTTTCAAATTCTATTTGAGTTTTGTCTCTTTTAGAATTAAAAATGTCGAGCAAAACGAGACCAGCTTTCTAGTAAAAACATAAAATTTAAAAAATAGAGGCAGCTCACTGGTAAGTGCTGCTATTTGAGCTATTTTTAGAACAGGCCAGCGGGCTACTCATCTGGTCCTTAAGGGCGACCTGGTGCCCGCGGGCACCGCGTTAGTGACCCCTGTCATAAACGTTCCTCAATTCATTAAAAAAATAATAAAAAAAGAAAAAAATGTTGCATACATATGTAAATGTATTTAGTTATAAACATTCATTCACTTTCTTCTTTCCTTTATGGATCTGAACTTTACCACTGCTGGTAGTTTTTTCTATGTTTTTATTTAATAAGTTGTAGGTGTGTTGATTTCAGTATAAAAGTGTAAAAAGTGTTTTGCTTCGGTCATGAAATGATAATAGTGTGCCAGGGCATACAGACATTTTATATTTAACGCTTATATCTCTGGAGTCTACATCAACTTCAGATTAAATCTGATAAAGCTATCGATAAAAAGCAGAGCCTGGCGACGTTTATCATAACGCACTGTCACCATCTCTGCTTCAGTAAACAATGACGGTGATGACATCACTGTCAGCGATGCTAACTTGTCAGCCATTTCTCCAAGAGACTCTTTTTGAACACTCCTCGCACATTAACACTTCGACCTGCAAAGTATGTTTTTGGGGTGGAGGAGTCTGCTTGGATGCTGGTTAGCTTGAAGCTAACAGCTAACCTGTCTCCATCCTCGAACGATGTGGATCCAGCTGGAGACAAAAGTGAAGTTTCCATGGACTCACAAAGACTAAAATAACTCCTTTACTGGAGTTAAAAATGTTTCCGTAAATTTACCGGAAACTTTCCACCCCTTTGGAACCCTAGTTGTAATCATCCATCCATCCATTTCCTACAGCTTTTCCCTGGAGCCTATCTTAGCTGCACTTGGGCGGAAGGCGGGGTACACCCTGGAGAAGTCGGCACCTCATCACAGGGCCAACACAGACAGACAACATTCACACTCACATTCACACACTAGGGCCAATTTAGTGTCGCCAATCAACCTATCCCCAGGTGCATGTCTTTGGATGGGGGGAAGCCGGAGTACCCGGGGGGAACCCACGCAGTCACGGGGAGAACATGCAAACTCCGCACAGAAAGACCCCGAGCCCGGGAATCAAACCCAGGATCTTCTTCGATGCCCTTCCTGCTAAATAATAATAATGTGTCAGTCCTAAACAAAAATGTAAAAAAAGTAATAGATAAAATAAAAATATGTAAAAAAAAATATATATATATAAACAATTTAAATATGTAAAATATGTGGCATATTATATTGAAACTGTATACATGAGTGTAAAAAAAAAAATCATTTTTTTAGACTAGTCACGATTTATAGAATTTTTTTTTTTTTAAATCGATTACTTTTTTTTTTTTCAATCTGTCCTGCCCAGCCACTCAGGCAAATCATATTGTTGATGTAGATGTCCATATCTTCTGTACAGATTTACTCTAGAAAACCGAAGTGTATATATATATGTATGTATGTATGTATGTATGTATGTGTATTTATACTACACGGTCTAGCTCCATCCTATCTTGCCGATTGTATTGTACCATATGTCCCGGCAAGAAATCTGCGTTTAAAGAACTCCGGCTTATTAGTGATTCCCAGAGCCCAAAAAAAGTCTGCGGGCTATAGAGCGTTTTCTATTCGGGCTCCAGTACTCTGGAATGCCCTCTCGGTAACAGTTAGAGATGCTACCTCAGTAGAAGCAATTAAGTCCCATCTTAAAACTAATTTGTATACTCTAGCCTTTAAATAGCCCCCCTTTTTTAGACCAGTTGATCTGCCGTTTCTTTTCTTTTCTCCTCTGCTAAACCTACCCCTTGTGGAGGGGGAGACACACAGGTCCGGTGGCCATGGATGAAGTGCTGGCTGTCCAGAGTCAGGACCCGGGGTGGACTGCTCGCCTGTGCATCGGTTGGGAACATCTCTGCGCTTCTGACCTGTCGCCGCTCGGGATGGTTTCCTGCTGGCCCCACCATGGACTGGACTCTTACTATTATGTTAGATCCACTATGGACTGGACTCTCACTATTATGTTAGATCCACTATGGACTGGACTCTCACAATATTATGTCAGACCCACTCGACATCCATTGCATTCGGTCTCCCCTAGAGGGGGGGGGTTTACCCACATATGCAGTCCTCTCCAAGGTTTCTCATAGTCATTCACATCGACGTCCCACTGGGGTGAGTTTTTCCTTGCCCTTATGTGGGCTCTGTACCGAGGATGTCGTTGTGGCTTGTGCAGCCCTTTGAGACACTTGTGATTTAGGGCTATATGAATAAACATTGATTGACATTGATATGTATATCAATGTCAATATATATATATATATATATATATATATATATATATATATATATATATATATATATATATATATATATATATATATGTACATACATGCATATATATATATATATATATATATATATATATATATATGTACATACATGCATATATATACATACAAAAAAATACATACGTATATACAGTACATACATACATACATACATAGGATTTTTGTCATAAGTACTCCCATTTTTTTAAATGGGGAAAAACACAAAATGTGCTATGTTTTACAAAGAAAAAACGAGTTGCAAAGTGGAATATTTGGAATTAGGTCATATAGTCTTGACAAGGTAAATAACTGATTCATCATTGTTTTTTTTTAATTCATATTAAGCACACTTTTGAATATGGACGATTCATGCTTAATTACAGGTTATTACTCGCTTGCAAAATTCAAATGTATTTAAAAAAAATTGCCCAATATTTGGACATACATGCAATATTATTGTCAGAATGTCATACAAGAACATGTTTCTCAAAGGTTTTATTTAAACGTACGTCATTTATTTGCTCAAAACTACTTTTTACCCAGAGGGATCATAATGTTCCCTCTTCTAAAAGTAAAAAAAACATAATGTATTTACTCCAATCCAATCCAACACACGTATGTGGTTACTATGACAGTCCTTTGAAATAAATTGGTCCCACGTGTGCAAATATCTTATTCCATACACATTATAATAAAGGTGATCATGAAAAGGTCAATAATAACAAAAACAAAAAAAATACCTGGCCATGTTCCGTATCACGAGCCTGAAAATTGAGTAATACCTTGGCTATGACACACATTTAATACGTAGTACTCATTTCAGGGTTAAGGAGGGCTTGTTGCCAAGGCAACAACACAACAACAACAAGAGTACAACCTGTAGTGCAGAATAACTGGTTGGCATGCCTCGTAAACGTAATGAATGCATTCATTGTCAAAACATGACGTGCCCGTCACTGCGTGCAGATCGTGCAAACATGGCTGGAAGATGGATTACCTGTGTCCCCTCCCGAAATATACCCCCCACTAGGGTTGTACAGTATATCGGTACCAGTATTGTATAGCGGTACTAATGAATCAAAAACGGTACTATACTCTGTTAGAAAGTAAATAAAGAGAGGTCTTACAAGTATCATCCCTGCAGGACGAGGAATATCTAAACATGCTTCACTACACACCATTGAAGGATACAATAGCTCACCGGCGTCACAATGTAAACAAATGCAATGGGTGGATCTACACCTGACATCCACTGTTATGACACCAAGTACAATAGCGTATCTAGTTGATACTACTATGATTACATCAATATTTTGTATCGTAACGAAATCTTTCTTCTTTTAAAAAAAAAAAAATCATAGTATGTTTATAAATCAAATCAAATCAACTTTATTTATAAACTCAGGAAATATGTCCCTGGACACACGAGAACTTAAATGATGACCAATGTATGATTCTGTAACTACTTGGTATCGGATGGATACTTAAATGTGTGGTATCATCCAAAACTAATGTAAAGTATCCAAACAAAAGAAGAATAAGTATTTTTTGCATTTTAACAGAAGTCTAGATAGAACATGTTGAAACGGAAAATAAGCAGATATTAACAGTAAATGAACAAGTGGATTTATAATACATTTTTACAGCTTGTCCTTTATAATGTTGACAAAATAATAGAATGAGAAATGACACAATATGTTACTGCGTACGTCAGCAGACTAATTAGGAGCCTTTATTTGCTTACTTACTTTTAAAAGACAAGTTGTCTTGTATGGTCACTATTTTATCTAAGGCCAAAATTATTCTTTGATTGCAACAAGAAACATATATTTAATGCACACTAAGATTTTTTTGTGAAAATAAAGCCAATAACGGCATTTTTTGTGGTCCCCTTTATTTAGAAAAGTATCGAAAAGTATTGAAATACATTTTGGTACCGGCACCTGTACCAAAATATTGGTATCGAGACAACACTACGCCCCACTGACTCCCATCGAACTGGACTAATTCTTATATGTGCTTTTTTAAAAATGTATTATTTATTTTATCCAAATGATATGATATGATCATTTTGTATTGTCCTTATTGCACTGCAACGCTGATTGAGAACAGCATCTCTTTCTCTTGCTTGTGTGAACGCACTCTGAAAATGAAAAATAGGAGAGCGAATCTGAATAATTGTGTTGTTTTTTTAAACTGCTTACATAAGACATCAATTATTGAGCTTTTTGATTCTCTGCAGCCGCTGTAATTAGCATTTTGGAAGTGAGTCAAATTAATTACGAATTTATGTGTGAGACAAGCCAAATATATTTGTTTGTCCATAACTGTGCTGGACCTTTCCTCCTCTTTGAGGTCAATGTATGTTTGTTTTTAGCATTTTGGAGGTGAGACAAATCTGTTCAGTATGTGAAAAAAGCAACATTATTTTTGTCACATCACGCAAATGTACTCCTATTCACACACTCAACCCATTATTGAACCTTTTTGACCATTTTACAGCAACTCTACCATAGCTTGCTTTTAGCATTGAGTGAAAACTATCAGCATGGGTAACAATCCACTTAAATTTGTTAGTCACAATGCGCAACGTTTTTTAAGTAAGTATTTCTAAACAAGGCGGCCTGCATCACTCAATTGCAGTCTTAGTAAATCACATGCAACATGCCAACTGTCAAGACTTGGACTTTGGCGTGGTTTGTTTTCCCATGGTGCAAAGGATTTGGACCGGACATGGCGTGAATATTACCTACATGGTATTATTAAATACATGATTTAATAATAGACTATAAAAAGTATAAACAAAAGGTGCGCACAAGGCGGGGAACAAACTTGGCTAATAAAACAAAACTAGCACAAAGGCAGAACTATGGAAAAAAAGGAACAAACAAAAGGCGCTCACAGCGGAGGTACAAAACAGTGGCTTGAATAAACAAAAAACTTACGTGGCAAGAAAAGAGCAATATGAGCTATGACCTGGACAGAGTAAGCAGCATGTCAAGAGTGCAGAGCATGAATGTGATGTCGCCAGCCGACCAACAGCAAATGAAAAGCTTAAATAACACAGACATGATTAACCACAGGTGTGTGAGTGCAAATGAATCAGATGTGTGACATGAGGACAGCTGAAAACTAATGGGTTGTCATGGAAACAAAATGGGGAGTGAAAAAAACAGGAACTGACAAAATCCAAAAAAGCACATGGCCAAACAAAACATGATCACACAGACATGACACCAACTAATTGTACTGGGCCTTTTTGCCTTTTCAGGGCCAATGTACTTCAGCTTGATTTTAGCATATACATGGTGAGACTAAACGAGTCTGCATGTGCAAAAAGCAACATCATGTTTGTCACATTGCACAGCTGTCTTTCTATTCCCACACACAACCAATTATTAAGCTTTCTGACTGTACTTCAGCTTGTTTTTAGCATTGTGACAATGAGTCAAAACTGTCAGCATGTGTAAAAAGTATCCATCCATCCATCCATCTTCTTCCGTTTATCCGAGGTCGGGTCACGGGGGCAGCAGCCTAAGCAGGGAAGCCCAGACTTTCCTCTCCCCAGCCACTTCGTCCAGCTCTTCCCGGGGGATCCCGAGGCGTTCCCAGGCCAGCCGGGAGACATAGTCTTCCCAACGTGTCCTGGGTCTTCCCCGTGGCCTCCTACCGGTTGGACGTGCCCTAAACACCTCCCGAGGGAGGCGTTCGGGTGGCATCCTGACCAGATAAAAAAAAGTGTAAAAAGGAGAGATGCTTTAAAATGTAATATCGGAAATGATTGGTATCGGTTTCAAAAAGTAAAATTAATGACATCTTAAAACGCCGCTGTATGGAGCGGTACATATCCAGTAAAACACGGACGTAAGTAGTATACTCTGGACTGAAGCTGTGTGCGTTCATTGTTTTTGTAGCTGTTGTTTTGAGGCATGTTTAAAAAAAAAAAAAAATAATGCACTTTGTGAAAGTCAAAGTATAGTATTTCCCATAGTTGTAGTGGGCATTAAGATTATCTCAGGGATGTCCCAAATTCCAAGCTGCTGTTTTGAGGCATGTTCACTTTGTGACTTCAATAATAAATATAGCAGTGCCATGTTGGCACTTTTTTCCATAACTGGAGTTGAAGTTCTTCTCTTATTTTGGAAAACAATGTTTTTGATTGATTGATTGAAACTTGTATTAGTAGATTGCACAGTACAGTACATATTCCGTACAATTGACCACTAAATGGTAAAACCCGAATAAGTTTTTCAACTTGTTTAAGTCGGGGTCCACGTTAATCAATTCATGGTAAAGTTACATTGTTTAATGCATCCAGCGGGGCATCACAACAAAATTAGGCATAATAATGTGTTAATTCCACGACTGTGTATATCGGAATCGGTTGATATCGGAATCAATATCGGAATATCGTCAAAAAAGCCATTATCGGACATTTCTAATAAAAAGCAACATTATGCTTGTTTGTCATATCGCACAACAGTCTTTCTATTCACACACTTAATCAATTTTTGAACCTGAACATACACAAGTCATTTATCGAGCTCTCTAAACCTTGCACTTCATCTCGTTTTTAGCACTGTGAAAGCGAGTCAAAACAGTCAACATGTGTAACAAGCCACTTAAATCTGTTTGTCACCACAACTTTGGAGTTGGGTCAAACATCAAAACCTGATAAACTCAAGGTTTGTATGTACTAAAAACACGTGCAAACCTGATAGCACACTCAAAGCCAATCTATTAAACTTGTGCAAAGTGGATTGCGTCTGTTAAATAAACGGAATAAGGTGTGAAGTGAAGAGAATTATATTTATATAGTGCTTTTCTCTAGTTACTCAAAGCACTTTTACATTCTGAAACCCAATATCTAAGTTACATTAAAACCAGTGTGGGTGGCACTGGGAGCAGGTGGGTAAAGTGTCTAGGACTAGGATGGCGGAAGTGGGGATCAAACCTGGAACCTTCAAGTTGCTGGCATGGCCACTCTACCGAGCTATACCGTGTGCAATCCATTCTGCGTCTCTCTCTTCATTTATATGCAAAATGTATACCGATCATAAAAACGGCCACCATACTGGGAGGAGAGAATGCAAATATGATTATTTAGCACACACAATGTGATTCATCATCACTCATCACCGTTTTGCGAATACAATCTTGCTTTTTTTTTTTAGCATGTCTCAGAAGAACGGGCAAGCTGACAGTTCCACACACGGCAGCAATTTCTCACACACACTTGTTATTTCATATGTTGACCAGAGGGGGAGCACTTTTAAAACCGACACACAGTCCATCCATCCATCCATTTGCTACCGCTTGTCCCTATTGGGGTTGCGGGGGGTGCTGGAGACTGTCTCAGCTGCATTCAGTCAATTTGAAAAATCCCTCCTTTTTGGGACCACCCTAATTTTGATAGATTTCACCACCAGGGGGGCAAATGAGACATTCTCTATTAGAGGCAATGGTTTTCCGTGTTGGGACCATGAATTCGGTCCTAACTTATTCACCAGTCCTCATATGGAAGGTACTTTTCCTCGTTGATGTCTCCAGAAGGCTAGAAACACAAGAACACACACACACACACACACACACACACACACACACACACACATACACTTGTATACGTGATGTTGGAGTAGCTGCAATGCAGGACTGCTTCTAATGTGCTCATAAAAAGTGGTACATAAAATATCACAGGTAGGAGCATGATAACATCAATGTGTAGTAAAAGATAGCGGCTCCGTGATGATGCTCCGTAGAGCACACGTAAAATCCTCATTTAAATAAGGCGGTCTGCACCATTCAATTGTGCACGCAGTCTTACTAAATCTCGCGCAACGTGCCCACTAATAATAAACGCTATTTATAGATGACACACAATATGTTTTTTTTGTTTTGTTTTGTTTTTGTTTTTTTTTTGTTTTTATTAAATCAACATAAAAAAACACAAGATACACATACAATTAGTGCACACCCCCCCCGCCCCCAAAAAAAATCCCTCCCCCATTTACACTCATTCACACTCATTCACACAAAAAGGTTGTTTCCTTCTGTTATTAGTATTCTGGTCCCTACAATACATATTAATACAGTCTGCAAGGGATATAGTCCGTGAAGCACACATGACTGTGTGTGCTGCTGGTCCTCTAATAGTACTAACCTTTAACCATTAATTTGACTAATTTTCATTAATTACTAGTTTGTATATAACTGTTTTTATACGTTTTTACTTTCTTTTTTATTCAAGATAATGTTTTTTATTTATTTATCTTATTTGATTTTATTTAAAAAAAAATTAAAAATAGGACCTTATCTTCACCAGACCAGGTTGTCAATGAAATTAGATTGTTTAAACCAGGGGTGTCAAACTCAAATACAGAGTGGGCCAAAATTTAAAACTGAACAAAGCCGCGGGCCAAGGTTGAACAAATTAACCTTTTTGATAGGGACCCAAACAAGTTTTGCATTAAATATTGAACAAGCAAGCCTTATATAACTTTATAGCGACATGCAAAATCGAGTTTCAAATAATAATAATAATAATTAAAAAATATCAATGGCATATCAAATACAATTTAAATAAAAATTGAATGCCTCTTTTCTATTTGCAGCCTTCTGAGGTAAATATCAACTTTTTCCACAGGCTAATAAATTTGAAAATAAAATAATGAATAAACCAACCATTCAGGACTTTAAACTGCTCAGTTTGCAACACACTGATCTAATCTGATGTGCCCAAGCCAGATACCTGCCATATTTTCTTGGATGCTAGTTCAACAATGTTGGGGCTCAGGCTTTGAGCTGAGGCATCCCTCATTATCTCGTATTCCACAGTCTTGGGGGCGTGCCTTACAGGCACTGCTTTTAACGTCCTCTACGAGCTGACGTCACGTCCGCTTTTCATCCCTTCTAACAACGTGCCCGCCCAGTCACAAGATATGAGCGGCTCCTGTACGCACACACGAGTAAATGCAACGCATACTTCATCAACAGCGATACAGTTTACACTGAGAGTGGCCGTATAAGCAACTTTAACATTGTTAGAAATATACGCCACACTGTGAATCCACACCAAACAAGAATGACAAACACATTTTGGGAGAACATTCGCACGGTAATCAGAATCAGAATCGTTTTATTGCCATTGTTTGAGAACGGGTTCACAAACTAGGAATTTTTCTGGGTGCAATCATGCAACATAAAACACATATAACACAGATTTGGTAATAAAAAGAGCTGTATCTGAGCTATCAGATCTTGTTATTGTTCATGTGCCTGATGGCCGAGGGGAAAAAACTGTTCAGGTGGCGGGAGGTGTGGGTCTGGATGGACCGTAGTCTCCTGCCTGAGGGGAGAGGGGAGAATAGTGTGTGTCCAGTAGAGATGTGCGGTTTGCGGACACAACCGCGGAGTCCGCGGATTATCCGCGAATCGGGCGGATGAAATTTAAAAAAATTAGATTTTATCAGCGGGTCGGGTCGGGTCGGGTCGGGCGATTGAAATTTAAAAAAATTACATTTTAAATAGATTCAGGCGGGTGGCAGTTAAACCAATTCGGAAATATATATACATAGTTAAATGTTGTTACCCACATACGAAAAACGAGCAGGCACCTGCAGCATATGCCACAACAGAAGAAAAAAAAAAAAGAGATGGACACTTTTACGGAGCGGAGAAGGCCCCCGACGCCTCGCCGGGGTCCGGGACCGAGGCCCCTTCCCCCGAGAGGGCCCCACCGGGAGCCGTAGCTGAGGCGATCCGCGAGAAGGGCCCGACGCACGTCCAGGGTCACCACCGCGCCCACCGCACCGACACCCCGCCTCGTCCGCCTTCGCCGCGGCCGGCGTCACGCGCAGCAGGTAAGCAGCTTACCTGCCCGCCACCCCCGTGGCCGGGGGCTCGCAACAGGGGTCACTCCGCGCGCTCTACCCGCGCAGCTTACCTGCCCGCCACCCCTGTTGCCGGGGGCGCGTAACAGGGGTCACTCCGCGCGCAGTGCGCTCACGAAAGGGGTGGGGCTCACCCTGGTTGATATAGACAGCAGCTAGGACGGTGGCCATGGAAGTTGGAACCCGCTAAGGAGTGTGTAACAACCCACCTGCCGAATCAACTAGCCCTGAAAATGGATGGCGCTGGAGCGTCGGGCCCATATACCCGGCCGTCGCCGGCAGTGAGACGCGCTTGGAGGTGCGCTCAGCGCGGCTCCCATATGATTGCGCACTGGTGTGCGTCTGGGTCGTGACAGCGTGGCACGCGAATGCTGCATTGGATCAGTCTCTTTTCTTTAACAGGCAAAAGCTTTATAACCTCACTAATGCCTTGCATCGTCTATATTAGATATATAACAACGGGCGGGTGCGGGCGGATGGCGGGCGGATGCGGTTCTGATCAAATGTTAGATCGGGTGGATTGCGGATGGTTGACGACTTTCTGATGCGGTTGCGGATGAAATAATTGCCTATCCGCGCATCTCTAGTGTCCAGGGTGAGAAGAGTCAGCTGTGATCCGACCCACACGCCTCCTGGTCCTGGAGGAGAACAAGTCCTGGAGGGATGGGAGCTTGCAGCCAATCACCTTCTCAGCAGCACGTACGATGCGCTGCAGTCGATGCTTATCCTGGACTGTGGCGTCAGGGAACCACACGGTGATGGAGGAGGTCAGGATGGACTCGATGATGGCTGAGTAAAAATGCACCAGCATCTCGGTCGGCACCTTATGTTTCCTCAGCTGCCGCAGGAAGTACATCCTCTGCTGGGCGTTCTTGATGAGGAAGCTGATGGTTGACTCCCACTTGAGGTCTTGGGTGATGGTGGTGCCCAAAAAACGCACTGGGAGGACGTTAATGAAACTGCCTAACAACAAACCCACATAAGAAACCAAGAACTCGCCCTCGATCATTCTACAGTTATAACGTGATTGGGCAGGCACGCTGTTTATATTGTGGGAAAGCGGACGTGAAAACAGGTCAGGTCCGCATGGAGCTGGAGGGGGCGTGGTCTCCAGCTCGGCCTGAATTTCGGGAGATTTTCGGGAGAAAATTTGTCCCGGGAGGTTTTCGGGAGAGGCGCTGAATTTCGGGAGTCTCCCGGAAAATCCAGGAGGGTTGGCAAGTATGGTTGTGATGACGATGTAAATGAAAGTGTACAAACCCCACAACAGCATTTCAAATGTTCAATCTAATGTCTTATTAAAGCTCAATAAATCCACAGCCTCAAACAAAAGCAAAAGGTCTTCCACTTCTTCTGCTCGCATAAAAGCAGAGGCGGATAAGGCAGCACTTATTGCCCGTGCTATTGCTTTAAAAGAGACGTATGCATTGGAGGCGCATACAGCAGCTCTAAAGAGGAAACAAGAGGAGCAAGCAGAGGCTTTGAGGAGGAAAAAGGAGCAAATGGAATTGGATGCTGGAATATCAGCCCACAGTGCTAAATTGTCTGTCCTCCATGAAGCCAGTGTTTTTGGCAGGAGCAAAATGTCTGATGGAATGGAGTCCTATTATAGGCAAGGGACAAAACCAAAAAAAGTCCCTGCTCAGCCTGTACAACAACTTCAGCCGTCTGTTAAAGCTACTCCTTCAGAGCTTCACAAAGCCAATACAAGAATGCACCAAACAATGTTAATTCACACCCTCAACAATACAAACAACCATTTCGCTCATCAACTTTGGATCCTGTGGAAAAACAATCAAGGCAAAAATTACCTTGAGCAGCTCAGTCATTTCAAGGCAATAACAGAATACCAGGTGAAGTCCACACTGTATTACAATTAAAATAATGCCTACATTAAACCGGTCCGTGGCGCAAAAAAGGTTAGGGTGACCACTGTTCCCAGTAACGTTAAGTGTGATGGCAGGCTCGCTTTTTGTCACGGACATGGCCCGGCAGAATCTAAACAGTCTCTCTAAACACGAGTGCAGTCGCCAGTAACACCAAAAATATATGCTAGATTTATTGCCAATTATTAACAGATTTGTTTTAAACGTATATGTCACGGCCAGGGCGCATTGCGCTCATCTTGTCACACCCCGGGACACCCCCAGCACAGTATATCATTGGTGGGCCGTCAGGGCCAGCAAGGCCTTCTCTGCTGGCCTAACATAACCAGAAATCATAATCATAATTAAAGATAAAAGTAATTCTTTATTTACTTTCCCTACATATCTAAATCTCAAATCTTACATTTGTTTCTATACTGTATAGAAACACATGTCTAGCTGACAAACTTGAGTGCAGGAGGGTATCTATCAACGCCCAACCCATCAACAACCAGAATGTGTGCCGACACCCACCAGCATTTGTTCGGGAGGGGGCAAAGCTGAAGACGAGACCTTCAAATCCTGATCTAAGCACATTGAATGCAGCCAGGGAATGGCAGATGCGAGTCGACTTAGATCAGAGGCTTATTTTCCCCCCGGAGATCGCAACGACCACCCTGCGTCCAGACCTCGTCTTACGGTCTTAAACCTGCCAGCTTGTCTACATCATTGAACTGACAGTTCCATGGGAGGATGCCATTGAAGAAGCGTATGAGCGCAAGAAGCTGCGGTACTCCAACTTAGCAGCTGAGGCAGAGGCTGGAGGGTAAGGGTGTGCCTAGTGGAGGTGGGGTGTAGGGGCTTTGTAGCCAGCACAACAGCGAAGCTCCTTAGGGAGGTTGGAGTCAGCGGGCAGGCTCACAGACAGGCCATTAAGGAGCTGGCCAACACCGCAGAGAGGACAACCATTGGCTGGGGTTGAAGAGAAGTGACACCAGCAGGGTTGCTAAGGCTAACACCTAATAGGAAACACACACCCAAGGATTTGATCACCCTGGGGTGGGCCCTTCCTCGGCAGAGGGGTCTTGTGGTAAGCCGGGCCGAAACACTCTGTGTGACGCTATGGCACACAACTGAAGATGTGTCCCAATGGTGGAAAAGCCTCCCAGCAGTGTCACCTAGCCTCACTCAGGTATGCGGTCAGGTGCAAGCCTGGCTCAGGGAGGAGGACGCCCTTGCCATGCAGAGTCCTCAGGAATGGTACCAACTAGTCATTTCAACAAATTATATTTGCACTATTATATGGATACACTATATAGATGACATACTATAATACAGGGTTGTGTGGTCAAGGTGGGGAGGTAAGGCATAGCCTCACTTGCCATGATAAAATTATAATAATAATAATAATAATAAAACAATACATAATAATATTTGTCAATCAAACTGTGGTTTAAATGTATTTTCTGTATGAGTTTTTGAAATATGTTGACATTTATGTGGCTTACTGCTGGTCCGCTTGCAAAATGATGTTTGCAGATACTTTTTTACATAATGAACTTCCAGTTTGTACACTGTGGAAGATGTCAATTCAACTGTCGGCCCGCAGGCCAAAGCTTTTCATGTGGCCCGTCAAACATCACCCAAATAGGCTTGATAAAACCATTCCATTTTCTTTGGCTCACCTGCTCTTTTTAGATGAATGCTGCCACCGAGTATTTATTTCTATTCCCTTTTGGGCCCTTAAATATTTATGTGAACCATTTATTTGAATGATAAGCAACAATGCTGTTTCTATTTCGATTATTATATTTTCATGATAGTGAGAAGCCATAATCTAAATCATATATATATATATATATATATATATATATATATATATATATATATATATATATATATATATATATATATATATGTCTTTATATATATATATATATATATATATATAAGAGGGACAAGCGGTAGAAAATGGATGGATGGATATATATGTACATATATATATATAAGCGGGACAAGCGGTAGAAAATGGATGGATGGATATATATATGTATATATATATAAGCGGGACAAGCGGTAGAAAATGAATGGATGGCTATATATGTATATATATATATATATATATATATATATATATATATATATATATATATATATATATGGAGGAATATATACATATAATATATGTATATATGGAGGAATTCCTAAATGGTTCTTTTAAATGAAAGGATGAGATCCCATTTCCAGTTGTGAGCCGTTCGTTTGGGAACCGTTTTTTATGCACATGCAAATTTTGTGTTGGCAACTGCCCAATTGCCTAGAAAAAAATTGAATTGACTAGAAAATGAGTTAGAGTTAAAGGTAATTCAGCAGTATTTGGATTAACGTTTTTTAAATAAAGAAAATACATAATTACAAACACACACAACACACACAAACACACACACACACATGCACACACACACAGTATATGTTTTTTGTATATTTTCTCTTTTTTTATTTTATTTGGATTCACTTTTCGGGTTCATTATTCCAAAGTGCAGTGGTTCAAGCGTACACACACCAGGTACGGTAGTACAATTTTGTACTAACATGTTTATTATGTCCAGATTTTGAGTGTAGTTATTTTTATACTTTTTTTTTTATCCATTAATACAATTATTCTTACTTATCCTGTATTTGTTTTCGATATTGTTAAAACGCTACACATTTTCTTAGGTAAGGGAAAAGTCAAAGTCGTGATGTCATTACCAAAGCATGGAAATATGGCACCGCCTTATGGAATGTTTACAATGAAAACACAATAAAAAATAAAATGATAGCCATTTTTTAAAAATAATTCTCACCGGTAGAGTAATATTTGTGTAAATTAAGTTATTATGATCTACATCTGATTGTATATCTATAACTGATAGTAGTGATTGTTTCCTTGATTTAAAAAAAACTATACTGTAATAACAAGCCAATGAGTGCTGTCAAAAAAAAGGTTTTACGCTGCCGTAAAGAAATGTTTCAGACATTGGGACATATGGGCAATTTCCCAGAGTGGCATTCTGTAAGGGGCGCCACGATTATGATGGGGAAAATAAGAGAGGGCTTTGCTCAGGGCACCATTGAACAAGAAGCACCAAGTCTTATCGAGTCCTTACTCAGATGAAATAGCAGGTGATTGTATGCTTGAAGCTGGCCTCAAATAAAACAATCACATTGTGACCCCTGCAGGGCAGATATTGTCAATACAGTCTTTTTTTTTTTTTAACTAGAATAGTCCTACAAATTACAAACATTTGTACATACAGTACTCAATATATTGCATCCCTGACTGTATGTACAGATTTCAGCCTTGATGTATTATTCTGACCTTTGTTCATTGGACAAAATCAAAAATGCATCTTAAATTGTGCACCCAAAATAAATCATTTAAAATGTACAGTATTTTAATAATCAGCCCATCCTGGAAAACAAACACTACAAATCGGACATTCATGCCTACATAAGTACATTTTTGTATTTGATTGTATGTATGTAAATGTAAGTACAGTGTATATCTTACTGAAAGTGCAGTATGTATCTAACGTAGGTACAGAATGTATGTGGAGGGGGGCGTGGCCTGCGGCCCTGCAGCGAAGCGGCGTGTGCCAGGACCGGCTTCAAGATCAGCGACAGGTGCATAGATGGCCCACCTGGGCCTGCTTATCTAATCACCTGTCGCTCTGTTAAAAGGCAGCAGCCGGGGAGGAGAGAAGAGTTGGTGCTGGAGCGAGAGCGAGAGCCAGAGACCAAGAGACACTTGCTGAAAAGCACAAAAAAGAAAAACTTATTGAAAAATAAAACAGCGTCAAAACCCTGAAACAGAGCGGTCATGTCGGTGATTGGTGGTCCGATGAACCCGGAGGGAAGAAACCTCCACAATGTATTTATCTATATGCAAAGTGTGTATTAGACTGTAATTACAGTATACATTGAACTAAGTACAGTATATATAAATGTAAGTACTGTATGTATCTAAATGTATGTACTATACGTATTTAAATGTACGTTCAGTATATATCTAACTAAGGACAGTATGTATATAACTGTAAGTAAAGTATGTATGTACAGTATGTATAGCACTGTACATATGTACTGTGTGTAGCTATGTATAGAGTATGTATCTAAAGAATGTATGCAACTGTAATAAAGGATTAGATTTTATATTGCGCTTTTTCTATTGTTAGATACTCAAAGCACTCACAGAGAAGTGGGAACCCATCATTCATTCACACCTGGTGGTGGTAAGCTACATTTGTATTCACAGCTGCCCTGGGGTAGACTGACGGAAGCGAAGCTGCCAATTTGCGCCTACGGCCTCTCCGACCACCACCTATCATTCATTCATCATTCATTCACCAGTGTGAGCGGCACCGGGGGCAAAGGTGAAGTGTCCTGCCCAAGGACACAACGGCAGCGATTTGGATGTCAAGAGGCGGGGAGCGAACCTGCAACCTTCAGGTTTCTGGCACGGCCGCTCTACCCACTACACCATGCCGCCCCTTGAATTGTAAGTAAAGTATCCCATATGTACAGCATATAACTGTAAATTTGTTGGTTTTCTGACATGGACTTGTTTCTTCCGCATTGTCCACACTTTTAAGTCAGGACTTTGGGAAGGCCATTCTAAAAAAATAATTCTAGCCTGATTTAGCCATTCCTTTACCACTTTTGACGTGTGTTTGAGGTCATTGTCCTGTTGGAACACCCAACTGCGCCCAAGACCCAACCTCCGGGCTGATGATTGTAGGTTGTCCTGAAGAATTTGGAGGTAATCCTCCTTTTTCATTGTCCCATTTACTCTCTGTAAAGCACCAGTTCCATTGGCAGCAAAACAGGCCCAGAGCATAATACTACCAACACCATGCTTGACGGTAGGTGTGGTGTTCCTGGGATTAAAGGCCTCACCTTTTCTCCTCCAAACATATTGCTGGGTATCGTGGCCAAACAGCTCAATTTTTGTGTCATCTGACATCACATGGACAAAGATAAGACCTTCTGGAGGAAAGTTCTGCCAAAGGAACTGGTGCTTTACAGAGAGTAAATGGGACAATGAAAAAGGAGGATTACTTCATGAATGTTTTTTGTGACAAACAAGTATGTGCTCCAATCACTCTATCACCAAAAAAGTTGTAGTAATTATTGGAAACTCAAGACAGCCATGACATTATGTTCTTTACAAGTGTATGTAAACTTTTGACCACGACTGTATTTATATTTATATATATATATATATATATATATATATATATATATATATATATATATATATATATATATATATATATATATATATATATATATATATATATATATATATATATATATATATATTCTGTAAAGGAATCCTTTTTTCCACAGCTTCTTCATTGTATTCTCTAACATATCGTAGTGTGTAGAGTACATACAAGGGAGTATGCATTGTTTGTACAGGGTTGTCACGGCAACGCAACACATGCTTTAAATTCCTTAAGAGAAAAAAGTGCTCTGAGGGCAGCTGATAAACCTAAGAAGTACAACATGACTTAAGAAGTACAACACACTTATGATGTACAACATACTTGAGTACAACATACATAAGAACTACAACATACTTAACCAAAGAAGTACAACATACATAAGAAGTACAACACACTTATGATGTACAACATACTTGAGTACAACATACATAAGAACTACAACATACTTAACCAAAGAAGTACAACATACTTAAGAAGTAATTTCTCAAGTACCACATACTTGAGAAATAAAACAAACTTAAGTACAACATACCTAAATACAACATACTTAAGAAGTAATTTCTCAAGTACCACATACTTGAGAAATAAAACAAACTTAAGTACAGCATACCTAAATACAACACACTTAAGAAGTACAACATACTTAAGAAGTACAACATTCTTAAGTACAACATAATTTAGAAATACAGCGGAATCAGAGGAACTGCACTTTTTTGGGGGAATTCAGCCAATCATTTGAAGTACTTATGAGAGACAAGAAGACAAAAGTTTTTGGTTTTTTTGCATTCTAAGATATACAATTCGGCTCGTTCTAGGTGGCTAGCAATGCAGCTAATGGGAGCAATCATTTCTACCTCTAAATCACTTTTAAAAAATACATTCAAAAACCGTCAACAATACTTCATTTACATTCTGTGACCTGTATAATAAACAAGCTGTAGCAACATTGTTACTGTAACAGCTAACATTGAGGAACTCTTTTTTTTCCAGCGTACTAACACTTTGACACGATACGGTATTAGCCGTAGACGCTAACTACGGAAAGAGATAAGCTAGCTTCTACGTCAGCACATTTCAGTTTGTAATGCGCAACAATGCGATAAGACACCAATCCGTACTGACTTAAAAACATGCACAATTATATTACAGTATTTGTAAAGTATTAGCACACATTTCATGTTTTGTTTGTACACAGCTAGCTCGACAGTGTATGTACTGTAGTGTACGGTGATGTGTTGCGTGTACTATGAACAATAGTAGAGTGACTTACTTTAAAAAAACAAACAAACAAAAAACATGTGTGTTCTTGTCTCTCATAAAGATTGTGAACGATAGGCAAATTTCCAAAACAGAGTGTGGTTCCCCTTTAAGAAGTACAACATACTTTGGTGCAACATTCTTTCAAATGACTACATACTTTAGTACAACATACTTAAGAAGTACTTTAGAACAACATACTTCAGAAGTACACCACACTTAAGTACAACTTCCTCAAGAATTCAACATACTTAAGTACAACACACTCCTCAGCCTTCCAGGTAAGGTCTATTCAGGTGTACTGGAGAGGAGGCTACGCCGGATAGTCAAACCTCGAATTCAGGAGGAACAGTGTGGTTTTCGTCCTGGTCGTGGAACTGTGGACCAGCTCTATACTCTCGTCAGGGTCCTTGAGGGTGCATGGGAGTTTGCCCAACCAGTCCACATGTGCTTTGTGGCCTTGGAGAAGGCATTCGACCGTGTCCCTCGGGAAGTCCTGTGAGGAGTGCTTAGAGAGTATTGGGTATCGGACTGTCTGATTGTGGCGGTCCGCTCCCTGTATGATCAGTGTCAGAGCTTGGGCCGCATTGCCAGCAGTAAGTCGGACACGTTTCCAGTGAGGGTTGGACTCCACCAAGGCTGCCCTTTGTCACCGATTATGTTCATAACTTTTATGGACAGAATTTCTAGGCGCAGTCAAGGCGTTGAGGGGATCCGGTTTGGTGGCTGCAGGATTAGGTCTCTGCTTTTTGCAGATGATGTGGTCCTGATGGCTTCATCTGGCCAGGATTTTCAGCTCTCACTGGATCGGTTCGCAGCTGAGTGTGAAGCGACTGGGATGAGAATCAGCACCCTCCGAGTCCGAGTCCATGGTTCTCACCCGGAAAAGGGTGGAGTGCCATCTCCGGGTTGTGGAGGAGACCCTGCCCCAAGTGGAGGAGTTCAAGTACCTCGGAGTCTTGTTCACGAGTGAGGGAAGAGTGGATCGTGAGATCGATAGGCGGATCGGTGCGGCGTCTAATGCGGACGCTGTATCGATCCGTTGTGGTGAAGAAGGAGCTGAGCCGGAAGGCAAAGCTCTCAATTTACCGGTCGATCTACGTTCCCATCCTCACCTATGGTCATAAGTTTTGGGTTATGACCGAAAGGACAAGATCACGGGTACAAGCGGCCGAAATTAGTTTCCTCCGCTGGGTGGCGGGGCTCTCCCTTAGAGATAGGGTGAGAAGCTCTGCCATCCGGGGGGAGCTCAAAGTAAAGCCACTGCTCCTCCACATCGAGAGGAGCCAGATGAGGTGGTTCGGGCATCTGGTCAGGATGCCACCCGAACGCCTCCCTAGGGAGGTGTTTAGAAGTACAACATGCTTATACAACATACTTAAGCATGCTTAAGAAGTACAGCATGCTTAATGAATACAAAATACCTATTAAACACAACATACATACAAGTACATGGAAGTAATGTTCCCACTCGGAAGTAACCATATATCTGTAAACATACTATAATATACAATAAAGAGATTTTTCTGCTATAACTACTTCATGTGTGTCAACATACTTAAGTACAACATCCTCAAGAAGTACAACATAGTTAAGTAAAACATCATCAAGAAGTACAAAATAATCAAGTACAACAAACTTAAGAAGTACAACATATTTAAGTACAAAACAATTAAGATGTACAACATACTTAAAGCATACTTTAGAAGGACAACATACCCAAGTACAACATAAGTGGAAAGTGCAACACACTTAAGTACATACTTAAGAAGTACAACAAACGTAAGTACAACATACTTAAGAAGTACAACATACTTAAGTACAACATAATTCAGTACAACATACTTAAAAAGCACAACAAAAAGTACAACATACTTGAGTACAACATACTTAAGGAGTACAATATACTTAAGTACGACATACTTACAAAGTACTACATACTTACCTACAATATATTTAAGAAGTACAACACACTTAAGCAGTGACGTGCAGTCACTAGAGGCAGGTGAGGCATCATGGAAAGAAAAAAAATGTAAAAAGAAAAAAAAAAGTATTAAATTGTTAAATGTATCCAGTGATTATACTATAAAGTTATTTTCCATTTAACTTCACCAGTTTTAGATTATTTTTATTTAAAATCGCTGAATTTTCACATTTGCTGTTCAAATACTGAGAAGAGACGATGCGGTGAACAGCAGCCAGTTGAGGCACGTCACTCATTTGTGCCTCACCATGGATTGCGCAATGACTCGGCTAACTGCTGGCCTGCTGTGCAGTGAGACCGTATTGCTATATGAACTATATTATACATTTCCATAGTTTAGTTAGCTGAGGTATATAATGTACGGTGTATTTTGTCAACAACTGTATGTGTGTAACGTATTTCTTGTGCTGAGCGATCATAAAACTGCTGCAAAAGACGCACTGGCTGAGGCTCACCTCCTGCACCTCCGCTGTAGATTGCAAGCCCTGACGGGAGTGTTATATCAACTAAAGCCCACACTAAACTTTCCACGTGCAAGATTGAATCTATTTAAAAAAGTTATTTCATAAGAAGCCAAAAAGTGCAAAAACAATAATGTTTGTGTTGGAGGAGTTGTGAATGACTGCAGGGCCATAACATTAGGTACACCTGCAGACTGCAGGTGTACCTAATTCACAACTCCTCCAACATGAACATTATTGTTTTTTTTGGCTTCTTATTAAATAACTTTTGTAACCTATTTTTATGGGCTTTCCTCTTTGTGATGTTAAGTTCATGTTATGCGCTGTTATACAGTATATGCCTTGAGCTCTTATTTTGAAGGCGCCAAGAGCGGAAGTGATGACATTTTTGAAAGAAGGTAAATAAAGTGGTCCTCGTGTAAACTGGAGCCTCCGTGTTTGTTATTTTGTAGTTTCATACAGTATAGGTGACATTTATAAACCCTCGGTTATACTTTTTTAAATAGATTCAATCTTGCACGTGGAAAGTTTAAGTGAGGGCTTTAGTTGATATAACACTCCTGTCAGGAGGTGCATTAATCCAGCACAACAGCGGCGAATGGACTTTATTTATAACTTAGTAAAGGTAAGACCATAATAACGTTTTTTTTATTAAATGTGCTTTTTTGTGTGCTACAGTTTGTATGTGTAAAGTTAAAGTTAAGTTAAAGTACCAATGATTGTCACACACACACTAGGTGTAATGAAATTTGTCCTCTGCATTTGACCCATCCCTTGATCACCCCCTGGGAGGTGAGGGGAGCAGTGGGCAGCAGCGACGCCGCGCCCGGGAATAATTTTTGGTGATTTAACCCCCAATTCCAAGCCTTGATGCTGAAGTGCCAAGCAGGGAAAAATGCTGGTATGAGCTTTTAAACATAACCCGTTAACTGCTGCCAATCAAATGGTGAATAAGATACTCTTTAGGGTTCATATGTTTGTAAATCTGACTGTGATGAAGTCAGTGCCTCACCAGCCATGAACCTCACCGCACGTCACTGCACTTAAGTACAACATCCTCAAGAAGCACAGCATACTTAGGTACTACATCGTTAAGATGTGCATACTTAAGTACAACATACTTAGGCAGAAAAACATACTTAAGAAGTACAACATACTTAAGTACAACATCCTCAAGAAGTACAAGATAATTAAGTACAGCATACTTAAGAAGTACAACATAATTAGGTACAAAATATTTTAGATGTGCAACATACTTAACTACAACATAAGTAGTAGTTACTTAAGTACATACTTAAGAAGTACAACATACTTAAGAAGTACAACATAATTATGTACAACATACTTAAGAAGTACAACAAGAAATACAACCTAATTATGTAAAACATACTTAAGAAGTACAGCATACTTAGAAAGTACAACACACTTAAGTACATATTTAAGAAGTACAAGGACATTATACTTAAAAAGTACAACACACTTAAGTACAATGTACTTAAAAAGTACAACATACTTAAGTACAGCATATTTAAGAAGTACAACATAATTAAGTACAACATACTTAAGAAGCACAACCAGAAATACAACATACTTGAGTACAATATTCTTACGAAATACAACAAACTTAAGAAGTACAATATACTTAAGTACAACATACTTAAAAAGTACAACACACTTAAGTACAACATCCTCAAGAAGAACAACATACTTAAGCAGCACAACATACAAAAGAAGTACACCATCTTTAAGAGGTACAACATACTTAAGAAGTACAACATACCCGAGAAGAACAACATACTTAAGCAGCACAACATACAAAAGAAGTACAACACCTTTAAGAGGTACAACATACTTAAGAAGTACAACATACTTAAGAGGTATAACATACTCTGGAAGAACAACATACATACTTAAGTACAACATCCTCAAGAAGTACAACATAATTAAGTACAACATACTTAAGATGTACAACAGACTTAAGTATGACATAATTAAGAAGTGAAACATAATTAAGTACAAAATAAATAAGATGTACAACATACTTAATTACAACATACTTTAGAAGGACAACATACCTAAGTACAACACACTTAAGTACATACTTAAGAAGTACAACATATGTATGCCAAAGTGCAATATATTCCTCTGTACAGTAATCTATTTATCTATATCTGCACCTTATTGTTTTTTTATCCTGCACTACAATGAGCTAATGCAACAAAATGTTGTTCCTATCTGTACTGTAAAGTTCCAATTTGAATGACAATAAAAAGGAAGTCTAAGTCTACATAAGTAGTACAGCATAATGATGTACAACGTACTTAGGAAGTTCAACAAGAAGTACAACATAATTATGTACAACATATTTAAGAAGTACAACATACTTAGAAAGTACAACACACTTAAGTACATACTTAAGAAGTACAACATACTACAGCATATTTAAGAAGTATAATATAATTATGTACAACATACTTAAGAAGTACAACATAATTATGTACAACATACGTAAGAAGTACAACAAGAAATACAACATAATTATATACAACATACTTAAGAAGTACAACATACTTAGAAAGTACAACACACTTAAGTACATATTTAAGAAGTACAAGGACAACATACTTAAGAAGTACAACATACTTAAGCACAGCATATTTAAGAAGTACAACATAATTATGTACAACATACTTTAGAAGTACAACATAATTAAGTACAACATACTTAAGAAGCACAACAAGAAATACAACATACTTGTGTACAACATTCTTACGAAATACAACAAACTTAGGAAGTACAATATACTTAAGTATGACATACTTAAGAAGTACAACATCCTCAAGAAGAACAACATACTTAAGTACAACATACTTAAGCAGACTTAAGAAGTACAACATACTCCAGAAGAACAACATACTTAAACAGCACAACATACAAAAAAGTACAACATCTTTAAGAGGTACAACATACTTAAGAAGTACAACATACTTAAGAGGTATAACATACTTTAGAAGTACAACATACTTAAGTACAACATCCTCAAGAAGTACAATATAATTAAGTACAGCATACTTAAGAAGTACAACATAATTAGGTACAAAATACTTAAGATGTGCAACATACTTAACTACAACATACTTTAGAAGGACTCACTTAAGTAAATACTTAAGAAGTACAACATACTTAAGAAGTACAACATAGTTATTTACAACATACTTAAGAAGTAGAACAAGAAATACAACATAATTATGTGCAATACTTAAGATGTACAACATACTTAGAAAATACAACACACTTAAGTACATATTTAAGAAGTACAAGGACATACAAACCTTGTTTCCATATGAGTTGGGAAATTGCTAGATGTAAATATAAACGAAATACAATGATTTGCAAATCATTTTCAACTACAAAGACAACATATTTGATGTTCAAACTGATAAACTTTTTTTTTTTGCAAATAATCAACAACATACATACTTAAGTACAACATCCTCAAGAAGTACAACATAATTAAGTACAACATACTTAAGATGTACAACAGACTTAAGTATGACATAATTAAGAAGTGAAACATAATTAAGTACAAAATAAATAAGATGTACAACATACTTAATTACAACATACTTTAGAAGGACAACATACCTAAGTACAACACACTTAAGTACATACTTAAGAAGTACAACATATGTATGCCAAAGTGCAATATATTCCTCTGTACAGTAATCTATTTATCTATATCTGCACCTTATTGTTTTTTTATCCTGCACTACAATGAGCTAATGCAACAAAATGTTGTTCTTATCTGTACTGTAAAGTTCCAATTTGAATGACAATAAAAAGGAAGTCTAAGTCTACATAAGTAGTATAGCATAATGATGTACAACGTACTTAGGAAGTTCAACAAGAAGTACAACATAATTATGTACAACATATTTAAGAAGTACAACATACTTAGAAAGTACAACACACTTAAGTACATACTTAAGAAGTACAACATACTACAGCATATTTAAGAAGTATAATATAATTATGTACAACATACTTAAGAAGTACAACATAATTAAGTACAACATACTTAAGAAGCACAACAAGAAATACATCATACTTGAGTACAACAATCTTACGAAATACAACAAACTTAAGAAGTACAACATACTTAAGTATGACAAACTTAAAAAGTACAACATCCTCAAGAAGAACAACATACTTAAGCAGACTTAAGAAGTACAGCATACTTAATCAGCACAACATACAAAATAAGTTCAACATCTTTAAGAGGTACAACATACTTAAGAGGTAAAACATACTTTAGAAGAACAACATACTTAAGAAGTACAATATACTTAAGTACAACATCCTCAAGAAGTACAAGATAATTAAGTACAGCATACTTAAGAAGTACAACATAATTAGGTACAAAATATTTTAGATGTGCAACATACTTAACTACAACATACTTTAGAAAGACTCACTTAAGTACATACTTAAGAAGTACAACATACTTAAGAAGTACAACATAATTATGTACAACATACTTAAGAAGTACAACAAGAAATACAACCTAATTATGTAAAACATACTTAAGAAGTACAGCATACTTAGAAAGTACAACACACTTAAGTACATATTTAAGAAGTACAAGGACATTATACTTAAAAAGTACAACACACTTAAGTCCAATGTACTTAAAAAGTACAACATACTTAAGGCAGCATATTTAAGAAGGACAACATAATTAAGTACAACATACTTAAGAAGCACAACCAGAAATACAACATACTTGAGTACAATATTCTTACGAAATACAACAAACTTAAGAAGTACAATATACTTAAGTACAACATACTTAAAAAGTACAACACACTTAAGTACAACATCCTCAAGAAGAACAACATACTTAAGCAGCACAACATACAAAAGAAGTACACCATCTTTAAGAGGTACAACATACTTAAGAAGTACAACATACCCGAGAAGAACAACATACTTAAGCAGCACAACATACAAAAGAAGTACAACACCTTCAAGAGGTACAACATACTTAAGAAGTACAACATACTTAAGAGGTATAACATACTCTGGAAGAACAACATACTTAAGAAGTACAACTTACTTAAGTACAATATCCTCAAGAAGTACAACATAATTAAGTACAGCATACTTAAGAAGTACAACATAATTAAGTACAAAATACTTAAGATGTGCAACATACTTAACTACAACATACTTTAGAAGGACTCACTTAAGTACATACTTAAGAAGTACAACATACTTAAGACGCACAACATAATCATGTACAACATACTTAAGAAGTACAACAAGAAATACAACATAATTATGTAAAACATACTTAAGAAGTAAAGCATACTTAGAAAGTACAACACACTTAAGTACATATTTAAGAAGTACAAGGACAACATACTTAAGAAGTACAACATACTTAAGTACAACATATTTAAGAAGTACAACATACTAAAGTACAGCATATTTAAGAAGTACAACATAACTATGTACAACATACTTAAGAAGTACAACATAATTAGGTACAAAATATTTAAGATGTGCCACATACTTAACTACAACATACTTTAGAAGGACTCACTTAAGTACATACTTAAGAAGTACAACATACTTAAGAAGCACAACATAATTATGTACAACATACTTAAGAAGTACAACAAGAAATACAACATAATTATGTAAAACATACTTAGAAAGTACAACACACTTAAGTACATATTTAAGAAGTACAAGGACAACATACTTAAGAAGTACAACATACTTAAGTACAACATATTTAAGAAGTACAACATACTAAAGTACAGCATATTTAAGAAGTACAACATAACTATGTACAACATACTTAAGAAGTACAACATAATTAAGTACAACATACTTAAGATGCACAACCAGAAATACAACGTACTTGAGTACAATATTCTTACGAAATACAACAAACTTAAGAAGTACAATATACTTAAGTACGACATACTTAAAACGTACAACACACTTAAGTACAACATCCTCAAGAAGAACAACATACTTAAGCAGCACAACATACAAATGAAGTACAACATCTTTAAGAGGTACAACATGCTTAAGAAGTACAACATACTTAAGAGGTATAACATACTTTGGAAGAACAACATACTTAAGAAGTACAACATACTTAAGTACGATATCCTCAAGAAGTACAACATAATTAAGTACAACATATTTAAGAGATATAACATACTCTGGAAGAACAACATACATAGGAAGTACAACATACTTAAGTACAACATCCTCAAGAAGTAAAACATAATTAAGTACAGCATACTTAAGAAGTACAACATAATTAAGTACAAAATAATTAAGATGTGCAACATACTTAACTACAACTAACTTTAGAAGGAATCACTTAAGTCCATACTTAAGAAGTACAACATACTTAAGAAGTACAACATAATTATGTACAACATACTTAAGAAGTACAACAAGAAATACAACATAATTATGTACAACATACTTAAGAAGTACAACATACTTAGAAAGTACAACACACTTAAGTACATATTTAAGAAGTACAAGGACAACATACTTAAAAAGTACAACATACTTAAGCACAGCATATTTAAGAAGCACAACAAGAAATACAACATACTTGAGTACATACCGACTCAGTGGTCTAGTGGTTAGAGTGTCCGCCCTGAGATCGGTAGGTTGTGGGTTCAAACCCCGGCCGAGTCATACCAAAGACTATAAAAATGGGACCCATTACCTCCCTGCTTGGCACTCAGCATCAAGGGTTGGAATTGGGGGTTAAATCACCAAAAATGATTCCCGGGCGCGGCCACCGCTGCTGCCCACTGCTCCCCTCACCTCCCAGGGGGTGATCAAGGGTGATGGGTCAAATGCAGAGAATAATTTTGCCACACCTAGTGTGTGTGTGACAATCATTGGTACTTTAACTTTAACTTTAACTTTTAACAACATTCTTACAAAATACAACAAACTTAGGAAGTACAATAGACTTAAGTATGACATACTTAAAAAGTACAACATCCTCAAGAAGAACAACATACTTAAGTACAACATACTTAAGCAGGCTTAAGAAGTACAACATTCTCCAGAAAAACAACATACTTAAGCAGCACAACATACAAAAGAAGTACAACATCTTTAAGAGGTACAACATACTTAAGAAGTACAACATACTTAAGAGGTATAACATACTTTAGAAGAACAACATACTTAAGAAGTACAACATACTTAAGTACAACATCCTCAAGAAGTACAAGATAATTAAGTACAGCATACTTAAGAACTACAACATAATTAGGTACAAAATATTTAAGATATGCAACATACTTAACCACAACATACTTTAGAAAGACTCACTTAAGTACATACTTAAGAAGTACAACATACTTAAGAAATACAACATAAATATGTACAACATACTTAAGAAATACAACATAAATATGTACAACATACTTAAGAAGTACAACAAGAAATACAACATAATTATGTAAAACATACTTAAGAAGTACAGCATACTTAGAAAGTACAACACACTTAAGTACATATTTAAGAAGTACAAGGACATTATACTTAAAAAGTACAACATACTTAAGAAGTACAACATACTTAAGAAGTACAACATACTTAAGTACAGCATATTTAAGAAGTACAACATAATTATGTACAACATACTTAAGAAGTACAACATAATTAAGTACAACATACTTAAGAAGCACAACCAGAAATACAATATACTTGAGTACAATATTCTTACAAAATACAACAAACTTAAGAAGTACAATATACTTAAGTACAACATACTTAAAAAGTACAACACACTTAAGTACAACATCCTCAAGAAGAACAACATACTTAAGCAGCACAACATACAAAAGAAGTATACCATCTTTAAGAGGTACAACATACTTAAGAAGTACAACATACCCGAGAAGAACAACATACTTAAGCAGCACAACATACAAAAGAAGTACAACACCTTTAAGAGATACAACATACTTAAGAAGTACAACATACTTAAGAGGTATAACATACTCTGGAAGAACAACATACTTAAGAAGTACAACATACTTAAGGACAACATCCTCAAGAAGTACAACATATTTAAGTACAGCATACTTAAGAAGTACAACATAATTAAGTACAAAATACTTAAGATGTGCAACATACTTAACTACAACATACTTTAGAAGGACTCACTTAAGTACATACTTAAGAAGTACAACATACTTAAGAAGCACAACATAATTATGTACAACATACTTAAGAAGTACAACAAGAAATACAACATAATTATGTACAACATACTTAGAAAGTACAACATACTTAGAAAGTACAACAAACTTAAGTACATATTTAAGAAGTACAAGGACAACATATTTAAGAAGTACAACATACTTAGAAAGTACAACACACTTAAGTACTTATTTAAGAAGTACAAGGACAACATACTTAAGAAGTACAACATACTTAAGCACAGCATATTTAAGAAGTACAACATATTTATGTACAACATACTTAAGAAATACAACATAAATATGTACAACATACTTAAGAAATACAACATAAATATGTACAACATACTTAAGAAGTACAACAAGAAATACAACATAATTATGTAAAACATACTTAAGAAGTACAGCATACTTAGAAAGTACAACACACTTAAGTACATATTTAAGAAGTACAAGGACAACATACTTAAAAAGTACAACATACTTAAGAAGTACAACATACTTAAGAAGTACAACATACTTAAGTACAGCATATTTAAGAAGTACAACATAATTATGTACAACATACTTAAGAAGTACAACATAATTAAGTACAACATACTTAAGAAGCACAACCAGAAATACAATATACTTGAGTACAATATTCTTACGAAATACAACAAACTTAAGAAGTACAACACACTTAAGTACAACATCCTCAAGAAGAACAACATACTTAAGCAGCACAACATACAAAAGAAGTATACCATCTTTAAGAGGTACAACATACTTAAGAAGTACAACATACCCGAGAAGAACAACATACTTAAGCAGCACAACATACAAAAGAAGTACAACACCTTTAAGAGATACAACATACTTAAGAAGTACAACATACTTAAGAGGTATAACATACTCTGGAAGAACAACATACTTAAGAAGTACAACATACTTAAGGACAACATCCTCAAGAAGTACAACATATTTAAGTACAGCATACTTAAGAAGTACAACATAATTAAGTACAAAATACTTAAGATGTGCAACATACTTAACTACAACATACTTTAGAAGGACTCACTTAAGTACATACTTAAGAAGTACAACATACTTAAGAAGCACAACATAATTATGTACAACATACTTAAGAAGTACAACAAGAAATACAACATAATTATGTACAACATACTTAGAAAGTACAACATACTTAGAAAGTACAACAAACTTAAGTACATATTTAAGAAGTACAAGGACAACATATTTAAGAAGTACAACATACTTAGAAAGTACAACACACTTAAGTACTTATTTAAGAAGTACAAGGACAACATACTTAAGAAGTACAACATACTTAAGCACAGCATATTTAAGAAGTACAACATATTTATGTACAACATACTTAAGAAGTACAACATAATTAAGTACAGCATACTTAAGAAGCACAACAAGAAATACAACATACTTGAGTACAACATTCTTACGAAATACAACAAACTTAAGAAATACAATATACTTAAATTAAAAAATACAACATCCTCAAGAAGAACAACATACTTAAGTACAACATACTTAAGCAGACTTAAGAAGTACAACATACTCCAGAAGAACAACATACTTAAGCAGCACAACATACAAAATAAGTACAACATCTTTAAGAGGTACAACATACTTAAGAAGTACAACATACTTAAGAGGTATAACATACTTTAGAAGAACAACATACTTAAGAAGTACAACATACTTAAGTACAACATCCTCAAGAAGTACAAGATAATTAAGTACAGCATACTTAAGAAGTACAACATAATTAGGTAAGATGTGCAACATACTTAACTACAACATACTTTAGAAGGACTCACTTAAGTAAATACTTAAGAAGTACAACATACTTAAGAAGTACAACATAATTATGTACAACATACGTAAGAAGTACAACAAGAAATACAACATAATTATATACAACATACTTAAGAAGTACAACATACTTAGAAAGTACAACACACTTAAGTACATATTTAAGAAGTACAAGGACAACATACTTAAGAAGTACAACATACTTAAGCACAGCATATTTAAGAAGTACAACATAATTATGTACAACATACTTTAGAAGTACAACATAATTAAGTACAACATACTTAAGAAGCACAACAAGAAATACAACATACTTGTGTACAACATTCTTACGAAATACAACAAACTTAGGAAGTACAATATACTTAAGTATGACATACTTAAGAAGTACAACATCCTCAAGAAGAACAACATACTTAAGTACAACATACTTAAGCAGACTTAAGAAGTACAACATACTCCAGAAGAACAACATACTTAAACAGCACAACATACAAAAAAGTACAACATCTTTAAGAGGTACAACATACTTAAGAAGTACAACATACTTAAGAGGTATAACATACTTTAGAAGTACAACATACTTAAGTACAACATCCTCAAGAAGTACAATATAATTAAGTACAGCATACTTAAGAAGTACAACATAATTAGGTACAAAATACTTAAGATGTGCAACATACTTAACTACAACATACTTTAGAAGGACTCACTTAAGTAAATACTTAAGAAGTACAACATACTTAAGAAGTACAACATAGTTATTTACAACATACTTAAGAAGTAGAACAAGAAATACAACATAATTATGTGCAATACTTAAGATGTACAACATACTTAGAAAATACAACACACTTAAGTACATATTTAAGAAGTACAAGGACATACAAACCTTGTTTCCATATGAGTTGGGAAATTGCTAGATGTAAATATAAACGAAATACAATGATTTGCAAATCATTTTCAACTACAAAGACAACATATTTGATGTTCAAACTGATAAACTTTTTTTTTTTGCAAATAATCATTAACTTTAGAATTTGATGCCAGCAGCACGTGACAAAGAAGTTGGGAAAGGTGGCAATAAATACTGATAAAGTTGAGAAATGCTCATCAAACACTTATTTGGAACATCCTCCAGGTGAACAGGCAAATTGGGAACAGGTGGGTGCCATGATTGGGTATAAAAGTAGATTCCATGAAATGCTCAGTCATTCACAAACAAGGATGGGGCGAGGGTCACCACTTTGTCAACAAATGCGTGAGCAAATTGTTGAACAGTTTAAGAAAAACCTTTCTCAACCAGCTATTGCAAGGTATTTAGGGATTTCACCATCTGCGGTCCGTAATATCATCAAAGGGTTCAGAGAATCTGGAGAAATCACTGCACGTAAGCAGCTAAGCCTGTGACCTTCGATCCTTCAGGCTGTACTGCATCAACAAGCGACATCAGTGTGTAAAGGATATCACCACATGGGCTCAGGAACAATTCAGAAACCCACTGTCAGTAACTACAGTTGGTCGCTACATCTGTAAGTGCAAGTTAAAACTCTCCTATGCAAGGCAAAAACCGTTTATCAACAACACCCAGAAACGCTGTCGGCTTCGCTGGGCCTGAGTTCGTCTAAGATGGACTGATACAAAGTGGAAAAGTGTTCTGTGGTCTGACGAGTGCACATTTCAAATTGTTTTTGGAAACTGTGGACGTTGTGTCCTGCGGACCAAAGAGGAAAAGAACCATCCGGATTGTTATAGGCGCAAAGTTGAAAAGCCAGCATGTGTGATGGTATGGGGGTGTATTAGTGCCCAAGACATGGGTAACTTACACATCTGTGAAGGCGCCATTAATGCTGAAAGGTACATACAGGTTTTGGAGCAACATATGTTTCCATCCAAGCAACGTTACTATGGACGCCCCTGCTTATTTCAGCAAGACAGTGCCAAGCCACGTGTTACATCAACGTGGCTTCATAGTAAAAGAGTGCGTGTACTAGACTGGCCTGCCTGTAGTCAGACCTGTCTCCCATTGAAAATGTGTGGCGCCTTATGAAGCCAAAAATACCACAACGGAGACCCCCGGACTGTTGAACAACCTAAGCTGTACATCAAGCAAGAATGGGAAAGAATTCCACCTGAGAAGCTTAAAAAAAGTGTCTTCTCAGTTCCCAAACGTTTACTGAGTGTTGTTAAAAGGAAAGGCCATGTAACACAGTGGTGAACATGCCCTTTCTCAACTACTTTGGCACGTGTTGCAGCCATAAAATTCTAAGTTAATTATTTGCAAAAAAAAAAAAAGTTTATGAGTTTGAACATCAAATATCTTGTCTTTGTAGTGCATTCAATTGAATATGGGTTGAAAAGGATTTGAAAATCATTGTATTCCGTTTATATTTACATCTAACACAATTTTCCAACTCATTTGGAAACGGGGTTTGTACTTAAGAAGTACAACATACTTAAGTACAGCATATGTAAGTAGTACAACATAATTATGTACAACATACTTAAGAAGTACAACACAATTAAGTACAACATACTTAAGAAGTACAACAAGAAATACAACATACTTGAGTACAACATTCTTACAAAATACAACAAACTTAAGAAGTACAATATACTGAAGTACTACATACTTAAAAAGTACAACACACTTAAGTACAACATCCTCAAGAAGAACAACATGCTTAAGTATAACATACTTAAGCGGACTTAAGAAGTAAGCAGCACAACATACAAAAGAAGTACAACATCTTAAAGAGGTACAACATACTTAAGAAGTACAACATCTGAATCTTGAATCTTGATCTTGATCTTGAATACTTAAGAGGTATAACATACTTTTGAAGAATAACATACTTAAGAAGTGCAACATACTTAAGAAGTACAACAAACTTAAGAAGTGCAACATACTTAAAAAGTACAACATGGAAGTAATGTTCTCACATGGAAGTAACCACCCTTCCGTTGACATACTCATATGGTACTAACTCTATATATCTCCTAAACATGAGATATTTCTGCTATAATTACTGTCTATGTGGGTAACGTGTGTGTGCGTGTGTGCGTGTGTGGGTGTGTGTGTGCGTGCGTGCATGCGTGCGTGCGTGCGTCCGTGTGTGTGTGCGTGTGTGTGTGTGTGTGTGTGTGTGTGTGTGTGTGTCTCCTGGCCAATGTATTTTGGGGGGGATTTTAAAATATTTGGGAGCCTTACAAACTCTGCCTGGCAACAAGTGTCCATGCATGTGACGGGACTGCAAACCCAAGACGCCACTTTGTTTTTGTAGCTTTTACAACGCCTTGTTATTTAGGCCCATTAGAATGCTAGGTCGCGATCATTCTAACCGGCAAAAAAAAACAAAAAAAAAAACGCTAGTGGCCAGCTCCTGTAATCAGTACTGCTTAGACTGACCATACGTCCTCTTTTCCCCAGAAATGTCCTCTTTTGCTGGGCTGTCCGGGCGGAGTTTCTTAAATACCTCAAATGTCCGGCATTTTGAGTTAGGGTTGCGTGTATTTTCAATGTACATTCAGGGTTAAGAAGGGGTTAAAAACAAAACAAATTGTGAAGGTGTGCATACGTAGCAGAATTCGTGAGGGGGGGGGCAGAGACAGAGAGAGAGGGAGAGTTGTGATAAACGCGCATGCGTCGCCAGGCTCTGCTTTTTATCGATAGATTTATCAGATTTATTTTTTATTATCTATAGCAGGGGTGTCAAAAGTGTGCCACGGAGGCTATTTGCGGCCCATAGCTAATGTTTTAAAGGCCCACGGCTAGAGATGTGCGTGCTGCTGGTCCACTAATAGTACTAACCTTTAACAGTTAATTTTACTAATTTTCATTAATTACTAGTTTCAATGTAACTGTTTTTATATTGTTTTACTTTCTTTTTTATTCAAGAAAATGTTTTGAATTTATTTATCTTATTTTATAAAAAAAAATTTAAAGTACCTTATCTTCACCATACCTGGTTGTCCAAATTAGGCATAATAATGTGTTAATTCCACGACTGTATATATCGGTTGATATCGGTATCGGTAATTAAAGAGTTGGACAATATCGGAATATCGGATATCGGCAAAAAGCCATTATCGGACATCCCTACCCACGGCACATTCTAAAAATACTATTAAAATAAACAAAAACATAACAAAAGTGAAATAAAAAAGCTTAAAGGTGAAATGTAATTTAGAAACAGTTGCAATGTTGACTAATAAAACAAAGCTGTTTTTTTTTTCTTTCAAACTGTCATTGCTCAAAACATAATATTGAATCAAAATCAATGTTATTATGAATTAATTGACCTTTCCAAGGTTCCGATTACTTCGCATCAAATATTCCACTTTGAAAAATATTTTTGGTGGAAGATTTTGCATATTTTGTGTGTTTGCCAATAAAAACATAGTTTTGTTTGACAAAAAAGGGCGGAAAACAAACAAACAAAAAAGCAACATAAAAAAAACTAAAACATTTTGAAATGACGAATAGATCTGAAGTTGATGTAGACTCCAGAGATTTAAGCATTAATATAAAATGTATGTATGCCCTGGCACACCATTATCATCATTTCATGACCCAAGCAAAACACTTTTTACACTTTTATACTGAAATAAATACACCTACAACTCATTAAATAAAAACATAGAAAAAACTACCTGCAGTGGTAAAGTTTAGATCCATGAAGGAAACAAGATAGTGAATGAATTAACTGAATTCATTTACATATGTATAAAAATTTGTTTTTGTTTTTTTGTTTGTTTTTTTATGAATTAAGTAACGTTTATGACAACCTTTTTCCAAAACACAATATAGAATGTGAGATATAACAGGATAATGCATAAGTTTATCTTTTTTTTTCAAAACGCTTACAAAAAAATGGGACCCCAAAAATGTACTGTGGGACCCCATTTTTATGACTTGATGGGGTCCCTGGGACCCCATTTTGAAAATTCCTAGCGCCAACACTGCTGTCAACAGAAGAGAAAACATTTTTTTTAAATAAATATATTTTTTATAAAGCAAGTTCGAGTATCATTGGCAAATGTTCACCTAGTCCCGGCTTGGGATTTCAGAATATGGTCAGCCTAGTACTGCTAGTTTTCAGCTAGCGATTAGCGGCCCTAGTTGCCAGCCAGCTATTGGCCGCGCCGTACTGTATAATTTTAATAACTTATCATTGCACAGTAACAAGGTACATTTAGGACAGTTTTAATCAAAACCACAATTTTCTACAGGATAGATAAGTAGGGGTCCCCACTATGTCTCTCCGTCAGTTTGAGGGTCCTTGGGCTGGCAAAGGTTAAGGACCCCTGATACAGACGATATAGAAATCAATAGCAGTAGCTAACGTCCCTCCACAGTGCTAAGTCAGTAATACTTAAATAAGTACCATTATCACTGGAGGATGAGGTATAGCTAAACATTCTGCACTACACTACAAAAGGCTATGCTAACCGCTAAGATATAACTCTTAAATGTAAACAGAGGTGGACGGATTGGTACACAGATCAACAGAAACAATACCAAGTAAAGTATCGGTCTATAGTCGATTTTACGGTGATAACGATTAATCGATTAAATCAATTAATTCGAAAAAGAAAATGCTTTAAATTCATCGTTTAGTGTAACTTTAAGAAAATATGAAAATGGTTAGCCGTGCCAATGATTGATACGACAGTGATTATATCACAATTTTTTTTATTTTTTTTTTCATTTTGTTATTGTTTACGAAAGTCAGGAAATAAGTTTTTGGAAACAGGAGGACTTTAGGTGAAAACAACCCTAAATTATTTAAATCAGAGCTGACAGTAGGAAAATTATTTAAATATTTAACTATTATTGATACACTGTCATCATATGTTTTTGTCTGGTTATAGACTGCAAAAACAACATTTTAAGA